>NC_030382.2:15259433-16539265 GCF_001625215.2 Daucus carota subsp. sativus
ATAAGCACAACCAATACGAAGAAAGTCACCCATTCATCCACACAAAAATTAAGGCAATCACTACTGAATCATATATAAATCCGCTAGGAATCCCACATAATTGTTAGTTCATTAATAGAACTTCTCATCATCATGGGAAATAAGAGTAAACATGTGTAGGTCCAATCAGACGTAGAGGGGGGGTTGAATACGTCGTACCAATTTCTTCGATTTAATTTATTGCGGATAATCTTGTTTCAGTCCATGTTAAACAATCGTAAATAAATAACTTCAGCAAGTCGGGGAATATCTTGTATTAGAAATAATCCTCGGGTGCTACAAATTCCAACCCACAGTGTCGGCTGCAGAGACTACAATCACTCTATTACAAACTCTCGATAAATACGATCTTCTAATTTAACTCTCGAGAATGTGTTAGTGTGTGCCTTACAAAGTGTGTAGTTGTTTTCAAATGAAAACACAAAGCCCTATTTATGACTTTCCAACAACTAACCATGGTTAACGAGTTCGTCCTGGACGACTTGAGTTCGTCCTGGACGGATTCGATTTAAAAAATATCTAACTCCAAGTGAATACCAAGTTGCGCCAATTATGCTGTGTCAACCTTGCGCCTGAGGGAGGTCAAACATTGCGCCATACAGTGTGTGTGAGAGTATGAAATCTTACTTGGCCACAGAATGATTTCAGTGTCAAGCGCAAGTTTTGACTAAGTCAAACCTTGCGCTTTGACACGGTCAAACATTGCGCTTCTTCACTTAGAGTGTTCCCCTGTAGCCTGTGACTTAGAAAAAGTTGAGGCGGAAAAACATAGTGATACTTGGAGTCGCGAACTTTGACTAAGTCAAAGTTGGCGCTCCCCGTGTTACTCCTTTGGCTTCCGTGGAGAAGACTTAGAAAAAATCTAAGTACAGAGTTTTTGAGGAGGCGCGAACTTTGACTAAGTCAAAGTTTGCGCTCCTGTCGAATTAACTCCACTGTACATGTACTTGGACATTTTTACTTGGATTTTCATTTGCATCATACATATATACATATATTTATATTATCAATTGTGTTTATTTAATTACTTGATTAATTAAATTCATGTAATTCACAATTAATATATATATATATATATATATATTCATAAAATGAATTCTTTGACAATATATCCTGGAGCAGCTCGATTGACTTGATCAATTAATTCGTTGATTAAATCCACTGATCTTTCGTATGTCCTGACGTCCTGTGCACTGGTCTGGTTCACGAACGACTCGAACTGAAATGATTCCTTGAATCCTTTGCTTGATAATATACTTGATCAGTCATTCCGGGTTAGATGTTGCTTCGATAAATTTGATTATAAATAATCAAATTAAATATACTGGAATCTTCTGGTCTTTGATACTTGTCTTCAGGCAATCTGATAGCAGAACATATTGAACTTTATTCTTCACTGAGGCTTGAACATGTTAATGAACTTCTTCCAGTTGACGGATGCTCGTCTCAGATATCTTGATTGTCTTTGTCTGTTCGTATCGAATCTCCAACCTGTAGATTCCTGTATAATACTTCGTTGTTTCCTGCATTTTGTTGTGTTGAGTTATGTAATTACAGTTACGTTACATTTGCTTACCAATCTCCCCCTATTTGCATTGTTAGAGTTTGAACGGAAGCAATCCTTTAAGAGGATACACTCAACTGACACCAAAGAAACCAGCATTACTAATTTTAAACACAGGAAAATAATACTAAGTACAGTCTGGATTTATCTTTACAATTTCCGAATTCAAAGTACATACACGTTAGCCCATTTGTTCCTCTAGCCTGAAACTAATCTGTCCTGGTTTCTTGGCTCTTGCATTCAGCAGCTTCTGCCTCGCTTTCTTTTGCCGCTTCCTCTTCTCTCTTTGAGTAATATTTTCAATTCTTCCATCCTTGCTGAATCGGTACTCAGTGCCACTTGTCCTTAGTGTATTCTCAGGTGGAGGTTGCTCTAGGATTTTTCTTCATCTTCTTAAGTCTTGCAGATGAACCATCTTCTTCAACTCTTGAAAGTGACATTCATCTCCATTCCTTCATTTTTCATAATGATCTTGATGATGAGCACCGAACTCTAGAAGTTTGTGGACAGTCTCTACAGCTTTTCTTCTCTCCAGACAGATCAACCAATCTTTGAGCACACTATTGTCTTCTTTTACTACTGACCACTTAAACAGATTCAACTGCACGAGTGATTTCTTTTGGAATGAGTTTTCCAATTCTGTGAGTGGTTTATAGCAGTCGTTGACTTCAGAGTCTTTCTCTTCTGAATAAGTACCAGATTGTGGATTGCTAAGTAACAACAGGTGCCATTGGAATTTCAGGAATTTCATGGGTTGAGGTGGAGGCGGGACGTGGCTATGGTGGTGACGATTATGGCTGATAAGTCTAAGTCTCCGAGCAGC
Organism: Daucus carota subsp. sativus; assembly: GCF_001625215.2. NCBI lineage: Eukaryota > Viridiplantae > Streptophyta > Magnoliopsida > Apiales > Apiaceae > Daucus > Daucus carota. The sequence continues at coordinate 15,261,860 of NC_030382.2, forward strand.
AAATTTCAGACGATAAGCATAAACAATTCAGCTAGTTAGCTTCCCTTGCTAGTCCTTGGCACTTCTCCCTGCTTGACGCTTCCAGCATATTTCAGTATACGCGATTTGTATGTTGATAGTGCTTCATCAGTGGTCCAATCTCTGAATCATACCATCCTTGAAGAGGACTTAATTAACTGAGGGCTTGTCATGATTTCAACTCCAACATCAGTGCATCCACTTCTTCCACCTATCTGTCTGAATAATTATTGCTTCTGCCGGTTGAGATACTTGTTTCTTACCACAAACAGCTCGTTAACGAAAGATCTCTGAGAAACTGACTTGTAACACTTCTAGTCATGGCTTCTTCTGTAGCTCAAATGATTGTTCACCTCCATCCTCTCCTAGGGAAGAAAACGCAAAGACACAGTAGAACTGATCTCATTATAACACCTCGTGACCATCATGTAAATCCGTCTGTAGTTGTTCCTGCAGGAGTCAAAGATATCTTTACTTTTCATCATCATTGTCTTGAGAACCTCTGGGAACATCAAACCACAGAACTCTCAGCAGCATCCCCATTCAGCTCCATCTTTATGTAAGGTTGCAAGTCTCCTTCCCTTCGAATCCGTTTGGTTTCTAACTTCTCCCTTGCTTTCTTTTGCCTCGCATAATCCCTAGCAACATTAGCCATGTCTTGTGGATTTGCAATTCCACAACTCTTCAGAGAAAAGAGCACTTTTTGTGCTATTGCAAGTTTCATAGCAAAGACTTCAGCGTCTGGGATTTCTCCTTCCTTCAAGATTCTTCATTCTCAGCACCAAACCCATTCTATCAACCTGTCATCCACAAACACTCGGGATTTGTATTCATCAGATGACTTCTGTAACTAAAATGATGCCTACAGAGCAGAATCAATTAGTTCTTCAGACCACCCCTGTTATTCACCTCTTTCCTTTGCTTTTTCTGATGCTCTCTCCCTCAGTGAGAGACTCCTCTCTGGAAGGTTTGAGCCGATGCCAGACATTTAGCCTTCCAGGGCAAGCCAATACCTTGTTCCATTGTCGATTTGATTTCTACAACTCCTCCCGTTGAACAAGATTTCAAGCCTCTAGATGTTGAACTTTGACATTTAGCGCTTCAAATTCTGTTCACTATAAAGTTGGATAGTAGATTCAATTGTAGGTTGGGATTGTGGGGTTCTCAAACTTGTCGTTCTGTAGGTGTTTTCTCGTTTCATCATCAAAGCTAGACCACTCAGTGGGTCAGGAGTGTTTCTGCTATAACTGGTTCGTAGTGTTTCCCTCTCACTCAAAGAAGTTCCAGCATCTGTGATGTACCTGCAAGTGAAAATCTTCTTAGCCTCTTCTAGAGAGGTCACACGGAAGGTGAATGAAGGTTCGTAAGCCTTCGTCCTCGGTTTCTTCGTCGCATGAATCTGAGTCATAAGAAACAAGTTGCCGACCACTTGACCCGTGTGGTTCCTTTGTGGATCTGTATTGGAATCTAGGGTGGTAGAACACAGGCTCGAAGTTGTGATCCTTGAATTGGCGAAGCCACCCTGGTTCCCACAACTGCCTTGACGGCGAAAGACTTTGTGACCAGTCCTCTATAACTGGCACCCTTCTGATACGAAGGGCTCAGAAACAGATTGCCGTTCCCCTTCGAGAGGTTGAGATTCCATTGAAGTCATCTGGAATCTTCCTCCCAGGGGGTAGACAAGATGTAGAAAGTGGCATTTCATCCAAGTTTCCCCCGAAAGCCTGGTGAAGGCACTTGACCCTGATGAAAAGGATCAGAAACAACAATTGTCTATCCCTGACATGGATGACAAAGTGTTCGCCACCGTCAATTCTTCAACTGTGCTGTGGCAACCTCACTGTGCATTGGAATAGTATTTGGCTGAGGTGGTTGAAGAAATGACTTATCTGCAGTTGTCTCAGGTTCTCTTCTCCTTTCATGACTAGGAGACAGAGCTGCAGTCTAGTTTCAGAAACAATCTCCTTATGTGGTGCCCTTAAGGCACTTTCTCCCTCTCTCTCGAAATAATAAGTGGTTGGCTGCGGGGTAGAGTAGTTGTGAGTATTTTCTGCTTCAGTTGTTTGGGAAGTGGTGCCTTGGTTATGAATTTGGGGGATTTCAAATTCATTGGCACTTGTGATAGGTGGTGAAAGCTTATTGGAATCCAAAAGTTCGTGAACCCACTCAGGTGCATCAAAGGACAAGTTTTCAGAGTCCGAAGGAATACCTGAATGTAACAGTGGATTGTAAGTGTTTAGAGAAAAGGTCATCAACATCCACCATTAAATCCAGCTGCATTGTTTGAACCGGAGTATATTTCACTCTCTTCCGAATCAGTGGGTTGTCTTGCAGTGAATCCTCTCCTTCAGATTGAGCCTTGCATCTGAGGATGTCTGTGCATCTTCCACTATCACCCTCTTCTTCCATTTGTGAGTTTGAGTCTCCGGGATATCCGCTTGATGAGAGATCCAGGGACTTCAGTACTTTGGGTTTGCAGGGGCCTCCTCTTCCTGAACCACAGGATCAGCAACCTTTTGAAGTGGGGGTGGAGGCACATTTGGATTGTTCAGAATTCTTGCATTGCCTCCGGAAGAACCACATCTTCATTGTTGTGTAGTTCTGATGGTTTTCCAGCATAGAGAGAGACCCTGGTAGACATGAAGAGCATTAACATTGTCTTATATTGGGATAAGACAGCTCTTTCAGCAGGAGTCAGCAGTTTGATTCAGCACAATCTGGAAAAACCTAGGATGGGAGTATGTTCTGTTTTCCTTAGGGAGTCCTGAAAAGCTCCCATGATCATGTGTCCCAGATTTATCCTTGTATTCTGAGCTATTGCAATTCCAATCTCCTGGGTTGAAGGTTGTGATGCAATGGAACCCTCCAGTCTTTGGTGCAAATACATGAGAAATAGAATTAAAGAAGAATTCCATTCTCGAGGTAAATGCTTCACGTACATTTTGCTGGGAAGATCACCATTTTCCCTCTGGCAATGGATAGCAAAGAGAAGTTTGTCCTTTCAGCTCTATCTGGAACATCTTCAAAATTCTCTGTTGGAAGGTGCAGAGCAAGTGTTCAGGGTGTTCGCAGTGATCGTCAGTGTCGTCCCTGAATAACGCATTTGAGTCCAAATACCTGTTCTTCATTTACTCACAAGTAGAGGACAAAAAATCTCGAAGTAGAGATTTGTTAAGGTAACAGACTCAGTCATAGAAACCTAGCAAAAGAAAATTCTGACCTGTATCGAACCCGCGTCGATAATTCGCTTTCGTAATTAAATTATTATTTTCAACAATAGTGAAATTTGTTTTCGGAATCTCAAAATTTGCAGCATTTTTAATTAGAATTAAAAATGATTATAAATTTCGTTTCACGAATAAACACGAACAAATATTCCCTTTATGTCACGAAATATATTAATTAATAACGCTCCGAAAAACCCTATATCCAAAGATTTTAGAATTCGATGAAATTCAAGATATGTTAACTCCTTGAAATTCTAAGATATGTGGTATCGGTTTCGCAAATTATCGAAGCCAAAACAGTATAAATCAGCCAAGATGTCAAGAGTTTTCGAAAGCCCTAACGAAAAACACGATGGATCGTTAATATTTTATATGAAGAGTGAAAGCTCTCGACTGGTGAATCCAAAACAGGTCTCCGATCACAAAAATGGACAAGAAAATAAGGGTGTTTTGGTGGATTAAAACTCTCGAACTCGAGTTTTTTGAAAAAGAAAGAGAGGCAACGACTGTGTATGTATATGCGTGTGTGTAAACTGAGATGAAAAGAAAAGAAATGGTCTAAGGTCCGTGTATATTGGCACTCAGTGTACCGAGGCGCGAGTTTGAATTTACAAAACTGCCCTCCATGCTATACCAGTGGCTCATACAGGCGCAGTCTTAATTTACCAAAATGCCCTCTATACGTGACTTATAGAGGCGCAAGTTTGGATGACTTAGCAAATTTCCAAGTCGAGAAATCAAGCCTACAAAGCCAAGAAGTCCTTGGCGAACATTTGAACTAAAGTCAATGTTGCGCTAGATTTATCCTTACTGAGTAAGAAAAACTTTGAACAAAAATATCTAAGTTAAACTTAGACACGAGCATATCTAAATATACTCTGAGCCGCAACTTTTGACTTTTAGTCAAAGTTTGCGCTCGTAACAAATGTTACAGGTACAGGGAGTAACACGTACTCCAGAATACTTATCAAATGTTTAATTAATTTGAATTAAATCAAATTTCATTTTGTACAAATGATCTCTAATTAGATTAAATAAATAATTTAACTAAATCAAGATTCAGTCAATAAATATTTAATAAATTATGCTGCAAATATTTTAATTAAATCTAATTAATGGAAAACTTAATATAATTTGAATTGCTTCAAATCCATTAATCAAATTAAATTAAAATATGAATCAAACAAATACTAATATTCATTAACTGAATATAAGCACTTAATTAATTCAAGAAAATTAATTCTAAATATCTACCACTTAGCAATTAATCACGTAATCACATAAAGTCATGCAGATCATATAAATCATGGTAAATAATTAAAGCTAATTATCAGAAAATTATGTAAAATACTGGATGCTCTTGTAAATGCACAAGTCCTGAAAATATGTACATTTAAAACTTGTGAACTTACGAACAAATTGCAGTTATTTCTTGTCTAATTAATTAGACATATTTAACATCCCAAGTTCACCAACCAGTCTAGAGAAAGTGGATTCGTCTAGTGGTTTAGTGAGATGTCTGCAATTTGTTGATCAGTAGGTACGAAGTGTAACTCTACAGTTCCATTCATGACATGCTCGCGAAGGAAATGATACCTAATATCAATATGCTTTGTCCGGGAGTGTTGAACAGGATTGTTGGCAATGGCAATGGCACTCGTGTTATCACACAGAATCGGAATTTTATCCAACATGAGTCCATAATCTTGTAGTTGATTCCTCATCCACAAGATTTGAGCACAGCAACTTCCAGCAGCTATGTATTCAGCTTCCGCTGTAGACGTAGACACGGAGTGTTGCTTCTTGCTATACCATGACACCAATCTTCGTCCAAGAAACTGACAGCTTCCTCAAGTACTTTTCCTATCTATCTTACATCCTGCAAAGTCAGAATCTGTATAGCCAACTAGATTAAAACCTGTATCTTTAGGGTACCAAATCCCTAGATTGGGGGTTCCCTTAAGATACCTAAAAATACGCTTAACAGCTATAAGATGTGACTCTTTAGGATCAGCCTGGAATCTAGCACATAAACAAGTTGCGAACATGATATCTGGTCTACTAGCAGTTAAGTATAAGAGAGAGCCAATCATACCTCGATACTTCGTGATGTCAACTGACTTACCAGATTTGTCCTGATCAAGTTTGACAGCAGTTGGCATAGGGGTTTTGGCAGGAGATGCTTCTTCCATTCCATATTTCTTCAGAAGATCCTTGATGTATTTAGATTGGCAGATAAAAATACCGTCAGGCTTCTGAATAACTTGAAGTCCTAGGAAGAAGGACAATTCTCCCATCATGCTCATCTCATACTTGCTCTGCATTAACTTAGCAAATCTTTCGCACAAAAGATCATTAGTAGAACCAAATATAATGTCATCGACATATACTTGTACAAGAATTATATCATCCTTATGCTTTTTATGGAAAAGAGTTTTATCGATGATACCTCTGGTGAAACCATTTTCAAGTAAGAACTTGGAAAGAGTGTCATACCAGGTTCGAGGGGCTTGCTTCAGGCCATAGAGTGCTTTGAAGAGAAAGTATACGAAGTCTTCAAATTCTTTGTCTTCAAACCCAGGGGGTTGTTCAACATAGACTTCCTCTTCCAGATCACCATTCAGGAATGCACTTTTCACATCCATCTGATATACTTTGAAGTTGGAGTGTGCAGCAAATGCTAAGAACATCCTGATTGCTTCAAGCCTAGCAACTGGAGCATAGGTTTCATCATAATCAATTCCTTCTTCTTGTGAATAACCCTTTGCAACCAGTCTTGCCTTATTCCTCGTAACAATACCATCTTCATCCAGTTTGTTTCTAAAAACCCATCTAGTGCCAACTATAGATTTTCCTTTAGGTCTTGGCACCAGCTTCCAAACTTTCTGCCTTTCGAATTGATTGAGTTCTTCCTGCATTGCAGATACCCAATCTGGATCACTTAGAGCCTCTTCAACTTTCTTTGGTTCTATCTGAGACAAGAATCCAGCAAAGTTGCATTCATTCTGAGTTGCTCTTCTAGTCTGCACTCCTGTGTCTGGATCACCAATGATTTGTTCAACAGGATGGTCTCTACTCCATACCCTTTGTCTTGGCAGATTCAATCTTGATGATTCACCAAAATCATAGTTGTGTTGAGTGTGATGACTAGTAGATCCACTTTGACTTACTCCCCCTGAGCTGATGTAGATTCTATTTGTTGATCCTCCACTTTGACCACTGTGATCATGATGATCATTTGTATTGTTGCCAATACTTCCTCCAGATGGTTCAGGATCAGCATTCTCTTCATTTGCATTAGGATCTCTTATATCAGCTTCAGGTTCATCTTCTCCTAAGAAGATGTCTTCTAAATTCTCAAACTCCAGAGAATCAGATTCATTTTCCTTTTGAAGACTTGGGAGTTTGGTATCATCAAATCTTACATTGATGCTTTCAATCAGCTTGTCGTCATTGATCAGATAAACCCTGTAGGCCTTAGACTCCAAAGAATAACCCAGAAATATGCCTTCTTCAGCTTTGGCATCAAACTTTCCCAAATGCTCTTCTTTTAACACAAAGCATTTTGCACCAAACACATGAAAGTAACTCAGTGATGGTTTTCTGTTGGCCATTACTTCATAAGGAGTCTTATCCAAATCCTTGTTAATCAGGGTACGATTTTGAGTGTAGCAAGCAGTGCTTACAGCTTCAGCCCAGAAATAGATTGGAAGTCTTGATTGACTAATCATAGTCCTTGCTGCTTCAATCAAGGTTCTGTTCTTCCTTTCTACGACACCATTTTGTTGTGGAGTCCTTGGAGCTGAATACTGACGAGAGATGCCCTTATCAGTACAGAAGTCATTAAGAACAGCATTACGAAATTCTGTTCCATTATCTGATCTGATTGCCCTTACTGGCAGATCTGCTTCCTTTTCAATCTTCTTGATATGATCAATGATGACAAGTGCTGCTTCATCCTTTGAATGTAAGAATAATACCCATGTGTATTTTGAGTAGTCATCGACGATCACAAGAGCATATCTTTTCCTTGATATAGAAGGAATGTTGACTGGTCCAAACAGATCCATATGAATCAGTTGAAGGGGTGAACCAATGTCAGTCATGCCTTTGCTCCTGTGTGATGCTTTCTTTGACTTCCCTTTTTCACATGCATCACAGAGTCCTTCTTGAGAGAATTCTTTCTGTGGCAATCCTCTCACAAGTTCCCTTTTGACTAAAGAGTTCATAGTCTTAAAGTTCAAGTGTGAGAGCTTCCGATGCCATAACCAACTATCATCAGCAGAGGCCTTGGTGTAGAAACACTTGACCTCCCCCTTACTTGCTGAGTCTATGTCGGCTATAAACAAACTTGATTTTCTTACACCACGGAGTGTAAGATCCTTGTTCTTCCGGTTCTGGATTAAGCAAACTTCCTTCTGAAAGATTACGTCGTATCCTTTGTCACAGAACTGACTGATACTCAGTAAGTTGTGCTTGAGTCCTTCCACCAGAGAGATGTCTTCAATTATGACATTTCCAACTTTCAGCTTACCATATCCCGTTGTAAAACCTTTGCTGTCATCTCCAAAGATTACAATTGGGCCGGTTCTCATCACCACATCTGTGAGCAGGGACTTTTCACCAGTCATGTGTCTTGAACAACCACTATCAAGAACCCACACAACTTTTCTTTTCTTTCCTGTGCCCTGCATTCACAAATGAATTAAACTTTCTTTGGTACCCAGACATTCTTGGGTCCAGGTGGTTTAGTAGAAACAGGATTATCAACAGGAACTTGTCTAACATGTGCTTGTTCAGGGGTGACTGGACTCTTCTCCTTTTTAGTCTTAGCAGAAGTGCTTTTAGACTTGGAGTTGGGAGTTTCCTTCTTCTTAGAAGGACTAGCAGTCTTTGCCACAGGGGCAACAGAAGGTGCAGGCATATTCATATTCATGGCAGATGGTGCAGAAAAAGATGCATTCAACATGGTAAAGCATGCAGACATCATATTCATAGCACATTGCATGCAACCTACTCTACCACATGGCAAATGAACAGCATTCATGTTAACAATGTTTGGCATGCTAGAGACAGAATTATCTACTTTAATCACTTTACATGCATGAGTAAGATGATTAGTAGAATTGCAATTATTACAAACCTTTCTAGCATTAGAATTCCTAGAGTTGGTGTTCTTAGGATCTAACTTGCCATTCCTGTTGTTCTTCTTTTTGTTGGAACTAGTACTTCCTAATCCAGTTTTATCTGAGTCATCTCTGACATGGGAATTAGAAGGTACTTCTTGTGATTCCTGTTTTACTTGAGGCTTAACAACTTCCTCATTTTTCAACTCTTCCTTGATGACAAGGTCTTCTTCTATCAGAGGTTCTGTTTGTGCCATTCTAAAGATAGGGGTCTTGGTGTTCTTCAGAATTTTAGGTATATTTGTTCCTTCAGGAGCATTCTCAGTTCCTGCTGAAACAAATATGCCTTCATTCTCTTTTCTCTTCTTTCTTTTGGCTCTTTCCAAAGAACTATAGTCAAGGCCAATAGCAACCTTCTTATCAACCCTTTGACTATCCAAGATCTCTTTCTGTAGAAAGGCAGAATTCTGATAGGCCCTAAGCTTAGTTTCTAGATCAGCAATCTGAGACCTAAGGGACTCCTCAATTTCTGCACTACACTTCTCCTTATTCTCTAGATATTCAATTCTATCTTTAAGGTTAGTGTTGATGAGTTTCTCTAAAGCTAATTCATCTACTCTTTCTTCAAGTTTAGCTATCTTTAGAGAAAGACTACTGTTATCTGATTCTGAAGCTAATAAACTAGTGTGCAAGTTATACATCTCTTGACCTAGTTCATTTATAGTCTTTTTATAATCAGCAGTAGTCATGTCATCAACAGAAATTTCAGGAGATACCTGAGATGGAGATTCCTCGACAGTGTCAGCCATTAATGCAAAAGCATAATTGCTCTGGACAGGTTCATCATCAGAATCTGTGTCATCCCAGCTTTTTCCCTCAGCAATGTAAGCCCTTCCTTTGTGCTTGGCCACCATTGCTTCCAACTTAGCTTTTAGCTTCTCATTTTCTTTCTTCAGATCCTCATAAGAATTCTTCTTATCATATGAGTTGCTTCTGACAGGAACTGCTTTGGGTTTCCTGCACTCTGTAGCAAAGTGCCCCAAGTCATTGCAGTTGTAGCATCTGACCTTGCTCTTGTCATACATGTTTGGTTTGAAACTGCCAGTACTCTTTGACCCTGAGCCTGAGTATCCTCCTTTACCCTGAAACTTGTTCCCTGAAGCTTTCTTGTACCGGGGGTTCTTTCTGAACTTGATATGCTTAAACCTTGCAGCCATATAAGCCATTGACTTATCTTCCAGCTGCTCCAGCTCTTCTTGAGTGTAGAACTCATCCTCCGGTTCTTCAGAAGCTTCATCAACTTCAGCTTCTACAATCTCAGTAATGGTAGAAGGATAGTCAGCTTTGATGGATGAACAATCACTCTGAGCAACAGTGTGATCATTGATACCATATTCAACTAATTGTTGATAACCAAAGTATGGTTGATCAGCAATCAGTGCAGTGGTCTTCTGTAAGGCCATACTCTTGGATTCTGTTGATCCACCACCATATATAATCTTTCTCTGTTCAAGTTCCATCTCAAACGTCTTCAGTTTTCCAAACAGCTTTTCCAAAGTCATAGTCCTGAAGTCGCTTCTTTCCCGGATGGTCTCTGTCTTAACAACTAGATGGGGTGGCATCACAAATGAGAACTTTCTGTTTATCTCTTTCTGTGGATAAGTCTTTCCATGCAGGGTGAGTTCATTCAATAACAACATGAACCTCTCGTAGATTTGAGAAATGTTCTCTCCAGGTATTGCCTGAAATGCTTCATATCTGGCAATTAGCATATCGTATCTGTTTTCCCTAACTTCTTCAGATCCCTCCATCAATGCCTCAATAGTGTCCCACATCTGCTTTGAAGTTTTCAGACTTAGTATCAGATGTGTCATTGTTTTGGTCATTGATTCAACAATTATGAGTTGCAGATTATGATCCTGTGCAACATATTCCTTATCAGTGTCAGTGTATTCACTTTTCTCTTTGGGAACAGACTTCTGTGGAATACGAACACCATTTTCAACAGATTCAGGAATAATCTTCATAGGCACAAATGGACCATTTTCCAGAATCCCAATGAACATGGGATTTGCAACTCTGATGTACAGCAACATCTTCATCTTCCAGTTGTTGTAGTCATCCTTGTCAAATGGAGGTACTTTGATTCCTAACTTGTGTGTCGACATTGTTATCAGATAAAATTACGATTGTACGGACAGCTAGCTTTTCAGATTGGTTACGGATCTCAGATCTGTATATCGATCAGCTATGCTCTGATACCAATTGTTAGGTCCAATCAGACGTAGAAGGGGGGGTTGAATACGTCGTACCAATTTCTTCGATTTAATTTAATTGCGGATAATCTTGTTTCAGTCCATGTTAAATCAATCGTAAATAAATAACTTCAGCAAGTCGGGGAATATTCTTGTATTAGAAATAATCCTCGGGTGCTACAAATTCCAACACAAGTGTCGGCTGCAGAGACTACAATCACTCTATTACAAACTCTCGATAAATACGATCTTCTAATTTAACTCTCGAGAATGTGTATAGTGTGTGCACTTACAAAGTGTGTAGTTGTTTTCAAATGAAAACACAAAGCCCTATTTATAGACTTTCCAACAACTAACCATGGTTAACGAGTTCGTCCTGGACGACTTGAGTTCGTCCTGGACGGATTCGATTTATAAAAATAAATCTAACTCCAAGTGAATACCAAAGTTGCGCCAATTATGCTGTGGTCAAACCTTGCGCCTGAGGGAGGTCAAACATGGCGCCATACAGTGGTGAGAGTATGAAATCTTACTTGGCCACAGAATGATTTCAGTGTCAAGCGCAAGTTTTGACTAAGTCAAACCTTGCGCTTTGACACGGTCAAACATTGCGCTTCTTCACTTAGAGTGTTCCCCTGTAGCCTGTGACTTAGAAAAAGTTGAGGCGAAAAACATAGTGATACTTGGAGTCGCGAACTTTGACTAAGTCAAAGTTGGCGCTCCAAGTGTTACTCCTTTGGCTTCAGTGGAGAAGACTTAGAAAAAATCTAAGTACAGAGTTTTGTGAGGAGGCGCGAACTTTGACTAAGTCAAAGTTTGCGCTCCTGTCGAATTAACTCCACTGTACATGTACTTGGACATTTTTACTTGGATTTTCATTTGCATCAATACATATATACATATATTTATATTATCAATTGTGTTTATTTAATTACTTGAATTAATTAAATTCATGTAATTCACAATTAATATATATATATATATATATTCATAACAATGAATTCTTTGACAATATATCCTGGAGCAGCTCGATTGACTTGATCAATTAATTCGTTGATTAAATCCACTGAATTCTTTCGTATGTCCTGACGTCCTGTGCACTGGTCTGGTTCACGAACGACTCGAACTGAAATGATTCCTTGAATCCTTTGCTTGATAATATACTTGATCAGTCATTCCGGGTTAGATGTTGCTTCGATAAATTTGATTATAAATAATCAAATTAAATATACTGGAATCTTCTGGTCTTTGATACTTGATCTTCAGGCAATCTTGATAGCAGAAACATATTGAACTTTATTCTTCACTGAGGCTTGAACATGTTAATGAACTTCTTCCAGTGGACGGATGCTCGTCTCAGATATCTTGATTGTCTTTGTCTGTTCGTATCGAATCTCCAACCTGTAGATTCCTGTATAATACTTACGTATTGTTTCCTGCATTTTGTTGTGTTGAGTTATCGTAATTACAGTTACGTTACATTATGCTTTACAACATGGTACTGAATAGTCTAAACAATATCAAAAGAGTAAAACAAGAGTTTCGAAACAAATCCGAAAGAGCATCCAAAGTTATGCCTCCTTCGAAGAATTACAAAAGTGAAAACTATGAAACTCGATCTCGATCTTCTCCGTAGCCATCACGTGCTCCTTAGAATGTTTCTAGGTTGTGTTTTAAGTCCCCCAAGACTTCCTTTAAGTTTCCCAGCGAACGGGCCTTCAAACGGATCAAAAACGGGCAAAACGGGCCAAAATTCCCGCTCAGGTCGTGGGGCGGGCGCGCCAAAGTTGGGGCGGGCGCGCCAAAGTGGCACCCCCCGTCCAGGAGTTGGGGCGGCCGCGCCAGATTTGGGGCGGCCGCGCCAAAACATCAGCCTTGCACCCTAATGCTTCCGCGTCCATAACTTTCTCCTCGTGCATCCGATTGCTTCGCCGTTTTTTTTCACTCGAAGCTATGAGTCCCCTCTTCGTCCTCCTTCCAAGAAACCTACGCAACACAACACTAAAACATATCAAAAACATGAAAAGCTTGAGGCCAGATCATCCATTTAAGTCAAAACGAAGGCTTCCAAGTAGATATAAAATCCACTTATCACACCCCCAAACTTAAACCGATGCTTGTCCTCAAGCATAGACACACACACAAATACTACTAATGCAATGCATGAATGCAACTAAATGCCTACATCTAATTGAATCGTGAAGTGTAATCCTTGTTAACATATAATCCTCAGAATATGCAACATTCTCGGCATTCATCTCTTTCACATATTAGCCATGTCCTTTTCCACTACAAGTGTGAAGTGCATCATGTGTGCTAGCATGCTCTCTAGTGAAACAAAACAAAGACTATCAAACTTCAACAGATTCCTCACCTTAAGCCGTTAATCAGAATAAGGTTTAAACACTTCTTTACTAAAGAGCCAACTACAATTTAGGGTCACCAAAGGAATTCTATGCCTCTCCTACATTTCTATTTTTTTTCTTGCTAAGTCTAAGGTTGGGACGTTCTCAGTGTAAGTAAGTCACGACCGCCATTCGACTTTGCTTATTCTCTCTTTTTTTTTCTTTTTTCTTTTAATCAAGTAATTCTCCAATAATCAAGGGTTGTAAAAAGTCACCAAGAATTTGCTTATTCTAATACATTTGCACTTAATACCAGCACAAGCACATGGATCGTCCTTTTCACATGACATTGCATTCTACACATTGATCTCAAAGGAGTACCTGCTAATTTTTATTCTTTTTTTAGAAAGGCATATTCATCCCTTAACTCCCTCAAACTTAAGATTTACAAACTCTAAGTTCGAAAAGAGAATAATCATAACTCTACGCCCGACTCAACGTAAGGACTCAAGAAATAAGTTAGTCTAAGTCTTATCTCTAGAGCATAAGTGTAATTACAATTTTCACACAAGCAGTTTCCAAGCACAAGGCATCACATATAATCAAGACTACTAGCCAAGAAATTATGCACATAAACTCATCATTGGACATCAACTTTGGAAACAACTTCAAGATTCATGCAAATGCAACTATATGAAACTACTAACACATACTAAACACAAGTATATATAAAAAAACACGTACTAATATGCAAACAATATGAGATAATATGCTAAACTATATGCATCATGCAACCTATATGAATACACACTACTACTACTAATCCTTAGATTACCACAGGCGGGAATACATACCACTATACTAAAACTTGTTCGCACAAAATCACGCAAGTGTACGTGGTCACAAGTGATATAGAATATGATTCAAGTTCGTTCCCACAGAGACTGGTGTATTCAGAAATATGCACTTATGCACCAATGTATGATTATTATTCAATGCTTAGACAAGTACCAAATTGGGTTTTGGTTTTCTACTTAACTAATTCGATTCGAATTATGAAACTAAGAATTATAAACTAAGAGAATAACGATTTACTAATGAGAATAAAACATGGGATTCTAGCTTCATTAACAACTTCATTCAGAGTTCTACCTTTATTCGATTGTAATGGTTGATAACTAATCAGATAACACGAGACTGATACACGCTAACTGTCGTTATACGTGCACCATACTGCTACACATCCACAATTAAGATAGAAGGTAAACAGACACCAATTATGCTTAGACCCTATATGTCTATAGAATTTGAAAACATAATGGTTGAATAGCAAGTTATCTATCAAGATTACATAGGGCGATGCAAGATGGGTAAAATCACATCACAAGTCATGTTATCGAACACGAAACCTATGCTCGCATGGCAAATTCTAAATCAATATATTCACTGTCGCTTCAATAAAGATTAACAAGAAATATTAGATGTTAGCTACGCATCCAAGACGAATAAGCACAACCAATACGAGGGAATCAAACCATCACATATGAATTAGACAAATTAACTACTGAAATTCATCGATAAATCCGCTAAAATCCCATGACAATGATTAGTTCATAATTGAACTTCTCATCATCATGGGTTCGAATGTAAACATGGTACTGAATAGGAAAAACAAAATCAAATTACTAGAACAAGAGTTAAGAAACAAATCCGAAACGAGCATCCAAAGTTACGCCTACTTCGAAGAATTACAAAAGTGAAAAGTATGAAATCGATCTTGATCTTCTCCGTAGCCGTCACGTGCTCCTTAGAATGTTTCTAGGTTATTGCTTAGGGCTTTTTCTTCCTTGTATATTTTGTATTTAAGTGCCCTAAGTTGACCGGGTCAGCAGCTAATCCAAACGGGCTTCAAAAACTGAATTTTCCACCTTCGGGAGAGCTCGGGCGCGCTCTAAGGCTGCCCCCAGGGCGCAGGCGCGCGCTCCAGGGCGCGGGCGCTCCACAAGGCTGCCCTCAGGGAGCAGGCGCGCGCTCCAGGGCGTGGGCGCGCCACAAGGGCAGACCCCGGGCGCTACCAGGGCGCTCCAGGGCCCAGGCGCGCTGCAGGACGCTCCCAGGGCGCAGCTCTGCCGCTTTAGGGCGCTGGTGATTTTCTTTCTTTTCGCTTCACCTCTCGACTTCCAATTCACCGTATAAGCGTGGAAAAGTCCATCCTCCCTCAATCTAGGTTCTCTACACACATCAACACAAAAACACATCAAAAATACCACATACTTGAGAACGATCCATCAATTTAAGCATAAATGAAGGCTTCCAAGTGGATGTAAAATGCACTTATCACACCCCCAAACTTAAATCGATACTTGTCCTCAAGCATAGACACATAACCCTACTAATGCAATGCATGAATGCAACTAGATGCCTACACTACATAAATCATGAATGGTCAACCTTGTTAACATGTAATCCTCAGAATATGCAACATCCTCGACATTCGCCTATCTCACATACTAGCCAAGTTCTCTTCCACCACAAGTGTGAAGTGCATCGTGTGTGTAACATGCTCCCTCACGAGACAAAAATAAGACTATCAAACTTCAACAGAGTCCTCACTACGAGCCGTTAATAAGAATAAGGTTTAAACACTTCATCACATAAAGAGCCAACTACAATTTAGGGTCACTAAAGAATTCCTATGCCCTTTTTTTTTTCTTTTTTTTCTTGCTAAGTCTAAGGTTGGGACGCTTCTCAGTGTAAGTGAGTCACGACCGCCATTCGACTTCGCTTATTCTATTTTTTTTCTTTTTTTTTTAATCAAGTAATTCTCCAGTAATCAAAGGTTGTGAAAGGTCACCAAGAATTTGCTTATTCTAATACATTTGCACTTAATACCAGCACAAGTACATGGATCGTCCCTTTCACATGACATTGCATTCTACCCATTGATCTCAAAGGAGTACCTAATAATTTTTATTCTTTTTTATTCTTTTTTTTAGAAAGACATATTCATCCCTTAACTCCCCTAAACTTAAGATTTACAAACTCTAAGTTCAAAAAGAGAATAATCCTAACTCTACGCCCGACTCAACGCGAGGACTCAAGAAATAAGTTAGTCTAAGTCTTATCTCTAGAGCATAAGTGTAATTACAATTTCCACACAAGCAGTTTCCAAATAACACGGCATCAGATATGATAAAGACTTATCGATATTCATAGTTTTCTTTTGTCTTCTTCCAATTAGGCGATACTTTTGGATGCTCATTCGGATTTGTTTCGAAACTCTTGTTTTACTCTTTTGACTTTGTTTTTCCTATTCAGTACCATGTTTACATTCGAACCCATGATGATGAGAAGTTCGATTATGAACTAATCATTGTCATGGGATTTTAGCGGATTTATCGATGAATTTCAGTAGTTAATTTGTCTTGTTCATATGTGATGGTTTGATTTCCTCGTATTGGTTGTGCTTATTCGTCTTGGATGCGTAGCTAACATCTAAGATTGCTTGTTAATCTTTATTGAAGCGACAGTGAATATATTGATTTCGTGTTCGATAGCATGACTTGTGATGTGATTTTACCCATCTTGCATCGCCCTATGTAATCTTGATAGATAACTTGTTCCTCAACCGTTATGTTTTCAAATTCTATAGACATATAGGATCTAAGCATAATTGGTGTCTGTTTACCTTCGATCTTAATTGTGGATGTGTAGCAGTATGGTGCACGTATAACGACAGTTAGCGTGTATCAGTCTCGTGTTATCTGATTAGTTATCCACCATTACAATCGAATAAAGGTAGAACTCTGAATGAAGTTGTTAATGAAGCTAGAATCCCATGTTTATTTCTCATTAGTAAATCGTTATTCTCTTAGTTGATAATTCTTAGTTTCATAATTCGAATCGAATTAGTTAAGTTTAGTTAAGTAGAAAACCAAAACCCAATTTGATACTTGTCTAAGCATTGAATAATAATCATACATTGGTGCATAAGTGCATATTTCTGAATACACCAGTCTCTGTGGGAACGAACTGAATTTGATTCTATACTACTTGTGACCACGTACGCGTGCGTGATTTTGTGCGAACAAGTAATGTTTGATAGGGTATATATTTACATATATTCTAGATGATTTTATTCTCATATTTAATAATATTTTGCATTGATTTGGATATTTATTTAATAGATTTTAATGTTTTATTGTAGGAAGCAACAAGTTCCCAAACTTGTAAGGAATTGGAATAAAAAGCTTAATTTGGAGATTTATTTGAAGGAAATTCGGATTTATTGGATTGCTTGCACTTGAATCACTGTTTGGGTCATATCTTGAGTTCCAGAAGTCAGAATTGGGTGATCTTACAGCCCACGCGAAGCTTAGAGAATTTTCTTTAATTCAGAGATGGTCCAATATCCAAAATCGAACAGAATCAGCCCAGAAAAAAGACAGAATAATCTGCTACGAATTTTCTTTGAAGAAACCTATTCCGTTTGGGAAACTGATTTGTATTTCCTTGTAAGCATTAAAATATATATATATATATATATATATATATATATATATATATATATATATATATATATATATATATATATATTAGGAGAATAGACATTAGAGAAGATTGAATTGTATAATTAGTTTAGGTTAAAAACACCTTTGTCTTCTTCTTCAAGACTTCGGGATTGAAGACTCCATTGTATAATCCATCTTTATTTTCTTTTATTTATCTATTATGCTAGAGTAGATTTTCCCTAGTTGTGGTTGATGCATGATTTTCGATGATATCTGGTTGATTATGTTATTTGCTCTTGCTTATTAAGTTGTGCTAATTAACAATTACAGGTCAGACGTGATTTTGTGTATTGTTTGAACCGATATCTATCTATCATCGGAAGTTGGATTTAGATGGTTGTGATTTATCCAATAAGGACATAAACTTCTCCATGAAAATAGGTAGAAGGAATTGTTTGGAAGTTAGGATGCTGTGTTTAATGTCTCTAAACTGCATCATACCATGGAAATAGGCTTGATTGTATTTTAGAGAAGCCATTAATACTCGGAAGAGGTTATTGGTATTTTATAGGGCGCATCTTTCCTCTTGGGTGAATTATCTGATTAATTGGGGGAGAAAATCATAATTGCATTAATTCATGCTAGTGGGGATACTTGATTCTAGATATTTTTCGTTAATTGTTTTCTAGATTTTATTTGTATTAGTTTAATTACATCTCCAATTTTTATTGTGTTACTTGTTAGTTGGATTTAATCGAGAATAACTAGTGTTTGATACGTTTGTCTCTGTGGGAACGACTCTGACTTACCCTACTACATAGTTAGGAGGTTTGTTAGATATTTTATTATTTGATAGGCACGCGACAGCCTTGTCAAATTTTTGGCGCCGCTGTCGGGGACAAAGCGGTATTAGATTAGTTTTTTTTTGATAAGATCCAACTAATTTTTTGTTGCTTCGGCTATTTTTCTTGTTCCGTTTAATCGTTCGCTTGTGGGTTTTTCTTGTTTCTTGCAATATTTGAGTTTCAGGTTGCCGCGGCAAAAAAGTAAGCAAGTGAATGGAGGAAGAAGGAGAAAGCATGGAGGCATTGACTAAGGCTATGCTTTCATTGTCTCGGACAATTAATGAACTTGAGCCTATATCTTCATATTTGGTTGCTACTTGTGAAGTTTGCGTTATGAAGGGACACACTCGAAATTTTTGCCAATTCAACACCCCTTATTATCCAAACCAAACACCGTATTGGGATGGTAATTTTGATTACACTACCAATTACAACTCTAACCAAACACCACAGCACAATCCATATCCTAGCACATACAGCTCTGGTTGGGAAAATTATCCTGATTTTTCCTACCAAAACAACCCATATTCACCACAAAAGTCTAGCTTGGAAACTGCCTTGGAAACTTTTATCTCCGAATTTTCTCAAAATCAACAATTTAATCCTCAGTTTGAAGAGATACAAGTTAGTCCATGCCAAGCTCTACCACCTAAAATCAACTACCCTCAACCACCACAAAACTCCAACTTGGAAATTCTGTTGGAAGAATTTATATCTACACAAGAGAAAAAGAATGAAGAATTTGAGATAAGTCTCAGAACCAACAAACAGATCCTCGATGAGATGAAAGCTCATACCAAGTTGATGGAAAACACACTGGCTCAAATGACTCAACAGGTAGCTCAATTCGTAGAGATGCGCACTCAGACAGATAATGAACCTCCGAGTCAAATTGATGATGCAACCTTGTGGAATGGTGAGGAGATCAAAGAGTCTACGAACGAGATAAGTAAAGGTAAGATAATTTTTGATGACTTTGATGATGATGATGATGATTTTGAAAGTCTTACTCTTATTGACCCGTATACTTCTCAAGAAATTAACTTATGTGAAAAATCTTGTGATAATAATGATGTTGATTTCTTAGATGACTCTTTTTGCATGCTATTTGATGAGGGTGATAATATATCTGTGGTGGAAATTGATTCAGATAAGAATATTATGAATTCAATTGTGGTAGATGAGATAGAACCAAATTTGAATGAGATTGACTCAAGTAATGTTAAGATTAAGAATTTGTATACGCCTTTTGTCGATCCCCCAAACTTAAGATTTACAAACTCTAAGTTCAAAAACTTAGAGTTGCCAAAAACTTGTTCGCACAAAATCACGCAAGTGTACGTGGTCACAAGTAATATAGAATATAATTCAAGTTCGTTCCCACAGAGACTGGTGTATTCAGAAATATGCACTTATGCACCAATGTATGATTATTATTCAATGCTTATACAAGTATCAAATTGGGTTTTGGTTTTCTACTTAACTAATTCGATTCGAATTATGAAACTAAAAATTATCAACTAAGAGAATAACGATTTACTAATGAGAAATAAACATGGGATTCTAGCTTCATTAACAACTTCATTCAGAGTTCTACCTTTATTCGATTGTAATGGTGGATAACTAATCAGATAACACGAGACTGATACACGCTAACTGTCGTTATACGTGCACCATACTGCTACACATCCACAATTAAGATAGAAGGTAAACAGCTACCAATTATGCTTAGATCCTATATGTCTATAGAATTTGAAAACATAACGGTTGAGGAACAAGTTATCTATCAAGATTACATAGGGCGATGCAAGATGGGTAAAATCACATCACAAGTCATGCTATCGAACACGAAACCTATGCTCGCATGGCAAGTTCTAAATCAATATATTCACTGTCGCTTCAATAAAGATTAACAAGCAATCTTAAATGTTAGCTACGCATCCAAGACGAATAAGCACAACCAATACGAGGAAATCAAACCATCACATATGAACAAGACAAATTAACTACTGAAATTCATCGATAAATCCGCTAAAATCCCATGACAATGATTAGTTCATAATCGAACTTCTCATCATCATGGGTTCGAATGTAAACATGGTACTGAATAGGAAAAACAAAGTCAAAAGAGTAAAACAAGAGTTTCGAAACAAATCCGAATGAGCATCCAAAAGTATCGCCTAATTGGAAGAAGACAAAAGAAAACTATGAATCTAGATCTTCTCCGTAGCCGTCACGTGCTCCTTAGAATGTTTCTAGGTTGTGTTTTAAGTCCCCCAAGCCTTCCTTTAAGTTTCCCAGCGAACGGGCCTTCAAACGGATCAAAAACGGGCAAAACGGGCCAAAATTCCCGCTCAGGTCGTGGGGACTGGGGCGGCCGGCCCTAGTGGGGCGGCCGCGCCAAAGTTGGGGCGGGCGCGCCAACGGGGCGGCCGCGCCAAAGTGGAAGCCCTGACATCCAACCTTTACGCGTCCGTATCTTTCTCCTCGAGCATCCGATTGCTTCACCGTTTTTTTTCAATGAAAGCTATGATTCTTCTCTTCGTTCTCCTTCCAAGAAACCTACACAACACAACACTAAAACATATCAAAAACATCAAAATATTGTGGCCATTACATCAATTTAAGTCAAAACGAAGGCTTCCAAGTGGATATAAAATCCACTTATCACACCCCCAAACTTAAACCGATGTTTGTCCTCAAGCATAGACATACACACAAATACTACTAATGCAATGCATGAATGCAACTAAATGCCTACATCTAATCGAATCATGAAGTGTAATTCTTGTTAACATAGCATCATCAGAATATGCAACATTCTCAGCATTCATCTCCTTCACATATTAGCCATGTATTCTTCCACTACAAGTGTGAAGTGCATCGTGTGTGCTAGCATGCTCTCTAGTGAAACAAAACAAAGACCATCAAACTTCAATAGAGTCCTCACTATGAGCCGTTAATCAGAATTAGGTTTAAACACTTCTTTACTAAAGAGTCAACTACAATTTAGGGTCACTAAAGAATTCCTATGCCTCTCCTATTTTTTCTATTTTTCTTTTTCTTTTTCTTGCTAAGTCTAAGGTTGGGACACTTCTCAGTGCAAGTGAGTCACGACCGCCATTCGACTTCGCTTATTCTATTTTTTTTAATCAAGTAATTCTCCAGTAATCAAAGGTTGTGAAAGGTCACCAAGAATTTGCTTATTCTAACACATTTGCACTTAATACCAGCACAAGTACATGGATCGTCCCTTTCACATGACATTGCATTCTACCCATTGATCTCAAAGGAGTATTTGATAATTTTTTTTATTCCTTTTTTTCTTTTTTTTAGAAAGGCATATTCATCCCTTAACTCCCCCAAACTTAAGATTTACAAACTCTAAGTTCAAAAAGGGAATAATCCTAACTCTACGCCCAACTCAACGCAAGGACTCAAGAAATAAGTTAGTCTAAGTCTTATCTCTAGAGCATAAGTGTAATTACAATTTCCACACAAGCAGTTTCCAAGCACAAGGCATCACATATAATCAAGACTACTAGCCAAGACATTATGCACATAAACTCATCATAGGACATCAACTTGGAACACAACTTCACGATTCATGTAAATGCAACTATATGAAACTACTAACACATACTAAACACAAGTATATATAAAAAACACGTACTAATATGCAAACAATATGAGATAATATGCTAAACTATATGCATCATGCAACCTATATGAACACACACTACTACTACTAATCCTTAGATTACCACCCCCAAACTTAAAATATTCAATGTCCTCATTGAAGGTGATAATAAGGATAGAATGTACCTAGATGTCGGGAGGATCACCTTCCTCGGGTGGAGGATCAGGTGGTGAATATACCATGCCATCTCCAAACACTGGCCAATCAACCTCAACACCAATGGCTCGAAAAGCACTCCCAAGAGCTTGAGTCAAATCCTTTGCAAAATGGCGGTGAATGTCATGCATGTCATCTATGCGCCGTGACAACCTTCTAAACTGCACATCACTTAAGAGATCCGGTGGTAGTTTGAGTTCGATTATGGGAGCTTCTTCAATAGATGGTTTAAGATGCTCCTGAAAATTTCTAAGCTCTTCTACTCCATCTTCGAAATCAGAATCCCCTGTTAAGACGCTCTCTAAGGTACATGGCCTTGGCTTTTGCTCCATCTCAGACTTTTCAACAGCTTCTAGTGGTTCCACCTTAAAGCATTCTTCTTCATCGGTTGGAAATTTCATTGCGTTGAACACCTTAAAAGTGACACTCTGATCTTGAACTCGCATTGTAAGCTCTCCTTTTTGCACATTGATCAAAGTTTGTCCTATAGCTAAGAACGGTATTCCCAAGATGATGGGAATCTTCTTATCCTCCTTAAAGTCTAGAATGACAAAGTCAGCAGGGAAGATGAGCTTATCCACCTTAACCAAGATGTCTTCCAATATACCTCTCGGGTATGTGATGGACCGATCAGCCAGTTGTAAGTACATGTTTGTAGGTTTCGGCTCTGGCAAACCAAGTTTCTTGAACACAGATAATGGCATCAGATTAATGCTAGCTCCCAAGTCACATAAACACTTGTCGAATGACAATGGTCCAATGGTACACGGTATTGTGAACCTTCCGGGATCTTTAAGTTTCGGAGGCAATTTCTGTTGTAGCACCGCACTGCACTCTTCCGTTAGAGCAACGGTCTCCAAGTCCTCAAGTTTCAGCTTCCGAGATAGAATACCTTTCATAAATTTAGCATAACTAAGCATTTGTTCTAGAGCCTCCGCAAAAGGTATGTTGATTTGTAATTTCTTGAAAAACTCTAGAAATTTAGCGAATTGCTTGTCGAGCTTATGCTTCTGAAGTCTCTTCGGAAAAGGGGGAGGTGGATACACTTGCTTGACCCCAATATCAGCTTTATGACTAGACTTCTCGGCCGATTCCTTGCTTGCTTCCTCGTTGAATTCTTTCTTGTCAGCGTCAATAACAGTTTTTCCACTATCAGACTTAGATGAGAGCACGGGTGTTTCAACCTGTTGATCACTCTCTTCCTTGTTTTGCTCTGTTGCTGATTCTTTTTCCTTCGTAACCTTTCCGGACCTCAAGGTGACAGCCTGTACCTGTTCTTTCATCTCTTTCTTGCCCGGATTGGCCTCGGTATCGCTAGGAAGAGTTCCTTGTGGACTGTTTATCAACGCATTAGCAATCTGCCCAATCTGGTTCTCCAAAGTCTTGATTGACACCGCTTGGCTTTTAAACATTAACATCAATTCTTCCAATTCAGACCTTTCGTTGGAAGACTGTCCAGCCACCCCATGATTTTGTTGCTGGAATCCAGGGTGTTGGAATTGCTGCCTCGGTGCAAATTGTTGTTGAAAACCAGAAGGGTTGAAAGATCCAGCTCCTTGCTGCTGAAACTGTTGCTGCGGTTGTTGCATGAAATTTTGATTGTTGCTCCAGCTGAAATTCGGATGATTCTGATTATTGGGATGATAAGTGGCAGGAGCTGGCTGCTGAGACCTCTAGAAGGTGCTCACAAACTGAGCAGATTCACTAGATATAGCACACTGATTAGAAGAATGTGCACCCGCACAAAGCTCGCAAACATTAGGTGGTGGTTGAACTCCCAAGTTAGCTAAGGAATCTATCTTCATAGTAAGAGCCTTAATTTGAGCAGTCAAGGCTGTAGTAGCATCAAGATCTAGAACACATGCTGCCTTGACCTGATGAAGACGCTGAGTAGGATTCTGATATTCATTCACAGCCATCATCTCGATCAACTCATAAGCCTCATCATAGTTCTTAGCCCATAGAGCTCCACCTGATGCTGCATCAAGCATTGGCCTCGATTGAGGACCCAAGCCATTTTAAAAGCAATTAATCACCATCCAATCAGGCATCCCATGATGTGGGCACTTTCGAAGCATCTCCTTGTAGCGTTCCCAAGCTTCACATAAAGTTTCACCCGACAGCTGAGAGGATTGAGTGATAGCATTCCTGATTGCAGCTGTTTTGGCCATAGGGAAGAACTTAGTAAGAATAAGCAAAGTCGAATAAGCAAAGGTATAAGTGCAAAGGTATTAGAATAAGCAAATTCTTGGTGACTTTTCACAACCCTTGATTACTGGAGAATTACTTGATTAAAAAAAAAGAAAAAAAAATAGAATAAGCGATGTCGAATGGCGGTCGTGACTCACTTACACTGAGAAGCGTCCCAACCTTAGACTTAGCAAGAAAAAAAATAGAAAAAAAATAGGAGAGGCATAGGAATTCTTTAGTGACCCTAAATTGTAGTTGACTCGTTAGTAAAAAACTTGTTCGCACAAAATCACGCAAGCGTACGTGGTCACAAGTAGTATAGAATCAAATTCAGTTCGTTCCCACAGAGACTGGTGTATTCAGAAATATGCACTTATGCACCAATGTATGATTATTATTCAATGCTCAGACAATTAACAAGTTGGTTGGTTTTATCTAAATTAACTAATTAACTCGAATTATAACTAAGAGAATTAAACTAAGAGAATAACGATTTACTAATGAGAATAAAAACATGGGATTCTAAATTCATTATATACTTCCTTCAGAGTTATGCCTTATCGATATGTGATGGTTGATAACTAATCAGATAACACGAAACTGATACACGCTAACTGTTGTTATACGCGCACCATACTGCTACACATCCACAATTAAGATAGAAGGTAAACAGACACCAATTATGCTTAGACCCTATATGTCTATAGAATTTGAAAACATAATGGTTGAAGAACAAGTTATCTATCAAGATTACATAGGGCGATGCAAGATGGTTAAAATCACACCACTAATCATGTATATCGAATACATAATCCTATGTTCGCATGGCAAGTTCTAAATCAATGTATCCACTGTCGCTTCAATAAAGATTAACACACAACTTAGATGTTAGCTACGCATCCAAGAAGAATAAGCACAACCAATACGAAGAAATCAACATTCATCACACAAATAATTAAGGCAATCAACTACTGAAATCCATATATAAATCCGCTAGAATCCCACGATAATGATTAGTTCATAATGAAACTTCTCATCATCATGGGAATAAGAGTAAACATGATACTGAATAGTCTAAACAATATCAAAAGAGTAAAACAAGAGTTTCGAAACAAATCCGAAAGAGCATCCAAAGTTACGCCTCCTTCGAAGAATTACAAAAGTGAAAACTATGAAACTCGATCTCGATCTTCTCCGTAGCCGTCACGTGCTCCTTAGAATGTTTCTAGGTTGTGTTTTAAGTCCCCCAAGACTTCCTTTAAGTTTCCCAGCGAACGACCCTTCAAACGGATCAAAAACGGGCAGAACGGGCCAAAATTCCCGCTCAGGTCGTGGGGCGGCCGCGTCAAAGTTGGGGCGGGCGCGCCAACGGGGCGGCCGCGCCAAAGTTGGGACGGGCCCGCCAAAGTGGCAGCCCCCCGTCCAGGAGTTGGGGCGGCCACGCCAGATTTGGGGCGGCTGCGCCAAAACATCAGCCTTGCACCCTAATGCTTCCGCGTCCATAACTTTCTCCTCGTGCATCCGATTGCTTCGCCGTTTTTTTTTTCACTCGAAGCTATGAGTCCCCTCTTCGTCCTCCTTCCAAGAAACCTACACAACACACCACTAAAACATATCAAAAACATCAAAAGCTTGAGGCCAGATCATCCATTTAAGTCAAAACGAAGGCTTCCAAGTAGATATAAAATCCACTTATCACACCCCCAAACTTAAACCGATGCTTGTCCTCATTGAAGGTGATAGTAAGGATAGATGGTACCTAGAAACACTACGCCATAGATGGCCTATTGCAACGCCCTTGTAACGCTTGTGTTACAATAGCTAGGCAGATTTTGACATAATGAAACACTCCTCACGACGTATTACAGTAGCCGAAATTCAGTGTCAAAATAGACGTGATAGTGTTGCAACCTTGTAACGCCACATCCAACTGTTACAATAATTTATCTAATTTATTTATTTATTTATGTAATTAAAAAATTATTTAATTAGTGGGTCCACATTTGGGTCCCACACTTGTTGGCCCACTGCTGCTGACATGGCAGGTGGGTCCCACTTGTGTGCCCCACTACTGATGACGTGGCAGTGCGGGTCCCACGTGCGGGTTCCACTACCGCTGACATGGCCATGGTGGGTCCCACGTGTGGGCTCCACTACTGCTGATGTGGCAGGTGGGTCCCACACGTGGGCCCGCTTCTGCTGACGTGGCAAGTGGGTCCCAAGGCAGTACTTCAAAAATATTTTGAAATTTTTGAAGGCCATGGGAATTGAACCCATGACCTCTCACATAACAAAACAAGTCAGAAACCACTTCACCAACATTGCTTTTGTGTTTGTCAATGCATAACTAAAATATAACCTTATCTTTTCTTTACTGGGCTCCAAAAAAAATTATGCCAAGCCCATTTCATGGGTTACTCATGTTTCAATTGTTTAAAATCTGGCCCATTTACTTAGATGACTTTCTTTTTTATTTTTGTTTAAAAATCGAGATTTATAAACAATAAAATCGAGATTTTTTTTATTTTTATTAATTTCTTTTAAACAAAAAAATCGAGATTATTTTAAACAATGAAATCGAGATTTTTAAACAATAAAATTGAGATTTTTTTAATTTTTGTTTAAAAAATCGCGATTTTTTAAAACAATAAAATCGAGATTTTTTTTAATCAATAAAATCGAGATTTTTAATTTTTTTTAATCGAGATTGTAAAATTGTAAAAAACATACCAACTGGGTTTAATTTATGTATTTAAATATTATCAAAAACTAAAATAAAAATGCAGTGTTTTAATTTTTTATGTTGCAAAAATGCAAAAATGAAGCAGCCGTGTGTAATAAGTAAAAATTTTTATTGGTGAATGCACCAGCCGTGTGAAGCTTAAACGTTTTTTTACCTATTTAAACCCTCTCCACCTATTCAGTTTTGTTTTAATCTCTCAGAAACCCTCTCGATAAAAAAACCCTCTCACGCGTCTCTTCATCTTTCAAAACCCTCTCCAGCTTTCTTGATGGCGTCTTCAAGGTAATCACTCCAGTTTTGTTTTAAGCTTTCGTGTGCTTCATTTTCGTTTTCTTTCATTTTTTGTAATCTCTACTCTATTCATGTAATCATTTTTTTCTTTTTCATAGCAATCACTCTGCCTCGAACTCGGTAACACAGCCCATATATACAGAGAATGTTGAGAAATCATTGTGCAACCTGAACGGTCACCTGCAGGCGACTCTCCGTGAACAGATGGTGGAGCTGAACCAGTTGACTGCTACCCTCAACAAGATGGTGGAGCTGCTCGGGGACGATCTGAAAGCAGTGATGGTGGAGCAGGCGCAACTGGTCCAGCGACTGCGTCATGGACGTTGAGGCGGGTCGCTGGTGAGGGCTGGTGGAACTGGTGGCTGTTCGTTTTATTAAGTATGTTTTATAAGAACTTTTGTTAATTAAAAACTTTAACTAAGAACATTTTATTAAGTATATTTTGTTGATGTAAGGATTTTAAGAATGGTTGATGTTGATGGTAACTTTTTTAAGTATGTTTATGATCTTAAGTATGATTTTATGATGTTGGTTTAATTTATGGTGTATGGTTTAGTTTCTTTTGTATGCATCTGATTTGAGTATGGTTTTTATGTATGTTGGTGGTTTGATGGTTTAAGTATGATTTGAGTATGGTTTTTATGTATGTTGGTGATTTGAGTATGATTTTAAGTCTGGTTTATTTTTCATGTTGGTTTTAAGCATCTGATTTCATGTTGGTTTTAAGCATCTGATTTTAAGCATCTGATTTTAAGTCTGGTTTTTAAGTCTGGTTTCTTGATGTTTCTTTTGAAAAGCCAGTAGTGTGTAGTGTTAAAATGGGTTTTCTAATGTTACTCATTTTGACTAAAAAGTGGGTTTTCTAATTTTGACTAAAAAGTGGGCTTTCTAATGTAACTCATTTAGAGTAAAAAGTGGGTTTTTTACTAATTTAAACTAAAAATTTACTGAGGTGCCTTATGATTCTAGTGCCTTGTGATTTACACTTGCCCACTTGCATACAATGCCAGAAGTAATGATTCAAAGTAGACTTGTATACAATGCTTAAAATCAAAATACAGTAGTCCTAATGATTCAAAGTAGACTTGTAGAACTAGTGCTTAAAATACAGTGCTCAAAATACAGTGCCTTGTGATTTGAAGTAGAATTATTCAAATTAATGCCCCTTCTCTATTTATTGCAGTAGACTGGTAATGCCCCTCCTGAATTTAGTCCTAAATTTTTGTATAAACTCGTTATAATTATCGAAAGAATGAAACACAAATACCACCATGAACACAATTAGCACCATAAACATTCGTTATAATTATCGAACGAAGTTGAATTCGAATTCGAATGAGAAAATTAGAAACAAAATTAGTACAATTAGAAACACAATCAATTACTTGCAAAATTAGTACAATCATTGAATTCGAATGAGAAAATTAGCAACAAAACTAGCAACAAAATTCGTTATAATTGAATTGGAATGAGAAAAGCATCTGGGCTCATGGTTTGGACCACATGAGACTCACCTCGTCAACTCACTCAACAACTGAGTTGACTCGCTTCCATGCTTCGAGTAAACAACTGAGTTGACTCGCTTCCACCATGTTTCGTTATCTCGAACGAAGCTTCGAGACTCACCATGCTTAATCAACTGAGTTCTCCTACAATAAATCTCGAACAAAATTAGAAACAATTCATGGATTTATATTCAATCAATTGTAAACCACAGAAATTGAATATTTATTAACGATTGTCGAATTCGAAGGCTTTCAACAATCCATGGATTAGATTATTGATTTAGGAGCCTCGATTTCGTTTTGGATTTGCGAAGAGGGGAAGAGAGGCGAAGAGAGGGGATGAAATTGAAAAATGAAAGAAGAGAGAGAAGAGGAAAAATGAAAGAAGAGAAGAGGAAAAATGAAAGAAGAAGATAAAATTGAGAAAATGAAAAAAGAGGCTCGGGATGTGTGTTTCAGAGATGAGCCGCGCGGAGATATTATTACTATATAGGGACCCACATTTGCTGACGTGGCATGTGGTCCCCACATGTGGGTCCCACTTCTGCTGATGTGGCACTTGTGGGTCCCACAAGTGTTATTTTTGAACAAATTTTAAAAATGATTTGGGGCAATTCTATAATAGTCAAAACGGTCAAAGTGCCCTTTGAATATTTATGAAAATATTTTAAAAATGATTTTGGGCAATCCTATAACAGTCAAAATGATTAAATTTTTGAATATCTTTTTGAATACCCTTCTGAGTGTTGGGAAAAAATAATCGAAAAATATAGTGCACGGGTTGTGTCGTATCTCTGTAGTGTAAGTTGTGTAGCACAGAATACTTGTATTGGGGATAGTCATGGATTGACTGTTTGTTTTTTTTGAATATCTTTTAAGATGATCCAACCGTACGGATGATATTAAATACCCTTGCTAGTGTTGGGAAAAAATAATGAAAAAATATAGTGCATGGTTTGTGTCATATCTCTGTAGTGTAAGTTGTGTAGCACAGAATACTTGTATTGGGGATAGTCATGGATTGACTGTTTGTTTTTTTTGAATATCTTTTAAGACGATCCAACCGTACGGATGATATTAAATACCCTTGCTAGTGTTGGGAAAAAATAATGAAAAAATATAGTGCATGGTTTGTGTCGTATCTCTGTAGTGTAAGTTGTGTAGCACAGAATACTTGTATTGGGGATAGTCATGGATTGATTGTTTGTTTTTTTTCGAATATCTTTTAAGACGATCCAACCGTACGGATGATATTAAATACCCTTACTAGTGTTGGGAAAAAAATAATTGAAAAATATAGTGCACGGGTTGTGTCGTATCTCAATAGACAATGTAATATAATAATGCTAGTTATACTTTCACTTTCATGTTTTTAAATATCTTTTAAACGATATTGTATAAGAATGTAATTTAAAAAATAAATTTCTGAAAATATAAGAATATATTAAATATTGCTTTATTTGTACTTATTAAATTTATAAAACATAATATTAAATATTAAAAGAATGTTAAAATATTAAAATAAATATATTAAAAATAAAAATGAATGTGTCCGAAAAATGGGCGGCATATTTCCCCCCCCCCCCAATCGAAGCTAAGTACAGTTATTCTCCACTATCTCATCGCTAATTACAGTTAACCTCATCGCTCAACCTCACCTCGCTCAACCTCACCTCCCTCGCTCTCTCTCTCCTCGCTCAACCTCACCTCACCTCACCTCACCTCACTCAACTCCCGCAACTCCCGCGCTCTCACTCGCCTCAAAGCAGAGAAATCAAAATTAGGGTTTCGAAGTTTGGGGGTTCGAAGCAGAGAAGTTTTCACCTGGGGTTTCGAAGGCAGCCAAGCTCGATTTAAGCTCTCACCAAGGGGATTAGGTATATTTTACCCTCCCCCCTCTCTCTCTCCAGCTCTCTCTCTCTCACTCTCTCTCTCTCACTCACTCTCTCTCTCTCTCTCTATCTCTCTCTCGCTCTCTCTCCCCTCCCCCTCTCGCTGTCTCTATGCATGCTTGTAATTATGTACACTGTGTTTACATACCAGCTGATATTT
Source organism: Daucus carota subsp. sativus (assembly GCF_001625215.2). Lineage (NCBI taxonomy): Eukaryota > Viridiplantae > Streptophyta > Magnoliopsida > Apiales > Apiaceae > Daucus > Daucus carota. The sequence goes on from NC_030382.2 coordinate 15,292,824, forward strand.
TTAAGTGATTCTCATTTGTATTTTGAGTATTATTGTTAATGTTTGGCTGAATCATGATACTATGTTAGTTAGTTTGGCTGAATCATGATACTATGTTAGTTATTATGTATTTTTTTGTAAGGTGTTAGTTACTATGTATTTGATTGTAATATTACGATAATATGTAGGTTTGCAATTGAACAGGCTGCCAAATCTTTATTTGTTCACTAATTTTGACAAAAACAGAGTGTGACTAGCTTTTAGGAATGGAGGCTGATTGGATAGGACTACCTAGGTACAGTGAAGCATATGTCAGTGGGATTCAAGCATTTGTGGAAAATGCGTTTCCCCTTTTTTCCGTAGGTGAAGAAATGAAGTGCCCCTGCAAGAAATGTAATGGTAAATATTGGCATCGTCAGGATGTGATTTATGATCATCTCATTTGCAGAGGGCCTTCCGCTTTACATGTCCAATGGATATATGATGTCTCGCAAAAGAAAGTCGAAAATAGTACTGCAAATATAGGTTCTGACTTTATGGATTGCGAAACGGGGTATGATTTTGGTGATAATTTAGAAGCGATGGGGAAGATGTTTGAGAATTTAGACGATGGACCAGATACGGAGGCTAAAAAGATTTATCGGCATCTGAAAGAGGGAAAATAACCACTATATCCCGGCTGCAAGAAATTTTCTCGTTTAAGTTTTATGATCAGGCTTTACCATTTAAAATGTAGTCATGGAATTAGCAATTCTGCTTTTGGGGAATTATTGGGGTTAATAAAGGATGTTTTCCCCGAAGCAAATATGCCTTTGTCCTTCAATGCTGCGAAGGACATGATTAGGGACTTGGGCCTTCATTACGAGAAAATACATGCTTGTCCCAATAGTTGCATGTTGTATTGGGAAGCAAATAAAAATAAACAAGTCTGTGATATTTGTGGGGTATCTAGGTGGGTTATACAAGAGAAGAAAGGGTCTACCCATAATAACGATCCAGAGAAGTTAGTTACTAAAGTGCCAGCAAACGTTATGAGATATTTTCCACTAAAGCCTAGGCTACAAAGATTGTTCCTGTCCAAGGAATCTTCCAAATTGAACACATGGCATGCAGCGGGAAGGACGAAAGATGGGAAACTAAGGCATCCGGCGGACGCCGAAACTTGGAAGACAATGGATGCTATGTATCCTGATTTTTCTTCGGAAATTCGAAATATTTCACTAGGTGTAGCTGCTGATGGATTTAATCCATTTCGTTCTATGAATTTAAGTCATAGTACATGGCCAATTCTACTTGTAAACTACAACCTCCCACCTTGGCTCTGCATGAAACAGGAAAATTTGATTCTTTCAACGTTAATATCGGGACCAGAATCTCCAGGAAATAGTATCGATGTCTATATGCAGCCTTTGATTGCCGAATTGAAAGAATTATGGGATGTCGGCATCCAAACATATGATGCCTTGACTGATCATAACTTTAATTTACGGGCAAGGGTGCTTTGGACCATTAGTGACTTTCCAGGATACGCTATGTTGTCGGGTTGGAGCACAAAGGGTAGACTAGCGTGTCCAATATGTCACTACGAAACTTGTTCTGAATATCTGAAACATAGTAGAAAAATGTGCTACATGAATCATAGAAAATATCTCGATCCTTCACACAAATGGAGGTTTGACAAGAAAAGATTCAATGGGCAGATTGAAACGAGGCAGATTCCGGATCCATTAACGGGAAAGGATATCGAAGAATTGTTGTTTGAGTTTGAAAATCAATTTGGGAAGAAACGCAAGGGAATGGGAAAGAGAAAGCGTAAAATCGACTCTCCTTTCAAAAAGAGGTCAATATTTTTTAATTTGTCGTATTGAAAACATGTTCAACTTCGACACAATCTTGACGCTATGCATATAGAAAAAAACTTATGCGATAATATATTAGGTACTTTACTAAATATTGGTGGCATGTCAAAAGACCACTTGGGTGCTCGCTTTGATTTGCAAGAAATGGGAATAAGGAAGTCACTTCACCCTGTTAAAGGTGCAGATGGAGAGACTTACGAGATTATGGCATCCATCTTTGACATGACAGATAAGGAGAAAGATGTCTTTTGCAAGCTGTTGAAGAATGTGAAACTGCCTTATGGCTGTGCTGCTAATATAAGTCGTTACATGCACACAGACGAGAGAAAAGTAGCGGGGTATAAAAGCCATGACGCGCATTTTATCCTCCACCACTTGTTACAATTTGCTGCAAAGAAATCACTAAAACCTAAGGTGGAAAAGCCGTTGATCAAATTAAGTGAATTTCTTAGAGGCTTATGGAGCAAGGTGATTGTCTTGGATGATATTGAGAGGTTGCAAGTAGAAATTTTTGAAATTCTTTGTGAATTTGAGATAATATTCCCACCTGCCTTCTTTGACATCATGGTGCACCTACCTGTCCATTTGTGTAATGAAGTTAAATGCGGCGGACCGGTGCACCTTCGGTGTATGTATCCTATTGAGCGGTATCTTGCAAAGCTGAAATCATATGTACGTAATAGGAGCAAACCAGAAGGCTCAATTGCAGAAGGCTACCTAGCAGAGGAGTGTATCACATTTTGTTCAAGATTTTTGCATTGTGAAGAAGCAAAAGAAAATACTGATTTTGGAAGATGTCCAACAAATGTGACGTACCATATTGGAACAAGAAGGAATAAAGATGGCAAAGTTTTCCAATTAGAAGATTCAGAATGGAAAGCATGTCATACCTACACTCTGTTCAATAGCGGCAATAAGGAAATTGAGGCTTTGCTTGAGTAAGTTCTCTAGTCCTTACATTTATTAAATAATAAAAACTAATTAAAATGCCTCTTTTTTAAACAGTTTCAATTATTTACTTGATAGGATTCATCGAGCTTCAGTTGAAGCAGATCAAACTTCAGAACGATACAAAAAGGAGCAAACACACTCCAAAGAGTTTTGGAGATGGTTAAAGGTCCAAGTTGGAAATCTGGACACCAATTCAACCGAGTTACAAGTGTTAGCATTAGGTCCCAATCGAACAGCGAGGAGGTTTAGCGGGTATTTCATAAATGGTTATCGATTCCACACAAAGAAGAGAGATTCTCGATGCACCACACAAAACAGTGGAGTTTTTTTAACTGCTGAAACCACTAGTTTTGCAAATTCTAAGGACAAAAATCCAATTATCGGGGAAGTGAACTACTACGGGTCTATTGAAGATATTTTTGAAGTTGATTACTAGGGAGTATTCAGGGTGGTTATGTTTAAGTGTTGCTGGTACCAAGAAGAAAAAGATCCCTTTGGTCTGACTAGGGTCAATTTTAACAAGTCCCGTCACAAATCTGATCCTTATGTTCTTGCTTCACAAGTGCAGCAAGTATTCTATGTGGAAGATCCAATTGCAAAATCTGTTCAATATGTTATAAAAAGACTACCAAGGGTCTGGTGTGACGCTGAAGACCAAGATTTGTTGGAAGAAGAAAACAACCCTCCTGATAAACATGATTCTAATCTTGATTTCCAACTACAAAATCAAGTTGGTGAATTTAGTTGGTTCAGGGATGATATCCCTAAAAGACAAGTCCCTGTATCACCAACTTAAGTAAGAAAAAAACTCTTTGGTAATATGTAATTTAGGAGATGTTTTAGTTGCTGATATGTAATTTAGGAGAATGAAATTTATTGGTGATGTTTTAATTGGTGATGATCTCTGAATTAACTAACTGTTTCTCATAGTTAATTAAACTTGTGTTGCTAAGGTCCAATGTTAGTTAACTGTTTTCCATATATAATTGTGGAATTGTAGCATAATTCTGTCTTTCTTGCTGATCATTCCTTAAATTAATAACAATCACTTCTGTCTTTATATTTAGTTGTCTAGTTGAGTTTTTATATTATCCGCATAATTGGTCTCCTTTTAATCCATATATGTTCATTTCTGTAGGATGGCAGAGAAGTTGCTGAATGTGAGGTATAACTATGATGGCACATTCAACAAGACAAGTTATTCAGGGGGGAAGAGTATTATTATCAACCGCCAAGACGTGGATGAATTTTCATATACAGTGGCGCTAGAAAATGTCAAGGATTGCCTCAACTGTACTGAAATTGGAGGATTATATGTGCTGAATGGAAAACCCCAACAATGGAAGCTTCTGAAGTGTGATTCAGATTTGCTTCAACTGGTAGATGCCTGCGAAAGTGGTGGGGACATAAATATATATGTGGATTGTGTTGTTGACAAAGAATGCAAGCCACTGGAGCCAGGGGTGCCATTTCTAGTCGTACGACCAAGAAAGAACATACTTAAAGGTCATTTCTTATTTTAAATTTTAAATTTAAATATAATAACAAATTACTAAGTCATATTTACTTATAATAAGGCTTGCTTATGTGTTTAATCTCATGAGACACATGTTTACTGATTTGTGTCTTTTTGCAAATTTCTGCAGAACATCTACAAAGCAATCAGAACAGGCGTACTTTTGTTTCTTCACACCAACTACAGCAACAAAGGCAAAGCAAGAGGATTCCAAGGTCACCTCAGTTGCAGGAGGTTGAACAGAACAAGCTTCCAAAATCACCACGTTTGCAGGAGCTAGCGAAGAAGAATCTTCGAAGCTCAACTCATTTGCAAGAGGTTCAAAACAACAATCTGCCAAAGACACCTCCAAAGAATCTTCGAAGCTCAACTCATTTGCAAGAGGTTCAAAACACCAATCTGCCAAAGACACCTCCAAAGAATCTTCGAAACTCAACTCATTTGCAAGAGGTTGAAAACAACAATCTGCCAAAGTCACCGCGTTTGGAGGACCTATAGAAGGATCTTTCAAGCAACCCTCAGTGGAAGAAAGATGTATGCCCCAACGCTGTATCTGCAATGGTGGTGAAAAGGAGGTTACACTTATCAAAAATTGATACAATTGAGGTAGTAATATTTTCCCTTAGCTCACACCTATTTTCCAACATACCAACTGATATTTTCATGATTTCACACTTGCAGTCGGGCCGAGTGAATGAGTATGAGCTGCGTAAAATTCAGAATGTGGAAGAAAACAAAAAAAAGTTCAAGGAACTCAGATTAGGAAATTATGTTGCTAATCCAATTAAGCCGATAGTCCAGCAGAGTACAAAGGAAAAGAAGGATCGGGATGATCCTGAATATGTTGTGGAAAATGAGACGGGAGATGAAAGTGATGACACTTCAGAGGTAATATTTTATACTTATTATGTACACTTTTTCTTTATTTGTGTTTATTTTATTATTAATTAGCTGTTTGTGAAATTATATGAACCTATTGGGTAATTTTGTGTAAGGGGTTGCATTTGATTTTGCACTTATTATGTACATTTTTTCTTCATTTGTTGGTAGAGGCCACTTAACTTAATTAGTAATCAAGAATATAGATAAAAAAGAGTTGTTAATGCTTTCTTTTTTGAGAAATTTTAAATGTTTTGTGTTGTTAATTTTAAGTTTGTTTTGTTAACGCTTATTCATTTGTATTAGGCTAGACACAATTTGCATGCAATAATTATGTCTTAAAATTTCTAAATGATTATTTTTTTTATTAAATTAACAATATCACAATATATATCTGTTTTAGTTATTATGTACATTTTTTCTTCATTTGTGTTTAATATTTACTGCATAGGGAATCAAATCTGTCCAGAAACGGAAAGCAATACCTGGTCCCAGAACTCGTTCGCGAGCAAATGATAAGGATTTGGGTGATAAGGATCCGGTGGATCCTATCGACAAAGGCAAAAAAGTTGCTGCTGCTAGTACCAAAAGTGCAAAACTTATAAAGCCAACATGCAGCAAACTGTTAAAACAAGGGGATAATTCTGCACCAAGTGGTACAATTGCTGCGTATATGGCCCTGCGAGAACGTCAGAAGCAGAATCTTGAAGCTGAAATGAGGAGAGAGGATGTTGGTGATACCGATTTACAAAATGGAAGTGAAGGTGAAGAAGTAGAAGCAGGTAATATGGTCATTTGTACTTTATTTCTTCTGTACGTCTCATTTTTTAATAATTAGTAGGATTATTAGCAATAATATGGTAATTGCGTTTTATTTTATTTGATGGCTATCTGAACAGAACCTAAAAGACGTAGAGGACGTTCAAAAATGTTAAAAGTTCATGCTAGGACTGCTGCTGAAAAGATCTTTGTTAAACTGAGTAAACGAGGTCAACCAATTGGAGAGCGGAAAACTAGATCCGAGTTGAGAAAATTTCCCGGGGACTCTAGTTAAGTATCACGTGTCACTTACTTATGTTAATTGGCATGTTGTTCCAGATGATTTGAAGAAGAAAATGTTGGAATATACTTTGGTGACCTCTATAACCTCAACTTTACTTACTTTTCTCATATCTGTGCACCAACTCATTCAAGTTCTATGTTGACACATTATAGGAGAGGTTTGATATTGCACCAGAAGGGGAAAAGTGGGTGTACAAGACACTTAATTCATCCTGGAGAACACACAAGTCTCGTGTCAAGCTGATGCATTACTCCCAATTTGACAATGATGAGGAGAGGATTCAAAACAGGCCGGATCATATTCCGCTCGAGGATTTTAAGATGCTGTTGGACTACTGGGCGGACGATGGAGTTCAGGTATATTTATAAGGTGGCAAGTATATAGTTTAGAAATTAATTTGTTGCATGCCATTTGATATAGAAAGTAAAATATGATAACATTGTTTTGGTAACAGATTTTGGCTGAGGATAATAAGGCTCGTCGCAATATGTATGTTGAGACACACACTCTCGGTTGCAAGAGTCTTGCTGAGCTTAGAACAACACTGGTATGAACATAAACAACTTGAGTACCCTATAGCTTTTAATAATTTGTCATAAATATTTGTTAATTGATGATGTCCGTAATTTGTAAGAAATAAAATTGAGTACCTTGTACCTTTTTCTTATATTAATTGATGAGTGTTGATAATCGCCAGTTTGATGTTACTTTTGGATAATTGCCATATGAGTTTATAATAGGCACAGACTTCAATAATATTTGAAGGTAGATTAGGCACTCTAAATCTTCTGCATTTAAATTTTTATTGGATTAAATAGCAGTTTGGACTTGGTACGCTAATTTGAGTTTAGCTTTGAGTTTGGCAGTTTTTTAATTCTATTTTTAAAAATGCACTCAAATTATGTAATGCCCAAATTCACAGTTGTTAAATTCTATTTTAGTTTAATTAGTTTGAAAAGTTCACGAGTGAAGTGTATGTTCCGATTACTTCGATTTTTTGTCTACCTTCAATGTTCCCGTACCAAGCTTGTCTAATTCATTGTCTAGTTACAAGTGAATTGTTGTTTCTGTTACTTGACAGAAAGAAGATGACCCAAATCAGAGGTCCCCATCAGAGGCTAAAATCTTTGTAGAAAGTCGCAAGCGCAAGCCTGGGCACGAGTACAAGTTAAGTCCAAAAGCAATTAAGAAAAAAATTGTAAGTAAATTATCTTCTAAAGTATATATATTTGAACTCATTTTACCTCTACCTCTGTACACTTGACAAAACTTTCTCTTGTAGGAGTCTGTTGAAAAGATAACGAAAGAAGGAAATGATGCAGCTGCGCTCGTTCCCAAAAAGAAAAAGAACCGGCCAGATTGGTTGGTGGGAAGGCAAGGTAAAACAGCAGCTTCGACAGAAACTCCAGTTGATCCGGTTACACAATCTACAGTCGAGGAGCTGCACACAAAGATTGCTCAGCTAGAGAGTGAGATGGAAGCGAAGGTCAATACAAAAGTTCAACATAACATGGCCTGGTTGCTGAAGAAACTCGGAGAGGCAAATCCGGGTCTGAAAGTTGACATTACTCATGACTTTTGTGCAACTGTTTCTAGTGATGGAGATGAATTTGGCACTCCAATCACTCCTGGCACCGCTTCTGGAACCACTCCTGGCACCACCCGTGGCACCACCGACTCTTTAATATAACTGTTTCTACGTAAAACTTAGTTAATATGAATTTGTCGTCCTTCATTTTGTTGTCAGATTGTTTTGATGTTGCGTTTCTTAAATGGTTTGGATGGGATTGTTTTATGTTGGAGGATGGTTGGATATTTGTTCTTTTGGAGTTTGGTATTTGTAGTTTAGGTGGATGTATGGTGGGAAGTTTGGATGGATGTTTGTTGGATTGTTTGTTGCATTATTTATATTTTTAATGGGAATGCTCCAAAAACAATGCTGGCATTGCAGAAAATTTTCAAATATGTTACAATAGCTCATTTTAACGTTACAACTGATTAATGTTTGTGTTACAGTTAGTCCACTTAGTGTTCCGAAAGCACCTTTTTACTGTTACAATAGGCACACAAATGGTGACGTGGCAGTCCACGTGTAGGACCCACACGCTGACGTGGACAGTGATGGACCCACCAACATGCTGACGTGGCTATTTGGGACCCACAGGCTGACGTGGCAGCGGAGGCCCCACCACGCTGATGTGGCTTTGTGGGACCCACATGCTAACGTGGTAGTGCGGGACCAACAAGCTGACGTGGCGTGGTGGGTCCCACGTGCTGACGTGGCGGGTGTGGGTCCCACATGCTGACGTGGTTGAGTGGGACCCACATGCTGACGTGGCCTCTGTGGGTCCCACATGCTGACGTGGCAGGTGAGGGTCCCACATGCTGACGTGGCTTTGGGGGACCCACATGCTGACGTGGCTTCTGTGGGTCCCGCATGCTGACCTGGCCTCCGTGGGACCCACATGCTGACGTGGCATATGTGGGACCCACATGCTAGCTTGACCGGTGGAATGTGCTATTGTATCAGTGGTTTACCGTTACAGCATCCCCTTATTATGTTACAGTAGGGCGCTGTTGTAACGTTTTTTGGCTGTTACAGTTGATTCCAGTTTGTGTTACAATAGGGGCCAATTGTAACGTTCGCAAACGTAACGCCCATTAGTGTTACAGTAGCTCTATTGTAACGGATTTTGACCCTATTGTAACATGACTTGGGCATTACAATTGGCCATCTATGGCGTAGTGAAATCGGTAGGATCACCCTCCTCGGGTGGATGATCAGGTGGTGAATATACCATGCCATCTCCAAACACTAGCCAATCAACCTCAACACCAATGACTCGAAAAGCACTCGTAAGAGCCTTAGTCAAATCCTTTGCAAAACGGCGGTGAATGTCATGCATGTCATCTATGCGCCGTGACAACCTTCCAAATTGCACATCACTTAAGAGATCCGGTGGAAGTTTGAGTTCGAGTATGGGAGCTTCTGGCCTTAGCTTTTGCCCCGTCTCAGAATTTTCAACAGCTTCTAGTGCCTCCACCTTCAAGCATTCTTCTTCGTCGGTTGGAAACTCCATTGCGTTGAACACCTTAAAAGTGACACTCTGATCTTGAACTCTCATTGTAAGCTCCCCTTTTTGCACATCGATCAAAGTTTGACCTGTAGCTAAGAACGGCCTTCCCAAGATAATGGGAATCTTCTTATCCTCCTCGAAGTCTAGGACGACAAAATCAGCAGGGAAGATGAGCTTATCCACCTTAACCAAGACGTCTTCCACTATACCTCTCGGGTATGTGATGGACCGATCAGCCAGTTGTAAGTACATGTTTGTAGGTTTCGGCTCCGGCAGCCCAAGTTTCTTGAAGACATATAATGGCATCAGATTAATGCTAGCTCCCAAGTCACATAAACACTTGTCGAATAACAATGGTCCAATGGTACACGGTATTGTGAAACTCCCCAGATCCTTGAGTTTCAGAGGTAATTTCTGCTGCAGCACGCACTACACTCCTCGGTCAAAGCCACAGTCTCTAATTCCTCAAGTTTGAGTTTCCGAGATAGAATACCTTTCATGAATTTAGCATAACTCGGCATTTGTTCTAGAGCCTCCGCAAAAGGTATGTTGATTTGTAATTTCTTGAAAATCTCTAGAAATTTAGTGAATTGTTTGTCGAGCTTATGTTTCTGAAGTCTCTTCGGAAAAGGGGGAGGTGGATACACTTGCTTGACCCCAATATCAGCTTTAGGGCTAGACTTCTCGGCTGATTCCTTGCTTGCTTCCTCGTTGATTTCATTCTTGTCAGTGTTAACAACAGTTTTTCCACTACCAGACTTAGATGAGAGCACGGGTGTTTCAACCTGTTGATCACTCTCATCCTTGTTATGCTCTGTTGCTGACTCTTTCTCCTTCATAACCCTTCCGGACCTTAAGGTGATAGCCTGTACCTGTTCCTTCACCTCTTTCCTACCCGGATTGGCCTCGGTATCACTAAGAAGAGTTCCTTGTGGTCTGTTAATCAACGTGTTAGCAATCTGTCCAATCTGGTTCTCCAAAGTCTTGATTGACACCGCTTGGCTTTTAATCATTAGTTTCATCTCTTCCCATTCAGATCTTTCGTTGGAAGACTGTCCAGCCACCCCTTGATTTTGTTGCTGAAATCCGGATGGATGGAATTGCTGCTTCGGTGCAAACTGTTGTTGAAAATCAGAAGGGTTGAAAGGTCTAGCTCCTTGCTGCTGAAATTGATGTTGCGGGTGTGGCATGAAGTTCTGATTGTTGCTCCAGCTGAAAGTCCGATGATTCCGATTATTCGGGTGATAAGTAGCCTGAGCTGGCTGCTGAGATCTCTGAAAATTGCTCACAAACTGAGCGGATTCACTAGATATAGCACACTAATCAGAAGAATGTGCACCCGCACAAAGCTCGCAAACAATAGGCGGTGGCTGAACTCCCAAGTTAGCTAAGGAATCCACCTTCATAGTAAGAGCCTTAAGTTGAGCAATCAAGGCTGTAGTAGCATCAACATCTAGAATTCCTGCTGCCTTGCCCTGATGAAAACGCTGAGTAGGATTCTGATATTCGTTCGCAGGCATCATCTCGATCAACTCATAAGCCTCATCATAGTTCTTAGCCCATAGAGCTCCACCTGATGCTGCATCGAACATTGGTCTCGATTTAGGTCCCAAGCCATTATAGAAGCAATTAATCACCATCCAATCAGGCATCCCATGATGTGGGCACTTTCGAAGCATCTCCTTGTAGCGTTCCCACGCTTCACATAAAGTTTCACCAGATAGCTGAGAGAATTGAGTGATAGCATTCCTGATTGCAGCTGTTTTGGCCATAGGGAAGAACTTAGTAAGAAATTTCTGAGCCAGATTCTCCCATGTCGTAATAGATCCTGCAGAAAGAGAATGCAACCATCCCTTAGCTTTATCCCTCAGAGAAAATGGGAACAGCCTCAATTTGATAGCATCTTCAGTAACACCATCGAACTTGAAAGTGTCACAGATTTCAATGAAATCTCGAATATGCATATTAGGATCCTCTGTCGGAGAACCCCCAAACTGCACTGAGTTCTGTACCATCTGAATAGTGCTCGGTTTGATCTCAAAAGTGGTGGCATGGATTGCTGGCCTGACAATGCTCGACTGAATGTCATTGATTTTAGGCTCAGAGAAAGCCTTAAGAGCCTTAGTATTATTCGCCAATGGTGGTTGGTCACCCTTTGTAGTACTCACTATCGTTTCTGCTTTTGCCAATGCTTCTTTACGGGCCTAAGAACGTGTTCGCATACACGTCACTCAACTACCTGAAACACACACAAACGAACTAAAGTGAGAAAAGAATCCAAGTCAGTGAACTTTAACGACCACTGATGACAAACACATAAACTAAAGTAAAACACCGAGTCCCCAGCAGCGGCGCCAAAAACTTGTTCGCACAAAATCACGCAAGTGTACGTGGTCACAAGTAATATAGAATATAATTCAAGTTCGTTCCCACAGAGACTGGTGTATTCAGAAATATGCACTTATGCACTAATGTATGATTATTATTCAATGCTTAGACAAGTATCAAATTGGGTTTTGGTTTTCTACTTAACTAATTCGATTCGAATTATGAAACTAAGAATTATCAACTAAGAGAATAACGATTTACTAATGAGAAATAAACATGGGATTCTAGCTTCATTAACAACTTCATTCAGAGTTCTACCTTTATTCGATTGTAATGGTGGATAACTAATCAGATAACACGAGACTGATACACGCTAACTGTCGTTATACGTGCACCATACTGCTACATATCCACAATTAAGATAGAAGGTAAACAGACACCAATTATGCTTAGATCCTATATGTCTATAGAATTTGAAAACATAACGGTTGAGGAACAAGTTATCTATCAAGATTACATAGGGCGATGCAAGATGGGTAAAATCACATCACAAGTCATGCTATCGAACACGAAACCTATGCTCGCATGGCAAGTTCTAAATCAATATATTCACTGTCGCTTCAATAAAGATTAACAAGCAATCTTAGATGTTAGCTAAGCATCCAAGACGAATAAGCACAACCAATACGAGGAAATCAAACCATCACATATGAACAAGACAAATTAACTACTGAAATTCATCGATAAATCCGCTAAAATCCCATGACAATGATTAGTTCATAATCGAACTTCTCATCATCATGGGTTCGAATGTAAACATGGTACTGAATAGGAAAAACAAAGTCAAAAGAGTAAAACAAGAGTTTCGAAACAAATCCGAATGAGCATCCAAAAGTATCGCCTAATTGGAAGAAGACAAAAGAAAACTATGAATCTAGATCTTCTCCGTAGCCGTCACGTGGCCTTAGAATGTTTCTAGGTTGTGTTTTAAGTTCCCCAAGCCTTCCTTTAAGTTTCCCAGCAAACGGGCCTTCAAACGGATCAAAAACGGGCAAAACGGGCCAAAATTCCCGCTCAGGTTGTGGGGCAGCCGCGCCAAAGTTGGGGCGGGCGCGCCAACGGGGCGGCCGCGCCAAAGTTGGGGCGGCCGCGCCAAAGTGGCAGCCCCCCCGTCCAGGAGTTGGGGCGGCCGCGCCAGAGTTGGGGCGGCCGCGCCAACGGGGCGGCCGCGCCAAAGTGGCAGCCCTGACATCCAACCTTTACGCGTCCGTATCTTTCTCCTCGAGCATCCGATTGCTTCACCGTTTTTTTTCAATGAAAGTTATGATTCTTCTCTTCGTTCTCCTTCCAAGAAACCTACACAACACAACACTGTAAATCCCAAGTTTTGATGATCACATAATAGCAAGCTATCTTTCAATTCAGCTTAACATGTTATATTTACTCTGTTATAGTCTACCATATTACTTGTCTAATCCGATTCTGCAGGAAACAGAGATATAGCAAGCTATTGTCATATCTTAGCTTGATATGTTTAAGTTATAGTATTTTAGCCTGCTGTTTGTCTTTTCAACCTTGTGTTGCAGGAAATTTACTATAGCAGAATTATAGCAAGCTGTTTCATAACAGCGAGCTATGATAGAGTCCTACCAGAAGCAGAACACTTCAAAGATTGCAGCTGTTGACTTCTACAAATATTAGGACTTAAGGTGTACGTTTTCTAATCTGAATATGAGTTAAATATACATATTATAAGCTCAGATTATTTAAATGAAAACGTTTCCTAAATTCAAGGAAGTGGTTATGCTTCAAACTTATCTTTTTCAAACACACTTCCTTATCCCATTTTAATAGGGACTGTTGCTTCAAACGTCTTTCTAAAACTCAGTCTTCTATTTCTATGGAGTATAATATTGAACTAACAACCTGCAACGTTCACTTAGTGCAACGTTCATGGAGGTTTGTTTCAATATAGCCGTTATAGCTTTCAGTATATATACGGCTTGCTGTTTTCAAGTATAGTTAACAACTCACAATTTTGAAAACATTCAGAAATTCTCTTCTGAGCTTATATTATGTATTCGATTCATATCTTATTAGAGAACATAGTTTGAGTTGTAATCTCTCATTGTTATTCAAAGTTTGTATTTGATTAGTCACTAAAGCTAGCGGGGTTCTAAGTATAGAACAAATGGGGAGTTAGATAGAATTAGTCTTCACAAGGTCTGAGGTGCTAAGGTTCAGGGAACAAGGTGAATTCAAGGAGTGAAGCTCAAGGAATTCAGAAGTTCAAGAACAGGTGCACAGGGGGCTAAGTGTCGAGCTGTTTTCTGTCTGCTCAAGGTTTCAGCAAGCTGCTTTAGGTGACTGGGTAAAGGGAGATATATTATTATTCTGTAATTGTTGGAATTTTCAGTAATAATATATTCTCTTACCAAGTTGGTAAGGGACCAGGACGTAGACCATTAGACATAGGGGTCGAACCTGGCTAAAATTGCTTGTGTCTGATTTACATTTCTGCACTTTACTGTTTTGCATAATAGCCTGCTATAATCACACTTGATCTGAAAACAGTAAGCTGAAATATTCGGTAAAAGCTTAAAATTGGTATAGTTAGCCATTTACACCTATTCACCCCCCCTCTAGGTGTATTTACACGTGGTATCAGAGCTGTGTTTACTAACATTTCTGTAACAGGAATAGTATAGATCCTATGGCTGACCAATTTCAGGGAAAATCAGACTTTAGAGCTCCGCTCTTCACTGGTTCGGACAACTACAACTGGTGGAAAGGACAAATGGAAGCTCATCTCTCCAGAGACCTTCTCATGCAAAGAGTTGTTGAACGAGGTCCATATCAATTCCTTGATAAAGATGGCAAGGTCAAAGATGTTGATGAACTGACTACTGACGAGCTCACAAAGATGGGTGCAAATGGAAAAGCAAGAAGTACTCTCATCAGTGGTCTTAATCAAGCTGAATATGACAAGGTGTCATCTCTCAAATCTGCCAAGGAGATATGGGATGCGTTGGAAGCTTATCATGAAGGTTCAAAGGGTCTAAGGAAAGTAAAGTTGGGACAACTCATGAAGGAACTTGGTGCTTTCGGTTTGCAAAAGGGAGAAACAATCAAAGAGGTTCAAGCTAGGTTTCAACTCATTGTCAATAATCTAGGGAGACTTGGAAAGATAATTCCTCAATCAGAACTCAACATGAACATTCTTGCTTCTGTTCCATTCGACTTTCAAGCCAAAGTAACTGCCTTAGAAGCTGCTCACAATATTGATACAATGGATCATCTAGCTCTTTTTGCTGAATTGGAACAATTTGAGAAAAAGATGCATTCCAAAAAGCATGATGCTCCGGTTAAGAAAATGAAGAATTTAGCTCTTACTGCTGAAAAGAGCACGCCAGAATCTGATGAGGAATCAGACGAAGATCTTGCACTCCTTTCCAAGAAGATTCAACGGATGATCAACAAACATAATCAGCTGAAAAGGGAGAAAGGCAAGGACAAGGCTAAGTACTCAAGTAGCAGAAAGCCCTCCAAGGAATCAAAGGATCAGAACTGCTTCGAATGTGGAAAGCCTGGTCACTTTAAGAAGGACTGCTACAAGCTGAAGTCAAAACAGCCTGCTGTTTCTAAAGACAAGAAGAAGAAATCTAAAGCACTTATGACTTGGAGTGATGATGAAGAAGAATCTGCCTCCAGTGATGAATCTGGTGAGGAACTAATCAATCTTGCACTTGTTGGCATGGAGGATGACAATGTTCGAGGACTCACCGATGATGGTCTTGTCGAAACTGACTCCGAGGATGACAACAGTGAGGTTAGTTCGTTCAAATTTGATATTTCCAATGATAATCTTGTGCTAGAACAACTAACCATGCAGGAGCAAGATCATCTTCCAAATGAGGAATATAATTCCCTCAAGGCAGAAAACAGCAAGCTGATTGAAAAGAATAACTATCTTAAGAACATGGTTCAAGAGCTTATGCAGAAGATAGATAAATTCTTTGACTCCAAAGAGCCTACTCAAGCCAGAATAAAGGAACTTCAAGAAAAGCTAGATCAAGCTGAAGGGTTTCATAAAATTTTGATGAGACGAAATGAAGTTCAGAAAGAAGAGATCTCTCAGCTGAAACAAGAAGTAGAAGCCAGAGATGCATGCCTAGAGACATTCAAATTAAAAGAATCCACAAAGCTGCATACATCTCAGCCTGCTCCCAGTACATCTCAGCCTGCTGCAAGTACTTCACAGCCCACTGCTACAACAAAACAGCAAGCTGAAAAGATCAAAATTCTCGAAACAGAAGTATTGAAGCTCAGAAAAGGAATGGGAACTTTTGTTCAAGGAGAAGAAGGTCTAAAGTACATGATGAAGAGCATCAAGGTTCCACTGGACAAAGAAGGTGTTGGTCACAACTTCAACAAGAAGGCAAATGCTCTCAAGTATGAAGGAAGGCGTGGCAAACCATACAAATATGCTATTCCCTGGAAGAAATGTGCAAAATGTGGAGGACAAGGACATCTAACTCAGAATTTCAGAGTCAGGCCTCAAAGACAATACTTCCAGAACAGATCAGAAGGGAAAACAGCCTACTGGAACAGGAAAATAGCTTACCAGAATGGTCCAAACAGAAGCTACAACAGAAGCTACAGAACCCAGCAACATCCTCAAAGACAGTACTTCCAGAACAGATCAGAAGGCAAAACAGCCTACTGGAACAAGAAGACAGCTTACCAGAATGGTCCAAATAGAAGCTACAGAACTCAGCAGCATACATATCCTACTGTGGTCCAAAAGTGGATCAAGAAAACTGATTTAAATGCTTTATTTGTTCTTGCTTCTAACCAGGGTGGACCCAAACCAATTTGGGTACCAAAGGGTTGAGTTTTATTTTCTTTGTTTTGCAGATGTGTCTTGCTGCTAAGATCAAGTCTACACAATGGATCATTGATAGTGGCTGTACAAGGCATATGTGTGGAGACAAAACTCAGTTTAAGAGTCTAAAGATGAAAAGAGGAGGAGGAGTAACTATTGGTGATAGTAAGACTCTCCCTATTCTAGGTAAAGGTAAAGTAGGTAATGACACTGCCTCTATTTCTAATGTTAGATTTGTTAAAGGCTTAAAGTATAATTTGCTTAGTGTAAGTCAATTGCATGATGATGGTCATAAAGTTGAATTCTCTAAGGATAAATGTGTTATTACCGTTGGTACTAACCAGATTCCTCTAGTTGCTAGAAGGAAAGGAAATATATATATCTTAGATTTTGAGTTGCAGAAAACAGCCTGCTGTTTAGCTGCTGTGGATGCTGATCCAACCATTTGGCATAGAAGATTGGGTCATGCTCACATGGGCTTGCTTAAGAAGTTGTCAAGCAAGGAGCTAGTGAGGGGTCTGCCCAAATCAAAGTATGCCAAGATCGAGGTGTGTTCAGCATGTCAGCTAGGCAAGCAAATTCGAAGCACTCATAAGGCTAAGAATATGGTATCAACTTCTCAACCTCTAGAACTCTTACACTTAGACTTGTTTGGTCCTGAGGCTTATAAAAGCATTGGAGGTAAGCAATATTGTTTGGCTGTTGTTGATGATTATTCTCGATATTCATGGACTTTATTTCTTCGTACTAGAGATTGTGCATTTGAAGAATTTGAAACTCTAATCAAACTTCTTGAGAATAAGTTGAAAACCAAGCTTATAGGTATAAGGAGTGATCATGGAGGTGAATTCCAAAAGGACTTTATTACATACTGTGAAGAAAGAGGAATCACTCACCAATTCTCAGCTCCAAGGACACCTCAACAAAATGGAGTCGTAGAGCGCAAAAACAGGTCACTTCAGGAAACAACAAGGACTTTATTGCAAGAAAGCAAGCTGCCAAGAAGTTTCTGGGCAGAAGCGGTCAATACAGCCTGCTATGTTCTGAACAGGGTAATCATCAGGCCTATCTTAAACAAGACTCCATATGAGTTGCTGAGAAATAAGACTCCTAATATCGGGTACTTTAAAGTTTTTGGTTCTAAATGTTTTGTTCTTAAAAAGATTGATAGAGTTGGTAAATTTGATGCTAAATCTTTTGAAGCTATCTTTCTTGGTTATTCTTCAACTAGTCGAGCATATAGATATTATAATTTAGATAAACATACTGTTGAATAATCTATTGATATTGTCTTCAAAGAACCTAACAATGATCTGCCAAGAGATGAGGAAGATGATGCAGGTATTGATCCAAATGCTTCACCTCAATCTGATGAGAAGAAGTCAGAGGAAGCTGCTACTCCCGAATCTAAGCAAGCTGAAACTCCATCTTCACAGACTGTCACTCCATCACAGCAAGCTGGAACATCTTCTCAGCCTACTGGAATGACATCTCAACAAGCTGGATCTTCATCTCAGCAAGGTGGAACAGAATCTCAGCAAGCTGGACTCTCCTCTACAGTCAGGAATCTCTCCAACATTCTATCTCAAATGAAGCTTGATGGATCTTATGATGATGATGTACCTCCTACAAAGCGGGTTCGAACATCTCATGAAGAAATATCTCAAAAAACTCTGCCCAAGTCTACAAGGACAGTGAAGAATTATCCTCCCGAGTTGGTGATTGGTGACATCTCAGAAGGGATCAAGACAAGAAAAGGAAAAGCAAACTTTTGTGCCTATGCTGCTTTTCTAGCTCAAGAAGAACCAAAATCTGTTCAAGAAGCTCTCAACGATGAAAATTGGATCATGGCTATGCAAGAAGAACTCAACCAATTCGAAAGATGTGATGTTTGGGAATTGGTAAAGCGTCCAGAGAATGCATCAATTGTTGGTACTAGATGGGTATTCAAGAACAAGCTTGATGAAGAAGGTACTATCACTCGCAACAAAGCAAGGCTTGTGGCTCAAGGATACAACCAGCAAGAAGGAATCGATTTTGATCAAACATATGCTCCGGTTGCTTGCTTGGAATCAATCAGAATGCTCTTGGCTTATGCATGCTACAAAAAGATCAAGCTGTTTCAGATGGATGTGAAGAGTGCTTTCCTAAATGGCCTGCTGGAAGAGGAAGTTTATGTAAAACAGCCGCCTGGTTTTGAACATGAACAATATCCAGACTACGCCTACAAGTTGAAGAAAGCTCTTTATGGATTGAAACAAGCTCCTAGATCATGGTACAAGAGGCTCAGTAAGTTCTTAATTAAGAATGGTTTTGTACGAGGCAAGATTGATCCTACTCTATTTACAAAATCTCTTAATGGTGAAATTTTAGTAGTCCAAGTTTATGTTGATGATATTATCTTTGGGTCTACTAATAATGAACTTTGCGAGTGGTTTTCAAAGTGTATGCATAGTGAATTTGACATGAGCATGATAAGTGAGCTCAACTATTTCTTGGGTCTTCAAATCAAGTAAACTTCTGATGGTATCTATGTGCACCAAGGAAAATATGTGAAAGAGTTGCTGAAGAGATTTGGATTTGAAAATGTCAAGTCAAAACCCACTCCAATGTCTCAAACCAGCAAGCTGTTTTCAGATGAATCAGGTAAAAGTGTTGATATAACACGATATCGAGGTATGATTGGATCTCTATTATATCTAACAGCCTCTAGACCTGATATCATGTATAGTGTATGTGTTTGTGCACGGTTTCAAGCTAACCCAAAGGAGTCCCACTTAAATGCTATTAAGAGGATCTTTCGATACTTAAGTGGTACTATTAATCTTGGACTTTTCTATCCTATTTCAAATACATTTGATCTCGTGGGGTATAGTGATGCAGACTATGTTGGTTCTCAAACGGATAGGAAAAGCACTAGTGGTGTTTGTAATTTTCTTGGTTCTAGCTTGGTGTGTTGGCAAAGCAAGAAGCAAACATCTGTAGCTCTCTCTACAACTGAAGGTGAATATCTAGCTGCGGGGAGCTGTTGTTCTCAAATACTTTGGATGGTGCAGACTCTCAAGGATTTTGGAATCAAATGTGACAAAGTTCCAATTTATTGTGACAACACTAGCACAATTAATATCTCAGAAAATCCGGTTCTTCACTCTCGCACAAAGCATATCGACGTTCGACATCATTTCTTGCGGGATAATGTGGCCAAAGGAAAGATCAGTCTAGTCTACATTCCTACAGAATATCAGCTCGCTGACATTTTTACCAAACCTCTACCAGAAGAAAGATTTCTCATCATCCGCAGAGAATTGGGTATGTGCACTGTTTAAAACAGCAAGCTGGCACAGGTACGTAGCTCACTACTTTGCATAATCTTTAATTATAGCACGCTGAAATACCTGTGACTCTTCATATCTATGGTTGGTGGCAGTCAACACTGGTCTCCGTGCATACTTAATGTTAATTATACACATCTATGCTCCGTAATTTGTGCTTAATTTGAATTTTGAAATTATCTGTTATATATATGTTTATCTGCTACTTGCTAGATTTAATTTACAAATATGTTTTATATAATTAAGCGGGGATATTTTTTTTATCAAGTCAAGTATATCCAAAATATTTCCTCAATTCTCCGTAAAAAGGTTTATCTCGGAGGTATATTTTTTGGAGTTTTGGGAATATCTACAGCTGTGTGCTTCTCCCAAACAAAAGTCCAACGGTTTTCTTTTCAAGCTCTCCATTACACTCGTCTCTATCTACACTCTCAACAAAGCTATCTCCAAAACCCTAGCAATAGCAAAAACACGCAACACCGCTACTCAGGCTTCCAGTTCCCGGAAACGCCCTCGTCTCTCAAAACCCGATCATGTCATCATCGACACCACTGTCGAGGAAATCGAATCGTCGAATCATTCTGCCGAGGAAGTATTCAGTTCCGATGACGACTCCGCAGCAGTTGAAGTTGTTAAGAAATCTCGCTACGCTATCAAGTTCATTGACGCCGATTTCGAAGCCAGGTATCGCGACTATAACCTTGCAAATCGTAAAATTATCTATGGAAAATCTGTTGTGGGTCCTGAATTTGAGGAATGTGGGCTTGTTAAAATCTTTGAAGATCTTAATCTGAAGTTTCTAATTGAGTTACCTGATATCTGTTATCCATGGTTAGTACTAGAATTTTATTCGAATCTGCATATTGAGAAAGATGAAATTGATGGGACAATTGAGTATGTTAGTAGGGTTAGGGATCAGTACATTAGGCTCACTCCTATGATGCTTAATGCTATGCTGAAATTTAAGGGTTTAGATAGTGATAGGATTCTTGTGCCGTTTACTAAGAAAGGGTTATGTCTGTTATTTGATGATTTGTCTGAGCTAACCCAACACTCGATTGTTCGAGGAGATCCTGACAATTTTGATACGACTCTGCCTACGTCTGCTGTTTTAGACCCCATGGCTAATTTACTGTTTAAGATATCTCGTACTAATATTTGTCCACGTCTTGGGAGTCGCTCTGTTCTTACCTGTCAGGACTTGATTATTATTTCCTTGCTGATGCGTGGCAAGAAATTTGATATGTCTGGGTTGATCTTGCAAAACATGATGGATTGTGTGACTAAGAAAACAAGGCCTCTGCCTTATGGGTTATTGCTCACACGGGTGTTTAAGTGTGCTGGTGTGAAGCTAGATGAACGTGAAGCTGTTGCTGCTAATGCTTTTATCGACGGTGACAGTTTGTCACAACTTAGTCTGCAAGTTTCTGAAGATGGTACTCTTGAGAAAGTTCCTCCTATCCAGCCAGCTCTTTTCTCAACCTCAAGCTTTCTAGAATCTTACTCTGCTGCTCCTACTTTTCAGACTCTTATTGATAGATTGGAATCTAAGCTTTCGGATATTCAAAAGGAGTTTGCTGAGTACAAACAGACTGTAAATGAGGTTAAGGCTCAGAATACTGAATTACTTGGGTATTTTCAGAAAGCGAAATCTGCTGTTCGAGCTGCCAAAGCTACTGCCAAAGAAGGGGATAAATCTATTGCTCAAGTTGCTGATAAGGAGCTTTCTACTCCTCCTCCCGAGATCTCTGCTGCTGTTGCCTCCGGCTCCTCAGATGCTGCTCAGAATCAGGAACAAGCTGCCGTTGATGATCTTTTTGCTGATTAAGGGGGAGAAAATCAGGAGTACTTGACTGGGCTGGGGGATTTAATGAATTTAATTGCTACTTTATGCCATGCTACTTTATTTTGTTTAAGACTTAAGACTTAATTTGCTTTTGGTGTGCTGAAATATCAGCAAGACATGGTTTCTTATGTGGATTGTGGATTGTGCTGTGATAACAGCTTATTGACTTGGTTTTAAATTGTTGGATTTGATTAAGTCAAGTTTATTATGTTAAGCTTTTGTGATTAAATGTTTTGTGGCTTTGATATATTGTGATAATCTCTGCTAGTATATTCTGGTTATTTAACTTGTTGCAGGGATATCATATTCAGGGGGAGTATTACTCCTGATATGTGTGTAATCATCAAAAAGGGGGAGATTGTAAATCCCAAGTTTTGATGATCACACATAATAGCAAGCTATCTTTCAGTTCAGCTTAACATGTTATATTTACTCTGTTATAGTCTACCATATTACTTGTCTAATCCGATTCTGCAGGAAACAGAGATATAGCAAGCTATTGTCATATCTTAGCTTGATATGTTTAAGTTATAGTATTTTAGACTGCTGTTTGTCTTTCTAACCTTGTGTTGCAGGAAATTTACTATAGCAGAATTATAGCAAGCTGTTTCATAACAGCGAGCTATGATAGAGTCCTACCAGAAGCAGAACACTTCAAAGATTGCAGCTGTTGACTTCTACAAATATTAGGACTTAAGGTGTACGTTTTCTAATCTGAATATGAGTTAAATATACATATTATAAGCTCAGATTATTTAAATGAAAAGGTTTCCTAAATTTAAGGAAGTGGTTATGTTTTAAACTTATCTTTTTCAAACACACTTCCTTATCCCATTTTAATAGGGACTGTTGCTTCAAACGTCTTTCTAAAACTCAGTCTTCTATTTCTATGGAGTATAATATTGAACTAACAACCTGCAACGTTCACTTAGTGCAACGTTCATGGAGGTTTGTTTCAATATAGCCGTTATAGCTTTCAGTATATATACGGCTTGCTGTTTTCAAGTATAGTTAACAACTCACAATCTTGAAAACATTCTGAAATTCTCTTCTGAGCTTATATTGTGTATTCGATTCATATCTTATTAGAGAACATAGTTTGAGTTGAAATCTCTCATTGTTATTCAAAGTTTGTATTTGATTAGTCACTAAAGCTAGCGGGGTTCTAAGTATAGAACAAAGGGGGAGTTAGATAGAATTAGTCTTCACAAGGTCTGAGGTGCTAAGGTTCAAGGAACAAGGTGAATTCAAGGAGGGAAGCTCAAGGAATTCAGAGGTTCAAGAACAGGTGCACAGGGGGCTAAGTGTCGAGCTGTTTTCTGTCTGCTCAAGGTTTCAGCAAGCTGCTTTAGGTGACTGGGTAAAGGGAGATATATTATTATTCTGTAATTGTTGGAATTTTCAGTAATAATATATTCTCTTACCAAGTTGGTAAGGGACCAGGACGTAGACCATTAGACATAGGGGTCGAACCTGGCTAAAATTGCTTGTGTCTGATTTACATTTCTGCACTTTACTGTTTTGCATAATAGCCTGCTATAATCACACTTGATCTGAAAACAGTAAGCTGAAATATTCGGTAAAAGCTTAAAATTGGTATAGTTAGCCATTTACACCTATTCACCCCCCCTATAGGTGTATTTACAAACACTAAAACATATCAAAAACATCAAAAGCTTGAGGCCATTTTATCAATTTAAGTCAAAACGAAGGCTTCCAAGTGGATATAAAATCCACTTATCATTTACGATCTAATAAATTATTCATTTAAATATAATCTTTTGATTTATTTTTGAAAATTTATATTATTTGGTCATAAGAAAAACTATATTAAAATATAATTTTTAAGATATTAGCTTGATGGTGTTATTTTATATTTCACAAATATTGATATGAACAAAAATAATACTCTAAACCTTCCATTATGTAGTGTTTTGTTTAAATACAAACATATATCTATTTAATATTATATATTAAATAAGATAATTGACTCAAGTGATTTTTTTTTAATTTTCCACTTCAGCATCAAAATGTATAGCCCAAGGAGTGAAGTACGTGTGAAGTTTTTCGTAGAAGATAATGGAGACAATGAGATAAATTGATTCAATAACATAAAAATCTAATATACGAATATTATTCAAGAATATAAATATAATTAAATGAAATAAGATAATAATAACATATTGTATTGCTTTAAGCAAGAGTGTTGCTCAACTCAATCTATACATGGTGACACTCATGATGATGTTGCTACTCTTCAACAAGAGAATGTGTTGGAACACTAATAAAAATATTTTAGGATAATTTGGCTTCACTTATGCCAAAATGGGCATTCAAGGAAGTTCAAGAGCTTTGGTCACATAACTATATATCATGAAAATTGTTAAGCAGGCCTTCTCTGGTGCAGATCCATTAAAATTCTAGGAAGAACTTTAAACTTAACTAGCAAGTTTACCCTAAAACTCGCAAGTTTCCGAAGGTAAAAAGTTCTAGTTTTATATTAGTATTATCACATCATGTGTTATATGTCATTTCTTAACTATTGCTATTTTCATTTTTTTAGAAAAAAGCTGGTGATAATTTAGAGGAAGAAGTCAGTGATCGTGATTCGGTGGAACTAGACTTTGATAATCATGCACCTAATTGGCTTCTTGGCAGAAGTGGAAGGACAAGGAAAACATTGCTAGATAAGATGCAGAAAAGAGAAAAGAACAGATCTGCAGAATTGACAAAGCTCAGAGAAGAACTTTTCGTGAAATGGAGGAGAAGATGAACAGAAAGCTGAAAAATATTTTGGAGAAGATTGTTCAAATGACTTCTTTACAAATTGACATTGACGAAATATTGGCTAACGACAACACTGATCATGGGGCTGAAGCGGATTTGGATGGAAATGAAGCCGAGGGAGCTACTTGATAGCTTCACATCTTATGCAGTACTTTTTTTTTTAAGAATTTTGGTGCATGAATTTATGAACTAATTAAGTAGACTTTCTCTGTACTTATTAAGTGATTGTCATTTTGTGTTGCACCAAAACTTTAGAACTTTAATGGTCGTCAGAATGTTGTTGGAATAGTCCATGTTAATAGTCCATTTTGAGTTGGTGGTTATGTGCCAATGTTGATGACTTGGTTGGTTTTTGTTTTGTACCAAGTTATTTGGTGGATTGTAATGGAAACAAACATGTCATGCCAATCTGTTTATTAAAATTCATTGCTATATACTATAAACTGTTGCTATTATGAGTGATATGTTTTAGTAAAAGCATAGCTATATCCTATAAATTGTTGCAATTACTTCTTTTTTAGTAATCAAAACATTGCTGTAACGTGAAATTTGTTGACATTTGTTCTCCCTTAAATTCTAAAAGCATTGTTGTTTCACTTATTTTGTTGCCAAATATGGTTTAATTCATTGCAATTAACTGATATATTGCAATGGTTGACAAAAAAAACAACTAAAAAGCAACATGGAAATAGGCTATTGCAAGGGCTAAATTATGTTGCTCTAGACTCAAAACCATTTCCATATGACACTTTTTGCAATTACTTTAGTCGTTGCTCTATATGTTACTATATTTGTTGCAATATCGCCCTATGGTAACGGGAGCAAAGTTAACGGTCATCTTTTACTAAAACATTGCTATAGACTATACTGCAATGATTTTACGCCATTTAGCAACATTTTCAAGGGGTTGCCATATGCCATCTATGGTGGAGTGGGTTTTCATAATTTCCTCCTTACTTCTTCATAATCTGAGGTCCATCAATTAGTGGAGAATCGGGAGGTTGAATATATCTTTGTAATTTAAGAATTAACCAAAAATGCATTTTGGTAAAAAAAATAGTCCTAGTCATTTCACCACCTTGAGTTTAGCCCTCACTGTGATACAAATATCTATTACATAATCTTTATACCTAGACATTTTAGACTTACAAATCCCATCTCCACCTTTCAAAAATTAGATACTAGAGTCAGAAATATGTTGTCTGAAATTCAATACAATGGACACATGGAACACTAAGAAACTCAAAAATAAGATAATGTAGCCCACATTCCTATAGAGAATGATGGAAATAATGAGATAAATATGATTGAATAACATAAAAATCTCATATATGAATATTATTCAACAATATGAATATAAATAAAATAATAATTACATGTTTTATTGTCTTAACCAAGAGTGTCAATTAGATAGGTACAAAATTCAATCTATACAAGTAAAAGAAAACATCTAGTGTGATAAGTAAATTGTGTTTTCACACTTATATAATTAAAAAAACACCACGCTATTTTATACACAAACATATAGTAATGAACTAACTTATTTTATATAATTTGGCTACAAACCATGCTAATGATATCCCCAGTATTAGCGTCCAGTATGCCACCCATGCCCGCGCTGTTTTAGATATGTTTGTAGTATTCGCTATGTTTGTATAAACCATATTACCATCGGTAGCTGCTCCCCATATCCCTCCTCCTTCATTGTCTCTCCAAAGTCTGCGTCAAGATTAGGTCTTTGTTATCTTCCTCCTTTCACATTCAAATTCCAACTTTGAAACTGGCTGTGCAGAAGGTTTTTTCTTTGACATTACAAGCTAAGTTATTGAAATATGGATCTGAAAGAGCCTACACAGATAAAAACACCAAATGCATTAACCTACCGAACACTACTGGTAAATAGACAGATTCCAACAATAAGGTTTATTTTACCTCCTCAGTTGAAGGTCTATCTTTTGGTTCAAATGCAAGCATTCTTTCTAACAACCCAAGCGTTAGGGGTCTGCACACAAATTTCTTTGAGTATAAATAGTGTGCTGACACACAAATTTCTCTCAGTATTTTATATTGGAGGTGTTTTTTAATATAGTTATAGGTGATAAAGGCGGTTTTTGTCATTAAACTACTATGTATTATAATGTTGTTCAATACTAGTTATGTACCTCCGTGAATGCCGTAATTCCTTCCATGTACTTTTATAAATGGCGGAAGTCGGAACTACTTTAATATCAATAATTAAGTAAACAAGAAGAAGAATGCAATGGAGACTTTAGCTACTACTCGGAAAAAACTCAATATCAAAAGCTTGTGGTTTTTTGTTTTAAAAACAAAATACTCGATCCGATACTTATATTGGGAGTGATAGTAATTAGGACACTACAAGGTCAAGAGTCATTACATTAAAACATCTATTAAAAAGTCTCTATATTATCAACTTAATATTAACCACAGGAGCCCAAAAGCTTTAGTTTAATAATTAACTATAAATGTGAAAACACAATTTATTTTTGTATAATATAATGTTTTTCTTTTATTATTGATCTAATCCTCAAGTGATCCAGTTGACACGGTTTGTCAACCCAATATAACATGTTATTATTATTTTATTTAAATTCCTTATGTTCATATATATTGATGAAAAATATTCATATAGGAGTTTTTTCATGTAACCAAGAAACTATCATCATGCTTAATATTCATATAGGAGTTTTTTCCTGTAACCAAGAAACTATCATCATGCTTCTGGATACACTGGTGCTACACTCAAAAATTATATGAGATGAGTATGTTGTGAAAACCTTCCTTGCACTTGGGCTATGGTCTTTATGGTATGAATGAGAGAAAAAGGAATGGTGGAAAGCTAAAAAGAAGAAAATACTAAAAATATGCATAAATAACTTCTTACAAACTGTATGAATATGTGCTTCTAACTCATAAATCCTTATAAATCCAGAAGTTGGGCTTTTAAGCGGTAAACAAACACCACCTATATATGATGGAAAGATGTATAGATGCCTAATTAAGTCGACACCCGGTATTTCCATTTGTATGTAGATT
Organism: Daucus carota subsp. sativus; assembly: GCF_001625215.2. Classification (NCBI taxonomy): domain Eukaryota; kingdom Viridiplantae; phylum Streptophyta; class Magnoliopsida; order Apiales; family Apiaceae; genus Daucus; species Daucus carota. The sequence goes on from NC_030382.2 coordinate 15,320,383, forward strand.
TGAAAGCAAATCAAGAAGACTTTCATATGCATATGTAGATTAGACATAAATTTATTTCTATAAATTTATTTCTATAATCATATACAATCTCTTTTGAGAAGTATGTACAACATGTGTAACTCATGGTATGATCGCATTACAACTAGCATGACCATTGTTCACCTATACGCACACTGTGTCAGGATAATTTGGAAGGAAATGAGGATGTTCAGCTTATGTCCTAAAAAGCCAAATAATTATTTGAAGGTAAAGTATCAATTTTCAATGTCAATAAAATAATATAGATGACCAAAATAAATCCACCCTATGCAATAAACTATCAATTTCTAATGTCAATAAAATAATAGAGATGACCAAAGAAAATCCACCTTATGCAAAGATAAACACAACATATAACATAAAATAGAACTCTTTTAAATATAACGTTAATTATTTAATAAGAGGATAGGTTGTATTATAATTGGTTTTCCTATTTTAATATACTGACTCGTTGGTTTTCCTATTTGAAGGCACAGGTAGCTACAGCGCCCACTACAATCCGCCCACAACAACCTACACATTGTTGATTTCACTATATACTGAAACATACTTCTAAAATATAATAGTCATTTCTAACTATATTGGTAAATGCACTCTCTATATAAAATCTTAATGACCTTGTAGGCTTTTCTAAAAATTAAATTCAACTTTTCTACTTTATTTAAAAGAAAATTCAAGGACATAAAATAAATACCCACATATTGTCTAAAAGAGCTTCCCATAATTTATAGAGTCATTGATAACTTAGCATCCATTATTATAAACAATTTGGCCTCAATGGGAAATTGATTTTACAATGATAATAGGTGGGTATTTATTTTATGTCATTGAATTTTTCTTTAAATAAAGTAGAAAAGTTGAATATAATTAATTTTTAGAACATGCCTCTGTGATCATTTTGCTAGAATAGGAGTCTATTTCGAGAATGCATTTATCAATATAGTTAGGAATAAATATTGATGGCATAATCAACCAAACATAATAGCTTTTATAGCAATCAACCACACGTTTTGTTTAATACCATGCACCAAACAAAAGGACGGGAGATGTAAAATATGAGGCATTTTGTTTAATTTCCTAAAAGAAAATCAATGATACTGTTAGAGAAAATTATATATATCAAAAACTTAATTTTATAGAAATATTGCAAACTTCAATGATTATTACAACGTTATTTCATTCAAAACACAATTACAAATTTAAAAAAAAAAAATTATTCATTTATTGTAGTATAGTAAAGAAAACCAATAAATCTATAACTAACACTTAGGTTTTTTAAAAATATACTAACTTGTACCAACTATATTTTGGAGAATCTTAATTAACAAAAATATATTTTGATTTCAAATTACTATTCATATTGCTTTTCAAAAAATAAATCATATTAAAATAATTTAATATCATGCACCCAAAACAAGCATTAAATATTCTTAAAGATGTGAAATATTCACTTACAGAAGATGTAAACTTGGAGCATCTTCTTCTTTATTGCTTGAGATTTAGATCCATAAACAACTCATGGGCACCAAGATCAATACTTGTTGAACCAAAACCTCAAAGAAAAATCTTACTTATTAGCATCATAATAAGAATTGTTCAAAAGATATACATTTCCACAAAAAATTTAGGAAAATAAATTGCAAATATATTAATTTATATCCCAAATAATAGAAGGATGAAATTGAATTATGTCTATAGAGATTATATTAACAAATATATGAGATCTGTTCCATGTACATGAAAGATCATCTAATGAACAAGTGAAATACTCACAATTGATGAGAAATCATATTACTGGAGAACATCTTATTACAAAATTTTTGACTATAATTGTAATTTGTAATCAAAGAGGTGATGAAAAAAATATACTGATGATATTATACACTCTAATGAATATAGGATGAGAGAACTAGACTTATAAAATACAGAGGTGGGTGTGCCGCTAACTTTGAAACAACTAGGAATTTATATAAGAAACTAGGATTATGGAGGAATTCATATAAGAAACTAGGGTTATGGAGGGGGGTGTGCCGCTAACTCTGTTTTGTCTTATTGAAGTAAAATGGATGACAGCAAGACAATCTCAAATTGTCTTGCCGTTTGTGACAAGAGATGCGAAGACAATTCTAGTTGTCTTATCGAAGCTACTACCAAGACAATCCTGGATTGTCTCACCGAGAATGGGTATGGCAGTAAGACAATTCAGTTTGTCTTACCGAATTTCCGTTTGTCTTACTGCCGTGTGGTATTACTTGGTAGACAATCTCACATTGTCCTACCTTGTGATGGATTGTCTTTCTCAAGCTTATTTTGTCTTTCCCTTTGATTACTTTGTCTTGCTCATGTTTGTATTGTCTTTTCTACTTGTATTTGTCTGGTCTTTCATTTGTCTTACAAGTGCAAATGGTTGCCTATATATATGGCATTCCATTCTTCATTTCAAGTGTTCATCACTTTGATATTCAAAGCATTTGTAAAGCTTTCAAGTTGTTCGTAACTTGCTTTATCGTTATATCCACAGTTTTCTGTGCTTTGATAACCCGGTTGTTTTAATCACTAATCTAGAATATACCCTGTCGAATTTATTCTACGAACATTAGTGGACATTAAAACTGAACCATATTAATTATATAACGACTTAAAACATTGTTATATTAATTAATTATAATCTGATTAACAAGTCATATTCCAATCAGATTCACTTCCGCGATTATTTGGTATCGATTGTATTCAACCCCCTTCTACAATCGTATCTGGACCTAACAGTTTTCATGCAACACTTTTTCGACCGAGCGTTGTCTGATGAGTGTTATCTGATTGCGTTTTTCTTGTAGTGTCTACTACTCTGTATATATGCACGCACAAATCAAAAGGACTTTGTTAAGGGTTGTAACGAGGCTTAGGTAGGGGGTAGGATATCAAAGAAATAAGCTAACAAGTGGCTAACTCGATAACTAATAGAGCACAATGTTCACTTTTGATTAAGCACTCAACATGGAATTTGAATCAGGTAAAAGGTGATCAAGCTTTCACAAGCATTAAAGCCCAAGTACATATTCCGTACTTCCCCTCCTTTCACATTGTAACACCATTGAACACATTCTCCACTTGCTATTTTTTTCCTTTTCATTTTTTTTTCTTTTCAAAGTCAAGTTTTTCTCCAGTAACCAAGGGCAGTGAAAAGTCACCAAGAAAAATAAGAGGAATTAATTTGATCCCCTTAATTTCTAGTACAATTGTGGTTAATACCAGCACGTGCACATGGATCGTCCTTTTCATATGACATTGTAATTGCCACCCATCGATCTCAAAGGAGTACTTGATACTTTGTTTTTTCTCTTTTCTTTTTCTTTTTTTTCCCACCAAACTTTCACCCTTTAAAAAAGAAATCCCCACACTTGAATGTTAACCACTGCTCTAATGAATCAAAAAAAAATTCTCTACTAGTCATCAAGATAAGAATAAACAAGTAGGCACAAAATTCATAGATTGGTGATAAACAAAAATTTGGATACAAGCTCAAGGGGTTTCACTAAGGATATAATTCTTTTTGGCACTGTTTGGATAGATGAGGTTAATCCTAGTGCCTTTATCATTTTCATGCATACACATAACATTTCATCTCAATAAGGTTTAAAGTAAATCCTAGAGCAACACGTCAAATGATGGACACCACTCACAAAAAAAATTAGATTGACATAAATTATATCAATCATAAAATAGGCTCAAAATCTCACAAGGTGAAAGCATGCTTTACTCATAGAAATCTGAGGCATCGCACATTATTGAGATGACGTAAGCTTCTGTTTTGACTCCTCAAATGCCACCTTGCACTCATCATTGAACTCGAAAAGTACATCCTTTTGAAGAAGATTAGTTAAGGGCCTTGCTATTTTAGAGAAGTCCTGAATAAATCTTCTGTAAAAACCAGCATGGACAAAAAAAGACCGAATCTCCTTTACACTTGACGGAGTAGGCAAGTACCGTATAAATTCAATTTTAGATTTATCGACCTCAATACCTTTTGAAGAAATCACATATCCAAGAACAATCCCATGGGTTACCATGAAGTGACATTTTTCCCAGTTGAGCACTAAATTTGTTTCTTCACATCTTTTCAAACCAACCCCCAAATTCTTCAAGTAATCATCAAAACTATCTCCAAAGACACTGAAATCATCCATGAAAACCTCAATAATTTTTCCCACATAATCAGAGAATATGCTCATCATGCATCTTTGAAACGTTCCAAGGGCATTACACTGACCAAAAGACAAGAGTCGAAAAGCAAAGGTACCAAAGGGACATGTAAATGTTGTTTTCTCTTGATCTTCTAGAGCTATAGCAATCTGATTATATCTAGAGTACCCATTTAAGAAACAATAGTACTCATGACCGGCTAACCTTTCCAACATTTGATCAATGAACGGAAAGGGAAAATGATCTTTCCTTGTAGCATTGTTGAGAGGCTTGTAATCAATACAAACATGATGATCAGTCATTGTACGTTGAGTCAGCAACTCATTCTCCTCATTTGGTACCACTGTAGTACAAGACTTTTTAGGAACAACATGAACAGCAGAAACCCACTTAGAGTCAGAAATTGGATAGATGATCCCATCGTCTAGTAGCTTGATGACTTCCTTCTTCACAACCTCCATCATAGGAGGATTGAGTCGCCGTTGAGGAACTCTAACAGGTTTGGCACCTTCTTCCAATTGAATTCTATGAACACATAGTGTGGGGCTGATTCCCCTAATACCCGCCAAACTCCAACCAATAGCTTTGATGTGATTGCGGACCAACTCCACCACTTTTTCTTCTTGCACAGATGTGAGCTTTGATGAGATTATGATCGGTAGTGTCTCGTCTTTTCCAAGAAAAACATACTAGAGATGGGAAGGCAATGGCTTAAGATCCAATTATGGTGCTTGAACAACTGAAGGCAACTGCTTTTCACTAGAAGTTTTAGGGAGTACAAACTTCCGTTCTCCTGTAATCTCTGCTCCTTGCAAGGTGTTGCTTTGCTCTAGAATTTCATCTATATGAGTGATAGAAATCTCTTCAAAAGCTTGAAAAATTTCCTTCCTGATTAACACCGATGCCTTGAGAAATCACTGTTTCTTATACATCATCCTTCATCAGCTCGAAGTACTTTTGAGCAATGCTACCAGTTGTACTCATTGTAAAGCATGTCTCAGTATCCACGGGATATCGCATCATCTCAAACATGTTGAACTTAATGGTTTCATTATCAAAGTCCATACGGAGCTCTCTCCTTGCAACGTCAATTCTTGTTTGAGCAGTACACATGAATGGTCTACCAAGAATAAGTTGTGCATTATTCGCATCTCCCATGTCTAAGATATAAAAATCAGCCGGATATTGAAACCTGCCAACCTGCACAAGAATATCCTCCAAAACACCTTTCGGGTAAACGTGAGATTTGTCAGCTAATAAAATTGTAACACCATCTGTTTTAAGTTCAGTTTTAATACATTATTTCTCATACAAGCTAGATGGCATAACAATACTTGACGCACCCAAATCAAGTAATGATGTTAGCATGCTCGAATTTCAGATTTGGTTGTGTAGTTCCAGGCAACCGTCCAGGCTCATGTTCTTGATTAATTTTCTTTATCACATCCCTAAGTTGCCCATCAACCAACTTGGACAATAATTTCTCAATAGTATTATCATTGTTCGTGCTTTGAGAGACTTGCCCCTTTTGTAGAAAACCAGATGGTGTAGAATTGTTTTGAAACTGAAACCCATTTAAAGCATTGTTAGTGTTCCTGTACCTCAAATTGGGATGATCCTTCCATCTTGAATTGTAAGTATTCGAAAACTGATTTGCTCCTTGATTTCCAAAGCCAAGAGCATTAACATCTTATAAAGTAGGTTCAACCAATGTAGGACATGCATCAGTAAAATGTCCCTGAGTTGAGCAAATACCACAGACTTGAGCTTTCGGTGTTTTAGCGCTCAATAATAATGCATTCAGTTTTTCGATACTTTGCTCAATATTTGAGAGCCTTTGATCAGATTGAGCTCCCTGAGTTGTGCTAGAACTTGCACGATTACCATATTGAAGTTCATTAGCAGCTCCCTTAGCAATTAGTTTCTCCGCAGCATCATGAGATAAATCTACATAAGCACCACTAGCAGCTGAATTTAAGAGTTTCTTTTCACCTTCATGAAGACCTTGATAGAAAAAACGAAGAAGACTTCCCTTGGAAAATCCATGTTGTGGGCATCACTTTTACAGCTTTTGGAATCTTGCATAATATTCAGCATAAGTTTCAGTGGCATTTTGATGAATTCCAGCTATTTGGCTTCTCATGTGCATGACTCGAGTTGCCGGATAGAATTTCTACAAGAATTCCTGGGCCAATTTCTCCCAAGAAGTAATATAACCAACTGGCAATTCTTCTAGCTAGTCAAGAGCTGATCCGTCAAGAGAGAATGGAAAAGCCTTCATCTTCAGAATTTGAGGGTCTTCCATGTCAGGTCCCATGCTTTCCACAATAGTCATGAACCTAGAGAGATGTTGATTAGGTTCTTCAGTTGGAAGGTCATGGAAGACTGGTAGTCTCATGAGCAAATTCTGCTTGATTTCAAAACTGTTGCTTTTTCCCAGAGCAGGATTGGGATAGACCATACATGAATGGCCAATATTAGCAACCGAGATAGCAACATCACCACAAAGTGTGGGTACCATAGCCATATCGACTACAATGAGCTTCCCTTCACTTTTCTTGTCTAATTGATCTTTTTTGGTCTCACTCTTCTTACGAAAGAGCTTCTCAGGATTGTCTTCAAACGGTTCAAGAGGGTCTTCAGATGTACGGGTTTTGACCATGTACCTCAAAACACAAACCGTTTAAACCACGACAACAAGAATTAACACAAAACAAAAGTAAAGTGAAATTCAATCCCCAGCGGCGCGGCGCCAAAAATTGATGTGAATCAATTTAAACCCTTTTATGTCGTATATAATGCAGTGAAAGTAAGAGTATCGTTCTTCTCCAGGAATCAAGGGTTCACTCAACTTAAATTTTGCAAAGAGATAACAATTGGGTTTTGTTTTATCTATTAATTAAACTAATTATTAAACTAAAGCAAGTGTGTTTTTAACAATTAAAGAAGCATGTTGGAAAGCATGTTAATCCACCACTAAACCCATGACATACTCTGAAACTCTTATAATATGTTCAGAAAGACACTTATAGAGAACTTGCCATGGCCCACATAGAAACAAGCTCAGCTATCCGCATAACCCCATGGACCACATAGAAAGGCTAAAACAGATTACACATTGATACAATTAATCCATGCACCACATAGAAAGATTAATTGACTTTACAGATATATCAATCACATAACTGAATCGGATGTCCACATATCACAGTTAATTCAAGAATATCTATAAGCATTGACGTATATATAAGCGCAATCAAAAACATATCTCGGAAAATCAAAATATCATTTTCATAAAGTTTAGGGCTTCAAAACAGCCTTTCAACAATAGAGGTTTAGCCAATCATAGTCATAGTAAAACACGTAAGAATCATAAAAAGAATAGAATACGATACAAAGTGTCGATCCTTTCTCTTCTTATCCGTGTCTTTCCTCAATAGCACGTATGCAATTCTCTGTCTAATAATACCTAATACAAAAGTCTTTTTATTCTAATAGGAATATACAAGGCAATTCCGAAACTGAATGGGTTTCCAAAAGGTCAAAATTTGCAGTTGACTTTCTCCCCTATTCCTGGGCTATTTCAGCGGGCTTTTGATATCTGGATCTATCTAGAATGATAGAAAATTAAATTATCTTCGCGTGGGCTGTTTACTCGCCCAAATCCGACTTCTAGAACTCAAGATATGGCCCAAACAATACTCCGAATGCGGGTAGCCCCGAATTTTCTTCTAATTTGTCCAAATCCTTTCCAATTTAGAATTCCTTGCTCCCTACAATAAGATATTAAAATATAATTAATATATGTCCAATTAAATGCAAAATATAACTAATATGAGAATAATTATCATCTAAAATATATATAAATATATACTCTATCATTGACTCAACCCAAAAAATCCTTTAAATTTTTCACTTCAACATGAAAATGTAGCCCAACCACATTAAGCAAGAAAATGAGAGAAGTATTTGTGAAAACATTCCGAGAGAATGATGGAAATAATAAGATAAATATGATTGAATAACATATAAATCTCATATATATATATATATATATATATATAAAAGAAATAAAATAATAATTACATGTTTTATTGTCTTAACCAAGAGTGTCAATTAGATAGCTACAAAATTCAATCTATACAAGTAAAAGAAAACATCTATTGTGATATACATAACAGGTAGTGGAAGCATATTGTAGCTAGTTATCTGAGATTTAGAAAATGATATATTAGGTGGAGAGTTGGGAGGTTGAAAGGCTGGCCTAGTATTTGGAGGGGGATGACATATCTTAGTAACCATGATTTTAATTTAAGAATCAACCAAATTTTATGGAGAGCCTTTAGAATTCTAAGAAGAACTATAAACTTAGCCCATCTTTTCTTTCCATTTCTCAGAACATGATGTCTTCCCCTGAGCCCGTGAGCCCATCTTTTCGATCCATCCTTCATAACAGGACGTCTCCCAGTACCGTGTTTAGCTGTAACATGATTAAACAATTAGCAATTAAGATGAGCTCGAAAGCTGAGCAAGTATGGTTATAGATTTGGATATGAATATTTATAATATTGAAAAAAATGTATTTGTCAGAAAAGAATACAATTTCATAATAACATTTTGTCGAAGCTATTTTAAAAAAAATACACAAGAATAACAACTCCTCTTAACCTTAATGTACGAAGAACAGATCTCCTAGTAATTTATTTCTGAAACTTTTGCTACTTAATGGTACCTCATATCATCACATATTATCGTGACCTTGGGAGGAGACTTCATTAAGGTGATATCTAGGTCAAACAATTTAGCAGCATACATTAGAAAAGTTTGCAGCACTTGAACCCTAGCTATAATGAGGATACTAGAAAATTTTTCTTATTTGGCACATTGGTCGGACCGAAAAAGCTGGACCTGGCCTTGCTCTTATACTTTCCTACTAGCACGTACATTCCTACTAGCACGTACAACCAATGTTTTCCGACACAAATCCAAAAACGGTGAACAAAATTTGAGGTAAATATGGAAAGAGGTGAAGTTAGAAGTACTTCACTTATAAGAGCATACATAGATATATGTTGGAATTTTCATCAAAACTAACTAGCCAAACATATATATCTAACACAAGAAGCCAAAGGCTTGTGCTATGTGATCAAAAATATATATCTTAAAGGTAGCCTTTGATCAATGAATGATCAAAAGAAAAGATATATATAATTAACATGTTGACCATCTGCAAATATAATTATCAACATTGGTGCCTCTCCGTCCAAATTCTGAGTCTAATCTTTGCTATCTTCCTGCTTTCAAATTCAAATTCCAACTTTGAAACTGGCTGTGCAGAAGGTTCTCTCTCTTCATTAGCTAAGTTATTGAAATATGGATCTGAAAGAGCCTACACAGATCAAAACACCACATGCATCAACAAAACACTCGTAAATTGACAGATTCCAACAATAAGTTATATTTTTTACCTATGTTTTGGTTCAAATGCAGGCATTCTTTCTAACAACTGAAGCGCTAGGGCTTCTCCACACAAATTTCTTTGAGTATAAATAGTGTGGTAACACACAATTTCTTGGAGTATTTTATATTGGAGGTGTTTTTTAATATAGTTGTTGGTGATAAAGGCGATTTTTGCCATAAAACTACTATGTATTATAATGTTGTTCATTACTATGTACCTACATGTATGCAGTACTCCTTCCATGTACTTATATAAATATCGGAACTATTTTAATATCAATAATTAAATAAACAATAAGAATAATGCAATGGAGAGTTTAAATACTAGTCGGACAAAGTCAATATCAAAAGCTTGTGGTTTTCTGTATTCAAAATAAAATACTCCATCCCATATATGTATTGGGAATGATACGTACACAAATTATGTAAACATTACAGGGTCAAAAAATCATTACATTAAAACAACTATTAAAAAGTCTATAATATTAGCTTAATATTAAGTGCAGGAGCCCAAAAGTTTTAGTTTAATAATTAACTATAATGTGAAAATACAATTTTTTTTGCACAATATGATGTTTTTCTTATATTATGGATTTTAATCCTGAGTTATCTAATTGACACCGTTTGTCAACCCAATATAACATGTAATTATCATTTTATTTGAATTCCTTGTGTTCATATTGATGAAAAATATTCATATAGGAGTTTTTTCTGTAACGAAGAAACTATCATCATGCTTTTTGGATACATTGGTGCTACACTCAAAAATTATATGAGATGAGTATGTTGTGAAAACCTTCCTTGCACTTGGGCTATGGTCTTTATGGTATGAATGAGAGAAAAAGAAATGGTGGAAGCTAAAAAGAAGAAAATGTTAAAATATGCATAAATAACTTCTTATAAACTGTACCAATATGTGCTTCTAACTTATAAAGCGGTAAACAAACACCACCTATATATGATGGAAAGATGTATAGATGCCTAATTAAGTCGACTCCCGGTATTTCCATTTGTATGTAGATTTGAAAGAAAATCATGAAGACTTTCATATGCATATGTAGATTAGAAATAAATTTATTTCTATAATCATATACAATCTCTTTTGAGAAGTATGTACAACATGTGTAACTCATGGTATGATCAAATCACAATTAGCATGACCATTGTTCACCTATACGTACACTGTGTCAGGATAATTTGGAAGGAAATGAGGATGTTCAGCTTATGTCCTAAAAAGCCAAATAATTATTTGAAGGTAAACTATCAATTTTCAATGTCAATAAAATAATATAGATGACCAAAGAAAATCCACCTTATGCAAAGATAAACACAACATATAACATAAAATAGAACTCTTTTAAATATAGCGTTAATTATTTAATAAGAGGATAGGTTGTATTACAATTGGCTTTCCTATTTTAATATATAGACCGTTAGTTCATTTGAAGGCACGGGTAGCTACAGCGCCCACTACAATCCGCCCACAACAATCTACACACATTGTTGATTTCACTATATACTGAAACATACTTCTAAAATATAATAGTTATTTCTAACTATATTGGTAAATGCACTCTCAATATAAAATCTTAATGACCATGTAGGCATGTCTAAAAATTAAATTCAACTTTTCTACTTTATTTAAAAGAAAATTCCAGGACGTAAAAGCAATACCAAACAAATGACTCTATCTTTATTTTAATGAGATAGAAAGCTTTTTTTATTTATAAATCTTTATTCAGTGTATCAAAATCATTCATCAAGTGTTTTTGAGCTTCTATATTTGAGTAAAAGCTGATCACCAATTCCCAACTGTGGAAACTAATGCAGTTTTACATTCATGTATATGTAGTAAGATTATAATTAATTTAAGTTCATGAATCTTGTAATCTTAGCATTTAGAATTATCTAAAGGTTCGTTGAATCTTCTATCAAATAATTTCTAGAAAATTCTGTAAAGCTATATATAAAGCATTGTAATCTGTCAAGATAATGTGTCAATAAAAATACAAGATGAGAAGAGCTCTATATATAGTAGAAAATCAATTATTTTCGATCACTAATAGGAAGAACTTATAATGCTTCTGGATCAAATCATCATTTGCCTTTATAACTTGGTGTAAATCAGACTCCATTAGTTCGAAAACTACATATATGTCTTTAAATTCTCTTTTAGAAGGGGGCAATAAGATGTGTTTGATTTCCACTATGTCTGGATGACGTATTGTTGGAGTTTAATTCTATATCCATATGTTATTTATTTATTTATTTAGTTTGAATTTGTATTGACACCAGTGCATTACTGGGTCACGTAGGCAAGGAGAGTTTTTAGGAAATAGTGGTGAAATAAGGGTAGTGTTTGCAGTAGTGTTGGAAGTAGTTGTTTAGTTCCTAGTTTTATGGCACCATATTGGGTGAATAATTTCTTTATATTTGCATGTAATCGTTAGTGATAAGAGAATGAGAAGTACTGCATTTTATCTCCATTTTTCTCTCCAGAATTCACATACAAAAGCATATATACATTTTATTCTCATCACTTGGTATCAGAGCTTGGGGGAGTATAAAGGCTTAACAGCCTTCCCTACGGTTCCTTAAAGGGATAACGATTCATTTCGAGAAGAAGCTCCATGCTAGGATGAAGCTGAAGGCCATGAAGAAGTCCGAAGAAAAGCATCAACAGAGGAGCAGACAAGAAGCATCGTTTGTCATTTACAGGGGTTTGAAGGTGCAGAGGCCCATTCACTCGAGGCCCATTCACCATATTTAACACTCACGTTGTAGCAATGGAATGTGGTAGAATCTTGGAGGCAGAAATAGCGATGTTTACCTGGTTATTTTTGGGCTGTATTAAAAGAAGTGGAGGGAGTGTCAATATGCAGTGTGTGAAGGTCGGGAAACAGGAGGAGGTTTGGATGGTCGGAACTAACGACTTTGTGTGGACTGTGTGCATGCATGTAGGTGTTAACAAGCTGATGAACAGGATGCCAGACGGGCAAAACAAAAGGCCAGACGGGCCAGCCAAACAAAAGGCCAGACGGGCCAACCAGACGGGTTAAGTTGAGTCATATGGACTCAGAAGAATAGTCATTCGGGCTTGTGAATAATAGCCATAAGGGCTGTGAAATGGATGCCATATGGGCAGGAAATAAATTGCCAGAGGGGCAAACAAGGAAGCCAAAAGGAGCTGTGATCAGTGGTGCCATATGGGCACAGAAAGGCCACACGGGCTGGATCAATGTATTTGCCATACGGGCATGAAGAAGCTGTTTCAGTTCAAGGCATGCCATACGGGTAGCTTAAGAATTGATAGATAATATAGAATTAAGGGGGAGATTGTTGGAGTTTAATTCTATATCCATATGTTATTTATTTATTTATTTATTTAGTTTGAATTTGTATTGACACCAGTGCATTACTGGGTCACATAGGCAAGGAGAGTTTTTAGGAAATAGTGGTGAAATAAGGGTAGTGTTTGCAGTAGTGTAGGAAGTAGTTGTTTAGTTCCTAGTTTTATGGCACCACGTTAGGTGAATAATTTCTTTATATTTGCATGTAATCGTTAGTGATAAGAGAATGAGAAGTACAGCATTTTCTCTCCATTTTTCTCTCCAAAATTCACATACAAAAGCATATATACATGTTATTCTCATCACGTAGGAGTCTACTTATTACTACCATATATGTTTGATCCAACTTTTGCTGTATTGGATTTCCAATATGTTGGATCAAACATATATCGTAGTAATAAGTCGAATCCTACGTCATCCAGACATAGTGGAAATCAAACACATCTTATTGCCGCCTTCTAAAAGAGAATTTAAAGACATATATGTAGTTTTTGAACTAATGGAGTCTAATTTACACCAAGTTATAAAAGCAATTGATGATTTGACCGGGGAGCATTATAAGTTCTTTTTGTTGAAAAGGTGGTCGGCTTTTACTCAAATATAGAAGTTTAAAATCACTTGATTCTATAAAGATTTATAAATAAAAAAACAAGGGCACTAGAATGAAGATACAATCATTTGTTTGGTACATGCAATAACAAGAATCTACAGCCTTTTTTCTCTTCTTTTTGTTTCACTCAACAATACATGCAATATTATCATTATCACAACAATATATATCATTAGATTTTTTAACAAATCAAACATATTATGCAAAATCATGGCATTTTAAATCTTCTCATCATTGTGTTTGGTGGTCAATATATGCATTAATAACGTCATGGTATTAAATATAACATTTAGATCCTGGAGATGTGTTTAGTTGCTATAAAAATGGGGATTGATTATGCCATCTATCATATTATAAAATTAATTTCTCATTGAGGTTAAATTGTTTGTAATAATGGATGCTAAGTCATCAATAAGTCTATAAATTATGAGAAAATGTTTTAGATTATATGTGGGTATTGATTTTATGTCAATGAATTTTCTTTAAATAAAGTAGAAAAGGTAAATATAATTCATATTTAGAACATGCCTATATGATCATTTTGCTAGAATAGGAGTCTATTTCAAGAATGCATTTATCAATATAGTTAGTAATAAATATTGATAGCATAATCAACCAAGCATAATAGCTTTATAGCAATCAACGACACCTTTTGTTTAATACCATGCACCAAACAAAAGGATTGAGATGTAAAATGGGAGGCAATTTGTTTGATTTCTTAAAAGCAAATCAAAGATATATTATACTGTTAGAGAAAATTATATATATTAAAAACTTAATTTTATAGAAATATTGCAAACTTCAATGATTATTACAACGTTATTCATTTTAAAACACAATTACAAACTTCAAAATTTTTTTTATTCATTTATTGTAGTAAAGAAAACCAACAAATTAATAACTAACACTTAGGTTTCTTAAAAATATACTAACTTGTACCAACTATATTTTGAGAATCTTAATTAATAAAAATATATTTTTGATTTCAAATTACTATTTGTATTACTTTTAAATAAATAAATCATATTAAAATAATTAAATATCATGCACAGAAAAAAAGCATTAAATATTCTTAACGATGTAAAATTTTCACTTAGAGAAGATGTAAACTTGCAGCATCTTCTTCTTCATTGCTTGAGATTTAGATCCATAAACAACTCATGGGCACCAAGATCCATACTTGTGTAACCAAAACCTGAAAGCAAAATCTTACTTATTAGCATCATAATAATAATTGTTAAAAGGGTATTCAATTCCACAAAAAAATTAGGAAAATAAAGTGCAAATATATTAATTTATATCCCCAATAGTAGAAGGATGAGATTGAATTATGTCTATAGAGATTATCTTAACAAATATATGAGATCTGTACCATGTACATGAAAGATCATCTAATGAACATGAAAGATCAAAGATCATTTAATGAACAAGTGAAATACTCACAACTGATGAGAAATCATATCACTGGAGAACATCTTATTAAAAAATTTGTGACTACAATTGTAATTTGTCATCAAAGAGGTGATGAAAAAATATACTGATGATATTATACACTCTAATGAATATAGGATGAGAGAACTAGACTTATAAAATACAGGGGTGGGTGTGCCGCTAACTCTGCGGCTAACTCTCAAACAACTAGGGATTTATATAAGAAACTAGGGTTATGAAGCCTTAGTGGGTAGCCTAAAATTATATATAAGATATTAATGTTATGGTCCAAAACAAAAACAGGCCTTAATGGGTTGCCCAAGCTCAACCCAAGCTCTTAAAATTGTGCATGGGCTTACTCTATACCATTTCATGTATCATTTATTAGGTGATTTATATTAGATAAATTTTTTTTTGTTTTTTGAATATTTATATTATCCGGTTATAATAGAAAGTATTTAAAATATAATCATCACGATATTAGCTTTATGAAGATACTATATATTTTTCAAAAGTCGATCTAAATAAAAAATAACACTCTAAACCTTGCATTATGTGATGTTACGGTGAAATACAAATATTTGTCTATTTAATATTATATATTAAATAAGATTAGACTAGATCAATTTTTATTTTCAAAATTTTCACTTCAGTATCAATTTTAACCAACCTTTAAACTCATAGTAAGCAAGCAAACCAAAGAAGTATTGCAAAGTTATTCATAGAGGATGAAGGAGATAAGGGAGATAAATCTGATTGAATAAAATAAAAATCCCATATATGAATATTATTCAATAATATGAATATAAATAAATGAAATAAAATAATAATAACATATTTTATTGTCTTTATCAAGAGTGTCAATTAGATTAGTGCAGAGCTCAATCTATACATGTATAAAATAAAACATCTATTGTGATATTCATACGTAAATTTTGTTTCATAATTACAAAAAATGGCACTAGTTCATACACAATACACAAACTTATGGTAATGAACTAACTTATTTTATGTAATAGTTCATCGGCTACAAATCATGTTAATTATTCACAACTATATCCAAAAATACCTTCAATATATATACAAACAAAAGTTCATGTGTTACAACACTTTTTAAAGAGAGAGTCACTAATGATAATGATAGAGGTAGTATTCAGATACACATTATATATATAAAGACATCGATTGCTTTATAGCCACCTTCTTCATCATTCAGTCATTTTTAGGTGGGATGACAACCATGATATCTAGAATTACGGCTGACTTATCTTAGTAACCTTGACTTTAATTAAAGAATCAACCAAAAATGTATTTTGGGCAAAAAAAGACACGTCATTTCACCACGTAAAGTTTAACCCTCACTGTGATACAAATATCTATGCCATAACTTTTATAATTAGACAATCTAGACTTACAAATTCTATCTCCACCTTTAAACATTTAGATACTAGAGGAGTAAGAAATATGTTGTCCAAAATTCATTATAATCGGACAGATGGAACTCCCAAAAAGTCAAAAATAAGAAAATTGACTTAACCACAAAAAATAGCCTTAAAAATTCTCACTTAAGCATCAAAATGTAGCCCAACCTTTAAACTTACACTAAAGAAGAAAATGATAGAAGTTTTCGTGAAGTTATCCCTACACTACAAGAAAAGTAGTCATTTTCGACCGTCCAATTCTGGTCGAAAATGCCTTATTTCGACCGTATACGGTCGAAAATAGTCATTTTCGACTAGGAAAGTACCGGTCGAATTTAAGCTAGTCGAAAATAATTTCTAGTCGAATGTATTTAAATTCGACCGCTATTTTCGACCGTCCATTTCACCCCAAAATTTGTTCTCAATGAAAAGATGAACTTCCCGCTCAAGTTCTTAAAAAAAACTGAAAAATGAGTTTCCCACCATATATAATATTTTTGACCGATAACGGTCGAAGTTATTAAACCTTTGAATTTGAATTTTGGTCGAAATAAACATACCGTTTTCCGAGGCGGTTGAATTTATTAAGCCATAAAAAAATTGGTAGTCGAAATTAACAGGCCATTATTTAGAGGATGATGGAGTTAATGAGATAGATGTGATTGAATAAGATAAAAAATTTCATATATGTATATTATTAAACATTATGAAAATAAATAAATAAATGAGATAATAGATATATATATTTTATTGCCTTAATCCAGAGTGTCAATTAGATAACTTCAAAATTAGACAGTGACGTTTTGTGCAGCCAATTCATCATGCATTATTAGGTCCCGAAGTATCGTACAAGAGTGTTGAATACGACACTCACTACAATTTAAAATTCTTTCGAATCTTGCGGATAAATAAATTACAGTCCTACTCGTATTGGGTTTTGTGTTCCGGATATTTATCGTTACGGTTCCTGAGAATATATTAAATAATAAACCGACACACAATATTTTTCAAGATATATCTTTATTGATTAAACATCTAAGGGTGCTATAAATCCAAACCTATTGGTTGGCTACAATTTCTACTACTTGCGCTTACAAACCCTAGCTTCTAAAAACATTTTTATTACAACGGTTTTACTACTACTTACACTTACAAACCCTAGCTTCTAAAAACATTTTATTACAATAATTTTTCTAGAGTGTGCCCATGGGTACCATTGGTAGACTCGGCAATTTTTCATACGACACGAAAACGACACAAAAATTTAGTGTTTGTGTTTGCATTTTGAGTACACGATACGGAAAGTACATGGAACACGAAGTACACAACTTAGATGTCGTGTTGGTTTTGTGTTTATCCTTTGGGTACACGACACGACACGATGTACACGAAATAAATATAATTTTACAATTAAATACTAATATTTAATTATAAATATGTATATTTATAATAAATATATGTATATTTTCTTTTAAAATAATGCATAGTTTTTATTAAATTGTAAGCATAAATGGTTTAAATATATATATTTCATATAATTTTGTAAAATTTTTGCCGAGAAATATAATATTTTCATTAATTTATATACTTATTTATATTTATATTTAAATTCTATTTTACACGAAACACGACACGCAAACGACACGAAAACGGAGGTACACGACACGAAAATACATGAACGCTAAACGGGTCGGTTTTGTGTTTGGTCTTTGAGTACATGATCCGAACGAATTGTCAACTCTGCCCATTAACACATGCTAAGCACTAAAAATTATAAGTTCGACTCATTTTGATTAGCTCTTATATCACAATAATGGTGGACCCCATGCATATACAACAACTACACCAATGAAAATCCCCTAAACATATAAAATTTAGTGCTTAGCATGTGCACATAGGCACATACACTAGTACAAAAGTGACTTTTGGAGTCGCACTTTTAGTGTCGGTTAAGTAGAGGACCGACACGCTTGATACCAATCAGTGTCGGTTATTTGGTATGCCGACGTTGTTGCTATTTTTTCACCACTTTTAGCATCGGTTTAGTCACTTAACCGACGCTGTTTATACACCAATAGTGTCGGTCATTTGAATGCCGACGCTATTGATCACTATATTCGATACAAAGGTGTCGGCTGTTGGAATGCCGACGCTATTGATCACTCTATAATGTCGGTTCCCTCTCTAACCGACGCTACTTGTTATCATTTTGTGTCGGTCATGCTTTAACCGACGCTGTAAAAGAGGCAATACTGTCGGTGTTCATTTAACCAACGTAAGAAGTGTTTATATTTTTTAAAAAACAAAATTCTAGATTAATTAAACCCCCGCTGCTCACTAAACCTGACTCTAAACTCTACTTCGACATTTCGCGCGACTACATACTCCCTTGTCTCTCCGCATCCTGACCCTCGCTAAAAATCTCCATCGCTGGGTTCAATTGTTAATTCGCTGCTGGGTTTTCTCAGGTTGTTATTTGGGTTTTCTTGCTGGGCTGATTTCACCCATTCTTCATCGCTAAATCCACTGTATCGTCACCAACAACCCGCTATATCGTCAGCAATTTAGGGGTTTCTCTCACCTTCACCAGCAACTGTGATTCTCTCGATTCTGCTGGGTTTTCTTGCTGGGTTGCTTTCAATTTAAGGGTTTCTCTCTCGGCTGCTTTCAATTCAGGGGTTTATCTCTCGGCTGCTTTCAATTTAGGGGTTTTCTCGTTGGGCTGCTACTAGTGGTGGGTTCAAGGTTTAAGAGCTTTGTTATTCCAGGTTTCTTCTCGTTTAACTTCTTGTTTAAGATTTGGGTTTTTTATCCTCCCCGATTTATTTAACTTTGGCTGAGATTGTTGTGTTTCTTTTGTTCTCTGCTGAAAATCTGACAAAAACACCATAGTTTATTTAGCAAAATCTCTTCATATATTGTTCTAATTATTTTGTTAAGGAAAGTGTTAGATATCCTAGTATATATGCAAGCATTCACCTGTAAAGGACTAATATTGTGTTTGGTTGGGGAGAATGGAAAGGAATAAGTAAAAATACTTGAAACTAATCGTTTGGATGTGCTTGAGTAATTTAGGATTAAGGCTAGATTGACTTGAAAGACCAGTACAAAACCACAAGACACAGTAAAACAAATTTAGAATAGTTGGGTGATTTCGATCTTGTGCTGTTTTAATAAGAAGAATGATGCACAGTCAGCTCCTTGATCAAGATACAAACCTCGTACACTATTGTAGCACTTCTGTGGGGGACAGGGAGTGGAGCACCGTCGTAATAGATTAGCATCTTAACAGGTTACTTGCACAAAGTATCAGAATAAAACAGAATTCATTAAAGATAATACTTTTTCTGATCAGGGAAAAAAAATTAGATTTTGTTCATGTTCTCTATTTTCTTTCCTGAGCACAAATTTTAAAAATTATGAATGGTATTTTTGCAGTTATTTTTAAAAGTCGATAATTTTGTATATATTGGGTTTTATTTTAAAATGTTCTGAGTATAAGTTTAGTGATTATGGTGTTGTGTAGTTTTCAATTCTAATTTTTGGCAGTAGAAGTGTTTTTGTCTCTCTGTACTATGACATTGTCATCTTGTTTGGCTTCTAATTATAACTGAACAAAACAAAACTTAGTCAAAAACTTTGTATACATACAATGCTTAAACATCTAAAACTAATCAATATGTTTAAGCAAGAGAAAACTACAGCATTAAAATTGGTTTGGCTTTAGACTCACATGTGAAAACAGCACAAGCACTATTGTAATATCAAGATACAAGCCTCGAACACTATTGTAAATTTAATTAATAAATTTACAATCAAATAAATATATATAATTAAATATAATTTATGATAAATAAATTCTTTTCATTTTATAATACTTTTCATTTGGTATTGCTGTGGACATCTAACATATATAGGTGCTTAAAATAGGTACACGTCCAAAGAAATTTTTGATGAATAATAGAATTTTCAGTAATGTTTAATTATATAACCACTAGACTAATACACTATGACATCAAGTCACCGAAATAGTTCAAGCAGTTTACCTTGTCTCTATTTTTCCTTTTAACTTTCAGTTTATAGCTTGGAAGTATATGTGTATTTTTGATTGAGGATTTTACTATGTTATTTCTGAGTAAGCTGGGTTGCACCAGGGAAGGGACATGGAAACACACCATCTATGTGTTTTTCTGTGTTTCATTACAGTTTGGAGTATTATAACACGAAGTCAGTTATTATGGTTTCAAGTATAGCTATCACAGTCAAATATCTATAACTTGAGCAAACCTGTGATCCTAAACCAAACCGGTCAAAAATAAAGTCTATGATCTTGGTATAAACCAAAACCAGAAATGTGGTTCTGTTTCATGGATTTAGACCATATTGCTAGCTCTAGTTATTTTGTTAGTATTATATACTCTAGCATATGTGTTCAGTAGTGCGACATATACAAATACAGTAGTACATATAATGGTCATCTATAACTTATATATGTACTTAATTAATTAATTAATTAAATTGTGGAGTTTAAAATAATAAATATTTTAAAAAACTTTATGTAATGTCTTATTTTGTTCATAAACACCACCATTAATTTAATACTTGCTGACCTTTGTTTTACACATTCTATAGAGATAGATAATGGATCGTCTTACCTGGATGTACAAAATTTCACCGGTTGCGCATGAATATGTTACTGGCATTAATGAGTTCATTGCATGTGCGGTGGAATATTTGAAGAGGAAAGGAGAAGAGAGGATCACATGTCCATGTCGTGATTGTTATAATTTGAAAAAATATCCTAATGTGGATACAGTTCGTGAACGTTTATTTCGGCGTGGTTTTATGGCTGATTATACTAAGTGGATTTGGCATGGGGAGGGAATACACTCTGAGAATACCGAGACATATAGTGGAAATCATGAAAGTAATGGAGATAAAATGCCTTCCAAAGAAGAAGATGATGCAGAAAACGACAGGGTCGATGAGATGATCCATGATGTTGAAGATATTCTAATGCACCAGCCGGAAGTTCTTGAAAATTTGGTGGACGATTCCAAAAAACTTTTATATCCTGGGTGCAATAATTAATTTACCAGGTTATCGACAACCTTAAAGTTGTGTAAGCTCAAAGTAAAAAATGGGTGGAGTGACAAGAGTTTCACAGAAATGCTCAAACTTCTAGCAGAAATGCTTCCAAGATAAACGTTATATCATAGCACCTTACATCCAAGAGTAAGAACAAAATCATTTTTAATTAGAATTGTATTGTTATATGATGTAGTCCTATCTAATTATATATGTTTGTATTATTGTAGTGACCACTGGATGTTGCTCCTTTTTTGTCTTAATGAAAGTGCTATCTGCGTGTTTGATTCATTGAAAAAAGAAAGGAAGAATACCTGCACGAATGTATGTTATATATAAGTTCAAGTTTCATGTTCTGTAATGTAATGTATGTATTCTAGTTCTATAAGTGATTTGATGACATATATGTATTTTACAGGGCATTCAAATTATACGTGTCTCAAAGTGGACTGAGGAACAATAGAAAAGAATTTATATGGCATCACACTGAGGTTCAGGTATAACTTTCTTTTGTTTAAATTATTTTCTTCCTCATTTATTTAATTATTACTTACTAAATTTTGTTTATCTATGTATAGTGTCCTCAACAGGTAGGAGGTACAGAATGTGGATTTTTTGTCATGAGGTACATGTATGACATAGTCATGCTTTCTCAGAAAAATTCTAACACGAACTGGGAAGTGGGAAGTGGTAAGAGAAACAACTCAAACACTATTTTACAAGTTTAAAGCTCGAGTTTTATTTTTGAAATATGTTATCTCTTATATTTGGTATACTTGGCAGGTTCTTGGTTCTAGGAGTTATGGCAAAAAGGAAATCAATGAGATTCGAGAGATTTGGGCTCAGTTTTTTACTCTTGAATGTCTCTAGTCGGGTAATTTGTTGAAGTACATGTAAATAATTCATATTCTCAATTCATGATTTCTCGAAGAGTGATTTTCAATATGCTTTATGTACTTACATAAACTATTTTGATTCATGACAGATGGCGATTAATGCAAAAACGGGAGTGCAGAAAAAGGAGCTTCAAGAAAGCGGAGTTAGTTGAGAGATTTTTATGCTCTAAGATGTTTAATGTAACTGACTTAATTTCTAGAGAGATTGTAATTAATATTGTACTCTTTCTAATGTAAACAATCTTTTTAATTTATTATAATATAATTTTTGAGCTATATTAAATTTTGGGTGTATTGTATTTATAATTTTGAGCTATTAGTTTTTGAATATTGAATTTATGATGAAACAGGTTTATAATTGATGGGTTTAGTAGGTATAAAAAAAATCTAAAAATAGAAAAATTAAAAATACCAAAAGCGTCGGTTAAGAAGAAAAAACAGCCGCTGCCATATCAACAGCAAAGGCGTCGGCATTCTAAAAAATTGACGCAGATGGCACCACTTTAAGCGTCGGCATTCTAAAAGACCGACGCTGTTGTCAAGACAATAGCGTCGGCGTTTTAGAAGACCGACGCTGTTGGTCTTGACCTATAGCGACGGCAATTTAGAAGACCGACGCTTTTGTACTGACTTATAGCGTCGGCAATCTACACTACACCAAAATCTCATTCACACAACTGTCATGAGACAACGGTTCAAAATATACCCGTTGTCCCAAAAAATCAAACCACGGGGTTTTCTTCGCTATGAAAAAACAGTTGTCTTGCTTTCCATCCAACAACGTTTATAGAGGTTTTTGCACACTATTGTCTAAACTTTTCGATTTGACTTATTTAGACAACTGTGATTTCATGGACTGTTGTTTATGACTATTTTAAACAAGCGTGAACCAATGTTGTATGTCCAAAAATTCATTCTATCTTAAGACAACTGTTATTTTACGAGCTGTTGTTTGTAACCCTTTTACATAATGTTGCATGCATGTTGTATGTACAAAAATTCATTCCATCTTAAGACAACAGTTTTTGACAAGTCCGTTGTCTAATTTAGACAATGGTTTACTAAAACTGATATCTTAGACTCTATCAAACAATGGATTTAAAATACCATTGTAGAAAGCAAAGTTCATAGACAATGGTTATTAACATTATGGGATAATAGAGGTTCATACAACAGTTTACTGATTAGCAAAAGAAACCGTTGTCTATACAGCAAAGATGGAAAAAAAATTTGACTTGCACATATTACATATCCCAACCCTGCTGTACACAAACCAACAATAAGATGTCCAATCTGAATAAACCCAAACCAACAGATATAATACCATAAATCAGCCAAAGGTCCAACCAACAACAAACTAGAGATCCTCAATCAAAATTGTAAGCCATTCCTCAAAATTGGCAAACCATACACTTTCAATTAAACAAGACAGAGATTTCAAATTACATTGTTCCATATATACAAGACAGAGTTGTTTAGTAGTGAATATTACAATGAAAATGGAAACACAATCCTTGTTTACTGCCTTTGGTAACATGCATGCTGCTTAGCCATAATTTTGCACGCCTTGACAACCGCCGTATGCTGGTAATTCTGCATAAACACAAAAACAAGTGATCAACATTAATTTGCACAAGTTTGATGTGGAAAATTTTATAATTTATCCTCTGCAGTAGATAACATATCTCCAAGCCCTGTTTCTGCAGTAGAAGCTAGCCATACTTGTATGTCCGCCGAATGATTATTTTTGCTATGATAAAATCATCATCTATTATAACAAGAGCATCAACCAGCAGCATTCACAAATTGAAAACTCAGTCAACTAGATGATGATTTTATCACGGCAAAAGTAATCTCATCAAGGGGTTCACGAGCAGTACACATGGATAATGGGAGCTTCACCTACAAAAAGAATAAAGTGAGCGGTACATGGACTCAAGTATCTATAAATAATTATATATATTACCACTATGGAAGTTGAATCCATTCTTCTTCCTCTCGCATATAGCTAGTATTTTCATCGTCCAGTTCATCAACATTCGGGAACACGGGCAACTGCAGCTCATTCTCAAGTTCTATTTCTACAGAGCCTTCATTTTCATCATCACAGTGGTCATAAAAGTTCTTTTCCGGGACTTTCAACACCACAGACCAAAATTTTTCAAGAGTATCATCAATGTAGCAAACTTGCTTAACATGTTTCCCTAGAACAAAAGGATCATTTGAAAATCCTAATTTATTTAAATTAACCAATGTATATCCCAACTCATCAACCTTAACCCCTTTGTTCATATCTACCCAATTGCAACGAAATATAGGGACTCTAAAATTATTATAGTCTAGCTCCCATATACTTGTTATAACTCCATAATAGGTATGTGAAGTATGTTCAACAGATTTAAATTTTTCGGAAAGCATTAATGTATCTGCAACAACACAAACACCACTACACTGTACTTGTCTATTATTATCACGCTCCTTGGTGCTATAAATAACCCCGCTGATTTTATAACCACTAAACGTAGGAACATTCTTGTTAGGCCCTTCTGCCATCCACCTTATATCATCACATATGCTATTATGGTCATGGAGCAATTCCGTCTCAATCTGTACAATAAAAAAAAATTAAACAATTTTTTTAGGTCTGTGTTTTTAATTTTTTATTGGATGTCTTCGACTTCTTATATTACTTGTCTGTATTGTTTTTAATCAGGACTACGTAACAAGGTAATAAACACATAAATAAAACTTACCTTTTTCCTGAACCATTCGGGGAATTGTTCATTCTGCTTGGTTTTTAGCCACACCTCGTCATTTTCATGCTGCTGGTATCTTAGCATTAAAGATGCCATATGTTCACTACAAGTAAAATCAATTGCTTCAATATATTTACCGAATTGCAGATAATGAGAAAATAACAAAATGCACACACACACACACACATATGTTAGTAACTTACTCAAAATATTGCCTCATGTGATTGCTATTTTGCAGAACACATAAGTGTGCTAGATGCAATTCCTCTTTGCTTGGCTTGATCATTGTCGCACCAGATAAAGGTTTGCTTATTGCATTTTGCTCATGCCTATCATTTTTTGGCAAACCTATGGTAGCTTCTTCAAAATTGACCAAACGTTGAACGGCCTCTTCGGCAACATATGCCCCGGCAATACAACCTTCGGGATAAGCAGCATTTCGAACATATCCTTTAAACGCCTTCATATATCTCTCAAAAGGATACATCCAACGTAGAAAGATTGGCCCGCAAAGCTTAACCTCTCTCACAAGATGAATTGAGAGATGGATCATGACATCGAAGAACGAAGGGGGAAAGTGTTTTTCCAGCTGGCATAATGTTTCCACCAACTGAGATTGCATATTTTCCAATTTATCTACATCAATGACTTTGCTGCAAATTGCCTTGAAGAAAAGGCAAAACCTTATTATTGTGCACCTGACTTTTTTGTGCAGTACCGACCGAATCGCAATTGGAAGCAAATGATGCAATATTGTGTGGCAATCATGAGATTTCATTCCAACAAGCCGAAGTTTTTCCATATTTACAAGATTCTTGATATTTGAACAAAATCCATCCGGTAACTTCATTTGAAGAAATGATGAGCAAACTACCTTCTTTTCAGCATTTGATAAGTTCCATGCAGCCAAAGGTACCTTCTCTTTCTTTCCGGGAGTTTTTGGCCTTAGCTCCATTCTTATTCCCATTTCTGCCATATCGAGACGGACTGACTCCCTATCTTTTGTCTTTCCGGGAATATTTAGCAAAGTTCCAAGTAAAGCCTCACATATATTTTTCTCGATGTGCATCACATCGAGAACATGCCTAACTGGCAAAAATTTCCAATACTCAAGTTGAAAGAAGATAGATAACTTCTTCCAAACTGGTCTAGCATCACCTTTCTTCCGTTTATGTTGGCGTTGTGTCTTACCAAAGACATGGTCCCTTAGATGTTGTACTCTTTCAAAAACCTGCTCACCAGTTAATGGAATAGGACCAGCACCTGTCTCAACGCTATTATCAAAAGCTGCCTTTTGCTTTCTATACGGATGATGACGAGGCAACCACCTCCTATGCCTCATAACTACCGTCTTCCGATAGTGAACCAGCCTAGTAGCCTCTGTTTTATCAACACAAACAATACAAGCATTATATCCTTTAACTACATGTCCCGACAAGTTCCCCAAGGCCGGATAGTCACTTATTGTCCATAATAATATGCCCCTAAGTACGAAAGACTCTTGTCTATATGCGTCGTACACTTGTTTCCCGCGCCACAACTCCTGCAGATCTTCAATAAGTGGTTGAAGGAACACATCTATATCATTTCCAGCCTCGGTCGGTCCTGATATTAACAAGCAAAGCATAATGTACCTTCTTTTCATACAGAGCCAAGGTGGAAGGTTGTAAACCGATAGCAAAACTGGCCAACTTGAGTGATCAGTACGGTTTCCACGAAAAGGATTGAAACCGTCGGCGGATAAAGCTAACCGGAGGTTTCTACTCTCCGATGCAAAATCAGGCCACTTTTGATCGACATCCTTCCATGTTTGCGAGTCTGCTGGATGCCTCATTTTACCATCTTGTTGTCGTTCGGTCTCATGCCAAGTCATGTCCTTCGCAATCGCTGGTGTATTGAACAAATTTCTTATTCTTGGTATCAAGGGGAAATACCATAAGACCTTAGCAGGGACTCCTTCTTGTTCTTCTCCTTTCTTATTCAGTTTCCATCTAGAGGCCTTACATATGCGACAAGTAGTCTCATCTTCATCTTGTGGCCCACGATATAGTAGACAATTATTCGGGCATGCGTGTATCTTATCATAACCCATTCCTAATGCACATAAGGTTTTCTTCGCTTCATTGAAAGAAGAAGGGACATTGTTGCCTTCTGGTAGCAAAGACCCAATCAATAATAGAACATCAGAAAAACATGAATCAGACATACCATGCTTCACTTTCAAGTTGAATAACTTAACCAAAGCTTTCATCTTAGTGTAATTCTCACAACCAGGATAAAGAGGTTCATGCTCACCTTTCACATGGTTGATGAAATCTGAAGAATCTGAAGAAAGAACATCATCATCGTCAGCTTCACCCATTCTTGTGCAGAATTGGTAATTAGAAGATACCGAGTTGTCACTTTCATCCAATACAGGAATTTCTACAATATTTGGCTCCCCGTGCCATATCCAGCGAGTATACGTTTCATCAATACCATTTTGAAACAGATGGTTTTTAACAATCCGAGCTTTCCAAGATTTGCTATGTGCGCACTTTAAGCATGGACAACTTATTTTGTCTTCGTTATATCCATTCTCAAAGGCAAACATAAGTAAATCGTCCACTCCATTCTCAAACTCTCTTGTTCTTCTATCAGCTTTTAACCATGACCTATCCATATTTTGATATAAAACAAGCTGCAAAAAGAAAGTGACATGATGGTCAAAAACAGAGCATATACTATTAAGCTTATGACTAACTACCAAAACAATTACAAACCCAAATTCCCAAATAACCAAAACTATTAAGCTTATGACTAACTACCAAACCAAAACAATCAGCAACAACTACATATTCTATTAGCAATTAGTAACTAATTAAGCTTATCACAAACCCAAATTCCCAATGTGCATCACTTCAAACAATTAATTGCAGAGGTGACTAATTAAGATTATGACTAACTAATTAAACAATTAACTAATTAAGATTATGACTAACTAATTAAACAATTAACTAATTAAGATTATGACTAACTAATTAAACAATTAACAATGGAGGAACCCTAAAACACTAAAAAGATAATTTAGGTTACGGATTTACCTAAAATGGAGGTCTCTGCGATGGAGGTCGAGGTTCGATGGGGGAGGTTGAGCTTGAGGTCGAGGTGCGATGGAGGAGGTGCGAAGGAGCTTGAGGTCGAGGTCGATGGAGGTTCGAGGAGGTCGAGGTGCGATGGAGCCGCCACGATGGAGAGTACAGGAGGGGATAAGATGAGGAGTAATGAATGACCTAATTTTGACTTCAATTATTATGTTCTCATTCAGACATAACAAAGCTCAATGATTGGGTTGTTAAAATTTTAAATAATCCTTAAATTATGTCCAAGAATGTCAAAATCAATTAAATCCAAATAAAAATCGACTTATGGATAGTCATTTACAAATTTTATCGATGTTAATATCGACTTATTGTAGTCATGTACAAATTTTATCGGAAAATAATCAACACTTCTTGTTCGTCTTTTTAACAGAAATCCGGTAAAAGCTGTAGTCCCTGACACGGGTACTACTACCCAGTTGACTTAATTAATTTCTGAAATGGATTTGTCAACGATCCAACCGTACGGATGTTAATATCGACTTATTGTAGTCATGTACAAATTTTATCGGAAAATAATCAACTCTTCTTGTTCTTCTTTTTAACAGAAATCCGGTAAAAGCTGTAGTCCCCGACACGGGTACTACTACCCAGTTGACTTAATTAATTTCTGAAATGGATTTGTCAACGATCCAACCGTACGGATGTTAATATCGACTTATTGTAGTCATGTACAAATTTTATCGGAAAATAATCAACTCTTCTTGTTCGTCTTTTTAACAGAAATCCGGTAAAAGCTGTAGTCCCCGACACGGGTACTACTACCCAGTTGACTTAATTAATTTCTGAAATGGATTTGTCAACGATCCAACCGTACGGATGTTAATATCGACTTATTGTAGTCATGTACAAATTTTATCGGAAAATAATCAACTCTTCTTGTTCTTCTTTTTAACAGAAATCCGGTAAAAGCTGTAGTCCCTGACACGGGTACTACTACCCAGTTGACTTAATTAATTTCTGAAATGGATTTGTCAACGATCCAACCGTACGGATGTTAATATCGACTTATTGTAGTCATGTACAAATTTTATCGGAAAATAATCAACTCTTCTTGTTCGTCTTTTTAACAGAAATCCGGTAAAAGCTGTAGTCCCTGACACGGGTACTACTACCCAGTTGACTTAATTAATTTCTGAAATGGATTTGTCAACGATCCAACCGTACGGATGTTAATATCGACTTATTGTAGTCATGTACAAATTTTATCGGAAAATAATCAACTCTTCTTGTTCTTCTTTTTAACAGAAATCCGGTAAAAGCTGTAGTCCCCGACACGGGTACTACTACCCAGTTGACTTAATTAATTTCTGAAATGGATTTGTCAACGATCCAACCGTACGGATGTTAATATCGACTTATTGTAGTCATGTACAAATTTTATCGGAAAATAATCAACTCTTCTTGTTCGTCTTTTTAACAGAAATCCGGTAAAAGCTGTAGTCCCCGACACGGGTACTACTACCCAGTTGACTTAATTAATTTCTGAAATGGATTTGTCAACGATCCAACCGTACGGATGTTAATATCGACTTATTGTAGTCATGTACAAATTTTATCGGAAAATAATCAACTCTTCATGTTCTTCTTTTTAACAGAAATCCGGTAAAAGCTGTAGTCCCTGACACGGGTACTACTACCCAGTTGACTTAATTAATTTCTGAAATGGATTTGTCAACGATCCAACCGTACGGATGTTAATATCGACTTATTGTAGTCATGTACAAATTTTATCGGAAAATAATCAACTCTTCTTGTTCGTCTTTTTAACAGAAATCCGGTAAAAGCTGTAGTCCCTGACACGGGTACTACTACCCAGTTGACTTAATTAATTTCTGAAATGGATTTGTCAACGATCCAACCGTACGGATGTTAATATCGACTTATTGTAGTCATGTACAAATTTTATCGGAAAATAATCAACTCTTCTTGTTCTTCTTTTTAACAGAAATCCGGTAAAAGCTGTAGTCCCTGACACGGGTACTACTACCCAGTTGACTTAATTAATTTCTGAAATGGATTTGTCAACGATCCAACCGTACGGATGTTAATATCGACTTATTGTAGTCATGTACAAATTTTATCGGAAAATAATCAACTCTTCTTGTTCTTCTTTTTAACAGAAATCCGGTAAAAGCTGTAGTCCCTGACACGGGTACTACTACCCAGTTGACTTAATTAATTTCTGAAATGGATTTGTCAACGATCCAACCGTACGGATGTTAATATCGACTTATTGTAGTCATGTACAAATTTTATCGGAAAATATAAGATGTTTAAAATAAAGTCATCTTTTTAACGAAACACTGAACCGAATAAAAATCTTCTAATCGAAATTATTAACTAAACAATTGTAACAAAGTATGTCTAACAACAGTTTTTCAGACAAGATAATTTAATTTTTAAAAATTAAAATATATTAAAAGACATTACACACCGTTAGATTGAGGTACTATCTCAAATCAGCACCGTTCATTTGATTTTTCATTTCCCCCCAATCAAAAATTGTCTCCCACCTTGGCTTCGCGGTGTTTACTTTACCAGTTTACATTCACAATTTCATTTTATCACACGCGACAACGGCGATCACAGGCGACAACGGCGATCACAGGCGACAACGGCGATTACTCAACCTAGCATCACACGCGACAACGGCGATTACTCAACCGTTTAATCACTGGTATGGGCTTAAACCCTAGAACCCTAGCGTCCCTGATTTTATCTTTTGTATTTGGGGTTTTTTCATCTTATGTATTTAGGGGTTGTAGAGTATATGATATTTTGGGTATTTTCATTCCGATTATATGCGTCCTTTGCATGCATTTTGTCACTCACTCTTGATTTTGAGTCCCTGATTTTATGTATTTAGGGGTTTTGGGTTTCTATTTTGAATATATGATGGTTGTGGGTTTCGATTTTGAGTCCCCGATTTCATGTATTTAGGGGTTGTGGGTTTCGATTTTGAGAAATGTCAAAATCAAGAGTGAGTGACAAAATTAATATTGATTTCATAACCACATTCGTGCTTCTTATGCAGAAATGTCATGATGATGCTGTACAAAGAAGGATGCTGAGTGTATATCCACATCGGATGTCTCGAAAAGGTTATGCTAACCTCGAGAATGAATGGGTGCGTAATAGTGAAATGACATAGTTATTATTCTAATACAAACTAATTTGTCTAACATATTTATACTATTATACTTTCCTGATTATATACATGTGAATGCAGTATCAATCTCATCCAGATGAAGAGGAAGTTGATCGGTCGTCAACCTGGGTCCTAGCAAGGAAGGACAAAGATGGTAAATTTTTAGGAAAAATTGTTGAAGATAAAGCAACGGAAATTGTAAGTTATATATTAATTTTTGTCTTAATTAATTGAAAGTATATGGTACTTAATTATGTTAGTCTTTTACATGGAAATAGCTCAGACTGTGATAATATGGTACACTTAATATTTTAGGAAAAATTGAAAAAGGAGGTTAAGGAAGGGAAACTAATAGCTGAAGGTGTTGATGATGTTTTAACACTCGCGCTCGGTAAGCCTGAGCATGGTGGACGGGTCCGTGGACAAGGTGTTCATGTAAAGCAGTCGGTTTATTTTGATCTTCCAAGGCAAAAAAAAGCTAGAACAATGGATGAAAAGATACAGGAAAGAGTTCAGAGGTACTTGGCAGAGGAGACTCCAAAAATAATTAAAGCGAGAGATGATTTTTGGGCTGCTGAAATGGAAAAGCTGAGGGCAGAGATCTTGAAAAGGCCCGTACAACAAGAATGTACTCCAACGCATCCTTCCCAACAAGCAAGCTGTCACTCTAACGGCGGGGTTGATGTTGATGCAGCTGTAAACCATCCTGCTACACCTACAACTGCAAAGAATTTATTTCCTGTTCAACAGGAGGGAGGTGGTCTGAAAATTCAAAAGATTGAAAGTTTGTTTGTTGATTTAGGGGTGGATCCTGAGGATGCTCAGAGGTTGGATGGCAAGGATGAAAGTTGTAGAATTGTTTTTGAGGAAGACAGATGTGAAGAAGTTAAAGTGAATGCTCCGGATAATTCTGTTTGTAAATTGGCTCTTGGATCGCTCAGCAACATTGTAGCTTGTGCGAAGATTGATGAAGTTGTTGTTGTTGAAGGAGAGGAGACAATCCATGGAGTCAGACTTGGGGAAGAGAATGCAAGAGTGTCAATCACTCAAGTCATTCAAGGAGATGCTAAGATTCCATATCCCATCGGTGACGAGATTTTGACCGTGGAACAAGCCATGGGAACTTTTATTGCATGGCCAAGAAACTTGATAACAATGAGAAACAATAGCACTTCCAATGTTTTGTCAGCTCCGAAGGTAAAAATATTTAGAATAGCACTATATAGCTAGAATGTTTTTATTTAGTATTTTCTTTCTTACTATTTTCATGTGTATTTTCTGCAGAAAGCCAAGAAAAAGGGAAAAAAGAAGACTTATAAATTAGTCGCTGATGTTGAACCAGAGCTTGTTGTTGCCCATCTGCATTAAATCGTTTGTGGACATGGGCAAAGGGTGCCTTAGCTGATGAACGAACGGTTTCTTTTGAACTATCCCAAGAAGCCTTTGGCTCTACAAAAAAGATGGCCATTTACTTATCAGATATATATTCGGTGTGCTCTGGAGGTGAAATGTCGGGGTCTGTGATCGTCCTTTTTATTCAGTAAGTTTCTCCACAATTTTTTTTTTAATATCTCATAGTTAGTCTGTGGCTCCAGAAACGATTTTTTTTTAATCTCTCATATTTTTATATGTAGCTCCATAAACGAATACGTCAAAAAAAATAAGATGACCAACATGATCAAGTTCGTAGATCCCACCACAATTGGTGCCATTGGCTGTGGTAATGCAGGGCAGAGGTCGCGTGCACTCGCTGCACGATTTAAGAATGCTAAGAAAGGGCAATACTTTCTTATGCCTTACAATGACGTGTAAGTTTTAATCCAAGAGCTAGCTAGTTAGACATTCTCATATAATGTTTTAGCTAAACAGGATCACATGCCTTTTAAATTGATTTTTTTTGGAGCTTCTAAGTTTCAATTTTTATGACAAGGCTTCAATTCATTCATGTTTGTGTAGGAACCATTGGAATTTAACTGTTGCAAATCCTGAGGCAGAGGTTGTCTACCACATGGACCCTCTAAAACGTCGAATCGCTAATGTGGAATGGCTGGATGTTGTCGAGAAGTAAGATTCAGCTTCTAAAATATCTGTATGGAGTCTTGAACTTTGATAGACCACGCATTTTTCAGTTGCTTAATGGTTTTGCTGGTATTATTTTGGTTGTAGTGCCATTAAAATTTACAAAGAGGATCTCAACAAGGTTGTCAAGAAGAAAATTTTGTGGGAGAACATGGCGGTAATAATCAATTCTCATCATATTTTTTCTATGCTATTAAGGATATTGTAATTAAATAATTATTTCTTACATCTCAGTTAGTTGATATTGTAATTAAATAATTATTTGTTACATCTCAGTTAGTTGTTAAGGATAGAAGTTAGTTAGATTAATGCTTGTATATAAACACTACTGCACTTATAGTTTAGAGACTTATTTTTTACATTCACCAAATCTGTTTTGTATAGTTATCTCTCTGCAATATACATACAAGAGCTTCTTTCTCTCCAATTCACAGCTTTTGTAATGCATTTTTAATTAATCCAGGGAGTTCCAGTGCAGTCAGGAACCAAGGATTGTGGCCTGTTTGTGATGCGCTATATGAAGGAGATTGTTCAGGACAAAGAACTTGAGTTTGCTGCTAAGGTGAGATTTTCACTTTGGGTTTTCCCATTGACTTATACTCTTACTCGTACAGTACTTAATTGTATGACTTATGTAAAATTTTGGGTTATTTTTCAGTGGATGCGCAGATCAAACTTGGTTTACACTGATGATGACATTAACGAGATCCGCTGTGATTTTGCAAAATATTTCATGAAACGCCATGCAATCTAGGTTCCAAATTTGTGGTCTTTTGTTTGAACTAGTAGTCGGATTTGAACTTTAAATTATGCAGTTGGTCATGGTGATGCACTTTTTGGTCTAATCCAAACAGAATTGTCGGTAGATTGATAGATTTGTCTCAATCTATTAGTAGATTGCATGGTCAATCTATATATATTGTGCTCAATCTATATATATTGCCCGGTTCTTGTTCTAGTGTTGTAGGATTGTTGGATTGGTTGTGTTTGGTGGATTTATATTAGATGTTTGGTGGATATATATATATATTGGCTTGTTCTAGGATTGTTGGATTGATATGTGTTTGGTGGATTTATACATATTGGCTTGTTCTTGTTCTAGCTAGTTCTAAGTTTGTTGGTTTGGTGAATTTATATATATTGGCTTGTTCTTGTTCTAGCTAGTTCTAGGTTTGTTGGTTTGGTGGATTTTGATTTTTTTGTGATTGGTAGTTAGTTCTCGGTTTGTTCGTTTGGTGGATTGATTTTTGGTGGATTCATTTTTGGGATTTAGTTTTTAGAAAACAGGTGGTTTGGATGAAATCAGGATTTTATATGCAAAATTTTATATACAACAGATGATTGTGTTCTCAATCAAAAACAGCCATTGTACCAAACTAATTGGAACAACACTATAACATTGTTTTAACAGTTGACTAAAGCTCTATTCACAACACTTTAAAACATGGTAATATTGTGTCTATCATGTTCACATAACGACAAAATATACGATGGTGTTATCTCAAGGATAACACTACAATATGCTTTAAACAAAAAATGTGGTCTAAAGAGCATTAAGATGGCAGTTAACATAACTTAGTATTAAAATACTATCACAAACCATTGTTTGAAATAGCTCCTTACAATATTTACCTAAAACTGTTGTATAAGACAGCATAAAATAACAGTATTGACCTAAAACTGTTGTGGTTAGCCTTTCAAACAACATTATATACGACGTTGTTGTCTCAAGGGGTGCACTACAATAGGAGTTAAACAAAAAATGTGGTCTAAAGAGCTTTAAAATGGCCGTTAACCACAACTCATTATTGGAAATACATTTCACAAACCGATGTTTGAAAGACTTCCTTACAATACTCTGGCTCAAGGGGTTGTCTAAGACATCATAACATAACTGTATTGTCCTAAACCTATTGTGGTTAGCCTTTCAAACAACAATCAACAAACTACCCGTTGTTTGACAAATAATATATAGAAATTTTGCACTCTTAGTTGACAATAATACACCGTTGTCTTCTTGAGGAAAACCGTTGCAGGTAAACTGTTCCAACAATACAGTCTTTTATACAACCTGTTGTTGAATGACAGTTTCGGTAACAGTTATGAACCTGTTGTGTCTGTAGCTTCTAGTAATGGTTCGATGCACTGTTGTCTGATCGAAATCACACGGCTCCTCAATAGACGACCAAAAATTTTGACATCAAACAACGGTGAAAAACGGTTGTAGGATCATGTTTTTCTTGTAGTGCTAGAAGACCGACGTTGTTGGTTCACCATCAGCGACGCTAGGTTAACCGACGCTGTAGGTCTAGACCTACAGCGTCTCCTACATTTGCTACGCCTGTTGACCGACGCCTTAGGGCTATTTTGACCGACGCTGAAAGTCATTTTTGCACTAGTGATACCACACAAACCCATCTCCGCCCTTGTCCCACAACTAACAAATGCACTAACTTGTATTTAGCTGCAGTACGCTGGGAACAACATCAACCCTGCACAACACCTATACATACAGCAGTTTGCGCTGGGTTCATGCTTCCCAGTGACTTTGTGCTGTTAGAAGAGTAAACAACCGGGAGTGACAGATGGCATCAACCCTTAACTAATTTAGCTGCTCCTGTACATACAATTAGGTTGTGTTTTGTTGGGGTAAATGATTCCGGAAGGAATAAAATAAAAAATGAACTATCTTATGGACAATTTTCAAGAAATTGCATTACTTCTTCCATTTCATTCCTTACATCATGTGCTAGATATCGCACCTTCAATTTGATGGAATGCTACATTCTCTCATCCTCAATTTCTTCTCAAATCTCATCATAGTGATTTTGCACTTCCTCAAATTTTTTTCAAAACTTTCTTCCTATCTCTATTAGTTTCAAGTATTTTTACTCATTTCATTCCATTCTCCCCAACCAAACACAACATAATACACTAACTATCAAACCTAGATTCACTCTCTCGGGTGATAACATCCTAGATATGGTAATACACTAACTATTAACCTTGCCTACCATGTCATCCTAGTTATTGTTCACTGACTCAAACCTGTGGCTCTGATACCAACCTGTGACGGACCCACACTACTGAATATAAATAACCCTATAAATACTACAACTCAGAATTTTCCAACCCAAATAAAAAAAACAAAAGCTGATTTAAACTAATAATTTACATCATTAAATTCAACCAAGATAACTTAACATCCATGACAACTAACCAAGTCCGGATCGCCACAGGTAAGAGTATGAACAATACTAACTATTTTTAAACAAAGGATTAAGTTACAACACAACGGGTTCAACCTATTAAAACTTCACCATTCTTTACTTCTCCCTAATAGGTCCCTACAGTTGAACTCTCACATCTACCTGAGTGAAACGACGCCTGAAGTCAGTTCCCGACCCTCCACAGTTTTTACAGGCGGTCTGTAGCAAATGCACCACTTTCGGGTTTAACTTTAAAATAGAGTTAAAATATTGAGCAAAAGTGCCCAGCAAGTATATAATACCCAACCCAACTGTAAATCATAAATAGTATGTAAAGCATGGCAATGATATCAAGAATGTATCATGCTTTAAAGAGTAATCAGCACCATATGATTTAAGCAAAACAGTTTCATTTTTATGGAATTGGAAACAGATAAAAAGCTAGGAGCTAAGCTGGGTGATCAGCCCACGACAAAGCTCCGAACCCGCATATCCAATACGAGTTCTTAAAAATAAAGGATCCTAGGCACACTTTGGCCTTATATAAACATCAGGCTCCCCGCTACAAATGCTTGTAAATGAAAAGGTGACTGGCGTCTCAGTCATAAAAACATTTTTCAATCAATTTCCTTTTTAAATCAGATAATTCAAATCATTTTAAAACTATAAATCATTGTTGCAAGACAACTTTGGAATTCTACTATGCCAAGTATTCTCTGAAGGGAATGATAATTCATAAAGAAAGATATTTGGAACTATTTATGACAAGACTGGGAAATAGCTATTGAGGGTTAAGTGTTTAGGTTCATATGACAACCAAGTGAAGTGATCTATTAGGTGAAGAATACTTCTCGTTTGTTAACATTGAAGAATTCAAGGTATCAGTTCTTAGTGTTATTGTAAGCTTATAACATGGTTCTAGAGAATCAAGTTTATGCGGGAGAAATATGATAGGTTAAAGCATCAAAGGTTATACAAGTTCTTCGTTTATAACAATCTAGAATACTTGGCAACTAGTAGAGTTTTAAACTTTGATTTCAATGATAAACAGAATTGTAATATTCTAAAAATCAAGTATCAAATCATGGCATCAAAATCTTTAACTAAGTTAGTTGGATAATATACTTGCCTTAAGGAAAGGGAGTAATCAGGTAGAATATTACAGCTACTAAACACTGAAAACGGCAAGGAAAATTGGTGGAAGCAATGGAGATCGGCTGATATTGCATAAGAAGGGGGAGAGTACACGAGGGAGAGAGGAGAGGTTGGAGAGACAGGATGAATTGAAGAAGAATCGGGGGTTTTACCCCTGTTACTAGTTCTTTAATTATTAAAAGATGCTAGGAATTAAAACAATTTCGAAATCAAGGGCAATCTTGTAACTGAATAATCAAATCTAGAAGTTTTATTGGAAATAGGATTTTTGCAAGACTTTTATTTTTGAAGAGAATTTTTAAAAGAATTTTAGAAGAAAGAGTTTAGTAAATAATAATTTGAAATAAA
This sequence comes from Daucus carota subsp. sativus, assembly GCF_001625215.2. Taxonomy (NCBI): domain Eukaryota; kingdom Viridiplantae; phylum Streptophyta; class Magnoliopsida; order Apiales; family Apiaceae; genus Daucus; species Daucus carota. The sequence continues at coordinate 15,358,716 of NC_030382.2, forward strand.
GGATTCAATATCAACTGGATATTTAAAAAGGATTTGAGTTCTATAAGAATTTTGTTCGAAAAGTTTCTACATACTAGAGCAATTGCAATAAATTATTTAAAAAGAAAATTTATAGGCTCAAAATAAAAGATTGGAAGCCAAGTAACAAAATTTTAATAATTCACGTATAACAAAATTGATTAATCACATAAATAATAATTTTACACTTAATTTAGCAGCAAATTTATTCTAATCTAATTAACATAAAGCAATTATAAAGTCAAGGAAATTAAACTACCACATAAATAAGTAAAGAAAGAAAGAAAATAGTCTTGGCAATATTATCATAAGAAAATAGAATAAATAGATAAATCAAATATAATCACCAAAATATTATTATAAAATACTGTGGCGTTACATAAGCTATAGAGGTTTTATCCTAATTAAGGTCACGTACATCTGACAAAACCCGAAACACGGCGATGCCATTGCTGACATGATTAATTCAAGCACAACACGATCGGTTATCACCAAAGGACTTGTCTGCTATGATTACAAACCTTTCCATTTATACAATTTATTGATATCATAAATTAATAAATTTTGGAATGACATAGAATTGACATGTTAACTAGTGGTGTTGCCTGAAACCCAAATTTGCCAACATAGAATTGACATGTTAACCATCTGCAAATATAACTATCAACATTGGTGCCTCTCGGTCCAAAGTCTGCATCCAGATTAGGTCTTTGTTATCTTCCTCCTTTCAAATTCAAATTCCAACCTGGTTTTGGTTTTGCACTACCATCAAAACCAAAATCAAACATGTTGCTCGGTGCTATGTTGCTAGGAAAGCCATGAATCTCCGAATATTAAGAGGATCTAGGAATATTAAGTTTTGGCTCCCAAAATAGATGAAGAGGCATATTACTAGCATTTGCATGTATTCCAGCAGTCATGCTGCTGCTGCTTGGGGGGCCATTTGTTGTGTGCCTAGCCACCTCTCTCACAAACACTTGGCATATTGAATGGTGATTGATTAAACTATCACGCCTGCAAAAAGGAGTTAGTTACACTTTGAATCACCCAAACATGACCAATGCATGCATATACCAACTAATATAAATATGAAACATATATATTAGCAATTGAATTTATTTTCATATATACAAACCAATAGTAAAGGTATGGACCTAATTTCACTACATTATATAAAACCAGTATATCCCTACACGTAGCAAAACAACACATGAGATATAGAGCAAACCTATACACATTGTATGGTTTGCTGCGTTTTTCTAAGGTGAGAATACAAAGCCCTTGAATTAATTTGGTATATTGAACAATAGAAAAAGATTTTTATATTTAATTGTTTATATTATCTTTAATCTTTATCTAAACACAAACAAAATATAATTTACAGAAGGACTCTGGTAAATCAATTCATCTGCCCAATACAAACCTTTGAGTTCAATAAATCACAAAAAGACAAAATTAAATAAAATAACATTTATCGGAACTGGATGAGAAGGTAAGAATTAAAACTATAAATTAAAGAGAGATTTGTGGTATAAACCTAACTTAGAGAAGGTAGATCCACAATTGCACTTATACTCCCTTGTACCACAGATCTTACTGTGAGACTTCAAGTCAGAGAGCACTGCATACTTCTTCTCACATTTGTCGCATATATATATATCTTATCAAAACACCAAATGGAAACATCAATTATTATCACAACCATATATAGATTATTCAAATCACATTACGGAATTAAAAAAATCTCTTATTCGTATTATTGTAGTATAGTAAAAAAATATCAACAAGTCTATAACTAACATTTTAGATTTCGAAAAGTATTTAGTTTTGATTTCAAATTACTACTTATATTTTATTTTAAAATAAATAACACATATTACAATAATTTAAATAATGTACCGAAAACAAGAATTAAATATTATTAAAGATGTCCAATCTTGACTAACCAGAGAAGCTATAGTGCGAGCTTGGAGCATCTTCTTCGAGTCTTTGAGATATAGATAAAAAAACAACTCAAGGACATCAAGATCAATATTATATCCAAAATCTGAAAGCAAAATCTCAATTATTAGCATCATAATAAGAAGTGTTCAAAAATTATTTAATTCCAAATGAAATTTAGGAAAACAAATTATAAATATATATATTTATATCTCAATAAGTGCAAGGATGAAATTGAATTATGTCAACACGATTATACAAGATATTTACATATATCATATATCAAGATCTATACCATGATTTGTCTGAACAAAAAGTGAATACTTACACTGATGGGAAATCATATCACTTGAAAGGATCTTATGCAAAACTACTGACTACTATTGTAATTTGTAATCTAAGAGGTGATAGAAAGAATATGATGATGATATTATACACTTCTAGTGAGAGAACTAGACTTATCAAATACAAGGGGCGGGTGTGTGGCCAACCCTCTGACATTAGATTAGAGCCTTATTGGTAGCAGCCCAATAACAACTTTAAGGAGCTCTTAATTTTGTATGGGCCTAACTCTATACCGTGTCATGGTTTAAGATCTAATAAATGATTCATTTAAATATAATCTTTTGATTTATTTTTGAAAATTTATATTATTTGGTCATAAGAAAAACTATATTAAAATATAATTATTAAGATATAAGTTTGATGGTGTTATTATATATTTCACAAATATTAATATGAATAAAAATAATACTCTAAACCTTCCATTATGTAGTGTTTTGATTAAATAAAAACATATATATATTTAATATTATATATTAAATAATATATAATATTAAATTTATAGATGTATCGATGCCTAATTAAGTTGACACGCGGTATTTCCATTTGTATGTAGATTTGAAAGCAAATCATGAAGACTTTCATATGCATATGTAGATTAGACATAAATTTATTTCTATAATCATATACAATCTCTTTTGAGAAATATGTACAACATGTGTAACTCATGGTATGATCACATTACAATTAGCATGATCATTGTTCACCTATATGTACACTGTGTCAGGATAATTTGGAAAGAAATAAGGATGTTCAGCTTATGTCCTAAAAAGCCAAATAATTATTTGAAGGTAAACTATCAATTTTCAATGTCAATAAAATAATATAGATGGCCAAAGAAAATCCACCTTATGCAAAGATAAACACAACATATAACATAATATAGAACTCTTTTAAATATAACGTTAATTATTTAATAACAGGATAGGTTGTATGACAATTGGCTTTCCTATTTTAATATATAGACCGTTAATTCATTTGAAGGCACGGGTAGCTACAGCGCCCACTACCATCCGCCCACAACAACCTACACATTGTTGATTTCACTATATACTGAAACATACTTCTAAAATATAATAGTTATTTCTAACTATACTCGTAAATGCACTCTCAATATAAAATCTTAATGACCATGTAGGCATGTCTAAAAATTAAATTCAACTTTTCTACTTTATTTAAAAGAAAATTCAAGGACATAAAAGCAATACCAAACAAATGACTCTATCTTTATTTTAATGAAATAAAAATCTTTTTTTATTTATAAATCTTTATTCAGTGTATCAAAACCATTCATCAAGTGTTTTTGAGCTTCTATATTTGAGTAAAAGCTAACCACCAATTTCCAATTGTGGAAACTAAAGCAGTTTTACATTCATGTATATATAGTAAGATTATAATAAATTTAAGTTCATGAATATTGTAATCTTAGCATTTAGAAATATCTATGTAAATCCCAAGTTTTGATGATGACACACTTTAGCAAGCTATTATCTTTTTCAGCTTAACATAATCTAATCTTTACTCTGTTGTAGCCTGCTGTTTATCATCTAATCCATTCTGCAGGTGTTATATAGACAACAGAACTATAGCAAGCTATTTTAGCTTGACAAACTGTTATAGCATGCTGTGTTGCTTTTGTAATACTGTGTTGCAGGAATTTTTACTATAACAGAATTATAGCGAGCTGTTTTATAATAGCAAGCTATAATAGAGTCCTACCAGAAGCAGAACACTTCAAAGATTGCAGCTGTTGACTTCTACAATTTATAGGACTTAAGGTGTACGTTTTCTAATCTGAATATGAGTTAAATATACATATTATAAGCTCAGATTATTTAAATGAAAACGTTTCCTAAAATCAAGGAAGTTGTTATGATTTAAACATATCTTTTCTAAACAACCTACCTTATCCCATAATCTTAGGGACTGTTGCTCTTAAACGTTTTCTAAACTCAGTCCTCTACTTTTATGGAAGCTTAAACGTTGTACAAACAACCTGTAACGTTCATATTATGCAACGTTCATGGAGGTTTGGTACAATGTAGCCGTTATAGCTTTTAGTATATATACGGCTTGCTGTTTTCAAGTATAGTTAACAACTCACGATCTTGAAAACATTCTCAATCTCTTCTGAGCTTATATTGTATATTCGATTCATATCTTATTAGAGAGCATAGTTTGAGTTGTAATCTCTCATTTTATTCAAAGTTGTATTTGATTAGTCACTAAAGCTAGCGGGGTTCTAAGTATAGAACAAAAGGGGAGTTAGATAGAATTAGTCTTCACAAGGTCTGAGGTGCTAAGGTTCGAGGAACAAGGTGAATTCAAGGAGGGAAGCTCAAGAAATTTAGAGGTTCAAGAACAGGTGCACAGGGGGCTAAGTGTCGAGCTGTTTTCTGTCTGCTCAAGGTTTCAGCAAGCTGCTTTAGGTGACTGGGTAAAGGGAGATATATTATTATTCTGTAATTGTTGGAATTTTCAGTAATAATATATTCTCTTACCAAGTTGGTAAGGGACCAGGACGTAGACCATTAGACATAGGGGTCGAACCTGGCTAAAATTGCTTGTGTCTGATTTACATTTCTGCACTTTACTGTTTTGCATAATAGCCTGCTATAATCACACTTGATCTGAAAACAGTAAGCTGAAATATTCGGTAAAAGTTTAAAATTGGTATAGTTAGCCATTTACACCTATTCAGCCCCCCTCTAGGTGTACTTACACGTGGTATCAGAGCTGTGTTTACTAACATTTCTGTAACAGGAATAGTATAGATCATATGGCTGACCAATTTCAGGGAAAATCAGACTTTAGAGCTCCGCTCCTCACTGGTTCGGACAACTACAACTGGTGGAAAGGACAAATGGAAGCTCATATCTCCAGAGACCCTCTCATGCAAAGAGTTGTTGAACGAGGTCCATATCAATTCCTTGATAAAGATGGCAAGGTCAAAGATGTTGATGAACTGACTACTGACGAGCTCACAAAGATGGGTGCAAATGGAAAAGCAAGAAGTACTCTCATCAATGGTCTTAATCAAGCTGAATATGACAAGGTGTCATCTCTCAAATCTGCCAAGGAGATATGTGATGCGTTGGAAGCTTATCATGAAGGTTCAAAGGGTCTAAGGAAAGTAAAGTTGGGACAACTCATGAAGGAACTTGGTGCCTTCAGTTTTCAAAAGGGAGAAACAATCAAAGAGGCTCAAGCTAGGTTTCAACTCATTGTCAATAATCTAGGGAGACTTGGAAAGATAATTCCTCAATCAGAACTCAACATGAACATTCTAGCTTCTGTTCCATTCGACTTTCAAGCCAAAGTAACTGCCTTAGAAGCTGCTCACAATATTGATACAATGGATCATCTAGCTCTTTTTGCTGAATTAGAACAATTTGAGAAAAAGATGCATTCCAAGAAGCATGATGCTCCGGTTGAGAAAATGAAGAATTTAGCTCTTACTGCTGAAAAGAGCAAGCCAGAATCAGATGAGGAATCAGATGAAGATCTTGCACTCCTTTCCAAGAAAATTCAAAGGATGATCAACAAACATAATCAGCTGAAAAGGGAGAAAGGCAAGGACAAGGCTAAGTACTCAAGTAGCAGAAAGCCCTCCAAGGAATCAAAGGATCAGAACTGCTTCGAATGTGGAAAGCCTGGTCACTTTAAGAAGGACTGCTACAAGCTGAAGTCAAAACAGCCTGCTGTTTCTAAAGACAAGAAGAAGAAATCTAAAGCGCTTCTGACTTGGAGTGATGATGAAGAAGAATCTGCCTCCAATGATGAATCTGGTGAGGAACTGATCAATCTTGCACTTGTTGGCATGGAGGATGACAATGTTCAAGGACTCACCGATGATGGTCTTGTCGAAACTGACTCCGAGGATGACAACAGTGAGGTTAGCTCGTTCAAATTTGATATTTCCAATGATAATCTTGTGCTAGAACAACTAACCATGCAGGAGCAAGATCATATTCCAAATGAGGAATATAATTCTCTCAAGGCAGAAAACAGCAAGCTGATTGAAAAGAATAACTATCTGAAGAACATGGTTCAAGAGCTTATGCAGAAGATAGATAAATTCTTTGACTCCAAAGAGCCTACTCAAGCCAGAATAAAGGAACTTCAAGAAAAGCTAGATCAAGCTGAAGGGTTTCATAAAGTTTTGATGAGACGAAATGAAGTTCAGAAAGAAGAGATCTCCCAGCTGAAACAAGAAGTAGAAGCCAGAGATGCATGCCTAGAGACATTCAAATTAAAAGAATCCACAAAACTGCATACATCTCAGCCTGCTCCCAGTACATCTCAGCCTGCTGCAAGTACTTCACAGCCCACTGCTACAACAAAACAGCAAGCTGAAAAGATCAAAATTCTCGAATCAGAAGTATTGAAGCTCAGAAAAGGAATGGGAACTTTTGTTCAAGGAGAAGAAGGTCTAAAGTACATGATGAAGAGCATCAAGGTTCCACTTGACAAAGATGGTGTTGGTCACAACTTCAACAAGAAGGCAAATGCTCTCAAGTATGAAGGAAGGCGTGGCAAACCATACAAATATGCTATGCCCTGGAAGAAATGTGCAAAATGTGGAGGACAAGGACATCTAGCTCAGAATTGCAGAGTCAGGCCTCAAAGACAGTACTTCCAGAAAAGATCAGAAGGGAAAACAGCCTACTGGAACAAGAAAACAGCTTACTAGAATGGTCAAAACAGAAGCTACAGAACTCAGCAGCATACATATCCTACTGTGGTCCAAAAGTGGATCAAGAAAACTGATTTAAATGCTTTATATGTTCTTGCTTCTAACCAGAGTGGACCCAAACCAATTTGGGTACCAAAGGGTTGAGTTTTGTTTTCTTTGTTTTGCAGATGTGTCTTGCTGCTAAGATCAAGTCTACACAATGGATCATTGATAGTGGCTGTACAAGGCATATGTGTGGAGACAAAACTCAGTTTAAGAGTCTAAAGATGAAAAGAGGAAGAGGTGTAACTATTGGTGATAGTAAGACTCTCCCTATTCTAGGTAAAGGTAAAGTTGGTAATGACACGGCCTCTATTTCTAATGTTAGATTTGTTAAAGGCTTAAAATATAATCTGCTTAGTGTAAGTCAATTGCATGATGATGGTCATAAAGTTGAATTCTCTAAGGATAAATGTGTTATTACTGTTGGTACTAACCAGATTCCTCTAGTTGCTAGAAGGAAAGGAAATATATATATCTTAGATTTTGAGTTGCAGAAAACAGCCTGCTGTTTAGCTGCTGTGGATGCTGATCCAACCATTTGGCATAGAAGATTGGGTCATGCTCACATGGACTTGCTTAAGAAGTTGTCAAGCAAGGAGCTAGTGAGGGGTCTGCCCAAATTAAAATATACCAAGACCGAGGTGTGTTCAGCATGTCAGCTAGGCAAGCAAATCCGAAGCACTCATAAGGCTAAGAATATGGTATCAACTTCTCAACCTCTAGAACTCTTACACTTAGACTTGTTTGGTCCTGAGGCTTATAAAAGCATTGGAGGTAATCAATATTGTTTGGTTGTTGTTGATGATTATTCTCGATATTCATGGACTTTATTTCTTCGTACTAAAGATTGTGCATTTGAAGAATTTGAAATTCTAATCAAACTTCTTGAGAATAAGTTGAAAACCAAGCTTATAGGTATAAGGAGTGATCATGGAGGTGAATTCCAAAAGGACTTTATTACATACTGTGAAGAAAGAGGAATCACTCACCAATTCTCAGCTCCAAGGACACCTCAACAAAATGGAGTCGTAGAGCGCAAAAACAGGTCACTTCAGGAAACAGCAAGGACGTTATTGCAAGAAAGCAAGCTGCCAAGAAGTTTCTGGGCAGAAGCAGTCAATACAGCCTGCTATGTTCTGAACAGGGTGATCATCAGGCCTATCTTGAACAAGACTCCATATATATGAGTTGCTGAGAAATAAGACTCCTAATATCGGGTACTTTAAAGTTTTTGGTTCTAAATGCTTTGTTCTTGAAAATATTGATAGAGTTGGTAAATTTGATGCTAAATCTTTTGAAGCTATCTTTCTTGGTTATTCTTCAACTAGTCGTACATATAGATATTATAATTTAGATAAACATACTGTTGAAGAATCTATTGATATTGTCTTCAAAGAACCTAACAATGATCTGCCAAGAGATGAGGAAGATGATGCAGGTATTGATCCAAATGCTTCACCTCAATCTGATGAGAAGAAGTCAGAGGAAGCTGCTACTCCAGAATCTAAGCAAGCTGAAACTCCATCTTCACAGACTGTCACTCTATCACAGCAAGCTGGAACATCATCTCAGCCTACTGGAATGACATCTCAACAAGCTGGATCTTCATCTCAGCAAGGTGGAACAGAATCTCAGCAAGATGGACTCTCCTCTGCAGTCAGGAATCTCTCCAACATTCCATCTCAAATGAAGCTTGATGGATCTTATGATGATGATGTACCTCCTACAAAGCGGATTCGAACATCTCATGAAGAAATATCTCAAAAAACTCTGCCCAAGGCTACAAGGACAGTGAAGAATCATCCTCCTGAGTTGGTGATTGGTGACATATCAGAAGGAATCAAGACAAGAAAAGGAAAAGCAAACTTTTGTGCCTATGCTGCTTTTCTAGCTCAAGAAGAACCAAAATCTGTTCAAGAAGCTCTCAAAGATGAAAATTGGATCATGGCTATGCAAGAAGAACTCAATCAATTCGAAAGATGTGATGTTTGGGAATTGGTTAAGCGTCCAGAGAATGCATCAGTTGTTGGCACTAGATGGGTATTCAAGAACAAGCTTGATGAAGAAGGTACTATCACTCGCAACAAAGCAAGGCTTGTGGCTCAAGGATACAACCAGCAAGAAGGAATCGATTTTGATCAAACATATGCTCCGGTTGCTCGCTTGGAATCAATCAGAATGCTTTTAGCTTATGCATGCTACAAAAAGATCAAGCTGTTTCAGATGGATGTGAAGAGTGTTTTCCTAAACGGCCTGCTGGAAGAGGAAGTTTTTGTAAAACAGCCGCTTGGTTTTGAACATGAACAATATCCAGACTACGTCTACAAGTTGAAGAAAGCTCTTTATGGATTGAAACAAGCTCCTAGATCATGGTACAAGAGACTCAGTGAGTTCTTAATTAAGAATGGTTTTGTACGAGGCAAGATTGATCCTACTCTATTTACAAAATCTCTTAATGGTGAAATCTTAGTAGTCAAAGTTTATGTTGATGATATTATATTTGGGTCTACTAATAATGAACTTTGTGAGTGGTTTTCGAAGTGTATGCATAGTGAATTTGATATGAGCATGATGGGTGAGCTCAACTATTTCTTGAGTCTTAAAATCAAGCAAACTTCTGATGGTATCAATGTGCACCAAGGAAAATATGTGAAAGAGTTGCTGAAGAGATTTGGATTTGAAAATGTCAAGTCAAAACCCACTCCAATGTCTCAAACCAGCAAGCTGTTTTCAGATGAATCAGGTAAAAGTGTTGATATAACACGATATCGAGGTATGATTGGATCTCTATTATATCTAACAGCCTCTAGACCTGATATCATGTATAGTGTATGTGTTTGTGCACGGTTTCAAGCTAACCCAAAGGAGTCCCACTTAAATGCTATTAAGAGGATCTTTCGATACTTAAGTGGTACTATTAATCTTGGACTTTTCTATACTATTTCAAATACATTTGATCTCGTGGGGTATAGTGATGCAGACTATGCCGGTTCTCAAACGGATAGGAAAAGCACAAGTGGTGTTTGCAATTTTCTTGGTTCTAGCTTGGTGTGTTGGCAAAGTAAGAAGCAAACATCTGTAGCTCTCTCTACAACTGAAGGTGAATATTTAGCTACGGGGAGTTGTTGTTCACAAGTACTTTGGATGATGCAAACTCTCAAGGATTTTGGAATCAAATGTGACAAAGTTCCAATTTATTGTGATAACACTAGCACAATAAACATCTTAGAGAATCCGGTTCTTCACTCTCGCACAAAGCATATCGACGTTCGACATCATTTCTTGCGGGATAATGTGGCTAAAGGAAAAATCAGTCTAGTCTACATTCCTACAGAGTATCAGCTCGCTGACATTTTTACCAAGCCTCTGCCAGAAGAAAGATTTCTCATCATCCGCAGGGAATTGGGTATGTGCACTGTCTAAATCAGCAAGCTGTCACAGGTAAGTAGCTTACTCCTTTGTATTTCCCTTCATTTTAGCACGCTGTTATGCATGTGTCCTTTCAGATATGTAGTTGTTGGCAGTCAACACTGATCTATATGCTTATTCAATGCTCGCATGCTTATCTGTGCTCCGTACTCTGTGCTTTATTTGAATTTTAAATTCCCTTATAAATATCTTATCTGCTATATGTTAGATTTAATTGTTAAAATATGATTTATCTACTTAAGTGGGGTTATAGATATCTCAAGTCAAGTATTTCCAAAATATCTCCTCACTTTTCGGCAAAAAGATTTATCTCCGAAATCTTTTATTCACCTATTTGGGAAATTATATCGCCGCATACCTCTCCAAAGCAACAATACAGGTCACTCAAGGGTTTTCTTCTCAAAGTCTCATTTGCACTCGTCTCTTTCTACACGCTCTCGAAAGCTCTCACCAAAACCCTAGCTATGGCGAAAACTCGAAACACTTCCACTCCAGCCTCCAGTTCCCGGAAACGCCCTCGCGTCTCAAAACCCGATCGTGTCATCATCGACACCACTGTCGAGGAAATCGAATCGTCGAATCATTCTGCCTAGGAAGTATTCAGTTCCGATGACGACTCCGCAGCGGTTGCAGTTGTTAAGAAATCTCCCTACGCTATCAAGTTCATTGACGCCGATTTCGAAGCCAGGTATCGCGACTATAACCTTGCAAATCGTAAAATTATCTATGGAAAATCTGTTGTGGGTCCTGAATTTGAGGAATGTGGGCTTGTTAAAATCTTTGAAGATCTTAATCTGAAGTTTCTAATTGAGTTACCTGATACTTGTTATCCATGGTTAGTACTAGAATTTTATTCGAATCTGCATATTGAGAAAGATGAAATTGATGGGACAATTGAGTATGCTAGTAGGGTTAGGGATCAGTACATTAGGCTCACTCCTATGATGCTTAATGCTATGCTGAAATTTAGGGGTTTAGACGGTGATGGGATTATTGTGCCGTTTACTAAGAAAGGGGTATGTCTTTTATTTGATGATCTGTCTGAGCTAACCCAGCACTCGATTGTTCGAGGAGATCCTGACAATTTTGATACTACTCTGCCTACGTCTGCTGTTTTAGACCCCATGGCTAATTTACTATTTAAGATCTCTCGTACTAATATTTGTCCACGTCTTGGGAGTCGCTCTGTTCTTACCTGTCAGGATTTGATTATTATTTCCTTGCTGATGCGTGGCAAAAAATTTGATATGTCTGGGTTGATCTTGCAAAACATGATGGATTGTGTGACTAAGAAAACAAGGCCTCTGCGTTATGGGTTATTGCTCACACGGGTGTTTAAGTGTGCTGGTGTGAAGCTAGATGAACGTGAAGCTGTTGTTGCTAATGCTTTTATCGACGGTCACAGTCTGTCACATCTTAGTCTGCAAGTTTCTGAAGATGGTACTCTTGAGAAAGTTCCTCCTATCCAGCCAGCTCTTTTCTCAACTTCAAGCTTTCCAGAATCTTACTCTGCTGCTCCTACCTTTCAGACTCTTATTGATAAATTGGAATCCAAGCTTTCGGATATTCAAAAGGATTTTGCTGAGTACAAACAGACTGTAAATGAGGTTAAGGCTCAGAATACTGAATTACTTGGGTATCTTCAGAAAGCGAAATGTGCTGTTCGAGCTGCCAAAGCTACTGCCAAGGAAGGGGATAAATCTATTGCTCAAGTTGCTGATAAGGAGCTTTCTACTCCTCCTCCCGAGATCTCTGCTGATGTTGCCTCCGGCTCCTCAGATGCTGCTCAGAATCAGGAACAAGCTGCCTTGGATGATCTTTTTGCTGATTATGGGGGAGAAATCAGGAGTGCTTTACTTTGGGTGCTGGGAATGTTAATTAGTTTTAATTCAGACTTATGCTATGGTTTATGTGGTTAAGACTAAGTATGGTTAAGACTTATTTTGGATTGCTTTTGTGTGCTGTGTATCAGCAAGACTTATTATGTGTTTGTGGTTATTGGTTTATGCTGCTACTAACTTGGTTTGTTAACTGTTGAATTAGGATTTGATTAAGTGAGTTTATGATATGTTAAGCTATTATTGTGTTAAATTGCTTGAGTAGCTAATTTTTGATAATCTATGCTAGAATTCTACTGTTTCTAACTTATCTGCAGGATTATCATATTCAGGGGGAGTTTTACTCCTGATATTTGTGTAATCATCAAAAAGGGGGAGATTGTAAATCCCAAGTTTTGATGATGACACACTTTAGCAAGCTCTTATCTTTTTCAGCTTAACATAATCTAATCTTTACTCTGTTGTAGCCTGCTGTTTATCATCTAATCCATTCTGCAGGTGTTATATAGACAACAGAACTATAACAAGCTATTTTAGCTTGACAAACTGTTATAGCATGCTGTGTTGCTTTTGTAATACTGTGTTGCAGGAATTTTTACTATAACAGAATTATAGCGAGCTGTTTTATAATAGCAAGCTATAATAAAGTCCTACCAGTAGTAGAACACTTCAAAGATTGCAGCTGTTGACTTCTACAATTTATAGGACTTAAGGTGTACGTTTTCTAATCTGAATATGAGTTAAATATACATATTATAAGCTCAGATTATTTAAATGAAAATGTTTCCTAAAATCAAGGAAGTTGTTATGATTTAAACTTATCTTTTCTAAACAACCTACCTTATCCCATAATCTTAGGGACTGTTGCTCTTAAACGTTTTCTAAACTTAGTCCTCTACTTTTATGGAAGCTTAAACGTTGTACAAACAACCTGTAACGTTCATATTATGCAACGTTTATGGAGGCTTGGTACAATGTAGCCGTTATAGCTTTTAGTATATATACGGCTTGCTGTTTTCAAGTATAGTTAACAACTCACGATCTTGAAAACATTCTCAATCTCTTCTGAGCTTATATTGTGTATTCGATTCATATCTTATTAGAGAGCATAGTTTGAGTTGTAATCTCTCATTTTATTCAAAGTTGTATTTGATTAGTCACTAAAGCTAGCGGGGTTCTAAGTATAGAACAAAAGGGGAGTTAGATAGAATTAGTCTTCACAAGGTCTGAGGTGCTAAGGTTCGAGGAACAAGGTGAATTCAAGGAGGGAAGCTCAAGGAATTCAGAGGTTCAAGAACAGGTGCACAGGGGGCTAAGTGTCGAGCTGTTTTCTGTCTGCTCAAGGTTTCAGCAAGCTGCTTTAGGTGACTGGATAAAGGGAGATATATTATTATTCTGTAATTGTTGGAATTTTTAGTAATAATATATTCTCTTACCAAGTTGGTAAGGGACCAGGACGTAGACCATTAGACATAGGGGTCGAACCTGGCTAAAATTGCTTGTGTCTGATTTACATTTCTGCACTTTACTGTTTTGCATAATAGCCTGCTATAATCACACTTGATCTGAAAACAGTAAGCTGAAATATTCGGTAAAAGTTTAAAATTGGTATAGTTAGCCATTTACACCTATTCACCCCCCTCTAGGTGTACTTACAATCTAAAGGTTCGTTGAATCTTCTATCAAATAATTTCTAGAAAATTCTCTAAAGCTATATATAAAGCATTGTAATCTGTCAAGATAATGTGTCAATAAAAAATACAAGATGAGAAGAGCTCTATATATAGTAGAAAATCAATTATTTTCTATCACCAATATGAAGAACTTATAATGCTTCTGGATCAAATCATCATTTGCTTTTATAATTTGGTGTAAATCAGACTCCATTAGTTTGAAACCTACATATATGTCTTTGAATTCTCTTTTAGAAGGGGGCAATAAGATTTGTTTGATTTCCACTATGTCTGAATGACGTAGGAGTCGACTATTACTTCCATATATGTTTGATCCAACTTTTGCTGTATTGGATTTTCAATATGTCGGATCAAACATAGTAATAAGTCGAATCCTACGTCATCCACACATAGTGGAAATCAAACACATCTTATTGCCGCCTTCTAAAAGAGAATTTAAAGACATATATGTAGTTTTCAAACTAATGGAGTCTGATTTACACCAAGTTATAAAAGCAATTGATGATTTGACCGGGGAGCATTATAAGTTCTTTTTGTTGAAAAGGTGGTCGGCTTTTACTCAAATATAGAAGTTTAAAATCACTTAATTGTATAAAGATTTATAAATAAAAATAACAAGCTTTCTATTTCACTAGAATGAAGATACAATCATTTGTTTCGTAAATGCAATAACAAGAATCTACCGTCTTTTTTCACTTCTTATTGTTTCACTCAGCAATACATGCAATATTATCATTATCACAACAATATATATTATTAGATTTTTTAACAAATCAAACATATTATGCAAAATCATGGCATTTTAAATCTTCTCATCATTGTGTTTGGTGGTCAATATAGGCATTAATAACGTCATGGTATTAAATATAACATTTAGATCCTCGAGATGTGTTTAATTGCTATATAAATGGGGATTCATTATGCCATCTATCATATTATAAAATTATTTTCTCATTGAGGTTTAATTGTTTGTAATAATGGATGCTAAGTCATCAATAAGTCTATAAATTATGAGGAAATGTTTTAGATTACATGTGGGTATTGATTTTATGTCAATGAATTTTCTTAAAATAAAGTAAAAAAGTTAAATATAATTAATTTTTAGAACATGCCTATATGATCATTTTGCTAGAATAGGAGCCTATTTCGAGAATGCATTTATCAATATAGTTAGTAATAAATATTGATGGCATAATCAACCAAGCATAATAGCTTTTATAGCAATCAACCACACCTTTTGTTTAATACCATGGACCAAACAAAAGGACTAAGATGTAAAATGGGAGGCAATTTGTTTGATTTCTTAAAAGCAAATCAATGATATATACTGTTAGAGAAAATTATATATATAAAAAACTTAATTTTATAGAAATATGGCAAACTTAATTTTCACGAGCTCTCGACCCAGGTGAGGCTCGCAGCCTCCTTGGGAGTAATCAGGTAAAATATTACAGCTACTAAACACTGAAAACGGCAAGGAAAATTGGTGGAAGCAATGGAGATCGGCTGATATTGGGGAGAGTACACGAGGGAGAGAGGAAAGGTTTGAGAGACGGATGAATTGAAGAAGAATCGGGGTTTTATCCCTGTTACTACTTCTTTAATTATTAAATGACCATATTGCCCCTGCTACGAATTAAAACAATTTAGAAATCAAGGGTAATCTTGTAACTAAATAATCTAATCTAGAAGTTTCATTGGAAATAGGATTTTTGAAGATAATTTTTAAAAGAATTTTAGAAGAAAGAGTTTAGTAAATAATAATTTGAAATAAAGGATTCAATATCAACGGGATATTTAAAAAGGATTTGAGTTTTATAAGAATTTTGTTCGAAAAGTTTCTACATACTAGAGCAATTGCAATAAATTATTTAAAAAGAAAATTTATAGGCTCAAAATAAAAGATTGGAAGCCAAGGGACAAAATTTTAATAATTCACGTATCAAAAAATTAATTAATCACATAAATAATTTTACACATAATTTAGCACCAAATTTATTCTAATCTACTCCCTCCGTCCCATTTTAACTGCTTTTGACTTTTTTACATGTATTTTAAGGTGTTAAAAAAATCACATGTAGACATAATTAATCTTTATAAAATTTATATCAAACAAAAGTTTAGAATCCAAACTTTAATTTGATATAAGAATTAAATATTTTTATTGTGTGTAAGTATTATTTTTTTACACCTCAATATACGTGTTAAAAAGTCAAACATCAGTTAAAATGGGACAGAGGGAGTAATTAACATAAAGCAATTATAAAGTCATGGAAATTAAACTACCACATAAATAAATAAATTAAGAAAGAAAATAGTCTTGGCAATATTATCATAAAAAAATAAAATAAATAGATAAATCAAATATAATCACCAAAATATTATTATAAAATACTGTGGCGTTACATAAGCTATAGAGGTTTTATCCTAATTAATGTCACGTACAGCTGACACAACCCGAAACACAACGATGCCCATTGCTGACATGATTAATTCAAGCACAACTCAATGGGTTATCACTAAAGGACTTGTCTACTAAGATTACAAACCTTTCCGTTTATACAATTTATTGATATCATAAATTAATAAATTTTGGAATGACATAGAATTGACATGTTAACTAGTGGTGTTGCCTGAAACCCAAATTTGCCAACATAGAATTGACATGTTAACCATCTGCAAATATAATTAGCAACATTGGTGCCTCATATTAGGTCTTTGTTATCTTCCTACTTTCCAATTCAAATTCCAACTTGGTTTTGGTTTTGCACTACCATCAAAACCAAAATCAAACATGTTGCTCGGTGCTATGTTGCTAGGAAAGCAATGAATCTCCAAATATTAAGAGGATCTAGGAATATTAAGTTTTGGCTCCCAAAATGGATGAAGAGGCATATTACTTGCATTTGCATGTATACCAGCAGTCATGCTACTACTGCTTGGGGGGCCCATTTGTTGTGTGCCTAGCCACCTCTCCCACAAACACTTGGCATATTGAATGGTGATTGATTAAACTATCACGCCTGCAAAAAGGAGTTAGTTACACTTGAATCACCCAAACTTAACCAATGCATGCATATACCAACTAATATAGATATGCAACATATATATTACAATTGAATTTATTTTCATATATACGAACCAATAGTAAAGGTATGGACCTAATTTCACTACATTATATAAAACCAGTAAATCCCTAAACATAGCAAAACAACACATGAGATATAGAGCAAACCTATACAAATTGTATGGTTTGCTACGTTTTTCTAAGGTAAGAATACAAAGACCTTGAATTAATTTGGTATATTGAACATTAGAAAAGGATTTTTATATTTAATTGTTTCTATTATCTTTAATCTTTATCTAAACACAAACAAAATATAATTATACAGAAGGACTCTGGTAAACCAATTTATCTGCCCAATACAAACCTTTGAGTTCAATAAATCACAAACAAGACAAAATTAAATGAATAAATCACAAACAAGACAAAATTAAATAAAATAACATTTATGGGGACGGGATGAGAAGGTAAGAATTAAAACTATAAATTAAAGAGAGATTTGTGGTATAAACCTAACTTAGAGAAGGTAGATCCACAATTGCACTTGTACTCCCTTGTACCACAGATCTTATTGTGAGACTTCAAGTCAGAGAGCACTGCATACTTCTTCTCACATTTGTCACATATATATTTCTTATCAAAACACCAAATGCAAACATGAATTATTATCACAACCATATATAGATTATTCAAAACACATTACGGAATTAAAAAATCTCTTATTCGTATTATTGTAGTATAGTAAAAAAAAATCAACAAGTCAATAACTAACATTTTAAATTTCGAAAAGTATTTAGTTTTAATTTTAAATTACTACTTATATTTTATTTTAAAATAAATAACACATATTAAAATAATTAAATATTATTAAAGATGTCAAATCTTGACTAACCAGAGAAGCTATAGTTCGAACTTGGAGCATCTTCTTCGAGTCTTTGAGATATAGATCCAAAAACAACTTAAGGACATCAAAATCAGTATTATATCCAAAATCTGAAAGAAAAATCTCAATTATTAGCATCATAATAAGAATTGTTCAAAAATTATTTAATTCCAAAAGAAATTAAAAAAATTATAAATATATTGATTTATATCTTAATAAGTGCAAGGATGAAATTGAATTATGTCAACATGATTATACAGGATATTAACATATATCAAGATCTATACCATGATTTGTCTAAAATAAAAGTGAATACTTACACTGATCGGAAATCATATCACTTGAAAAGATCTTATTGAAAAACTGCTGACTACTATTGTAATTTGTAATCTAGTGAGAGAATTAGACTTATCAAATACAAGGGGCGGATGTGTGGCCAACCCTCTGACATTGAGGGATTATATACGAAAGATTAGGGTTTTGGTTAGAAAGGCCTTATTGGTAGCAGCCTAATAAGAATTTTAAGGAGCTATGGGCCTAACTCTATACCATGTCATGGTTTAGGATCTAATAAATGATTCATTTAAATATAATCTTTTGATTTATTTTTGAAAATTTATATTATTTGGTCATAAGAAAAACTATATTAAAATATAATTATTAAGATATTAGCTTGATGGTGTTATTTTATATTTCACAAATATTGATATGAACAGAAATAATACTCTAAACCTTCCATTATGTAGTGTTTTGATTAAATACAAATATATATCTATTTAATATTATATATTAAATAAGATAATTGACTTAAGTGATTTTTTTTAATTTTCCACTTCAGCATCAAAATGTACAGCCCAAGGTGAGAAGTACGTGTGAAGTTTTTCCTTGAAGATAATGGAGACAATGAGATAAATTGATTCAATAACATAAAAATCTGATATACGAATATTATTCAAGAATATAAATATAATTAAATGAAATAAGATAATAATAACATATTGTATTGCTTTAAGCAAGAGTGAATGAAATAAGATAATAATAACATATTGTATTGCTTTAAGCAAGAGTGTCAATTAGATAACTGCTCAACTCAATCTATACATGGTGACACTCAAGATGATGTTGCTACTCTTCAACAAGAGAATGTGTTGGAACACTATAAAAGGATTTTAGGATAATTTGGCTTCACTTATGCCAAAACCGGCATTCAAGGAAGTTCAAGAGCTTTGGTCACATAACTATATATCATGAAAATTGTTAAGCAGGCCTTCTTTGGTGCAGATCGATTAGAATTCTAAGAAGAAAACTATAAACTTAACTAGCAAGTTTACCCTAAAACTCGCAAGTTTCCGAAGGTAAAAAGTTCTAGTTTTATATTAGTATTATCACATCATGTGTTATCTGTCATTTCTTAACTATTGCTATTTTCATTTTTTTGGAAAAAAAACTGGTGATAATTTAGAGGAAGAAGTCAGTGATCATGATTCGGTGGAACTAGACTTTGATAATCATGCGCCTAATTGGCTTCTTGGCAGAAGTGGAAGGACAAGGAAAATAATGCTGGATAAGATGCAGAAAAGAAAAAAGAACAGATGTGCAGAATTAACAAAGCTAAGAGAAGAACTTTCTCGTGAAATGGAGGAGAAGATGAACAAAAAGCTGAAAAATATTTTGGAGAAGATTGTTCAAATGACTTCTTTACAAATTGACATTGACGAACAATTGGCTGACGACAACACTGATCATGGGGCTGAAGCGGAGTTAGATGGAAATGAAGCCGAGGGAGCTACTTGATAGCTTCAAATCTTATGCAGTATTTTTTTTTCAGAATTCTGGTGCATGAATATATGAACTAATTAAGTAGACTTTCTCTGTACTTTTAAGTGATTGTCATTTTTCTTTGCACCAAAACTTTAGAACTTTAATGGTTGTCAGAATGTTGTTGGAATAGTCCATTTTAATAGTCCATTTTGAGTTGGTGGTTATGTGCCAATGTTGATGACTTGGTTGGTTTTTGTTTTGTAACAAGTTATTTGGTGGATTGTAATGGAAACAAACATGTCGTGCCAATTTGTTTAGTAAAATTCATTGCTATATACTATAAACTGTTGCTATTATGAGTGATATGTTTTAGTAAAAGCATTGCTATATCCTATAAATTGTTGCCATTACTTCTTTTTTAGTAATCAAAACATTGCTGTAACGTGAAATTTGTTTCCATTTGTTCTCCCTTTAATTCTAAAAGCATTGTTGTTGCACTTATTTTGTTGCCAAATATGGTTTAATTCATTGCAATTAACTGACATATTGCAATGGTTGACAAAAAAACAACAACTAAAAAGCAGCATGGCAATAGGCTATTGCAAGTGCTAAATTATGTTGCTGTAGACTCAAAACCATTGCCATATGACACTTTTTGCAATTACTTTAGTCGTTGCTATATGTTACTATATTTGTTGCAATATCGCCCTATCGTAACGGGAGCAAAGTTAACGGTCATCTTTTACTAAAACATTGCAATAGACTATACTACAATGATTTTACGCCATTTAACAACATTTTCAAGGGGTTGCCATATGCCATCTATGGTGTAGTGGGTTTTCATAATTTCCTCCTTACTTCTTCAAAATCTGAGGTTTATCAATTAGTGGAGAATCGGGAGGTTGAATATATCTTTGTAATTTAAGAATGAACCAAAAATGAATTTTGGTTAAAAAAAAATAGTCCGAGTCATTTCACCACCTTGAGTTTAGCCCTCACTGTGATACAAATATCTATTACATAATCTTTATACCTAGACATTTTAGACTTACAAATCCCATCTCCACCTTTCAAAATTTAGATACTAGAGTAAGAAATATGTTGTCTGAAATTCAGTACAATGGACACATGGAACACTAAGAAACTCAAAAATACGATAATGTAGCCCACATTCCTATAGAGAATGATGGAAATAATGAGATAAATCTGATTGAATAACATAAAAATCTCATATATGAATATTATTCAACAATATGAATATAAATAAAATAATAATTACATGTTTTATTGTCTTAACCAAGAGTGTCAATTAGATAGCTACAAAATTCAATCTATACAAGTAAAAGAAAACATCTATTGTGATAAGTAAATTGTGTTTTCACACTTATATAATTAAAAAAACCACGCTATTTCATACACAAACATATAGTAATGAACTAACTTATTTTATATAATTTGGCTACAAACCATGCTAATAATATCCCCAGTATTAGTGTAATATCCGTATTTATTTAATAACAGTAATAATAATAATATTGATTTTAGTAATTGTTTTTGAGTTTTAATTGAAAAGAATTTAGAAATAGATTTGCAAAAGGAACGAGAATAGGATTAGTAGTATAATTAGAGTTGGACTCGTAGCTAAGGGGGTGTTTGGCTGGGTTTTAAGCTCAGCTTCTGAATTTATAATTAAGTTATAAGCATTTATTTATACCGTTTAAGCACTTATAAAAAGTTAGGAATGCTAGCTTTTGTGTCACCACTTCTACTTATTTCCCAAACACTTTAATCACTTATAAGTATTAACTTGTTTCTTACTTCTATTTCACTAGCCCCTCACTACCAGAAAAAAGGCCTACGACATCGGGTTTTAGCCGATGTCTATCTAAAAACCGGCCGATGTCTTCGCATGTGATGTTAAAGGTACCCGTGCATAGATATCGGCTAAAACCCGATGTCTAAACTTCGATTAGACAGCCCTTCTGGGTGTATGTGATGTCTAAGATCCCATTTATGTTATAAAATGAACTGCTTCAAGATCAATATTAGGTGCATTAGGCCTAGTTCAACATATCATACACAAGTAATTTACAGGCTTTAACATCGAGAATTACATAACAAACGATGTCTTTTTGGTTATTTAAAATCGGTCTTATGTTAATATGATGTCAAAAACCAAGTAAGACATCGGGTATATGCCTTTAACCGTTGTTAAAGCTTTATTATAACATTAGGTTTCTTTTGTTTACTAGTAGATGATGTCTATCTGATGAGTATAGAGTTTGTAGACATCGGTTTTTTTCCATTTAAATGTTGTAAATTCATGGTATTTAACATCAGTTTTTATGTACAAGCACTAAATCGATGTCTATTTTGAATGAAATTAAAATGAGCACCCCTGTTTTTGCATGAAACCCAAAATATACCAAATCAAAATATAAAAAAGCCACACAACATCCAACAGATCCCAACAACAACCATACATATATATATATATATCCATCCAATTCTCCAACTCCCAACAATCCAAAGAACTTGATAACTAGCTACCAATTCTATCCAACCAAAGCATTTGAAACACATTTAAAAACAGTAATTATCCAAAAACCAACTACATAATTACAGTTCAAGAGCAATATTAGCGAGGCAATGGATTTGATGCATCACATTTTGTCCTGGATGAAGTTGATGGCATCGAAACGAACGGCATCCAACTCTTCTAGAGTATACGACTTGCGAGTCTTGGAAGCCCACTACAAATGAAAATACAGAAGGGAAATTAGAACAAAATTCAAAATATTAGACACGGCACAAATAAGTACCAAACTTGTGTACCTTAATAGCAAAGGATATTTCCTTGTCTAACACAATATCTCTCATATACCTCATGACTACATAACCACATTCAACCCTACCAGGTTGTTTTGGGGATCCCTGTATTTCAACAACAGTAGTATGTATTCAGCTCGAGGAAAAAAATGATCAAATTACAAGTAGACATAACGTTATCAAAAATTAAACTGAAGAATCCTTACTGAAAGACACAATATCTCTCATATACCTCATGACTACATAACCACATTCAACCCCCAGGTTGTTTTGGGGATCCCTGTATTTCAACAACAGTAGTATGTATTCAGCTCGAGGAAAAAAATGATCAAATTACAAGTAGACATAACGTTATCAAAAATTAAACTGAAGAATCCTTACTGAAAGATTCTTGATTTTAGGAGCTTTATTTCCCCTGCTAGTTTCAGCATTAACTTGTTTTATAGTCCTGCAATTAATAATGTAAATTTATCATGTAATTTATAATACACGAAATTAATTAACTAAAAATAGCTAAACATAGTAGTCTTACTCAGATAATGCTTTTTCAAGTTCATCAAAGCGACCATGATGAGGCAAAGGATTGAGAAGGTAAACATCGCCATCCCAAATCACGACCAAAATCCAATGAACAGTGTGATTAAAAAATTGCACAAACATTAAAATATTTTAAAAATCACCTAAAAGAACCTAAAAGTCACAATCTTAGTTACAAAGACTTACTTATGATTATGTGGCATGAAATATATGTGATTGAGATTACCCTTTCTCAATCGACTACCAACATAGCTTTGAAAATCAGCATTCAACTTAAATGTGACGGCAGGATCAAAAAATTCATATAAGAACACATCATCATTGTCGCGATCATTCTTAAGTGTACTGTGCAAGTGCCTATGTATGTGGCATAAAAAAAATTATTAGCAGAATTCTGTATAATAAATTCATGGATAAAAATTTAAACACAGAAATAATATTACTTACGCCATGTAAGCAGCTATGGCAGCTTGTCCAATCATGTCAAACTCCAACAATGCTCGCAAATTCTCATGTAATATATATATTGTCTTTTCAACTCCAAACACATCAGGATCACATGGAATCGGGATTGATTCCCCACTCGCTTGCATAAATGTTGTGACATGTTTATATAATACCTTGAATTGGCGGGGCACTTTATTACCCACCTTCATTTTTTTGAACACATCTTGAAGTTTCTGCACCTCACCCTTGTTTTTTTGCTGCGGCAGATCTCTTTTCTTTTTCTACAAAAAAAAAGAATAAAAATGTAATTAGACAATTTCTAGAGAATAGACAATATGTAGCAAATTAGCACATGTACAATACAACCACAACTGTTCGGAGGCTGATCAGATTTCGAGGCCATGCCACGTGAGAACCAACTGCTTCGCGAACTAGCTCAATTTCACCAGGAACCGGCACAGGAACTAACGCGTCTAGTTGAATGTGTCCGTCAACTGACACACGAACATATCCAGGCTTTAGGGGCACCCCATGCACCACAGTATTCAATGCGTCATCATCGAAAACAGTACCAAAAGCAACCTTGTTTTCGATGTTATCCACAGACAGCTCACACATTTGTGGACCCTACAATTATAAGGAGTCAATTACAAATTTATTTTACAACTATTGGGATCCTAAAATCATAAGGAGTAAATTCTACAATTACAAGAATATATGTGAAATATACCTTCTTTTCAGTTGGAGGAGGGTGGTCATAAGCAACACAATCTTCATCATTCTCAAGTACTTCTTTCTCTACTGTTGGTTTACGGTTATGTTCTTCTCCAAGCGGTTCGCAACTTGCTTTGTCAGACACATTTGGAGAGCCAAGTTTAGAGGCATTAAACAATGCCTTCAGCTCAGCCATTTCCCGCCTTGTTCTTTCCAACTCCTCCATCATCACTCGATCACGGGCCAACAACTCAGATTTTTTAATTCCCGACGTTTTCTCCTTTGGCAGATTAAAGAACATTTTTGGCGTCACATAACCGCCAACTCCTCGTACCCTGCCGGAATGCTCAGGAGTTCCAAGTGCCGCTGACAACACATCAGATGTTCCAGATGGAATAAATTCTCCCTTCTCCTTCTTCTCGAGTAACTCATCCTATCAATAAAACAAGAATAAGCTTAAATCATGCTTTAAAATTTGGCAAAAATTTGGCAAAAATTTGGCAAATCTCTAGAAAATATTGATGCTGAAAAATATATATTTATTCTTACAATTTTGGAAAATACTGATGATAGAGTTTCAGAACCCTCCTCATCGTCCTCATTATTAACCTCATTGTCCTCATTATCAACCTCATCGTCCTCATTATCAACCTCATCGTCCTCAATACCTGGCAAATCATTCTCATTCTTTGGCTTTGGCTTTCGAGCCATTTTCCATAATATTGCGCGATCTGGTTTCTCAACGGGCTTCATTGTCCCTTTCTTTATCTATTTAACAACAAGCAACAGTTATAATCTCTTATCTAAAACTTTTACTTCTAGGAAACAGTTTGTAGGTCCTTACTTCTTCCTCTTGCAGACCAATGTACCCCTTCCTTGACAGCCGATGGTGATACTTTCGCTTGCGCACTCTTTCGCTTTGTAGGCCACGTAGTTTCTACATCATACAAGTAAACATAATAAATTCTACGAAGGTAAAGTGTAAAAGAAAAATATTTAAGCGCCAACAAACTTAATTTATCCATACCAGCCACTTTTCATTTGTCCTCAGCGCGACAAATCTTGTCCAAGCTTCTTTACCAACAAACTCGTACTTTTTCGGAGGCTTTCTCAATTTTTTCTTTTTTCCAAGATAAGGCATAACATGCTTAGTTGTTAAATCTGTTTTAAATTGCCTCCACTTTTCTCCTGCAGACTTGAGCACCATGCCCTCACTCTGAGGAGCAACTTTAAACGTACCCTATGAACAATGAAATAAAAAACAATAAAAACAATAAAATAAAAACAATAAAAATAATTAAAAACAAGTTGTGTGTGTCAGTTGTGTAATTTATTACCTTAACATCAAGCCACAACTTTTCTTTCAATTCCCTCTCCACATGTGGCCAGCTATCAATGTCGATAGGAATCATAGTCCTTGCAAGGTGCCCTATGTAGGACTGCAAGGTACACCTAGTGTCTCCAACAGGTTCCCCGAACTCGTTGTACTGGATACGGAATCTCTTGCCCTGTGCCTTCTTCACCACTACTTTGTGAAGAGATGAAACACCTCTTGCAGCTCCCACCCCTTTTCTTTTAGAATCAGAAGTACCTTCTGTTGCTTGTTCAGAAGTACCTTGTGTTGTTTGTTGAGCCATCAACTCCTGTGCCGGCTCCCTGACCTCCACTATTTGCTTCCCATCTTTGGAGGTTTCATTCTTTTTTGCAGATTTTGCTTTCTTGGATGGTAGTTTCTTCGCCATTTCAGTCCTTCAATCTGTTTCACATCATTATAAAGGTATTAGTCACAAGGCATATAAATAGAGATAAATTAATTGAATGTAATGCAGATAAATTGCAACAATTAACTAAGATATACACCAGAAAAGTACGACAAATAAATTATACATCAATAAAAGGCATTGTTCATTTACAACAAAACAATTACAGGAGAAGGGGTTGTAAATTATATATTGATTAGTTTTTAACCCAAATTCCTTCAACATTAGGCCTAACACTATGCGCAACATCGTCGATAGTCACATCACAAGGTGGGATGTTACAGCAGAAGGGGGGATGTTCCATGATGATGTCACCCAAATCATCGTCATTATACAGATCTTGATAGTCTCGAGTTGTTGCAGTTAATACAATGGACCAAGAAGGATCAACTTGATCTTTTATATAAAGGACCTGATTGACTTGGTCAACAGATATGTATTTGTCCTTTTTATGGCCTTGTCGATTGAAATCCACAAGTGTGAAGCCAAGGTCATCAATCTTTATGCCTTTATCATTCTCTGCCCATTTACATAAGAATAATGGGGCTTTGAAATTATGGTAATCCAACTCCCCTACTTCCAATATTATGCCATAAAAAGTCATATCACTTTCAACAGGGTTCAAGTCCTTCGCGCTGCATACTTGTACTGCCTTAGCAACTACCGAGACCCCGTTGTTTTGAACAACCCGTGCATCATCTCGGTCATTCGTGAAGTATCGAACTCCATTCACTGAATAACCTTGATAGGTTAAAACAGAGAAAGATGGTTTTCCAGCGAGCCATCTCAGCGTCTCTGAAACACTATCTCTATTCTCACTGATTTCACTATTGACCTACACATAACAGCCAAAGAATTAAAGGCCCATTTTTTCAGTATTATTAAACAGTGGTGTTGTCAATTTTAAACTATTAACAACCTACTTTTTTCTCAAACCAATCAGCAAATAGCCGATTGTGTTCTCCCATGAGCCAATGAACACTTTTTTTCTTGCCTCGGTACAATTCTTCCAAATACTCCTTGTGCATTCTGCACAAATGCACATATTGAAAAAGGTCGAAAAATATAACATTGGCAGATAGTGGAATATAGACAATTAAACTCACATTATATAGGGGTATACTTCGGCATTGTTTTGCAGGACATGCAAATGCGCCTCATCTCGCTCTTTTTCTTCGACTACCTTCACAATCACTGCTGATAACGCACCAGATTGCTTGCCTTGCTCAACTGGAAGACCGGCAGTTGTGCAATGCTGCCTAAGAAATTCGGTGCAAAATTCAACCGATTCTTCTTTTAAGTAACTTTCTGCCATACAACCCTCTGGATAATATCGGTTCCGTACATAGCTCTTTAGAACTTTATTGAATCGTTCAAATGCATACATCCATCGATAAAAGACAGGTCCACATAAACGCAATTCTTGGACCAAATGGACTACGAGATGTATCATTACATCAAAAAATGAGGCGGGGAAGATTTTTTCTAGATCACACAAGGTTATTATCACATCTGCCTGCAATTTATCAAGTTTCGATATATCAACAACTTTGTTGCACAAAGCGTTGAAAAAGAAACATAGTCGTATGATTGTGACCCTAACATGTTTTGGAAGTACAGAACGAATTGCAACAGGAAGAAGTTGCTGGATGAGGACGTGGCAGTCATGTGATTTAAGCCCGTAGATCTTCAAATCTGACATGGACACGCAGTTTTTGATATTTGATCCGTGTCCAGACGGAAGTTTCATACACAACAATGAATTGAGGACCAACCGATGTGTTTAATGATGTTAAAAATACTGATGTGTTTTAATGATGTTAACATCGGTCGTCTGACCAACCGATGTCTAAGTACTGATGTCGTAGGTAGTAATTCTAGTAGTGCCTCAGTCTTTATAATCAGATTTTGCATGTTCCACAAACTAGTTAACGACAAAACCCTAAAAGAAAAGAAACAGAGCAAGCCGCAGGAAGCAAGTAAAGTAGATCAGGAGAATTGCCTTACAACACTATTACACTTTTACACTATCTCCATTCTATAATAATAAAAACACTATTACACCCACTACTTTCCCCCACTACCTCAAATCTATTATTAAAAAATATGTGGGTCCCACCACTTTACCCACTTTCTATCTAACTTTACTCATTTCTTACACTTTTTCTTGGTCTCCGTGTCCAATCCCAATGTATATAATTCATTGGGACGGAGGGAGTATTTATTAAGAACAAAAGGTAACTCTTTTATCATATACCATATAGTAGCAGCACTGTTATGCGTTCATGGATATGAATTTACACACTAAAATCTATTACTTTATCAAGTTTGTTGTTGTGATGTGAGTCCAGATTTAAGTTTTAATTTCATTCTTATATTCTTGTTTTTATTATTAATAATATATGTTATATATTTTATATGAATGAGATTATCATCCTTATTTTAAATTTAAAATATAGTTAAGATAATATTTCTTATCACCCTCATCGATGATGATTATTTTAACCTATTAGTTTTACATTAAAATCCTATTTAATTAGCGTATGATTTAGTTTGTTAAATTTGATGACTTTATTTATGTTGTGTAGTAATGAAATTCTTGGGTAAGTGGTCACAGGGTGTACATGTGTATTTGTGTAGCCAACACTAGGAAATTAAACTGTAATCTACGGATAGTTCTTGTTGGGAACTAGTAGGATGGACACTAGACAGAGCAAAGAAATAGGTCGCGCATTATTTTAGTACCTTAAACTCAAACATGAGTTCTGTTACGTTTTTAGAAATAAGTTGCACCATTATCACGCTTGTCTATATTAATTATGTGTTGTTGGGATGGATGTCTAAGTCGGATAATAATACACTTTTATTAATAAATTCTAGTTTATAATTTTAGGTTCGGAGTCGGGAATTTAGCGGATTATTTACGGCTTCTCGTGAGTGTTTGGTGTGCTAGTTTCGAGGCACGGATTCTATTCCTTTTATTAAGCGCTACTCTTTTCGATATTAAATGATTTTGATCTGTCCTAGTTGCTAAGTTTGTTTTGTACTATTCATTTGACTGTTTTCATTTCTAAAAATATTTTAAAAATCTGTTTTGAAATATTTGTAATGCGGTTTTCAAGGATTTTACAAAATTGTGATTTGTTCAGTTTATTTGAAATATCTGTACCATGTGATTTAAGTTGTGAAAACTATTTTGTTTTAAACCCTTAGAGAGATATAGGGTATACCGAGTTACCCAGCTGCAGGGGTACTACAGCCATGTCTTTGCGGCACCATTGACATGACACTTCCGTGACAGTGTGATTGGTCACGGCGTATCCTTCTGTTAGCTCTTGGGAGGAGCTTTGGCCATTTTGATTAATTGTTCAGGATACGTGGGTGCACCCAGTTCAGTTGGATTTGATTTGTGATTTGACAGTGACGTTGTATATGCCGTACACGTTATCTGATTTGTTGCACACATTAGGTACCCTATGATGTGTGTATCTGTATCTGTTCTGATTTGATCTCGGTATGAAATATCCTAATCCATGTCGCTTCAGTCTATTATTTTAAAATAACTGATTTATATTACTGTCAAAATATTTTAAATGTTTCTTGTTTTGTAAATGCTTTCAATCCGTACTGGGCATTTGGCTCATGCCGTATTCTTCTTCTGGCAGGTACTTAGGGGGATTCGGGATTGTGTGATGGAGAGCAGCCCATTCTTTTCGCATTTTCGGATTTATGGACATCTAGAATTTATTTAGTTTTATTGTTAGAGATTCTATTTCTTCACAGTATTCGAATTTAATTATTTTGGAGGATTTAAATTATTTTAGGAATTATCAGACTTGCTTATTATCGTTTGGAATATATTTAGTGCTCTGTTTGCAGGTTTTGGATTTTTAGGTAACCTCTCGTCTTAATTTAAGATGGGTGTGTTACAAAGTTGGCATCAGAGCTCGGGTTCTTTCCTGTAGAAAACCTATTTAGGTTGACCTGTGAGAGTGGGTAGACGTTAGGATGGGTATTCTGTTTAAATTTATTTAAACTGCTTGTACAATTTTCTTATCCAATCTCGTTGTCTTTATTCGCTTCGTTTCTTTATATTGTAGATGCCTCCTAGACGTGAGACTCCAAGGCGCGATAACGTTAACATTGGTGCAGCTGAGTTAGCTCAGTTGATAGCTCAGGCAGTGACTCAGGCTTTGCAACAAGCTGCGCAAAATCAGGGAAACCCTGGAAATAATGAGGAGCAACCAAATCAGCTTGATGCACTAGCTTGGTTCGATAGTTTCGTTAAGCAGAAACCGGATTCTTTTCATTCAGCACCACAGCCTATTGATGCTGAAAATTGAATTGTTCATCTTGAGAAGATTTTTGATGCATTGGGATGTGATGACGCTACAAAGGTGAGGTTGGCTGTTTATAAGTTAGAGGGGGATGCTCAGAGGTGGTGGAGAGGAGTGAAGACTATCAGGGGTGATGCATTTGTTGAGACATTGACTTGGCAGGGGTTCACGGATTTGTTTTATGAGCAGTACTTCTCAAAGGCAGAGAAGGATGGTTATACGAGAGAGTTTAATTCTATTGAGCACAAGCATGATGAGAGTATCACTGAGTATCTTGCGAGATTTATCAGGTTGGCACGATTTGCTGGGACTTCTGCAGGGACTACAGCACAGCAGGCAGAGAAATTTAAATGGGGCTGAAGTCTTCTCTTAGGATGTCTATTATTTCTTCTAGATTTCAGAATGTAGCAGAGGTGGCTGATGCAGCCAAGGATGTTGAGAAAGAGCGTATAGATTTTCGGACCAACAGATCTGACAGTGGTCGTAAGAGGGGTAGAGATGATCAGCTGGTTACAGCACAGGGTAGACAGGGGTATGGAGGTCAGAAAAGTCGGTATGGATAGTGGCGTGGACAGAACCAGAATAGGGAGGTCATACAACTCATGGTCAGAGACAGAATCAGTACAGTGGTCAGGGGCAGACTCAGCAGTTTCAACAGCAGCCTAGACAGTGGCAGAATCATCAAAGGGGACAGGGTCGTTATCCATTGTATGGGGGTAACCCCAATATGATTCCGGTGGCTCCTTGTGCCATATGTGATAGACACCATCCGGGCAGAGCTTGTTATAGACAGACTGGGGCATGTTTCTCGTGTGGTTCGATAGATCATAGGTTAAAGGACTGTCCACGTAATAATGGCGATGGAGGTAGTGGCAGTGGAGGTTAGCAGAATCCTACAGGCAGAGTCTTCGCATTGACTTCTTCTCAGGTAGCAACTAATCCAGGTACCATTTCTGGAACGGTCTTTGTGGGTACACGTGATGCTTATGTGTTATTTGATATTGGTTCGACTCATTCTGTGGTGTCCCTATCATATGTTCGTTATCTTGGTGTCTTACCTCCATTATTATCTTCACATATGTCTATTGCTACCCCTATGGGGACTTCTGTTATTATTTCTGATGTGTATCGAGAGTGTTTGATAGTTGTGGGGGATAGAAATTATAAGGTTAACTTGCTTTCGATGATGATGCATGACTTTGACATTATTCTGGGTATGGATTGGTTGAGTGAGTATAGGGCGACGATTAATTGTCAGGAGAAACAGGTTATCTTTGGGGATCTGAACAAGCCAGAGTTTGTATACCAGGGGTCTCAACCAAAAGGGCAGGTTAAGTTGATTTCAGCTCTAAAGGCGAAGAAACTCTTGTCTAAGGGTTGTGATGGTTATCTTGCTTTTGTGAAGGACACATCCAAGGTTGAGTCCCGTATAGAGGGTTATGCAGTTGTGAGTAAATATGCAAATGTGTTTCCCGATGAGTTACCAGGTTTGCCACCGCATCGAGAAGTGGAGTTTACTATTGAACTTGTTCCAAGTGCAGAGCCTATTTCTAAGACGCCGTACAGGATGGCACTACTAGAGTTGCATGAGTTGAAAGAGCAGTTGCAAGAGTTGTTGGATAGGGGATTTATCAGGCCTAGTGTGTCTCCGTGGGGTGCTCCAGTGTTGTTTGTGAAGAAGAAGGATGGGTCTATGAGATTATGTATTGACTACAGAGAGTTGAATAAGGTGACTATCAGGAACAGGTATCCGTTGCCACGTATTGATGATTTTTTCGATCAGTTGCAAGGGGCGAAGTATTTTTCAAAGATTGATTTGAGATCGGGTTACCACCAGTTATGATTAAGAGATGAGTATATTCTAAAGACAGCTTTTCGCACTCGATATGGTCACTATGAGTTTCTTGTGATGTCTTTTGGGTTGAGGAATGTACCAGCCGTGTTTATGGACTTGATGAACCGGATCATTCATGATTACCTTGATAAGTTTGTTGTGGTCTTCATTGATGATATTTTGATATACTCTAGGAGTAAGGAGGAGCATGAGGAGGATTTGCCCATCGTGTTGGTAATTTTGAGAGAGAAGAAATTGTTTGCCAAATTTTCAAAGTGTGAGTTTTGGTTGGAGCAGGTTGCATTTTTGGGTCATATTGTGTCTGGCAAGGGGATTGAGTTGGATCCTGCGAAAGTCGAGGCTATCACTAACTGGCCAAGACCTAGCAATGTTACAAAGGTGAGGAGTTTCTTGTGTTTGGCAGGCTACTACAAGCGGTTTGTTGAGGGTTTTTCATCCATAGCCTTGCCAATGACTCAACTAATGAGGAAGGGTGCTAAGTTCGAGTGGAATGATGATCGTGAGCAGAGTTTCGAAGAGCTAAAGAAGAGGTTGGTGTTAGCTCCTATACTTGTTTTACCATCGGGCAGTGGGGGATATCAGGTTTCACTAGTACAAGCTGGACTTTCAGCGTCGGTCAAATAACCCCTAAAGCATCGGTTAAGTGGCGTAGCAAATGTAGGAGACGCTATAGGTATAGGCTTTTAGCATCGGTTAAGTAGGCGACGCATATTCCCGACAATAGCGTCGGTTATCTCAAATGCCGACGCCATAGTCCTGGCATTAGCATCGGTTGTTTAAATAACCGACGCTATAGTACTGACCTATAGCGTCGGTTGCATAAATAACCGACTATAACATCACCTATTGCGTCGGTTTTCTAGAAACGCCAACGCTATAGCCTGAACTATTGCGTCGGCTTTCTGTAATGCCGACGCTATAGTCTAGACCAATTGACACAACTGGTCAGTTTCAAGCGCACCATCATCAGAAAGTAACAAATTTTATCGATAAAGTCTCAACATCACTAAAATGACCAGATAAAACTATCTTTAGAATCCTCTGAAAGAATGTTAAAAAGAAGAGCTCCCTGGCGGCCTGGCCAGGTAAAATAAAGGGATAAGGGATAATTATGCTAACAAGTATTGCTTCATATTTGTTCCTTTGCGATATTACTATTGTTCAATATAAGTTCAAACATACATCGATTACATAAAATAATAAATGATTCCAAATATAAGGTTGGCCTTGGATTTCTTAAATTATATGGCACAGCCAGTCACTTGCTATCTAATTCACTATTTTCCCTATATTCAAAGTGATTTCCTTATGTACCACAAGCCTGTATTAAAACTGGTATCCTTCTGTACCACAAGTCTTATATAAAATAATAAATGGTTAAAAAAATTAACTGATTTAAACAGAGTTACGTGTACAACATTAAAAACGAGTACTAGACAACATTATCTACCTGATTCAACTTTTTTGCTTCCACAACGATCAGTAAGTTCATTATAAACCTGCAATCATGCAGAACAAATAATCAACACAGATAATACAACTGTGGCAGGATTCGAGGTAAAATTTAAAAAAAGTAAGATCATACTGAATGACTTCGAAAGAACTTTTCTTCAGCTGAAAGTGAGTCTTTAATGGATCGAATGAGTGTAATATCCTGAAAAAAATAGTTAAACAAAAGCATTTCAGATGCCTCCCAAATTATCAACCAATTTGATAGCACAAAATGTTGGACTAAACAATCCGATCAACAATACATCGCACGGCAGCCAACAAGAACAACAATACATGCAATGCTGATGTTAATGAAGGCATAGATTGTCTTTGATCTGGAAGAAAAACATATGTGGAAAAAGCAGAGCTCAGGGCAATAGAGCAGCTTCTAATAATGGACCCAGTCCAACTAGGAGCAACAGTTTTAAGGGAGTTTCTAATAGTGATTCCTCTACAGCTGGTGGCAATACTTATTACAGAAAACAATACCCAGTTACAATTTAAAACTATATTTGAAGAGTAACACATGAATATTACATAATGTAGATAGATAAATTGATTAGAAGAACTAAGTACAAGGGATTGCAGAACAGCGTGAAGTGATGTGAATCACATTCATTTATTGAAAATATTTGAACGATTATAGTCATTGTGTGTCAAATAAAAAAAATGGCAACTTACATACCTTCAACGAGCAGCATAAAATTACATCCTGATGATGCCAAAGATTCTTTAACCCTCCGTCTATAGAATCCGAACTCAACAAATCTGTCCCCAAGTGATACCTGAGAAAAAACTGTGTAAGAGAGAGCTCTAGATAGGGAAAAACCAACTAAAACCCATATTATAACATCGCAAGTGGGACTTATATACTTAATGAAAAAACCAGGATCTCAGTATAAAAAAATGTCTATTTCACCGAAGTGAATCAAGCAGTCATTTTACATCACAATTTACAACTAAAAAACTCAAAACAATATATTCAAATTTAATCGAAACATAGTGTGTAAAGTACATTTTCTATATTCAATTGAAAAGTTTGATCCAACTTTTGCTGTATTGGATTTCCAATATGTTGGATCAAACATATATGGTAGTAATAAGTTGAATCCTACGTCATCCAAACATAGTAGAAATCAAACACATCTTATTTCCGCCTTTTAAAAGAGAATTTAAAGACATATATGTAGTTTTCGAACTAATGGAGTCTGATTTACACCAAGTTATAACAGCAATTGATGATTTGACCGGGGACCATTATAAGTTCTTTTTGTTGAAAAGGTGGTCTCAAATATAGAAGCTTAAAATCACTTGATTGTATAAAGATTTATAAATTAAAACAACAAGCTTTCTATTTCACTAGAATGAAAATACAATCATTTGTTTCGTACATGCAATAACAAGAATCTACAGCCTTTTTTCTCTTCTTTTTGTTTCACTCGCCAATACATGCAATATTATCATTATCACAACAATATATATCATTAGATTTTTGGGAATTTATCAAAAATACCACTTTTTCTAACTTTTTTTGCGATTTTACTATCTTTTGGAAAGAATTGCAAAAATAATAATTTTTTAAAAAATATTTTCAAAAATACGGTCTCCAACTAGCTGCAACCTGATGCAACTTTTGTTAATTGGCCCCGCAGGGGTTGCAAGTATGGTTGCATGTGGTTGCAACGAGTTGCATACTGTATTTTTGCAAATATTTTCATAACTATGGTATTTTTGCAAAATATTTAAAAAAGATATAGTAATTTTGCAAAAATAATTTTACACTTAGGTATTTATGAAAAAACCCTAGACTTTTTTAACAAATCAAACATATTATGCAAAGTCATGGCATTTTAAATCTTCTCATCATTGTGTTTGGTGGTCAATATAGGCATTAATAACGTCATGGTATTAAATATAACATTTAGATCCTCCAGATGTGTTTAGTTGCTACAAAAATATGAAGATTGATTATGCCATCTATCATATTATAAAATTATTTTTTCATTGAGGTTAAATTGTTTGTAATAATGGATGCTAAGTCATCAATAAGTCTATAAATCATGAGGAAATTTTTCACATAATATGTGGGTATTGATTTTTATGTCATTGAATTTTCTTTAAATAAAGTAGAAAAGTTGAATATAATTAATTTTTAGAACATGCCTGTATAATCATTTTGCTAGAATATGAGTCTATTTCGAGAATGCTTTTATCAATATAGTAAGGAATAAATATTGATGGCATAATCAACCAAACATAATAGCTTTTATAGCAATCAACCACACCTTTTGTTTAATACCATGCATCAAATAAAAGGACGGGAAATGTAAAATGTGAAGCAATTTGTTTAATTTCCTAAAAGAAAATCAATGATACTGTTAGATAAAATTATATACTCCCCCCATCCCAAATTAGATGACCCTGTTGAATTTGGGTACACAATTTAAGGTTCATTGACCGCATATGTAACATCCCACATCGGTTAGATAAAAGAGTATTTGGGTCTTTATAAGTACAAGCAAATAACTAATGTATACCAATTTGCTAGCACTTTTGGGCCGACCTGTGGTGGGTTGTTGGGTCCGGTATGCATCTAGTTGTGGGCTTGGGATGTTATAAATGGTATCAGAGCTCTGCCCGGCCGGAAGTGCAAAGGCACAGCCCGGGTTTCGTAAGTTTGATTGTGGGCTCGACGAGGACGTCGAGCATATAAGAGGGGGGTGTTTGTAACATCCCACATCGGTTAGATAAAAGAGTATTTGGGCCAGATAAAAGAGTATTTGGGCTTTTATAAGTACAAGCAAATAACTAATGTATACCAATATGCTAGCACTTTTGGACCGACCTGTGGTGGGTTGTTGGGTCCGGTATGCATATAGTTGTGGGCTTGGGATGTTATAGCATAGCTATATGACTTATTTTTAAAATTTAATTTTTGCAAATAAAAATTTAAATATGAAATTTTCATTTACAAAAGAAAAAATAAAAAAATAAATTTCGGAAGTAGACGGTCAATGCACTTAAAGTTACGTGCCCAAAGTCACCTAGCTCATCTAATTTGGGATGGAGGTAGTATATAAAAAACTTAAATTTATAGAAATATTGCAAACTTCAATGATTATTGCAAAGTTATTTCATTTAAAACACAATTACAAACTTCAAATTTTTTTATTCATTTATTGTAGTATAGTAAAGAAAACCAATAAATCTATAACTAACACTTAGGTTTCTTAAAAATATACTAACTTGTACCAGCTATATTTTGGAGAATCTTAATTAACAAAAATATATATTTGATTTCAAATTAGTATTCATATTACTTTTAAAAAAAATAAATTATATTAAAATAATTTAATATCATGCACCCAAAACAAGCATTAAATATTCTTAAAGATGTGAAATATTCACTTACACAAGATGTAAACTTGGAGCATCTTCTTCTTCATTGCTTGAGATTTAGATCCATAAACAACTCATGGGCAGCAAGATCAATACTTGTGTAACCAAAACCTGAAAGCAAAATCTTACTTATTAGCATCATAATAAGAATTGTTCAAAAGATATACAATTCCACAAAAAAGTTAGGAAAATAAATTGCAAATATTTTAATTTATATCCCAAATAGTAGAAGGATGAAATTGAATTATGTCTATAGAGATTATATTAACAAATATATGAGATCTGTTCCATGTACATGAAAGATCATCTAATGAACAAGTGAAATACTCACAACTGATGAGAAATCATATCACTGGAGAACAACAAAATTTTTGACTATAATTGTAATTTTTAATCAAAGAGGTGATAAAAAAAATATACTAATGATATTATACACTCTAATGAATATAGGATGAGAGAACTAGACTTATAAAATACAGGGGTGGGTGTGCGGCTAACTCTCAAACAACTATGAATTTATATAAGAAACTAGGGTTATGGAGGCTTAGTGGGTAGCCCTTATATATAAGTTATTAGTGTTATGGTCCAAAACAAAAACAGGCCTTAATGGGTTGCACATGCTCAACCCAAGCTCTTAAAATTGTGCATGGGCTTACTCTATACCATTTCATGTATCATACTCACAGCTTTTCAGATTTATTAAGTGATTTATATTAGATACAACATTTTGGTTTTTTTGAATATTTATATTATCTGGTTATAATAGAACGTATTTATAATATAATTATCACGATATTAGCTTTATGATGATACTATATATTTTACAAAAGTCGATCTAAATAAAAAATAACACTCTAAGCTTTTCATTATGTGATGTTACCATTAAATACAAATATTTGTCTATTTAATATTATATATTAAATAAGATTAGACTCGATCAATTTTTTTAAAAAAATTTCACTTCAGTATCAATTTTAGCCAACTTTTAAACTCATAGTAAGCAAGCAAACCAAAGAAGTATTGCAAAGTTATTCATAGAGGATGAAGGAGATAAGGAGATAAATCTGATTGAATAACATAAAAATCCAATATATGAATATTATTCAATAATATGAATATAAATAAATGAAATAAAATAATAATAACATGTTTTATTGTCTTAATCAAGAGTGTCAATGCAGAGCTCAATCTATACATATATAAAATAAAACATCTATTGTGATATACATAAGTAAATTCTTTTTCATAATTACAAAAAATCGCAGTAGTTCATACAAAATGCACAAACTTATGGTAATGAACTAACTTATTTTATGTAATAGTTCATCCGCTACAAACCATGTTAATTATCCACAACTATATCCAAAAATACCTTCAATATATATACAAACAAACTATATCCAAAAATACCTTCAATATATATACAAACAAACCGACCGTTTTCTAACGTAACCGACCGTTTTTGGCGGTCGGTTTTGTCATTTTTTTTGTAATGACAAACTCAAAAAAGTTGAACAGGTTTTGAGGTAAATATGGAAGGTGGTGAAGTTAGAAGAGCTTTATAGGTTTAAGAGCATTCCATAGATATATGTCAAAACTTTTATCAAAACCAATGAGCCAAACATATATCTGACACAAGAAGGCTTGTGCTCTATGACCAAATTAGATATACATCTTAAAGGCGATATTTTGATCAATGAATTAATGAAAAAATGAAAATATAGACGGAAGTAGCCTATTAAAACACGGACCCACAATTTGTAAAACAAAACTAAATTATTTTGAAGAAAAAGGGCTAGAACTCGC
Organism: Daucus carota subsp. sativus; assembly: GCF_001625215.2. Taxonomy (NCBI): domain Eukaryota; kingdom Viridiplantae; phylum Streptophyta; class Magnoliopsida; order Apiales; family Apiaceae; genus Daucus; species Daucus carota. The sequence goes on from NC_030382.2 coordinate 15,397,599, forward strand.
TGGCAGGTAACATGAAGCTACTTTCCACATTAAATTTTGAACGGGACCCATCATGTAGTGTGTGCCCATGGGTACACACTAACAACTATTTTTTGTATAGGTGGGGGGTTTTGATTGGTGGTGATTTTAGTGCATGCAGGGGGGCCATTATTATTAATGGGATGGGAGCCAATCAAAATCCACCAACTAACTAAAAAGTTGTTGTTAGTGTGTGTCCATGGGCACACACTAGAAAATCCGATTATATAAATAAGTAAAGAGTAATGCTAGGGTACATGATGATGTGGCGATTTATGTGGTGGGTTTTAATTAGAGTTGTTGGCTTTGTACACAATTATGTGCACCAAACATTTTCCATAAGGAAAAGGCAACTATAGCTCGAGCTTTAATCTTTATTATTAATGCTAAACTGTAAAAGTTTGTAAGAGTTCAGTCGTTAGTTTGTAGTTCGACACGCAGTATAACCTTTAATTAAAAAAAACAAATTGATGAGAAACGTTACAATGAATTTTTTATATTTCACTGAAATGCTGATGTAACTCTAAGGTTCTAATCTCGCCAACAACATATTAAAACAAATTATTAATTTAAACACATATAATGAATTATTAACTATTAAGCTACGAGAGAGCATAGCACGGGTTATAGGCTTGTATGAAATATACGATATACAGGTTTTATCCTAATTAAGGTCAGGTACATCTGACACAACCTAAAACACGGCGATGCCATTGCTGACATGATTAATTCAAGCACAACTCGGTTATCACCAAAGGACTTGTCTGCTAAGATTACAAACCTTTCCGTTTATACAATTTATTGATATCATAAATTAATAAATTTTGGAATGACATAGAATTGACATGTTAACTAGTGGTGTTGCCTGGAACCCCAATTGGCCAACATAGAATTGACATGTTAACCATCTGCAAATATAATTAGCAACATTGGTACCTCTCGGTCCAAAGTCTGCATCTAGATTAGGTCTTTGTTATCTTCCTCCTTTCAAATTCAAATTCCAACTTGGTTTTGGTTTTGCACTACCATCAAAATCAAAATCAAACATGTTGCTCGGTGCTATGTGGCTACGAAAGCCATGAATCCAGAGTATCTAGGAATATTAAGTTTTGGCTCCCAAAATGGATGAAGAGGCATATTACTGGCATTTGCATGTATTGCAGCAGTCATGCTGCTGCTGGGGGGCCATTTGTTGTGTGCCTAGACACCTCTCCCACAAACACTTGGCATATTGAATGGTTATTGATTAAACTATCACCCCTCCAAAAAGGAGTTAGTTACACTTTGAATTACCCAAACTTGACTAATGCATGCATATACCAACTAATATAAATATGAAACATATATATTAGTTGAATTTATTTTCATATATACAAACCAATAGTAAAGGTATGGACCTAATTTCACTACATTATATAAAACCACTAAATCTTTACATGTAGCAAAACAACACATGAGATATAGGGGTTGTTTGGGTGAGCTTAAAAGAAGTGCTTCTTGATTAAAGTAAAGAAGTGAATTAGAAGTTAGAAGCAAGTTAATGATTAAAGTGTTTGGGAAAGAAGTAAAAGTTCTGAGAGAAAAGATAGCATTTGTGACTTCTAAAAAGTGTTTCTGCTTTTTTACACAAACGGGTCAAGAAAAACAGAAGTTAACTTCTTTTGGGATGAAGTGCTTCTGATGGTTTGCCAAACGTTTTTCTAAGGTGAGAATACAAAGACCTTGAATTAATTTGGTATATTAAACATTAGAAAAGGATTGTTATATTTAATTGTTTATATTATCTTTAATCTATATCTAAAAACAAACAAAAAATAATTCTACAGAAGGACTCTGGTAAATCAATTCCTCTGCCCAATACAAACCTTTGAGTTCAATAAATCACAAACAAGACAAAATTAAATAAAATAACATTTATGGGAACGGGATGAGAAGGTAAGAATTAAAACTATAAATTAAAGAGATTTGTGGTATAATCCTAACCTAGAGAAGGTAGATCCACAATTGCACTTGTACTCCCTTGTACCACAGATCTTATTGTGAGACTTCAAGTCAAAGAGCACTGCATACTTCTTCTCAAATTTGTAGCATATATATTTCTTATCAAAACACCAAATGCAAACATCAATTATTATCACAACCATATATAGATTATTCAAAACACATTACCGAATAAAAAAAATCCCTTATTCATCTTATTGTAGTATAGTAAAAAAAATCAACAAGTCTATAACTAACATTTTAGATTTGGTAAAGTATTTAGTTTTGATTTCAAACTACTACTTATATTTTATTTTAAAATAAATAACACATATTAAAATAATTTAAAATAATTTACCGAAAACAAGAATTAAATATTATTAAAGATGTCAAATCATGACTAACCAGAGAAGCTATAGTGCCAACTTGGAGCATCTTCTTCATTGTTTGAGTCTTTGAGATATAGATCCAAAAACAACTCAAGGACATCAAGATCAATATTATATCCAAAATCTGAAAGCAAAATCTCAATTATTAGCATCATAATAAGAATTGTTCAAAAATTATATAATTCCAAAAGAAATTTAGGAAAACAAATTATAAATATATTGAGACAATCAATATATTGATTGTAATATCCGGAGATTTCGCGACTTGTATTTTGAATATTATATGCAAATGTGTCATTTTATGTGAAATTAGAAAATAAATAAATATTATATTTATATTCCGGTTGGATGAGATGCTATATGATTTATGAATTTGAGTCAACGGTCAAGGAACCGAAATGTGATTATTTACGAGGATTTAAACGAGAAATGAATGAGTAATACGTTTCATGAGAAATATATGGGTACATGATTTTGTGACCCGTATGTGTTGATACGGTTAAGTGGATAAAGTGAATTTATGACCGATAAAGGATATCGGATTTTACGCAAATGACAGAAATTGAAAAGTGTAAATAAATATAATTTGATACATTAATTATATGGAAGTTTGAGATTTGATTTTGGAATGTATGACTACGTGCTATATGAGTTGTACATGTTAGAATATGTGATTGATGTGTTTTTAGATGGTTTTAAATATTTTATTATGTGAAAATAAGAGTATATCAGCTCTTACATATTTTTGTAAAATATTTGAGAGGTGATAAAATCATGAAATTTCCTTTATTATCTCTATAGTATTCCTAGAGACTTTTTAAAAATGATCGTTGAATTTATTTCAGTGATTTACTATTTCAAAATGATTTTTATAATCATTATTTTGAATATCGAGCATTATCTTGTAAAATTTATATTAAATAATCTATGTGCTCAAAAAATTATTTTAAAAATATGGAGAGAGAGATAATTTCATGATCTTTATTTTAAAAATAAGATTTGAAGTTTTCCGAGTTGTTTGAATATAGTTTTATAATTAACAAGCTCGCTTTACATGATTTTTTGCAATAAAAGAAATGAGAATTAGAATTTTGTTTTAGTGGCCAAAAGACCAAAATGCCCCTGTGTTCTATTCTTTAAGGTCAGCAGACCCATCCCCATTTCCCCCAATTCTTCATCTCTCTCGACCCTCTTCTCTCTCTGTAAGTCTAAATGTAAAGACACCCTATCTGTTACATAGGGATGATAACTCAACAATATAACAGGACAAGTAAATAACACTACGCCTGCACCGGAATCGGAAGATACGAAGACAAAGGTTGAAGAAGTCATCTACAGTCTTGAAGGAATAAGTTCACTGGAAGAAGTTCATTAATATGTTCATGCCTAAAGATTGAAGTATTCAAAATTGTGGAAGCAATGAAGATGTTGTCCAAGTACTCTAAAGATTTCAGTGCCTGAAGCAAGATATTTTTATATATCTTGGTTGGTTATTTATAATCAGAAGCATAAACTAACCCGGAATCGACTGATCAATGTTTGCTGACAAAGACGGTACAATGTTTGACTTCAGTGTTAGTCGCTTGTGAACCAGACCAGTGCACTAAGCGTCAGCACGTACGGAGTTTGCAAAGTATTTATCGATCGAAGAAATTGATCAAGTTATCAAGTCATGTGTTCCAAAGCCAAGCCAAAGCTTACTACTCAAATGCCATATGTCAAGCTTTCACAGAAAGCCTTATCAGGAAGTGACATTTTATATATGTGTGCACTTATATATTTGTATATGTACAAATATAATTATATATGTATATATGTATATTTAATTAAATATAATATATGTAATATATATGTATATATGTTTTTAAACATATGTATATGTATATTTATATGTATATATATTTAAATAAATATATATGTATATAATATATGTATTTATATTTTACATAAGCAATTATATAATTAAGTGTATATATATATTATATTATGTGCATAAATATATGTATATTTAGAGAGAGTTATCGAGTTACTACCGCACCAAATCAGTTTCGCGCATTTATGTCAGAACCTTAGGATTGAACAGAAGAGTTTGTAACTGCTGAATTTGAGGAAGCTCAAGTCGACGAAAGTTAACACTTTTGAAGAATGTGAGGACAGAACTTCAAGGATTAACATAACACTGCCTGAGAGGTTTAGTCATGTCAGATTCAGATGGAATCCATTGGTTTCAAGTGGTGACTCTTCGGGGTTCAGTTCGACAGGTTGTTTCAAAACTGAGTTGGTCAGTACACACAATATTGATTGGTATCTTTAGCAAAGAAGGGTTGCTATATATATTTGAAGCCTCGACAAACAAGGATGATAGGGCTTGTCTGAAATTCAAGTGGATGTTTTGAAAGAAGCATCACAACAAATTCTTATGCTATTCTAGGAAAGGTGTGAGATGGATCAATTGCTGATGAGAAGGATGATTATGGTTATCTGGCTATCCAAGCATTCTTTGAAGATGATTCACTTTGCACATCTCTGGTATGAATTCTTTCTAACTCTGCAATACTTATTTCATTATATTCAAAGCATGTTATAAATCTCTGAGTAGAATTGTTTAACACACAAGCACAAGCATGATAGCATCACAGTAGAAAATGTTGAACTAGTATGCTAGATCACTTCCCTAGTAACTAGGTTTGATGATAATCCTGTGCATGTGTCTTTAGCAGATTCTTAACATGTGTATGAAAATTTAGGATTTGATTATTTGCAATGGTGAGATTAGAAGCTTTCCTTTGGAAAACAACTCTTAGTTTTAGGGGTTATGATCCTAGCATGTATAACTTTGTTAAAACACTTACTTTCAGATTCCCTAGTACAATTAGATTTGCTTATCAAATCTGAATTGTTTGTTAAGGATTTTATTTTGTTCTATGATGGAATGTCTACCTTTTGTCAGTAGAACTTTTAGAACTTCATGTTAGATCTAAAACTGACTTAGGTAATAGAGATAGTATAATGCCATATAACAACAGATTGGAATCAGATCCTTATGCTCTTAGAAGATTATTGAATATATGTAATTCTACTTTATACCTGTTGCACTTGTGTTAATTGGTTTAAGTAGAGAGTACTGAATCTTCAGAATTGCATAACTGCCTGTCTTGCTCTTGTCTTATCTTTGATTGTTTGCCATGTGTATTCAACATCATGTCTGCTTATTTTCATGTCATGAATGCTTGTCTTTGTACTTGCATTGATTTTAGAAAAGCATGTTTGAGAATCACATTAGGGCAATGTCTAAATAAGAATTAGCATGTTAAGGTTGCTTCTGTTGTTACCACTGTTAAAGAAAAATCTCTAATCCATCCGGACCCAGTATTGATTGGGGACCATAGAACTCTTTCCATTTGTGATTGCAGGTTACATATGTTCCATATGATTTTTGGTGCACTCTGTTTGCTGAGTAGCTGAAATCATATGATTCACAAAAAGTACCCTGTTAGCATATGTGATCGTGTGAGCAGTTCGTCAATAATCTTTGGAAGATGACAACGAAGATTCTCTTACGGGACATGCTTGTTTTGATGGAATGTTATCATGGAAGCACATCTTTCTTGGAAGAGTCAAAGCACACAAATTCTTAGTATCAGACTGTTCTCTGACAAAGGACATCATGTCATTTCACGGAATAGTGCTTTATCTCAAATCAGGAAAAATGTGGAATTTCCTCGTAGCTAATATGGAACTTCAACTAAATATGGAGTGAGCTGTTTCGAAAGTAAAACTTCATCAGATAAGTGTTAGCTATGGCATCTAAAGCTCTCGCACTTGTATGTCAAAACAAGGAGCTCTTTCTATTCGTAAGAAGAGAATTGGTGAGAGGACTACCTCATCTGGAATTCAATATGGATGAAGATTATGAGGTATGTCAATAGGGAAGTCGAAGGAGCATCGCACAGAAGCAAAGATATGATTAACATTACTGAGCCGCTTCAGATGATACGTATGGATTTCTACGGATCAGTTAATGTCATGTCTGCAAACAAAGCCAGATATCTTTTTGCGATGATCATTGACTACTCTAGATTCTTTCGTGTTGTTCGTATGTGTTCGAAGGACAAGACATCACAAATGAAGGTTGATCAATATGAACCCTGATCATTGATAAATCCATAAAGGCACCATTCTTGTCAGTCGCCAATCAGAAGCAAACACTAACTCTTGGTATGTGTTTGGAGGAAAATGCCTCTTTGCAAGTCTTGCATTTGAAGCTCATTGAATATTTTCCTCGGCTACTCAATGGAGTCTACAGTCTACAGGGTGATTGTGATTAATCAACAGAAGGTGATTGTAAGTCTGGACAGGACATTGAACGACACTTTGCTCCAAGCTGTTAATGGTGATATCATTGGTATTATGATGATTCAATCCAAGCAGAATCTCTTTGCAAGGATAAGGATTGTTAAGGAAATCCCAGCAACAGCTTAGGGGGAGCATTTGGTGGATCCACTAGTCAAACTCAACACCACATTGAAGATGAACAGGACATATCAAGAACGTATCTGCTTAGACAAAGGGTCTGGAGTCAATATCATTCCCGGAATCTAGTTCTTAAATTTTCCGAATGGTGAAGTGAAGACTAGGAGAGCTATTGTGAAAGGATATTGCTTCTTTGGATTTCAATCTGAAGTGAAAATTGAGGAAGATTCAGAAGCTCTTAAAGGGATCCAGATTGAATGATTGCACAGCAAGATGATCTCAATCAGTTTGAAAGCAGATTGTGCGGATTCTGATACCCTGACCTAATGACAATTCATTACTTAGTACTTGTCGGGTATTTAGATTCCAACTGGATGTTTTTGGCTCTGTTACGAGGGACAAGCCAATTTAGTTGCTTAGAGTTACTTCAAAAGAGAAGGTTATGAAGATGACAGAAATAGAATCTTCAAGTTCAGGACTCTACATCTTAGAGGACTTAACGACCTTCAAAATTGAACTAAAGCGCCATTGACGAGACTTGGGTTCAGGATATTACAGTGAGCTAGAAGATGAAGCTTCATACAACATTTCAAGGACTTTGCAGTTGCAGATCCAACGGAATTCGTATATCTCTTTCCTCATCAGCTCTCTATGAGTTACTCTCCAAGACCTGATGATCGTCATGAACATGGTATGACTTCTGACTAGCATATTATTTTAAATATCTGTTTGCTAGAGTCATATTTGGTATCCAAATTATTACCTCTCATGATACAAGGCACACACAATACAACTATTTGTGCTGTGATACCATGATTATATTATATGTGGACTAACGTCACTTGTGCAAGATAATTGCTAAGTGAATGCAGATTAGTGATATGATGAGTTTGTTGGAAAGTTGCAATTCTTTATGGTCTACTAGTTAGCCTAAAGAATGATGGCAATAAAAGGAAGTCAGGGATCTTTTGAATATGCGCATTTTGGAAGATTCTAGACCTGCCAAGACTTATGCCAACAACCACTGGACTTGATCAGTACAAGAGAGGTACATCAACTGAAATGTCAAGTCTCAGAGGTATTCAACTTATCATTTTACTTAACTGCAAGTGGATCACATACTATATTTTTCATAAGGTATTACTTATTTCATGAGCATGTCTATCGTATTTATTAAATGAATTCATGAGTATTAAATTGTCTATACTTAGGACTTGTGAATTTATTTAAAATCCCGTACCTCGTGCTTTTTGCTATTATATGTGATTTCCATGTTTATTGCTTTGCATACTTAGATGGTGATTATATGTTTTAGCATGAATGTTTGTTATTTCAATTATTTAAATTGTGTTGCATGACAATTAAGTGACTTATTTGTTCATGATTTAAATAATTAGGGATGACATGAAGCATGACTTAATTATGTTATTTTTCTTGATCTATACCTCTTCAACCATTGGTATCTAGTAGAGAACTTTGTCATAATCTAGTCGTGATATATCTGTATTTGTGAACATACTTAGGATTATTTTCTAGGTTGAATTCATTTTTATAGGTATAAAATCTGAAGCATGACTTATTTGTTTCTAGACTTGTGAATTGTATCAGTAATTGGTATGTGGTTAGAATCTAGTTAGAATTTAGTCATGATATACTAGTATTTGTGGAGTTACTTAGATTCTCTCTAGGCTGAATCCATTTATATTAGTTTGTATATATGAAGCATAACTATTTGTGTTGGATATATGATGATTTGTTAATTGATATTTTATTTCATGTCTAACTGCATATAGTTGTGATACTTTTAGTGTTAGTGATATTTTTGCATGCTTATATCTAGATCACTAATATTAATTGTTAATATTTTTCTGCGAGGAGTTGTGTGAGTCCACTTGTGTTTGATGATTATCTGTATAAGACTCGTGAACTGTTCTTCAACTTTCCCTCGGGCTTGCGAATATCTTTGTATGATTGTCATGATTTTAGTTGTTATATGCTGATCTGATAATTATATGATATAGCGTAGGTAATTATTATTTTATCTTAGTTAAATTATGATCCATGACAATTATATGCTTATTTGTTTCATGATTGACTTTGATAGAATAATAGATGCATGATTAATTCACGTTTTGAAATATTTAATTGGTATCTCTTTTTGATGCTTTATTGATGTTTTATATGTTAATTGGTTGTGATGTATTGGCACTGGTGAAATATTGTTGCATATTTCTAAAAAATCACTAGTGCTAATATACTTTAGGTGTTTAATATTCTGAGTATAAGGGAGACAACAAAATCTTTATTCTGTCTCGTATTTATGTTCTGGGGTGGTGAGTTTCTGTAAAGAAATTTTCTTATCAATTGATTTCAATAATTGGTATCCACTACTCTATTTCATAAATATCTCTTAGAATATTTTGCATCCATACATGTAGCGTCCTAAGACGAGACATTGATTATCTTGTATTTGTGTACTTGGTGATCTTTGTCACTTGCAGCGTCTGTTTTGACGATGTGCTAGTATGATGCCTTTTCACTAATTATTGTGGCGAGCGCTTTATACACTGTAGCACATAAATTTTCTTTTTCCTTTTTAAATTGTAGTGAGAAACAGGAGTCTGTGTCTTTTTTAAAGACAAGTTCATTTAAACCTTTTATGCATAGATTCAGACTCTCATACTCAAACCAGTTTTTAATGGAAAACTTTGATTCTTTCATCGGTTGTGATTGTCATTCTTTATGAAAATCATTTTTACAATCACAACTGATTCACTTTTCCTCAAAAGATTAAATGCAATTGCTTTCTTTCAAAATCATAGATTTTCTAAAATGCATTTATATCTCAGTCTGTTCTTCGGAACTTAATTAGCCTCTTGGCTTTCCTAGATAGTCATAAGGTTGAAAACCAACAATCTTTATCCCAGACTATAAAACCAAATTCAGAACACATCTCAACTTTCCCCCTGGAGTGATAAGGAACTTATTAGACTAGAGGTCAATGAGGGAGAAACTGTTCTTGTTGCAGCAAATAAGGATGTGAGGGATAGTGTACCCACAGCTCTACCTCTCAAGGAGAAAAGGTGTTTTCTAAATTGAGGTAACTGTTGCTCATCTATATTCTCTCAAAAGAATATAGAGCTGAAAAGGCAATAAAACAGTCTCTGGAATCATTCTCTCAACAGGATGAGTCCATTGAAATTCGCTCGTAAGCTAGAGCATCTTGTATTGAGTCAAGCACATCATCAGTAATCACTCTGATGAAGAGCCTAAACAAAAAATTTTTATGGACACAATACAAGAGAGTGCACAGTAAGGTTAAAGGTTTTGTTCCAGAAGCAACTTCTTCATTTACCATTTTACGGTAGATAAGATGGTTGATGCCTTTACAGGTGTAAGGAGGAAACGAGGATCTCAATTGCCAAATCTTCAGGATTCTCGTCTCCCTCCCCAGATAAGAACAGATCTGGATCCAATCGGAATGGATTTCCTATTTATAGGAGATCGGCAACTCTCTACCTATGAGTCAATTTATTGATGAGTCGGTTGAGGATCGGGGATTTACGAAACCCCATTGCACCGCCAGTGACCTCTCTTGAAGGGGCTATGGTGATTTTCTCATGCAGGTACAGAAGACCATACTTTGAGTGCTGAGAGAAACACTGTGAGCCAAACACTGAGAGTTAAACACTTGGTGAGATTCTGAGAAGAACCAGTGAGATATCAGAATGAGAAATATGTGAGCATGAGTGAGTGCAAACACATAGGATTTTGAGAAAAGTGAAACACTTGTGAGGTACATATAATAATTGGTATTGAAAGCTCACAAGTTGTTGAAACAATTGACGGAAGCAACTACGGTTTATTCCATTTCACGTTGTGAACTTATGGTTGATGATTCTCTTGAATCAAGTGTCTTCACAGACATTGAGGAGGACTTAGGCCTTTGCCATAATTAAGCCTTTGTCTAACCTCCCAGAGCAAACAACTCTGGATCCTTAATTGGATAAGCCACTTAATGGTTGGCAACTTGTGGACCATGATTCGGATTTATCCGATGAGTCTGCAGGGACTGGGAATTACGAACTCCCATTGCACCACCAGTGACCCCCTTTAAGGGTGGCTAAGGTGATTTTCTTGCAGGTACTCAGCATTTTGGAAGCTCAGTATTTGTGTGGAGGGATACACTTACAGAACTCGTGAGTGACACCCTTACCCAAAAACCGAGAGAAAATTCGAGTGTCGAGTGATACACCTGCAGAACATTTTAGTGAGACACCTACTAATGACCTAATTTATACCTAAAGACAAAGTGGATGTTGTTACTGGAATGTCAGTTTTTATTCATTACTTTTCCGTTTGGAACCTTTCTTTCAGCATAGGGACCAATCCAACCAAAGTAAACCCTTCTTCTGAACCCTTTCTTCGAACCCTACTTTAGTGTTGTTTAATTCTCTATGGGGAGATTATCTTTTGGTACAGGAAGTATTGTACACATTCCTTGACCATATTTGATATCACTTATCCTCGGAGGATTCCACAACTAAGGGGGAGAATATATGAAAGAGGGAAAAAAAAGTAAGTTAGCTTTCTTCTGCTGTCTACAACTAAGGGGGAGTAAACTACTCTTTAGTGGTGTACTACTGAGGGGAGATTCAACTTTCAACTAAGGAGGATTGATCTTTCATCTAATGAAGATAGCTACTTAACTAAGGGGAACCTGATTAAGGCAACGGGAGGAGAAGTATAAGGTGATACAATTATTCTTCAGTAAGTGGTAGAAAGGAACTTATTCATTACCACTGAAGAATTCAATGAAGCTGCTGATTGTTCTTTGCATAATGGAATGTTTTGAATTCTCTTCAAGACAGACTATGAGGATTTTCAGGCAGGTAAGCAAGAACAAGAGAAATAAAGGTGATATGCACATCTGTTATTTCTATTCATGAAATCTGGAAATGTATTATATGATCCAGAAACTTTGTAGCATTATTTACTAGTCCAGGACTTTACTTTTTCTAGTGTTAGTTGAGTTATCCTCCAGAGGATTTGCTTGTTATGATTAACAAACAAATAGGGGGAGATTGTAAGTCTAAATGTAAAGACAACCCTATCTGTTACATAGGGATGATAACTCAACAATAGAACAGGACAAGTAAATAACACTACGCCTGCACCGGAATCGGAAGATACGAAGACAAAGGTTGAAGAAGCCATCTACAGTCTTGAAGGAATAAGTTCACTGGAAGAAGTTCATTAATATGTTCATGCCTCAGTGAAGAATAAAGATTGAAGTATTCAAGATTGTGGAAGCAATGAAGATGTTGTCCAGTACTCTAAAGATTTCAGTGCAACCCCTGAAGCAAGATATTTTTATATATCTTGGTTGGTTATTTATAATCAACAAACTGAAGCATAAACTAACCCGGAATCGACTGATCAATGTTTGCTGACAAAGACGGTACAATGTTTGACTTCAGTGTTAGTCGCTTGTGAACCAGACCAGTGTACTAAGCGTCAGTTTGCAAAGTATTTATCGATCGAAGAAATTGATCAAGTTATCAAGTCATGTGTTCCAAAGCCAAGCCAAGCCAAATACTCTGCCTCTGCAAGCTATGCCAAAGCTTACTACTCAAATGCCATATGTCAAGCTTCCACAGAAAGCCATATGAGGAAGTGACATTTTATATATGTGTGCACTTATATATTTGTATATGTACAAATATAATTATATATGTATATATGTATATTTAATTAAATATAATATATGTAATATATATGTATATATGTTTTTAAACATATGTATATGTATATTTATATGTATATATATTTAAATAAATATATATGTATATAATATATGTATTTATATTTTACATAAGCAATTATATAATTAAGTGTATATATATTATATTATGTGCATAAATATATGTATATTTAGAGAGAGTTATATATATATCTTTATATATATATATATATTTATATTTATATTTACACATAGTTATATGTATATTATATATATTTAAATATATGAGAATATATTTAAATATATGTGTATATATATTGTTACTATATGTTTATATAAATATTATATATGTATATATTTATATATACTTTTCTTTATATATATTTATGTTTATATTTATATTTATAAATAACTATATATATCTCTATATATATTTATATATATATATTTACATTTGTATTTACATATAATTATATATTATATATATTTAAATATATGACAATATATTTAAATATATGTACATATATTATTATATGTTCATATAAATAAAATATATATGTGTGTATATATTTATATATACTTTTATTTATTAATATAATAACAACATAATATATTATATTATATATATTATGCATGCATGTGATGATGTCAGGTGTCTAGGGCACCCTAGGGTTTGCATGTGCAGGGAAGAGAGATAACAGTGGAGTTCTCCACTGTATCAAGCGCAAGTTCACTATCCAGTGAATTTGTCTAAGTCATATATACTCAAACACTACAGTGGAGAAGATTGATGGCGCAAGTTGGTTAAAACCTAACCAGGAGTGATAACAGCCATGCATGTTATATATGGAAGCGCACTTTGTGTTGAGGAGAGATAACAGCTCACTGTTGGCGCAAGTTCACCTAGCTGGAATATTGTCTAAGTCATTCACATGACTTATACTGTGAACAAGCGCAAGTTTGGACTCACTGGCGCAAGGTTAGGTCAAGCGCAACATTTGACCATTCCTGGTCAATTGTTGCGCCTCTGACTCTAACGTCCCTTGCCGCAACTTCATCTCCATCCTAATTTATTCTAAGTCTGTACAGGGAAGCACTGTGTAGCGCAGCATTTGACCAAACACAAGCGCAACATTTGACCTTCTCTTTTCAGGCGCAAGTTTAAATACTTGAATATTTTCTAAGTGTTTCACATACAGTGAAGTACTCTGGTGGCGCAAGTTTGGCTTTTATGGACTTAACAGGGTTAGTTAGTGACAAGTCTATAAATACCCATGGATTTTGTTATCATTTGTAACACTCTCCACCACCTTTATGGTGGAATGGCTTTGTGCCTTGCACACTACTACACACAAATAAATCATAGCTTAGTTTTGTATTATATATATATATTTAGAAGCTAGGGTTTGTGAGTGTACGTAGTAGTAGCCATTGTAGCCAACCTTCGGGTTTGGATTTATAGCACCTTCGAGGTATTTATCAATATACAGATATACCTTGGAAAATATTGTGTGTTGGTTTAATATTTTCATATCCTCAGAAACCGACCCAATAAATATCCAGAACACGAAACCCATTACAGAACTGCAATTTGTTTATCCGCAAGATTCGAAAGAATTTTAAATTGTAGTGAGTATCGTATTCAACCCCCCCTTCTACGATACTTTGGACCTAACACTCTCTTCGGTACTCTCTCTTTTCCGTTCTTCTTCGTTTTTCCGGCTAAACTACCATCGGTGACCCGATTTGTGCTCCTTTTTACTCCCTTAACATCAAGCACTGATTGCATGCGTGTATAGTGGTATGTATAGTTCGGATTTTATGAAACCCACTTAGGGTTTGAGATTAATCCGTTGATTTTGCTTCGGTTTTGATTGATTTGCTTCGTGTTTATGTGCTTAAACATGAAAACCCGGCAGAATTTGTGATTGGAGACCCGGTTTGGGCACCTCCGAATTCTGCCGCCGCCGGTGATGAGCTCCGGCGAGCCGGCGGTGCTCGACAATGATGAAGATGAGTCTAAACACTCTTGTTTCACTAGTACTAGTTATAAATTCGATTGGATGTTGGATTTTGCTAAGGTTTTGTAGATTTTTGAATGGGTTTAATTAGTTTGATTATGTGTAATTGATGTTTGATTAAGTGTTTTGTGTTCATATGAGAAGTATACATTGGTATTGTGTGTTCTCATTTTTGTTCGGAGTAAAATCGAGTGGCTGCTGTTAATCAGTTCGTTCAGTGTGTATACGAACTCGGATTTTAAAACAAATGACATATTTGAATTCCTTGCGAAAAAATAGCTGGGATAGGCTCTTGAATCATGTTAATCGGATTAAAAATGAATGAGTTATAGGCGGTCAAACTTTGGCCATGGCAGTTGACTTCGAGGAGAGAGAAATTCTGGTTGATGTGATGAAGAAGATGATGATGTGGCGAGCTGTCATTGGCTAGAATATTGAAATCAGTATTTAATTTATTTGAAGGGTTAAATGAAGGAGTTTGAAGAAGCGTTTAATATGAAAATTTAAGTAAATGGACTTCCGGATTTATTGGAATAGAAAGATTTTGGTTTTGAGTTACAAAATTTTAATTTATAGTTTTGGTATTAGTAAATGGTGAAAAATGTGACAATACTGTTGTTGGCTGGTTTTGAATGATGCATATATATACGTATATTCTTCGCAATAGAAATTTTACTTGATTATGATGTTGTTTTTGGTTGTTGGTATCGGCTTGAGTCCGACTGGAAGTTGATAAAACAAAGTAGGTGCTGCCAGAATTTTTATATATAATAATAATAATAATAATAATTTTTAGAGACGCATCTATGTATTTTATTAACTTACCTGTTTATAATATATTATGTGACAAATGTGATTATTTGTTACGTGTTACAGTTATATGTGATTATGTCATGCGTATTTGTATGAAGTTTATATACGAGTAAATGACACGCGAATCGATGGGGTAGATTAGTTTAGACGTTTTAAGTGAATGCTAAGTATTGAAAGGGATACTAAAGTGAGCGTTATTACGTGTGTAGATTCGAAAGACGAGGTCGCGAAGCTTAGGATAGGAAAGGCTCCATTAGGTGACAGTTAGAGGATTGCTTTTTCAAGTGGAAAACGAGTTGAGGCAAGTAACTTTCCCCTCTATCTCTTAAGCAACTTATTGATAAATGATGATAAGTACTGTCACCCCTGAACTACCTTTTGAATTATGAAAGCCTGATTTCCTTTATCATTGAATATATTGTCTCACTTTTGAATGCGAGCTCTTTCATGAAGATCATGCTTCTGTATCCAGTATATTCTTATCTTGAAATACCTATCTTTTGATCGAATGATATTTTCTTTCCATAACTTGACCACCCCAAGTAAATGGAATTTGATTCTGTAAATGAAACTAAGAATGATTTTAGACTTGCAAGTGATTGCAAGTGTTCTAATGATTTGAAAGGTTGGCAAGGTTTTTGAAAAAAAAAGATATTTCCTTTAAAGAAGAAAGTTTTTCCAATTTAATGGTTTTCCACGGAATTCTATAGATTGGAGGCGTAAGTGGTCGAGTAACGCCGGTCCAGCTAATTGATTATGAAGACCAGTGAGGGCTGGCACATTATGAAGACCAGTGAGGGCTGGCATTTGAAAGACTAAATATAATGTCTTTCCGGGTACCCTATTCACGTCCAGAGGGACTGTAAAGTCCGGTATGGGGATTGTACGTGGCTGATCACCTGTGCAATCCAGAGCGTTATACACTCCAATCGAGTAAAATGTTTTATGAAAAGAATTGTCCAGGTGTTGGACTGTTTTGAAAATGAGATATTTTTGTGATGGAAAATAAAGTTTTGATGAAAGGATTGATTTGAAGGAAAATGTTATGAAAAGGGTAATTTTACGAAAGTTTTGAAAAGAGGAATGTTTTATGAATTATTCATTTACAAAAATGGTTTTTATGTAATGATCCTGAACTTTGAATCTCTATTATGACCTTTGTAACTTTAGTCTATAATCGAAAACTCTCCATCTTATTATGTTGAATAGTTTAATTTATTTGTTCCTTATAGTTACTTGCTGAGCTTTTGTAGCTCATTCTGTTGTTTATCTAACCCTGACAGCTAAGCAAGAGGAAGATGGCGAGTCCTAGGTGCTCAGTTCGTTAAACTGTTTACATCCCCCTCTCTGTTTCGTTAGATTACTTTACCAGTTCAGGTAGAGGACGCTTTGGATAGTCAGTGGGGAGTAAGTATGTTAGTATGGACCGTCGTAAACAGTACCTTTGAGATGTTTTATATAATTCCAAGTCGGAATTATGGTTGATGCTATTTATTAAGGGTTTGTAATAAGTTTATAACTTATTATTTTGGTTAGTAGTTGTAACTTGTTTCATACCATCACCTCTTAAAGATTCTTGTGGTGTAAAGGGGTTGAGTATTTATATTGCTAAATCCAGGTTGTGCATGTTAAAGTTGATTTGTGACTCCTCAATCTAGACCCCGGATTGGGAGGGCGGCACAGTTGGTATCAGAGCCACAGGTTTTGGTCCCTGAAACAAGTTATAATAGGCAGATCTTAGGAACACTACATAAGTTAAGTGTGTGTTCCCAACCCATATGGGGTTCAGTTGAGATTATTCGATATAGTCTTAACGAGTTAAGTTTATAAGAGTAGAATAGCGTGTCTGAGTTAAAATCAAAGACGTTTAGATGAGTGCCATTTGACTTGTGATGCCAAGGCCTGGCTTATGAGGTGTATAAGTTGTCAAGGTGGATGTTGATCAATTTATCTCTATACCAGTAGGATTGGAGTTACTTGAATTGGTGCCGAGTCACCAAGATGACCTATATTATCCTAGATCTGTTTTGGTGGTTGCAGTAGTTGGTTTGCAGCGGGTGACACTTATGGAATACTTCTCAGTTTTTCACCTTATTTGATCATGTAGCCACATTATTGTGTTCTCTTTCATTTCAACTTGTTTTTGTAACCCTGATTATCGTTATAACTACCTATGCATTTCTTTTCATAACATTGTTGCACCATACTGTTCCTTCCACATCAGTTTCAGATAATACCTATGCTTAATACTTAGTTTCAGAATAATACCCTGAACTCTTACCTTATGATTTCTATGATATGGCAAGCAACTTATGTGGTAATAGAGCTGCATGTGCTAAAAGTTTAAAATGTTGGAATTATATATATAAGGTGGATAAGAAGAGATTGTTTTATGATATATTGCCATGTTAGCATGTTGCCTAATAGGTTGCTTGTCTATTCATCAGAAAAATGTCAACCACACCAACCAACCCAGATGAGGGTAATCAGAATCAAGGTCGGGATCAAGAAGACCCTACCATGACTCAAATTCTCCGTCTTCTTCAGCTGCAAACCGCTGCTTTGAACCAGCAGCCCCAAGCACCTCGAGTCGGAAGCTTTAAAGCTTTCCAATCCCACCACCCACCTGAATTTAGGGGAACTACAGATCCAATTAAAGTGAAATCCTGGATAAAGGAGATGGAAAAAGCTTTTGCTTTGACGGAGGTTGGTGAAAATAAGAAAACGGAATATGCGAGTTTCTATCTGAAAGACGAGGCAAATTTCTGGTGGGAGTCCACCAAGACCTTAGAAGGAAATGGTGTTATTACGTGGGAAAGGTTTACAGAGTTATTTTTGGAAAAGTATCTACCTCAATACCTACAAGATCAGTTGGAAGTCAAGTTCTTAGAATTGAAGCAAAAAGGTATGACTGTAGCAGAATATGAGGCAAAGTTTTCAGAATTGGCAAGGTTTGTGCCAGAGTATGTGAATACGGAACACAAAAAGGCAAAACGGTTTCAACAAGGGCTTAAGTCATGGATACGTAGTCGAGTGGCCGTTTTTGAACTCCAAACATATGCTGCAGTGGTTCAGAAGGCTATGATTGTGGAAGGTGAAAGTGAGATGTCAAAAAGAGAGAATGATAGTAAGAAAAGAAAATTTGAAGGTTCTGAAGAAAGCCAAGGGCAAGCAAGTGCAAAATATAAAGGTAGATTCAGGAAGGGTTCTGACAACCCAGCCAATAAAGGATTTCAAGGATCTAAGCCCGGAAATGTCGGACAGAGTAACCGTTTCCCCGGTCAAAGTCAGCAGCAGAAAGGCAATAGACCTCCGGCCCCAGAATGTAAGACTTGTGGGAGGAAGCATTCTGGAATCTGTAATAAGCCTAACATCACTTGCTTCAAATGTAACAAGAAGGGCCATTATTCTTCAGAATGTACTAGTACTTCGGGCAAGAAGGGTGTGACATGTTTTAAGTGTGGAAAGTTGGGCCATATGGCAAGAGATTGCAAGGAACCTGTCCAACAAGCAAATGTTTTGAGGATAGCTGGATCACCACCACCGACACCTCCAGTACAACCAAGAGCCAGAACTTTTAATATGACGATGAAAGATGCTGTTCAGGACTCAGATGTGGTCGCAGGTATGCTTGTCGTGAACTCTTTAAATGCAAAAGTATTAATCGATTCTGGAGCTACTAAGTCTTTTATATCAAAGAACTTTGTGGATAAATTGAATTGTGCTACTCAACCGTTAGAACCCAACTTAGTTATAGAAGTGGCTAATCAGGATAAAGTATTAGTTGATAGTATTTGTCCTAGTTGTGACATAGAAATAGAAGGTTGTCATTTCTTCGCGAGCTTGATACCTTTCAAGTTAGGAGAATTTGATATTATTCTAGGAATGGACTGGTTAGCAGACCATGATGCTCAAATCGAGTGCAAGAATAAGAAAATGAGATTAAAGTCCAAGGATAATAAGGAAGTCGTATTTCAAGGGCGAAAGCAAGAGAAAAAGTTTTTGACGATGATTCAAGCGAAAAGATTATTAAGGCAAGGATGTGAGGCCTATCTAGCTCATGTAGTCGATGTTAGTAAGGAACCAACCAAGATAGAAGAAATTCTAATTGTTAATAAGTTTCCCGATGTTTTCCCTGATGAGTAACCTGGATTGCCACCAGACCGAGAGATAGAATTCACGATTGATTTGGCACCCCGAACTGAACCTGTGTCGAAAGCTGTTAGGTCCAATCAGACGTAGAAGGGGGGGGGGTTGAATACGTCGTACCAATTTCTTCGATTTAATTTAATTGCGGATAATCTTTATTTCAGTCCATGTTAAATCAATCGTAAATAAATAACTCCAGCAAGTCAGGGAATATTCTTATATTAGAAATAATCCTCGGGTGCTACAAATTCCAACACAAGTGTCGGCTGCAGAGACTACAATCACTCTATTACAAACTCTCGATAAATACGATCTTCTAATTTAACTCTCGAGAATGTGTATAGTGTGTGCACTTACAAAGTGTGTAGTTGTTTTCAAATGAAAACACTAAGCTCTATTTATAGGCTTTCCAACAACTAACCATGGTTAACGAGTTCGTCCTGGACGACTTGAGTTCCACCTGGACGGATTCGTTTTATAAAAATAAAACTAACTCCAAGTGAATACCAAAGTTGCGCCAATTATGCTGTGGTCAAACTTTGCGCCTGTGGGAGGTCAAACATGGCGCCTCAACTGTTGCTACTGTGGTTTTGTACTTGGAGAATTCTTTAAGGAAGTTGCACTAGTGAAGAGAATGGGAGGCGCAACCTTTGACTTAGTCAAAGGTTGCGCTCCAATGCTGTGGTAACTTCACTGTATGGAGGACTTAGACAATTCTACAACATATCTACACTGTGATGAAGGGAAGCGCAGGTTTTGACTTTAGTCAAACCTGGCGCCTCATTCCTTCAACAGTGTAGAGGGCAATGTGAGCGCAGGTTTTGACTTATGGTCAAACCTTGCGCCACATAGTGCAAGTGTATTGTCTATGACTTAGACAGAAATTACAAGCCTTCCATTTACACTCATATATAAGTATATATATATATATAGTTAATTGTTTTTATTTAATTACTTGAATTTAATTGTATTCAAGTAATTCACAATTAAGAATATATATATATATATATATATATATATATATATATATATGTCAATTAAATCCATTGTCTTCTTCTGAACTGTTTAATTGACTTGATCAATTAATCCTTTGATTAAATCCACTGAATTCTTTCGTACGTCCTGACGTCCTGTGCACTGGTCTGGTTCACGAACGACTCGAACTGAAATGATTCTTTGAATCCTTTGCTTGATAATATACTTGATCAGTCATTCCGGGTTAGATGTTGCTTTGATAAACTTGATTAAAAATAATCAAATTAAATATACTGGAATCTTCTGGTCTTTGATACTTGATCTTCAGGCAATCTTGATAGCAGAAACATATTGAACTTTATTCTTCACTGAGGCTTGAACATGTTAATGAACTTCTTCCAGTGGACGGGTGCTTGTCTCAGATATCTTGATTGTCTTTGTCTGTTCATATCGAATCTCCAACCTGTAGATTCCTGTATTATACTTACGTATTGTTTCCTGTCTTTTGTTGAGTTATCGTAATTACATTTACGTTACATTATGCTTTACAATCTCCCCCTATTTGATTGTTAGAGTTCGACAAGCAAATCCTTTAAGAGGATAACTCAACTGACACAATGAAAAAGCATACTATTTTAAACAGGAAATAATACTAAGTACAGTCTGGATTATATCTTACATTTTCCAGAAATCAAAAGTAAATACAAGCAGCCATTGTTCCTCTAGCCTGAACTAATCTCTCCTTGGTTTCTTGGCTCTTGCATTAATCAGCTTCTGCTCAGCTTTCCTCTTTGCAGCTTCCTCTACTCTCTTCTGAGTAAGCTTGTTTTCAATCTCTTCAATCCTTGCTGTAATGGTACTTAGTGCCACTTGCTCCAGTGTATTCTCAGGTGGAGGTTGCTCTAGATTTTTCTTCATCTTCTCTAAAGTTTGCAGGTGAACCATCTTCTTCAACTTCTTAAAAGTGACATTCATCTCCATTCCTTCAATTTTCATAATGATCCTTGATGGATGAGCACGAACCCTAGAAGTGTTGTGGACAGTCTCTACAGCTTTTCTTATTTCCAGAAGATCAATCAAATCTTTGAGCACACTCTTGTCTTCTTTTACCACTGACCACTTAACAGCTGCAACTGCACGAGTGATTCTTTTGGAATTGAGTTTTCCAATCTCTGTGAGTGGTATAGCAGTGACTTCAGAGTCTTTCTTCTTCTTGAATAGTACAGATGTAGGATTGTAAGTGACAACAGGTGCATTTGGATTTTCAGGAATTTCAGGGTTGAGTGGAGGCAGTGGATATGGTGGTTGACGATTGATGGCTGACAAGTCTAAGTCTCTCAGAGCAGCAAAGTTCAGACGATAAGCATATAGCAATTCAGCAGTTAGTCTTCCCTTGCTAGTCCTTGAGCACTTCTCCCTGACTTGAGCTTCCAGATATTTCAGTATACGAGGATTGTATGTTGACAATGCTTCATCAGTGAGTCCAATACTCTGAATCATACCATTCTTGAAATACTTGATAACTGAAGGCTTGTCATGAATTTCAACTCCAATGTCAGTGATCCATTCTTCCACCATATCTCTGAATATTTCATTATGCTTTCTGCCGGTTGAGATGATCTTGTTTCTTACCACATACAGCTCAGTTAAAGAAAGATCTCTGAGAAACTGACTTGACACATGCTTGAGTCCATGGCCTTCTCTCTGTAGCTCAAATGATATGTTCACCATCCATCCTCTCCTGGGAAGAACAGCAACAGACACAGTAGAAATGATATCATTTAACACCTCGTGATAATCATGTAAATCCTTGTAGTTGTTTCTGAAG
Source organism: Daucus carota subsp. sativus (assembly GCF_001625215.2). NCBI lineage: Eukaryota > Viridiplantae > Streptophyta > Magnoliopsida > Apiales > Apiaceae > Daucus > Daucus carota. The sequence continues at coordinate 15,419,988 of NC_030382.2, forward strand.
GAGTCAAAGATATCTTTTACTTCGTCATCATCATTGTCTTGAGTGACCTCTGGAAAATCAAACACAGATCTAGCAGCATCCCATTCAGCTCCATCTTTATGTAATTTGGCAAGTCTCCTTTCCCTTCGAATCCGTCTTTGGTTTTCTAACTTCTCCCTTGCTCTCCTTTGCTCAGCATAATCCCTAGCAACATTAGCAATCTCTTGTGGATTTGCAATTTCAAATTCTTCAGCAGGAAAGATGTCATTGTGATATGCAAGTTCATCAGCAAAGACTTCAGTGTCTGGGATTTCTCCTTCTTCAAGATCTTCATTCTCAGCACCAACCATCCTAATCACCCTGTCATCCACAAACTCAGGGATGTATTCATCATGACTGTAACTGAATTGATGTTTCAGAGCAGAATCAATCAGTTCTTCAGACACCCCTGATATCACTCTTTTTCCTTTTGCTTTTTCTGCTGCTCTCTCCCCCTCAGTTGAGTAATCCTCTCTGGAAGGTTGAGATGCCAGCAATTTAGCCTCCAGGACAGCCAACCTTTGTTCCATTGTTGATTTGATTTCTACTAACTCCTCCCGTAGAACAAGATTCTCAGCTTCTAGATGTTGAACTTTGAACTTTAGAGCTTCAAATTCTGTCACAGATACAGTTGGAATAGCAGATTCAATTGAAGGTTGGGTTGATGGGTTCTCACTAGTTCGTTCTGCAGGTGTTTCTCTCATTTCACTCAAAGCTAGAACACTCAGTGGGTCAGAGGGTTTCTGTATAACAGGTTCTGTAAGTGTTTCCCTCTCACTCAAAGAAGTTCCAGCAGCTGTTGATGTACCTGCAAGTGAAATCTTCTTAGCCTCTTCTAGAGAGGTCACAGAAGGTGCAATGAAGGTTCGTGAGCCTTCGTCCTCAGTTTCCTCGTCAGATGAATCTGAGTCATAAGAAACAAGTTGCCAACTACTCGAAGGTAGTGAGTCCTTAGTTGGATCCTGAGTTGGAATCTCAGGGTGGGTAGACACAGGGCTCGAAGGATGTGATCCTTGAATTGGCGAAGCACCCTGGTTTCCCACAACTTCCTTTGACGGCGAATGACTTTGTGACAAGTCCTCTATAACTGGCACACTTCCTGAAATGAAGGGCTCAGAAACAGATTGCCGTCCACCTTCGAGAGGTGAAGAGTCCTTTGAAGGATCTGGGAATGTTCCTCCCAGGGGGGTAGACAAGGATGTAGAATGTGGCAATTCATCCAAGTTTCCCCCAGAAGCCTGTGAAGGCAATTGACCCTGAATAGGATCAGAAACAACAGTGTCTGTCCCTGACATGGACGACAAAGTGTTAGCAACCGTCAATTCTTCCATCGTGTGTGCAACCTCACTGTGCATTGGAATAGTATTTGGCTGAGGTGGTGAAGAAATAGACATATCTGCAGTTGTCTCAGGTTCTATTCTCCTTTCTTGACTAGGAGACAGAGCTGCAGTTTCAGAAACAACCTCCTTTTGTGGTGCACTTAAGGCACTTTCTCCCTCTCTCTCAGAAATAATAAGTGGTTGGCTGAGGGGTAGAGTAGTTTCTGCTTCAGGTGTTTGTGAAGTGGTGCCTTGGTTATGAATTTGGGGGATTTCAAATTCATTGGCACTTGTGATAGGTGGTGAAAGCTGATTGGAATCCAAAAGATTCTGAACCCAATCAGGTGCACTAAATGATAAGTTGTCAGAATCAGAATGGATACCTGACTGTAGCAGTGGATTGTAAGTGTTAGAGAAAAGTTCATCAACATCCACCATCACATCAGCTGTAGTGGTTTGAATAGGAGTATTCACTTCATCTTCAGAATCAGTGGAGTTGTCTTGCAGTGAATCCTCTCCTTCAGATTGAGCATTGTCATCTGAGGATGTCTGTGCATCTTCCACTACCACTTGCTCTTCCATTTGAGAAGTTTGAGTCTCAGGGATGTCAGCTTGATGAGATGACTCAGGGACTTCTGCACTTTGTGTTTCAGGGGCCTCCTCCTCAGGAACTACTGGATCAGCAACATTCTGAATATGTGGTGGAGGCAAGTTCTGGTTGTTTAAGAATTCTTGCATTGCCTCCGGAAGAACCACATCCTCATTGTTTGTGTAGTTCTGGTGATTCTCCAGCATAGATATCACCCTTGTAGTCATGAAAGAGCATATAACATTGTCTATATTTGGATAGACAGCTCTTTCAGCAGGAGTCAGCATCTGGTTTAGCACAATCTGGAAGAACCTAGGATAGAGAAGTACATTTCTGTTCTTCCTTAAGGAGTCCTGAAAAGCTCCCATGATCAGATGTCCCAGATTGATTCTTGTATTCTGAGCTATTGCAATTCCAATCTCTTGGTTGAAGATGGTAATCCCATGGAACCCTCCAGTTTTTGGTGCAAATACATGAGAGATGGAATTAAAGAAGAAATTCCATTCTCGAGGTAAGTGCTTCACATACATTTTCCCTGGAAGATCACCATTCTCCCTATGGCAGTGAATAGCAAAGAAAAAATTAGTTCTTTCAGCCCTGTCTGGAACAGCTTCAAAGTTCTCTGTTGGAAGTTGCAGAGCAGTGTTCAGGGTATTTTCAGTAATTGATAGTGTTCGTCCCTGAATTTGACAAGTAATACCAAGTACCTGTCCTGCATTCACAACAGAAATAGAAGACAAGAAATCTCGAAGTAGAGATTTGTTAAGATAAACTGACTCTGTCATAGCAAATCGTGCAAATGAGAATTCTGACATATATCGAACCCAGCGTCGATAATTCGCTTGCGTAATTAAATTATTATTCTCAACAATTGTGAAATTTGTTTTCGGAATCTCAAAATTTGCAGCCATTTTTAATTAAAATTAAAAATGATTATAAATTTCGTTTCACGAATAATAACGAACAAATTTCAACTTATGTCACGAAAATAATTAATTAATAACGCTCCGTAAAACCCTAAATTCAAGAATTTCAGATTTCAATGAAATTACAGTATGTTGTACTTCTTGAAATTCTAAGAATAATGGTATTGGTTATGCAAATTATTGACACTTAGATCACGAACAAATCAGTCCTAGAATATGAAAAGGCTCGAAAAACCCTCTCGAAAAACCGTAATGGATCGTGAGAAAGCTGATATGAACGTGTAGGTCTCGACTCAGGGATTCCAGAACTGGTTCCAAAACGCAAAAAGGGCAAGATTTGGTCGGAGATTTGTTCGATTAAACGTGAAAGGTCACGGTGGTTTTCAAAAAGAATGGCAACGAGCTCTCGTGTATGTATCTACTGTGTGTATAAGTGAAGATGTTAATAGAAAAGAGTAAGTCAGGAATATATATATACTCACAGTAGTCGAGTGAGGCGCAACTTGGTAAATGACCAAGTTGCCCTCGATATAGTACACAGGTAAGAGAACGTGGCGCAACTATTGAAAAGACGGAAGTGCCCTCCATAGTATACACTGTGGAGGCGCAACCTTCAGATACTTAGAAATTACTAAGTAAACCAGTTAGAGCATGTAGTAAGGGGCGCAACATTTGACTGAAAAGTCAAATGTTGCGCTTCACCGTTGAGCACCTTATCAGATAAACAAATCAGAGAAAAAACTTAAGTCCATATACTGATATATACTCTTAAAATACTCCTGGCGCAACATTTGACTTGGTCAAATGTTGCGCTAGAGCCATCTCAGTCTAGTGTGTAACTTAGAGAATTTGAACGAATTCTCACAAGTATACAACTATTTATCCATTTTAGCAAATATATTTTGATTAACTCAAAATAATCTGATAATTTGGTGAGATGAAAATCACAATTAAATCAAATAAAGTTTTAACTAAATTAAAATTAGTCAAACAATATTTTAATTAATTATGCTGCAAATATTTTAATTAAAATCTAATTAATGGATAACTTAAATTAATTTGAATTTCTTCAAGCCCATTAATCAAACATAATCAAAATATAAATTAAATAAACACTAATATTCATTAATTGAATATAAGCATTTAAATACTTCAAGAAAATTAATTCTAAATATCTACCACTTAGCAATTAATCACATAATCACATAAAGTCATGCAAATCATATAAATCATGGCAAATAAATAAAACTAATTATCAGATTAATGTGTAAAATACTGGATGCATTTTGTAAATTCACAAGTCCTGAAAATATGTACATTTTAAAACTTGTGAACTTACGAACAAATTGCAGTTATTTCTTGTCTAATTAATTAGACATATTTAACATCCCAAGTTCACCAACCAGTCTAGAGAAAGTGGATTCGTCTAGTGGTTTAGTGAAGATGTCTGCAATTTGTTGATCAGTAGGTATGAAGTGTAACTCTACTGTTCCATTCATGACATGCTCGCGAAGGAAATGATACCTGATATCAATATGCTTTGTCCTGGAGTGTTGAACAGGATTGTTGGCAATGGCAATGGCACTCGTGTTATCACACAGAATCGGAATTTTATCCAACATGAGTCCATAATCTTGTAGTTGATTCCTCATCCACAAGATTTGAGCACAACAACTTCCAGCAGCTATGTATTCAGCTTCTGCTGTAGACGTAGACACGGAGTGTTGCTTCTTGCTATACCATGACACCAACCTTCGTCCAAGAAACTGACAGCTTCCTGAAGTACTTTTCCTATCAATCTTACATCCTGCAAAGTCAGAATCTGTATAGCCAACTAGATTAAAACCTGTATCTTTAGGGTACCAAATCCCTAGATTGGGGGTTCCCTTAAGATACCTAAAAATACGCTTAACAGCTATAAGATGTGACTCTTTAGGATCAGCCTGGAATCTAGCACATAAACAAGTTGCGAACATGATATCTGGTCTACTAGCAGTTAAGTATAAGAGAGAGCCAATCATACCTCGATACTTCGTGATGTCAACTGACTTACCAGATTTGTCCTGATCAAGTTTGACAGCAGTTGGCATAGGAGTTTTGGCAGGAGATGCTTCTTCCATTCCATATTTCTTCAGAAGATCCTTGATGTATTTAGATTGACAGATAAAAATACCGTCAGGCTTCTGAATGACTTGAAGTCCTAGGAAGAAGGACAATTCTCCCATCATACTCATCTCATACTTGCTCTGCATTAACTTAGCAAATCTCTCGCACAAAAGATCATTAGTAGAACCAAATATAATGTCATCGACATATACTTGTACAAGAATTATATCATCCTTATGCTTTTTATGGAAAAGAGTTTTATCGATGATACCTCTGGTGAAACCATTTTCAAGTAAGAACTTGGAAAGAGTGTCATACCAGGTTCGAGGGGCTTGCTTCAGGCCATAGAGTGCTTTGAAGAGAAAGTATACGAAGTCTTCAAATTCTTTGTCTTCAAACCCAGGGGGTTGTTCAACATAGACTTCCTCTTCCAGATCACCATTCAGGAATGCACTTTTCACATCCATCTGATATACTTTGAAGTTGGAGTGTGCTGCAAATGCTAAGAACATCCTGATTGCTTCAAGCCTAGCAACTGGAGCGTAGGTTTCATCATAATCAATTCCTTCTTCTTGTGAATAACCCTTTGCAACCAGTCTTGCCTTATTCCTCGTAACAATACCATCTTCATCCAGTTTGTTTCTAAAAACCCATCTAGTGCCAACTATAGATTTTCCTTTAGGTCTTGGCACCAGCTTCCATACTTTCTGCCTTTCGAATTGATTGAGTTCTTCCTGCATTGCAGATACCCAATCTGGATCACTTAGAGCCTCTTCAACTTTCTTTGGTTCTATCTGAGACAAGAATCCAGCAAAGTTGCATTCATTTTGAGTTGCTCTTCTAGTCTGCACTCCTGTGTCTGGATCACCAATGATTTGTTCAACAGGATGGTCTCTACTCCATACTCTTTGTCTTGGCAGATTCAATCTTGATGATTCACCAAAATCATAGTTGTGTTGAGTGTGATGACTAGTAGATCCACTTTGACTTACTCCCCCTGAGCTGATGTAGATCCTATTTGATGATCCTCCACTTTGACCACTGTGACCATGATGATCATTTGTATTGTTCCCAATACTTCCTCCAGATGGTTCAGGATCAGCATTTCCTTCATTTGTATTAGGTTCCCTTATATCAGCTTCAGGTTGATCTTCTCCTAAATAGATGTCTTCTAAATTCTCAAATTCCAGAGAATCAGATTCATTTTCTTTTTGGAGACTTGGGAGTTTGGTATCATCAAATCTTACATTGATGCTTTCAATCAGTTTGTCGTCATTGATCAGATAAACCCTGTAGGCCTTAGACTCCAAAGAATAACCCAGAAATATGCCTTCTTCAGCTTTGGCATCAAACTTTCCCAAATGCTCTTCTTTTAACACAAAGCATTTTGTACCAAACACATGAAAGTAACTCAGTGATGGTTTTCTGTTGGCCATTACTTCATAAGGAGTCTTATCCAAATCCTTGTTAATCAGGGTACGATTTTGAGTGTAGCAAGCAGTGCTTACAGCTTCAGCCCAGAAATAGATTGGAAGTCTTGATTGACTAATCATAGTCCTTGCTGCTTCAATCAAGGTTCTGTTCTTCCTTTCTACGACACCATTTTGTTGTGGAGTCCTTGGAGCTGAATACTGACGAGAGATGCCCTTATCAGTACAGAAGTCATTAAGAACAGCATTACGAAATTCTGTTCCATTATCTGATCTGATTGCCCTTACTGGCAGATCTGCTTCCTTTTCAATCTTCTTGATATGATCAATGATGACGAGTGCTGCTTCATCCTTTGAATGTAAGAATAATACCCATGTGTATTTTGAGTAGTCATCGACGATCACAAGAGCATATCTTTTCCTTGATATAGAAGAAATGTTGACCGGTCCAAACAGATCCATATGAATCAGTTGAAGGGGTGAACCAATATCAGTCATGCCTTTGCTCCTGTGTGATGCTTTCTTTGACTTCCCTTTTTCACATGCATCACAGAGTCCTTCTTGACAGAATTCTTTCTGTGGCAATCCTCTCACAAGTTCCCTTTTGACTAAAGAATTCATAGTCTTAAAGTTCAAGTGTGAGAGCTTCCGATGCCATAACCAACTATCATCAGCAGAGGCCTTGGTGTAGAAACACTTGACCTCCCCCTTACTTGCTGAGTCTATGTCGGCTATAAACAAACTTGATTTTCTTACACCACGAAGTGTAAGATCCTTGTTCTTCTGGTTCTGGATTAAGCAAACTTCCTTCTGAAAGATTACGTCGTATCCTTTGTCACAGAACTGACTGATACTCAGTAAGTTGTGCTTAAGTCCTTCCACCAGAGAGATATCTTCAATGATGACATTTCCAACTTTCAGCTTACCATATCCCGTTGTAAAACCTTTGCTGTCATCTCCAAAGATTACAATTGGGCCGGTTCTCATCACCACATCTGTGAGCAGGGACTTTTCTCCAGTCATGTGTCTTGAACAACCACTATCAAGAACCCACACAACTTTACTTTTCCTTCCTGTGCCCTACATTCACAAATGGATTAAACTTTCTTTGGTACCCAGACGTTCTTGGGTCCAGGTGATTTAGTAGAAACAGGATTATCAACAGAAACTGGTTTAACATGTTCTTGTTCAGGGGTGACTGGACTCTTCTCCTTTTTAGTCTTAGCAGAAGTGCTTTTAGACTTGGAGTTGGGAGTTTCCTTCTTCTTAGAAGGACTAGCAGTCTTTGCCACAGGGGCAACAGAAGGTGCAGGCATATTCATATTCATGGTAGATGGTACAGAAAAAGATGCATTCAACATGGTAAAGCATGCAGACATCATATTCATAGCACATAGCATGCAACCTACTCTACCACATGGCAAATGAACAGCATTCATGTTAACAGTATTAGGTGTGCTAGAAACAGAATTATCTACTTTAATCACTTTACATGCATGAGTAAGATGATTAGTAGAATTGCAATTATTACAAACCTTTCTAGCATTAGAATTCCTAGAATTGGTGTTCTTAGGATCTAACTTGCCATTCCTGTTGTTCTTCTTCTTGTTGGAACTAGTACTTCCTAATCCAGTTTTATCTGAGTCATCTCTGACATGGGAATTAGAAGGTACATCTTGTGATTCCTGTTTTACTTGAGGCTTAACAACTTCCTCATTTTTCAACTCTTCCTTGATAACAAGGTCTTCTTCTATCAGAGGTTCTGTTTGTGCCATTCTAAAGATAGGGGTCTTGGTGTTCTTCAGAATTTTAGGTATATTTGTTCCTTCAGGAGCATTCTCAGTTCCTGCTGAAACAAATATGCCTTCATTCTCTTTTCTCTTCTTTCTTTTAGCTCTTTCCAAAGAACTATAGTCAAGGCCAATAGCAACCTTCTTATCAACCCTTTGACTATCCAAGATCTCTTTCTGTAGAAAAGCAGAATTCTGATAGGCCCTATGTCACACCCCAAACCAACACACACACACGAATTGATATAATATGAACAAGAGACAGATAAATAATAAATCCGGAAATTAGGATTACATAATTTAAATCCCAAAAGGGTAACCTTTAGTTAATTACAAGTCCAAAAAGGTGAAATAAAGTCCCGAAAGATCTTATAAGTTCAGAGTGTGGATCAGCCCATCTAACTAGTACAAAACATAATAGCGAAAGCCGCTTATATCATATATGCTACCTTCGCCCTTAAACAATTCTCTGCGTAGCCAGTGGTCGATTTACGTGTTGTTTGCTTTGTGCGTACCATATTTGCTAGCTGTAAAAGGGGTTAAATACGAGAACATGAGCAAAGACGCTCAGCAAGTACTAACAGTCCTAAACACATGGCATCATAATAATATCAAAGGTGTCCGAAACAAATTTAAGAATAAATGATAAAGCATTCATTAAGGTTCATGATAATATGATGAATGGACATGGCAAAACACATGGATAATCATGGTATAGAAATCATGGCATCGTGGCAATATGGCAACATGTTATAATCATATCATCATCAAAATTCATTTTAGGACGCTACGGATTACAGCCGGTGATCAGCCGCGAAGTAATCCCGAACCGCGCTGGGTTCTCAAATATAATGGGATCCCTAGGCTATATGTGAGCCTAATAATATGTGAAAAGGACTTGCGTCTAGTCCAAATCACTAAAGAAAACATTTTATAATTCATTTTGATTTATAACATGGATGCCGGAAAAAGGTTTATATCATCTTTTATTGAAATATGGCAAAGGGAATCAAATTCACTAATGATGTGTCAAACGCATATTGGACTTAAGGGGGTAAGTTCCAAAGTCAAAAGAAAGTCAATTCTATCAAGGGTTATTCGGTATTTATGAAAGTGTACGTGTCATGATATTATTGGAAGTTTTTAATAGGGAATCTAACATTTTGGGTACAAGTGTAAGGATATATTTGAAAGGAAGGTACTAGTATGATCGAAATTTTATATCAAGGTATTTGCGAATATAATAGGCAGGGTGATTATCGCAACTAAATATTCATAAGGATTTACGAGTCACGGGTACACATATTTTTGCAACAATTGTAAAGATAAGGATGTAGTAACTTGCCTTTGCAAGATTCTGAGATTATTCAATCTTGATAGTACGAGCTTTTCCTTTCGCCTCGGAACCTACACATTATATTAACCTCGTCACTAAACGGCATTTTAAGTCTAATTTATATTACACGCGCCTATTCTCTAGTTACGTAACCTAATACTCTATTATTAGCTAACTATCGCTATAAGAGTCATTACACGTACTTAATTTTAGGTATACATGCTCATTTATACATATGAAAGACAATTAACATAATCATGTATTCACATACTCCACATAGTCACATAATTCACATAGTCACATAATGGCATGGCATGATTTATTAACTATATATATATATACTACATACTTAAACTCCTAAACACATAAGCAAGTAGCACATAAAGGCTAATTTCTAAACTTCTAAACTCCTCATACTGACCTTATCTTAATCCTAAAAGTGCTTGCAAAACTCAGCCCTTATACCCTTGACAATCATGCAAGAGTTGCACTTACAACTCTCCAATGGCTCTCTAAGGTTGCTCTCGGTTACTTAGTGAAAATAAGATGCTCTAACTAGGGCCTTCACTCTAATTTACTTCTAATAGGTTTCTAAGACTCTAAACTTACTTGTGCAATTGATACAATACAAAGGCCTCACACAAATTGGTTTAAAATGTTCAAAGGGCACAGTGAGGTTCTCTGTTGCAACCTCTCTGCACTACCTGCATCCTAACTGAGATAATTTAATGTGTACTAAGTGCATTCCTACCAAATCAATTCCCATGGATTCCCAACTCTTAAGGCTATCTCTCAGACTTGGTTTCACTCCAAGGCCCCATCTGAAACTTCCCAGGTTATTACATAAAGTTGACACTGCTGAAAACTACCCTGTTTCCCAACTGCCTTGTGTTTACTGATTTAAAACTCTGTTTTCTCACTAGGATTTGGGTTCTAATGGTTTGTTAGGCTTTCTTAGGGTTCACTAAGCTCAGTTAAGCCAAGGCCCCATGAAGGCCTCACTCATGACAAGGTGAAAACCTCACAAGAACACAGATTGTTCAATTCTGCCCTGTTTTGGGGTATCTACTGTTTTGAGTGTGTATACCTACCTAAATGCAGGGGCTTTGGTGATTTAAGACTACTGGAATCATAACAAAACTCACTCCCAACTCCTGGACACTTGGGACCAGCAAAACCCAACCAAATCAACACCAAAACTCCTAGTTTCTATGTGCAAAAATCTGTCCAGTGCTAGTGTGTGCCTCCTTCCACCTTATCACCCATCTTAACACCATTCAACAACAACCAAGCCAACAACTCTAGTCTATAATCTATATACCACTATTGTATAGCCTTATACAAGAAATTACAACACAAATCAAGCCTCAAAAATCACATTACCGAAGCCAAAAATCACAGCAGAGCAGAGCAGATTGGTTTTCAGCATTTCTAAGCATGATTTCGATCTAATACTCCATATAAAATCACATAATACATCAAAACTGAACATGACTAATCATGGCACATATTATACTAGCATTTTATGGCAAAAACCGAGGCATGCAATGATCAAAAACCAGTTTAAAAAGTGACAAAATCAGCATACACTTTATACTATGAAAATCATGACATGCACTTATAAACTCTAACTTTCTTGGCAAGATCTTGACATGCAATGTTTAAAACTTTGTAAAACAATCTTGTAAAGACTGAAACTCAAAGATCCCAGCAAGAAACATCTCATTCCATCCACAAAAATCATCCAAATCAATGGATTCCCTTCGGCTCCTTGGGAGTCATTGCCGAGGGCTTGAACCAAGGTTATGGCTTGACAAATGGGGGTGATACACTCCCTCAAGACCACTCCTTGTCCAAGTATTTAAGCCACAATGAGTTCAACTCTAGGTCCATGAGAACCAAAGTCGAAAACTCTTGGCTTGATGACATGCAAGTACTCAAACTAACCTTAAATGGAAGCTTGTGACTAGGAGATGATTTTTCTCTCTTGGATGAGTTGCAAAATATGTGTGTATATGAGGTTATGAAGAGAAAATTTTAAGGGTTTGGGAGGGGGTTTCTACTCAGCTGAAATGAGAGAGAGGGAGGAGAGTTTGGTGGGTTTGATTTTGTGTGTAGTGTGGTGTAGGAAATGATGAAGTCTTGTGCTTTTGACTAGACTAGAAGTGAGTGGATTTGGGTAGTTACAATTCTATCCTTCTAGTGGCTTTAGGTGAGAATGCATGCAAGGTTTTAGTGGTAATTACAAGAGTCAAATGGTGTGAATAGTCGGTCATGCCCTTGGACTCTATTCTCTACCAAAATGCATGCAAGGGTACTAGTGTAATCTTATAATTACTAAAAGTATGAATAAAATGAATGGATTTTAATAAATAAACTACAATTCCATAAATCATCAAATTAATACTATAAATACTATGAGATTTTACAAGTTTAACAAAATCATGATCAAAAATTTTGGACAAAGAAATATTTTTAAAAGCATTTTCAAGTATTACCTTCTAATATATAATCTTTGTATAAAAAGAATTTACACACAATAATACATGTAATAATTCACAACGAAACGACTTTCCACTACAATTATATATGTATATCATATCACGTAATCGCTCGCATTACAATTTACCACTATTTACGATAATCTCTACTATTATTAAATCGCGTAGCCGCAACTATTAAATTAACATCGAATCGTGCAAGATAATTAATCGCGTAGCTAAATTTCTCGCATACGACTATTTATACACGAAATATAATCTAATTATGCCATCAAGTCATGTATAAATCCCAATTATCACTAAATCGCGTAACAAGAAATCTTACTCGCGTACAAAATATATCGCGTAGAAATTATATCGCATAAAAGTTATATTAGTGATACTTGCAATACCACATAACAAGAGAATATATATATATACACTCTTATATAACAATTCCACGTATCGACATAATAACATAGAATATAAGTATCGTGCTTATGAAGAAGTTCAAAATTACCGGTTGTTACATCCTCTCCCCCTTATAGGATTCTGTCCTCAGAATCTAGGAGAATAATTGAGGATACCGATTCCGCATATCAGACTCTAGCTCCCAAGTGGCTTCTTCTACCCTTGGATTCCTCCACAACACTTTTACCAAGCTTACTGATTTCTTCCTAAGTTTTCTTTCTTGCCGATCTAGTATTTGTACGGGATGTTCTTCATATGATAAATCAGTCTGGATCTCCACTGGTTCACTTTCTATCACATGATTGGCGTCCGGATTATACTTCTTGAGTAATGAGACATGAAACACATTATGCACGTACTGATATTGTGGTGGCAATGCTAACTCGTAGGCAACTTTTCCAACTTGGTTCAAGACTTCAAAAGGTCCAATGTATCTTGGTGCTAGTTTTCCTTTCTTACCAAATCTGGTCAAACCCTTCCACGGTGATATTTTTAGCAATACAGCTTCCCCAATTTCAAACTTCACATCTTTTCGAGCGGGGTCCGCGTACTTCCTTTGTCTGTCTTGTGCAGCAATTAGTCTCTTCTTGATTACCGTGATGGTGTCCTTCATTTGTTGTACCAATTCAGGTCCTAAAACCTTCCCTTCTCCAACTTCATCCCAATTCGTCGGTGTTCTGCATTTCCGTCCATATAAAGCTTCGTATGGTGGCATGCCAATGCTGGAATGGTAACTATTATTGTATGAAAACTCCACAAGGGGTAAATGTTCGTCCCAACTTCCCGAAAAGTCAATGGCACAGCTTCGCAACATATCTTCAATGGTTTGGATTGTTCGTTCGCTTTGGCCGTCAGTTTGTGGATGATATGCCGTGCTCATGTTCAATTTCGTCCCTAATTGTTCTTGAAATTGCCTCCAAAATCTCGAATTGAATCGTGGGTCCCGATCTGAAACTATTGATATAGGTACACCATGTCTCAACACGATTTCGCGTACATACATATGAACTAGTCTGTCTAAAGAAGACTTCTCGTTAATTGGAAGAAAATGTGCCGATTTCGTAAGACGGTCAACTATTACCCAAATTGCATCGTGTCCAGAACGCGTTCGAGGTAATCCTACTACAAAGTCCATGGCAATATTTTCCCACTTCCATTCTGGAATCTTCAATGGCTGAATCAGACCACTCGGTCTCTGATGTTCGGCTTTTACCCTTTGGCATGTATCACATTTTGAAGTCCATTCTGCAATTTCTCTTTTCATGTTCGGCCACCAGAAATTCTTCTTTAAGTCTTGGTACATCTTGGTGCTTCCCGGGTGAATCGAAAATCTAGAGTTGTGTGCTTCTTGCAAAATTTCATTCTTCAATTCAGTCACATTCGGAATCCAAATTCTTGATGAAAATCTTAACACACCTTGCTCATCTTTCTGTGTACAAATTTCTTCTCCCGTCAACTGATTATCTTCTCGAGTTATCACTTCGTCTTGATATTTCTTTATCTTCTCTAACAGAGTTGGTTTAAAGGTAATGGCATAACACATTTCTTCTGCCCCTCCAAGTTCACAAAACTCTAATTGCAACTTCTCAATTTCATTTGACAACTCCTTTGGCATTGAAATCACATTTAACTTCTCTTTTCTGCTTAATGCGTCCGCTACCACGTTGGCCTTCCCAGGATGATATTGTATCGAACAATCATAGTCTTTGATCAACTCCAACCATCGGCGCTGTCTCATATTTAGCTCTTTTTGAGTGAAAAGGTACTTCAGGCTCTTATGATCTGTATATATCTCACATTTCTCCCCGTACAAGTAGTGTCTCCACAATTTCAAAGCAAAAACTATCGCAGCCAATTCTAAATCATGAGTTGGGTACTTCTGTTCATGTGGCTTAAGTTGTCTCGAAGCGTACGCTATTACTTTTCCATGTTGCATCAACACACATCCAAGTCCTTTGTAAGAGGCGTCACTGTATATCACAAAATCTCCCTTGTCATCGGGTAATGCTAAAACCGGTGCAGTTACTAGTCTTTGCTTCAACTCTTGAAAACTACTTTCACACTTCCCCGTCCATTCAAACTTCTCATTCTTCCTTGTTAATTTGGTCAATGGTACGGCAATCTTCGAAAAATCTTTCACAAACCTTCGGTAATATCCTGCTAATCCCATGAAACTCCTCACTTCTGTTGGCGTCTTTGGTCTCTCCCAATTCATCACAGCCTCAATCTTTTCGGGGTCCACTCTAATCCCCTCACTTCCAACAATATGTCCTAGAAATCTTACTTCCGTCAACCAAAACTCACATTTCGAGAATTTGGCATACAATCTCTCCTTTCGCAACACTTCCAACACTCTTCTCAAATGTTCTTCGTGATCAGCTTCCGTCTTTGAATACACCAAAATATCATCGATGAAAACTATGACGAATTTATCTAAATATTCCTTGAATACCCGATTCATTAAGTCCATGAAAGCAGCCGGTGCGTTTGTCAATCCAAAAGCCATAACAAGGAATTCGTAATGTCCGTATCGTGTTCGAAAAGCTGTCTTCGGTATGTCTTCAGCCTTAATCTTCAATTGGTGGTATCCCGACCGTAGATCAATTTTCGAAAAACAAGAAGCTCCCTTGAGTTGGTCAAACAGATCATCAATTCTAGGCAAAGGGTACCTATTCTTAATCGTCAATTTGTTCAATTCTCGATAATCTATACAAAGTCTCATACTCCCGTCTTTCTTCTTCACAAACAAGACCGGTGCGCCCCAAGGTGAAACACTTGGCCGTATAAATCCCTTGTCTAATAGCTCTTGTATTTGCTTCGCCAATTCCTTCATCTCTGACGGAGCCATTCTATAAGGAGCCTTCGAAACAGGTTCGGTGCCGGGTGCAAGTTCTATTGTAAACTCGATTTGTCGGTCCGGGGGTAAGCCAGGAAGTTCTTCGGGAAACACATCTATAAAATCTCTTACTACTGGAATGTCTTCAGGGCTAGAAACTTCTTTACTCTTATCAATTACATATGCCAAATACGCCTCGCATCCCTTCCGAATCATCTTCTTTGCTTGCATCGAAGTAAGAAATCTTTGAGTTTGCCTTTGACCCTTGAATGTTACCTTCTTGCCTTGTGGTGAACTCAATACTACCGTTTTGTTCTTGCAATCTATTTGAGCATTAAAGCTTGTCAACCAATCCATCCCTAATATCACGTCGAATTCGCCTAACTGGAAAGGAATAAGACTCGCAGGAAAAACGTGTTCGGCTATCACTATTGTACAATGGGGGCACACATGTTCTACAGATATTCTATCTTGATTAGCTAAGACAACAGATAGGGGTTCATGCATCAATTGGGTTTCACAATTCCACTTATCAACAAAAGACTTCGAAATAAATGACCTTGTAGCTCCCGAGTCAATCAATACTTTAGCACTAGCAGCGTTCACAGAAAGCGTACCTGAAACTACATCAGAACTTTGAATTGCATCCTTTACATTCATGTTGAAAGTCCTTGCTTGTGCCGGATAGGTCAAAGCTGGATGAGATGAGGATGATGCCATTTGAGGTTGATTGAAAGGCATTGGAAATGATGGTGCTGGCATAGGAGTTGCTTGATTCATCGGATACGGCATAGCAGTCATTTGTAGCAATTGATTGTTAACCGCTCCTTTGCATTCCCTTGACACATGTCCCACTCTACCACACTTGTAGCACGTGACATTGGCCTTCTGATTCTTACATTCATGAGCATAGTGGCCTTTTGCATGACACTTGTAACAAACTACGTTCGCCTTGTTGCAAATCCCCGTATGCTTCTTATTACAAACTTTACACTCCGGAATTGATCCTTGCAGGGGTTTCTGTCCACTCGATTGAAATCTGTTTTCTTGTGACTTGTTCCCAGATTCTCTCTTCTTGAAGTTTCCGGGTCCACTTTGAAGTTTAAACCTTTGATTAACTTTTTGATTCTGGCCCTTGTAACTTGTGCCTTCTTCTCCCGATTCAAATCTTCTCTTTTTGTTGCCTTTCTCCTTCTGATTCTGCTCACTTTCGCCTTCAATTACCATTGCTTTTTGAACTACTTCAGCATAAGTAGTCAATTCAAAAGCTACCACCCGACTTCTCAACCACGGCTTTAGTCCTTGTTGAAATCTCTTCGCTCTCTTCTCTTCAGAATCAACATACTCTCCCATAAATCTAGATAGTTCAGTGAACTTCTTCTCATACTCCCCAACTGTCATATTATCTTGTTTTAATTCAAAGAACTTCATCTCCATTTGTGTTTGCATATAGCGAGGAAAGTACTTATCCAAAAACATTCTCTTAAATCTGTCCCAAGTAATAATTCCTTCGGGTTCTAAAGCTTTTGTTGTTTCCCACCAATAGTTCGATTCTCCTTTAAGAAAATAAGCAGCATACTCCACCTTCTGATTATCTCCAACATTTGTCAAGGCAAAAGCCTTCTCCATCTCTTTTAACCAAGCATGAGCTTCAACCGGATCTTGAGTTCCTTTGAATTCCGGGGGTTTTACGGATTGGAAGGTTTTGAAAGTGGTGACATTTCCTGGAGGTGGTTGTGGTGGTTGCATTTGTTGAAGAAGTTGTTGTTGTTGGGCAATAGTGGCTGTTTGTTGGCGTACCAATTCTAGAAGTTGTGTTATGTCAAGGTTCTGGTTTGCGTTTCGGTTTCCTTCTTCCGTATTTTCTCGGTTATTCGTGGGTCTTCCTCGAGCTCTTTTAGGTGCCATATTCTGAAATAAAAGTTATACAACTTTAAATGATACAAGGTTACGGGATTATTCACAATTATCATGGTATGCAGTTCGATATAAACAATAGAAATGATGCATGGTTATAAGCAAATTTAAAGAGCAATATAGGAATCAAGGAAAGTGCATTGCTGAATTAAAACATGGTTCGAAACGAAAGGTACGAATGTCAAAGTACGAAATACGAGTACAGATCTGAAAATAGTACGAAAGTCTAGAAACAGAAATAAACATCATAGTGATAAAAGAAACAGCCTAAGCAACTAAAGGTCACGTCCTCTAGTCCTCGTCCTCCTCCTCGGTCTCCTCCTCACGGGTCCTAGGGATGTTAGGGGTCGTGTCCTCACGCAGCATCTTGACCATGCTCCTAAGTTCATCCGCTATCATCTGCACAGTGAGCTGGCTGGACCGGTCACGGTGTACTGGCATCTTCTCCAACCTGGATGTGGCCACCTGGATCAATGACTCAAGCCTAGAGATGGTCTTCTCCTTAGGTCCGTCACCCATGATATGATCACTCGAATAAACCTCCTCAATGCGCTCCATGAGCCTGTCATACTTCCCTTGGATAGTGTCGAGCTCCAGCCTCAAGTCAGCATAGACAGAAAAGGGAATAGGTTCAGGCGGCGGGACCGAAGATGAGTGCGCACGTTGCTGTCAATAATATATATATATATATATATATAAAAGGGGTTAGATACTATTAAATCGAACGACGCATAATAATACTCCCGATATATATATATATATATATATAATATACTTATACACCCTATGATCCTAATTGGGCTGTCCAGGGACTCTAAACCTAGGCTCTGATGCCAAAAATGTCACACCCCAAACCAACACACACACACGAATTGATATAATATGAACAAGAGACAGATAAATAATAAATCCGGAAATTAGGATTACATAATTTAAATCCCAAAAGGGTAACCTTTAGTTAATTACAAGTCCAAAAAGGTGAAATAAAGTCCCGAAAGATCTTATAAGTTCAGAGTGTGGATCAGCCCATCTAACTAGTACAAAACATAATAGCGAAAGCCGCTTATATCATATATGCTACCTTCGCCCTTAAACAATTCTCTGCGTAGCCAGTGGTCGATTTACGTGCTGTTTGCTTTGTGCGTACCATATTTGCTAGCTGTAAAAGGGGTTAAATACGAGAACATGAGCAAAGACGCTCAGCAAGTACTAACAGTCCTAAACACATGGCATCATAATAATATCAAAGGTGTCCGAAACAAATTTAAGAATAAATGATAAAGCATTCATTAAGGTTCATGATAATATGATGAATGGACATGGCAAAACACATGGATAATCATGGTATAGAAATCATGGCATCGTGGCAATATGGCAACATGTTATAATCATATCATCATCAAAATTCATTTTAGGACGCTACGGATTACAGCCGGTGATCAGCCGCGAAGTAATCCCGAACCGCGCTGGGTTCTCAAATATAATGGGATCCCTAGGCTATATGTGAGCCTAATAATATGTGAAAAGGACTTGCGTCTAGTCCAAATCACTAAAGAAAACATTTTATAATTCATTTTGATTTATAACATGGATGCCGGAAAAAGGTTTATATCATCTTTTATTGAAATATGGCAAAGGGAATCAAATTCACTAATGATGTGTCAAACGCATATTGGACTTAAGGGGGTAAGTTCCAAAGTCAAAAGAAAGTCAATTCTATCAAGGGTTATTCGGTATTTATGAAAGTGTACGTGTCATGATATTATTGGAAGTTTTTAATAGGGAATCTAACATTTTGGGTACAAGTGTAAGGATATATTTGAAAGGAAGGTACTAGTATGATCGAAATTTTATATCAAGGTATTTGCGAATATAATAGGCAGGGTGATTATCGCAACTAAATATTCATAAGGATTTACGAGTCACGGGTACACATATTTTTGCAACAATTGTAAAGATAAGGATGTAGTAACTTGCCTTTGCAAGATTCTGAGATTATTCAATCTTGATAGTACGAGCTTTTCCTTTCGCCTCGGAACCTACACATTATATTAACCTCGTCACTAAACGGCATTTTAAGTCTAATTTATATTACACGCGCCTATTCTCTAGTTACGTAACCTAATACTCTATTATTAGCTAACTATCGCTATAAGAGTCATTACACGTACTTAATTTTAGGTATACATGCTCATTTATACATATGAAAGACAATTAACATAATCATGTATTCACATACTCCACATAGTCACATAATTCACATAGTCACATAATGGCATGGCATGATTTATTAACTATATATATATATACTACATACTTAAACTCCTAAACACATAAGCAAGTAGCACATAAAGGCTAATTTCTAAACTTCTAAACTCCTCATACTGACCTTATCTTAATCCTAAAAGTGCTTGCAAAACTCAGCCCTTATACCCTTGACAATCATGCAAGAGTTGCACTTACAACTCTCCAATGGCTCTCTAAGGTTGCTCTCGGTTACTTAGTGAAAATAAGATGCTCTAACTAGGGCCTTCACTCTAATTTACTTCTAATAGGTTTCTAAGACTCTAAACTTACTTGTGCAATTGATACAATACAAAGGCCTCACACAAATTGGTTTAAAATGTTCAAAGGGCACAGTGAGGTTCTCTGTTGCAACCTCTCTGCACTACCTGCATCCTAACTGAGATAATTTAATGTGTACTAAGTGCATTCCTACCAAATCAATTCCCATGGATTCCCAACTCTTAAGGCTATCTCTCAGACTTGGTTTCACTCCAAGGCCCCATCTGAAACTTCCCAGGTTATTACATAAAGTTGACACTGCTGAAAACTACCCTGTTTCCAACTGCCTTGTGTTTACTGATTTAAAACTCTGTTTTCTCACTAGGATTTGGGTTCTAATGGTTTGTTAGGCTTTCTTAGGGTTCACTAAGCTCAGTTAAGCCAAGGCCCCATGAAGGCCTCACTCATGACAAGGTGAAAACCTCACAAGAAACACAGATTGTTCAATTCTGCCCTGTTTTGGGGTATCTACTGTTTGAGTGTGTATACCTACCTAAATGCAGGGGCTTTGGTGATTTAAGACTACTGGAATCATAACAAAACTCACTCCCAACTCCTGGACACTTGGGACCAGCAAAACCCAACCAAATCAACACCAAAACTCCTAGTTTCTATGTGCAAAAATCTGTCCAGTGCTAGTGTGTGCCTCCTTCCACCTTATCACCCATCTTAACACCATTCAACAACAACCAAGCCAACAACTCTAGTCTATAATCTATATACCACTATTGTATAGCCTTATACAAGAAATTACAACACAAAATCAAGCCTCAAAAATCACATTACCGAAGCCAAAATCACAGCAGAGCAGAGCAGATTGGTTTTCAGCATTTCTAAGCATGATTTCGATCTAATACTCCATATAAAATCACATAATACATCAAAACTGAACATGACTAATCATGGCACATATTATACTAGCATTTTATGGCAAAAACCGAGGCATGCAATGATCAAAAACCAGTTTAAAAAGTGACAAAATCAGCATATACACTTTATACTATGAAAATCATGACATGCACTTATAAACTCTAACTTTCTTGGCAAGATCTGACATGCAATGTTTAAAAACTTTGTAAAACAATCTTGTAAAGACTGAAACTCAAAGATCCCAGCAAGAAACATCTCATTCCATCCACAAAAAATCATCCAAATCAATGGATTCCCTTCGGCTCCTTGGGAGTCATTGCCGAGAGCTTGAAACCAAGGTTATGGCTTGACAAATGGGGGTGATACACTCCCTCAGACCACTCCTTGTCCAAGTATTTAAGCCACAATGAGTCAACTCTAGGTCCATGAGAACCAAAGTCGAAAACTCTTGGCTTGATGACATGCAAGTACTCAAACTAACCTTAAATGGAAGCTTGTGACTAGGAGATGATTTTTTCTCTCTTGGATGAGTTGCAAAATATGTGTGTATATGAGGTTATGAGAGAAAAATTTAAGGGTTGGGAGGGGGTTTCTACTCAGCTGAAATGAGAGAGAGGGAGGAGAGTTTGGTGGGTTTGATTTTGTGTGTAGTGTGTGTAGGAATGATTAAGTCTTGTGCTTTTGACTAGACTAGAAGTGAGTGGATTTGGGTAGTTACAATTCTATCCTTCTAGTGGCTTTAGGTGAGAATGCATGCAAGGTTTTAGTGGTAATTACAAGAGTCAAATGGTGTGAATAGTCGGTCATGCCCTTGGACTCTATTCTCTACCAAAATGCATGCAAGGGTACTAGTGTAATCTTATAATTACTAAAAGTATGAATAAAATGAATGGATTTTAATAAATAAACTACAATTCCATAAATCATCAAATTAATACTATAAATACTATGAGATTTTACAAGTTTAACAAAATCATGATCAAAAATTTTGGACAAAGAAATATTTTTAAAAGCATTTTCAAGTATTACCTTCTAATATATAATCTTTGTATAAAAAGAATTTACACACAATAATACATGTAATAATTCACAACGAAACGACTTTCCACTACAATTATATATGTATATCATATCACGTAATCGCTCGCATTACAATTTACCACTATTTACGATAATCTCTACTATTATTAAATCGCGTAGCCGCAACTATTAAATTAACATCGAATCGTGCAAGATAATTAATCGCGTAGCTAAATTTCTCGCATACGACTATTTATACACGAAATATAATCTAATTATGCCATCAAGTCATGTATAAATCCCAATTATCACTAAATCGCGTAACAAGAAATCTTACTCGCGTACAAAATATATCGCGTAGAAATTATATCGCATAAAAGTTTATATTAGTGATACTTGCAATACCACATAACAAGAGAATATATATATATACACTCTTATATAACAATTCCACGTATCGACATAATAACATAGAATATAAGTATCGTGCTTATGAAGAAGTTCCAAATTACCCGGTTGTTACACCCTAAGCTTAGTTTCTAGGTCAGCAATCTGAGACCTAAGGGACTCCTCAATTTCTGCACTACACTTCTCCTTATTCTCTAGATATTCAATTCTATCTTTAAGGTTAGTGTTCATGAGTTTCTCTAAAGCTAATTCATCTACTCTTTCTTCAAGTTTAGCTATCTTTAGAGAAAGACTACAGTTATCTGATTCTGAAGCTAATAAACTAGTGTGCAAGTTATACATCTCTTGGCCTAGTTCATTTATAGTCTTTTATAATCAGCATTAGTCATGTCATCAACACAGAAATTCAGGAGATACCTGAGATGGAGATTCCTCGACAGTGTCAGCCATTAATGCAATGCATAATTGCTCTGGACAGGTTCATCATCAGAATCTGTGTCATCCCAGCTTTTTCCCTCAGCAATGTAAGCTCTTCCTTTGTGCTTGGCCACCATTGCTTCCAACTTAGCTTTTAGCTTCTCATTCTCTTTCTTCAGATCCTCATAAGAATTCTTCTTATCATATGAGTTGCTTCTGACAGGAGCTGCTTTGGGTTTCCTGCACTCTGTTGCAAAGTGCCCTAAGTCATTGCAGTTGTAGCATCTGACCTTGCTCTTGTCGTACATGTTTGGTTTGAAACTGCCAGTACTCTTTGACCCTGACCCTGAGTATCCTCCTTTACCTTGAAACTTGTTCCCTGAAGCTTTCTTGTACCGGGGTTCTTCCTGAACTTGATATGCTTGAACCTTGCAGCCATATAAGCCATTGACTTATCTTCCAGCTGCTCCAGCTCTTCTTGAGTGTAAAACTCATCCTCCGGTTCATCAGAAACTTCATCAATTTCAGCTTCTACAATCTCAGTAATGGTAGAAGGATAGTCAGCTTTGATGGATGAACAATCACTCTGAGCAACAGTGTGATCATTGATACCATATTCAACTAATTGTTGATAACCAAAGTATGGTTGATCAGCAATAAGTGCAGTGGTCTTCTGTAAGGCTATACTCTTGGATTCTGTTGATCCACCACCATATATAATCTTTCTTTGTTCAAGTTCCATCTCAAAAGTCTTCAGTTTTCCAAACAGCTTTTCCAAAGTCATAGTTCTGAAGTCGCTTCTTTCCCGGATGGTCTTTGTCTTTACAACTAGATGGGGTGGCATCACAAATGAGAACTTTATGTTAATCTCTTTCTGTGGATAAGTCTTCCATGCAGGGTGAGTTTAGTCATTCAACAACAGCATGAACCTCTCATAGATTTGAGAAATGTTCTCTCCAGGTATTGCCTGAAATGCTTCATATCTGGCAATTAGCATATCGTATCTATTTTCCCTGACTTCTTCAGATCCCTCCATCAATGCCTCAATAGTGTCCCACATCTGCTTTGAAGTTTTCAGACTTAGTATCAGATGTGTCATTGTCTTGGTCATTGATTCAACAATTATGAGTTGCAGATTATGATCATGTGCAACATATTCCTTGTCAGTGTCAGTGTATTCACTTTTCTCTTTGGGAACAGACTTCTGGTGGAATACGAACACCATTTTCAACAGATTCAGGTATAATCTTCATAGGCACAAATGGACCATTTCCAGAATCCCAATGAACATGGGATTAGCAACTCTGATGTACAGCAACATCTTCATCTTCCAGTTGTTGTAGTCATCCTTGTCAAATGGAGGTACTTTGATTCCTAACTTGTGTGTCGACATTGTTATCAGATAAAATTAACGATTGTACGGACAGCTAGCTTTTCAGATTGGTTACGGATCTCAGATCTGTATATCGATCAGCTAAGCTTGATAACAATTGTTAGGTCCAATCAGACGTAGAAGGGGGGGGTTGAATACGTCTAATACGCATATAAAAGCACAAATACATCAAAATGAACATGACTAAAACGCAGTGGCACCATATTAACGAGCTTCATTGGCAAACCGAGGCATGCAATGAGTCAAAACCTTTAAGAAAAGTGACAAAATCAGCATACACTTTAGACTATGAAATCATGACATGCACTTATAACTCTACACTTCTTGGCAAGATCTTGACATGCAATGTTTAAGAACTTTGTAAACAATCTTGTAAGACGCAAACTCAAAGATCCCAGTCAAGAAACATCTCATTCCATCCACAAAAATCATCCACAATCAATGGATTCCCTTCGGCCTCCTTGGGAGTCATTGCCGAGGGCTTGAACCAAGGTTATGGCTTGCAAATGGGGGTGATAAACTCTCGCCAACTCCTTGTCCAAGTATTAAGCCACAATGGTTCAACTCTAGTCCATGAGAACCAAAGTCGAAACTCTTGGCTTGAGGACATGCAAGTACTCCAAACTAACCTTAAAGGAAGCTTGTGACAGGAGTGATTGTTCTCTCTTGGATGAGTTGCAAAATATGTGTGTATATGAGGTTATGAAGAGAAATTTGAAGGGTTTGGGAGGGGTTTCTACTCAGCTGAATGAGAGAGAGGGAGGAGAGTTTGGTGGGTTGATTTTGTGTGTAGTGTGGTGTAGGAAATGAGAAGTCGTGTGCTTTTGACTAGGACTAGAAGTGAGTGGATTTGGGTAGTTACAATTCTATCCTCTAGTGGCTTTAGGTGAGAATGCATGCAAGGTTTTAGTGGTAATTACAAGGTCCAAATGGTGTGAATAGTCGGTCATGCCCTTGGACTCTAGTTCTCTACCAAAATGCCATGCAAAGGGTACTAATGTAAATTTATTAATACTAAAGTATGAATAATTTAAATCCCAAAAGGGTAACCTTTAGTTAATTACAAGTCCAAAAGGTGAAATAAAGTCCCGAAAGATCTTATAAGTTCAGAGTGTGGATCAGCCCATCTAACTAGTACAAAACATAATAGCGAAAGCCGCTTATATCATATATGCTACCTTCGCCCTTAAACAATTCTCTGCGTAGCCAGTGGTCGATTTACGTGCTGTTTGCTTTGTGCGTACCATATTTGCTAGCTGTAAAAGGGGTTAAATACGAGAACATGAGCAAAGACGCTCAGCAAGTACTAACAGTCCTAAACACATGGCATCATAATAATATCAAAGGTGTCCGAAACAAATTTAAGAATAAATGATAAAGCATTCATTAAGGTTCATGATAATATGATGAATGGACATGGCAAAACACATGGATAATCATGGTATAGAAATCATGGCATCGTGGCAATATGGCAACATGTTATAATCATATCATCATCAAAATTCATTTTAGGACGCTACGGATTACAGCCGGTGATCAGCCGCGATTAATCCCGAACCGCGCTGGGTTCTTCAAATATAATGGGATCCCTAGGCTATATGTGAGCCTAATAATATGTGAAAAGGACTTGCGTCTAGTCCAAATCACTAAAGAAAACATTTATCTATATTCATTTTGATTTATAACATGATGCCGGAAAAAGGTTTATATCATCTTTTATTGAAATATGGCAAAGGGAATCAAATTCACTAATGATGTGTCAAACGCATATTGGACTTAAGGGGGTAAGTTCCAAAGTCAAAAGAAATCAATTCTATCAAGGGTTATTCGGTATTTATGAAAGTGTACGTGTCATGATATTATATTGGAAGTTTTTAATAGGGAATCTAACATTTGGGTACAAGTGTAAGGATATATTTGAAAGGAATGTACTAGTATGAATCGAAATTTAATATCAAGGTAATTTGCGAATTATAATAGTGCAGGGTGATTATCGCAACTAAATATATCATACGGATTTACGAGTCACGGTCACTCTAGTTGTGTTTGCAAACAATTGTAAAAGATAAGGATGTAGTAACTGCTTTGCAAGATTCTGAGAGTTATTCAAATCTTGATAGTACGATCTTTTCCTTTCGCTCGGAACCTACACATTATATTAACCTCGTCACTAAACGGCATTTTAGTCTATTTAGATTACAATACTACACTGCGGCCTATTCTCTAGTTACGTAACCTAATACTCTATTTAGCTAACTAATCGCTATAAAGAGTCAATTACACGACTTAATTTTAGGTATACTGCTCATTATACAATATGAAAGACATTAACATAATCATGTATTCACATACTCCACATAGTCACATAATTCACATAGTCACATAAATGGCATGGCATGATTTATTAACTATATATATATATACTACATACTTAAACTCCTAAACACATAAGCAAGTAGCACATAAAGGCTAATTTCTAAACTTCTAAACTCCTCATACTGACCTTATCTTAATCCTAAAAGTGCTTGCAAAACTCAGCCCTTATACCCTTGACAATCATGCAAGAGTTGCACTTACAACTCTCCAATGGCTCTCTAAGGTTGCTCTCGGTTACTTAGTGAAAATAAGATGCTCTAACTAGGGCCTTCACTCTAATTTACTTCTAATAGGTTTCTAAGACTCTAAACTTACTTGTGCAATTGATACAATACAAAGGCCTCACACAAATTGGTTTAAAAATGTTCAAAGGGCACAGTGAGGTTCTCTGTTGCAACCTCTCTGCACTACCTGCATCCTAACTGAGATAATTTAATGTGTACTAAGTGCATTCCTACCAAATCAATTCCCATGGATTCCCAACTCTTAAGGCTATCTCTCAGACTTGGTTTCACTCCAAGGCCCCATCTGAAACTTCCCAGGTTATTACATAAAGTTGACACTGCTGAAAACTACCCTGTTTCCCAACTGCCTTGTGTTTACTGATTTAAAACTCTGTTTTCTCACTAGGATTTGGGTTCTAATGGTTTGTTAGGCTTTCTTAGGGTTCACTAAGCTCAGTTAAGCCAAGGCCCATGAAGGCCTCACTCATGACAAGGTGAAAACCTCACAAGAACACAGATTGTTCAATTCTGCCCTGTTTTGGGGTATCTACTGTTTTGAGTGTGTATACCTACCTAAATGCAGGGGCTTTGGTGATTTAAGACTACTGGAATCATAACAAAACTCACTCCCAACTCCTGGACACTTGGGACCAGCAAAACCCAACCAAATCAACACCAAAACTCCTAGTTTCTATGTGCAAAAATCTGTCCAGTGCTAGTGTGTGCCTCCTTCCACCTTATCACCCATCTTAACACCATTCAACAACAACCAAGCCAACAACTCTAGTCTATAATCTATATACCACTATTGTATAGCCTTATACAAGAAATTACAACACAAATCAAGCCTCAAAAATCACATTACCGAAGCCAAAAATCACAGCAGAGCAGAGCAGATTGGTTTCAGCATTTCTAAGCATGATTTCGATCTAATACTCCATATAAAATCACATAATACATCAAAACTGAACATGACTAATCATGGCACATATTATACTAGCATTTTATGGCAAAAACCGAGGCATGCAATGATCAAAAACCAGTTTAAAAAGTGACAAAATCAGCATACACTTTATACTATGAAAATCATGACATGCACTTATAAACTCTAACTTTCTTGGCAAGATCTTGACATGCAATGTTTAAAACTTTGTAAAACAATCTTGTAAAGACTGAAACTCAAAGATCCCAGCAAGAAACATCTCATTCCATCCACAAAAATCATCCAAATCAATGGATTCCCTTCGGCTCCTTGGGAGTCATTGCCGAGGGCTTGAACCAAGGTTATGGCTTGACAAATGGGGGTGATACACTCCCTCAAGACCACTCCTTGTCCAAGTATTTAAGCCACAATGAGTTCAACTCTAGGTCCATGAGAACCAAAGTCGAAAACTCTTGGCTTGATGACATGCAAGTACTCAAACTAACCTTAAATGGAAGCTTGTGACTAGGAGATGATTTTCTCTCTTGGATGGGTTGCAAAATATGTGTGTATATGAGGTTATGAAGAGAAAATTTTAAGGGTTTGGGAGGGGGTTTCTACTCAGCTGAAATGAGAGAGAGGGAGGAGAGTTTGGTGGGTTTGATTTTGTGTGTAGTGTGGTGTAGGAAATGATGAAGTCTTGTGCTTTTGACTAGACTAGAAGTGAGTGGATTTGGGTAGTTACAATTCTATCCTTCTAGTGGCTTTAGGTGAGAATGCATGCAAGGTTTTAGTGGTAATTACAAGAGTCAAATGGTGTGAATAGTCGGTCATGCCCTTGGACTCTATTCTCTACCAAAATGCATGCAAGGGTACTAGTGTAATCTTATAATTACTAAAAGTATGAATAAAATGAATGGATTTTAATAAATAAACTACAATTCCATAAATCATCAAATTAATACTATAAATACTATGAGATTTTACAAGTTTAACAAATCATGATCAAAAATTTTGGACAAAGAAATATTTTTAAAAGCATTTTCAAGTATTACCTTCTAATATATAATCTTTGTATAAAAAGATTTACACACAATAATACATGTAATAATTCACAACGAAACGACTTTCCACTACAATTATATGTATATCATATCACGTAATCGCTCGCATTACAATTTACCACTATTTACGATAATCTCTACTATTATTAAATCGCGTAGCCGCAACTATTAAATTAACATCGAATCGTGCAGATAATTAATCGCGTAGCTAAATTTCTCGCATACGACTATTTATACACGAAATATAATCTAATTATGCCATCAAGTCATGTATAAATCCCAATTATCACTAAATCGCGTACAGAAATCTTACTCGCGTACAAAATATATCGCGTAGAAATTATATCGCATAAAGTTATATTAGTGATACTTGCAATACCACATAACAAGAGAATATATATATATACACTCTTATATAACAATTCCACGTATCGACATAATAACATAGAATATAAGTATCGTGCTTATGAAGAAGTTCAAAATTACCGGTTGTTACATCCTCTCCCCTTATAGGATTCTGTCCTCAGAATCTAGGAGAATAATTGAGGATACCGATTCCGCATATCAGACTCTAGCTCCCAAGTGGCTTCTTCTACCCTTGGATTCCTCCACAACACTTTTACCAAGCTTACTGATTTCTTCCTAAGTTTTCTTTCTTGCCGATCTAGTATTTGTACGGGATGTTCTTCATATGATAAATCAGTCTGGATCTCCACTGGTTCACTTTCTATCACATGATTGGCGTCCGGATTATACTTCTTGAGTAATGAGACATGAAACACATTATGCACGTACTGATATTGTGGTGGCAATGCTAACTCGTAGGCAACTTTTCCAACTTGGTTCAAGACTTCAAAAGGTCCAATGTATCTTGGTGCTAGTTTTCCTTTCTTACCAAATCTGGTCAAACCCTTCCACGGTGATATTTTTAGCAATACAGCTTCCCCAATTTCAAACTTCACATCTTTTCGAGCGGGGTCCGCGTACTTCCTTTGTCTGTCTTGTGCAGCAATTAGTCTCTTCTTGATTACCGTGATGGTGTCCTTCATTTGTTGTACCAATTCAGGTCCTAAAACCTTCCCTTCTCCAACTTCATCCCAATTCGTCGGTGTTCTGCATTTCCGTCCATATAAAGCTTCGTATGGTGGCATGCCAATGCTGGAATGGTAACTATTATTGTATGAAAACTCCACAAGGGGTAAATGTTCGTCCCAACTTCCCGAAAAGTCAATGGCACAGCTTCGCAACATATCTTCAATGGTTTGGATTGTTCGTTCGCTTTGGCCGTCAGTTTGTGGATGATATGCCGTGCTCATGTTCAATTTCGTCCCTAATTGTTCTTGAAATTGCCTCCAAAATCTCGAATTGAATCGTGGGTCCCGATCTGAAACTATTGATATAGGTACACCATGTCTCAACACGATTTCGCGTACATACATATGAACTAGTCTGTCTAAAGAAGACTTCTCGTTAATTGGAAGAAAATGTGCCGATTTCGTAAGACGGTCAACTATTACCCAAATTGCATCGTGTCCAGAACGCGTTCGAGGTAATCCTACTACAAAGTCCATGGCAATATTTTCCCACTTCCATTCTGGAATCTTCAATGGCTGAATCAGACCACTCGGTCTCTGATGTTCGGCTTTTACCCTTTGGCATGTATCACATTTTGAAGTCCATTCTGCAATTTCTCTTTTCATGTTCGGCCACCAGAAATTCTTCTTTAAGTCTTGGTACATCTTGGTGCTTCCCGGGTGAATCGAAAATCTAGAGTTGTGTGCTTCTTGCAAAATTTCATTCTTCAATTCAGTCACATTCGGAATCCAAATTCTTGATGAAAATCTTAACACACCTTGCTCATCTTTCTGTGTACAAATTTCTTCTCCCGTCAACTGATTATCTTCTCGAGTTATCACTTCGTCTTGATATTTCTTTATCTTCTCTAACAGAGTTGGTTTAAAGGTAATGGCATAACACATTTCTTCTGCCCCTCCAAGTTCACAAAACTCTAATTGCAACTTCTCAATTTCATTTGACAACTCCTTTGGCATTGAAATCACATTTAACTTCTCTTTTCTGCTTAATGCGTCCGCTACCACGTTGGCCTTCCCAGGATGATATTGTATCGAACAATCATAGTCTTTGATCAACTCCAACCATCGGCGCTGTCTCATATTTAGCTCTTTTTGAGTGAAAAGGTACTTCAGGCTCTTATGATCTGTATATATCTCACATTTCTCCCCGTACAAGTAGTGTCTCCACAATTTCAAAGCAAAAACTATCGCAGCCAATTCTAAATCATGAGTTGGGTACTTCTGTTCATGTGGCTTAAGTTGTCTCGAAGCGTACGCTATTACTTTTCCATGTTGCATCAACACACATCCAAGTCCTTTGTAAGAGGCGTCACTGTATATCACAAAATCTCCCTTGTCATCGGGTAATGCTAAAACCGGTGCAGTTACTAGTCTTTGCTTCAACTCTTGAAAACTACTTTCACACTTCCCCGTCCATTCAAACTTCTCATTCTTCCTTGTTAATTTGGTCAATGGTACGGCAATCTTCGAAAAATCTTTCACAAACCTTCGGTAATATCCTGCTAATCCCATGAAACTCCTCACTTCTGTTGGCGTCTTTGGTCTCTCCCAATTCATCACAGCCTCAATCTTTTCGGGGTCCACTCTAATCCCCTCACTTCCAACAATATGTCCTAGAAATCTTACTTCCGTCAACCAAAACTCACATTTCGAGAATTTGGCATACAATCTCTCCTTTCGCAACACTTCCAACACTCTTCTCAAATGTTCTTCGTGATCAGCTTCCGTCTTTGAATACACCAAAATATCATCGATGAAAACTATGACGAATTTATCTAAATATTCCTTGAATACCCGATTCATTAAGTCCATGAAAGCAGCCGGTGCGTTTGTCAATCCAAAAGCCATAACAAGGAATTCGTAATGTCCGTATCGTGTTCGAAAAGCTGTCTTCGGTATGTCTTCAGCCTTAATCTTCAATTGGTGGTATCCCGACCGTAGATCAATTTTCGAAAAACAAGAAGCTCCCTTGAGTTGGTCAAACAGATCATCAATTCTAGGCAAAGGGTACCTATTCTTAATCGTCAATTTGTTCAATTCTCGATAATCTATACAAAGTCTCATACTCCCGTCTTTCTTCTTCACAAACAAGACCGGTGC
The DNA here is from genome assembly GCF_001625215.2 of Daucus carota subsp. sativus. NCBI lineage: Eukaryota > Viridiplantae > Streptophyta > Magnoliopsida > Apiales > Apiaceae > Daucus > Daucus carota. The sequence goes on from NC_030382.2 coordinate 15,451,659, forward strand.
GCCCCAAGGTGAAACACTTGGCCGTATAAATCCCTTGTCTAATAGCTCTTGTATTTGCTTCGCCAATTCCTTCATCTCTGACGGAGCCATTCTATAAGGAGCCTTCGAAACAGGTTCGGTGCCGGGTGCAAGTTCTATTGTAAACTCGATTTGTCGGTCCGGGGGTAAGCCAGGAAGTTCTTCGGGAAACACATCTATAAAATCTCTTACTACTGGAATGTCTTCAGGGCTAGAAACTTCTTTACTCTTATCAATTACATATGCCAAATACGCCTCGCATCCCTTCCGAATCATCTTCTTTGCTTGCATCGAAGTAAGAAATCTTTGAGTTTGCCTTTGACCCTTGAATGTTACCTTCTTGCCTTGTGGTGAACTCAATACTACCGTTTTGTTCTTGCAATCTATTTGAGCATTAAAGCTTGTCAACCAATCCATCCCTAATATCACGTCGAATTCGCCTAACTGGAAAGGAATAAGACTCGCAGGAAAAACGTGTTCGGCTATCACTATTGTACAATGGGGGCACACATGTTCTACAGATATTCTATCTTGATTAGCTAAGACAACAGATAGGGGTTCATGCATCAATTGGGTTTCACAATTCCACTTATCAACAAAAGACTTCGAAATAAATGACCTTGTAGCTCCCGAGTCAATCAATACTTTAGCACTAGCAGCGTTCACAGAAAGCGTACCTGAAACTACATCAGAACTTTGAATTGCATCCTTTACATTCATGTTGAAAGTCCTTGCTTGTGCCGGATAGGTCAAAGCTGGATGAGATGAGGATGATGCCATTTGAGGTTGATTGAAAGGCATTGGAAATGATGGTGCTGGCATAGGAGTTGCTTGATTCATCGGATACGGCATAGCAGTCATTTGTAGCAATTGATTGTTAACCGCTCCTTTGCATTCCCTTGACACATGTCCCACTCTACCACACTTGTAGCACGTGACATTGGCCTTCTGATTCTTACATTCATGAGCATAGTGGCCTTTTGCATGACACTTGTAACAAACTACGTTCGCCTTGTTGCAAATCCCCGTATGCTTCTTATTACAAACTTTACACTCCGGAATTGATCCTTGCAGGGGTTTCTGTCCACTCGATTGAAATCTGTTTTCTTGTGACTTGTTCCCAGATTCTCTCTTCTTGAAGTTTCCGGGTCCACTTTGAAGTTTAAACCTTTGATTAACTTTTTGATTCTGGCCCTTGTAACTTGTGCCTTCTTCTCCCGATTCAAATCTTCTCTTTTTGTTGCCTTTCTCCTTCTGATTCTGCTCACTTTCGCCTTCAATTACCATTGCTTTTTGAACTACTTCAGCATAAGTAGTCAATTCAAAAGCTACCACCCGACTTCTCAACCACGGCTTTAGTCCTTGTTGAAATCTCTTCGCTCTCTTCTCTTCAGAATCAACATACTCTCCCATAAATCTAGATAGTTCAGTGAACTTCTTCTCATACTCCCCAACTGTCATATTATCTTGTTTTAATTCAAAGAACTTCATCTCCATTTGTGTTTGCATATAGCGAGGAAAGTACTTATCCAAAAACATTCTCTTAAATCTGTCCCAAGTAATAATTCCTTCGGGTTCTAAAGCTTTTGTTGTTTCCCACCAATAGTTCGATTCTCCTTTAAGAAAATAAGCAGCATACTCCACCTTCTGATTATCTCCAACATTTGTCAAGGCAAAAGCCTTCTCCATCTCTTTTAACCAAGCATGAGCTTCAACCGGATCTTGAGTTCCTTTGAATTCCGGGGGTTTTACGGATTGGAAGGTTTTGAAAGTGGTGACATTTCCTGGAGGTGGTTGTGGTGGTTGCATTTGTTGAAGAAGTTGTTGTTGTTGGGCAATAGTGGCTGTTTGTTGGCGTACCAATTCTAGAAGTTGTGTTATGTCAAGGTTCTGGTTTGCGTTTCGGTTTCCTTCTTCCGTATTTTCTCGGTTATTCGTGGGTCTTCCTCGAGCTCTTTTAGGTGCCATATTCTGAAATAAAAGTTATACAACTTTAAATGATACAAGGTTACGGGATTATTCACAATTATCATGGTATGCAGTTCGATATAAACAATAGAAATGATGCATGGTTATAAGCAAATTTAAAGAGCAATATAGGAATCAAGGAAAGTGCATTGCTGAATTAAAACATGGTTCGAAACGAAAGGTACGAATGTCAAAGTACGAAATACGAGTACAGATCTGAAAATAGTACGAAAGTCTAGAAACAGAAATAAACATCATAGTGATAAAAGAAACAGCCTAAGCAACTAAAGGTCACGTCCTCTAGTCCTCGTCCTCCTCCTCGGTCTCCTCCTCACGGGTCCTAGGGATGTTAGGGGTCGTGTCCTCACGCAGCATCTTGACCATGCTCCTAAGTTCATCCGCTATCATCTGCACAGTGAGCTGGCTGGACCGGTCACGGTGTACTGGCATCTTCTCCAACCTGGATGTGGCCACCTGGATCAATGACTCAAGCCTAGAGATGGTCTTCTCCTTAGGTCCGTCACCCATGATATGATCACTCGAATAAACCTCCTCAATGCGCTCCATGAGCCTGTCATACTTCCCTTGGATAGTGTCGAGCTCCAGCCTCAAGTCAGCATAGACAGAAAAGGGAATAGGTTCAGGCGGCGGGACCGAAGATGAGTGCGCACGTTGCTGTCAATAATATATATATATATATATATATAAAAGGGGTTAGATACTATTAAATCGAACGACGCATAATAATACTCCCGATATATATATATATATATATATATAATATACTTATACACCCTATGATCCTAATTGGGCTGTCCAGGGACTCTAAACCTAGGCTCTGATGCCAAAAATGTCACACCCCAAACCAACACACACACACGAATTGATATAATATGAACAAGAGACAGATAAATAATAAATCCGGAAATTAGGATTACATAATTTAAATCCCAAAAGGGTAACCTTTAGTTAATTACAAGTCCAAAAAGGTGAAATAAAGTCCCGAAAGATCTTATAAGTTCAGAGTGTGGATCAGCCCATCTAACTAGTACAAAACATAATAGCGAAAGCCGCTTATATCATATATGCTACCTTCGCCCTTAAACAATTCTCTGCGTAGCCAGTGGTCGATTTACGTGCTGTTTGCTTTGTGCGTACCATATTTGCTAGCTGTAAAAGGGGTTAAATACGAGAACATGAGCAAAGACGCTCAGCAAGTACTAACAGTCCTAAACACATGGCATCATAATAATATCAAAGGTGTCCGAAACAAATTTAAGAATAAATGATAAAGCATTCATTAAGGTTCATGATAATATGATGAATGGACATGGCAAAACACATGGATAATCATGGTATAGAAATCATGGCATCGTGGCAATATGGCAACATGTTATAATCATATCATCATCAAAATTCATTTTAGGACGCTACGGATTACAGCCGGTGATCAGCCGCGAAGTAATCCCGAACCGCGCTGGGTTCTCAAATATAATGGGATCCCTAGGCTATATGTGAGCCTAATAATATGTGAAAAGGACTTGCGTCTAGTCCAAATCACTAAAGAAAACATTTTATAATTCATTTTGATTTATAACATGGATGCCGGAAAAAGGTTTATATCATCTTTTATTGAAATATGGCAAAGGGAATCAAATTCACTAATGATGTGTCAAACGCATATTGGACTTAAGGGGGTAAGTTCCAAAGTCAAAAGAAAGTCAATTCTATCAAGGGTTATTCGGTATTTATGAAAGTGTACGTGTCATGATATTATTGGAAGTTTTTAATAGGGAATCTAACATTTTGGGTACAAGTGTAAGGATATATTTGAAAGGAAGGTACTAGTATGATCGAAATTTTATATCAAGGTATTTGCGAATATAATAGGCAGGGTGATTATCGCAACTAAATATTCATAAGGATTTACGAGTCACGGGTACACATATTTTTGCAACAATTGTAAAGATAAGGATGTAGTAACTTGCCTTTGCAAGATTCTGAGATTATTCAATCTTGATAGTACGAGCTTTTCCTTTCGCCTCGGAACCTACACATTATATTAACCTCGTCACTAAACGGCATTTTAAGTCTAATTTATATTACACGCGCCTATTCTCTAGTTACGTAACCTAATACTCTATTATTAGCTAACTATCGCTATAAGAGTCATTACACGTACTTAATTTTAGGTATACATGCTCATTTATACATATGAAAGACAATTAACATAATCATGTATTCACATACTCCACATAGTCACATAATTCACATAGTCACATAATGGCATGGCATGATTTATTAACTATATATATATATACTACATACTTAAACTCCTAAACACATAAGCAAGTAGCACATAAAGGCTAATTTCTAAACTTCTAAACTCCTCATACTGACCTTATCTTAATCCTAAAAGTGCTTGCAAAACTCAGCCCTTATACCCTTGACAATCATGCAAGAGTTGCACTTACAACTCTCCAATGGCTCTCTAAGGTTGCTCTCGGTTACTTAGTGAAAATAAGATGCTCTAACTAGGGCCTTCACTCTAATTTACTTCTAATAGGTTTCTAAGACTCTAAACTTACTTGTGCAATTGATACAATACAAAGGCCTCACACAAATTGGTTTAAAATGTTCAAAGGGCACAGTGAGGTTCTCTGTTGCAACCTCTCTGCACTACCTGCATCCTAACTGAGATAATTTAATGTGTACTAAGTGCATTCCTACCAAATCAATTCCCATGGATTCCCAACTCTTAAGGCTATCTCTCAGACTTGGTTTCACTCCAAGGCCCCATCTGAAACTTCCCAGGTTATTACATAAAGTTGACACTGCTGAAAACTACCCTGTTTCCCAACTGCCTTGTGTTTACTGATTTAAAACTCTGTTTTCTCACTAGGATTTGGGTTCTAATGGTTTGTTAGGCTTTCTTAGGGTTCACTAAGCTCAGTTAAGCCAAGGCCCCATGAAGGCCTCACTCATGACAAGGTGAAAACCTCACAAGAACACAGATTGTTCAATTCTGCCCTGTTTTGGGGTATCTACTGTTTTGAGTGTGTATACCTACCTAAATGCAGGGGCTTTGGTGATTTAAGACTACTGGAATCATAACAAAACTCACTCCCAACTCCTGGACACTTGGGACCAGCAAAACCCAACCAAATCAACACCAAAACTCCTAGTTTCTATGTGCAAAAATCTGTCCAGTGCTAGTGTGTGCCTCCTTCCACCTTATCACCCATCTTAACACCATTCAACAACAACCAAGCCAACAACTCTAGTCTATAATCTATATACCACTATTGTATAGCCTTATACAAGAAATTACAACACAAATCAAGCCTCAAAAATCACATTACCGAAGCCAAAAATCACAGCAGAGCAGAGCAGATTGGTTTTCAGCATTTCTAAGCATGATTTCGATCTAATACTCCATATAAAATCACATAATACATCAAAACTGAACATGACTAATCATGGCACATATTATACTAGCATTTTATGGCAAAAACCGAGGCATGCAATGATCAAAAACCAGTTTAAAAAGTGACAAAATCAGCATACACTTTATACTATGAAAATCATGACATGCACTTATAAACTCTAACTTTCTTGGCAAGATCTTGACATGCAATGTTTAAAACTTTGTAAAACAATCTTGTAAAGACTGAAACTCAAAGATCCCAGCAAGAAACATCTCATTCCATCCACAAAAATCATCCAAATCAATGGATTCCCTTCGGCTCCTTGGGAGTCATTGCCGAGAGCTTGAACCAAGGTTATGGCTTGACAAATGGGGGTGATACACTCCCTCAAGACCACTCCTTGTCCAAGTATTTAAGCCACAATGAGTTCAACTCTAGGTCCATGAGAACCAAAGTCGAAAACTCTTGGCTTGATGACATGCAAGTACTCAAACTAACCTTAAATGGAAGCTTGTGACTAGGAGATGATTTTTCTCTCTTGGATGAGTTGCAAAATATGTGTGTATATGAGGTTATGAAGAGAAAATTTTAAGGGTTTGGGAGGGGGTTTCTACTCAGCTGAAATGAGAGAGAGGGAGGAGAGTTTGGTGGGTTTGATTTTGTGTGTAGTGTGGTGTAGGAAATGATGAAGTCTTGTGCTTTTGACTAGACTAGAAGTGAGTGGATTTGGGTAGTTACAATTCTATCCTTCTAGTGGCTTTAGGTGAGAATGCATGCAAGGTTTTAGTGGTAATTACAAGAGTCAAATGGTGTGAATAGTCGGTCATGCCCTTGGACTCTATTCTCTACCAAAATGCATGCAAGGGTACTAGTGTAATCTTATAATTACTAAAAGTATGAATAAAATGAATGGATTTTAATAAATAAACTACAATTCCATAAATCATCAAATTAATACTATAAATACTATGAGATTTTACAAGTTTAACAAAATCATGATCAAAAATTTTGGACAAAGAAATATTTTTAAAAGCATTTTCAAGTATTACCTTCTAATATATAATCTTTGTATAAAAAGAATTTACACACAATAATACATGTAATAATTCACAACGAAACGACTTTCCACTACAATTATATATGTATATCATATCACGTAATCGCTCGCATTACAATTTACCACTATTTACGATAATCTCTACTATTATTAAATCGCGTAGCCGCAACTATTAAATTAACATCGAATCGTGCAAGATAATTAATCGCGTAGCTAAATTTCTCGCATACGACTATTTATACACGAAATATAATCTAATTATGCCATCAAGTCATGTATAAATCCCAATTATCACTAAATCGCGTAACAAGAAATCTTACTCGCGTACAAAATATATCGCGTAGAAATTATATCGCATAAAAGTTATATTAGTGATACTTGCAATACCACATAACAAGAGAATATATATATATACACTCTTATATAACAATTCCACGTATCGACATAATAACATAGAATATAAGTATCGTGCTTATGAAGAAGTTCAAAATTACCGGTTGTTACACCCTAAGCTTAGTTTCTAGGTCAGCAATCTGAGACCTAAGGGACTCCTCAATTTCTGCACTACACTTCTCCTTATTCTCTAGATATTCAATTCTATCTTTAAGGTTAGTGTTCATGAGTTTCTCTAAAGCTAATTCATCTACTCTTTCTTCAAGTTTAGCTATCTTTAGAGAAAGACTACAGTTATCTGATTCTGAAGCTAATAAACTAGTGTGCAAGTTATACATCTCTTGGCCTAGTTCATTTATAGTCTTTTTATAATCAGCAGTAGTCATGTCATCAACAGAAATTTCAGGAGATACCTGAGATGGAGATTCCTCGACAGTGTCAGCCATTAATGCAAATGCATAATTGCTCTGGACAGGTTCATCATCAGAATCTGTGTCATCCCAGCTTTTTCCCTCAGCAATGTAAGCTCTTCCTTTGTGCTTGGCCACCATTGCTTCCAACTTAGCTTTTAGCTTCTCATTCTCTTTCTTCAGATCCTCATAAGAATTCTTCTTATCATATGAGTTGCTTCTGACAGGAGCTGCTTTGGGTTTCCTGCACTCTGTTGCAAAGTGCCCTAAGTCATTGCAGTTGTAGCATCTGACCTTGCTCTTGTCGTACATGTTTGGTTTGAAACTGCCAGTACTCTTTGACCCTGACCCTGAGTATCCTCCTTTACCTTGAAACTTGTTCCCTGAAGCTTTCTTGTACCGGGGGTTCTTCCTGAACTTGATATGCTTGAACCTTGCAGCCATATAAGCCATTGACTTATCTTCCAGCTGCTCCAGCTCTTCTTGAGTGTAAAACTCATCCTCCGGTTCATCAGAAACTTCATCAATTTCAGCTTCTACAATCTCAGTAATGGTAGAAGGATAGTCAGCTTTGATGGATGAACAATCACTCTGAGCAACAGTGTGATCATTGATACCATATTCAACTAATTGTTGATAACCAAAGTATGGTTGATCAGCAATAAGTGCAGTGGTCTTCTGTAAGGCTATACTCTTGGATTCTGTTGATCCACCACCATATATAATCTTTCTTTGTTCAAGTTCCATCTCAAAAGTCTTCAGTTTTCCAAACAGCTTTTCCAAAGTCATAGTTCTGAAGTCGCTTCTTTCCCGGATGGTCTTTGTCTTTACAACTAGATGGGGTGGCATCACAAATGAGAACTTTATGTTAATCTCTTTCTGTGGATAAGTCTTTCCATGCAGGGTGAGTTCATTCAACAACAGCATGAACCTCTCATAGATTTGAGAAATGTTCTCTCCAGGTATTGCCTGAAATGCTTCATATCTGGCAATTAGCATATCGTATCTATTTTCCCTGACTTCTTCAGATCCCTCCATCAATGCCTCAATAGTGTCCCACATCTGCTTTGAAGTTTTCAGACTTAGTATCAGATGTGTCATTGTCTTGGTCATTGATTCAACAATTATGAGTTGCAGATTATGATCATGTGCAACATATTCCTTGTCAGTGTCAGTGTATTCACTTTTCTCTTTGGGAACAGACTTCTGTGGAATACGAACACCATTTTCAACAGATTCAGGTATAATCTTCATAGGCACAAATGGACCATTTTCCAGAATCCCAATGAACATGGGATTAGCAACTCTGATGTACAGCAACATCTTCATCTTCCAGTTGTTGTAGTCATCCTTGTCAAATGGAGGTACTTTGATTCCTAACTTGTGTGTCGACATTGTTATCAGATAAAATTACGATTGTACGGACAGCTAGCTTTTCAGATTGGTTACGGATCTCAGATCTGTATATCGATCAGCTAAGCTCTGATAACAATTGTTAGGTCCAATCAGACGTAGAAGGGGGGGGTTGAATACGTCGTACCAATTTCTTCGATTTAATTTAATTGCGGATAATCTTTGTTTCAGTCCATGTTAAATCAATCGTAAATAAATAACTCCAGCAAGTCGGGGAATATTCTTATATTAGAAATAATCCTCGGGTGCTACAAATTCCAACACAAGTGTCGGCTGCAGAGACTACAATCACTCTATTACAAACTCTCGATAAATACGATCTTCTAATTTAACTCTCGAGAATGTGTATAGTGTGTGCACTTACAAAGTGTGTAGTTGTTTTCAAATGAAAACACTAAGCTCTATTTATAGGCTTTCCAACAACTAACCATGGTTAACGAGTTCGTCCTGGACGACTTGAGTTCGTCCTGGACGGATTCGTTTTATAAAAATAAAACTAACTCCAAGTGAATACCAAAGTTGCGCCAATTATGCTGTGGTCAAACTTTGCGCCTGTGGGAGGTCAAACATGGCGCCTCAACTGTTGCTACTGTGGTTTTGTACTTGGAGAATTCTTTAAGGAAGTTGCACTAGTGAAGAGAATGGGAGGCGCAACCTTTGACTTAGTCAAAGGTTGCGCTCCAATGCTGTGGTAACTTCACTGTATGGAGGACTTAGACAATTCTACAACATATCTACACTGTGATGAAGGGAAGCGCAGGTTTTGACTTTAGTCAAACCTGGCGCCTCATTCCTTCAACAGTGTAGAGGGCAATGTGAGCACAGGTTTTGACTTATGGTCAAACCTTGCGCCACATAGTGCAAGTGTATTGTCTATGACTTAGACAGAAATTACAAGCCTTCCATTTACACTCATATATAAGTATATATATATATATAGTTAATTGTTTTTATTTAATTACTTGAATTTAATTGTATTCAAGTAATTCACAATTAAGAATATATATATATATATATATATATATATATATATATATATATATATATATATATATATATATATATATATATATATATATATATATATATATATATATATATATGTCAATTAAATCCATTGTCTTCTTCTGAACTGTTTAATTGACTTGATCAATTAATCCTTTGATTAAATCCACTGAATTCTTTCGTACGTCCTGACGTCCTGTGCACTGGTCTGGTTCACGAACGACTCGAACTGAAATGATTCTTTGAATCCTTTGCTTGATAATATACTTGATCAGTCATTCCGGGTTAGATGTTGCTTTGATAAACTTGATTAAAAATAATCAAATTAAATATACTGGAATCTTCTGGTCTTTGATACTTGATCTTCAGGCAATCTTGATAGCAGAAACATATTGAACTTTATTCTTCACTGAGGCTTGAACATGTTAATGAACTTCTTCCAGTGGACGGGTGCTTGTCTCAGATATCTTGATTGGCTTTGTCTGTTCGTATCGAATCTCCAACCTGTAGATTCCTGTATTATACTTACGTATTGTTTCCTGTCTTTTGTTGAGTTATCGTAATTACATTTACGTTACATTATGCTTTACAAAAGCTCCTTATCGAATGGCACCTGTAGAAATGAAAGAGTTAGCTATGCAATTGCAGGTATTATTAGATAAAGGATTTATTCGACCAAGCGTATCACCATGGGGAGCGCCGGTTTTGTTTGTCAAGAAAAAGGATGGAAGCATGAGGTTATGTATCGACTATTGTGAACTAAATAAGTTAACCATTAAGAATAAATACCCATTACCACGTATCGATGATCTGTTTGATCAATTAAAGGGAACGACATGTTTCTCTAAGATTGTTTTGAGATCCGGTTATCACCAGTTGAAGATCAAAGCAGAAGATATACCTAAAACGGCATTTCGTACGAGGTATGGACATTACGAGTTCTTAGTGATGTCTTTTGGGCTGACAAATGCACCTGCCGCATTCATGGACTTGATGAACAGAGTTTATAAGAAGTATTTGGACAAGTTCGTAATCGTGTTTATTGACGATATTTTGATTTATTCTAAAACGGAAGCAGAACATGCTGAACATTTGAGGATAGTCCTTGGAATATTAAGGAAAGAGAAGTTGTATGCCAAATTCTCTAAATGTGAGTTTTGGCTAAAGAAAGTTCAGTTTCTTGGTCACGTAGTGAGCAATGAAGGCATCAAAGTGGACCCTGAAAAGATCGAAGCAGTAATGAATTGGGAAGGGCCAAAGACATCTACAGAAGTTAGGAGTTTTCTAGGATTAGCTGGATATTATCGGAGATCTGTACAGGACTTCTCAAAGATTGCAGTTCTAATGACAAAGTTGACCAGAAAGAATGAGAAGTTTGTATGGACGGACAAGTGTGAAGAGAGTTTCCAAGAACTAAAGAAGAGGTTGGTATCAGCACCAGTGTTGGTTTTACCAGATGAAAAAGGGGATTTCGTGATCTATAGTGATGTTTCTCGTAGAGGGCTAGGATGCGTTTTAATGCAACATGGAAAAGTGATTGCGTATGCTTCTCGGCAATTGAAGTCTCACGAGCAGAAATATCCAACTCATGACTTGGAGTTAGCAGCAATTGTTTTTGCACTTAAAATTTGGAGACATTATTTATACGGAGAAAAGTGTGAAATCTATACGGATCATAAGAGTTTAAAGTACATCTTTACTCAGAAGGAATTGAATATGAGACAAAGACGATGGTTGGAGCTGATTAAGGATTATGATTGTACAATAAACTACCATCCTGGAAAAGCAAATGTGGTGGCAGATGCTTTGAGCCGAAAGGAAAGACGGAATATGTTAACGTCATCGAAAGAGTTAGTAGAAGAATTTGAAAAGTTGGAACTTGAGGTACGAATACCGGAGTCACAAGACAACGTGATGTATACAATGACCTTTCAACCTGAGCTGTTCGAAAAGATTCGACGATGTCAAGAGCAGGTGATGCTTCAAGAGAAAGATAAGTTGTCCGGCGAAGAGATAAATAGTCAAAAGGATGATAAAGGCATATTGAGATTTTCTTCTCGTATTTGGATTCCTGATGTCACAGAATTGAAGAATGAAATTTTACATGAAGCTCACAATTCAAGATATTCAATCCATCCCGGAAGTACCAAAATGTATAGGGATTTAAAGGAAAACTTTTGGTGGCCAAATATGAAGAAAGAGATCACAGAGTGGGTAAGCAAATGTTACACGTGTCAAAGAGTAAAAGCAGAACATCAAAGACCAAGTGGACTGCTTCAGCCATTGGATATCCCTGAATGGAAGTGGGAACACCTTGCTATGGATTTTGTAGTAGGACTACCAAGAACCCGAGCTAACCATGACGCCATCTGGGTGATTATCGATCGATTAACCAAATCGGCACATTTTCTACCTATCAATGAAAGATTTTCATTAGATAAGTTGATTAAGTTATATTTGGATGAGATTGTTATGCGACACGGAGTACCGGTGTCTATTGTGTCGGACAGAGATCCCCGATTCAATTCGAGATTTTGGCGACAATTTCAAGAGCATTTGGGAACTAAGCTGAATATGAGTACCGCTTATCATCCACAGACGGACGGGCAAATCGAAAAAACTATTCAAACCATTGAAGATATGTTAAGAGTTTGTGTATTAGATTTTAAAGGAAATTGGGACGATCACTTGCCTTTGGTGGAATTTTCTTACAACAACAGTTATCACGCGAGTATTGGCATGCCACCATATGAGGCTTTGTATGGAAGAAAGTGTAGATCTCCTTTATATTGGGATGAAGTTGGTGAGCGTAATATTTCAGGTCCAGAGTTGATTCAACAGACCAAAGAAAAAGTGGAATTGATTCGAAAGAGATTGATCGCTGCACAAGATAGACATAAAAAGTATGTTGATCAAAATCGAAGAGATATGGAATTCGAGCCTGGAGAGAAAGTATTGCTAAAAGTATCACCATGGAAAGGACTATCCAGATTTGGAAAGAAAAGGAAGCTAAGCCCAAGATATATCGGACCTTTTGAGATATTAAAGAAAGTTGGAAGGGTTGCTTACGAGTTGGCTCTACCGCCGCAGATGCAACATATTCATAATGTCTTTCACATATCTATGCTTAGAAAGTACAATCCAGATTCAAGTCATGTGATAGAATATGAGCCCCTAGAGATTCAGCCAGACCTATCTTATGTAGAGCAGCCGGTAGAAATTCTAGATCGAAAAGAGAAGGCGCTTAGAAATAAGATAGTGCCGTTAGTAAAGGTTTTGTGGAGGAATCCTAGAGTTGAGGAGGCAACTTGGGAGCTTGAAAGCGAAATGCTTAAATAAAATAACATTTATGGGAACGGGATGAGAAGGTAAGAATTAAAACTATAAATTAAAGAGATTTGTGGTATAATCCTAACCTAGAGAAGGTAGATCCACAATTGCACTTGTACTCCCTTGTACCACAGATCTTATTGTGAGACTTCAAGTCAAAGAGCACTGCATACTTCTTCTCAAATTTGTAGCATATATATTTCTTATCAAAACACCAAATGCAAACATCAATTATTATCACAACCATATATAGATTATTCAAAACACATTACCGAATAAAAAAAATTCCGTTATTCATCTTATTGTAGTATAGTAAAAAAAATCAACAAGTCTATAACTAACAGTTTAGATTTGGTAAAGTATTTAGTTTTGATTTCAAACTACTACTTATATTTTATTTTAAAATAAATAACACATATTAAAATAATTTAAAATAATTTACCGAAAACAAGAATTAAATATTATTAAAGATGTCAAATCATGACTAACCAGAGAAGCTATAGTGCCAACTTGGAGCATCTTCTTCATTGTTTGAGTCTTTGAGATATAGATCCAAAAACAACTCAAGGACATCAAGATCAATATTATATCCAAAATCTGAAAGCAAAATCTCAATTATTAGCATCATAATAAGAATTGTTCAAAATTTATATAATTCCAAAAGAAATTTAGGAAAACAAATTATAAATATATTGAGACAATCAATATATTGATTGTAATATCCGGGGATTTCGCGACTTATATTTTGAATATTATATGCAAATGTGCCATTTTATGTGAAATTAGAAAATAAATAAATATTATATTTATATTCCGGTTGGATGAGATGCTATATGATTTATGAATTTGAGTCAACGGTCAAGGAACCGAAATGGGATTATTTACGAGGATTTAAACGAGAAATGAATGAGTAATACGTTTCATGAGAAATATATGGGTACATGATTTTGTGACCCGTATGTGTTGATACGGTTAAGTGGATAAAGTGAATTTATGATCGATAAAGGATATCGGATTTTACGCAAATGACGGAAATTGAAAAGTGTAAATAAATATAATTTGATACATTAATTATATGGAAGTGTGAGATTTGATTTTGGAATGTATGACTACGTGCTATATGAGTTGTACATGTTAGAATATGTGATTGATGTGTTTTTAGATGGTTTTAAATATTTTATTATGTGAAAATAAGAGTATATCAGCTCTTACATATTTCTGTAAAATATTTGAGAGGTGATAAAATCATGGAATTTCCTTTATTATCTCTATAGTATTCCTAGGGACTTTTTAAAAATGATCGTTGAATTTATTTCAGTGATTTACTATTTCAAAATGATTTTTATAATCATTATTTTGAATATCGAGCATTATCTTGTAAAATTTATATTAAATAATCTATGTGCTCAAAAAATTATTTTAAAAATATGGGGAGAGAGATAATTTCATGTTCTTTATTTTAAAAATAAGATTTGAAGTTTTCTGAGTTGTTTGAATATAGTTTTATAATTAACAAGCTCGCTTTACATGATTTTTTGCAATAAAATAAATGAGAATTAGAATTTTGTTTTAGTGGCCAAAAGACCAAAATGCCCCTGTGTTCTATTCTTTAAGGTCAGCAGACCCATCCCCATTTCCCCCAATTTTTCATCTCTCTCGACCCTCTTCTCTCTCTCTCTCTTCGGTACTCTCTCTCTTCCGTTCTTCGTTTTTCCGGCTAAACTACCATCGGTGACCCGATTTGTGCTCCTTTTTACTCCCTTAACATCAAGCACTGATTGCATGCGTGTATAGTGGTATGTATAGTTCGGATTTTATGAAACCCACTTAGGGTTTGAGATTAATCCGTTGATTTTGCTTCGGTTTTGATTGATTTGCTTCGTGTTTATGTGCTTAAACATGAAAACCCGGCAGAATTTGTGATTGGAGACCCGGTTCGGGCACCTCCGAATTCTGCCGCCGCCGGTGATGAGCTCCGGCGAGCCGGCGGTGCTCGACAATGATGAAGATGAGTCTAAACACTCTTGTTTCACTAGTACTAGTTATAAATTCGATTGGATGTTGGATTTTGCTAAGGTTTTGTAGATTTTTGAATGGGTTTAATTAGTTTGATTATGTGTAATTGATGTTTTATTAAGTGTTTTGTGTTCATATGAGAAGTATACATTGGTATTATGTGTTCTCATTTTTGTTCGGAGTAAAATCGAGTGGCTGTTAATCAGTTCGTTCAGTGTGTATACGAACTCGGATTTTAAAACAAATGACATATTTGAATTCCTTGCGAAAAAAATAGCTGGGATAGGCTCTTGAATCATGTTAATCGGATTAAAAATGAATGAGTTATAGGCGGTCAAAGTTTGGCCATGGCAGTTGACTTCGAGGAGAGAGAAATTCGGGTTGATGTGATGAAGAAGATGATGACGTGGCGAGCTGTCATTGGCTAGAATATTGAAATCAGTATTTAATTTATTTGAAGGGTTAAATGAAGGAGTTTGAAGAAGTGTTTAATATGAAAATTTAAGTAAATGGACTTCCTGATTTATTGGAATAGAAAGATTTTGGTTTTGAGTTACAAAATTTTTAATTTATAATTTTGGTATTAGTAAATGGTGAAAAATGTGACAATACAGTTGTTGGCTGGTTTTGAATGATGCATATATATACGTATATTCTTCGCAATAGAAATTTTACTTGATTATGATGTTGTTTTTGGTTGTTGGTATCGGCTTGAGTCCGACTGGAAGTTGATAAAACAAAGTAGGTGCTGCCAGAATTTTTATATATAATAATAATAATAATAATAATTTCTAGAGACGCATCTATGTATTTTATTAACTTACCTGTTTATAATATATTATGTGACAAATGTGATTATTTGTTACGTGTTACAGTTATATGTGATTATGTCATGCGTATTTGTATGAAGTTTATATACGAGTAAATGACACGCGAATCGATGGGGTAGATTAGTTTAGACGTTCTAAGTGAATGCTAAGTATTGAGACGAGGTCGCGAAGCTTAGGAAAGGAAAGGCTCCATTAGGTGACAGTTAGAGGATTGCTTTTTCAAGTGGAAAACGAGTTGAGGCAAGTAACTTTCCCCTCTATCTCTTAAGCAACTTATTGATAAATGATGATAAGTACTGTCACCCCTGAACTACCTTTTGAATTATGAAAGCCTGATTTCCTTTATCATTCAATATATTGTCTCACTTTTGAATGCGAGCTCTTTCATGAAGATCATGCTTCTGTATCCAGTATATTCTTATCTTGAAATACCTATCTTTTGATCGAATGATATTTTCTTTCTATATACTTGACCACCCCAAGTAAATGGAATTTGTTTCTGTAAATGAAACTAAGAATGATTTTAGACTTGCAAGTGATTGCAAGTGTCCTAATGATTTGAAAGGTTGGCAAGGTTTTTGAAAAAAAAAAGATATTTCTTTTAAAGAAGAAAGTTTTTCCAATTTAATGGTTTTCCACGGAATTCTATAGATTGGAGGCGTAAGTGGCCGAGTAACGCCGGTCCAGCTAATTGATTATGAAGACCAGTGAGGGCTGGCACATTATGAAGACCAGTGAGGGCTGGCATTTGAAAGACTAAATATAATGTCTTTCCGGGTACCCTATTCACGTCCAGAGGGACTGTAAAGTCCGGTATGGGGATTGTACGTGGCTGATCACCCGTGCAATCCAGAGTGTTATACACTCCAATCGAGTAAAATGTTTTATGAAAAGAATTGTCCAGGTGTTGGACTCTTTTGAAAATGAGATATTTTTGTGATGGAAAATAAAGTTTTGATGAAAGGATTGATTTGAAGGAAAATGTTATGAAAAGGGTAATTTTACGAAAGTTTTGAAAAGAGGAATGTTTTATGAATTACTCATTTACAAAAATGGTTTTTATGTAATGATCCTGAACTTTGAATCTCTATTATGACCTTTGTAACTTTAGTCTATAATCGAAAACTCTCCATCTTATTTTGTTGAATAGTTTAATTTATTTGTTCCTTATAGTTACTTGATGAGCTTTTGTAGCTCATTCTGTTATTTATCTAACCCTGACAGCTAAGCAAGAGGAAGATGGCCAGTCCTAGGTGCTCAGTTCATTAAACTGTCTACATCCCCCTCTCTGTTTCGTTAGATTACTTTACCAGCTCAGGTAGAGGACGCTTTGGATAGTTAGTGGGGAGTAAGTATGTTAGTATGGACCGTTGTAAACAGTACCTTTGAGATGTTTTATATAATTCCAAGTCGGAATTATGGTTGATGCTATTTATTAAGGGTTTGTAATAAGTTTATAACTTATTATTTTGGTTAGTAGTTGTAACTTGTTTCATACCATCACCTGTTAAAGATTCTTGTGGTGTAAAGGGGTTGAGTATTTATATTGCTAAATCCAGGGTGTGCATGTTAAAGTTGATTTGTGACTCCTCAATCTAGACCCCGGATTGGGAGGGCGTCACATTGATACAATCAATAAAATAATATAGATGACCAAAGAAAATCCACCTTATGCAAAGATAAACACAACATATAACATATAACAGAACTCTTTTAAATATAAAAGAGGTAATTATTTAATAAGAGGATAGGTTCTATTACAATTGGCTTTCCTATTTTAATATATAGACCGTTAGTTCATTTGAAGGCACGGGTAGCTACAACACACACTACAATCCGCCCACAACAACAATCCGCCCACAACAACCTACACATTGTTGATTTCACTATATACTGAAACATAATTCTAAAATATAATAGTTATTTCTAACTATACTGGTAAATGCACTCTCAATATAAAATCTTAATGACCATGTAGGCATGTCTAAAAATTAAATTCAACTTTTCTACTTTATTTAAAAGAAAATTCAATGACGTAAAAGAAATACCAAACAAATGACTCTATCTTTATTTTAATGAAATAGAAAGCTTTTTTTATTTATAAATCTTTATTCAGTGTATCAAAACCATTCATCAAGTGTTTTTGAGCTTCTATATTTGAGTAAAAGCTTACCACCAATTTCCAACTATGGAAACTAATGCAGTTTTACATTCATGTATATGTAGTAAGATTATAATAAATTTAAGTTCATGAATCTTGTAATCTTAGCATTTAGAATTATCTAAAGGTTCGTTGAATCTTCTATCAAATAATTTCTAGAAAATTCTGTAAAGCTATATATAAAGCATTGTATTATGTCAAGATAATGTGCCAATAAAAAATACAAGATGAGAAGAGCTCTATATATAGTATAAAATCAATTATTTTCGATCACTAATAGGAAGAACTTATAATGCTTCTGGATCAAATCATCATTTGCTTTTATAACTTGGTGTAAATCAGACTCCATTAGTTCGAAAACTACTGTCTTTAAATTCTCTTTTAGATGGGGGCAATAAGATGTGTTTGATTTCCACTATGTCTCGACTTATTACTAGTATATATGTTTGATCCTACTTTTGCTATATTGGATTTCCAATATATTGGATCAAACATATATAGTAGTAATAAGTCGAATCCTACGTCATCCAGACATAGTGGAAGTCAAACACATCTTATTGCCCCCTTCTAAAAGAGAATTTAAAGACATATATGTAGTTTTCAAACTAATGGAGCCTGATTTACACCAAGTTATAAAAGCAATTGATAATTTGACGGGGGAGCATTATAAGTTCTTTTTGTTGAAAAGGTGGTCGGCATTTAATCAAATATAGAAGTTTAAAATCACTTGATTGTATAAAGATTTATAAATGAAAAAAACAAGCTTTCTACTTCACTAGAATGAAAATACAATCATTTGTTTCGTACATGCAATAACAAGAACCTACAGCCTTTTTTCTCTTCTTTTTGTTTCACTCATATTAAGCAAAGTCATGGCATTTTAAATCTTCTCATCATTGTGTTTGGTGGTCAATATATGCATTAATAACGTCATGGTATTAAATATAACATTTAGATCCTCGAGATGTGTTTAGTTGCTATAAAAAATGGGGATTGATTATGCCATCTATCATATTATAAAATTATTTTCTCATTGAGGTTAAATTGTTTGTAATAATGGATGCTGAGTCATCAATAAGTCTATAAATTATGAGGAAATGTTTTAGATTATAAGTGGGTATTGATTTTATGTCAATGAATTTTATTTAAATAAAGTAGAAAAGTTAAATATAATTAATTTTTAGAACATGCCTATATGATCATTTTGCTAGAATAGGAGTCTATTTTGGAGAATGCATTTATCAATATAGTTAGTAAATAAATATTGATGGCATAATCAACCAAGCATAATAGCTTTTATAGCAATCAACCACACCTTTTGTTTAATACCATGCACCAAACAAAAGGACTGAGATGTAAAATGGGAGGCAATTTGTTTGATTTCTTAAAAGCAAATCAATGATATATACTGTTAGAGAAAATTATATATATAAAAAACTTAATTTTATAGAAATATTGCAAACTTCAATGATTATTACAACGTTATTTCATTTCAAAACACAATTACAAACTTCAAATTTTTTTTATTCATTTATCGTAGTAAAGAAAACCAACAAATCAATAACTAACACTTTGGTTTCCTAAAAATATACTAACTTCACTACAAAAAAACAGGACAAAACCGACCGCCAAAAACGGTCGGTTACAACCGTAAACGGTCGGTTTTAACACTAAAACCGACCGGAGAAGCTGGTCGGTTGTAACCTGGTCGGTTATCAGCTATTGGTCGGGTTTAAAGACGAAAACCAACCGAAATGTCGGTCGGTTTTGCTTATTTAAGAAAAGTCGCTACCTGGGCCCTGCAATGCCATCTGGAGCCACGTGGACGCCACAGCCACGTGTAAACTAAAACCGACCGGAGTCGGTCGGTTTAAATGTTTGACCAAAATATGGTCAATCGATATAAGAATAGTATAACCGACCGGTTGTGGTCGGTTATAATCTATTGACCAAAAAAGTCAAATTTGTTGGGGGAACTAAAACCGACCGTCTATGGTCGGTTAAAATATCTTGACCAAAAAGTCAAATTTGTGGCAGCTCAATAAAACCGACCGCAGGTGGTCGGTTATAAATGTTTGACCAGAAAAGTCAAACTAAAAACAATGACCTAATTATAACCGACCGCTTTCGGTCGGTTTCCCATAACCGACCGACAGGACATGGTCGGTTAACGACCGGACCGCTTGCAGGGCTTAAAACCGACCGTATATAACCGACCGGTCTACCAAAGATAACCGACCGAGTAGTAAGCAATCGGTCGGTTTTCTGGCTTTTTTGAATGGTAACCGTGGTCGGTTATGTATACGTCGGTCGGTTTTGTCTGTGAATTGAATGGTAAGGGTGGTCGGTTTTGTCTGCAGTCGGTCGGTTTTCTGGGTTTTCTATCAAAAAAAAAATAATCCTGCTGTTTCTATATACTGCCATACCTTCTACCAACAACCAACAATCAACAATATCCAAAATACATAAACCACAACACCATATATAACAACAAAATGTACCATAACTACAATCCCAAACATCAAACTTATAATTGTCTACAAGGGCAAACCAAAAGCCCTTCACAAGCATTAACCAAATTCCAAATCCAACTTAAACACAATATTCAAAACACAAATATTCAAAAGCCAAACTAATCTAATGTAACATCTGAATCGGAAGCAGCTCCATCCGCAGCGGCAGTAGCACCCGCTCCGGAAGCAGCACTAGCATCCGCTCCCGAAGCAGCACTAGCATTGGCACCCGCATCAGCACCGGCTTCGGGTCCCCCGCGTTCCTCCTCCGACAGCTCCTCTGGATCAGTATAATCCTTCTCCGCTGCGAGTCTGCGTTCCTTTTCCTAATTGCACATATAATAGACAATGACAACCAATAAGAAAATAAGCATACTCGATCAATACAAGTAGATAACAAATATGAATTCGTACCTCTTCAACCTTCCTTTCCATTTTGAGGAGTATATCCTCGACCATCGACCCCACAATGTGTACCATCTCCCCACCAATCATAGAATTCCATTGAACCCTTGTACTTGGATCGGTAGCTGGATCGGAGGCCTCTAGTGCGGTTTTTGCAAAATTCGCGATCTCTTCTTCAGACATTTGTCGCTGAAATTGAAGGGGGTTCGCACGGACCTCATTGAGCACATTGCGCACGACCGAGAGGTACACATTGTCGTGAATGACGGCTTCTTGTCTTTGACCGGAAGATCCACCGGCTTCGCCTCTTGTTGAATCCCTGTAACGTGAGGCGAGAGTCGGAATAAGTTGACTAGCACGAGCCTCGGGGAATCCAACAAGGTAGTCCTTCTTAGGCTTTTTGCCTTCGGGAACTCCGGTTGCTGACAACCACCATTCCAAGGGCTCGTCTCTATCCCCTGTTTGTGTAACCGACACCGGCCTGCTTTCTAGAATAGAAGCATATCGTGTCTACAGAGAAATGTGCATCAATCAGTACATTAAACAACTTAAAAAGTAAAATGGACATTGAAACTTTAAAAAAAAAACACAAGACAATCATTTAATTACCGCTATGGCCATTGCAGCAGGCGTGGTATACACGGGGTGCTCGGGATCACTTCCAACCCTTGTATGCGTCCGGTTCCATACTTCAAGGCGAGTTGGATTCTTTCCTCGTTCCTTCCTTTTCATTTCCTTCCAAAAACAATTTAAATCATCAATATAATATATATGTGAATTAAATCTTAATTAAGAAATTAAGGTGTGTATGATAATAGATATTTATATATACCTCCTTCACTTTATTAAAAGACCGGGCACCGGCACTATGCAACCGCTCGACGTTCTTGCGGTTCGTAGATCCAACGGATGACCTATGCAAGTGCCCCTCATTCTTTTCCCAATAATTTAATAAATCCTTCCAAAAAAGTTCAGACCAATATCCAGGTCTTAAACTCAATTTTGATTTTCCGCTTTCCTTTGATTTTTGCTCAATATTTGTCTTGAGCTCATTCAACGTCCTCTTTATTGTGTTCTTGATATGCTTCTCAATTATATTTTTTGCTTCGGACCGGCTTTGTCCCTTTTGTTGCTTGAAATATAACTACAATTATAATAAAATCAAGATAAATTACATACATATGGTTAGACTATTTACACATAATACAAATAAATAAAAAAGCATGCATACAAATCACGATGTGAGCATAAGAAGAGTAGCTTACATTAAATTCCTCGACTACGTGTTTTAGCCATTCATCATCATATTCAACAATGTCGGTGAACGTGTAATGTCCAACGGGCCACATTTCACGAACAATAGCAAGCAAAGTCTTCTTTGCTTGATCATCTTCAATACTACCAAAATGTGAAAAGAGATTATATGTACATATATATGTATGTCAACAAAATTTAAACAAGTGCAAGATACATATATATATATATATATATATAGATAGATATACATATATATATATATATATATATATATATATATAAGTTACTACAAGTAGACTTACTGTCCTCCTAAAATATTGATACGGATTGGTTTCGGAGGGACTTTTCCAAACAAACCGGCTGAATGGGATCGTGGCCTCCTAATTACCCTTCGTCTTGGAACTTCCTCTTCATTCGGATTCTCCCCGCCTTCATCCGAATCAGTTGGCTCATCACGTATAGCCAAGGTGCTAGACTTTCCTTTACCCTTCCGAGTGGAAGTTGTCTCCTTGGCTTTCCCTTTTCCCTTGCCTTTGGTTGTCTCCTTGGCCTTCCCCTTGCCCTTGCCTTTTCTTGCCATTAAGGCAATGATCATCACCACAAGGATGACAAACCACCACAAGGTGCCCTAACCAAACACCATAAACACCATTGGTTAGAATATGAATAAAAAAATAATCGACTTTAAATGGAAACTACAACCCCTTATGAATCAAAATGCAAACCACAACCCCTTAATTATATCACATAAATTTCATTCACAACCAATTATGCAAGCCACAACACCTTATGAATCGACTCATTTTTGAACATATAAACGCCAAAATAAATGAAACCACAACCCCTTATAAATCAAAATGCCAAAATACAAACCCCAACCCCTTAATTATATCACATAAATTTCATTCACAACCAATTATGCAAGCCACAACACCTTATGAATCGACTCATTTTTGAACATATAAACGCCAAAATGAATGAAACCACAACCCCTTATAAATCAAAATGCCAAAATACAAACCACAACTCCTTAATTATATCACATAAATTTCATTCACAAACAATTATGCAAGCCACAACACCTTATGAATCGACTCATTTTTGAACATATAAACGCCAAAATGAATGAAACCACAACCCCTTATAAATCAAAATGCCAAAATACAAACCACAACCCTTTAATTATATCACATAAATTTCATTCACAACCAATTATGCAAACCACAACACCTTAATTATATCAAAATGCCAAATGCAAACCACAACCCCTTAATACAAACACAAAACCAAATTCCAAGCCCTCCTTATGAATGTGAGTACAAACTAAAAACTACAAAAACATAAAAACAAATAAAAGACAGAGATTTCCAAACTAACATATACAAATTAACATATACAAACCAAAACTAACATATACAAACTAAAACTAACATATACAAACTAAAACTAAAACATATACAAACCAAAACTAACATACACAAACTAAAACCTATCGTTTTCATTCTCATGACATAACCGACGACAAGAACTTGCATGTATATTTCCAAACTAACATATACAAATTTTATATACATACAATGCATACATAAAAAAGGTTGAAAACTAAACAAATCAAACAAATCGAAGTTCAATAGAGCTCTATACTAACACAAATTTAAGCTCTATACTAACACAAATTAAAAGTTAGGAGAGGGTTTCGGATTCTACCATTGAAGAGGATTTTGGAGAGGCTTTCCGATTCTTGATTCTTGCCGCCATTGCACTTGATTCTTGCCTTGAAAGAGTTAGGAGAGGGTTTGATTCGAGTTTGGAGTTTGAAAGAGTTTGGAGAGGAAAGAGTTTGGAGTTTGCTTCGAGTTCGTGTGAGAATAAAAGAGGAAAGGGGGCTTTTTTTTGTTTATATACTGACGCGCCAAAACCGACCGGCAACCCCGTCGGTTTTGACCTGGAAATCTGTGCAGAACCATCAAACGACGTCGTTTCTGTCGCGCGGGTGTTTTAATTTTTCATGAAAAAATTCATTTTCCGCGTAATTTTCAAGGTCGGTCGGTTTTACTCTATAGTCGGTCGGTTTTGTGTTTTTGGGAAAATATTTTCTTAATTTAATATTTTGTTTATATAAAGTATTATTATAAAAACGTTATAAAAGTGTATTTCGATTCATCGAAATCATCTGAATTTTTGTCTCGACGTTGATGAGATTATTTTATTAACATCCGTACGGTTGGATCGTTTAAATAATAAAACATCAATTTTTGAATAATTAAGAGTGAACGAGATAATTCAAAATAAGACTTCTGGTATATGATCAGTCTTCTGTTTAGGGGATCCGTACATATAAGAATATTTTTTAAAATGTCTAAAAAATTAAAACATCTTAGTCAAGTTTATAATTAACATGTGTGACTTCGTAACGTGAAATTTAGGCGAACCGGGTTTTTTAAAAATATTTTCTTAATTTAAAATTTTATTTATGTATATTTTCACAATAAAAAGGTTATAAAAGTGTATTTCGATTCATCGAAATCATCTGAAATTTTTGTCTCGACGTTGATGAGATTATTTTATTAACATCCGTACGGTTGGATCGTTTAAATAATAAATCATCTAATTTTTGAATAATTAAGAGTGAACGAGGTAATTCAAAATAAGAATTCTGGTATATGATCAGTCTTCTGTTTAGGGGATCCGTACATATAAAAATGTTTTTTGAATCGTCTAAAAAATTAAAACATCTTAGTCAAGTTTATAATTAACATGTGTGACTTCGTAACGTGAAAATTAGGCGAACCGGATTTTTTAAAAATATATATGCAAAATCGGTCGGTTATATTTGCAATCGGTCGGTTTTCTGCTTTACCGAATGGTAACCGTGGTCGGTTATATTTGCAATTGGTCGGTTTTCTGCTTTACCGAATGGTAACCTTGGTCGGTTATATAGCAGTTCGGTCGGTTTTCTGCTTCTTGAATGGTAAAAGCGGTCGGTTTTATGACTAGTCGGTCGGTTTTCTGCGTATTTTAACAAAAAAAAACAAGGTTTTGTTGTTTCCTTTCTCTGCCTTTACCTGCGACCAAACCAACAACCATCCAACAAACTAACAAATCAATAATCAATAATTTCATGAAAGTTGAAGTACTAAATTCAACAACATCATAAAATATTCAATTATATTAATCAATTTCATCAAATCCATCATCATAATCATCCTCTTCTTCATCTTTGTATTCTTCTTCTTCTTCTTCTTCTTCTTCATCATCATCCTCTTCTTCATCTTTGTCTTCTTCTTCTTGTTCATCTTCTTCATGTCGAACGAACGGTAAGGAACCATATTGTGCAAAATCAACAAATATAGAGAATGCACTAGTAGCATTTGATCTATCTTCTTGATAAGCTTCTTCAATATCATTTGATATTTTGATAGAT
Organism: Daucus carota subsp. sativus; assembly: GCF_001625215.2. Classification (NCBI taxonomy): domain Eukaryota; kingdom Viridiplantae; phylum Streptophyta; class Magnoliopsida; order Apiales; family Apiaceae; genus Daucus; species Daucus carota. The sequence goes on from NC_030382.2 coordinate 15,477,287, forward strand.
TCGCTTATCGGACGACTTTTAGACTTGACGACCGTAAAATATTTGCCATGTGGATTCAATACACTGGGAGCATAGTAAACCTGGGAAGCTTGACTAGCCAAAATAAAAATCTCATCCGACTTCAATCTTGAAGTAATATCCACGGTCACGACCCTATTTTTATCAATCACAACACCATTTCCGACACTATCAAACCATATACATTTGAATAAATATACATAATTTCCTCCTCGATAAATAAGCTTGACAATTTCCTCCAATTGTCCATAATAATCACTATTGTTATCATGTGAAGTGCCCTTAACAATGACACCGGAACCGGAAGATGTTCTCGTACAAAATTTGTATCCATTGACTTTACAAGTCTCAAATGTCATTACCCGCATAGCCGGTCCCTCAAACAAATATTGAAGAAGAGGTCGGTTTACATCATTTCGTCCAACCTAAAAATATTAAAATTATATTGATGAAATATATTCAAATTTCAAAGGAAATTGAAAAAACAATATCAATAACCAATCTTTAAATCGGGTCTTTATGTAACAATCTAATTGTTGAGGTGTTGTCTCCGGACGTTGACTCATAACACGATCTGTAAACCGCCTGAAATAAATTATAATAAATAAATTAAAATAAATTATCAATAAATTATAATAAATTAAAATGAATTTAAATAAATTTATTTAAATTATAAATGATACCTTAGATAAGGTTGAATTTCTAGAGAGTTTAGAAGTACATATTCTTCTGCTAACTTTCGCTCTTTATCGGTCAAATAACGACTTCCCTCTTTACCAAGACATTCAATTGGATATTCAAAAACTTCTAATTTTTCGGAGCCATCACCATCAAAACGAGCTTCATTGCGACGTATTTTATTATGAATTGAGTCCGTGGCAAAGTAGAAGGAACAAAAATTAAGAATCCCCTCTTCCATATAACGTTCGGTAATTGAACCCTCGACTCGCGCTTTATTACCAACCTTTTGTTTAAATTTCCCTAATAACCGTTCAATTGGATACATCCAATGCCAATAAGCGGGTCCTGCTAGTCTAATTTCTTCTGCTAAATGTATTACCAAATGCTCCATCGAATCAAACCAAGTCTGAGGAAAAATTGTTTCCAATAAACACAAAGCTCTAATAACCGATTTCATCATTTGATCCAAGTCGGATCTCGTAATCACAGATGAACATAATTCTTGAAAAAAATTGGAAATCATTGTCAAGGCATCCACAATTGGTCCCGGTAGAAGCTCGCGAATTGATAGAGGCAACAATTTTTGAAGGAAAATATGACAATCATGCGATTTAAATCCAAAAAACTTACACTCCTTAGCATTGCAACAACGAGATATATTTGAGACATAACCATCTGGAAGTTTCAACGACTCAATCCACTGACATAGAAGTTTGAGTTGTTTTCTACTAAGAGAGTACGGAGCTTTTGGTTTTTTGCCATTTTCATCAATCCACAAATGAGGCAACACACCGAAGTGTTTGCAATCCGACCTTGCCTTGTGGTGATCTTTTGACTTCTTGCCCCCAACAATGGTAAAAAATATGTTCTCAAACACATTTTTTTCGGTATGCATGATATCAATGGAATGTCGCAAACTATGTGAAGACCAATAAGGGAGATCATAGAACATCGGGGCATGAGTCCAATGATGCTCAACCCCATATCCATCACTTCTTTTCTTTTTGTTAGTCTTTCCGGGTGGTGGAAAGTCTATGCTATCAAGCCAAGTTTTAACTTCCTCCCCGGATAAGCGTCCACGCCACAACCTTTTTTCCGAATGGTCAAACAAGCTACTCTTCTTACGCAATGGATCATTAGGTTCAAGAAAAATTCGGTTAGTGCCATGAAAAGAACATTTCCCAGAATGTTTTAACTGAAACCCCTGCACACTTCCCAAACACACTGGACATGCAAGCTTTCCTTTCCCCGACCAACCACTTACCATACTCATGGCAGGAAAATCACTGATTGTCCACATAAGAGCCGCTCTCATGGTAAAATTTTGTTTTAGAGATTGGTCATATGTTTGCACTCCGGTATACCATAATGTCTTCAATTCATCAATGAGAGGTCTAAGATATATATTAATATTTTTCCCAATACTCTCCGGACCCGGTATAATATCCGTCAAAAACATATACGGTCTCTTCATACACATGGACGGCGGAAGATTATACACAACAATTACCACGGGCCATACACTATATGTTTTGTTACCCGTATTCCCAAACGGGTTGAAACCATCGGTCGCAAAACCAAGTCTTACATTACGAATTTCTTGAGCAAATGATGGATATCGGAGGTCAAAATTCTTCCATTCGTCTCCATCCGCAGGGTGAGAAATTTCTTTTTCATTGACCTCTCGATTTTTGTAATACCTCATGTGGTCGGATGTATGTGCCGACATATATAAGCATTGCAGTCGGGGAATCAAAGGAAAATGTCTTAAAATCTTTCTCGGAATTTTCTTACCATTTTTCCTTGATTTATCCAAATATCGATTACAACTACATATATCACACACAATTTTATCTTTGTCATCTCCATAAAATAGCATACAATCATTCTCGCACACATCAATTTTTTCATATTCCACCCTTAAACTTTTCATAACCTTTTTCATCTCATAATAAGACTCGGGTAATGTGTGCTTTTTTGGTAACACGTCCATAATGATCTTAATCAAACTGTTGAAGGCTTTGTCACTACAATTAGACGCATTTTTGAACTCCAACAATTTTGCGGTAAAACTTAATCTTGTAAATTTTGTGCAACCGGGATAAATAGGAGCACCATTTTCAACAATCGCCTTATAAAATTCTTTAGCACTATCATTAGGAGCTTCTTCAACATTAGTAGTACCCGTGGTATCATAAAATTCATGATTCGAACCGGCAAAATCATGTAACATGGAGTTGATATCAACATGATCATCTACTACCCTACGACATTCTCGCGTTTCACATGATTTTCGCTTTTTATTTTTTTGCGAAACCTCTCCGTGCGAAGTCCATACCGTATAACTCTCCATCATACCCTCGGATATCAAATGAAACCGAACATCATCTACCCCTAACCAATTCAAATTTTTACAAAGCTTGCAAGGACATTTCATCATACCTCCCTCCATTTTCAAGCTTTCAAAATTCAAAAATTCCTCTACACCTTCCTTATATTCTAAATTTAGAGTAATTTTATCTCGTTGCAACCGGTTACTAATCCAACTCCGATCAAGATTTGTCATCTACATAAATATATACACATTACAAATTATCCAAGAAATTTATATAAACAACATTCATACAAATTATTCTCAACAAAATAAATAAAAATCACAATGTGATCATAATTAAGAAGAGTAGCTTACATTGTTTTTGATAATTGATTCCTTCCTTTCTTGTTCTTCTTTTTCTTCTTCTCCTTCTTTTTCTTCTTCTCCTTCTTCTTCTTTTGATATTTGATAATTTCCAAGCTTTGTTGTATAATGAAAGTGGAGAGTAGTTTTTAACTTTTTAGCTCACACAAAACCGACCGACTGTTAAAAATAAACGGTCGGTTATGTCTATTTAAACAAAACGATGTCGTATCACTGCTAAAACGCACCTACCCGCCGTTTTTTAAATAATAAAATATACAATGGGGGTCAAAACCGACCACCGGGTGGTCGGTTATGTTGCAAAATAAAACCGACCGTACGTTTCTGGTCGGTTAACGAGCAGACCGCTACTTTCCCAGCATTTAAAACCGACCATATAAAACCGACCGGCCAAAACCGACCGACGGTCAAAAACAAACGGTCGGTTATGTCTATTTAAACAAAACGATGTCGTATCACTGCTAAAACGCACCTACCCGCTGTTTTTTAAATAATAAAATATACAATGGGGGTCAAAACCGACCACCGGGTGGTCGGTTATGTTGCAAAATAAAACCGACCGTACGTTTCTGGTCGGTTAACGAGCAGACCTCTACTTTCCCAGCATTTAAAACCGACCATATAAAACCGACCGGCCAAAAGCGACCAACCACTCGGTCGGTTTTATTGTCCACAAAACGACGTCGTCTTAGCACTTAGCCAAAATAAATCAAGAAATAAAAATAAAGTAATCAAAACCGACCGAGAACGGTCGGTTTTATATTACATAAACGACGTCGTCTCAGCACTTAGCCAAAATAAATCAAGAATTAAAAATAAAAAAATCAAAACCGATAAATAAAACTAATAAGAACAAAACCGACCACCATATCGGTCGGTTTTCTGCACTTGGTTATGCTATAAGCGGTCGGTTATGACCCAATCGGTCGATTTACTGAGTTACGGCAATGGTAACCTCGGTCGGTTATGACTTTAGTCGGTCGGTTTTGTCGCTTAAATTTTTAAAAAAATAATTTGACGGAACTGGTTTTATATCAGAAAACTCATAACAAACGCAACCATTTATTCACAAGTCGTCTGATAAAAACCAGTCCCGTCATTGATAACTCCCTAAAAAATTGTTTAATCTTCAAAATATTTCAAATTAAAATTTATGCGAACAACAAATTAAACTCACACGCTTTATAAAATCAAACTCAAAAAAATATATCAAAATCAAATCAAACTCAAAATCAAATAAAATAGATGAGTAATAACAATATTTAAATCAAATTCAAAGTCCAAAATCAAATAAAATTAATCTTAATAATATTTCAATTTCAAAATCCTATCAATTTCCTAAGCAATCAAGGGGTATGAATATTGGGAGTGTAACTCATAGAATTCAATACAAGGTAATGGAAGGGTGACTCTTGGGATTGTAACACTAATACAATTCAATGTAGAGACTTTTTAGTTGCTTAACACTTGTGCTATAAAAAGGGCTCTAATCTACCACAAATTAACTACAACTACTACAATCACAATCAAAATTACAATGGCAGTCACAATCAACTACAACAACAACACCGTCACAATCGATGGAGTCTCCTATGGCATTCTCGACATCCCCGATGAAATTTGGGTGGAAATGGATTGGGATTATAGAATCCCAATCATGTTCATGCAAATGGATCACTATCTCGAACGGGAGCGGTTAGAGGAAGAAAGGCGGGCAGCGCTACGCAAGCAAGAGTGGTTGATTCGCTTCGCGGGGATGATGACCGCGAAGTTGAAGCAACAAAAGAAGGACGAGGACAAGGAGGACAAGGCGGGCAAAGGCAAAGGCGAGGCGGGCTCTTCGGGGATTTGAAGTTGTTACAGTTGTTTTCAAGTGTTGTTAGGAATCAATAATTTTTGATGATAACATAAACATTTTTGTAACATGTCTTACTTAGAATCTTTATCAAATTTCAGTTGTAATTGTTACATTTCTTGTCTTTGGGAATTATCAACGGATGGGTAGAATAGGATGGCTAATTGTAAATATCCAATGCCATGTAATTTTATCTAAGTGAAGGATATTCAACTGATGAGATGTAACTGTTCAACTGATAAAGACTGGATGATGTTTCAACTGATGAAAATCAAGCATTCAACTGAAGACAAAGTGTTCAACGGATAATGCTGAGGAATTCAACTGATGAGACTGGAACAGCATTCAACTGATGGAGTTTGTAATTCATTCAACTGATGAGCCAGGCATTCAACTGATAAAGTCAATAGCAGTTGAAAGAAACCAGAACTTTCAATTGATGAAGCAAAGAGCAGTTGAAAGTGACTAGAGCTTAAGTCTGACAAATCACATGGATCGAATTACACTAAAATAGACATGGAAGCCTAATTAGGAAAATAAAGAAGAAGCAGAAACATACTTATCTCATGCAGTGCAATCTGGATCAAATCAAGATGATGGTCAAAGATGAAGACATCTCAGAAAGCATGCATAAGACAAAGTTGTGCAGCATTGTTTTTAGATTAGAGTGCATTTTGTAATCTAGCTAAATGCTTTGTAAAACTTGGAGTATATAACCAAGTTAGTAGCATCAGTTGAACTTGTTCAAATTACTTGAGAGAAAAATCTGAGAGTTAGAACTTGTTTGAGTGATGAACCAGCAGCTGTGCGAATTGTAAACAATCCACAGATTCTTCTATATAAAATCTCACGGGTGGATCATTCAATCCACCCGTATTTTTAATACTTGGTGTTTTTCTGTTTACTATGTTCTTAGTGTATTATTCTTGAATCTTTTAAATTTGTAAAAGATTGTATTCAACCCCCCTTCTACAATCTTTCTCATAGTTGGTGTAAAATAACAATTGGTATCAGAGCCAGGTTCCCAACAAACAGGGAAAAAGATCAACACTGCTAGAGAAAGATGGGAAAGAAGGATGCTGGAGTGAAGATTCCTGTTCTTGACAAAGACAACTATTTTCACTGGAAAGTGAGAATGCATCTGCATCTGTTGTCCATTGATGAAAGCTATGTGAACTGCATTGAAAAAGGACCTCATGTCCCCATGAAGGTCTGCACAAGTATGGGAGCTGATGGTGAAGACATGGTAGGTAAGATGATTCCAAAACCTATCCATGAATATTCTCAAGAAGATACTGAAGAAGTGCACAAGGACAAGAAAACCATGAACCTTCTGTTCAATGGTTTGGATCAAGAAATGATTGATAGTGTTATTAGCTGCACAAGTGCCAAAGAAGTTTGGGACACCATCAGGACCATCTGTGAAGGGAATGAGCAAGTGAGAGAGAACAAAATGCAGCTTCTGATTCAACAATATGAGTCATTCCATTTCAAGGCTGGTGAAAGTTTGAGTGATACATTTAACAGATTTCAAAAACTGTTAAATGGTCTAAAGCTCTTTGGAAGAATATATCAAGTTAAGGATTCAAACTTGAAATTCTTAAGAGCTCTTCCCAAAGAGTGGAAACCCATGACAGTCTCTCTCAGAAATACACAAGAGTTTAAAGACTATACTCTAGAGAGACTGTATGGAACCTTAAAGACTTATGAGCTTGAAATGGAGCAAGATGAAGAGATTGAGAAAAGCCAAAAGAAAGGGCATTCATCTGTGGCTCTAGTTGCATCTCTGGAGGATACTGTTAAGGACAAGGGAAAGTCTCAAGTTGAAGAAACTGAGAAGTTGGTCAAAGAGGAGAGCTCAGAGTCAAGCAAAGGAAGAAGAAAGGAGAAAGAAGTAGCTGATTCTGGTGAAGAAAGTGATGGAATTGATGAGCATCTAGCCTTCCTGTCAAGAAGATTCTCCAAACTGAAATTCAAAAAGAACTTTAATTCTGCAAAATCTTTTAAAGGCAATCCCAAGTCTGATAGAAGCATGGTAGACAGATCAAAATTCAAGTGCTTCAACTGTGGGAATGCAGGTCACTTTGCAAATGAGTGCAGAAAGCCTAAAGTTGAGAAGAAGTCAAGTGAAAACATTGACTACAAAAAGAAATATTATGATCTTCTCAAACAAAAGGAAAGAGCATTCATCACAAAGGATGATTGGGCAGCTGGAGATGATTCTGATGAAGAGGAGGAGTTTGTCAATCTAGCTCTAATGGCCAACTCCACAGATCAAGAAGAAAACACTGGAAGCAGTAGTCAGGTATTCACTACAAACCTAGTTGAGTTAACTAAAGATGAATGCAATGCTACCATTAATGAAATGTCTACAGAATTGTATCATTTGCATGTTTCTTTAAAATCTCTCACTAAGGAAAATAGTAGAATTAAGGAAGCTAACACCTTTCTTAGTGATAGAAACAGTGTTTTAGAAGCTCAATTTATTGAGTTTGAGAAGCTGAAAATTGAGTGTCAGACAACCAAGGATGATCTCTTGGTTGTTCTGAAAAGAGAAGAGATCATAAGAAAGCAGCTTGATAAGGAACAAGAGATTATTGCCAAATGGAAATCTGGTAGGGATGCTTCCACCAATATTATTAACATGCAAGGTAGAGAGACCTTTGTAGAGAATGAATGGAAGAGGAATAAGAAAGTGCTTGAGATATCTGAGAACAGTTCGGGTGATGAGAATACTGATGATGATCATCAGTTGAAAGGCAAAGTCTCAACTGATGAGAGTCATCAGTTGAACAAAAACTCATCAGTTGACAAGAGTGTTCTCAAGAAGCTTAACAAGAAATATGGTCCTGTTAAAAAGAATTTTGTTAAAGGTGAGAATAGTTCTTCTGAGACCAGTGATAGTATTAATAACACTCTTAATTCCAGTAACAAGAACAAGAAGAAGTTGGATACTAGTGAGCATAAATCTGAGGAGACTAAAAAGAAGAAAGGAAATAGAAATGGCAAAATAGGAGTTAACAAGCACACCAATTACACTCCCAATGCTAGTGCTCTTAGGAAAACCTGCAGCAAGTGTGGTAGTGTAAATCATTTATCTGCCAATTGTAAAACTGTAATTGCTCCTAATTTGTCTTTGCCTATTCCTATGACATCTGTTCCTCACATGAATTTATCTGCTATGAATATGATGCCTGGGTTATTGCCTCACAATCCTTATTCTCAGCCTAACATGCCATATATGTTCAATCCTTATTTTAATGCCTTTAACATGCCTCAATTTCATTCAAATTTGCATGGAATGAACAATGTATGCATGCCTCAAAGGCCTGTGTTTGAAAACAGAGTTGATATTCCAGTTTCTCAACCAAAACCAAAGATTGAACCTATTCAATCCAAGGAAAAGGTTGAGAAAGTGGAAAAGACTGCTAAGACTAACAAGTCTGGACCCAAAGCAATTTGGGTACCAAAATCAACTTGATCTGTTTGTAAAATGTGTGCAGGGAAACCACAAGAAGAATTTGTGGTACTTGGATAGTGGATGCTCCAGGCACATGACTGGTGATTCCTCCCTGCTCACAAAGTTTGTGGAGAAAGCTGGCCCTAGCATTACCTTTGGAGATGACAGCAAAGGATATACTATGGGATATGGCTTGATTGCAAAAGAGAATGTCATCATTGATGAAGTTGCATTGGTGTCTGGTCTTAAGCACAACTTGCTTAGCATCAGTCAGCTCTGTGACAAAGGCTACAAAGTCAATTTCACTCCTGCAGCCTGTGTTGTCACCAAAGGAGATGACAACAATGTGGTTCTGATTGGACAAAGAAAAGGAAATGTGTATGTAGCTGACTTCAATTCTGTCAAGTCTGAATCTATCACTTGCCTTCTCAGCAAAGCAAGCTCAGATGACAGTTGGCTATGGCATAAGAGATTGTCTCATCTAAATTTCAAAACCTTGAATGAGTTAGTAAAGAAGGACTTGGTAAGAGGTCTACCAAAGCTGGAATTCTCAAAAGATGGACTTTGTGGAGCCTGTCAGCTAGGAAAGCAAAAGAGAAGCTCTTTCAAAAGCAAGACTCTTTCATCAATTGTGAAGCCCCTTCAGCTCTTGCATATGGATTTATTTGGACCAGTCAACATAATGTCCATTTCAAAGAAGAAATATTGCTTAGTGATTGTTGATGATTTTTCAAAATTTACTTGGACTTTCTTCCTACATTCTAAGGATGAAGCTGGGAAAATCATCATCAATCATATCAAGGCATTAAACAACAATCCAGATGTCAAAGTTGGAAGGATAAGAAGTGACAATGGAACAGAATTCAAGAACTCTGTGATGAAAGAATTTTGTGAAGAAGAGGGAATTATTCATGAGTTCTCTGCACCAAGAACTCCACAACAAAATGGTGTTGTTGAAAGGAAGAATAGAACTCTTATTGAGGCTGCAAGAACCATGATTAATGAAGCTCAACTTCCAACCTATTTTTGGGCTGAAGCTGTGAACACTGCTTGTTTCACTCAAAACATCTCACTAATTACCAAACCTCATAATCTAACTCCCTTTCAACTCTTCAAAGGAAAGAAGCCAACAATTAGCTTTCTTCATGTATTTGGATGCAAGTGTTATGTTCTAAGAAATCAAGGTGAAAATCTTGGAAAATTTGAGGCCAAGGCAGATGAAGCTATTTTTGTTGGATACTCTGATGGAAAATCATTTAGAGTATATAATCTGAGAACCAACATTGTTATGGAATCAATCCATGTAGTTTTTGATGATAAGAAGATTCAAGGATTCTCAGATGAAGGATTTCATGATAATCTCAGATTTGAGAATGAAGGTGAAGGTGATCTGTATGACAGTGATGATGATGATGACATTATTCAAAATGTTGGAATTAATCCTGGAATTAATATTCCAACTGATGACTCTCTGGTGCAAGAAACAACTGCTATTGGAAACTCAACTGAAGCATCAGTTGAAACTACATTGGAAGGATCAGTTGAAACACCTCAAGGATCATCAGTTGAAAGAATGTCTCAAAGTTTCAATCAGTCTAGAAATAATGAGATGTCAAATTTAGGGGGAGCTTTCCAACATGGAAACCTGAACTTCAATAATGAAGCCACATCATCAAGACAATCACTTCCACCACAAAGAAAGTGGACAAGGGATCACCCTTTTAAGCTAATTATTGGAGATGCAAATGCATCTGTACAAACAAGAAGAGCAACTCAAGATGAGTGTTTGTACAGTGCATTCCTTTCACAGGATGAACCTAAAGTCATAGAAGATGCTCTCAAAGATGCTGATTGGGTTCTTGCTATGCAAGAAGAATTAAATCAATTTGAGAGAAACAATGTATGGAAGCTGGTTCCCAAACCTAAAAACAGAACAATTGTAGGAACAAGGTGGGTATTCAGAAACAAGGTGGATGAGAATGGAGTTGTCACCAGAAACAAGGCAAGGCTTGTTGCTAAAGGATATTCTCAATCTGAAGGAATTGATTTTGATGAGACCTTTGCACCAGTTGCAAGACTAGAAGCAATAAGAATCTTCCTGGCCTATGCTGCTCATGCAAACTTTAAAGTTTATCAAATGGATGTCAAGAGTGCTTTTCTAAATGGTGAACTGGAAGAGGAGGTATATGTCAGTCAGCCTCCTGGTTTTGAAGATCCAGAATTTCCAGAGTATGTTTACTTTTTATTAAAAGCACTCTATGGACTAAAGCAAGCACCAAGGGCATGGTATGACACTCTGTCTCAATTCTTGTTAGATAATCATTTTTCCAGAGGAACTGTAGATAAAACACTATTTTACAGAAATGTAAATGGTGCCTTTATTCTGGTTCAAATTTATGTAGATGATATAATTTTTGGTTCTACAGATGAGAAACTTTGCAAGAAGTTTGCTAATCTAATGAAAAGTCAGTATGAAATGAGCATGATGGGAGAGCTCACCTACTTTCTTGGTTTACAAGTTAAACAAGTAAAGGAAGGTATATTCATAAATCAAACTAAGTACATCTATGATCTACTTAAAAAGTTTGATTTATTGGATTGCAAAGAAGCTAAGACTCCCATGCCAACAGCCACCAAATTAGAGTTAAGTCCTAATGAGAAATCTGTGGACATCTCTAATTATAGAGGCATGGTTGGTTCTCTTTTATATTTGACAGCTAGTAGACCAGATATTATGTTTTCTACATGCCTCTGTGCTAGATTTCAATCTGATCCTAAAGAATCACATCTTATTGCTATAAAAAGAATATTCAGATATCTTAAGGGAACACCAAATCTTGGTATTTGGTACCCTAAAGACTCTGGATTTGATCTAATTGGATATTCAGATGCTGATTTTGCAGGATGCAAAATTGATAGAAAAAGTACAACAGGCACCTGTCAATTTCTTGGTGACAGATTGATTTCTTGGTTTAGCAAAAAGCAAAATTCTGTATCAACCTCTACAGCTGAGGCTGAGTACATTACAGCTGGAAGCTGTTGTGCACAATTATTGTGGATGAGAAATCAATTACTTGATTATGGATTAAATCTCTCAAAAATCCCAATATTTTGTGACAACACCAGTGCTATTGCTATAACTGAAAATCCAGTACAACACTCAAGAACCAAGCACATTGACATCAAATACCACTTCATAAGAGAACATGTGATGGCTGGTACTGTTGAAATGCATTTTGTTCCAAGTGAAGAACAGATTGCAGATATTTTCACAAAGCCTCTTGATGAATCCACATTCACAAGGTTGGTAAGTAAATTAGGTATGTTAAATTTCTCCTAATTTAGAGTGAATTTTTCTGTAATTTGGCAGCCAGAATTTGATTAATTTTGATTTATCAAAATTGAATTAATTATAATTCTGGATGAAGTCTATAATATTTCAACTGATGAACTAGTGAAATTGTTTCAACTGATGCTTGAAACAATATCCTCTTGCGTTGTTTTTCATTCAACTGATGACACCAGTTGAAGACGCCTTCAACTGATCTTCATCAGTTGAATAGGAAGTTTAAAGAGGAGCTTATTTCATCCGTTGAAAGTATTATCAGATCTGAGCCGTTGAAATTTCTTTTGTCTCTCACCTACTTTATACACACGATCGTGTGTGTAATTTTTGTAGAGATAAATAAGAGTAATTTCTTCTCAACGGTAATTTCTCAGCCAATCACAGCAATTTTCTGAGAAAGTATTTAAGTGTTTTAATTTATTTTCATTTCTTTTCATCTCACTCTTTCGAATTCTTCAAGTTCTCTTCTCTCTCTGTGCAAAAGCAAACTCTAATTTTTCCTCAAGCTTTCTCTGTAACTACAATGGCACCAATGAAGAAGTATACTGCACCAAGTGGGTTTATTTATGAGAAGAACAACTTTGCGTCATTTGTTGATACCAAGGCTGTGGAGGAGAAGGAGTATCACAGGATGATGGAGTTCATCAAGTCAAGCCAGCTCTCTTATGCTATGACTGAAGCTCCTACCATCTACCATGAAATAGTGGAGGAAATGTGGACCTCTGCAGAGTTTAATAGTGAGCATGAAACTCTAACTTTCTCTGTTAATAATGAAATTCATTCTGTCAATGCTGATGTTATGAAAGCATGCTTTAAGATTCCTGAAGATACTGTTTTATCTTTGCCTAGTGATAATCAGTTGGTTAATTTACTTTATGCCATGAATTATGTTTTGCCAACTGATGCCTTAGGTAAAATAGAAAGAAGGGGTCTTAGGAGAGAATGGAGTTATTTATGTGATGCTTTTATTAAGGCATTTTCTGGTAAAATTAGTAATTTCAATGCTCTCACTTCCCAGATTTTACAAATGCTTTACATGTACCTGACTAATGAATATTTCAACTTTGGTGGTTTGATGATCCAAGAAATTGGGGAGAAACTAGGTGATAAAACTGGTAGACCTAGGAATATTTATTATGTCAGATTTCTTATGATGCTAGCTAATCATCTCAACAAAAAGCTAGTTATTACTAACAAGGAAGCCAAGCTTCCCAGTTTTGTGCAGGAAAAGAGAGTCTTTAAAGACCTCTTTAGGATGAATTTATATCCCTCCTTGGAGGTGGTGTACCTGCCAACAATGGAGGCTGGAAAGCATAAAGAGGTACATGGCTTTCCTACTACTCTCTCTCAACCCTCACCTTCTTTGCTTTCAGCCATCAGGGCTGTTGAAGAGGCCCATCAACAGTCCACACAAGTGGCAAAACCTTCTAAAAACAAGTCTTCTAAACCAACCTCAGATGCCTCCCAAAAGACATCTGTTGTAAAATCCAAGAAACACAAGCCTGAGGGGAGTGTGATTGGAGGATGTGAGGGGGAGGGAAAGGGTGAACATAAAAGAAGCCCTAAGAATAAGGAAGGAAAGGTGTGTGCTGACCAGCCTGGCCACTCTGCAGTCTCCCAAAAGACTGTAGATGTTAATATGGAATTAAACTCATCCCTAGCAGCATCCTCCCAAAAGGATGTTGCTATTGAAAATAGTCCTCAACCAGGGACACAGTTAAAAAGGGGGAGGGACACCACTTCTTCACCAATAAAAGCCTATGGGAGAAAGAAGCTAAGAAGTGACAAACTGAAGCACTCTGCACACACACAGGCATCCATTCTGGATTTTATGCCTTTAACTTCTCAAAGTCAGATTGATGTGACTCCAATAAATGTGGAGTCACAGCCCCCTTCTTCATCTCAACAAATCACCCATATTTGTGATCTTACCATTTCTACTCCTCAAACACAATCCCCAACCTCTTCTGTGGATGTGGAATTAATTCACACCACACTTGTAAATTCTCCATCTTTGGATTTCATGGAGAAGCCCCCATCTGAGATTGATCATCATCATTTTGATGATTTGTTGGATCTTTCTCTTCCATTTCCTTCTTCTGTGACAGTGTGTTCTGTGGATTTTCCTTTAAAATCAATCACCACAGACTCAACTATCACAGCTTCTAAACCTATTTCTTCATTTTCTTCAACTGATCTCCCTCATCAGTTGAACAGTGTTTGTCCTTCAACTGATCTGCTTAACAGCTCTCATCAGTTGAATGCATCCTCTACTCATGTTTCAACTGATGTCCCTCATCAGTTGACAACTGCTGCTACTTCAATTAATTTACCTTTTTCTACAGCAGTTGATCACATGGTAGCACAAACACTTCTAGGATTGAGTGGAGTGAGCTATGGAGTGGAGAGGCAGCCTAGTGAGCTAGCAAAAGGAGAGGGTGTGGAGAGTCTGGCATTTTCTTCTAGCCAGGAAAAAGGAGAGGATAAGAGTGACCCTTTAGTAAGGGTAAGTGAGGGAGAGGTGAGTGGTGTGGTGAGCCAAGGGGAGCCCTTGATGCAAGAAAAGAGAGAAATTGAGAGAAATGCAGGTGTCAATGAAGGGTTTAGTGAACAAGAGTTTCAAGCTGAATATAGATCCATATTGGATAGTGTTTCACTAGACCCTGAGACTTTTACTCATGGGATGTCTTCCATTCAAGATTTTGCCAGATTGGATAATCAAGCAGCTGAGAGGCACATCAATCTGATTCACACTACATCTTCTATGCTTAGAGCAAAGGAGGCATTTACAGCTCTGCCTGCCAATGCTGGAGATGATTTTCATTATGATGATAGTGATGAAGACCTCAATGATGCTCTTGAGGAATCCCTGGTTGAACAACCTACAACTTCTCTACCTTCATGGCTCTCCATGCAGTCTGCCAATGCAATTGTTGTTAGCATGGAGCTGGAAAGGCAAGCCTCCACCATTCTTCAATCACAACCTGGAAGCTCATCCTCCTCTCCAGCCATCTCTGCCACCATTGCCAGTCAAGCTCTAGAAAACCTCAAGCTTCACAAATATCAATCTCTCCACTTTCAGCATGAGATAGAGCATCTCAATTCTCTCATTGCCTCTGTTAAGACTGATCTGACCAAACAAATTGATGAAAAGCTTCCAGCTCAGGTCAAATCAGCTCTTTCTGCATCTGAGCAAAAACAACTACAATTGGAGAAGCAAGTGGAAGCTCTGGAAGGAAATGTCTACACCTTAAACTCTAGAATGGATGAGATGTTGCAGCATCAAAGAATTCAGACTGGACTGCTTCAACATCTTCTTCTTGCCTCTGGTGTTTCACTTCCCAGTTCATCCCCTACACTTGCTGCTAACAAAAAGGGGGAGAAAGAATTACCAACTCCTGCAGAATTGATCAGTCAAATTCCTCCCCCTTTCCACACTGAAAGGGAAAAGCAGAAGATTGCAAGGATGAAAGAATTGGACTCCATTGCAAAGAGAGTGGCTCAACTGGGCAAGAAATCATCTACAGTCACCACAGCTCAAATCTCTTTTCCAACCACAACCACAATTCTCAGGGTAATTACACCTGAGATTGTTATTCCCTCCAAGACAGAAAAGGGTGAGCCATCATTTCTGAATGAGTTCAAGCCAATTCTGTTTCCAAACAATTGTGGTTACTCCAGGCCTGGAAAAGACTCAAGCTCAATCTACTTTCCACTAGCCAGGCCTGACAAAAATGAATACAAACTTTTGGGCCAAGAAATCAAAAGTTATAAAGATTGTGCAGATGTGGCCTTAAAGGCTCATTTTGCCATCATCTACAGAGAAGGCCAGAAGCTGTTTATTGGAACTGGCCATCCTCATTACTCATTTGCAAAAGCTGAAGAGGTGGCCAGAGAATGTGAAAAAGAGGAGTTTGAATCCCAACTCTCTTTGAACCAAATAGAGGTTGATGAAAGGTATGCTATTGAGCTGGAAGAGGAGTTGGCAGCTGAGCTTTTAAATGAGAAAAGATTGCCTCTTGAATCTTCTCCAAAGAAAAAGAGAGTCAAATCTAAGACTAAGATGCCTGAGGCAGCCAAGAGAAGAGAAGAAGTGCCAGAAAAGCCTATCTCAAAGCCTTCTTCTCCAATCAAGGATACCACAGTAGTACATCCAGATGTCAACTTCCATGATGAGCCAATAATGCCAAAGGAGGAGCCAATTGACTTGGAAGATATCCCACTTCCAGCTTTTCTTGTTCAAGAATCTTCCAAGCCAAAGAAGAAAGTCAAGTCTGTGGCTAAGAGGATGGCTAACCCTCCTAAACCTCCAAAAGAACCTGAAAATCCTGATGACTATCTGATCATTGCTAACATTGAAGAAATTTCTGAGTTGGAGCTGGAGCTGGATGATCTTCAAGAAGTAAGAGGAATAGAAGCAACTTCAAAGTTACCTGAAAGATTGGTATTCTCTTACAAAAACAAGGGTGATGTCATCTGGCCTCTTCACAGAGTTCTGAATTCTGAGGGATTCAGTTCTCTAACAAAAATATATGGATCTATGAAGAGGACTGGAGGATTTACACCACCTGCAAAGCAAATGGTACTAAAGAGAATCCTTGAGATCAAGAAGGAATGGAACTCAGATGCTAGTCTACAAAGAAGGCTGAAAATTCCCTACACTGGAAAGAAAATTCATCATGAACCTACTCCAGTCATGGAATTTAGGGACAATCAAGGTGTTAGGAGATTTTTCAGACCTAAAGATCAACTCAAGGTTGCTAGCTTGAATACTCTGAAGACTCTCCAATCCAAGCTCAACAGACAAGACAGTGATGAAGAATGGTTCTACAGGATCTTTCAGAAACAGATCAATATTCTTGAAGAAAAACTTAAGTCCAGAAGAAGAAGATCTTCTAGGAACAAGTAACTGCTCAGTCTAGAGGAGCATAATCATCTGCAATCTTTTCTAACTCTAGTATTTAAATTCTGCATTTTATTTTATTAATGTTTTGTTATCATCAAGTGTAGAATTTATGTCTGCATCTTCTCCAGTCATAAATTGGGGGAGATTGTTAGGAATCAATAATTTTTGATGATAACATAAACATTTTTGTAACATGTCTTACTTAGAATCTTTATCAAATTTCAGTTGTAATTGTTACATTTCTTGTCTTTGGGAATTATCAACGGATGGGTAGAATAGGATGGCTAATTGTAAATATCCAATGCCATGTAATTTTATCTAAGTGAAGGATATTCAACTGATGAGATGTAACTGTTCAACTGATAAAGACTGGATGATGTTTCAACTGATGAAAATCAAGCATTCAACTGAAGACAAAGTGTTCAACGGATAATGCTGAGGAATTCAACTGATGAGACTGGAACAGCATTCAACTGATGGAGTTTGTAATTCATTCAACTGATGAGCCAGGCATTCAACTGATAAAGTCAATAGCAGTTGAAAGAAACCAGAACTTTCAACTGATGAAGCAAAGAGCAGTTGAAAGTGACTAGAGCTTAAGTCTGACAAATCACATGGATCGAATTACACTAAAATAGACATGGAAGCCTAATTAGGAAAATAAAGAAGAAGCAGAAACATACTTATCTCATGCAGTGCAATCTGGATCAAATCAAGATGATGGTCAAAGATGAAGACATCTCAGAAAGCATGCATAAGACAAAGTTGTGCAGCATTGTTTTTAGATTAGAGTGCATTTTGTAATCTAGCTAAATGCTTTGTAAAACTTGGAGTATATAACCAAGTTAGTAGCATCAGTTGAACTTGTTCAAATTACTTGAGAGAAAAATCTGAGAGTTAGAACTTGTTTGAGTGATGAACCAGCAGCTGTGCGAATTGTAAACAATCCACAGATTCTTCTATATAAAATCTCACGGGTGGATCATTCAATCCACCCGTATTTTTAATACTTGGTGTTTTTCTGTTTACTATGTTCTTAGTGTATTATTCTTGAATCTTTTAAATTTGTAAAAGATTGTATTCAACCCCCCTTCTACAATCTTTCTCATAGTTGGTGTAAAATAACAAGTGTTTTATTATGAATTTTATTTAAGTATTTATAAATATATATATGTTTATGGGTGCTCTTATAAATTATGAATATGAATGAAATGATTATATATTTTGCTTCAAAAACGGACTCCTTCTTCATTATCATGCATTCATGCTTACAAACTCTAAAAATCGAATTCAAAGAACATTCACAATTAAAGAGAAACTAAAAATCAAAATCAAACTCAAATTCAAAATCAAACTCAAATTCAAAATCATATACATAAAGAAACATATATATACATACATACAAAAACACATATATACATACACAAAATGCTAAAGAGAAACTGAGGGAGAGATCGATATACCTTTAAATTGAGATTGAACCCTAATTGAGATTGATATCCAAAATCCAATCGAGACCGAACGGAGTTTAAAATCCATATTCTTCATGTGCATTTTGTTGGCGGAGAGGGAGAGATTAGTTGGCAGAGAGACAGAGAGAGGGGAGTAGAGAGAGATTTTTGGGAAGAGAAGAGGAAGAAAATAAGTTGGGGAAAAAGAAAGATAGACTGGTGGGGGAGAATCATATTAATCAAAATTACGAGTTAAAACCGACCGGTGCCGGTCGTTATGATATTTATACAAAAACGGCGTCGTAACCCCTTCCCTGACGAGTTTATGTAATCCATTTTCCACATAAATAAAAAAAATTATATGAATATATTAGGATAAAACCGACCGCTGGCGGTCGGTTTTGGTTTTCGCGATCAAACATCGTCGTTTAAACTCATAATTTATTTAAAAATCAATTAAATTCTTTAAAAACACATAACCGACCGAGGCTGTGGTCGGTTAAGCTCCGTACACGTCAGCCGTAAAACCGACCACTGTTGTTCCGGTCGGTTATAAAATGCCTGGCCTTGCCAGCAAGGCAAAACGACGTCGCTCTGCGGCGTAACCGACCGATTTATTCCGGTCGGTTTTAAGTCGACACTTTTTTTTGGCGGTCGGTTTTAGCCGGTCGGTTTTGTCCTGTTTTTTTGTAGTGCTTGTACCAATTATATTTTGGAGAATCTTAATTAACAAAAATATATTTTTGATTTCAAATTACTATTTGTATTACTTTTAAATAAATAAATCATATTAAAATAATTAAATATCATGCACCCAAAAAAAGCATTAAATATTCTTAAAGATGTGAAATATTCACTTACAGAAGATGTAAACTTGGAGCATCTTCGTCTTCATTGCTTGAGATTTAGATCCATAAACAACTCATGGGCACCAAGATCCATACTTGTGTAACCAAAACCTAAAAGCATAATCTTACTTATTAGCATCATAATAAGAATTGTTAAAAGGGTATTCAATTCCACAAAAAATTTAGGAAAATAAACTGCAAATATATTAAATTATATCCCAAATAGTAGAAGGATGAGATTGAATTATGTCTATAGAGATTATATTAACAAATATTTGACATCTGTACCATGTACATGAAAGATCATCTAATGAGCAAGTGAAATACTCACAACTGATGAAAGATCATATCACTGGAGAACATCTTATTAAAAAATTTGTGACTACAATTGTAATTTGTAATCAAAGAGGTGATTAAAAAATATACTCATGATATTATACACTCTAATGAATATAGGATGAGAGAACTAGACTTATTAAAAGACACGTCATTTCACCACGTAAAGTTTAACCCTCACTGTGATACAAATATCTATGCCATAACCTCTATAATTAGACAATCTACACTTACAAATTCTATCTCCACCTTTAAACATTTAGATACTAGAGGAGTAAGAAATATGTTGTCCAAAATTCATTATAATCGGACAGATGGAACTCCTAGAAAGTCAAAAATAAGAATATTGACTTAACCACAAAAAATAGCCTTAAAAATTCTCACTTAAGCATCAAAATGTAGCCCAACCTTTAAACTTACACTAAACAAGCAAATGATTGAAGTTTTGGTGAAGTTATTGCTACACTACAAGAAAAGCAGTAATTTTCGACCGTGTCGAAAATGCCTTATTTCGACCGTATACGGTAGAAAATAGTCATTTTCGACGAGGAAAGTACCGGTCGAATTTAAGCTAGTCGAAAATAATCCGATCGAATATATTTAAATTCGACAGCTATTTTCGACCGTCCTTTTCAGCCTAAAATTTGTTTTCAATGAAAATTTGAACTTCCCGCTCAAGTTTTTAAAAAAAACTAAAAAATGAGTTTCCCGCCATATATAATGTTTTCGACCGATAAAGGTTAAAGTTATTAAACCTTTGAATTTGAATTTTGGTCGAAATAAACATACCGTTTTCCGAGGCGGTCGAATTTATTAGACCATAAAAAAATTGGTTGTCGAAATTAACAGGCCATTATTCAGAGGATGATGGAGATAATGAAATAGATGTGATTGAATAAGATAAAAATTTCATATATGTATATTTTTAAATAATATGAAAATATATAAATAAATGAAATAATAGATATATATATTTTATTGCCTTAATCCAGAGTGTCAATTAGATAACTTCAAAATTAGACAATGACGTTTTGTGCAGCCAATTCATCATGCATTGTTAGGTCCCGAATTATCGTACAAGAGGGTTGAATACGACACTCACTACAATTTAAAATTCTTTCGAATCTTGCGGATAAATAAATTACAGTCCTGCTCGTAATGGGTTTTGTGTTTCGGATATTTATCGTTACGGTTCCTGAGAATATATTAAATAATAAACCGACACACAATATTTTTCAAGATATATCTTTATTGATAAAATATCTAAGGGTGCTATAAATCCAAACCCATTGGTTGGCTACAATGTCTACTACTTGCGCTTACAAACCCTGGCTTCCAAAAACATTTTTATTACAACAGTTTTACTACTACTTACACTTACAAACCCTAACTTCTAAAAATATTTTTATTACAACAATTTTTCTAGAGTGTGCCCATGGGTACCATTGGCAGGCTCGTCAATTTTTCATACGACACGAAAACGACACAAAAATTTAGTGTTTGTGTTTGCATTTTGAGTACACGATATGGAAAGTACACGGAACACGAAGTACACAACTTAGATGTCGTGTTGGTTTTGTGTTTATCCTTTGGGTACACAACACGACATGATGTACACGAAATAAATATAATTTTACAATTAAATATTAATATTTAAATTATAAATATGTATATCTATAATAAATATATGTATATTTTCTTTTAAAATAATGCATAGTTTATAATTTTGTAAGAATAAATGGTTTAAATATATATATTTCATATAATTTTATAAATTTTTTTGCCGATAAATCTAATATTTTCATTAATTTATATATTTATTTATATTTATATTTAAATTCGATTTTACACGAAACATGACACGAAAACGGAGGTACACGACACGAAGATACATGAACGCTAAACGGGTCGGTTTTGTGTTTCGTCTTTGCGTACATGATTCGAACGAATTGTCAAGTCTACCCATTAACACATGCTAAGCACCAAAAATTATAAGTTCGACTCATTTTGATTAGCTTTTATATCACAATAATGGTGGACCCTGCATATACAACAACTACACCAATGAAAATCCCCTAAACATATAAAATTTAGTGCTTAGCATGTGCAGATAGGCACATACCACACAAACCCATCTCCGCCCTTGTCCCACAACTAACAAATACACTAACTTGTATTTAGCTGCAGTACGCCGGGAACAACATCAACCCTGCACAACACCTATACATACAGCAGTTTGCGCTGGGTTTGTATACTAGTGTGTGTCAACTGCCTTGGAAATTTTATCAAGTTGGCCTTTGAGTCCACAATGTAGCAGCCGTGCCTTGGCTGAAAAATCAGTTTCTCTTTTTGCTGTAGCCCATAGTCATGCTTCCCAGTGAGTTTGTGCTGTTAGAAGAGTAAACAGCCGGGAGTGACAGATGGCATCAACCCTTAACTAATTTAGCTGCACCTGTACATACACTTAGGTTGTGTTTGGTTGGGGTAAATGATTCTTGAAGGAATAAAATAAAAAATGAACTATCTTATGGACAATTTCTAAGAAATTGCATTAATTCTTCCATTTCATTCCTTACATCATGTGCTAGATATCGCACCTTCAATTTGGGATGGAATGCTACATTCTCTCATCCTCAATTTCTTCTCAAATCTCATCATAGTGATTTTGCACTTCCTCAAATTTTTTTCAAAACTTTCTTCCTATCTCTATTAGTTTTAAGTATTTTTACTCATTTCATTCCATTCTCTCCAACCAAACACAACATTAGTTTTATATGGTAATACACTAACTATCAAACCTAGATTCACTCTCTCGGGTGATAACATCTTGGATATGGTAATACACTAACTATTAACCTTGCCTACCATGTCATCCTAGTTATTGTCCACTGACTCAAACCTGTGGCTCTGATACCAACCTGTGACGGACCCACACTACTGAATATAAAGAACCCTATAAATACTACAACTCAGAATGTTCCAACTCAAATAAATAAACAAAAGCTTATTTAAACTAATAATTTACATCATTAAATTCAACCAAGATAAGTTAACATCCATAACAACTAACCAAGCCCGAATCGCCATAGGTAAGAGTATGAACAATACTAAGTGTTTTTAAACAAAAGGATTAAGTTACAACGCAACGGGTTCAACCTACAACTTCACCATTGTTTACTTCTCCCTAATAGGTCCCTACAGTAGAACTCTCAGATCTACTTGAGTGAAACTGTCACACCCCAAACCAACACACACACACGAATTGATATAATATGAACAAGTGGTAGATAAATAATAAATTCGGAAATTAAGATTACATAATATCAATCCCCAAAAGATAATACTAGGTTAATTACAAGTCCCAAAAGAGTGAAATACATGTCCCAAAAGATCTTATAAGTTCAGAGTGTGGATCAGCCCATCTAACTAGTACAAAATATAAAAGCGAAAGCCGCTTATATCATATATAACTACCTTCGCCATCAAACAGTTCTCGGCGTAGCCAGTGGTCGACTTACGTGCAGTTTGCTTCGTGCGTACCATATTTGCTAGCTGTAAAAGGGGTTAAATACGAGAACATGAGCAAAGACGCTCAGCAGGTACTAACAGTCCTAAACACATGGCATTATAATAATATCAAAGGTGTCCGAAACAGATTCAAGAATAAATGTTAAAGCAATCATTAAGGTTCATGATAATATAATGAATAGGCATGGAAAAACACATAGATAATCATGGTATAGAAATCATGGCATCATGGCAATATGGCAACATGTTATAATCATATCATCATCAAAATTCATTTTAGGATGCTACGGATTACAGCCGGTGATCAGCCGCGAAGTAATCCTGAACCGCGCTGGGTTCTCAAATATAATGGGATCCCTAGGCTATATGTGAGCCTAATAAAATGTGAAAGGGACTTGCGTCTAGTCCAAGTCACTAAAGAAACACATTTTATTATTCATTGATTTATAACGTGGATGCCGGAAAAAGTTTAATCTCATTTTATTGAAATAATGCAAAGGGATTCAAATTCACTAATGATGTGTCAAGCGCATATTGGACTTAAGGGGGGCAAGTTCTATAGTCAAAATAAAGTCAATTCTATCAAGTGTTATTCGGTATTTATGAAAGTATACGTGTCATGGTGTTATTGGAAGTTTTTAATAGATAATCTAACATTTTGGGTACAAATGTAAGGGTATATTGGAAAGGAAGGTACTAGTATGATCGGAATTTTTATCAAGGTATTTGCGAATATATTAGGCATGGTGATTATCGCAACTAAATATTCATAAGGATTTACGAGTCACGGGTGCACATATATTTGCAACAATTGTAAAGTTAAGGATGTAGTAACTTGCCTTTTCAAGATTCTGAGATTATTGAATCTTGATGGTACGAGCCTTTCCTTTCGCCTCGGAACCTACACATAATATTAACCTCGTCACTAAATGGCACTTTAAGTCTAATTTATATTACACGCGCCTATTCTCTAGTTACGTATCCTAATATCTCTATTATTAGCTAACTATCGCTATAAGAGTCATTACACGTATTTAACTATAAGTATACATGATTATTTAGACAATTAACATAATCATGTAATCACATACTCCACATAGTCACATAATTCACATAGTCACATAATGACATGGCATGATTTATTTTATATATATATATATATATATATATATCATATACTATGTACTTAAACTCCTAAACACATAAGCAAGTAACACATAAAGACTTATTCCTAAACTTCTAAACTCCCTATACTGACCTTATCTTATTTCTAAAGGTGCTTGAAAAAACTCAGACTTTATACCCTTGACAATCATGCAAGAGTTGCACTTACAACTCTCCAATGGCTCTCTAAGGTTGCTCTCGGTTACTTAGTGAAAATAAGATGCTCTAACTAGGGCCTTCACTCTAATTTACTCCTAATAGGTTGCTAAGACTCTAAACTTACTTGTGCAATTGATACAATACAAAGGCCTCACACAATTTGGTTTAAAATGTTCAAAGGGCACAGTGAGGTTCTCTGTTGCAACCTCTCTGCACTACCTGCATCCTAACTGAGATAACTTGATGTGTACTAAGTGCATTCCTACAAAATCAATTCCTATGGATTCCCAACTCTTAAGGCTATCTCTCAGACTTGGTTTCACTCCAAGGCCCTATCTGAAACTTCCCAGGTTATTACTCAAAGTTGACACTGCTGAAAACTACCCTGTTTCCCAACTGCCTTGTGTTTTCTGATTTTAAACTCTATTTTCTCACTAGGTTTTGGGTTCTAATGGTTTTTTAGGCTTCCTAAGGGTTCACTAAGCTCAGTTAAGCCAATGCCCTATGAAGGCCTCACTCATGACAAGGTGAAAACCTCACAAGAACACAGATTACTCAATTCTGCCCTGTTTTGGGGTAGCTACTGTTTTGGGTATGTATACCTATCTAAATGCAGGGGCTTTGGTGAATTAAGGCTACTTGAATGATGACTAAGCTCACTCTCAACTCCTGGACACTCGGGACAAGCAAAACCCAACCATATTAACACCAAAACTCCTAGTTTCTATGTGCAAAAATTCTGTCCAGTGCTAGTGTGTGCCTCCTTCCACCTTATCACCCATCTTAACACCATTCAACAACAACCAAGCCAACAACTCTACTCTATAATCTATATACAACTACTGTATAGCCTTATACAAGAAATTACAACACAAATCAAGCCTCAAAAATCACATTACCGAAGCAACAAAATCTCAGCAGAGCAGAGCAGATTGGTTTTCAACATTTTTAAGCATGATTTCAATCTAATACTCCATATAAAATCACATAATACATCAAAACTGAATATGACTAATCATGGCACGTCTTATGCTAGCATTTTATGGCATAAACCGAGGCATGCATTGATCAAAAACCAGTTTAAAAGTGACAAAATCAGCATACACTTTATACTATGAAAGTCATGGCATAAAAGCACTTAACTTCAAATCTTTTGCACAAATCATAACATGAAAGTATCAAAGCTTTGTAAAACATTATATAACAGATTAAGGACTCTTTAAACATCACATGCAAGCCTCCGTTTTGTCAAGAAAACCATTTTACAAAAGGGGTTCCATTCGGCTCTTTAGAGTCATTGCCGAATGGGTGAGCTTCAAGGGTGTGGCTTGACAATGGGGGCATTACACCTCCTCAAGACCACTCCTTTGCCCAAGCTTTAAGCCACCATGATTCCAACTCTAGATTCAAATGAATCAAAGTTGAAAATTTCGGCTTAGTGACATGCAAGAACTCAAACTAACCTTAAATGGAAGCTTGTGACTAGGAGATATTTTTCTCTCTTGGATGAGTGGTAAATTATGTGTGTATATGGAGTTATGAAAAGAAATGTACAAGGGTTTTGGGAGGGGGTTTCTACTCAACTGAAATGAGAGAGAGGGAGGAGAGTTTGGTGGGTTTGATTTTGTGTGTAGTGTAGTGTAGGAAATGATGAAGTCTTGTGCTTTTGACTAGACTAGAAGTGAGTGGATTTGGGTAGTTACAAATCTATCCTTCTAGTGGCTTTAGGTGAGAATGCATGCAAGGTTTTAGTGGTAATTACAAGAGTCAAAGAGGGTGAATGGTCGGTCATGCCCTTGGACCCTATTCTCCACCAAAATGCATGCAAGGGTACTAGTGTAATCTTATAATTATTAAAAGTATGAATAAAATGAATGGATTTTAATAAATAAACTACAATTCCATAAATCATCAAATTAATACTATAAATACTATGAGATTCTACAAGTTTAACAAAATCATGATTGAAAATTTTGGACAAAGAAATATTTTTAAAAGCATTTTCAAGTATTACACTCTAATATATAATCTATGTAATTAAAGAATTTACACACAATAATACATGTAATAATTCACAACGAAACGACTTTGCACTACAATTATATACGTATATCATTTCACATAATCGCTCGCATTGCAATTTACCACTAATTACGATTATCTCTACTATTATTAAATCGCGTAGTCGTAACTATTAAATTAATACCGAATCGTGCAAGATAATTAATCGCGTAGCGAAATCTCTCGCATACGACTTTCTAAACACGAAATAGAATCTAATTATGCCATCAAGTCATGTATAAATCTCAATTATCACTAAATCGCGTAACAAGAAATCTTACTCGCGTACAAAATATATCGCGTAGAAATTATATTAGTGATACTTGCAATACCACATAACATGAAAATATATATACACTTATTTAACGATTCCACATATTCGACATGATGACATAGAATATAAGTATCGTGCTTATGAATTAGTTCGAAATTACCGGTTGTTTCATCCTCTCCCCCTTATAGGATTCTGCCCTCAGAATCTAGGAGAATAATTGAGGATACCGATTCCGCATATCAGACTCTAACTCCCAAGTGGCTTCTTCTACCTTTGGATTCCTCCACAACACTTTTACCAAGCTTACTGATTTCTTCCTAATTTTTCTTTCTTGTTCATCCAGTATTTGTACGGGATGTTCTTCATATGACAAATCAGCTTGAATCTCCACTGGTTCACTTTCTATTACATGATTGGCGTCCGGGTTATACTTCTTGAGTAATGAGACATGAAACACATTATGCACGTACCGATATTGTGGTGGCAAGGCTAACTCGTAGGCAACTTTTCCAACTTGGTTCAAAACTTCAAAAGGTCCAATGTATCTTGGTGCTAGTTTTCCTTTCTTACCAAATCTGGTCAAACCCTTCCACGGTGATATTTTTAGCAATACAGCTTCCCCAATTTCAAACTTCACATCTTTTCGAGCGGGGTCCGCGTACTTCCTTTGTCTGTCTTATGCAGCAGTTAGTCTCTTCTTGATTACCGTGATGGTTTCCTTCATTTGTTGTACCAATTCAGGCCCTAAAATCTTTCCTTCTCCAACTTCATCCCAATTCGTCGTTGTTCTGCATTTCCGTCCATATAAAGCTTCGTACGATGGCATGCCAATGCTGGAATGGTAACTATTGTTATAAGAGAACTCAACAAGGGGTAAGTGTTCGTCCCAACTTCCTGAAATGTCAATGGCACAGCTTCGCAACATATCTTCAATGGTTTGAATTGTTCATTCGCTTTGTCCATCAATTTGTGGATGATATGCCGTGCTCATGTTTAACTTTGTCCCTAAATGTTCTTGAAATTGCCTCCAAAATCTCGAATTAAATCGTGGGTCCCGATCTGAAACTATTGATATAGGTACACCATGTCTCAACACGATTTCGCGTACATACATATGAACTAGTCTATCTAAAGAAGACTTCTCATTAATTGGAAGAAAATGTGCCGATTTCGTAAGACGGTCAACTATTACCCAAATTGCATCGTGTCCAGAACATGTTCGAGGTAATCCTACTACAAAGTCCATGGCAATATTTTCCCACTTCCATTTTGGAATCTTCAATGGCTGAATCAAACCACTCGGTCTCTGGTGTTCGGCTTTCACCCTTTGGCATGTATCACATTTTGAAATCCATTCGGCAATTTCTCTTTTCATGTTCGGCCACCAGAAATTCTTCTTTAAGTCTTAATACATCTTGGTGCTCCTCGGGTGAATCGAAAATCTAGAGTTGTGTGCTTCTCGCAAAATATCATTCTTCAATTCAGTCACATTCGGAATCCAAATCCTTGATGAAAATCTTAACACACCTTGCTCATCTTTCTGTGTACAAATTTCTTCTCCCATCAACTGATTATCTTCTCGAGTCATCACTTCGTCTTGATATTTCTTTATCTTCTCTAGCAGAGTTGGTTGAAAGGTAATGGTATAACACATTTCTTCCGCCCCTACAGGTTCACAAAACTCCAATTGCAACTTTTCAATTTCTTTTGACAACTCCCTTGGCATTGAAATCACATTTAACTTCTCTTTTCTACTTAATGCGTCTGCTACCACGTTGGCCTTCCTGGGATGATATTGTATAGAGCAATCATAGTCTTTGATCAACTCCAACCATCGGCGTTGTCTCATATTTAGCTCTTTCTGAGTGAAAAGGTACTTCAGGCTTTTGTGATCCGTATATATCTCACATTTCTCCCCGTACAAGTAGTGTCTCCGCAGTTTCAAAGCAAAAACTATCGCAGCCAATTCTAAATCATGAGTCGGGTACTTCTGTTCATGTGGCTTAATTTGTCTCTAGGCGTACGCTATCACCTTTCCATGTTGCATCAACACGCATCCAAGTCCTTTGTAAGAGGCGTCACTGTATATCACAAAATCTCCCTTGTCATCGGGTAATGCTAGAACCGGTGCAGTTACTAATCTTTGCTTCAACTCTTGAAAATTACTTTCACACTTCTCCGTCCATTCAAACTTCTCATTCTTCCTTGTTAATTTGGTCAATGGTACGGCAATCTTTGAAAAATCCTTCACAAACCTTCGGTAATATCCTGCTAATCCCATGAAACTCCTCACTTCTGTTGGCGTCTTTGGTCTCTCCTAATTCATTTAAGCCTCAATCTTTTCGGGATCCACTCTAATCCTTTCACTTTCAACAATGTGTCCTAGAAATCTTACTTCAGTCAACCAAAACTCACATTTCGAGAATTTGGCATACAATCTTTCCTTTCGCAACACTTCCAACACTATTCTCAAATGTTCTTCGTGATCAGCTTCCGTCTTAGAATACACCAAAATATCATCGATGAAAACTATGACGAATTTATCTAAATATTCCTAGAATACCCGATTCATTAAATCCATGAAAGCAGCCGGTGCGTTCGTCAATCCAAAAGCCATAACGAGGAATTCGTAATGTCCGTATCGTGTTTGAAAAGCTGTCTTCGGTATGTCTTCAGCCTAAATCTTCAATTGGTGATATCCCGACCGTAAATCAATCTTCGAAAAACAAGAAGCTCCCTTGAGTTGGTCAAACAGATCATCAATTCTAGGCAAAGGGTACCTATTCTTAATCGTCAATTTGTTCAATTCTCGATAATCTATGCAAAGTCTGATACTCCCGTCTTTCTTCTTCACGAACAAGACCGGTGCGCCCCACGGTGAAACACTTGGCCTTATGAATCCCTTGTCTAACAGTTCTTGTATTTGCTTCGCCAATTCCTTCATCTCTGCCAGGGCCATTCTATAAGGAGTCTTCGAAACAGGTTCGGTGCCAGGTGCAAGTTCTATTGTAAATTTGATTTGTCGAACCGGGGGTAAGCCAGGTTGCTCTTCGAGAAACACATCTATAAAATCTCTCACAACTGGAATGTCTTCAGGGCTAGAAACCTCTATACTCTTATCAATTACATACGCCAAATACGCCTCGCATCCCTTTCGAATCATCTTCTTTGCTTGCATCGAAGTAAGAAATGTTTGAGTTTGCCTTTGACCCTTGAATGTTACCTTCTTGCCTTGTGGAGAACTCAATACCAACCTTTTGTTCTTGCAATCTATTTGAGCATTGAAGCTTGTCAACCAATCCATCCCTAAAATCACGTCGAATTCGCCTAACTGGAAAGGAATAAGACTCGCAGGAAATACGTGTCCGGCTATTTCTATAGTACAATGAGGGCACACATGTTTTACGGATACTCTATCTTGATTAGCTAGGACAACAGATAAGGGTTCATGCATCAATTGAGTTTCAAAATTCAACTTATCAACAAAAGACTTCGAAATAAATGACCTTGTAGCTCCCGAGTCAATCAATACTTTAGCACTAGCAGCGTTCACAGAAAGCGTACCTGAAACTACATCAGAACTTTGAATTGCATCCTTTACATTCATGTTGAAATTCCTTGCTTGTGCCGGATAAGTCAAAGCTGTATGAGATGAGGATGATGCCATTTGAGGTTGATTGAAAGACATTAGAAATGATGGTGTTGGCATAGGAGTTGCTTGATTCATCGGATATGGCATAGCAGTCATTTGTAGCAATTGATTGTTAACCGCTCCTTTGCATTCTCTCGACACATGTCCCACTTTACCACACTTGTAGCACGTGATGTTGGCCTTCTGATTCTTACATTCATGAGCATAATGGCCTTTTGCGTGACACTTGTAACAAACTACATTCGCCTTGTTGCAAATCCCCGTATGCTTCTTATTACAAACTTTACACTCCGGAATTGATCCCTGCGGGGGTTTCTGTCCACTCGATTGAGATCTGTTTTCTTGTGACTTGTTCCCAAATTCTCTCTTCTTGAAGTTTCCGGGTCCACTTTGAGGTTTAAACCTCTGATTAACTTTCTGATTCTGGCCCTTGTAACTTGAGCCTTCTTCTCTTGATTCAAATCTTCTCTTTTTTTCCCCTTCTCCTTCTAATTCTGCTCACTTTCACCTTCAATTACCATTGATTTTTGAAGTACTTCAGCGTAAGTAGTCAATTCAAAAGCTGCCACCCGACTTCTCAACCACGGCTTTAGTCCTTGTTGAAACCTCTTCGCTCTCTTCTCTTCAGAATCAACATACTCTCCCATAAATCTAGATAATTCCGTAAACTTCTTCTCATACTCCCCAACCGTCATATTGTCTTGCTTCAATTCAAAGAACTTCATCTCCATTTGTGTTTGCATATAGCAAGGAAAGTACTTATCCAAAAATATTCTCTTAAACCTATCCCAAGTAATAATCCCCTCGGGTTCTAAAGCTTTTGCTGTTTCCCACCAATAGTTCGATTCTCCCTTAAGAAAATAAGTAGCATACTCCACCTTCTGATTATCTCCAACATTTGTTAAGGCAAAAGCCTTCTCTATCTCCTTTAATCAAGCATGAGCTTCAACCGGATCTTGGGTTCCCTTGAATTCTGGGGGTTTTACAGATTGGAAGGTTTTGAAAGTGGTGACATTTTCTGGAGGTGGTTGTGGTGGTTGCATTTGTTGAAGAAGTGGTTGTTGTTGGGCAATAGTGGCTGTTTGTTGGCGTACCAATTCTAGAAGTTGTGCTATATCAGGGTTCTGGTTCGCGTTTCGGTTTCCTTCTTCTTCATTCTCTCGGTTATTAGTGGGTCTTCCTCGAGCTCTTTTAGGTGCCATATTCTGAAATAAGAGTTATAAAATTTTAAATGATACAAGGTTACGGTATTATTCGCAATTATCATGGTATGCAGTTCAATATAATCAATAGAAATGATGCATGGTTATAAACAAATTTAAAGAGCAATATAGGAATCAAGGAAAGTGCATTACTGAATTAAAACATGGTTTGAAACGAAAGGTACGAATGTCAAAGTACGAAATACGAGTACAGATCTGAATCAAAATAGTACGAAAGTCTAGAAACGGAAATAAACAACATAGTGATAAAAGGAACAGCCTAAGCAACTAAAGGTCACGTCCTCTAGTCCTCGTCCGCCTCCTCGGTCTCCTCCTCACGGGTCCTAGGGATGTCAGGGGTCGTGTCCTCACGCAGCATCTTGACCATGCTCCTAAGTTCATCCGCTATCATCTGCACAGTAAGCTGGCTGGACCGGTTACGGTGTACCGGCATCTTCTCCAACCTGGATGTGGCCACCTGGATCAATGACTCAAGCCTAGAGATGGTCTTCTCCTTAGGTCCGTCACCCATGATATAATCACTCGAATAGACCTCCTCGATGCGCTCCATAAGCCTGTCATACTTCCCTTGGATAGTGTCGAGCTCCAACCTCAAGTCAGTGTAGACAGAAAAGGGGATTGGTTCAGGTGGCGGGACCGAAGATGAGTGCTCACGTTGCTGTCAATAATATATATATATATATATATATATACAAAAGGGTTAGATACGATTACATCGAACGACGCATAATAATACTCCCGATATATATATATATAATATATAATATACTTATACACCCTATGATCCTAATTGGGCTGTCCAGGGACTCTAAACCTGGCTCTGATACCAAAAATGTCACACCCCAAACCAACACACACACACAAATTGATATAATATGAACAAGTGGTAGATAAATAATAAATTCGGAAATTAAGATTACATAATATCAATCCCCAAAAGATAATACTAAGTTAATTACAAGTCCCAAAAGAGTGAAATACATGTCCCAAAAGATCTTATAAGTTCAGAGTGTGGATCAGCCCATCTAACTAGTACAAAATATAATAGCGAAAGCCGCTTATATCATATATAACTACCTTCGCCCTCAAACAGTTCTCAGCGTAGTCAGTGGTCGACTTACGTGCAGTTTGCTTCGTGCGTACCATATTTGCTAGCTGTAAAAGGGGTTAAATACGAGAACATGAGCAAAGACGCTCAGCAAGTACTAACAGTCCTAAACACATGGCATTATAATAATATCAAAGGTATCCGAAACAGATTCAAGAATAAATGATAAAGCAATCATTAAGGTTCATGATAATATAATGAATAGGCATGGAAAAACACATAGATAATCATGGTATGTAAATCATGGCATCATGGCAATATGGCAACATGTTATAATCATATCATCATCAAAATTCATTTTAGGACGCTACGGATTACAGCCGGTGATCAGCCGCGAAGTAATCCCGAACCGCGCTGGGTTCTCAAATATAATGGGATCCCTAGGCTATATGTGAGCCTAATACAATGTGAAAAGGACTTGCGTCTAGTCCAAGTCACTAAAAAAAACATTTTATTATTCATTGATTTATAACATGGATGCCGGAAAAGGTTTAATCTCATTTTATTGAAATAAGGCAAAGGGATTCAAATTCACTAATGATGTGTCAAGCGCATATTGGACTTAAGGGGGGCAAGTTCCATAGTCAAAAGAAAGTCAATTCTATCAAGTGTTATTCGGTATTTATGAAAGTATACGTGTCATGGTGTTAATGGAAGTTTTTAATAGGGAATCTAACATTTTGGGTACAAATGTAAGGGTATATTGGAAAAGAAGGTACTACTATGATCGGAATTTTTATCAAGGTATTTGCGAATATATTAGGCATGGTGATTATCGCAACTAAATATTCATAAGGATTTACGAGTCACGGGTGCACATATATTTGCAACAATTGTAAAGTTAAGGATGTAGTAACTTGCCTTTTCAAGATTCTGAGATTATTGAATCTTGATGGTACGAGCCTTTCCTTTCGCCTAGGAACCTACACATAATATTAACCTCGTCACTAAATGGCACTTTAAGTCTAATTTATATTACACGCGCCTATTCTCTAGTTACGTATCCTAATATCTCTATTATTAGCTAACTATCGCTATAAGAGTCATTACACGTATTTAACTATAAGTATACATGATTATTTAGACAATTAACATAATCATGTAATCACATACTCCACATAGTCACATAATTTACATAGTCACATAATGACATGGCATGATTTATTATATATATATATATATATATATATATATATATATCATATACTATATACTTAAACTCCTAAACACATAAGCAAGTAACACATAAAGACTTATTCCTAAACTTCTAAACTCCCTATACTGACCTTATCTTAGTTCTAAAGGTGCTTGCAAAAACTCAGACCTTATACCCTTGACAATCATGCAAGAGTTGCACTTACAACTCTCCAATGGCTCTCTAAGGTTGCTCTCAGTTACTTAGTGAAAATAAGATGCTCTAACTAGGGCCTTCACTCTAATTTACTCCTAATAGGTTTCTAAGACTCTAAACTTACTTGTGGAATTGATACAATACAAAGGCCTCACACAATTTGGTTTAAAATGTTCAAAGGGCACAGTGAGGTTCTCTGTTGCAACCTCTTTGCACTACCTGCATCCTAACTGATATAACTTGATGTGTACTAAGTGATTTCCTACAAAATCAATTCCTATGGATTCCCAACTCTTAAGGCTATCTCTCAGACTTGGTTTCACTCCAAGGCCCTATCTGAAACTTCCCAGGTTATTACTCAAAGTTGACACTGCTGAAAACTACCCTGTTTCCCAACTGCCTTGTGTTTTCTGATTTTAAACTCTATTTTCTCACTAGGTTTTGGGTTCTAATGGTTTGTTAGGCTTCCTAAGGGTTCACTAAGCTCAGTTAAGCCAAGTCCCCATGAAGGCCTCACTCATGACAAGGTGAAAACCTCACAAGAACACAGATTACTCAATTCTGCCCTGTTTTGGGGTAGCTACTGTTTTGGGTATGTATACCTATCTAAATGAAGGGGCTTTGGTGATTTAAGGCTACTGGAATCATGACTAAGCTCACTCTCAACTCCTGGACACTCGGGACAAGCAAAACGCAACCATATTAACACCAAAACTCCTAGTTTCTATGTGCAAAAATTCTGTCCAGTGCTAGTGTGTGCCTCCTTCCACCTTATCACCCATCTTAACACCATTCAACAACAACCAAGCCAACAACTCTACTCTATAATCTATATACAACTACTGTATAGCCTTATACAAGAAATTACAACACAAATCAAGCCTCAAAAATCACATTACCGAAGCAACAAAATCTCAGCAGAGCAGAGCAGATTGGTTTTCAACATTTTTAAGCATGATTTCGATATAATACTGCATATAAAATCACATAATACATCAAAACTGAATATGACTAATCATGGCACGTCTTATACTAGCATTTTATGGCATAAACCGAGGCATGCATTGATCAAAAAACCAGTTTAAAAGTGACAAAATCAGCATACACTTTATACTATGAAAGTCATGGCATAAAAGCACTTAACTTCAAATCTTTTGCACAAATCATAACATGAAAGTATCAAAGCTTTGTAAAACATTATATAACAGATTAAGGACTCTTTAAAGATCACATGCAAGCCTCCGTTTTGTCAAGAAAACCATTTTACAAAAGGGGTTCCATTCGGCTCCTTAGAGTCATTGCCGAATGGGTGAGCTTCAAGGGTGTGGCTTGACAATGGGGGCATTACACCTCCTCAAGACCACTCCTTTGCCCAAGCTTTAAGCCACCATGATTCCAACTCTAGATTCACATGAATCAAAGTTGAAAATTTCGGCTTAGTGACATGCAAGAACTCAAACTAACCTTAAATGGAAGCTTGTGACTAGGAGATGATTTTTCTCTCTTGGATGAGTGGTAAATTATGTGTGTATATGGAGTTATGAAAAGAAATGTACAAGGGTTTTGGGAGGGGGTTTCTACTCAACTGAAATGAGAGAGAGGGAGGAGAGTTTGGTGGGTTTGATTTTGTGTGTAGTGTAGTGTAGGAAATGATGAAGTCTTGTGCTTTTGACTAGACTAGAAGTGAGTGGATTTGGGTAGTTACAAATCTATCCTTCTAGTGGATTTAGGTGAGAATGCATGAAAAGTTTTAGTGGTAATTACAAGAGTCAAAGAGGGTGAATGGTCGGTCATGCCCTTGGACCCTATTCTCCACCAAAATGCATGCAAGGGTACTAGTGTAATCTTATAATTATTAAAAGTATGAATAAAATGAATGGATTTTAATAAATAAACTACAATTCCATAAATCATCAAATTAATACTATAAATACTATGAGATTCTACAAGTTTAACAAAATCATGATTGAAAATTTTTGGACAAAGAAATATTTTTAAAAGCATTTTCAAGTATTACACTCTAATATATAATCTATGTAATTAAAGAATTTACACACAATAATACACGTAATAATTCACAACGAAACGACTTTGCACTACAATTATATACGTATATCATATCACATAATCGCTCGCATTACAATTTACCACTAATTACGATTATCTCTACTATTATTAAATCGCGTAGTCGTAACTATTAAATTAACACCGAATCGTGCAAGATAATTAATCGCGTAGCGAAATCTCTCGCATACGACTTTCTAAACACGAAATAGAATCTAATTATGCCATCAAGTCATGTATAAATCTCAATTATCACTAAATCGCGTAACAAGAAATCTTACTCGCGTACAAAATATATCGCGTAGAAATTATATTAGTGATACTTGCAATACCACATAACATGAAAATATATAAACACTTATTTAACGATTCCACGTATTCGACATAATGACATAGAATATAAGTATCGTGCTTATGAATTAGTTCGAAATTACCGGTTGTTTCAGAAACGACGCCTGAAGTCAGTTCCCGACCCTCCAAAGTTTTTGCGGGCGGTCTGTAGCAAATGCACCACTTTCGGGTTTAACTTTAAAATAGAGTTAAAATATTGAGCAAAAGTGCCCAGCAAGTATATAATATCCAACCCAACAGTAAATCATAAATAGTATGTAAAGCATGGCAATAATATCAAGAATGTAACATGCTTTAAAGATTAATCAACACAGTATGATTTAAGCAAAACAGTTTCATATTTATGGAATTGGAAACAGATAAGACGCTACGAGCTAAGATGGGTGATCAGCCCACGACAAAGCTCTGAACCCGCATATCCAATACGAGTTCTCAAATATAAAGGATCCTAGGCACACTTTGGCTTTATATAAACATCAGGCTCCCCGCTACAGATGTTTGTAAATGTAATGGTGACTAGCGCCTCAGTCATAAAAACATTTTTCAACCAATTCCCTTTTTAAAACAGATAATTCAAATCATTTTAAAACTATAAATCATTGTTGCAAAACAACTTTGGAATTCTACTATGCCAAGTATTCTCTCAAGGGAATGATAATTCATAAAGAAAGATAATATGAATTATTTATGACAAGACTGGGAAATAGCTATTGAGGGTTAAGTGTTTAGGTTCTTATTTAGGTTCATATGACAACCAAGTGAAGTGGTCTATTAGGTGAAGAATACTTCTGGTTTGTTAACATTGAAGAATTCAAGGTATTAGTTCTTAGTGTTATTGTAAGCTTATAACAGGTTCTAGAGAATCAACTTTGTAGGGGAGAAATATGATAGGTTAAAGCATCAAAAGTTATACAAGTTCTTCGTTTATAACAATCTAGAATACTTGGCAACTAGTAGAGTTTTAAACTTTGATTTCAATGATAAACAGAATTGTAATATTCTAAAAATCAAGTTTCAAATCATGGCATCAAAATCTTTAACCAAGTTAGTTGGATAATATACTTGCCTTAACAAACGTGTAGCACAGCTTACAGTTTAGGGTTGGTCCGCGATTGGCTCTCTTCTGCTCGCCTACTCGGACATATAAATAGTAATAAAAAACGTGTCACTATTCGATTTCATCTCTACCCATTGGCGATTAAAAAAACAATCATACTTTACACTCTATATAAATATTAAGATAATAGTATATAATATTATATAATCAAATAAGAATTGAATGAAACAATGAAATAATAACTAAATAAATAATGTATATATAATATACAACAACCACATAATATATTATTTACACATAACATATAAACAAGAATCTCACATATGCATATATACAGATATCATACATCTAACACATAAAATTATTGTCTAATTTACAGTTATTTCTCAGTCACATAAACTGCCGGACAGCCACTGAAAGATTAGCAATTTACTACCATTAGGCTATCTCAATATCAAATGAACGTCCATCAAGAAAGGTAGGATATTCAAAGAGCTTTCTAACCATATAAGGTATGAAAAAATTGATCAAGTAACGAAACGGGAATTAAAAGTTTAAGTCAACTATTTAACACCATTGAGCAGCAAGTATCTCAATTACTTCAGTTTATAGCATGATATATCAAGTCTTTTCTCTAAGCAATATGAACAGAAAATATAATAATTGGAATTATATAGTCAATCCAAAAAGATTCTATCATTTTATCATTTATAGAACTTGCACAATGTCTCATTTAGCAAAACAGGGCAGACTTGGACAATTTTGACATATCTAGCTAATCCAATTTTTATAAAATACAAAACGACCTCAAATCATGATATTCAAAGCATACAAACCAAAGACTAATCACATAACCACATTATAAAAACAACAAAAGCAGATCTGGACGTGTGGTTATTAAGTTATGCATTTTTGAAAATGAAGTACACAACAGAATTGCAACTATAGAAGGGAGGTTGAAACTATTAGCTTACAAAATTCATAACTTTAATTATACATATCCAAGTCAAGTAATTCTTCTTGGTAATCACATAAGACTCTACATAGCATCTAGTTACAGAGGTTTTGATAATTTACAACTACTCTCAACATGCTTAATTAGTATCCAAAACAGAGAAAAATTTCAGCTTCCAGAATTTACACACTAACCAACAACAATTTCACACCATTCTTAAGCATATCAAAATAAGGCAGGTTTGTCCTAGCAGCATGGTACCACAAATTGACTCTTAAGCATCACCAAAAATTGACTATTAAGGCCTAAAAACTAATATGCAACTTCCAATATCTCAATTCTCTACACGGGAGCCCTTGAACACATAGAATCTGTCACCAAGAACCTCATGCAGCTAGCAAGGATCATAAATCAAAGTAGTTCAAGTAGAGATTCGACCGAAAACAACAAAGAAACTCATGATTCAGTTTTACCCAAAACTAATTAATACTTGTAATCACTAACTCTATACTAAAAACTTACACGCAACAACAATCAATCATAAATCAAGCCTCAATACTACAACAAAACTGGCATCAGACAACACTGATCAGACAACGGACGCTGAAAAAAGTGTTGGCCAAAAACAAGAGACAACGGTTTATTTTCATCGTCGAATAAATATTGTCTAACACCTACAACCTACAACGGTTAAAAAACTATTGTCTATGAAATTCAATTAGACAACGGTATCTTAACTGTGGTATTGTGTAATGATGCACGATAGACAACTGTTTTCGGTGCTATTGTGTGAAGAAACCTCAGACAATATTTCAAGAAACCGTAGTTGTAATGAGACAGGTGTTTTATTTGTTGTGTTGTTTATGAAAAGTTAATACAAGGGTTCCATATAGTGTTGTGTAATTGGGAAGTTAACAGACAACTGTTTTTGTTAGCATTGTATCATGACCTTATAAACAAGCCTCTACTAACTAATAAAATGTTGTCTGACTGAATGAATTTTAAGAAAATAAATGTACATAAGAGAGTGCAAAGATTCAAAAGTCCTAACCAAAGTTATAACAAAATAATCAATTTCTTGATAGTCATAGGTTTTTCTTGCATTACATAAAGAATTGGTCAAGGAAATGCAAATTTTTAACATAAAAAAATGAAAGTTTATTATACAACGGTTTCTTTCCATAGACCATTGTCTACACTACTTTTATACAACGGGTTTTCCCTGAAGCATTGTTTGAGCTTTATTTAGACAATGGATTCTCCTAAAACGGTATAACTTCCGTAACAGTTGTGTCATTTTCAATGATACAACATAGATGCGTATAAAAACCATTGTCCTTAAACACTACACGATAAAAAATACCTTTTTACAATAAGACAAAATTTACGATTTACTAGTATTATTAAAAAAACATTCAAAATAAACATAAAAAATTTTATTTTTTTAATACATGACTAATATTGTTAGTTCTCGACATCCGTATGGTTAGATCATCAAAATAAATATTTATAAATTAATACAGAGCTAATCATATAC
Organism: Daucus carota subsp. sativus; assembly: GCF_001625215.2. Classification (NCBI taxonomy): domain Eukaryota; kingdom Viridiplantae; phylum Streptophyta; class Magnoliopsida; order Apiales; family Apiaceae; genus Daucus; species Daucus carota. The sequence goes on from NC_030382.2 coordinate 15,517,370, forward strand.
ATAACAAAGATTAATCCAGTACATTCTAAATTGTAAACATAAAATACATACTAATACTTACATCCGAACTACGAAATTGTCTTGGTATTACATGAACAATACATATTTGCATATATGCATAATATAAATATATTTTCTAATACAAAGAGTACAAAAACAAGAATTGATCAAGAAAATGCGAATTTTTTACTTATAAAAATGAAAGTTTATTATACAACTGTTTCCTTCCCATAAACCGTTGTCTACACTACTTTTATACAACGGATTTTCCCTGAAGTGTTGTTTGTGCCTAATTTAGACAATGGATTCTCATACAACGGTATATCTTCCGTAACAGTTGTTTCATTTTCAATGATACAACATAGCTGCGTATAAAAACCATTGTCTGTTGGACAAAAAATATAATTTTACACTAAGACAAAATTTACGATTTACTAGTATTGTTAAAAAAACATACAAAATAAACATAAAATTTTTTGATTTTTTTAATACATGACTAATATTGTTAGTTCTCGACATCCGTACAGTTAGATCATCAAAATAAATATTTATAAATTAATACAGAGCTAATCATATACATAACAAAGATTAATCCAGTACATTCTAAATTGTAAACATAAAATACATACTAATACTTACATCCGAACTACGAAATTGTCTTGGTATTACAATGAACAATACATATTTGCATATATGCATAATATAAATATATTTTCTAATACAAAGAGTACAAAAACAAGAATTGATCAAGAAAATGCGAATTCTTAACTTATAAAAATGAAAGTTTATTATACAACCGTTTCCTTCCCATAAACCGTTGTCTACACTACTTTTATACAACGGATTTTTGTGTAGTTTGAGCCTAATTTAAAGAATGGATTCTCATACAACGGTATAACTTCCGTAATAGTTGTGTCATTTTCAATGATACAACATAGGTGCTTATAAAAACCGTTGTCTGTTAGACATGACAAAGATACCTTTTTACAATAAGACAGAATTTATGTTTGACTAGTATTTTTTAAAAACATACAAAATAAACATAAAAATTTTGATTTTTTTTATACATGACTAATATTATTAATTCTCGACATCCGTGCGGTTAGATTATCGAAAAAAAATATTTATAAATTAATACAGAGATAATCGTATACATAACAAAGATTCTATCCAGTATTTTCTAAATTATAAACATAAAACATATACTAATACTTCTTATTTTAGATTTATATTCATCTATATAAAAATATCTTCTTATTACAAATAAACAATACCCATTTGCATATATCTATTATGTAAATATATATTTTCAAGACAAATAGTACAAAATCAAAATTGATCATGAAAATGACAATTTTTAACTCTCAAAGAATAAAAATAAAAATTATACAACCATTGTCTTCCAATAAAATATACTTTTAAATAAATTAATAAATAATTTTTTAAAGAGATAATACAAAATAGACTAGTTTGACCGTGTAGTCCTTTTGCTAGTTGATTATTAAAGATTAAATTTAATATTTAGGTTGAGAATTAATTTAACAATCAACTAATATTTTGACTCCTACTTCTAACTAGTATTTCGTCTCAGATTAATGTCTTAATTTTAAAATAAATATTTATCGACATATATGTATAAAATAAAAATAAATTAATATTTATTTTACACATCTATAAAAATATTTGTGAAATTTATTAATATTATATAATCTCTTAAAATTTGCTTATCCAAATTTTGCATCCCACTCTTAGTTCATTTCCTCGTTCAATATTTCATTTCCCCCTTTATATTCCCCCTCTTATTTGACTTCTCCTTTGATTCAATTCACAAAGCCCTTCATCTACAAACAAGACAGACAGCCGCTTAAGACCAACAAATACACAATATGAACCCTAGATCTGGAGATTTTTTCAATCTTTGTGTCTCTTTCATATCTATCTCTAACTCTCTAAACTGGTTTGTTTGATCTTTGATTTGGACGTTGTTAGAATACATCTCTATTTCTATGTGCATAAATCTCATGTTTAATTGATTTTTATTTTGCCATACAAGCAAGCTGAGCTTGAATCACTAAGCCCATGAGACCAGATACTTTCTACATCTGAATCTTTAGTTGGTATCAATTTTTTGCCCATTTCTCTATAATGTTGCATCTGGTTATTTCCTTTAGGTATTTTCTTTAGTGGGTATGTTTTGGATTTTATTACATTGTTACGTAGTATACTGATTACTATTAATTTATTCTAATTTATCTTAATTGTACTGATTTGTTCGTACATCTCGATTTTTCAGGTGATTAGGGTTTTTACAGCTTCTTGAAATTAGGGATTTCAATTGGGCTTGAAATCAAGGTAAAGGGGGTTGTATTTTGGGATTTCAGTTGATGTATTTTGGGTTGTTCAGTTTATATGAATATATTTATGTGCTAATATTTTGGGTTTGTATTATCTGGACGGATATAAATGGAGAGTGTGGGGAAGACTAAGTAAGAAAAAGAGGCTAGGGGAAGAGTGATTGAGAGAAGGGGGAAATGAGTAAGAGAGAGATAGAGAGATAATGAGAGGGGGGGGGAGTGATTTGGTTTTACTTGATGTGAATTTTAAGATTCTTGTATAATAATTTATATGTACTTGTATTGGAAACTCCTGATAAGGGAAGACTTGATTTTTGGTTAGTGTTTTTTTTGATGTTGCAATTGCCTCATTGAAGGCTCATAGTTCTCTGTTTGGAGAGTTCTCTGTTTGGAGTCATGAGTACTGTTTCCCTGTTACTAAATCTTTTTAAGCCTATTGCCTCTTTTAATCTTCTTTTGTATCTAAACTGTTACTGGGGTTTGATATTATCAATATGCGATGATTTGTGTATCATTTTGAAATATTTTAACTAATAATTACTAATACTCGTGTAAGTGATTCTTCTCCTAGGTGTATGTACTCTCAGATCCCAAGTAGGTCTTTTCTCTGGAATGCTATCCTCGCTGTTTCTTTGCTTGGCATTGTTTTAATTCAAACACAGATACAACTTGTTTTCTACACACAGGATTCAGCCTTTTTGAGCAGCTTCAGCTCTTTTGTTCTCTCAATTCTATCTCACTTCTATATATTATAAGATTGCTAGGAAGTTTTATTTATATACCAGCAGAGGATTATGCCATTGCTTACATAATCTAACTAATTGTTCTCATCCATTACATAAGCTATATTTAATACTAGCCTACTATATTGACTGGTGACCAGCCTTGAGTTATTTTTATCAATTGGTGCGGTATATTCTCCACAAGCTTTGAACTGCATGAAACTAGCTTCTGAGAGTCAGTGTGTATACTTCAGTTTCAAACTAGCCCACCTTATTTCCAAGAATGTATATGCGGTATAGAGGTGCTGCTCTTAGTTGAATTCTGCCATCTTTATTTAAGTCTGCCATATTTCATGGGTTTAGTGATTCTATTTTCTTCCATTCATATTACTCCATTTATGACCCAGCTGTTTACATTAATGCAAATTCTTCAAGAGTTTGAAATTCTAACAAAGATTGCATGGATTCAGGATGAACAATACACATATAATATATACCATATGCAAGGTTAAATAAACACAAAATACATACCCAGTTTATTAGTATCTGTCTTCTTATCTATGTTTGTATATATCCTACTTATCATACTCTTAATCCTATATGATCATCCTCAAGCTCTGTTTTGTAGTTTGCATGAATGGTACATAAATTTTACTAGACTATTGCATTCATAAACATTTTCAAAAGAAATTGACAGAAATTTTGTGTTTCTTATGTCAGGGCTGGTGCATTCAAATGGAGAGGTAGGTAAATGAATTAAAAAAGAGCGGAGGAAATAAAGAAACCAAGATAGAGAATATAGAAGAGCTAGCAGTGGAGAGCTCAAATCAAATTAAAGAATCTTTGTCGTAGATTGATCTTCATAGCAACCAAGTTATTGGTGGATATTAGATGGTATATGTGGTTTGGTTGTAACACTGGTTATCAGTGCATAATGATGATTTTTGTTTACAAATTTTTGGCTTGTTAATTACCGTCTCTGGTCTAGTTTAATCGAGTTATATAAAATCATTGTCTATTATATTTTTAGCTAATGGGATAATATAGGGCCATTGTCATATATAACATGATACAATGGCGGTTATTCATAAAAAATATTGTCTCATAAAACTGGAAACAATGATTTCTTGTTAGAAAATCATTGTCTAAACAAATGACCAGCAATAATGATGAAACAAAAATCATTGTTAAAACATGTAAAAGACAACCAACTGTCAAAAAGAAAACCGTTGTCTGACATAACTAAACACAACAGTTGAGTAATTAAAATATTGTTAGAAGGGCCTTACACAAGTGGGCTGGTGTTCGAAACCCGTTGTACAAGACAGGAAAAAACGAGCTTCTCTATTTCAACTATCGTTGTATGATCATACTACCAACAAGTCTAGCTAACTACTAAAACAGTTGTGCAAAGTCTTATCTGTTGGAATATTTATTTAATCTAAACTTGTGTTAAAATTAATTATTGTTAGCAGGTGGTTTAGTTTGTATCAGTTGTTACGTGTGTATTAGTAGTAGTATTAGTGGGTGTATTAGCAGGAGAGATATTATAGGAGAGTCATGGGTAGTTGAAGTATTTTAGGAGTCCAGTACGCTAGTTTCTAGGATAGTTGCTATTTTTGTGTTACCACTTTGTGCCTGTAGTTCTATTTAAACTGCATGTATCTTGTTTAGTTTATTAGAAGAGAATACAATGTAGTCTTAATGTATCTTCTCTGTTTATACATATAAAACTGCTGTCTCTATATCCTTATTATTATTTTTATCAAATTGCAACATGGTACCCGAGCTTGGGGGAGTATCAAGGCTTAACAGCCTTCCCTACGATTCCGTGGAGGGATAACGATTCATTTCGAGAAGAAGCTCATGCTGGGATGAAGCTGAAGGCCAGGAAGAAGTCCCAAGAAAAGCATCAACAGAGGGGCTTACAAGAAGAATCGTTTGTCATTTACAGGGGTTTGAAAGCGCAGAGGCCCATTCACTCGAGGCCCATTCACCATATATAACACTCACGTTGTAGCACTGGAATGTGGTCGAAATAGCGATGTTTACTCGGTTATTTTTGGGCTGTATTAAAAGAGGTGCAGGGAGTGTCAATATGCAGTGTGTGAAGGTCGGGAAACAGGAGGAGGTTTGGATGGTCGAAACTCTCAACTTTGTGTGGACGGTGTGCATGTATGTAGGTGTTAACAAGCTGATGAACATGACGCCAGACGGGCAAAACAAAAGGCCATACGGGCCAACCAAACAAAAGGCCAGACAGGCTAACCAGACCGGTTAAGTTGAAAGTCATACGGGCTCAGTTTAAAAGCCATACGGGCTTGTGAAGAATAGTTATATGGGCTCAGAAGTAATAGCCATACGGGCTCAGAAGGATAGCCATACGGGCTTAGTTTAAAAGCCATACGGGCTTGTGAAGGATAGCCATACGGGCTCAGTTTAATAGCCATATGGGATTGTTGGAATATTTATTTAATCTAAACTTGTGTTAAAATTAATTATTGTTAGCAGGTGGTTTAGTTTGTATCCGTTGTTATGTGTGTATTAGTAGTAGTATTAGTGGGTGTATTAGCAGGAGAGATATTATAGGAGAGTCATGGGTAGTTGAAGTATTTTAGGAGTCCAGTACGCTAGTTGCTAGGATAGTTGTTATTTTTGTGTAACCACTTTGTGCCTGTAGTTCTATTTAAACTGCATGTATCTTGTTTAGTTTATTAGAAGAGAATACAATGTAGTCTTAATGTATCTTCTTCGTTGTTATAAGAAATTTACAACAACATTTTTTTTGAGAAATCCCGTTGTTGTTTCTGGGTGTTGCACAACTCTTTATTAAATGTAAACTGTTGTTTGCTCAATCTCACACAACGATCGCACCGTTGTCTGAGGTGTGTATCAGACTGTAAAATCCTGTGATTTTATTTATTTAAACATTTTTATTTAATTAGTATTGTTATTATGAGTTAGATATTAGATTTAGAATGTTTGTATTTATATATTTAGATATTAGTATTAATTGGAAACTTCTAGAATTTATTTTGTGTTAGTTATTTTGAATAATAAAATAGAGAGAATTTTTTATTAATGGAAAGAAGCGTAGAAATACTTTCGAAAATCGAAATCTTCTTGAGAAGACCTTATATTTGGAAATCGGTTTATGAGGTGGAGAAAATTTTGACCCAAGTTTGGAACTTCCTATTTACGATTAGGTTTTATGTGCTATATAAGAACCTCTTTAGAATCTGAATAAGTCGGACATCAATTTACGTAGACGGGTATGCTCACTTTTCCTCTTTGATTCTAACACGTATATGTTCACTTGTGATATTTGTCATGTGTATTTGATGTAAATATATCTTGTTTGCTTAATTGTTTATGCTGAAATTCGTATATAGCAATTTCTGTGAATCAGTTGGGTTGTAAAAATCGTAGTAAATTGAAAATAGATTGGATTTTGTTGATTCTGGACATTCTGAAAAGCTCTCTTCGATACCTACAACTTTTGTCTCAGGACTTATTTCGAAATTAGCAGTGTATCTATGCTTAAAATCACATTCTTTGTTACCCTTCAGTTCTTAGTCGCGAAACTTTTTCCCATGTTCAAAAATTCGCTATAAATTGATCGTATGTCGAAAATTTACTCGTGATACCAACTGTAACATCCCGAATTTTCGGAATATTAAAAACTAATTTCACGACATAAATAATACCATTACTTAAATCAAATCCTCAAATAATATATAAGTCAAAGCAGTGGTCAAACGCGATAATCAAAAGTCATAAACTTGGAGACGCAGCTCCATAAATCCAAATCAATAACTAATAAATTCATCAAATTATTCTTAATAAATACTAAGTCTTTATTCACTAATGCAAATAATCACGAAGCATAAAATCCAAAAGTGCTCAATCTTATTCTCAAAATCCTTCCACATGATAGAACCTGAAATATAGAGAAACGGATGAGCTACACAGCTCAGCAAGTAACAATTTGACTAACAATTAATCTCAAAATCAGTGGGTGTTTTTATAAAACCTTGTTCCTCAAAACAATAATAATTTTAAAAACACTTGTAAAAGAAAATCCAACCCACAGTTTATATTTTAAAAGCAAACAGAATTTAAAACATAACAGAAATAAAAATCTTATAAATACCACAGTCTTGCTCTACGGCCACACTTTCCCAGTGACCGGGATCTTATTCTTATTCTTTTGCCACACTTACCCAGTGACTGGGATCTAAAGTTCAATAATCACGCGCCCTTAGCAGGTATCTAAAGTTGCACACTTGTGCGCCTACCAAGGGTATCTAGACGGCGCCTCGATAGACCACGGTTTTTCTGTGGTTTAGACAACGGGCAAAAACTGTTGTCTGATTGAATCTTTTATAATAAAGTTTTGGCTTCTTTGTGCCTTTGTGGATTACATATGCGAATGATTTCTTTATTAAAAAAAAGGTGAATAAAATTTGTTTTTGAAGTATTTTGTTTGATATAATAAGAGAATAAATCAAGCAAGTTAATCAGATGTGAATTTTTCCATCTAGCTTTAAAATCGAATAAATTAAGGAAGCATAATAGTAGATGTGAATTTTTGTATGATATTACGATTTATAGTGAGATTAGATATTTGCGACAGATACAAACACAATATTTCAATAAAAAGGAAAGTAAATAAATAAGAGTTTTTGATTTCTGTAGTTAATGTTAGTAACGGATTTAATTTAGCGAGTAAAATGGAGAATAAGATTTTGTATTATGATGTTTGATGAGTATTGAATTCAAATTTTGTAACAGATAGAATTTATTTTCAGAATTATCAATGTCTAAAATGCATTTATAATAGATATTTTTTGTTACAGCTTTTTGGCATAGTAATGAATTATAATCTATGTAATACTTTTTTGGCATAGTAATGAATTAAGACATCGATTTTCTAGAAAATATTTAAATAAAAAATTTAACTAAATTATAATATTTTAGAAATGACTTATTTAACTAAATCATAATATTTTGGAATACTAATGAATTTTTTTTAAATGTATTATTTTTATACACTTTATTTTATTACAAATAAATAAATAGATAAAAAATACAGAAGGAAGCTAGAAATTCAGGTCCTTCAGATCGATTATAAGTCATGAAATTTAGGTGTGTTGTTCCATGTATTAGTCGGAATACATGATTTGTATTTCTCCATAGGATTCAGAGATGACAATTAAATAACACCAATCAGTTATGTCAATTAAATATAAATGGTATAATGTATGCATAAATTAAGAGATAGTCAATGTAGATATATAATTGATTCAATTCACTTGACTTAAATATAATCTTTTTAAGAAAATATATAACTTATATGTCTTTTATTATAAATATATATAGATTTCGTTTATACGCTTCATTTAATTAATAGTTAAATAAAATAAAGATGTCTTTAATAGAGAAGTAAACTAATTACATCATTGTTACTTATATATGTTACCTTAATGAATAAGAGATTAAATCAATAAATCAAAATCACTAATTATAATGAGATTTTCAACCGCATTGAAATTTAAAATTTGCAGTGGATACCGTATACTTTGAATATTTCCTAAATCTAACGGATATGTTATACTTAAATTTACATCAAAACATGAATTATTTTCATTATTGTCATCGTACTCAAGTCCTTATGGTCTTTTAAGTTCTTATAAAAATATTATAAAATACAAATATTAAAAATTTTATTATCTCTTTAAAAAATAATAGATAAAAAAAATATATAAAATTATTAAAAACCCGTCAATGGTTTTTTTAAACAGATCATGAGATCACAATTATAACTTACTCCCGAGACAATGCTTCCTCAATGTTAACTGCATTGCTAGCCTCAGCGTCCACATTCCTCACTCTTACCATTTCTAATCACTTTACTACTTTGTATTGAGAATCTGGCCAGATATTCTTTGCTTCAACTCCTTTAAATACTTCCTGCTCAAATCAATAATGAGTTGTTTTTAAGGATTTTGACATTGTTAAAAGTGCATCCAAACTTTCGTCATTCCTCTGTAGATGCTTGTAGAAAACTGACATACGCATAAGTTACACATACATATGTAAATTTTAATTATTGATATTAAGTTCCAATTAATGATTTCATTTGTTATATAATCAATGTATATAAGTATCAATAAAATTTTTCACAAACTTGCACAGAAAAGGCTGAGATTCAATTTAGCAAGAGAGACAATAATATATCATTTTTTATTTATTGACAATTATATAATTTATATCAGATGAATCTGTATAGTCGGATTGGTGTGTTGCTTATGAGAGGAACTGAGCGGCCATAAAAATTAATAATTAGTGTAATTTAAATGATAAATATGATAATCAAGTCAGCAAACATATGGTAACACCAAAAATCAGTTAAATGTAGTAGGAAATAACTATGCTTTAGGTTATTTCAGTCTCAAGAATTGTCTCACCCATGCTTTCTTTATTGTAATGTAGTTTCCTCCGCCTTTGATAGCTACAAATTATAAAAGAAGATTCCATTAACATTCACATCCACATATCTTGTAAATTAAAAACATGTTTGAAATTTTAAGAGAATTTTTTACAGATATAGAAAAAAGAATGACAATCTCAAACTATAAAGTCCAAAAAAAAAACAAAGATGAATACAGACAATCAAAGATATGAGGTCTTGATAACGGTTATATATATATATCCACAAATATATAGATATATAGGAATCAATCAAACAAATTAGCATAAATAAAATCATTGTTTTAATTCTTGTCATACTATTGTTCAAAAAAAGCTCTAATCAAGAAAATTTGAATATAAATGACAACCAATGTGATTCCAATTTTGCAAATACTTACTTTGAATTCAAATTTTTAAATGGTAATTGAAAGAATCAAATAAAATTCACTCCCTCCCCTTTCTGCAGCACCAATTGGGCATATAATCAAGCAGAGATCCATATTGACAACATGTGCCTTCTAAATTACTTACATTTTTGATCCTCAAAAGATATTATTCTTCAAATAAAATTAAAAAAAAATTCTGACCAACTAAATATATAAAAAACACTTGATTGAGCATGCTTAAATATCAGCGAAATGCTATTTCACACACCTTACCATTACGATGCTCTGTTACTGCTCTGGTATATAAACTTGAACTATTTTCATATTTATTTTAAAATAAAAATATTATAGAGTAAAACAAATATAATGATGCATCTCATAACTTTATATTTAAGAATTACTTTATTAAAACTAAAAAAATAAAATAATGAAGAAAACAATAACACACAAATTAATTTAACAAAACAATAGTCGAATCATAATTTTTCAAAGTATAACATATTTAATGGTGCATTAATACCTTATTCTTTTTTTATAATCTTATGAAAATATTTAACTATATTTTATTTTTAAATATCTTAAGAAAAGGCAATTAGCAGTTTTAGAGGTAATCACCTTTTCAATCTATTAAATTTTAAATGCAATATCATACAAAAAATCTTTTAGGTGCTTAGGAAGTCGTTTCATGTTTAATTCGAAAGAGATAAGAAGCTAACTATTACAATTAAAAATAGGTAAATATACGAAAAATACATGTAGATGTGAAATAAATTAAATGAATAAAGATAAGAAAATTATTGTTTGTATTTTTTTAAATATATTTTAATTTTAAATATTTTAAGAAAAGGCGATTAGCAATTTAAGAGATAATTCAATTTTTGAATTTTGAATTTTTCATGCAATATTGTACGATAAAGTCTTCAGAGTGCTTAGGAAGTTTTCTCATGTTTAATCATAGGGAAATATGAAGTAAGTAATTACAATTAAAGATACAAAAATATATTGATATATACACATACATATGAAATCAATTAAAAGAATCAAAATAATTAAGTAAAGTAAGGTCTGTTGCAATTAGTATTAATTGTATGAAATAAACTTCCCTTGCAAGTTATACTAATTATTCAATTAACATAGAGTTTGAAACCATACTTACAGAGGAGGAGAAAAATAAAAAAGATGAGAGAGATACCGATGAATTTGGATTTTTAAAATAGGTGATAAGAATTGATTTGATTTTGAATTTAGAAATAATATTGACTAGTTTCATATCCTGGTGAGTGCTTGATTTCCATATTTACATCAGAGATATAGGAAATCAATAATTAAATTAAAAAATAAGCTAAAAATTAGGGAGGTAATGATTTTTAGTTAAGATAATTAAAAACAAATCCATGAATGCATGCATAATTTTTGGGATTGTAAAGAACCTGACATATATGAATTAACTGATGAGTTGTTGTTAATGGAGAAATCTGGTTTATTAACAAAATGAGGTTCTCGGCGTGAATCAAGATTTGTCGTAGCGGTTGTTCGTCGGAATAGGGGGTGGTGATGATGTGTTTTTTGGATGTGGATGAATCGCAGGCATATTGTTTACCTCTAATACTCTTATAAGCTTCGGGACCAAAAAGATCCAAGTGAAGAAGCTCTAAAGGTTTAGAAGTAGATACCATTTTCTTTGCCTTATGTGGAGTCCTTGTTTGCTTTCCCAATTGACAAGCAGAACATGTCTCCATCTTGACATACTTAAGCTTCGGTAGTCCACGAACAAGCTTCTTTGCTGACAGCTTGCTGAGATGATCCATATGAGCATGTCCAAGCCTTCTATGCCAAATTTCTGGATTATTATCCACAGCTGCTAAACAAACACTTGCCTCCTGTTCTTCAAAGTTCAAAACATATATATTTCCTTCTCGTTTTGCAACTAGAGGAGTTTTGTTAGCACCAACAAGTATAGTACATTCATTCTCACCAAAGTTAACAATATGACCACCATCAAATAACTGACTTATACTAAGCAAGTTATAAGTAAGACCTTTAACATATTGTACCTTGTTAATAGAAATGATACTATTACCTATAGTTCCTTTGCCAAGAATGGGAAGAGTTTTGCTATCACCAATTGTGACACGACCACCCTTCTTCATCTTCAACCTTAGAAACTGAGATTTGTCTCCACTCATGTGCCTAGTGCATCCACTATCCAATATCCATTGATTTGGCTTTACTTTAGACACGAGACAAACCTACAAAACAAACACAAAACACTCAACGTTTTGGTACCCATATTTTGTTGGGTCCAGTAGTGTTAGATGATAAAACATATAGAACATTAAGATCAGATTTCTTGATCCACATTTGGACCATTTTAGAACTCTTCTTCCATGTTCTGCTGGTCTTATCAGCATACTGTCCCGGAGCTGTCTTCTGTTTGTTTCTGTTGTCAGCATACTGTCTGTGAGCTGACTTCCTTCTCCAGCTTGCTGATTGAGTATTCTTCATTGGACAATTATTAGCAAGATGACCCTTCTTTCCACACTTGTGACAAGTCACCCAAGGCATGGCATAATTGTATGGAATGCCATTTTTCCCTTCATATCTCATTGATGATGTGGATGTAGAAGTTGCACCAATGCCTCTTTTATCATGAGAACCTTTAGCTTGTTTCATCATACATTTGAGACTCTCTTCTCCTTGAACAAACTTTCCCATGGCTTTCTGAAGATCTTTGACTTCTTGCTCCAATGATTTGATCTTTTCAGCTTGAATAGAGATTTCGGGTAAGCTTTGGGTTTTGCTTAACTCGAATGCCTCCAAGCTTGCATCCTTAGCTTTAAGATCTGCTCTCAGCGAGCTGAGTTCCTTCATGAGTGTATCATTCCTTCTTTGGATTTGCATGTTGTTCCCTTCAAGCTGTGAGATCTGTTCCTTGAGGGTAGCAATAATTCCACTACTAGCTTTGGCACTCTTTTCATTCAAGAAATCACCTATGACTTTCTTCAAATGAACATTTTCCTTCTCGAGCTCATAATTCTCATTCTCGAGATCAATGAGTTCCATTATTGATGAACAACTTTTATCCTGCATGGTTAGTTCACAAGCAGTTGTATCAATCGTATGTAATTCGGAATTAATAGAATTTACCTCACTATTAGTGTCCGTATCCGAATCAGTTGTATCAATTGAGCCATCGAGACCAACAAGAGCCAAGTTCACCAACTCATCACTTGAATCCTCAGAAGCTGATTCATCTTCATCATCACTCCAAGTGAGAAGTGCCTTTGATTTCTTTTTATTCTTGTAATCAGCTTGCTGTTTAGGCGGCTTAGACTTGTTTTTCAGCTTGTAGCAATCTCTTTTGAAATGTCCTTTCTTGCCACATTCGGAACATGCATCATCCTTTGGATCTTTCTTTGCACCAAAAGCTTTGCCCTTTTCTCTTTTCATTTTATTTTTCTTTTCAATCATTCTCTTGATTTTCCTGGACATAAGAGCTAGATCCTCATCTGATTCTGTTTCCTCATCCGTTTCCAGCTTGCTGACAGAGGAGTGCAGAGCAAGATTCTTCATTTTCTCTGTTGGCAGCTTGCTGCTTTCTGAGCTATTAGCTTCAATTTTAGCTTCAAATTGTTCCAACTCAGCAAATATAGCTAGGTGATCCATGGTATCAATGTTGAGAGCTGACTCCAATGCAGTGACCTTGGCACCATATTCGAATGGAACTGCATTTAGAATATTCATGTTGATTTCCGATTGAGGAATCTTTTTGCCAAGTATTTCAAGGCTGTTAAGAGTGACTTGGAATCTAGCTTGGCTTTCTCGAATGGATTCTCCCTTCTTGATAGCGAAGCTTCCAAATTCTTTCATGTGCTTTCCGAGCTTGACCTTCTTTAGACCTTGTGAGGCTTCATGATACGTCTCCAATGCATCCCAAATTTCCTTTGCTGTTTTGAGAGAAGAGACCTTGTCATATTCAGCTTGATTCAGCCCATTGATAAGTGTACTCCTTGCTTTTCCGTTGGCAGCAACCTTTGATAGCTCGTCAACCGTGAGAACATCAACATCCTTGACTTTGCCATCTTTGTCGAGATATTCATAAGGACCTCTCTGCACAACTCTTTACATTAGGGGATCTCTGGATAAGTGAGCCTCCATTTGGCCTTTCCACCAATTGTAGTTGTCAGAACCCGTGAGGAGAGGAGCTCTAAAATCAGACTTTCCCTGAAAGTTATCAGCCATATCGATCGATACTATTCCTGTTACAGAAGTATTAGTACAAACCTCGCTCTGATACCAAATGAAATTACACACCTAGAGGGGGGGGGGGTGAATAGGTGTTATGGCTAATATGACCGATTTTTAATGTTACCAAGTAGTTAAACTGTCACAGACAGCTTGCTGTTAATTTCAGAGTAAACAGTCAGCTAGCTAACAATGCAGATGCAATGCAAAACAGATATAATCAGTAAGCTAGCAACACAGAGAATTTTAGCCAGGTTCGACCCCTAACCCTAATTTTCTACGTCCTGGTCCTCTACCAACTGGTAAGAGATTATATTATTAATCAATAATGTTAACAATTACAATGATTCAATAATATAACTCCCTTTAACCCTTGTTCCTGTTATCAGCTTGCTGAAACCCCTGAACCACGAACTAAAAGCTCTCCAAGACCTATACTTCCCAAGTATACTCTTCTAGCTAACTAGTCCCCTTGTTCCCTTGATTCACAAGCTGGATACACAGCAACAAACCTTTACACTTTGAACAATACAACATATGAGTGTAATACAACCGAAACTATGAACTCGATAAAGATATATAATCAAATATAAGTACTAGAGCTCAAGTAAAGATTTTGCAATGAAAGTATGTTGTATTTCAGAAGCTTGAAGTGTGTTCTTGTTTTTTTTTTTAAAACGGAAACCACACTCAAGTATATATACACAAAGATCCAACGGTCAATTTGCTAACAAATTCAAACGTTCTTGTTCCAACCGAAGTCACGCATAATTTGTTCTCAATTTGAACGTTTAATCTTGTGAAGTTTACTGAGTAAAAAGTGTAGAGACGTTGTGAATATCTCAGTAAAAACGTTTATGTATAAAACCATAATTTGAAATAAAATAGGAGTAGTTAGAGAGAAGATCGAGTAAGAGATAAAAACTCCTATAAGTTAGGAAATCGTTTTTGTTTGAAATTCTTATTTAAAACTGAGCTCTAATATTTATATAAGTCATATATAAATATTAAAGTCCTTACAAATCGATTCTTATTAAATCTCCATGATTTTCGACTTTGATCCTTATCCATTTGTTATTCTGTTCATGCTGTGAGCTTGCTGATAAGCCTGTTGAACATAATAATGAAACATATCAAGCTGTTAGCACAAGTATATATAACTTTGATAGCTCGCTAACAAGCACCAGTTTTATGCTATTAGCTTGCTGGCAGTGTGATCATCAAAACCTTGAGAGTATCAAAGTTTGCCTGAACTTTTCTCTGAATATTTGACAGGGGCTTTCTTATGAGTAATGGTCTGTCCCCTGAGTTATTTTGTACAACTACCGCAGTAGATATGACTATTTACCGCCTCAAATTTACTAGCTAGAATAAAATAATGAAAACAAACATGCAATTACTAGGTTAACAAAAAAGAGAGCGTGCCATTATTAAATGATAACGAGAATTTTGAAGATATATAGATAGCATTATATAGTATATCTTGTTCTACCATACATCTTTGTAAATAATCTAATTTTCAAAATCTTGTAATATATATTCTGATTTAATAGGATATCGATTTTAACACGAGAAAAAATAGGATTCAATAAATTCAAAATAATTACGTATATTCAAGTTTAGTTTAGAAATTACTATTTAATTTAAGTATATATAGTTTAATTCATTGCCGTAAATAATTATGATTTGAATAGCATCGTCTTTTTTTCTTAATTAATTAGTGGCATCTTAATAATATTAATTTTCACTTTAGAATCTATAAACATGTTTCTTTCTAAAAAGAAGTTTATTTCAACATCATAGAAAATATAATTCAATTCACCTATTAGTTGTCACAAAAAACATATTTACTGTTACTATCCCCATAAAAGGATATTTAATAACCTTGTAAGAGTTGAAAGAGTACCAAGACAAATACTTAGTGCTACTTAAAAGTTATTTACATGCACTACGCCATATATGGCCTACGACAACATCCAAATAATGATGCCATAACCCCAAAATATGTTGCAATAGCCCAAAAAAAGGCTATTGCAACATAAAAATTAAGTTGCTTTTTTCAATGTTGCCCTAGGCCACTGTTGCAACATAATGGTCACCTACTGCAACATGAGGTTTTTTGTTACAATAGATATGCTATTGCAACATCCAACTACCCTATTGCAACCGAAATTTTATGTTACGTTAGACCTTCTGTATTCAAAAAAAAGTTGGACCATGTGCGGGTCCCACGTGTGGACCCCATTTTGTGCGCCACCTGGGTGCCACATGTCAATTCAGTGGCTGCCACGTGTCTCTACCAGATGGAGACACATGTCAGTCTCACAATTGCAACATTTTATTAATGAAAGACAACATCATTTATTGAAAGGAATTGAAACTATACTATTTAAATATTAAACATCCCAATAAATTGTTTCTTTATACAAACTAAAGTACCTAATAATTCGAACCAAATCAAAATAACTACCAAATCAAACGAAGCTACATAGTTTCTCTAGCCATAAATTTCAAGAACCTTGCTTCCATCATACAGCTCCTTGAAATGTCATCGGCCTTTGCCATTTGAGCATCATCTATAAAATCTATTAAATTAAAGATTGAAGCCTCAGGACCTGCAATATGGATCATTTAAAAAATCTAATAAGTGCTAGGTAAATTTTATGTGCTATAGCAACTATAATAACACCAAGTGCCTATTTATAAATTAAAGAAAGTTTTATTCGGTTTTTTTTAAAAGTTAAACATAGATCATTTGGCATTTTCAGAGCTTCAAAATCTTTATTGAATTGGTGCACTGATTTTATATCAACTTCAACAAAGATATCATTTACTATTTTGCAGGGAAATAAAAATCCTCGGTTTATTGTAGTGCATGTTACCATCATTTGATATATTATCAAGCTCAAGACATAGAAGCACAGTTAACCTCATTCGGCATATAGGAGCTGTATATCATATGGTGTGAAGTTCAATAAATATGAATCCACACTACATGTAAGATAATTATCTCTTCATATTCAGGTTTACTACAGATAATTATATGTGCATCCATATAAATCCTTTTTTCTTAAAAGTTGTCCTGTCCAGAAAAACTAAACTGAAATGGTTGCCGAGAAAAACTAAACTAAAATGATAACCCTGTTTATAAGAAAATTGAGCACTATTGACTAGCATTTATCCGCTAACTTCACAATGTAACTAGTCATCAAGTATAACCAGATATAAATGTTGGGATCACATGTTAAATGTTATAAATTATTCTAGCGCCAATATCTTGATTGATGTCTTTTTTTTTGTAATGTCCATCTGATTTTGTTTGATCTTGTTGCATAAACAATCGTACCTGGAGTATGGCTGCATTTGGAAGTAGCTTTAAACGCAGAGAATAATTCTGGAAGCAGGAAGAGCAAGCCAGTCAAACAGATTAGACAAATAGTTGTGAGACTCTAAGAACACCCTGTCAATGGCTTTCTCTTGATCTCGACACTGGAACTCTTCATTCTCTTTGCATTCAGAGGCTCTTTAAACAAATGAAAGCTAGCCCCCTTCATCCTCAGCTCCTGAACACACCTGACCAAGCTCCTACTATCGGGTCGCTTTCTCTGCAGTTGTTTCAACACTTTCCAGTACCTGAATAACTTCACGAGAACACAAAAAACCAGAAAAAAATGAAGTACATAGTGATATATTTGTGGATTTGAGAGAATGCATCTCGCAACATTAATGGATATGGTTCTATATGGTAGTTTGTATTTTAAGTTAGAAACAGAACTTGAAGGAATATATTAGTTATTGCCTATTTATCACAAATATAAAGTGATCTGCTCCGAAGTCCCTCATTTATATTTTATGGAGCTTTTGATTTATACTTAAACAGGGACACTAACCTCTTTATTGGCATAAGATTCAACTGACTTCCCATCTCTCTATGTAAATAAGCTTCTTAGTTCACGCAGCTCTGGAAAATCAGCAAATCTTGAAGCTGCAAACATCAAAGTTAATACAGCCTCTCTGCAATCCTCAGGGCATTCCCTAAAGATGAGTATAGATGCACAAACAGGATGCAGTAAATGTCACCTATAAATTGATTACTGAACACTGTTAACATGTTTAATAACTTGATACATATCTTCACTAAACAAAAATTAAATTTAACTCAACAAGCTCTACACCTTTAACATATTCACCAAGATATAAAGAAGGGGGAGAGACAGAGGGGACAAAGAGGGAGAGGAAGAGGAAGAGAGGGAGAGGGAGAGAGATGGGTAACATAACATATGACCACAAATCACAACAAAGCTACTAAGATAGACATGCATTTACTGATTTACACATAAAATCTAAAACAAAGCAAACATTTAAAGTGAAAAGCAAAGGATGACAGCAGATTGTACCTTAAATCAAAGCAAATCGAAGCTGCAATTAAAGTGAAACGCTGTTGAACCCTACTTCCACTGGAGCCCCAATTCAATCGAAGCCCTAAGAAGAATAAAGACACAAAATTAAGAATATTATAGCGAAAAGTAAAATGAAGACAAGGAACTATACACCAAAAGCCCTAATTCCGCGAAATGGAGAAGCTCTCAATCAAAGCCTCAGCCCCGATTGAAGACCTGAAATCAAACCCTAATCAATTGAGAGTTGATTTTGAGGGTGAGAGGTGCCGGAGCTTACCTAATCACTGGTGATTTCAGCAGTAGAGATTGTGTATTTGAACGGAGAGGTAAGTTGAGCAGCCGAGAGGTGTTTCAGCCGAGGTCAGTGAGTGGGGTGGGTGGAGTGAGTTTGTGCGAGCGTGTGGAGTTTGGTGTTTGTATCTAAATGTCTCAAATGAAATGAAGGGGGGAAGTTTGCCGCTCACTTTTTAGAACGCGGCATACCCGATTTTTATTTTGTTTATTTTTTTAATAATTCATCTTATTTTCAATTTCTTAGTTATTTAAAAAATAAATATTTTATATATTTATATTTTTAAAACTATAATTCAGTTCCAGTATTTATTGTTCAATACATAATTAATTAGTTTCAAATTTATTATTTTAGTTATAATTAATTAATTTAAAGAGATGATACTAAAATTAATATTGTATTCTCAAATTTAGTCTTTTCATAAATTATATTTTATTAATTAATCATTTAAAAGTATTTTAGTTTAATTTTATTATCATATTAAAAATAATTATTTTACTAATACTCTACTCTATGCAACACATAATTTTGGCTATTGCAACATGATGTGGACATGAATGGTTACCGTTGCCATAGGTATGGATTAGTGACTCTAATGCAACATAATATTGCAACACCTGCGATCATACCATTGCGGTAGGTCATATATGGCGTAGTGATGATAGCCAAAACATTGTATATTATATCAAATCTACATAACTTGACTATGTGAAATCATGATTCTTTGAAGTCATATATGTAGATCAACCTGGAACTAGAACATTCTTTTAGCAAATTTTCATTAGTCAAAAATGTGCTTCAATGCAGATTTACCAACACCATGAAAAAGGCATTAAGACCAGATTGGACTCTTGTTCTAAATAATAATAGAGACAAAGATGTTCAATATGAAAATTTTAATTTGTAAAGGCTACTGCATTTTGTAAGTACTAAATAACATTGAGAGATGATGAAGATTCCAATGCTAACATACACCAATAAAAGATTCTACAAAATTTCTCCATCTCTTCACCAACACAAATAAATATGAAAATAGATACGTCAAATCTAAACAAATCGTGACTCAGTATGTAAAGAGTATGCAAATCCTTATTTAACAAATTATTCACCAAACAACAGAGAAGTGATGGAAAAAGAGAGAGGAGGATCATGTCATAATATCCATGCAAAGCAAGATGTTGAGAATAAGAAGGAAGCAGTCCACCATTTGGTAGACAGTGTGAGGACCCTATCCCATAGAAATTGAATGGAAAAAACAAGGTGATTGTGGAAATTAGAAAGCTGAACGTTACACTTGAGAAAAATGTGAAGAATCTTTTGGATGAGAACCTCGCTTGGACAAAATATGCAATATATTGCGAAATGAAGGCAGCATCTCTCAGTCACAAATTTGAAGCTGCCCTTGCTGAAGTAAGCAGGCTGCAGGGGCTTTTGCCACCAATGGTGCTTTAGTAGCCCCCGCTGAAGAGTAAGATATTGCTTCTTTTATCGATACTAATGTTCTCAAAAGAACACAAACACACAAGGAAAAGCATAGGTAGTAGCAGTGCAAGATGTTTTAGAAACTGAGGTCGAAAAGGTGAATACTCGAGCTGCTAAGACCGGGGATGGTAGTCGGGAGAACAAAAAAGGCATGATCTTCCGTGAGTTAAAAATGAGCGTTTTGGCCTAACCATGCTGGCATCTGTGCTTTTGCATGGTTTGTGGGAACTAAACCATGAACACAGGATTCACGGGTCCCACAAACCATGCAAGAGCACGGATGCCAGCATTCCTAGGCCAAAATGCTCATTTCCAACTCAGCGCACATCTTGCAGTTTTTATTCTCTCCACTACCCTCCCCCGTCTCAATAGGTCTAGTCTTCACCTTCTCGGCCTCAGTAACCCAAACATCTGAGCTTTTTCTTGTGTGTTTGTGTTATTTTTAGAGTCATTAGTATCGAGAAAAGAAGCAACATTTTGCTCTTCAGCGGGGGCTACCAAAGCACCATTTGGTGCCAAAAGCCACGGCAGCCTGCTTACTTCAGCCATGGCAGCTTCTAATTTGTACGTGCGAGATGCACCCTATATTTCACAAGATATTGCATATTTTGTCCAAGAGCCGTTCTCAACCAAAAAAATCTTCACATATTTCTGAAGTGCCTTGTTCAACTTTCTAATTTCCACAATCTCCTTATTTTTCGGTTCAATTGAACGTGACGGTGTCTAACAGATGATCTAGACTTAAATCTAACACCATCTGTAATTTTGTTGCAAATAATATATTTTTAAGTGAAATCTTTCCTAAAGTCTTTGTATGTTAGCTTTGGGATTGATCCCTTCCAAAGTCCAGACTTTTAACTTAGATATGTGATTAAAAGAAAAGGATCATTATATGGAAGCTGAGTTAATGCTTTTGTTAGAGGTTAAAAGGGATTATTAAAAATCTAAGTACAATGAACTCAAATACAAAAAGATGTGCCGACCTTTAACTTGAGTTAGAATGGGAGAAAGAAAAGATTAAAATATGGACTATCTCTGGTAGGAAAGTTCAAGAAATTCTTACTTGTAAGAATTAAAAAGAGGGTCTAGGATATAAAAAACAATGAAAAATGAATCTAGTTCTTATGAGAAACTAATCAAGATCATTAAATCTAAGATGACTATAATTAAATTTTTACATAGTGCAAATACTGATTCTAAATCTACTTTTTAAAACGAACCTACATCGAAAGTAGATCCAAATAGTGATGTCAAGATGAATAAGTAAGCAGGTTGCAAGGGCTTTTGCCACCAAATGGTGTTTTATTAGCCCCCGCTGAAGAGCAAAATATTGCTTCTTTTGTCGATACTAATGTTCCAAAAAGAACACAAACACACAAGGAAACTGAGGCCGAAAAGGTGAAGACTGGAGCTGCTGAGATGGGGGAAGGTAGTGGGGAGAAGAAAAAGGGCATGATCTGCGGTGAGTTAGAAATGAGCGTTTTGGCCTAGCCATGCTAGCATCTGTGCTTTTGCATCATTTGTGGGAATCAAACCATGAATACAGGATTCACTGATCCCACAAACACTGCAAAAGCATCGATGCCAGCATGCCTAGGCCAAAAGGCTCATTTTCAACTCAACGCAGATCATGCCCTTTTTATTCTCTCCACTACCTTCCCCGTCTCAATAGCTCTACTCTTCACCTTCTCGACCTCTGTTTCCTGAACATCATGCCCTGCTACTACTTGAGCTTTTCCTTGTGTATATGTTCTTTTTATAGAGATTAGTATCGAGAAAAGAAGCAAAATTTTGCTCTTTAGCGGGGGCTTCCAAAGCACCATTTGGTGGCAAAAGCCCCTGTAGCCTGCTTAATTGAGCCATGGCAGCTTCCAATTTGTGACTACGAGATGCATCCTTGATTTCACAAGATATTTCATATTTTGTCCAAGACAGGTTCTCATCCAAAAGAATCTTCACATTTTTTTCAAGTGCCACATTCAGCTTTCTAATTTCCACAATCTCCTTGTTTTTCCGGTTCAATTTCTATAGGATAGGGAACCTGACGTTGTTTGACAGATGCTCGACTACTTCTTTCTGTTTTTCCTGAAACAGTATTCTCAACCTCTTACTCTGAATCAATTAACTTATTTGAGCTCGTATAGTTAGAACTTGGATAGTCGATAAATAAGCATGAAAGTTAAAATCCTAGTTCTGAACAAAGTCTAGTACTCCAAATGGAGGTAAAAATACTGACGTATCTTGAAGTATCCGATCTCGATTATCTTGACAAGATCTATGATGGTCTATTCATTTCCACAACGAAGGTGCCAAAGAATGATATAGTTCCTTAACACTATATGAGGAAAACAAAACGGGAGATGGCACCAAAAGAAAAGAATGAATTACGCAGCGATGCCAAGGTAAAAAATATACTCCACAATAGTCTTGACACTATCATGTCAAATTGGATAATTACTTTTAAAAAACAAAGGAAATATGGGATACACTCGAGATTCAATGTCAAGGAACAAAGTTAATCAAGAAGAATAGAAGGGATCTCTTGATTTAGAAAATATGAACTATTTGAGGCTAAAGCTTATGAAAGCCTTAGAGATATATATGACATGTTCCTTACTTTACTTAATAACTTGTATTTAGTTGTTAAAGAATATGATTGTGAAGATTCAAATTCCAATTTTTTGACAGCTGAGGAACGCGATAAAAAATCGTGTATGATGGCCTAAATCTAAGGATCTTGATATTGTGTCATTAGTTGAAGTTTATAGATTGTTGAGAACCAAGATCTAGAGGTTCACAAAAAAAGAACAAGAGCAATAGAAGGGCAAAATCTAATACCTTTAATGTTGAAAGAAAATTTTAAAGTCAAAGATTGTGAATTCCTATAGGAGGAAAGCTTTAAAAGTTGAGTCAAATATTCATGGTGAAATTGATGAATCTAAAATTCAAGAAATGAGTGCTATGCTAGTTAAGGGCTTCAATAAAATGAAGTTGAGAAGAGCTCAAACCGAAGGCAACTTCCAAAAGTGGTCTTTGGATGCTCACAAGCAAAGGTACTAGATGAAAAATAGTAGTGATGAAAAGAGGGGTAATATAAATTATTCCAAGGAGAAAAGCAGGTATTTCTTCTAGCATGAATAAGGTGGATTCATTATAAAGAGTAAAAAGTGAATTATACTCTCACGTCTACTATAATGACCATGTAACACTTGCTTCATCACCTACTAATAAGGTACCTAACACCATCTTTAATTTTATGCAAATAATATCTTTCAGTTAAATCTTAACTAAAGATTATTACGGCCAAGTATGTAATCCAACCAACCTCATTAGTTTGTGCATTGCTGACAAGAAATTCAAAGTTATTCTTATTGCCCAAATGAATCTGCAATACACACAATACAAAATATTTTAGTCCAAATTTACCAGATATCGGGAATAAAGAAAAAAGAATTGGGAATTTGTTAGGTATTGGTGTCACATGCAAATAATGAAGGTTACAAATTGTTATTATCGGCTCATGAAGTTCAAGCCTCAAGAGACCAGATCCTATTATTAGAATGTTAGGTGATCAGTTGGCGATACATCATTGTTTGCTGCAAGAAGGAATGTCTATTATTTTACTATGCAACCTACGTTAGCCCGCTCCATGTAAGCTCTACAAGCTAATAACATAGAACGACGCAGTATGAAAATGACCAAATACAAAATCTTTGAAATGCTGCATTAATTCATAAGAAAAGGATAAATACACTTGATGAGTTTTAAAAAAAAAACTAATGATCATTACATATATAAAGGTAGTCAATTAATTCATATATGAAGCATATAACTAATCACAGATAATATTGGAAGAGGCATTGGAAAACATATCCATGGGGGCTTTGTAGGGAATGAATCATTGCTTTCAAGAATGAAATGAAGATTTCTTCATTGTACATAGTGGATCTTCTCTCTCCCCTCACTCCCGGTATAGGTGTTATCGTACAGAGGCTCATTAAGGAATGGTTTTTCATTTAGTACTAAAACTTGTATGGACATCAAAACCTGTGCTACTTGAGCCTCTTTGGCAACCAATTCTCATTCGAACAACCTATCCAGGAGTTTAGAAGGCTGAGGCAGACTCTTCAACATCCGTACTAGTTTGGATTATTTTGAAGCACTCTAGAGTGGTAATGAATCTCTTGAATGAAAAACTTTGACACAACAATCGTTAGTGGTGTCACATTTAAAAATAGTCAATAAATTAAATTCATAATTACAAATGAAATGGAGTAACACGTATGGGTGGTACAACAGGATATTTAGGGGTGAAGCGAACATCAAAGACACATAACCCATAGTGGTAGGGCGGGTTGGTGCAAGTCCAATGATGACAACTTGCAAAAGCTCCATCCAACTCTCGGACAATGGAACATATATTGTATATATTGAGGAATAGTGTAAGAACTCAAATAGTAAGTTTCTATGCAAAAATCTCCTTTCCTTATTAATAATCTTTGTCGAAGCATGTGTAGGCTACAGAGAGAATAATGCTATAAATTAGGGCAACAATAAGTAGTAATCCTGCATACTAAAACAACAGTAATAATGATCCAAGAAATAATCAATAATATTAAATGTCTTAAAGTTTTGATAATTTTCATAACAACAATTTATTTATAATTATTTCTAGAATTTTTACATAATTTATCATTACTACTTTAAAATTACGATAATCGATCTACTGCCATCGATGTTCTAAAGATCTTCCATTAATCATTAAAAAAAATATTTTACCACTCCTATTTATCAAAAATTCTCCCATAAATCACAGTAAATCATGATAGGTCAATCAATTATTTGTTGAAATTTTCGATTTCTACAACCTTAACCGAAACTACGAGACGTATATTAATCGTTCAAGAAGCCACGAGACATAATTATCACGGTTGAATAACATAAAAGTGTTGATAAAAAAGAACATATAGTTGAGAATTGATATATATATACCTGATGCTTGAGCAAATATTTAGAGTGTCATATAGTAATAGAAAGGAAGTAAATGCTTCTTGTCATCCTTGATAAAAACTCTCAAGCATGGTCTTTCTCCACAATTTTCTTCATTATTTGAAGGACCAGAATATTCTTCATTATTTGAAGGAAGAATTAACAATGTTCTTTGCTCTCTTTGAAACATCTAATCATTCACCACTCAATACACTTGTATGAATTCATATACACATGATTTAGCAGTAATCTGATTGATTGATGCCCTAACCTAATTGAGGAGGCGCCCCCTAACCTCAGCTATAGATGTGTGTAATTGTAAATCCTAATTTAATATACAAGTTAGGGGCAAGTGAAGGACATGGGCCTCCTAATGGGCTATAACTAGAAAAGTAATGGGCAGAAAGGTATATGATTGGGCTAGTTTAGAATAAAATTATGAAAATAAAAATATCATCATTGACTGAAAAAGATAAGTAAGTATTAATCCCAATAGCCTAAAAGCTTTTTTAATTATGGACAATTTGTCAAATATTCTTTTCTAGAATTTTTTGAATATTTAAAAATATTATTCTTAGAAAACCAATCAAGAAAACATATTTCATAGATATTAATAGAGCAAATTTGTTTTCCATTTTTTTATATGACAATTTATATTTATAATTATATCAACATAGAGGGCTATATTCATTAACAAATAATTTAGGTTGACATTATTTATCTAATTTAACATTTTTTAGATATTAAGCCAACACAATTGGATTTGTTTAATTACTGATCGATTTATTTTTATAATAGATCTATACGCCATTTTACTGTTTCATATAAAAATGTTTGATTCTTCTATAGAAATACCAAAATATTATTTTTTAATATTAATTTCCTAATTTTTCATAATTAAAATATTTATCAAATCACCGTTACATACCAATACTACCACGATATTATAAAAACATTACTTTCATGAATTGCTTGTACATTTATCAATCAATAAAATGTTTTCTATTTTTCAACCAATAACATTACCAAAACATCAACTTAGCCACCTAAAAAAATCGAAATGGGTAGAAAATTCATCAACTTCGGCACCTAAAAAAATCCAACCAAAATTTTTGGGTACACATGATGCTTATGTGTTATTTGATACTGGTTCGACTCATTCTGTGGTGTGTCTATCATATGTTCGTTATCTTGATGTCTTACCTTCATTATTATCTCCACATATGTCTATTGCTACCCCTATGGGGACTTGTGTTGTTATTTCTGATGTGATCGAGAGTTTTTGATAGTTGTGGGGGATAGAAATTATAAGGTCAACTTGCTTCTGATGATGATGCATGACTTTGACATTATTCTGGGTATGGATTGGTTGAGTGAGTATAAGGCGATGATTAATTGTCAGGAAAAACGGGTTATCTTTGGGGATGTGAACAAGCCAGAGTTTGTATACCAGGGGTCTCAACCAAAAGGGCAGGTTAAGTTGATTTCAGCTCTAAAGGCGAAGAAGCTCTTGACTAAGGATTGTGACGGTTATCTTGAGGACACATCCAAGGTTGAGTCTCGTATAGAGGATTATTGACTACACATTTCACTACAAGAAAAACAGCCTCACACAACACACGTTACACAACGGTTCGAAAAAATTCCGTTGTGCCATTCCGACATACAACGGCGAAATATTTTTCCTTAAAATACAGTTGTCTGAGAGCGGAACAGATATTGGTTACGTAAACTATTGTCTATTTGATAATATTCAAAACTCGACAGACAAGCTTTATTTTTGGAAGTGTTGTGTGACATTGTTAACACAATGGTCTAGTAACCGTTGTTAATCGAGGTGGTTAAGACAATGGTTTTTTATGTAGTGTTGTGTAATTCAGACAACGGTTGCATTTAATTTAAAAAAATAACATTGTCTAATAAACATCACGACAACGGTTTCAAAACAATTGTCTAATTAATGAATTAGACAAGCCTTTTTGAAACTGTGTTGTGCAAATTAGAAAGTTTGTACAATGGTTTTTCGAATGTATTGTCCTATACAATATCACACAACGGATGAATACAGTTGTCTAAAGTAACTCTTTTAGAATTCAATAGACACCACATGATGAGGTGGCACCATATGATTAGTCATAAGACTATCACTTGGATTGTTGAGATGGTGCAATGAGAGCCGTTGATTGAAAGGATATTTAAAATCAGTCGTCAGATTAAAAAACGTTGATACGCTTACACAACCGTTTTTGTCAAAAGAAATGTTGTCAGAGATTTTCTCACACAATATTTTCTCATAGAAAACCGTTGTCTAAAAGCCTCCTTCTAGAACTTTCGAGAAAGAGGACACAACGATCTTTAATAAAATAAATTTTGTGTTTAGACCTTATTCTAGAAGGTTCATTAACCAAACAACGGATTTTTATCAAAATAATTCAACGAATCTGGCACGAGTCCTATTTTAGGGACTAGTAATTTTACAAGATTTTTATTAAAAAGTTGTACAAGATAAATTTATAAATATATTATTTTGTACATGACTAAAATAAGTGGGTATTAACAACGATAGGGTTGGCTAGTTGAAAAATTCATTTCAAAAAATATTTCAGTTAATAATCCTGTTTTGGGGACTAGTATGTTTACTAGATTTTTATTAAAAAGTTATAAAAGATAAATTTAAGATTTTTTGATAATTTTTGTACATGACTAAAATAAGTGGATATCAACATCTGTACGATTGGATCGTTGAAAAATTCATCTGAAAAAATATTTTCAATTAATCTGGTACGAATCTTGTTTTGGGGACTAGTATTTTTACTAGAAATTTATTAAAAAATCATACAGCATAAATTTATTATTTCTTTATTATTTTTGTACATGACTAAAGTAAGTAGGTGTTAATATCCGTACGGATGGATCGTTGAAAAATTTATTTCAAAAAATATTTCAGTTAATCTGGTACGAATCCCGTTTTTGGGACTAGTATTTTTACTAGATATATATTAAAAAGTCATACAATATAAATTTGTTATTTTTTGATTATTTTTGTACATGACTACAATAAGTGGATATTAACATCCGTACGGTTGGATCGTTGAAAAAATCATTTCAAAAAATATTTCAGTTAATCTGGTACGAATCCCGTTTTTGGGACTAGTATTTTTACTCGAAATTTATTAAAAAGTCGTACAATATAAATTTGTTATTTTTTGATTATTTTTGTACATGACTACAATAAGTGGATATTAACATCCGTACGGTTGGATCGTTGAATAATTTATTTCAAAAAAATATTCCATTTAATCTCGTAAAAGTCCCGCTTTAGAGACTAGTAATCTTACTAGAAATTTATTAAAAAGTCATACAAGATAAAGTTTTTATTTTTTGATTATTTTTGTACATAACTAAAATGAGTGGGTATTAACATCCGTACGGTTGGATCATTGAAAAAATCATTTAAAAAAATATTTCAGTTAACCTGGTACAAATTCTGTTTTGGGGACTTGTAGTTTTACTAGATTTTTATTAAAAAGTCATACAAGATAAATTTATTATATTTTGATTATTTTCTTACATGACTAAATAAGTAGATATTAATATCCGTACGGCTGGATCGTTGAATAATTCATTTCACAAAATATTTCAGTTAATCTGGTACAAAATCCGTTTGAGGGAATAGTAATTTTACTAGATTTTTATTAAAAAGTCATACAAGATAAATTTATTACTTTTTGATTATTTTTGTACAAGTCTAAAATGAGTGAGTATTAACATCCGTACGGTTTGATCGTTAAAAATCCTATATAAAAAAATATTACATAACAATGCGTATAAAATAAATAGATAAATAAATAATTTATCAGTTTCACTTTTGAGCCACTACTTTTCGTTTTCCCCCTCCTCCAATTTTCATTTCCCCCTTCTTCCAAAATTTCTTTCCGCCCTTATGTCTCCGAGCTTTTGTCTAACTAATACTCCTCCTTTTCATCTTTTACTCTCTCCCTCTCCCTGCTATACCCTCTATGCTCTCTCAAGTCAATTTTCTCAAAATCAGGTCGATTAATTGTGTATTGCGATGGGTTGGGGTTTTTAAGTTTACAAAC
This sequence comes from Daucus carota subsp. sativus, assembly GCF_001625215.2. NCBI lineage: Eukaryota > Viridiplantae > Streptophyta > Magnoliopsida > Apiales > Apiaceae > Daucus > Daucus carota. The sequence goes on from NC_030382.2 coordinate 15,546,814, forward strand.
CCTAACCATCTCTCTGGATCTCATCTCTTTGTGACATACTCAGTGAATTTTGTTGTTTAGATTCACTTTCCTTGGTAGGTGGAACTTCTCAAGCCCGAAAATGAAGAATAAGGTGAGATTGAATAGAGTCTGATGGGCTAATTAATCTGTACAAGAATGTGTTAATTATCATCTGATGGGCTAATTAATTTGATGGGTTTTTGTTTTTAGGTGTTGTCAAAGCTTGTTAGTGGAAGTGGAGTCGATGCTGGTGAGTATGGTCAAGATTATTCTCATATTATTGTCTATAATCTTCTTTATGTCAGTCATTTCTTTTTAGTATTTCATTATTTTTAGAGTTAGTTTTGAACTACGTTTTATCTATTAATACATATTTTTTGAGAGATCTGAAGTGCTGCTTGAAATGATGGAAAGGCACTAGTAAATGGCTTGTGGGTTGCTCACACTTTTGAAGTGGGCATGCCTCTTGGTACTGAGTTTGTAAGTTTATCATATTCAGTCCTTTTTATGATATCCATAAATTGTAGAAAGCTTCTTTATTTCCTATATGCTAAGTTTGTTTTGTGTATACAAGAATTTATGAATTAAAATATGGGAAAATAGAATATGGGGAAATAGGTAGTCGTTGCAAGGTCTAAAGGGAGAAAAATGAGGCAAGTCATTGAACTTGGGAGAAAGGTTCTAGTTGTGAAATGATAAGGTAGAGGGCTTGATCATTTGATAGAAATATACCTATTCTTTATCTAGTTATTGATACATTTGAAAATTGCAGGTTTTACTTTTAGTTGCCAGAAATCTTTTGCCTTCCTAATTGGAATGTCTAGAGGATCTTCTTGTCCTACCGTGAAATGTGAAAATTTTTGTATGCCTTAGTGTAATTTCTTCTTTTAACTATAGATAAAGCCGATTTGATTTAGGTTCTAATTTGACAGGGGTGTATAATAACAATGGCTATATTTGATGGTTTCATTCAATGGCTTAGTGAATTGATGGCATTAAATGTAATCTAAACTGATTAACTCTAGAAAATTTAATTATAGTAGTTCACCAATTAATGTAAGTGGACTCATTCGATAAAACACAGTTCAAGTTTAAATGAGTCTGCTTTTGTTGAATAGAGGTAATATGCTAGCTAGTTATTGAAAAACTAGGCAAAGGCACCTGCTTATCACCGTTAAACCTCTTGTGGTCATTCTTAATAAGTACATGTGCCAGGTGCTTCCAAATGGCTAATCATCAATCCTAGATTGTCTCGAGGAAGTCCATGTCAAAATATTTCAAATAATGAAAAGATAAAATTTGTGTAATCATGTGGGAGAGATGCACTCTATTGCACAATATACAAACATTGTATGAGGTAAGTGATTGATTTCATAATTGCTTGGGTCTAACATTAGTACATGATACTGATTATAGTGATGATATGATGTGAGTGTTTTCTTTCCATTGATTCCTGATTCAAAACAAAGTAGGGCAACTTTTTCATTTGGAGTAATAGAACTTGTTGCTAAGTAATTTTCTGCTTCAGTAGATTAATACGAGTAGCAATTCATGGTGCATTATATTTGTGCAACTACGAAATTAAACAGGGGACATTGAGCAAAAGAAGAAAATAGAGAGATCCTCAACACATCTAACTTTATTCTTGGTAAAACCTATTATTCGTTGTTAAAACTTCTGTTAATATTAATTGGATTCTTTTCTTGTACTTGCAGATTTTCCCTCTAATTGAGAAATACAAGATTGGGCATCTGAATAGGATTGGTGCTCATCTTGCCAACAATAGTCAGCCACTAGAGATGCAAAAGCTTCAATGTTGAGTAAAACTTCAGTTCTTTGAGATTTACTTCTCAAATAGAAGTGGGCAAGAGGGTAATCAAGCTCTTAAGGGTTATATAAGAGCAAGCTTTCACATACACGTTGCTAGTTTATATTGAGCATTATAATATTTACGGTGTAAACTGTTTCAGCCTTTTGTATTTTGAATGGTTTTGTAAACACTAAATTGAATTTTTTTTCGTGTTAGAGATATATTTTTTGTATTTATTAGTGCAAGATTTTGTGACGTAATTTTTTTGAAATATATTGTTAGCATATTCTCATTTTTATTAGATGTTTTTATATGTGAGCATAAAAGTGTTGTGTGTAAGAAAATATGACAATGACTTGTGTAAACTAAATAAAAAAACCGTCGTCCTAAATGAAGAAAGACAACAATGTATAAAATAGAAAATTGTTGTATATAGTATTTCCAAAGATGGTTCTTAAATTGTCATGTTCATAAACCGTTGTTATGTATTCTTTCTAACAACAGTTTTGTATCTTAAAATTGTTGTTTCATATGATTTTCAACAAGTGTTAGAAACTATTGTTGTTGATATTGTTCAACAACAGTTGGATTCCCGTTATCTGATATATTATCAGATATCGCCTCGATATTCAACGGGATCCCGAGATGACAGACAACGGTGATAAACCGTTGTATGACCCTTTTTTCCTTGTAGTGTTTGTACTTACATAGCAGTCATTTTTGAACTTACATAGCGGTTTCAGGCACTATACAAGACAGCGCTATGCAAGTAAAATAAACTTACATAGCGTTTCATTTTCCGCTTTCTAAGAACAATAGTTACATAGCGTCTCAGAAAGCGTTATGCAAGTAAGCATCATCCAAGTCAAGCTACTTCAATAGCACTTCTATAACCGCTATACAAGAAGCAAAATCTTCCTTGCATAGCTCTTATATAAATACTATGGAAATAAAATTATATCTTGCCTATTTAAACGCTATCCAAGTGGAAACATTATCAAATTTCTCAATATTTTACAAAAATATTAATATATAATTAATTTTCTTCCTTTTTTTACACATGCAATTTGGGAAAATTCACAAATAATTATAAAAAACATACTTGATCCTTATTCCAATAAAAATAATTACTTAATCACTAATGAAATTATTTGTGTACAACTAAAATCAATTCTAGATGAACATATATTGAACATAAAACATAAAATCCTCCGCAACTCAATTTTTCTCAATCGAAGAAACTACTATACATAAACTACAATTTCTAATATAATATAAAACTATACTGCTTGAGCAACTTGTCCTTGAAAAAATTACAATTTCTAATGAAATACAAAACTACTACTTGAGCAATTTGTCCTTGAGAAACTGATTATACAAGTAACCTGCCCAATTTATGTGAAACGCCGCCATTTTATTGAGAGGATGCGTCTTCAATCTCGGAGAATATTAAAACTCTACACACAAAATATAAAACTATTAAGATCACATGATTGATATAATACACCTTTTGAACTCTTAGCTCTTTAATTAGAGAAATTAGAAATACCTATATTACGAGCAATTTTTATTTCATTGCTTCACATTATATCTTCAATAAAACATCCTACAAAATAGTCACAATATATGCCATGAGTCGAAACTTGCTTAGTGCACTACAATACAAAACAGAGTAAATGTATAGAAATTAGAACCTGGCATCAGGTGGAATATGGCAACTGATTAAGTCATGGAAATAACTTAATTATTTATAAACGCAGCATCAAACCAAGCAAGAGAGAAGGGAAACCCGTTTGACAGATATCTATACATTCAAAAAAGTAAAGCAATTAGCAAATAATAGCTATATAGTATATACACAAGAAAACAAAGTTAAAGATACTTAAACCCTCGTATGCATAAACTAAAGTTATTAATATTAATACCCAGAATATGTCAAGAAGCTAAATACATAAGGTTAATGAAAGCATACCACAAACTTTGATAGGTGCTTCAAGTTCCAAAATAGCGGGCTGCTTCAAGAGCAAATCTTTTGAATAATAGCAAAGATGTTTGATCTCTGATTTTTTTAGCAGCACTTGTTTCCCTGCTCACCCTCTAACCTGTAACAATCTTTACAATGTGTTGATATTTCATTTTCATGATATCCAAATTATACAGAAAGTACAACTCAAGACTTCTATTTATAAAATTCATACCTTCACATTTGTTTCCAGTTAGGTAGAGAGAGATCGCCTTGAGCATCAAGGAAGTGAAATTAAAGACCTGTAGTGCATCAAGAAGTACATATATCATTACTTGTATAAGATTTAGTTTGGTTTAGTGAAAACATACATTTGATTCAATCAAGATTGCACAAGGTATTAGATAATATATTATCATATTAGCAATATCCTAACTACAACACACACCTTACAACAGAGGCGGAACATCTGTAATAATGACCCAAACACTGGCTAGAAGCTTCCTCACCTCAAAATGATTGTACCGTAAATATTTGTAGTGGATAGGGCTTGTAATATTTAGAGGAGTGGTCATTGTAGCCAACCTTAGGATTTGGATTTATAGCACCCTTCGAGGTATTTATCAATATACAGATATACCTTGGAAAATATTGTGTGTTGGTTTAATATTTTTATATCCTCAGAAACCGACCCAATAAATATCCAGAACACGAAACCCATTACAGGACTGCAATTTATTTATCCGCAAGATTCGAAAGAATTTTAAATTGTAGTGAGTATCGTATTCAACCCCCCCCTTCTACGATACTTTGGACCTAACACTTGGCAACTTGTTCTTCTCTCGCTCACACAATGTGCTAGCTAATTGACTCAATTGGGCCTCTAACTTAGACACGACTTGCACATTAGAATGCAAAATTTTTAGGGTTTGCATGAAAGTTTGTTGAGATTGGGTCAAATTAGTTTGAGATTTCACTAAGGCTTCCAAACTCTTTTCTAAAAAATTAAGGCGTTTATCCGAATCATTAAAACAGGGAGGATTCAAAGGAGTTTGAATTGGGTTATGACATGAATTTGGAACTTGATTTAGGTAAGAGTTTGGGTTGGGCCTTTGTTGAAAATTTTGTTGAGGAGTTTGAAAGGAAGTTGGCCCTTGATTCATTTGAAAATTGGGTTGAGGAATTTGACAATTTTGACCTTGGGTCCATGAAAAATTTGGGTGATTTCTCCAACCCGGATTGTACGTGGATACAAATGGGTCATTCCTAGGGTTTTGAAACATCGCATGTACTTGTTCAAGTTCGTGCGAGGGTTGGGTTGCGTGATTGTAATTCGGGTATGTTGACATTTGTGGGGGAGATTTACTAGTTTCTAAAGATTCGAGTCTCTTAGTTAGGGTAGCTAATTTGGCATCGGTTGCCACATTGTTTCCTATCGAGTGCAAACCCCTAGTGCTAGATGACTCGATCGATTTTTTAGGTTCCCTCGTTGACTCCCACAACATAGTCTTTTCCGCTAAATCTTCGAAAAATTCCCACCCTTGGTCTTCATCTTTCTCCATGAATTTACCTTGGCACATAGACTCTAATAACGCAGTAGTTTGACTATCTAAGGCCTCGTAAACTATTTTGCAAAGTCTCCATTTTTCTATTCCGTGGTGGGGGTATTGTGATAGGAGATTTTTAAAACGATCAAAGAATTTCCAAAAAGACTCATTTTCCCTTTCATGAAATTGATTTATTTCATTTGTAATTCGAGTAGTCTTATGATTTGGAAAATACTTTTTAAGAAAAACCACCACAAACCCCTCCCACGTGGAAATAGAATTAACGGGAAGACTATATAACCATTTTCTCGCATTCTCTTTAAGCGCAAAATTAATGAGCCTAAGTCTAATCGAATATTCCGTTAATTGGTGGAGCTTTTGGAGGGAACAAACTTCCTCGAATTCTTGGATGAAAAGACAAGGATCCTAACCCTCACTCCCGGTAAATTTAGGTAACATGCTAATATGATGAGCTTTGACTTCAAAATTGTTCCCATTTACCGGAGGAAGGGTGATGCATGAAGGTTGACTTGAACGAGATGAGTAACAACGATCTTTGAGTGAAAGGGCCATGTTAACTATCGGTTCTTGAACTTCTAGGCTTTCGGAATCCGAAGAGGACGAGGGAATCTCGATTATAGGTCTTACTAATCTAGATGACTCGTTCCTAACCCAAGTAGTTCGCATAAACAAGATAGTAAACACGTAGCAGATAAGTGCGAGAAATTAAATCACACAAAAGAAAGGGTATAAAAGCGAAAGAAAAACCTAATTCTAGGGTTCCCTAATAAAAAGAACTAGACCTTGCTCCTAACGTTAAGGACCACCAAAAACTCGATAAATCAATTATTATTCGGACCGGTTTAGCCAGTTTGGAGCAGGCATTGCCAAAAAGCCAATCTCCGCGCTTAGACACCAAACCTTAATCGGCCAGGTAAGCTTTCGCTAGCCTTAGACACCGAAAAGTCGGAATAATTAAAGATTACCTCGTCTTTTAGGTACCTTCCTAATTGAGCGCGAAATCCTAGGGGCTAACGTCTAATTCATTTTATTAAAAAGCTAGGAAAATGCAAAATGAGGAAATTAGTTGTTGTGGGCCAAGGAAAGAAGTGATGAAATCTTTTCCCTTATCTTGTGAATGGGTTATGCCCTTAAGATTTATTTAAATGATGCTCCACACAACGATATAATAAAAGCTATAAACAATTATGGATGCTTAACACTACGTGATCTATCTAAAGAAATGAAGAAATTAACGTACCTTGGGGTCCTCCAGCGATCACCACAATTTAAGGTACGAAAATTTAAAAAAACAAAAATAAAAACTAGATGATGTGCCCCTAAGTGATTAAATGCATGATGCAACACATATGTATTTCTAACTAATATTTTTGGATTTAAAATTTTTTAATTTGTTTGTGATTTCAATTTTCAGATTTGTTTATGATTTTATAAATAAAGACGAAGGATAAAAGTGGAGAGATACGGTTACCAAAGCAAGCTTCCCGAATTCCAAGCGAAATCCGTCCACTCTAGTCCATCATTCCCGAATACTCCTCCTCGAAATAAAAACAAAAAGTGAGAAACAACTAATCCGAAAGATTAAAAATAAAGGTGCGAAAAACTAATTATAATTTCCGGCAGCGGCGCCAAAAACTTGATGTGCTAGAAATAATACTTTTAAATTGCAAGCGCACGATCCCGTTTTAGTAATATTAGATTCGTCCACAGAGATTATTAATAATTTTCCGCAAACCTGTTATCTTTTATCTAAGCGGATTAGAATAATTAATTAGTGAATTAATTATTCACTAATCTAATCTAATTAAGTCTAAAATTTTCAAATTAACTAATCTAATTAATTGCTAAAGGAAAAAGATTAACTAATTACAAAGATCAAAAGTCAAATTAATCTCTACTTTATTCTAATCTTAAATTCAAGTCTAATTTCTAAATTATTCTAAAAACTAAATATCTTCTAGCTAAATTTTAACCAACCGAAACTTAATCAAAAGCATGACTCCATACTGTATAAACTAAACAAACCAAAACAACAGTAAGCAATCGGCCAAAAACTAAAACCCCGAACTCGGCAAAACGACTCAACAAAAATAGAACAAAACTCAGGACTGCTGCAACTCGGAAACACGGAACTCGAATGCTCAAACCCAGTACAAACGAAAACAACTCAGACCCATTTACTCGACTAAAAACGCAGCACAAGAACCCAGAATGCAACAATAGCAGAACACAGACTCAAAGCAAAACTCAACTTAAACTAAAACTCAGCTATTCAACAACCGAAGACAACAAATCAGGACTCAGACTCAAACTCACAGCAAGAACAACTCGCTGACTCAGTAGAATTAAAACCAAAAACACAGCTCGGAACTAATGGCGCTTAAAAGATTTCGACTCAGCAAGACTCGAGACTAACTCGACACAAAACCAAGATGAAAAACGCAGCAAAAACGAAAGACACAAATCTAGTAAAATCAAACCCAACTCGGAACTCAGTACATGACTCGGTGACTACACAAACAGAAAATGAAAATCCAAAAACAAGCCCTCGTTGTGGCGACTTAGTCAAAAAAGTCTGAACAGCAAACCGGGTTGTTGATTAAACTAAACGAAAGCAAAGGGAGGTGCTGGGTTTTAACGTTTAAAAGAAACAGGGGACTAGGTTTGTATATAAAACAAGCTTAAACAAAAAAAAACAGAGCAAGTCGAATAAAACAATTTTGGCGAATATATGTAGCATTTTAAAATTATTTCATTAGAAACGGAAAAGTAAGCTTGTGAAATTAGTTTTAATTGGCTGTTATTTTGAGATCTAGAGACTAATCCCCACACAAATTATTTTTGTGCTAGGATTTAATTAACTAGTTTAAGCAATTATAAGATCTAAACAAATTAAAGACAATATCGCTTCTTTCATTCCCAAAAACCCTTAGGCATATAGTGGTACTAAGAAGAATAAGCCACTTGGAGCAAGAACATAAAAACAATACAAGATCGAGCTAAAAGAAGATTTGCACCAAAATAAAAAGTGTTTACAAATGTGGTATGAAATTGAGAGAACAAAAGAAGATCTAGCACTATACTACCAACTAGGAAAAGACTAGGTTAAAAAGATGGTGATTACAAGTAAAGGGGTGGGGGTATTTATAACTAGAAATGTAGGGTTTAGGGGTGGGGTGGCTAAATGTAATCCATCCATGTGTGATGTGTGTTGGGTAGATCATAGCCCTCCATGTGCCCCCTTGCTTGCCAACTCTCTTTGATTTTCTTCTTTCCTTTTCTTTTTCTTTCTTTCTTTTTATTGCATTGACTCTTCTTTCTTTATTTATCTACAATTTCCTGAAATAAAATAAATAAGCGATTAATACTACGAAAATAAACAAAAGATAGGCACTTAAATATGCAAAAATATGGACTAATCACCAAGCCTTTTTAATAAAATTGAATTAGACTCTAGCCCTAGAATATCGCGCTCAATTAGGAAGGTACCTAAAAGACGAGGTAATCTTTAATTATTCCGACTCTTTGGTGTCAAAGGACAAGCGAAAGCTTACCTGGCCGATTAAGGTTTGGTGTCTAAGCGCGGAGATTGGCCTCTTGGTAGTGTCTGCTCCAAACTGGCCAAACCGGTCTGAATAATAATTGATTTATCGAGTTTTTGGTGGTCCTTACGGTTAGGAGCAAGGTCTAGTTTATTTTTATTAGGGAACCCTAGAATTAGGTTTTTCTTTTCGCTTTTACACCCTTTCTTTTGTGTGATTTGAATTCTGCATTTATTTGCTACATGTTTACTATCTTGTTTATGCGAACTACTTGAGTTAGGAACGAATCGTCTAGATTAGTTAGACCGATAATCTAAATTCCTTCTTCGTCCTCTTCGGACTCCGAAACCATAGAAGTTAGCGAACCGATAGTAAACATGGCGTTGTCTCTTAAAGACCGTTGTTACCCATCCCGTTCCGCTCAACCTTCGTGTATCACTCTTCCTCCCGTTAATGGGAACAATTTCGAGATTAAGGCACACCACATTAGCATGTTGCCTAAGTTTTTAGGGAGTGAAGGTGAGGATCCCTATCTTTTTATTCAAGAATTTGAGGAGGTTTGTTGTTTACAAAAACTCCAACAATTGAGTGAAGACTCCATTCGGCTTAGACTAATCAACTTTGCTTTAAAAGAAAACGCTAAAAAATGGTTGTATAGTCTTCCCGTTAATTCTATTTCCACTTGGGAGGGGTTTGTGGTGATGTTTCTTAAAAAGTATTTTCCAAACCATAATACTACTCGAATTACAAATGAAATAAATCAATTTCATGAAAGGGAAAATGAGTCTTTTTGGAAATTCTTTGATCGTTTTAAAAATCTCCTATCACAATGCCCCCACCACGGAATAGAAAAATGGAGACTTTGCAAAATAGTTTACGAGGCCTTAGATAGTCAAACCACTACGTTATTAGAGTCTATGTGCCAAGGTAAATTCATGGAGAAAGATGAAGACCAAGGGTGGGATTTTTTCGAAGATATAGTGGAAAACACTATGTTGTGGGAGTCAACGGGGGAACCTAAAAAGTCGTTCGAGTCATCTAGCTCTAGGGGTTTGCACTCGATAGGAAACAATGTGGCAACTGATGCCAAATTAGTTACCCTAACTAAGAGACTCAAAGCTTTAGAAACTAGTAAATCTCCCCCACAAATGTCAACATACCCGAATTACAATCCCGCAACCCAACCCTTGCACGAGTTTGAACAAGTGAACGCAATGTTTCAAAATCCTAGGAATGACCCATTTGCACCCACGTACAATCCGGGGTGGAGAAATCACCCAAATTTCTCATGGACCCAAGATCAAATTTTTCAAAATCAAGGCCCAACTTCTTTTCAAACTCATCAACCAAGTTTTCAACAAAGGCCCAACCCAAACTCTTGCTCAAACCAAAGTCCGAATTCATTTCCTAACCCAATTCCAGCACCTTTGAATCCCCCCGGTTTTAATGATTCGGATAAACGCTTTAATTCTTTAGAAAAAAGTTTGGAAGCCTTAGTGAAATCTCAAACTAATTTGACTCAATCTCAACAAACTTTCATGACAACGCTAACCCAAGATAGGCAACTTTTGCATTCTAATGTGCAAGCCGTGTCTAAGTTAGAGTCCCAATTGAGTCAATTAGCTAGCACATTGTATGAGCGCGAGAAAAACAAATTCCCAAGTCAACCCGAGGTGAACCCGAAATTTCCTCTCAATCAAAGACCTCACGAGAATGTTAATACGATTATCTCTCTAAGGTCGGGAATCAAGTGGATAACAAAGTTGGTGAGCAAGTAAATGATAATGAGGAGTCGATTCCGAAACTAAACCCTTCTTTGTCTAGCACTATTTATGATAAGCCCGAATGTTCTAGAGTCCGTGAGTCTATGAGTGAACCTAGTCCCGGGCCCATTTCTAAAAAGCCCAACGAAGAAGTTTACAAGCCAAGGGTTCCTTACCCACAAAGGCTCATTCGCCCTAAACAATCGGACCAAATGGAACAAATTCTAGAGGTTTTCAAACAAGTCAAGATAAACATTCCTCTTTTAGATGCCATTCAACAAGTTCCTTCTTATTCCAAGTGTCCAAAAGATTTATGTAGCCATAAGAGAACCACTCATGTTCCTAAGAAAGCCTTTTTGACCTCTCAAGTTAGCTCGATTCTCTCGAATCAAATTCCCGTGAAATATGAGGACCCCGGTTGTCCTACAATTTCTTGTGTCATAGGCAATACTTTCGTGGACAAAGCGTTACTTGGTTTAGGAGCGAGTGTGAATCTTCTTCCTTTCTCGGTTTACCAAGCCCTAGGTTTAGGGGATCTCAAGACCACCAATATGACCTTTCAACTTACCGATCGTTCGATTAAAATGCCAAAGGGAATTATTGAGGACGTGTTGATAAAAATCGGTGATTTTATCTTTCCCATTGACTTTGTTGTTCTCGAGACTCAACCCATCTCAAATCCTAAGAACCAAATTCCCATCATTCTAGGACGGCCTTTTCTTGCTACATCCATTGCCTTAATCAATTGTAGGAATGGTTCGACGAAACTCACTTTTGGAAACATGACCATAGACTTAAACATTTTCAATGTAGGAAAAGAACCCAACGAACTTTATGAGCAACCTATAGGGGTTAATGTGGTCAACAAGTTTGTCACATGGTCTAGTTTTGAGGATAGTGAAATTGAGTCACTTCTTAATGAGGATTTCGAAGTCAATCACGAGAACAATAGGGAATATCACGAGTCTTTGGGAGAGTTGACCTCGGAGAAGTTGTTAGGAGAATTGAACGACATTTGTTCAAAATAGAAAACTCCACCCGAGATTGTTAGGGTTAACCCTAGGCCCGATTTCGAGAGTCATGTAGGTGAATCACCTACATCGGACTCGTTGTTCCATCATTCGCATAGTGCCTTAGGAAAAGATGACACTGTTTCTTACATCATTCCTAGTGATTTATCCCATGACCAAAATTTCATAGTCTCTAATTTGCTTGATAATAAAGAAGCATTAAGTTGGTTTATGGAGAACATTAGTGATACTTGTCCTATAGGGATAAATGATGGTGACCTGCTAGAGAAAGTTTTTGTGGCTAAAAATTTTCGCACACATTTTGACTCTTTCTCGAAGCTTCCTCCCATCTTTCCCTCCGGAATTGGCTGATTTGCTTTCGTCTTCGTACCTTCCCTCATGAAGTTCAGGTATGGGGAAGGAAATGTGTGCGTGCGTGGGTCGTGTAAGTGTTTCATTTGCTAATAAAATTCCCCTTCATATCCATTTCAGGTATTTTCTCTTTACTCTCTCATTTCAATTGTCTCTTTTGCATACATTGAGGACAATGCATGATTTAGGTATGGAGAGGGCTTTAGTGTAATTCATAAAAAATGAAAAATTAGAAAATCCAAAAATAGAGATGTTTTAGCTAAGTTGTCTTTCCCTCACTCGAAATTTAGGAGTAGTTGGTATTTAGCATGTTTTCGAAAAGTATATATATGTAGTGTCTTTTAGATAATTTGAACGTAGTTGAGTAAGGTTGTCTTTTTAAAGCCTGTATCGACCGATTTGTACTCGTAATTCCAAGATGGCACACACATTTGCACTAGACCTTTGATGGAGAGATTGTCTAGTGATGTTATTCGATACCTGAGAGAGAACCCACATGTTGAAACAATGTCGAATCGAACCTTTGCGAATAAAAAATAGCAGAAAAAAGGGGATAAGCTACTTCAATACCCATTGTTCTTTATAGATAAAATCTTTAGATAAATGGGCAAAAGTAGATTGACTAGTCGCGTTTTGTGGCCTTTGTTACTCGAGCAATTAAGTCCGTAGGGGGATTTTAAAACCTAGTGCCCTAAGACCGTTTGGTTTGGGAGTCACTGACCTAAAGCTCGCTACATGGGTAACATTGTTTGCCTAAGAAAACGGACAAAATCAAGTCAACGCATAAAAAAAGAGAAAGAAAAAAAGAAAAAAAAAGAAGAATAAGAGTTTGTGAAGTTTGGATAGATATTTGTTTCGATAGAGATTGGGTCAGTTCAAAATTGGTTGAAAAAGAGAAAATGTTCTTAGACAATTAGGATCCATCAAAGGCCTTAAATTCATTACACACCTTGGATTTCTAGTAAATTTTTGTGTCGATTTTAGTAGATTAGAGACAACTGTATCTTGATTATTAGTAAAAGAGTCTTTGAGTCGTATTTTCCTTAAAAAAACGCTTTTTGTTAACACCAACGAAATTAGAGTCGAGTCGAGTAGGACTCTTGCTAGAATGTCTCACAGATTTTATGGGTATATCTTCTGTAAATCCTTAGGAGACAAAACTCCTCTTTTAGAGATCGTCTACGAGTTTAACGGGTTGGTGAACCTAAAATCACCCATCACGCCTACGAAAAGGAGCCTAGGAATCACATCTAGTTTTCTTAGTTTATTTTCTTTTCTTTTGATTTTACTCGAGGACGAGCAAAATATAGGTATGGGGAAGTTTGATAAGTGCATATTTTTAATATTTTAAATGCCTAATTATTGCTTGTTCTCACTTATTTATTTGTTTATTTGTCTTTTTATTAGGAAAATTGCAAATGCTTGAAGAAATAAAGAATAAAGCAAAAAGGAGAAAAAGATGGGAAGAAAAGGATCATAGGGGAATATTCTCAAGGAAGGATCTAGATGGGACACCTACACCCCCCCCCCCCCTCTATCCTAATTTCCCCCTATAAATACACATATCCCCGTCATGTTTCAAGCACCTAGGGTTTTCTTCTTTTAGTTCACCACAAATTTAGGGTAGCCTCTCTTTTCTTGTCTAGATTTAGTTTTAATTTGTATGCTCTCTTCTCATTTTGTAAACACTTTAATATTTTAATGCAAGATTTTATCTTTGTTCTTACATTCTTGTTCTTTATGTTTTCCTTGGCTATGAAATCTTCCTCTAATTACAAAAAGTTCAAAGTTGTTTGTAGATCGGAAGGAGCCATCTTTGGTAGCTCTCTTTATACTTAGATTTAATTTTTGAAGAAACTTAAGTCCTAGCACAAAATTAATTTGTGTTAGGGTTTAAATCTAAAATCCCAAAATCATTATATTAGTAGTTTTATTAGTTAAGTGCAAGTAGTAATTAACACAACAATAAGAAATTAGTATTAAAATCCCCCTGCTTTGTTTTCTACCAAAGCAGTTTATTAATCTCCCCTGTTTTAGTTTCTGTAAACTTAAAACCCCATTTCCCCTGTTTTCGTTTAAAACATCACAAACCCACTGCTAATTTTCTTCATTTCATTTTCTGCGTTCTAGTAGATTTTGTTTTGTTGTGTGTTTGCGGCTGATTTCGAGTTGTATTTGTCTGAGTTTTGAGTTTTCACTGGATTGCTGCGAGAGTCGTTTTGGTTTAGTTCATGACTGAGTAAATGTCGAGTTTTACTGTTGAGTTTATTCCGAGTTTTCAAACTGAGTCACCGCCGAGTTCATGGCCCTTCTTCTGAGTTGTATTTGTTCAAGTCTGGGCTTGTTGCTTTCGGTTGAGAGTCGAGTCTATGTGCTCTGTTTTTTGTCATTCGCCGAGTCAAGTCTGAGTACTGTTTGAGTCGTCTTCTTTGTTTTGTTTGCGAGTCCATTTTGCGTTTTGATTCCTTCAGAGTCGAGTGAGCCTGTAGCTGCTAAGTTCATTCTGTTTTGCTGTTGTGTGTTCTCAAGTTTTTAGTCGAGTTCAAATTGTATTCTGCTGGTGTTGTTTTGATTGTTCGATTTCATATGTCTGTTGCTGAGTTTTTGAGTAGAAATCGAGTCTGTTTTTGAATTGTTTGCCTGAGTTTGAGTTGCCAAGTCTTAGTCGTGTTACAGCTGAGTTTTAGTGCATTTTCTGAGTCACCACCTACAAGTTTCATTCTGTTTTTGCTTTTGTACGTTGTCAAGTACGTTTTGGTATCCTGTTTCGCTGCTGAGTTATTGATTTTGTGGTGTCGTGAAATAGTTTGGTGTTAGTTTCTTAAGTTGTTAGATTCATTATTTTTTTTATTTGTTAAATCTGTGCATTCACTTGTCACGCAGTCGAGAGTTTGGGAAGCCGGGGTTCGAGTTTTCTATTTTGTACACTCATTTTGATCGCCTGTGCTTGTAAAATTGCCTTTATTTAGTTTGGTTTATATAGTTTGTGAATAGTTAATTAGCTAAGTTTTGATTAGTAATAAGTAATCACATTAGCTAAAATGAAATCTTAGATTTAAATTTAGAAAACCCCATCTTCACTAATTAATTGTTCTAATTCGCCTAGGTTAATATTAAAGGATGGTGAAAAAGATATTTATAATCTCTGTGGACGAATCTAAATATACTAAAACGTGATCTTGCGCTTGCGATTTAAAGGTATAATTTCTAGCACATCAACAAATAACCCGACTCAGTACACAACTTTGAAACCCATTAACTTAACTTCAACAAACCAAATGACTTGATTTTAAACACACAAACGTAGCAAACTAAAGCCTAACTCCTCCTGCTACTCTGTAAACAACTCAGCAACTCGGAGAAACACACACGACTCGTTAACATCTATGACTCGGCTGAACTACTCGAAAACAGAAAAGAAAAGTAAAGAGAACACCCAACAAACTCAATCGACTCGGCAACCAGCAAACAAAACCAAAAACACACAGCTAAACTCGACTAAAACCTCAGAAAACGCATTAATTATCTCTAATCAAAATTAAATTATTTATGAAAGTTTAAGAAAAACTTGACATTATGTTTTCGAAACAGAACTACAAAAAATGTTGGTTAAATCACACTAACTTTTGCTGGTCAACGACACCAGTCAACAACTCAGAAAACAAAAATAAAATAAGCTATAAACAAACTCAACACAACTACACCTACTGCTACCTAGAAACTAAATGAAACCCATGAAACCGAATAAGGTGAAATCCAACTTGCGACCAGTGAAACTTAGTGGCCCACAAAACAAACATGCATATTAACTAAAAACTCGGAAAATTCTATATTAACAAAAGTAATGCAACGACTCAGACAGTAATACACAGCAAATAACCCGACTCAGTACACAACTTTGAAACCCATTAACTTAACTTCAACAAACCAAATGACTTGATTTTAAACACACAAACGCAACAAACTAAAGCCTAACTTTTCCTGCTACTCTGTAAACAACTCAGCAACTCGGAGAAACACACACGACTCGGTAACATCTATGACTCGGCTGAACTACTCAGAAACAGAAAAGAAAAGTAAAGAGAACACCTAACAAACTCAATCGACTCGGCAACCAGCAAACTAATCCAAAAACGCACAGCTAAACTCGACTAAAACCCCAGAAAACGCAGCAGCAAACCCGGAAGAACTCAGGCAGATTCAGACAAAAGAAACCAGCTGAACTCGGAGAAAAAAACTGGTTTTTTTATTTTTTTAAATTAAGTCAAAAGTTATCAAGTATAAAAAGAACATTGATAACTGATTAATTATCACTAATTAAAATTAAATTATTTATGAAAGTTTAAGAAAAACTTGACATTATGTTTTCGAAACAAAACTACAAAAAATGTTGGTAAAATCACACTAACTTTTGCTGGTCAACGACGCCAGTCAAAAACTCAGAAAACAAAAATAAAATAATCTATAAACAAACTCAACACAATTACACTTACTGCTACCTAGAAACTAATTCAAACACATGAAACCGAATAAGGTGAAATCCAACTCGCGACTAGTGAAACTTGGTGGCCCACAAAACAGACCACCATATTAACTAAAAACTCGGAAAATTCTATATTAACAAAAGTAATTCAACGACTCAGACAGTAATACACAACAAATAACCCGACTCAGTACACAACTTTGAAACCCATTAACTTGACTTCAACAAACGAAATGACTTGATTTTAAACACACAAACGCAGCAAACTAAAGCCTAACTCCTCCCGCTACTCTATAAACAACTCAGCAAGTCGGAGAAACACACACGACTCGGTAACATCTATGACTCGGATGAACTATTCAGAAATAGAAAAGATAAGTAAAGAGAACACCCAACAAATTCAATCGACTCGGCAACCAGCAAACAAAACCAAAAACGCACAGCTAAACTCGACTAAAATCCCAAAAAACGCAGCAGCAAACCGGAAAGAACTCATGCAGATTCAGACGAAGGAAACCAGCTCAAGTCAAAGAAAAAAACTCGACTGAAAAAAAACACAGCAGGAAAACAACACGCAACTGAACTCGGACTCGCTACATGACTGACTCAACTAACCTATTCAAACACAATAATACTCAGGGACAACTCAGTACAAAATCCAAACGACACGACTAGTCGACTCAACAATGGTGACTACATAAACACACAAAGAAGTCCAAATACAAGCCATTGAAATAGATCAAACGAAGACGACGACTCGGTGAGAACTCAGACAGAACTCGGGGTTTGACTCGGTGGACTCGGCAAAGACGAAACTCACCAAGCGAAGCAAAGCAGAGCAGTAAGAAAACAGGGGAGTGTGAAAGTTTAAACAAAAGAAAAAGTGAAAGGCATATGTTCAGCCTATTTGTATTTAAAGAGGTACAACTCAACTCAGATAAGAAAGCTCAGTAAATAGCAAGTCAACGGAATCCGTACGAAGAACGTCAAATGATTTATGGAAATTGTATGTCAGATAAATTCCAGGATGCTGCTGCACACCACTGAAATAAGTTCATTGTTATGTTCAAGCCTCAGTGCACAAATAATCTTTTGTGGCACGTCCAGGAGTTCAGAAGATATAAAGTTTCTATACTTTATTTTATCAGAAGATTCCATTTAATGAAGATGTACTTACAAGACGAAGACTCGACGAACAAATCAAATTCTTAATGTTTATTTGACAGAGAATATTTGATTTAACTAGATACAGATGAACCAGACAGTACATCTGTGTATCAGTTATTCAAATTAAATATTTGAAGTCAAGCAGAAGTGGTAGTTCGTTCGTTCAACAATTCAAGAAGAAGTTATTAAAGTTTAATGAAGACCGGAAGCTGTTCTACTGAAGAATAGGTGATTAAATATTTAATAGATTATTATTTCACTTCACAAATAATTATATTAATTATGTAATTTATTTGTTAAATTAATTCACTCTCGAATTAATTTAATTTATGAATTTATATAATTAATTTAATTAAGTGGATAATTTTCTATTCAATATATATCTTAAATTACATCATTATTCATCAAAACAGACTCAGCAAGACAATCACAGATTGTCTTACCGAATCTGTTTCTAGGATGAATGAAGCAACAGCCAAGACAATCACACTTTGTCTTACCGAAGAGATCAAGAAGTCTGCAAGACAAATTGTCTGACCGTGTGTTCACTGCCAAGACAATCAATTTGTCTTACCGAATGCTTCACTACCAAGACAAAACAGATTGTCCTACCGAAGATTAGTGATTGCCTGAAAGACAATAGATTGTCTGACCGATGGAAGGCTTCCAAGACAATTCTTAATTGTCTGGCCGAATGGTTCATGCAGACAATCTTAATTGTCTGACCGAAGGTTTTTTGTCTTACCCTTCCTGAAGATTGTCTTTCTGCCATGCTTTTGGCTTGCTAGGCAATTGTAATTGTCTTGCCCTTGCTAGATTGTCTTTTCTACTTGGAATTGTCTTGTCTTTCAATTGTCTTACAAGTACAAATGCTTTGCCTATAAATATGGCATTGCATCCTTCATTTTTAGTGTTCATTCACTTTGTATTCAAAGCATTTGTAAAGCTTTCAAGTTGTTTGTAACTTGCTTGATCGTTATATCCAAAGTTTTCTGTGCTTTGATAACCCGGTTGTTTTAATCACTAAATCTAGAATATACCCTGTCGAATTTATTCTACGAACTTTAGTGGACATTAAAACTGAACCATTTTAATTATATAACGACTTCAAACATTGTTATATTAATTAATTATAATCTGATTAACAAATCATATTCAATCAGATTCACTTCCGCGACGATTTGGTACTGATTGTATTCAACCCCCCCTTCTACAATCATATCTGGACCTAACAATTGGTATCAGAGCGGTTGATACCATTTTTCCGTATCAGATCCTATACACACTCTGTAACGTCCAAATATTTTTTATTCGAATTAGTTTTATTCCAAAAATTAATTTTGATTTAAAATATTTTTCTTTCAAAAATCCAAATCTCATCCAAACACTATTCACTTCAAATCCTTAAACATGAGTACACAAAAGATCAGTAGCATCAAAATCCCACCGTTCAGTCAGGAACACTTTGGCCTATGGAAAAGGCACATGTTCCTATTCCTTCGAACAGCGAACAGAAAATACATTGGGATTTTAGACAAAGGTGTTACTACTCCTATGAAGGTCATATTAGCACACGAAGAGGATGGTGTGTTGATACCTCATCAGGTCATTCCGAAAGAACTTTCTGAGTACACAGATGAAGAGAGTGAACAGATGAACTTAGATGATGCTCTTCAACTAATTTTGGTTGAATCTCTAGATCCAGTGATGTACAATGCTGTGGTAAATTGTAAGAACGCCAAGCAAATCTGGGATACGTTAGAGATTATCAATGAAGGCTCAGAGGAAGTTAGGGAAAACAAGAAAGAGATACTGATGGCTCAGTATGAACAGTTTGGTTCACATCCCGGTGAAGGGATTTCAGAAGTATTTATCAGACTTAATAATTTGATAAATAATTTAAATCTGAATGGGAAATTCTACGACAAGAAAGAGGTCAACATGAAGTTTCTCTTAACCCTTCCTGAACATCTGGAACACAGAATCACTGCCATCAGGGAAAGCAGAGATCTGAATGAGATTTCTCTGGAAAGACTCTACGGAGTTTTGAAAACTTATGAACTGGAGCAAGTTCAAAGTAAACAGAGATATGGCTGGGGTAAAACACAGAACCAGTCGAGAGCTCTAGTTGTTGAGTCACCTGTACTGGAAGAAAAGAAGAAGGATGTTGTTGTTCCTTCTAAGACTACTCAGGAATTTGTTGTACCTGAGATGGGTCAGACTGCTTCTACCAGTGGTGACGAAGAGTTCTATACAATGGAAGAGCTTGAACAGTTAGAAGATCAATCTCTATCACTGTTTGCCAAGAAGTTTGGAAACATGAGATTCCGGAAGAACCCTTCCTATAAATACAAACCTACTGTTAGTAAGTTTCAGAAGGGAGGCTATTCATCTTCTACAAGCAAAGGAGGATACAAGACTGGGATGGTGGACAGAAGCAAGTTCAAATGCTTCAATTGTGGTGAACCTGGACACTTTGCAACTGAGTGCAAGCAGCCCAAGGTTCAAGGAAAGAGAAAGGATTCGTATGATGAGCTGAAGCAGAAGTATGATGCCTTAGTAAGAAAGCATCATGGTACTTCTGGAAGTCAAAGCTTCAAGAGCAAATCATATCTAGCAGAAGGGAAAAGCTGGGATGATACAGATAGTGATGAAGAAGAGCAGATTGGGAATGTTGCTCTCATGGCTGATGCTGGATCATCTTCACCTCCTCCTGCTGGAAGCTTTCAGGTAGATCCTACATGCCCTAAACTGTTTATGCAATTAGGACTTGAAAGAGATGATGCTATTAAAAAGTTGAAAGCTGCCAATCTTAAAATTGATACTTTAGTCTTAGATATTCATGCTTATAAAATGAATGAGATGAAAGTATTAAAACCTAAAATAGAACAATTGACTATGGATTTAGGATTACAATGTGCTAAAGTCAAAGTTCTAGAGAAAGGTGAGAGTGCTTTAAGACTTCAGCTAGACGAAGAGAAAGTGAAATGTAAAGCCTTTAAGGATGCCTCCTTGATAGTCAAAGAACTTAATGATAAACAAGAGATCAAGAGAACTGTTGGAATAGGCTTTGACTATAACAAATCTGTAGGTAAGGCTAGTAACATTACTCCTTTTAAGAAGAGTGCTGAGGAAAGAGGGATTCCTTTTGTTTTGAAAGATTCCCTTAAACCTTTGTTTAAAACCTCAGAAGCTGAACCTCTTTTAGAGACTCCTGTTGTCATTAGATATGAACTCAAACAGGAAGACCTTAAATTGAAAGAGAGTAATGAGAAGAGAAATGAGATTCTGACAAACCTGAAACCAATTAAAGTGAAAGGCAATGTTAGGTTGCCTAAAGCTGGTTTAGGTGTCAACTCTGAGAGAACTAAATTCAACAAGCCCAATAATTTTGTTAATAGTAAGAACAAGAACAATAGGTGTCATTCTACTGAGAACTTTAAATCTGATAACAAGGTTAGAGTAGAATCTATTGATGTTCCTACTACTATGACTGACATTTCTGTTGTTCCTGCTTTTGATGCATGTCATAAATCTTGTAGTGTTGATAATTGTATGACTTGTGCTTTCAATTTGATGTCTGCTTATTTTAAAAATTTGCATGCTAAAAATGAAAACACATCACCTAGACAACACACAAACAACAAGCATGCTAGATCAAAGACTGCTAGTCCTTCACATAAGAGAAAGGAGACTTATGTTCCAAAGCCTAAAACTAAGGTTTATAAGGCTGTTGTTAAGGAAGTAAGTTCAGTCAAGTCTGAACCAAGTATCAGTCCAAGAGGCTCTGTTGTTACACCTGACAGAAATCAGTTCTTTAAGACTGCCGGACCCAATCAAGTGTGGGTCCCAAAGACTGTCTAATCAAGTTGTCTTTTGCAGGGTGCCAGTGGAATTGTTCGTGTTACCTGGGTGCTTGACAGTGGAGCGTCAATGCACATGACTGGCAATAGATCCCTGCTGGAAGACATAAGAGAAGGAGCTGGCCCTACAGTCAGTTTTGCTGATAATAGCAAAGGTCGTACTGTGGGATATGGCAAGTACAAAATTGGAAGGATCATCATAGAAGATATTGCAATAGTTGAAGGACTTCAACATAATCTCCTGAGTGTCAGTCAATTCTGTGACAAAGGTTATTATGTTCATTTTGAAAAGGAGATATGTATCATTAAACATATCAAGGATAAGTGTCCTTCACTATGTGGCATAAGGAAAGGCAATATATTCGTAGCTGATTTGTCTTCAGGACCAGGAAACGAAGTTCACTGTTTCTACGCCAAAGCATCTGCTGAAGATAGTTGGTTATGGCATAAGAAGCTCTCACACCTCAACTTCAAAACTATGAACTCTCTAGTCAAGAGAGATCTAGTGAGAGGGTTGCCTTCCCTGGAATTCTCAACTGATGATCTTTGTGAAGCTTGTCAGAAAGGAAAAGCGAAGAGAGCATCTCACAAAGGCAAAACCATCAATACCATTACAGATCCACTTCATTTGTTGCATATGGATTTGTTTGGCCCTGTGAATGTTGCATCCATTGATGGAGGAAGATATGCCTTGGTTATTGTGGATGACTTCTCAAAATTTACTTGGGTTTACTTCCTGGCTTCTAAGGATGAAACTCCCCTGACAGTAATTGATCATATCAAGTTGGTTGAGTTGGAAAAAGGTGTTCCTGTAAAAGCTGTAAGATCAGACAATGGAACTGAGTTTAAAAATCAAACTCTAATCAACTTTTACTCTGACAAGGGAATTAGAAGGCAGTATTCAGCACCAAGAACTCCTCAGCAGAATGGAGTCGTCGAAAGAAAGAATCGTACACTGATCGAAGCTGCAAGGACTATGATTGCTGAAGCAAAGCTTCCTCTGTACTTTTGGGCTGAAGCTGTGTCTACTGCCTGCTATACCCAGAATAGAACTTTGATCAACAAGGATCATATGAAAACTCCATTTCATCTGTATAACAACAAGAAACCTTATGTCAAACATCTTCATGTCTTTGGAGCCAAGTGTTATGTTCTCAAGGATGGTGAAGAGAACTTGAACAAGTTTGAGCCAAAGGCTTCTGAAGCAATTTTTGTTGGTTATACAAATAATGCTTATAGAGTTTTTATAATTGATACTCTGTCAGTGAAAGTTAGTGTCAATGTTACATTTGATGACACTAAACTTCCAAGTATACAATCTGCTGATCCATCTGAGTCTCTGAAGTTTGACAACTATCCAGACTCTGATTCAGATGATGATATACCACCTGAGGTTGCAACAGGAGATGACAACAATGATAATGATCCAGGCAATGGTGGAGGAAATGGCAATGATGCTGGAGATTCCACTAATGCCAGTGGTGGATCATCAAGTCAACCTGGCAACAACTCAGGGGGAGTTGATGGATCAACTAGTCACACATTTCAGCTTAATGATAATACTGCTGAATCATCAAGGACACATCTTCCAAGGGAAAGAATTTGGAGCAGAGATCATCCCTTTGATCTGATTATTGGTGATCCTGATGTTGGTGTAAGGACTAGAAGTGCTACAACAAATGAATGCCTATTCTCTGGGTTTCTATCTCAACTAGAACCAAAGAAAATAGAAGAAGCACTTGCTGATCCTGATTGGGTTCTTGCCATGCAAGAAGAACTCAATCAATTTGAGAGACAAGAAGTCTGGGCCCTGGTTCCAAGACCAAAAGGAAAATCTACAATTGGAGCTAGATGGGTCTTCCGTAACAAGTTAGATGGTGATGGCATTGTTGTAAGAAACAAAGCCAGACTGGTGGCAAAAGGTTATTCACAGGAAGAAGGAATTGATTATGATGAAACTTATGCTCCAGTTGCTCGTCTTGAAGCCATCAGAATATTTCTTGCATTTGCTGCACACTCCAACTTCAAAGTATATCAAATGGATGTGAAAAGTGCATTTCTGAATGGAAAGCTAGAAGAAGAAGTATATCTGGAACAGCCCCCTGGCTTTGAAAATCCAGAGTTTGCTGATTTTGTATACTTCCTATTCAAAGCTGTCTATGGACTCAAGCAGTCACCAAGAACATGGTATGACACTCTCTCTGAGTTTTTAATTGAAAACAATTTTACTAGAGGTGTCATAGACAAAACTCTCTTTTACAAATTGCATGATAAGGATATGATATTTGTACAAATATATGTTGATGATATTATATTTGGTTCTACTAACGATAACTTGTGCAAGAGATTTGCTAAGTTGATGCAGAGTAACTATGAGATGAGTATGATGGGTGAGCTGTCCTACTTCCTTGGTCTTCAAGTAAGCCAAAAGGATGATGGAATATTCATTTGCCAATCCAAGTATGTTAGAGATCTTCTTCGAAAGTTCAATCTAGAAGACTCTTCACCGGCAAAGACACCCATGGCCACTGCCACAAAGCTTGACCAGGATAAATCTGGTAAGAAAGTTGATATCACAAGCTATCGAGGTATGATAGGCTCTCTACTTTATCTTACTGCAAGTAGACCAGATATCATGTTTGCAACATGTTTGTGTGCTAGGTTCCAAGCTGATCCTAAGGAATCACATCTTATAGCCGTCAAAAGAATCTTTAGATATCTTAAGGGTACACCTGGTTTAGGTATTTGGTACCCTAAGAATACTGGTTTTGACTTAACCGGCTATATAGATTCTGATTATGCAGGATGCAGGATTGATAGGAAGAGTACGTCTGGAAGCTGTCAATTTCTAGGACGTCGGTTGGTTTCCTGGTATAGCAAGAAGCAGCACTCAGTGTCTACCTCTACTGCTGAAGCTGAGTATATAGCTGCTGGTAGCTGCTGTGCTCAGATCTTGTGGATCAAGAACCAACTGAATGATTATGGTGTTGTAGTAAACAAAATTCCCATATTTTGTGATAATACAAGTGCCATAGCCATTTCCAACAATCCGGTTCAACATTCAAGAACCAAGCACATTGATATCAGGTATCATTTCATACGAGAACATGTCATGAATGGTACAGTGGTGTTACATTTTGTACCCACGACTGAGCAAATTGCTGACATCTTCACTAAACCACTGGATGAATCCACTTTCTCTAAGCTGGTTTGTGAATTAGGGATGTTAAATATGACATAGTTCTCTTGTATATATTTTTCATATGCATTATATGTTTTTGTATATTTTTGTGAATTTTCTGTATAATTATATCTATATTACTAGATTTTATATGATTTTCTGTATATTATCTGATAATATTCTGAGTAATTATGCATGATTTTATATGTTTGAATTAAAGTTAAAGTCATAAGTATTTATATTTAATTAAAGTTGAAATTTACAAAATATTTGTGTAATATATAGTATTGTTTTTATTATAGATTTTTGATTTTAATTGCAAAATGTTTTATCTTTTAAATTAATCAAAAATCATATTATTATTATTTGTTTTCCTGCAAGACAATTGGCATTGTCTACAGGTTGGCTCGGCAAGACAATTAAATTGTCTTGCTGAACTGGTTTTTGCCTGTTTTTCAAACAACTCGGCAAGACAATCTCATTGTCTTACCGAGTCTGCCATGAGTCACTTAAAGTATCAGTAAGACAATCCAATTGTCTTACTGACACGATATTTGTTTGCTTAGATAAACCTCGGCAAGACAATCTTAAATTGTCTTACCGAGACTTGGCTTTTGTTTGTCTTGCTGGTTGGTATTTAAACCCCTGTTAGGCTTTCGAGCAAGACAATTTAGATTGTCTTGCCCAAACTTCATCTTCTCCAACTCATACACACAATATACACGCACGAACTGATCTGGTTTTCAAGTTTTGCCGAAAACTTGCTGGTTTTCAGTCGATTTCAGGCTCTAAAGCTTGCTTTGTTACTTAAAATCGATCGATTTCAGCCGAACCTCTGCCGGATTTTGGTCGGATTCTCGTCGGTTTTTGTTGTCTGTTTTCAAAGCTTTTCGAATTAGTTTGCTCTGAGACTTGCCTGGGATTTAGTTTAACTGTATTGTTTGTGTGATCTTCGAGTCGATTTTAAGCCGAGTTGAAGTTAGGGTTCTTGGAGTTTTGATTTAAGGCTGCGTTTGGTTTGGAGTTAGTGAAAATTGGGGCTTTTGGACTTAAAGGCGCGTTTGGCTTTGTTGGGTTATTTTTGATTTAAGGACTTGTTTGTTTGGCTAGCTTGTGGATTAATTGATTAAGTGCCATTTAAATTAATTAACTTTTAATTCGATTTTACTCTATTATTTCGAATTATTAATTAATTAATTAAACTTTAATTAATAGTTGAAATTTGCGAGACATTTGAGAATTCACATTTAATTTGAAAAATTCTCGCTTAATTCAATTTTTAATTATTAAAAATGGCCGGAGAATTCGTGGTTGCTGAGACTAACTACTGTGCCAGCCTCAACCCTGATGATTGCTCTGATAGATTCCGGACATGGGTCAGATTCCTTTCGAGACAGAGTTTAGTTAGTACGGCACTGACTGCAGATATTCAAGTCAAGCTGCAACCCTTGTTTGACTTCTACTCAAATGCTGTCAACTCTACGACCCTGGAAAACTACAAGATAATAGGGGATCTACCTAACCGGAAGAGGATTGTAATCACTGTCGATGATGTGAACCGGATCTTAGGACTTCCAAGGGACAATTTTGAGCCAGATCCTTCAGAGGATGAATTGAGACAGTTCTTTCAGGATATTCACTATCAGGGTCAGATTTTTCTCCCGAAGATGTCAAAGGGAAATCTGAAAGCTGAATGGGATGTGTTCTTTGACACCCTTGCCAAGGTGTTTGCTCCCACAAATAGAAAGAATTTTGGCAATATATCTTCAATGCTGCAGATCTTTGGATTCAGCATAGCTTACAACCGTCGAATCAATTTTGGGAAGATATTGCTGAGGGAGATTATCAGAAAGATGGGGTCTGTTACACAAAGATCAATTCAGAGGAATGACAAATTTGAATGCTTCTACCCCAGATTCCTGATGTTGTTTATGAATGATAAGATGAATGCTGATGATAGGCACATGTACGTCGATTCTCCTGTTGTTCCGATTCAGAGGACTTGTGCCAAGATCCAAACTAGGCTGGTCAACAAGAAAAAGCATGACAATGTACCACTTGTGGTGACTCCATTCATGCTCGA
This sequence comes from Daucus carota subsp. sativus, assembly GCF_001625215.2. Lineage (NCBI taxonomy): Eukaryota > Viridiplantae > Streptophyta > Magnoliopsida > Apiales > Apiaceae > Daucus > Daucus carota. Next base: position 15,573,619 of record NC_030382.2, read on the forward strand.
GCAATTCAGTGTTCCTTTTCAGCCTGTACAAGTTCCAGAACCACTACAACAACAACAATATCAACCACAACAACAACAACAAGCTCAACCACAAGAACAACCGCAACAACAATCACCTCCTCAAAACTTTCAACCACTTCAACTACTTCAAGACTATCAGTCATCCAGCCAATCCTCACATTACTCTCCCTACAACCCTCCTTACAATTCACCACAACAATCACCTCACCAATCATCATACAATTCTCCTCACCAATCTCAACACCAATCCCCTCCACAATACAACTTCTTCCCAGACCAACAAGCCTCCATTCTTCCCTCTCAATCTGAACCAACACCTTCACCTACACATACACATACCATTCCTCAACCACAATCAACCTCTCAGCCACTGCCTGCTGATTCTGCTATCAATCCAGAGCTACAGGACTTCAGGACAGATTTACAGGTAGCTCAGGTACTTTCTAATCTCACTGATACCTTTAATATTGATATTGCAGATTTTGATTGTGATATTGGATTTGATTTCCAGACTCCCAGCATTGAACCTGTAAACACCCAGGTTCATAACCAAGCTGACGTTTTCGTTTCAACAACTGATTCTTCGTCAAACACATCAACCGACACTACTCATACACCAGTTGTTCGAAAGGTAGCCCGGAAACGGAGTGGGAGTGCAATTCTGAGAGAACCCGCAGCTCTGTCTCATAAGAAGCAAAGGGTGGCAGAACCGGAGACAACTGCAGCCACATCCATTTCCTCCCAAAAGGATTTGGACACTGACATGGTAAATATACAGTCTCTAGATTCATTCTCTCCACAGAATGCATTTATTGAAATTGGCCGTCCGACCGCGGTATCCTATAAAGAGTCTAGCACACAACTAGCACTCACGCTAGTTGAACCTTTGTCTTTTAATTCTTCACTTAGAGAGAGCACAGATATTCAAAAATTGTCATATGAAAAACTTTCTGATCACTCTTTCTTTTTGGATCAGGATCTACTTGGCAACCTGCAAGTACATCAGCCTTCACAGGCATCTGAAGGACAATTTGTTCCTTCACAACCTACAGTTCCATCTCAGGGAACTATGGTTGTATATACAGGTACTGGTGACGGTGTGACAAACACGAGTGAAATCAGGCAAACACCGAGCGAAACACATGCACGAGAGGATAGTGAAAAATCTTTGAGTGTTCGTGAGGTGAGTGCACACACCAACACAGATCTGTTACAGGAACAAATGGCTGCTCTCAGGGCTGAGATAGAAAGGTTGAATGCTGAGAATGCAAGATTCAGAAGTGCAGAGTTGGTAACTCTACAAGACAAGGTTGTTGATCCTTCATTCTCTTCCCTCAAACAGGAATTAGATGCTCATGTCAAGGGTATTCACTCTCGGATGGACAAATTTGATACAACTCAGGAGCTCTGTCTGACGAAGCTAGACAACTTGGAGCAAACTTTGGCTCAAGTTGTTCAACACTTAAAGATCAATCCGTCAACATCTCAGTCTACTCCAGAGGATCCCTCAACTAAGGGGGAGAAGGATAAGGATGACAAAGATAAGGATGACAGCAATGCTGGTACTGGTGACAGGGGTGATAAGGGTGGTGATACTGATAGGAGTGATAAGGGTGGAGAAGGAGCAAGTGGAAAGGATTCTTCTGCAGCTAGCAAATCCAAAGGCAAAATGCCTGAAACTGAGAACATCTTCACTAATCAGGATTATGACAACATTCCTGAAGATGTTGATGATGATGATGCATTTGACTCTGCTTATTTTGAAGCTGAGGAAGAAGGTCGTTTCGAGGAAGGCTTTCTTTTCAATGAAGATCAGTCTGTAGATCCTGAGCACATGGAAAAGGTCAAGATGTTTAAAGCTCAACATGAAGCTAGCAAAGCAAAGCTTCAGGAACTGCAGAAACTGGTGGATGAGAAGAGGACAACTGATGAGTTGGTCAAGCTGGAGAAACAGAAACTATGGGATGCTAAGTGCAAGGAAAAGAGAGAGGATATCTCCAGGAAAGTTGGTGAAAGCTGGGATATTGCAAGGCAAATCCTCTCTGGACCTCAAAGGGAACCTTTCAATGATGGTAAATTCAAATCCTTCATTTATGACCTGAGAGAGGCTAACCCTAATGAAGATATGTTTATGCGTGCTCTTGCTCTCGAGTTAGAATATATAACTATTGGTGTCAAGAATCTTCTCAATGAATGGGAGATCATTATTTCTACTCAGAGAAACGGAACATTCAGGGTTTCAATTGATTTATTCAAGTTTCTATCTCTAACTGAAATCTGGGTGATTCGTAACAAGATCAGACGCAGTTCAAATCTGAATGAACTCCTTCGTGACAGACTTATGGATTGTGCTATTCATAACAGTCCACAAGTTGTCAGAAAGCCTTACTGTGTCAAGTTCATTCACGAGAGAAAATTTGGAACCTTCTACCTGGACCACCAACATCTTCTTAAGTATGATGTGAGTCAGTTGGTTCTTGTATCTACAATTCTACATACCAAGGGCTTCGCTACTAAGGCCAAAGCTGATGCTGATACTGAGATTGTAAACTACTGCACAAGGAGAAACATTCAACAATACTTCAGGAAGATGAAGTATATCAACCAATCTCAGCCAGCAGATTTCATCGAAGACCCTGTGGATATAGAGGTTCAATATTATCTTTCATTGGCTTGTGAAAGAAAGAAGCGTGGAGAATCCACTGCAGCTGAAGAGCCTACTCAGAATGAGCCTTCTACTCCAATTATTCACTGTTCAGATGCTGAAGAAGGAGAAGTCACTCGTTCTGAGTGAATAGATTGATTAGGATATTTTGTTAGATATGTTCAAGGAACATCCTTTTGTAATCTATTATGAATATGGTTTAATGTTTAATGCAAGCCATAAACTTTTGCTATTTACATTCCTTTGTTTAAATCTTTGTCTTATCTGTTAGTTGAGTTATCCTCTAGGAAATTTGCATGTTATGTTAACAAACAAATAGGGGGAGATTGAAAGGCATATGTTCAGCCTATTTGTATTTAAAGAGGTACAACTCAACTCAGATAAGAAAGCTCAGTAAATAGCAAGTCAACGGAATCCGTACGAAGAACGTCAAATGATTTATGGAAATTGTATGTCAGATAAATTCCAGGATGCTGCTGCACACCACTGAAAGAAGTTCATTGTTATGTTCAAGCCTCAGTGCACAAATAATCTTTTGTGGCACGTCCAGGAGTTCAGAAGATATAAAGTTTCTATACTTTATTTTATCAGAAGATTCCATTTAATGAAGATGTACTTACAAGACGAAGACTCGACGAACAAATCAAATTCTTAATGTTTATTTGACAGAGAATATTTGATTTAACTAGATACAGATGAACCAGACAGTACATCTGTGTATCAGTTATTCAAATTAAATATTTGAAGTCAAGCAGAAGTGGTAGTTCGTTCGTTCAACAATTCAAGAAGAAGTTATTAAAGTTTAATGAAGACCGGAAGCTGTTCTACTGAAGAATAGGTGATTAAATATTTAATAGATTATTATTTCACTTCACAAATAATTATATTAATTATGTAATTTATTTGTTAAATTAATTCACTCTCGAATTAATTTAATTTATGAATTTATATAATTAATTTAATTAAGTGGATAATTTTCTATTCAATATATATCTTAAATTACATCATTATTCATCAAAACAGACTCAGCAAGACAATCACAGATTGTCTTACCGAATCTGTTTCTAGGATGAATGAAGCAACAACCAAGACAATCACACTTTGTCTTACCGAAGAGATCAAGAAGTCTGCAAGACAAATTGTCTGACCGTGTGTTCACTGCCAAGACAATCAATTTGTCTTACCGAATGCTTCACTGCCAAGACAAAACAGATTGTCCTACCGAAGATTAGTGATTGCCTGAAAGACAATAGATTGTCTGACCGATGGAAGGCTTCCAAGACAATTCTTAATTGTTTGGCCGAATGGTTCATGCAGACAATCTTAATTGTCTGACCGAAGGTTTTTTGTCTTACCCTTCCTGAAGATTGTCTTTCTGCCATGCTTTTGGCTTGCTAGGCAATTGTAATTGTCTTGCCCTTGCTAGATTGTCTTTTCTACTTGGAATTGTCTTGTCTTTCAATTGTCTTACAAGTACAAATGCTTTGCCTATAAATATGGCATTGCATCCTTCATTTTTAGTGTTCATTCACTTTGTATTCAAAGCATTTGTAAAGCTTTCAAGTTGTTTGTAACTTGCTTGATCGTTATATCCACAGTTTTCTGTGCTTTGATAACCCGGTTGTTTTAATCACTAAATCTAGAATATACCCTGTCGAATTTATTCTACGAACTTTAGTGGACATTAAAACTGAACCATTTTAATTATATAACGACTTCAAACATTGTTATATTAATTAATTATAATCTGATTAACAAATCATATTCAATCAGATTCACTTCCGCGACGATTTGGTACTGATTGTATTCAACCCCCCCCTTCTACAATCATATCTGGACCTAACAAAAAGAAATCAGTGGAGAGAAATCAATTGGGTTTGCTTACGTTTTGACAAAGAAAGGGATTGGGGTCGTGTGTTTAAATTGACAGCAAGGAATTAGGTTTTGGAAAAACAAGATACAAAGCCATTGATTTGAGGTTTTAACTTATTTTAAGAAAGCAAAACAACTACTTAATAATACATAAAAATTGAAATAATTTTGGGACTTTCAAGATTTAACCCTCATACAAATTATTTTTGTGTAAGAATTTGCTCACTTCCCAAAAAGTTAATTTAAAGCAAGAAATTAAATAACTATATTAAGGCTCCTTTCAATCCACAAGCAATCTTGAGATTCATTTGGTTAGAGAAAGATTTCATAGCCAATGAGAATAAATAAAAAGCAAGATTTAAGAACAAGAAGGAATGACAAAGATGAAAGCTTGTATTAATATAAAGAGTGATTACAATATAATTTAAAAAGCCACTACTAGATATACTACATGAAAGAGAAGCTAATCTTATTTGTGTGTTGAGCTAAAAATAGAAAATCCTAGGTTGGTGGCTAAAGGTGAGAATGAGATGCTTAAATAGGCACAAAGTAAGGTTTTGGGGATAGTTGGCAAAATCTATGCCATACAATTGTCTTGTGTGGTGTTTAAATCCCATCCTTTGATTTCCACCAATCTATTTTTCTCTTTATCTTCCTCCACTTTTGCCTTTCTTGCATTTTCATCCCTTTTTTTTCTATTTTTCTACTTTTTGCACAAAATACCTACAAAATCAAATCTTTAATTTATCAAATCCGAAAACAAACAATAAATAGGTATCTAAAATGTGCAAAAATATGGACTTATCAAGCAACGCATTAGCAATCTGCCCAATATGATTCTCCGGAGTTTTGATTGACATCGCTTGGCTTTTACACATTAATCTCAATTCTTCCAATTCAGATCTTTCGTTGGAAGACTGTCCAACCATGTTGTGATTTTGTTGCTCGAATCCCGGTGGATGGAATTGCTGCTTCGGTGCAAACTGCTGTTGAAAACTAGATGGGTTGAATGGTCTAGCTCTGCTGAAAAGGTTGTTGCGGTTGTTGCATGAAATTTTGATTGTTTCTCCAGCTGAAATTCGGATAATTTCGATTGTTCGGATGATAAGTGGCAGGGGCTGGCTGTTGAGACCTCTGAAAATTGCTCACAAACTGTGCTGATTCACTAGATATGGCACATTGATCTGTAGAATGTGTACCTGCACAAAGGTCGCAAACAGTAGGTGGTTGATGAACTCCCAAATTTGCAAAAAAATCTACCTTCATTGTAGGAGCCTTAAGATGAGCGGTTATGGCTGTAGTAGCATCCACATCCAGATTTCCTGCTGCTTTTCCTTGATGTGGACGCTGAGTCGGGTTCTGATATTCATTCGCAGCCATCATCTCGATCAACTCATAAGCTTCATCATAGCTTTTATCCTATAAAGCTCCACCTGATGCTGCATCAAGCATTTGTCTCGATTGAGCTCTCAACCCATTATAGAAACAATTAATCACCATCCAATCAGGCATTCCATGATGAGGAAAATTTTGAAGCATCTCTTTGTAGCGTTTCCAAGCTTCACATAAAGTTTCACCAGACTGCTAAAAATATTGAGTGAGAGCATTCCTGATTGCAGCTGTTTTGGCCATAGGGAAGAATTTATTAAGAAATTTCTGAGCTAGATCCTTCTATGTCGTAATAGATCCTGTGGATAGAGAATGCAACCATCCTTAGCTTTATCCCTCAGAGAGAATGGGAATGGCCTCAATTTCACAGCATCTTCAGAAACACCATTGAACTTGAAAGTATCACAAATCTCGATGAAATCCTGAATATGCATATTAGGATCCACTGTCAGAGCACCCCCAAACTGAACTGAGTTCTGAACCATCTAAATAGTGCCTGGTTTGATTTCAAAGGTGTTGTCCACAATGGCTGGCCTGACAATTCTAGATTGGATGTCATTGATTTTCGGCAGAGAGAAATCCTTCAATTCCTTAGTATCTGCTGCTGCTGGTTCCCCCATTGTATTACTTCACTGTCGCTTCCGCTTTTACCAATGCTGCCTTATGAGATTGAGAACGTGTTCGCGTACACGCCGCTCAAGCACCTGAAGCACACACAAACGAAATAAAAGTGAGGAAAGAATCCAAGTCAGTGAACTTTAATGACCACTTATGACAAGCACATAAACTAAAATATAACACCGAGTCCTTGGCAGCGGCGCCAAAAATTTGTTCGCACAAAATTCATGCAAGCGTACGTGGTCATAAGTAATATAGAATTTAGTTAAGTTCGTTCCCACAGAGACTAGTGTAATCAAGAATTATGCACTTATGCAACAATGTATGGCTATTATTCACTGCTAAGACAAGTATCAAATTGGTGGTGGTTATCTAATTCAACTAATAATTGTATTCGAATTATTTAAACGAAGATTGCTTAACTAATTGAGTAACTTTGATTTATGAATGAGAAAGAAAACATGGGATTCTAACTTCATTAACTACTTCATTCAAAGCTATGCCTTTTTTTATTTTATGTGATGGTTGATAACTAATCAGATTACACGAAATTGATATACGCTATCCTCCGATATACGTATACCCTACTACTCAACATCCACAATTCAGATAGAAGTCGAGCAGACACCAATTATGCTTAGACCCTATATGTCTATAATATTTGAAAACATAACGGTTTACGAACAAGTTATCTATCAAGATTACGTAGGGCGATGCAAGATGGTTAAAATCGCACCACGAATCATGTATATTGAATACATAAACCTATGCTCGCATGGCAAGTTCTAAATCCATATATCCACTTGCTTCAATAGAGATTAACAAACAACTTAGATGTTAGCTACGCATCCAAGAAAAATAAGCACAACCATACAAGGAAATCAATTATTCATCACATAAATAGTTAAGGCAAATCAACTACTGAAATCCATAGATAAATCCGCTAGAACCCCATGACAACGATTAGTTCATAATCGAACGTCTTATCATCATAGGTTGAAATGTCAACATGATAGGAATAAGTCTAAAACAATACAAAAGTATGAGAATCAAAGTTCAAAAACAAATCCAGAAACGAGCATCCGAAAGTATCGTCTACTTTGAAGAATACAAAGAAAACTAAGTATCTAATTTTTCTCCTTGTAGCCGTCACGTTCTCTATAGACTGATTAGGGCTTTTTTCCCTTGAATAATTTATACTTAAGTGCCCTACGTTGACCGGTCAACAGCTAATCCAAGAAAAATGAAACTTTCCGAAAACGAAGTAGCGTGGGTGCACTACCCAGTAGCGCGGGCGCGCTACATGGGCAGCCCCCGGTCGCGGGCGCACTACAAGGGCAGGCCGTGCCCCGGCGTCACATCTGTCACTGGCGTCAACTTCTTCGCCAATTGAATTTTCTTCACTCTTTGCTCGTTTCCTCGCCTTTTAACCACCATGTAAGCTTGAGATCTTTCTTTCATCCTCCATCTAGATGCTCTACACATATAAACACAAAAACACATCAAAAACACCACACACTTGAGGCCAAATCATCAATTTAAGCCGAACCAAAGGCTTCCAAGTGGATATAAAATCCACTTATCAGATGGTCAGGATCACTATTGGTCAGTATTTGATGATCCGTATTAGCAGCTGGTCAGTAACTTACTTGGTCAAGAACTAATGCATATCAGTATTGAAGCATAAATTTATTCAACATACGGAAGCCAATGCATGGATTGATTTACTTTCTCTGATTTATAGGATCGTAACTATCAGTTAGGATATGTATGAAAACCAGTGTTCTAAAACTCGGAACTCGATTCGGCTCGGCGAAGGGACGGCGTATGGAGTACTCGGAGTATTCGGGGAGTACTCGGAAAGAGTATTCGGTTGAAAAATCAGAGTAAAAATATTAATTTTTTAATTACGATATGTATTTTAACTTCTCATAAATGATATATAATTAATTTTTTATGCACTTTATTAATTTTAGAATGCAAATAATGCAGTCCAAATAGTGGATTCCCATAACTAGGAAAATTACTTAAAGAGACAACTGATAAGTAGATAACAGAGTTGGATAACCAACATTACAATGTTTAACCTCCAAAATAAGCAAAAATAATAATTTAATTTCTAGTTAAATAATTTATTCAAAATAGTTAACAGTGAGATCATCTAAAATTTCACCATATCTCTCCATCAGATTCATCAAATATAATATCATCTTCCACTTCAGCTTCAGACTCGAAATCATCTTCGTCAAGCTCTCTAACAACTCTTTTAGGACCGACAAAGGGTAAACCAACAAATTTACCTTCATTGTAATTCACAATAATGGTTGAATCTGGTGAAATTTCTTCATCAATGTCACTACCTTCTACAATCCAACCTTGCGCCATACTTGCATCACTAGCCAGCAAAATATCACGATTATCCTTCATCTTATTCTTTTTGTTTAATAATTTTGCATTGAATTGCACATAAACAAGATTATGCAGCCTTTCAATTTCTAATCGATTCCGTTTCTTGGTATCAATCTACAAAATATATACAATAGTTATTTAATAAATAAACAAGTTATAGGAAGAAAATATAAAGAACACATACAACTAAAATTACCCTTTCAAAAGTGCTCCAATTCCTTTCACATCCAGAAGAGCTCAAAGTTAAACTAACTATTTTTAGTGCCATTTTCTGCAAATTTGGTGTTTCTATTCCATAATTTGACCACCATCCAACTGTCAAATGAATAATTAAAAAGATGAGAATTGTTAACTAGAATAAACAAAATTATGGTGTTAGATAAATACTCCCTCCATCCCATTTTAAGTGTCCACTTTGCAAATTTCACGCATCTTAAGAAACAATTAATGTAATGCTTTTATCATTATCTTCACACACCTATTCACCTTGATTTTTATAAATATTAATTACGTATAGCACCACTTCTAGTGTGTATTTGACCTTTCTTCATAGTGGAATTAGTTGGTTGTATTTAATATCATATTGGAACTAGTAAAAATTGCATGGGTTAAAGAATATGACACATATATTGGGATTTTTTTTTTTTGGCAAAGTGGACACTTAAAATGGGATGGAGGGAGTATTAAATAACAAATACCTATATCAAAATTGTCTTTGTTCCTGGTTCTTCCGATGATAGCCAAATTTTTTTCCAAACATTCCTTCCATATTTTTGTATATCAGCAACTCGACATTTCCAACAAGATCTTGCAAGTCATAATCATCCGGAAAGAATTCCTCAATGCAAGTTATCACTGCTGCCATACAGTTTGCATCTCTTCCCACAACTTCTTTATCTTTGTTAAAAAAATAAGGATTTAACAAGTATGCAGTTAAGTGCAATGGGCTATCAAGACGGCCTTTAATTTTGGAGTCGATGATTTCCAAGATAGGTTCATAGGTGTCTTTAACATCCTTCAAAATTCTAATGATCTTAGATTTTGCTTCCTTAATATCTCCATACACAAAAGCCATGGAAGGACACCAATCTCCATCAACAAGTCGAAGTACTTTTACTAAAGGTTTAAATAATTCCACACACATAGAAATATTTTTTCAAAAAGCTTGAGAGACAATCGTCTGATATGCTTTGCTACCTTTTACTTTTGTAGACCACTTGCATTCTCCCCATTCTTTTGATAAATACATATGCTTCAATTTTTCTTCTTTCTCCAAGATACGTTGCAGGGTAAGAAACGAGCTAGCAAACCTTGTGACCCCTGATCTAACAATATTTTTTTTTCTTGCAAATTTTCTCATCAAAGGCAGCGTCGTGTGGTGTTCATAAATGAAAATTGTCAGTGCCTGTGCCTGTTCAATTATATGTTGAATTCTTGGAATCTTACCTGTTAAGTGTTAACAATAACAAGTCAATAACAAAACTAAGCTGCTATATGCTGAAAATATACAAAGGCTGAGAAATTAAAAGTAGAAACAAAGGGCATCGAAAGTTACCAATTCCTTCCAAAATCAAGTTGCGTTTGAGTAGCACAGGATGTCTAGAAAATGTTTGGTCTCTTGACCTTCAATAATTTTGCAGCAGCCATGTTATTAGTAGCATTATATATGAAGACTGAATGATGTTGCCACTCCCTATTTCACCAATATATTTATCAACATACTAAAATATATACTTTGCAGTATGTGCTTCTTCTCAACTTTCAATAGAAGAAATAAGACATGCCTACAATTAACACAAAGATTCATTATGCTTCGTCTATTTCTATCAGACCACGCATCTATCATTAGTGAGCACCCATTGGCTTTCCACCACTCCTCTTGTTCTTTCATCGATTGTTTTGTCTTTTCCACTTCTTGCTTAAGGAGCGGCTCTCTCAATTGGTACTGACTTGCTCGTATATAGCCTCGACCAAACTGTCCAACTGCCTCACAGAACCTTTGAACCCCATCATTGTTTATGGCATTGAATGGTATACCAGACTCATACATGAACAGGGAAGAAGATATTATTTTATCAAATTTATTATTTATAAATTTAATAATATCTTGTTATTTTATTCATAAAGAAATATTTTATCACTAAATAAAAAATGATTTAATTTATATAATTAACTAAAAATAAAAAATAATTAAAACTAGTATTAATAATATATATTAATATTAAAAAATATATAAACATTAATTAACTTTAATGATATGCGAGTTTTATATTAAAAGTTAAAGAATTAACTTTGTTTATTGCTATTTGTCAAAATAAATACAATATTACATCATGTATAAAGTAAGAGTAGGAAAATATTTTGCTCGTTATTGTCGTTAGAATTATTGTAGAATGCTAGGACTTTAAGTTTTCTTATAATGATTTATTACTAGTTGCCAAAATAAATAAAGTATTTTCTTATAGTGATTTATTACTAGTTGCCAAAATAAATAAAGTATCACATCGTGTATATGATAAGAATAAGAAAGTTCCTTTGTTCGTTCTTGTCTTTTGTATTATTATAGAAAGAGGACTTTAAGTTTTCCTCCTTTAATATATTTATTAATTTTATATATGTCAAGTACTTACTTAATAAAGACATAAGAAATCAAATTTAGAAATTGACATTCCAGTCACGGGTGCAATCAAGCCGAGTCGAGTCGAACACTGGTAGGCTCGGCTCGAACTCTAATAAAAAGTTCGTGGCTCGAGTTCGACCGAGTCTTTAATTTCAAGTTCGAAGATCGGGTCGTAAACAGTTCGATGGGGTCGAGTTCGGCACGAAAGCTTGAATCGAGTCACCGAATATTATCTCAAAAACTCGAAATATGATGTTTCAGCTCGATTTCAATTCAATTAAATATATAAATATAAATGTAAATAAAATATTAAATATTTTTATAAATATAAATTTATAATAAAAAATTAAAAATAATAGAGGCTCGATAAGGCTCGCAAACATTACGAGCCGAGTAACTTGAAGCTCGAGCTCGGCTCGGTAAAACATTCAAATAACTCGAGCTCGAACTCGGTTCGATTATTACTGAGTGGAATTTGAATATATTATGAGACGAGCTCGAGTAGCTCATGAACAGTTTGGCTCATTTAGACCCCCAAGCCGAGTATTATAAATATTGTTGTAATCTTGACAGGTAATTACCGTATACCGTATAAGTAAGATGCATCTTAGCGCAAATTTTCTAAAAGTGTGATCGAATCAATTACGAAATTCCTAAAATTATTATTATTACAGAATTGAATGTAAAGATAAAGAAATTCTAAAATAGATGAGTATGATTATTCGGGAGACTATAGAAATGGCGTGGGAGAAAGGGAGGGGGGATGGATTTTGATTTGAAATATCAACTAACCCTTTTTCTTTTCCATTTCCATTTCATGTGAGAATTGCTAATCAGTTGCAAGAGTATAGGCACACTAATAGCTTGCTTGGCGGGCAAAACTGAGCAATATAAGCAAAATTCCGTTTCATATGTGGCCATCCAAGAAAGAGAAAAACGATTCAGATATAACATAAATATGCTTTTCAACAATGTTTAAAAAAATGTTATATTTTTGATTGATTTTTGTAAATATTTTGTTTAATTACTAATTGTTTTAATTTAACTTAAATTTTTAGATTTGTAAATATTTAGTATTTTCTTGTTTCTTTCAATTTTTTTAAGTTTTTGACACATATTACACACACACACACATGAAATACAGTTTGGTAATTTATTTTTAAATTCTATTAAATAAAATTTAAATACTGATTTTTAAATATTCAAATAAAAAATTAAAAAAATTTTAATTTGTTATGATTTTTATATGCGTGTTATAAATCTTCTTTCCTCCATATAAGAATTACAAAGGACAAAGCAAGTATTAAAAATATAATTTTGAATGTTGTTTGTTACAAATTTTGATTTATAATACTTGCTCTGAAATCTGAATTGAACTAGGCTTTACTGCTAGTAAGGGATTATAACTTAAACAAACAATACATATTATACGCCTCTCTGATCCAAATGCCAACCCAAGTAGAAGGGTTCAATGGAATTCTCTTATTGGTGGTGAGATGGTGCATATTGTCGGGTCGATGGTGGAGGATATTGCCAACAAATTGGAAAATAAAGTTCAAGAGTTACATATTAATATTTTTTTATCTATTTGTATTGATCTCGTATGCTTATTGTCTTTTTGTTTGTCATTTTCTATTATATGTGCAATTAGGAAAAGGAACGCAGAATCGTAGCGGAGAAAGATTATACTGATCTAGAGGAGCTGTCAGAGGAGGATTGGTGACGGTGGTTCTGAAGCTGGTGCTGATGCGGGTGCTAGTGTTGCTGCGGGTGCCGGTCCGTTTCTGGTCTTAACCGACCATTTTTGTCCGTCGGTTTTGTCATTTTTTTATAGTGATTCAAATGTCTCTTAGTATACATACATATTTTCAAAATTCAAATGTCTCTTAGTATACATACATATTTAGTAGACTAACATAAAATATGTAAGATATTTCTTGTTATGATCTTCTAGTTTATATTTTTAGTTTAATATATATATATATATATCTGAGAGTTGGGCTCAATGGAGACCAAAAACTTTGGAGTTCTTAGAGACTACAAGATCTACTGTTAAAATAATCTGACAATTAATGGACATGATTTAATATTCTTTGTCTTGCATTTCTTGTCCTGCATTTCTAGTAATGTAATATCAATAATTTACACTATTCTTGTCCTGCATTTCTAGTTATGTATTATTAATATTCTTGTCCTGCATTTTTTGTTTTAGTTTTAATTCAAAACTATCTTTATAATTTACACTATTCTTGTCTTGCATTTCTAGTAATGTACTATTAATAATTTGTCTCGCATATTTATGATATATGTAACTGTTATTTTGTCTTGCAACAAATTCAATTCGTTGCAGAACAATGATAATGAGTTCAGTGCCAATCATAGCAATTTCCAACTACATCTTTGTTTTGTATGCAATTATTATTTTTATTACCAATATTATGAAATTATTATTTTATGTTATGCGGGATTTAGAAGTACTGCTTGTTTTTCACCGATTTAGAAGTGCAGGACATGATAGAGAGAGAAAACGAATGTGGAGGACAAATAACATGAGCCCTTGGATGTGTAAGAAATGGATGGTTGTGATTAAGTCTCTCCATCCTCCATAAAATTCAGTCTCCATAGAACTTTTTTCTCTATATATATATATATATATATATATATATATTGAGGACAAGCTTCCATAAATATGATCCAAGATCAAAACTTTTTAATTGTTAGAAAGTGTGGGTATGCATAGATTTGTACCAACTATGTATTTGGGTGAGCAATGCATGCACATGTAATAGCAATACATGCACAAATAATAGAATCTTAAAGTTATATTAATTAACATATTCGAGTAACGTAGAGGACAACAAAAAGAACATGCCTATCAATTCTTTTCCCATAGGAACTTGTCACTTGACCTACCTCTACTAGATCAACATCTAGACTAGAGAGAAACACCTAATTATATTTTATCAACCACTATCACCTTATTTTCTCTCTTTTTTTATTGCTAAGTACTTCACCTTATATGATATGGGTATAATTCTGATCTATTTTTTAACGGTACAATCAACCTAAACTTTCTTTTTATGATTTCTCTATTTGTCAAGTAATATAATAGCTCTCTTATCTTCTCATGCCTAACAACTTTTACTACTGATTTAAATTTTTTATTTATCGACATATTGTTATTGTTAATTCTTGTTTAAAAAAATGAATAAAGTGTATATTGTGTATGTGTATTTTAGTCGTCATATCATTTTTATTATTAGAATTTAAAAATAATTGACAAGAACATCAAAAATTTCACAGAATATCAACTCCGGCTATCCCAGTTAACTCTATTAGTTTTTTTGGGGTATCACTATTTTTTCATTCGTCTAAGGACTCCTTGACTTATTTAATACATCACGCAACCCCCTAATGTTACGTAATGTTCTGATATATCCTAAATTTTTCCGCTATTAACACACACTACATAATGAATTAGAATTTACTAGAAAACTGCATAATATTTTGGGACTGTAAATAGGTCAAAAGTCGTTAGTAGAACGAAAATACGCAAATATCTCCATAAAATTTATCGGAGTTCATGGGATATGGCGACTTCCAAAATTAAATATTTTAATTAATTATTTTGAAAAACTAATATAAAAAGCATGTCACCATCAAAGTATATCAATATTTAATATTCAATATACTCTTAATGAATACTAGTGAAACCTTTTAAAAATAACCATAAATTTAGTCATGGGTAACTTTTTTTACCCATTTTCCTCACATCCTTGACCCGTTTTGTTAAATTTTACCCATTTACAAAATGGATTATCGGTTTATCTCTAATGTGAAATATCAAGCTTGAAATATCAAGCTTGAGATATACTTGGCACACTCAGAAATGTTCTATTCTATATGTCATGTTGTGCAGGTTTTCCCTGAAAAGTGAGCTCCTTATGTACAAACAGTTTATGATTTCTATACTCGTTATGTTTTCTTTTGATCCCATGTCAATATCTTCTTATGTATGTCAATCTTACAAGTAAAATGATATCTACGGCATGTCTCTCTACATCACCAGCTATGTCAATCTTACAAGTAAAATGATATCTACGGCATGTCTCTCTACATCACCAGCTTTCAAATGTATTTTAGAATTGTGATTTTTTCCTATTTATATCTGAATAATTACCACACCAGTCAGTGGACTGAGATATCATTTTTCTCCGTTTTGTGACGACTATGATTCCAAAAATTTGTATAGCATAAGTACCGGGAAGAACACACTGGAGAAGCAGTGCCAATAATGAAATCATAGATCTATGTAAGCCACATGAGGATATTCAGGGGATGATGTTCCTGTAGGACTTTATATGACTAATTAAGTTCCTGTAGGGCTTTATATGACTTGATGAGGTGCTTATATATGATACGCTCGAGAAAAGAACATGAAAGTGGTAGCACATGTTAATGAAACATAACCTTTATACATTATTCTTACTGATAATTTGAGGTATAGTCCGCAGATAGTCCAGATCCAATACAATAAGTATTTCTTGCTCTTTCATCCAAATGTGAACACCTTAGCATCTTTTAATTTAATCAATATATATATATAAAGGAGGATGCGGGCGTCTCTAGAATTGTTCGATTCAGTGTTCTGATTTTTCTTAAATTTCGGATGCTTAATATAATTATAATTCAATAAATCAGGTTCAAGAATTCTAAAAGTAATACAATTCTTTTCTTATCGATTCTAAAGCTAATACTCTAGAATCCAGAAAAAGAATCCTTAAAGTAATACAATTCTTTTTCTTATTTAGGAATCATAAACGTAATACGATTCCTATTTTTAATTACATATTAATATAGAACTCTTAATTATTCCATGATTCTATTTTATGAATGAGTTCTCTAATTTTTTTAAACTAATTTAAAATTACCTAAATTACTCTTTATAATAAGTTAAAAAAAAAAAAGGGTCGGTCCTATCCGATTTTATATAAATTTAAAACTCCCGTGTCTGGAGAGAAGCAAAAGATTTTTAGAATTTCACCGGAAGGAAGCGGGACAACAAGAGATAATCGATGAGATACAGACCCTAACATATAACAAAAGCTGGCCAACAAAATAATACCCATCAAATCATATTACCTACGACATTGGAACCTAGACTTCCTAGAAGCAAGAACTACACTGGACTATTAGATACTGCCCGAGACAAATTATCTCATTCCACCATTACTTGAGCAACATCCTTCAAGCTTGGACTGCTATTCGCTTCTTCCTCATATACCTCTTGAATCTGGATGGAAGAGTGATGGCAGAAAAAGCTGTGGGCTAATCAAGTCTACGGAGCTTAACCACCTCCTGCGGGATTATCCGTCCATGCAGCATACAGCGAGACCGTAGGCAGCCCTGCATAGTGAAATGGTAAAGCGTAAGCACCCCACGCGAACTTGCAAACCACGGGACCAGGAGATACACCACGCCGAGTCCAAGAACAACAATGGAGCTGATATATTCCTCCCAGCCCTTTCTCTCTAGATGTATTATGAAATAATAATTGTTCGATACAGTCTTATAATTTTTTTAAAAAAATTTCGGATTAAAAATATAATTATAATTCAAAAAATCAGATTTTCTTATTTAGGAATCTTAAAAAGAATATGATTATATTTATTCAAACTAATAATCATAGATAAAGTACAATTTCTATTTAAGATTTGTAAGGTAATATAATTCCTAATTTTGATTTAGTTTTACAATTATTTTTGAATTTCTAATAAAAAATAAAGGATCGTAGGCGCCTCTAGAAATCGTTTGTTTAATTTTTCGAATTTTTTGAGAGAAAATAGATAAAATAGCTAAAAGATAGTAATCGTAAAAGAGATATAATTCTACAAATAGGAATTTTAAATTAAAAAATAGGAATCTCTAGAAAAATATAAATAGATATATTTATCCGATTATAATTATAATTTTATCATAACGTAAATGATTCTTGCGAGGATACGCGGGAGGTTACGTGGAGTCTCTAGAAACTTTCCGTTTAAATTTCTAATTTTTTGAGAGAAAATAGGTAAAGTGGCTAAAAAATAGTAATCGTAAAAGAGATTAAATTCTAAGTAGTTAAGAAATAGGAATTTTAATAAAAATATAATAACTAAAATCTATGAAATTCGAAGTACTGAAGAAATAGGAATCTTAAAAGAAAAAAGAGATAATTCTAAACAATTAAGAACTAGGAATCTTAAAGAAAAATATAATAGCTAAAATCTATGAAATTGGATATATTTATCCAATTATAATTATAATCTTATCATAATGTAAATGATTCTTGATTAATATTGTATTTGAGGGGAAGCGGCCCAAATTAACTTTTATCTAAATAACAATAAATTTTCAATTTTTTTTATTTTTTAATGTATGAACCCGCAGCCGCTACCCTTCGGGTGCGCACTGGGTAAACCCACGAGCTCACGCAATAGCCTGCAATTTTCTATTAGTATTATGTTTGACGGGTAAGCGGCTAAAATAATTTTTTTTATCTAAGTTATAATTTTTTTTATTAAAACGAGACCACAACTTAAAATAATTTTTATCCAATTATAATCTTTAACTTTATCATAATTATAATAATTTTTATTAGTACTGTGTTTGACGGTGGGGCGACTCAAACTAATATCTATATTATAATGTTTTGTTATTAGCATTGTGTTTGACAAGTGAGCGGCTCAAACTAATTTTTATCTATATTATTATATCTAATTTTATCATAATTATAATAATTATTGATTAGTATTGTCTTTGATAGGAGGGCGGGTCAAACAACTTTTTTTATTAGTATTGTGTTTGACATGAGGGCCATTTAAACAAATTTTTATATTAATTATAATATTTTTTATTAATGATATGTTTAACGGGAACACGACTCAAAATAAATTTTATGCAATTATAATATTAATTCGTATCAAAATTTATAAAAAAAAATCTTTATTAGTATTGTGTTTAAGGAGAGCACGACCCAAATTAATTTTTATCTTAATAGTAATAAATTTTCTATTAGTCTTATGTTTGACGGGAAAGATGACTCAAAATAATTTTTATGCTATTATAATACGGATTCTTATCAAAATTTATCACGCCGCCGCGAAGCGCGGCTTTTTTAACTAGTATATACATATAAAGGAGGATGCGGGCGTCTCTAGAATGATTCGATTCAGTCTTCTGATTTTTCTTAAATTTCGGACAGAAGATATAGTTATAATTCAAAAAATCAGGTTCAAGAATTCTAAAAATAATACAACTCTTTTCTTATCAAATTTTAAAGATGATACAATTCTTTTCTTATTTACAAATCTTAAAAGCAATAGGATTACTAGCAATCGTCACCATCTTATCGAATTCTAAAGATGATACAATTCTTTTCTTATTTACAAATCTTAAAAGCAATAGGATTACTAGCAATTATTGATAATATACAATTTATATTTTTAAGAATTCTAAAGATAATATAATTCATTTCTTATCGGATTCTAAAGGTAATACTCTAGAATCTATTAAAAGGATTCTAACGGTAATACAATTCTTTTTCATATTAATTTAGAAATTATAAAAATAATACAATTCTTTTTGCAAGACGGATCCATGTTAGTCGTTTCGGAGAAAACTGAATAACGTGATTACATAAATTCTTTGGACAAAAAAAGATAAAACAAGCAATTAACCAGAATATATGATGCTGGCCAGAGGTGGGAAAGTGGTCTAAAAATAATTTTCTTAAATTCTGAATAAGAAAATAAAATTATAATCTATAAATTATAGACAAGTACAATTTAGAAAAATTAAATTCTTATTTTCAAAAGTTAAAAAATTTATATTCTTATTTGATTAATTTTTTTCAAATTATATATCTAAAAAAATATAAAGGAGGATGCAGTACGGTGATGTAGCGTCTCTGGAAACTCTCCGTTTAATTTTTCTAATTCTTTGAGAAAAAATAGGTAAAGTAGCAAAAAAATAGTAATCGTAAAAGAGATATAATTCTAAGTAGTTAAGAAGTAGGAATCTTAACGCATCTCTAAAAACTCTTTGGTTAATTTTTCTATTTGTTCTAATTTTTTTCAGAAAAAATAGGTAAAGTAGGTAAAAAATAGTAATCGTAAAATAGATATAATTCTAAGTAGTTAAGAAATAGGAATCTTAACAAAAATATAATAGCTAAAATTTTTGAAATTCTAAATAGTTAACAAATAGGAATCTTAAATTAAAAAATAGGAATCTCTAGAAAAATATAAATAGATATATTTATCCGATTATGATTATAATTTTATCATAACGTAAATGATTCTTGCGAGGATACGCGGGAGGTTACGTGGAGTCTCTAGAAACTTTCCGTTTAAATTTCTAATTTTTTGAGAGAAAATAGGTAAAGTGGCTAAAAAATAGTAATCGTAAAAGAGATTAAATTCTAAGTAGTTAAGAAATAGGAATTTTAATAAAAATATAATAACTAAAATCTATGAAATTCTAAGTACTGAAGAAATAGGAATCTTAAAAGAAAAAAGAGATAATTCTAAACAATTAAGAACTAGGAATCTTAAAGAAAAATATAATAACTAAAATCTATGAAATTGGATATATTTATCCAATTATAATTATAATCTTATCATAATGTAAATGATTCTTGATTAATATTGTATTTGAGGGGAAGCGGCCCAAATTAACTTTTATCTAAATAACAATAAATTTTCAATTTTTTTTATTTTTTAATGTATGAACCCGCAGCCGCTACCCTTCGGGTGCGCACTGGGTAAACCCACGAGCTCACGCAATAGCCTGCAATTTTCTATTAGTATTATGTTTGACGGGTAAGCGGCTAAAATAATTTTTTTTATCTAAGTTATAATTTTTTTTATTAAAACGGGACCACAACTTAAAATAATTTTTATCCAATTATAATCTTTAACTTTATCATAATTATAATAATTTTTATTAGTACTGTGTTTGACGGTGGGGCGACTCAAACTAATATCTATATTATAATGTTTTGTTATTAGCATTGTGTTTGACAAGTGAGCGGCTCAAACTAATTTTTATCTATATTATTATATCTAATTTTATCATAATTATAATAATTATTGATTAGTATTGTCTTTGATAGGAGGGCGGGTCAAACAACTTTTTTTATTAGTATTGTGTTTGACATGAGGGCCATTTAAACAAATTTTTATATTAATTATAATATTTTTTATTAATGATATGTTTAACGGGAACACGACTCAAAATAAATTTTATGCAATTATAATATTAATTCGTATCAAAATTTATAAAAAAAAATCTTTATTAGTATTGTGTTTAAGGAGAGCACGACCCAAATTAATTTTTATCTTAATAGTAATAAATTTTCTATTAGTCTTATGTTTGACGGGAAAGATGACTCAAAATAATTTTTATGCTATTATAATACGGATTCTTATCAAAATTTATCACGCCGCCGCGAAGCGCGGCTTTTTTAACTAGTATATACATATAAAGGAGGATGCGGGCGTCTCTAGAATGATTCGATTCAGTCTTCTGATTTTTCTTAAATTTCGGACAGAAGATATAGTTATAATTCAAAAAATCAGGTTCAAGAATTCTAAAAATAATACAACTCTTTTCTTATCAAATTTTAAAGATGATACAATTCTTTTCTTATTTACAAATCTTAAAAGCAATAGGATTACTAGCAATCGTCACCATCTTATCGAATTCTAAAGATGATACAATTCTTTTCTTATTTACAAATCTTAAAAGCAATAGGATTACTAGCAATTATTGATAATATACAATTTATATTTTTAAGAATTCTAAAGATAATATAATTCATTTCTTATCGGATTCTAAAGGTAATACTCTAGAATCTATTAAAAGGATTCTAACGGTAATACAATTCTTTTTCATATTAATTTAGAAATTATAAAAATAATACAATTCTTTTTGCAAGACGGATCCATGTTAGTCGTTTCGGAGAAAACTGAATAACGTGATTACATAAATTCTTTGGACAAAAAAAGATAAAACAAGCAATTAACCAGAATATATGATGCTGGCCAGAGGTGGGAAAGTGGTCTAAAAATAATTTTCTTAAATTCTGAATAAGAAAATAAAATTATAATCTATAAATTATAGACAAGTACAATTTAGAAAAATTAAATTCTTATTTTCAAAAGTTAAAAAATTTATATTCTTATTTGATTAATTTTTTTCAAATTATATATCTAAAAAAATATAAAGGAGGATGCAGTACGGTGATGTAGCGTCTCTGGAAACTCTCCGTTTAATTTTTCTAATTCTTTGAGAAAAAATAGGTAAAGTAGCAAAAAAATAGTAATCGTAAAAGAGATATAATTCTAAGTAGTTAAGAAGTAGGAATCTTAACGCATCTCTAAAAACTCTTTGGTTAATTTTTCTATTTGTTCTAATTTTTTTCAGAAAAAATAGGTAAAGTAGGTAAAAAATAGTAATCGTAAAATAGATATAATTCTAAGTAGTTAAGAAATAGGAATCTTAACAAAAATATAATAGCTAAAATTTTTGAAATTCTAAATAGTTAACAAATAGGAATCTTAAATTAAAAAATAGGAATCTCTAGAAAAATATAAATAGATATATTTATCCGATTATGATTATAATTTTATCATAACGTAAATGATTCTTGCGAGGATACGCGGGAGGTTACGTGGAGTCTCTAGAAACTTTCCGTTTAAATTTCTAATTTTTTGAGAGAAAATAGGTAAAGTGGCTAAAAAATAGTAATCGTAAAAGAGATTAAATTCTAAGTAGTTAAGAAATAGGAATTTTAATAAAAATATAATAACTAAAATCTATGAAATTCTAAGTACTGAAGAAATAGGAATCTTAAAAGAAAAAAGAGATAATTCTAAACAATTAAGAACTAGGAATCTTAAAGAAAAATATAATAACTAAAATCTATGAAATTGGATATATTTATCCAATTATAATTATAATCTTATCATAATGTAAATGATTCTTGATTAATATTGTATTTGAGGGGAAGCGGCCCAAATTAACTTTTATCTAAATAACAATAAATTTTCAATTTTTTTTATTTTTTAATGTATGAACCCGCAGCCGCTACCCTTCGGGTGCGCACTGGGTAAACCCACGAGCTCACGCAATAGCCTGCAATTTTCTATTAGTATTATGTTTGACGGGTAAGCGGCTAAAATAATTTTTTTTATCTAAGTTATAATTTTTTTTATTAAAACGGGACCACAACTTAAAATAATTTTTATCCAATTATAATCTTTAACTTTATCATAATTATAATAATTTTTATTAGTACTGTGTTTGACGGTGGGGCGACTCAAACTAATATCTATATTATAATGTTTTGTTATTAGCATTGTGTTTGACAAGTGAGCGGCTCAAACTAATTTTTATCTATATTATTATATCTAATTTTATCATAATTATAATAATTATTGATTAGTATTGTCTTTGATAGGAGGGCAGGTCAAACAATGTTTTTATTAGTATTGTGTTTGACAGGGGGCACTCAAACAAATTTTTATATTAATTATAATATTTTTTATTAATGATATGTTTAACGGGAACACGACTCAAAATAACTTTTATGCAATTATAATATTATTTCGGATCAAAATTTATAAAAAAAAATCTTTATTAGTATTGTGTTTAAGGAGAGGACGGCAAAAATTAATTTTTATCTAAATATTATTAAATTTTCTATTAGTCTTATGTTTGACGGGAAAGTAGCTAAAACAATTTTTTGTCTAAATTTATAAAATATTTATAACGCCGCCGCGAAGCGCGGCTTTATTCACTATTTATCATATAATATATTTGACCGGTGCTAAATTTGACCCTCTTTCGTCAAATATGAAAGCGGTCAAAAATAGTCAGTCAATTTTAACATTGACTGATGCCATAAAAATTTGACTTTAAATTTCACTACTAGCGGTCAAAAATAAGCGGACAAAAGTAGCTATTTTTTCTTGTAGTGTTTAAATGCACGTTATAAATCTTCTTTCCTCCATGTAAAAATTATAAGGGACAAAGCAAGTATTAAAAATATAATTTAAAATGTTATTTGTTACAAATTTTGATTTATATACTTGCCTTGAAATCTGAATTGAACTAGGGTTTACCGTTAGTATCAGATTAGAACTTAAACAAACAATATATTAGAACTTAAACAAACAATATATGAATTGACTGTATTTAGTTCAAAATATTATTATTCAAAAGAAAAGTGTCTAAAGTAATTAAAATATTAGCCTAGGAGTGTGTTTTGAATACTGACGAGAGGAGTTTGTTGTTAATTTGGGGTGAAAACCTTAATTAACCAATTTTTATAAGAGCAGGTCTAAAATACCCACACTCGGTATGAGTATCCAAAATAACCACAAAATTACTCATACTCAGGATGTGTATAGGAAGACGCATTTTAAATCTGCGTGTTTAAGTTTATTTATTTTTTATAAAACTGATTTTAAAGTATACGCATGTGATACATGCGCATTTTTCGGAATACGCGCGCAAGTCAGCCAGATCTTGACTCTCCACCACCTAGACTAGACAGACACACACATGAATGTGTTTGGTATATTAAATCTATACCCAGTGGCGGACCATGGGCTGGGCTAGGGTTGGCTCCAGCCCAGGTCAAAGTCCAGTAACTCCCTTAACATTTTATAGCCCAATACCATCTAGCCCAGGTAGAAAAAATAAGCAGCCCAGTTATATATATATTAGCTTAGGCTCAGCCCACATAAATTTAAATAACAAAAATTGGGCCAGAAAGAATGATTGGACCGAAACATTGCTCTAGACCGCTGCTTTGCAAATCAATTAAAAAAACAAAGAGAGAAATACACATACACGGCGTGTGTATGAATTCAGAGTCTGGGAACAAAAAAAATTATAGTTACTCCAGCCCCAGTAGATTTAGAATCCTGGGTCCGCTCCTGTCTATACCTAACATCTCTGAATAATCAAGTATAGATTGTCCTCAACCATCTCATCAACTCTCACCGGAGAATGGAGATGCAGACTACCCAGACTTTTTTTCCAAATCTCACCAACGTCAACAGAGCATGTAACATTTGTCTGTGTGTATGTATCTGTGAAATTATTTGAATTTTGAGTTAAGCTCAGGAGCTCTATATAGAGAAAAAACAATCTCTGCAATCATTAATTTTATATGATATACGCATTTGTGGATAGCGTGGCTGTGTGGTTAAAAATGACGCTTTTGCCGAGAGTATGTATTTTGGATATATGGTCACTGAAGATTGGTTATTTTGGGCATTTTCTCGTTAATTTGTTATATAATTACTAATTATGTTTATTTATTCCATGTAAAAGAATGCATATATATATAGACATTAATCCATAAATTGTGGGTGAAGTCATAGTTCACGTCAAGTATTTGATTTATGTATAGTCATAATTTTCAAAATTTAAATGTCTGTGAATATATATTAAATAAAATATGTAAGATATTTCCAGTTATGATCTTCTAGTTTATACTTTTAATTCAATATAACAAAATATATATATATATATATATATATATATATATATATATATATATATATATATATTTATTAAACTTAAGCTTTCAATAATTGTATTATTCAAAATTATATATATTTTAAGATCAAAACCTTTTTGATCATTAAAAAATTGCCGTAACTCCAACTACTTTGGAATGGAATGGATTTGCAGTGAGCAATGCATGCACTGCTAAAGTTATGAACTAGACAGCTGCATGCAAGCTAACAATATCTAAAACTGAACAAAACACCATAGGACAATAAAAGGAACATGCCTGTCAATTCTTTTCTCATACAAACCTGTCACTTGACCTACGTCCATTAGATCAGCATCTGGACTAGAGTTTTCCACGTGTCACCATCAAAGTATATATACACAAATGCACCTTACTCAAAAGAGATCTTACTTTTCTGAATCAATGAACAATTATTAGACAACTAATGAACTAAAATTGTAAGAACCGGCAAATGATTACAGAAACTGGAAAGTCCGTAACATATTGATTCTTCTTTCTATCAATGATATGAATGCAAATTGCAATCAGATCCTTCCAACCCACACAACAGTGTAATCATTACTTCCCGTTTACTCCAGACTAGTACTTAAAAAAAATTGTCAAGGTTCCATCAAATGAAGTGGAAAAACTTTTACATCAAATGTTGGAAAGTAATCTAAACGGTGTCCCTTTTTTAGGATTGCAGCAAGTCCACGTTAGCAGCCAGGAATAAGTCTTTATTCAGTTTTAGCAGTTTTAGGAGTATTTGAATGAGGGGATATAGTAGTGGAGTTTAAGCAGGAGAGCAGTAATTGCTAATTTTCAGGAGTAGTTTTTTGTGCGTGTGTTTCACCTGCAATTCTAAATTCATTATGAAAAGGCCCTGAAATCAACAACCCAGATTTTTGAAACTTCTCCAGCAGTACACATAAATAGAATTATAATGCACCACAAGCAAAAAAATCTGTAAATGTGGTGTGATACACACAAGTAGAATGCACCACAAGAGAAAAAATCTGTACATCTGGAGTAATACAATTAAGTAGAATGCACCCAAAGAAAAATCTGTACATACCTTAACAAGAAAAACAAATACAGTCAGACGTCAGTGATTTAATTTGAGAATGCAATGTTTCCAAGAAGCATTAATAATAGCGAATTGAAAAGAGTGATAGGGATAGATAACCTATCAAAATTAACTATGATCTGGGTATAAAATGCCACATAACATTGTTTCTTAGACTAATAAGATACCAGCAGCTTTCAACCACCTGACCAAACGGAGACTTCATAAGAACTCGACTTCTCATAGCCTACACAGCCACCAGACAATCAGATTCGTTCTCCACGCACCCTCTCCCAGTGACTGCTATCACTCAGCTTAATGCTTCCTTGATTTCCATTACCTCTGTCCATTCTGCAGAATTCAGTCCCCGATATACTCGAGTCTTTGCCTGTATTAGTTCTCCATTCTAGTCACCAGCTATCAATCCAACAGCAACTTCTTCTCGGGTTGCCCTCTTCGGCTTTCATTTAACATTTCCAACAAACCATCATCCAGGTATTGAATAAATAGTTGTTCATCAACTTTTCCTCACCTACAGCAACAAATTCTCAGCATATTTTAATGATCGTTTTATTATACTTTTTGCCTTGCAAATTTATATTTGGTAATTAGATAGTTTTATTGATTACATGTGCCTTAATTCATAGGTCTTAATACACGGTTTTGACGATCACTTTGCATGCATGTATGTTGATAAGTGATAACAGTATATATACAAAATGAAGAGCAAACTCAAACTTCCACATCAGACACTACTTAATAGGCTCTTTCTTTTTTCTTTTCTTTCTATTTCACTTGGTGTATCATTACAATCTTGCTTGGTGTCCTATTTATAGGCTATATTCTACGTATCATTGCTTATGTCATTTTGCTAGCTGCAGCCACCTTATTTTAGGGCTTCATTCATTTTCCACATGACCTGCTCAGTTGTTGCCTTCTCTGTTTAGATGTGTAATACATATAAGTCTTCACTCTTTTAATGACCAGCCTATAATCTATACACGTAAGTTGCATGTAGCCTCTTATTTCATTTATCAGTACATAGTTTTGACCACCACCTTGCTTGAAGCCCACCTTATTTCCAGGAATGTATATCTGGTACACACCGGCTCTTAGTTGAATTCTGCATGCCACGCATCCTTATTTCAGTCTATCATATTTTATGATCATATCTTTATTTCAGTCTATCTTAGTCTATCATATTTTATGCTCTTAGTTGTGCTGCAGAGCTGTTGTGTACACATATTTTTTTTTTGTTTAATTAATTACTAACCTTCTGAAGAGTTGGACTTCTAACAGATTTTAAGCAACAATCACTACGCCATATATGGCCTACAACAACATCGGAAAAATGATGCCATAACCCCAAAATATGTTGCAATAGCCCGAAAAATGGCTATTGCAACATAAAATTTAAGTTGCTTTTTTCGATGTTGCCCTAGGCTTCTATTGCAACATTATGATTATCTACTGCAACATGGGGTTTGCTGTTACAATAGACATGCTACTGCAACAACCAACTACCCTATTGCAACTGAAATTTTATGTTACGTTAGACCTTCTGATTTTAAAAAAAATGGGACCCACATGTGGGTCAGACACGTGTCAGTCCCATGTGGAGGTCAAAGTGTGGGGCCCACAAGGGCTACTTTCTACAACATATTTTGTACTAAATATCTGAATATATGTGTGGTACTGCAACATTAAACAACTATTCAAAAGTTTACTATATCAACAGCAAAATTAACTAATCATTCATACAAACCAAAGTTCAAAAAAAATCCAACCAAACTAAACTACCTAACAAATCCAACTCATCCTTTAGGTCTTCTTCACAAAATCAATGGTGCAAGAGCCACATGTTATAGTGACATAAATGTTCCCTAGCTTTGCGACCAGAACTGCATAGTGACCAACACCACCTCAAGCTGCAGCAGTTAGTATGTTCATAGGTGGGTGTCTTTTCAAAGGACTACTCCCGCTGTGATGAGGCATTGGTAAGCGGTTAACCCTCGAGTGCCTAATGCGGCACATTCACCAGCTGATAGTTCAAGTGGCCTTAGAACCATCACTTCTTGCTTTGCTACTGCATACTCAACTAATCCACCTCTAGTCTGTTTCAATATCATAATGAGCAAAAATTAATGAGCAAACATAACAATAACAACTGAAATGTTTCTCGCATAATCCATTCCGCAATATATGAAGTACTTGATAGAACTAAAACGGAGATATAAGAGTATTCTATACCGTTGTTCCAAGCATGGCTACAACTTCTTCGCCTTTCTTGAATTTTCTAACTGCAAGTCCAACATCCACAAC
Organism: Daucus carota subsp. sativus; assembly: GCF_001625215.2. NCBI lineage: Eukaryota > Viridiplantae > Streptophyta > Magnoliopsida > Apiales > Apiaceae > Daucus > Daucus carota. The sequence goes on from NC_030382.2 coordinate 15,602,174, forward strand.
CTAACCTGAGATATCAGAACCATGCATTAATGTTTTATTTTTCAAAAATCAAATGCATGACAAAGCAAATTAGAAGAGCAGTGGTGACTGGATACATGTTAACGTTTCCAGAAATAAGTAAAAGCAGATGAAATCGAACAGAATTTTAATGAAAAATAAGTTAACCACAACTATAAGAAAAAAAAATGTGAACACACCACAAGACAAAGAAAAAGCAGGGTGACAGTGTATTAGACTAAAACTTCTAGAACACTAAACAAGGTAGATAGAACATAACATAATTCAGTGGGTCATAGTTCACTCCATGAAGTTAAAATTAAAAAAACAAGAACGAACAATAAAATTTAAACTACTAGTTGCCATTACCCATTTTTCACTATATATTAAATAAAAAGCTAGACTATTGGAGAATACATGTAGCACTAGAGAATAAATATGAGATGTGTCCTGCTATTCAGGTGAGGTTGTAGAAATTACCAAATACGATCTCGCGTATGCCAGATTTTGGACCCTGAACACATCTATCACTGGTTTTACCTTCTTTGTGCAGCCCCAGAAGAGGTATATTTAGTAACTTTAATTTTTTACTTTAATTGTTTCTTTAATATTCCATATTATTAACCTGTAATTCTTATCAGGAAGTTAAGAAATATAAGCTGGGAGTTCCTAAATCGTTTCACTATCTTAATCACATACTAAGATTCTCTGCTCTTCATTTTATTTAGTTCAAGCTTTTAGTCAAGTAGAAAATCAACTAGTTTCACCCCATATTATACACATCATGACATCAGTGAAACAGTTCATTGCCATGTTAATGCAACTAATTAAAACATTAATTCATTAATGAATAGTCAGACTACCAGATACATAATAAAAGCTGGTCAAGCTACAAAGACAAACTTTTCAACCTAAAACCGGAGTACCAGAAACAAGCACATATACAAAAGCATACATCATAAAATTACATACGATATACACACACGCCTGTTTTCAAAATCCAAGAACAAAATCGGAGTACCTTAAGCTGAAGAAGCGCACATCAAAGATTTAAATCAGTCAATCCCTAAGGAACCCAAAGCCAGCCTAAAACAGAACAAAGATATAAAACAAATTAGAGATAGAGTTGAAGGATCTAAGAAAAGAAACAATATAACCAAAAATCCCTCAAATCAAAAGCATGAAAACCCCCAATTTTGATTCAAGCACAAATCAATTGAATAAACCCCATATTTAATTCAAAATCCTGGTGATTTGTGAGGGCTTTGCTCCAATTTTACGATAACGAGTGAAATCGACCTCATTTTTATCTAAAGAGATGCGGAAAGAGAGAGCGGAGAGATCGCGAAGAGAGACGAGCTACGGGAGAGAACGAGTCAATAAAGCGTGTTTGATACTCTGATTGTTAGAGAATCTGGACTTGTGTGAGTACTGCTTTGTGTCCTCAAAAAATTTGCCGCTTCAAATTTTGTCCAAATATTTGGAGCCCGTCGTGCGACAAATGAAAAAGCCATTTCACTTGTTTTAAAATTTTTAACATATTATTTATTAAAAAAATTCTATTAAAATGTTTGTCTTTTTCTAAAAATTAAATTATATAATTATTTGAAATTTAAAAATTTTATGTTAAAAACTAGAATTTTATTTTACGATATGTCTAATTATTTATCAAATTTAATAAATTTCAAGATTAAATTATTCAATTTCATAATAATTTAAAAACATAATCATTTAATATAGTTTTTATTTTGAAAAATATAATTCAATTTCAGTATTATTATTTTATTCATAATTAAATAGTTCAAATTTATTATTTTTATTACAATTACTTATTTTAAAGAGATATAAAAATTAATGTTGTATTCTAACATTTAGTCTTTTCCAATTTAATATATTATATTTTATCTATTAATTATTTAAAATTATTTTAATTTTGTTTTATATAAATTTTATTATCATATTATAAATAATTAATTTACTAATACTCAATGCAACACATGTATTCGGCTATTGCAACATCAAATGGATATTGATGGTTATCGTTGCGGTAGGTATGGATTAGGGCCTCTAATGCAACATAATTTTGCAACATTCAAGTTCATACCATTGCCGTAGGCCATATATGGCGTAGTGAATAAAGAGATGAACGATCACGAAGCAAGCACAAGTGGCACGAAGGACGAAATTGAGCTGACTCAATTTCCGCCTACCTATTGTAAGTACTCTTGAAAAAAATACAACACTTCACCTTTGAGATTATATTGAATATAAATTACAAAAAACCTATGGTCTTAATTATAAACAAAAAAAAATCCAATGATCTTAACACTTGTAATAAATAAAAATAATAATGATCATTGATAACTTATTTTGATGTTAGTCTTTTTTTTGAGTACAGTTGAGAACCACAGCGATAGTGATGAATTTGACCGATACTCATATGTATATGAGATAGATGAAAACGCCGAGGGACAAATTATATCTTCTCCTTCGAATGTACAGGTTCCAACTCCCCCAACTCCTCCAGTTAATATACCACCAGCTCATATTATCCCAGCTCCGAACCATCATTCCTTCCGTGTCATAGATTTTATTATTTTTATTTGTCTTCTTATTTCATCTGCTTTTTTCGTGTCGACATATTTGTACATAAAATTGACTTCAAAAAAAGTTACCCTACAACCTTCCACCGCAAATCTCATTAGTTTTAATACTAATGATGGCCATGTACCACTTAATGTCACCTTTTCATATAATTTCTCTAATCCAAATTCTGAATTCAATTTGGATGTGCATGATGTGACAGTGGTCCTCGACTCTGCCTTGCTTCCTAAACCCCTTTTAATTAACTTTAGTGATTTGTCTCTCCATCCTCATCACCAGAAAGTTGTTGATTTTAATTTCTTCACCCGAAATCCCGATTTTATATTAGATAGTTACACTGAACATTTATTAGCAAACAACCAGTATTATTTTAAACTCACCGTTAAAGTTAAAATGAGAATTTCTCTTATTTATTTTCCTTTATCATTATATAGTTCTAAGGTGCAAAGATGCCATTTCATGGTCTCGGGACAGCCTCCGACATGATCTGTTCCTCTTAAAAAAATTATTTGTCAACAAAAATGAATTTCATTTAGCAAAAAAAGAATAAGAATAAAATTCATTCTAGTTTTGACGGTGAGTTTGAAATGATATCAGTTGTTTATTATTAAATCTTCTGTATCCGCTTCAAAATCTAAATCTTTCTTCATAAATTTTTCCCTCGGCGTTTATACAAGGATATGAGAGAAGACAATGACTTAATCAAGGTACAACTTATACTACACTACACAATTTTTTATGCAATAAATATGACAATATACTAACTTCTCTCCATTAACAATTCTTATGCAGCTGGAGAATTTGTGAAATTGATTGTGGTTGCTGAGTGCCTTATCATTTTCGATCTGGTTCTTTTGATATGATCTGGTTCTTACCTATGTTGAGGATGTTGCAGCTGCTGTCTCTTTTCTTTTTCGATCTAATTCTTTCGATATGATATTAGTTGCTGTATAAGACAATCCAAGTATCAAGTTAGTTTACTTCCTCATTTGTTGAGTTTCACCTAGATGTTACTATGCCATTGCTGATTTGGTAATTAGTTTGAATTTTAATATTTTATTGTCTTTTTTTTTCAACTGATGTACTGATCCCATAGTACGCTATTGCCAAATATGACTTTTTTGCTTTGGAGAATGCTGAATTCTACACGTTTGCTATATATCATTTTGACAAGCATATTTTAATTTATCTTTTTTCTTGAATATTTCTCTTTTGAATAAAAATATCAATCTTTTAATTTTATTCACAAAAAAATATAATTTTAGTTATGTAATTAATGCATTCAAAAAATGTGAAAAATCAAAATTTAAATACCTGAAAATAGAAGGATTAATTTATATCATATATTTTGGAATGGTATCAAACTTAAGTATACTGCCTTTAATATTTTTGTTGTAATAACGTAGAACATAAAATTATGTAGAAAGAAATATAAATTCATAATCAAATTGAATAACATTATAAGAAATTAGATACATCATATTATTAAAAAATGGATTATTACTCTAACATTAATAAAATATTTTACACAAAATTCACGTTTTGTTCGATTTAAGTACGGTATCCATCTAATTCGGTGAGCCAGTTGACATATGATGTTTGATAAAATTTATATATATATATCTAGCAGAGAGTAATTGTAAAGCTAAATAATTTCGAAACAATATTTGTATATATGATTGATGAGTTTAATATATATGGACGAGAATAATCCTAAAACCAAACTAGTTCCTAAACATCTGCATTTTTGGAATAGTGTGTTTTATATTTTCGGATGATCCGTCATGCAAGCGCTGATTTTAGGTAAAGCTAATTGCACACCTTCTATCGGCATGTAGAAAATACACTCCACATACTTGATTCCATTTGGAAAATTGAAGAAGCTTTATGACCGTTGCACAAACTCGTTGTAATTAAGGAAATCAAATTATCCTTCACTACAAGGAAGAACGAATCAGACAACGGTTTCGCCCGTTGTCTAATGTCCTATTTTCCCGTTGTCTACCCAGCCGCCGTCAGTTACGCGTATCATACAACGGCACGAAATCCGTTGTACAAGCTGCTTCACTCTACAGTCGTGTTATAACTTCGTGTTGTGTGATATCCAGAAACCACAACATATTTGTAAGAAAGTCTTGTGAAAATAACTTTGTACAAGTCTTTCTTGTAAAAAGGCTATTGTTGTTGGCTGAAGAAGACATCGGTTTCTTCAACAAAGAAAATGTTGTCCTTAAGAGCTTTTAACAATTGTTTTATAAAATCTAAACCAATGTAATGAGGTATTTTCACAACTTTTTCTTTAGGGAAAACACTCGATGTAAATATATTTGTACAACGGTTTTGTTAACACATTCATGTTTTTTGTGGCTTTGTACAAGGGTCTACTAATATATGTATGTTGTTATAACGTCCTATAGACAATTGTTTTTGTACTTATCTCATATTGTCGTAGTATATTATAGTCAACCTTGCAGATTTAGTTCCTATTGTGTGTGAACTCTTAAGACAATGGTGTTTTAGTGCCTAAATTCTTGTGTGAATAATCTTCCACAATGGTCTCCTGTTGGACAAAATCTTGTGTGAATAACTTATAGACAATAGATTTTTATCATGCTTTCGTTGTTTGTAATGGAAAAGAAAGTTGGTTTCTACAACCTCCTCAACCCCCACATCCTTCTCCTGAATTTCCTTTGCAAACTTAGGTTCCCGTTTCTCAGCAAGTTATCCCTCATCAACAAATCTTCCATCAACAATGAGATCTAATTTTTTCTTAATACCTTGCAACTCTGGTTTATTAATGATGCCATTTGCACCCTTGGACAGCTCCCTTGCTGTGATCCAATATTTGGACTATTATCAGATTCAAGATTCTTTCCACAAAAAGCTGCTTTCATCTTTGCCAGCTCTGCAGCCCTAAATTCATCTCACTCTCGAACAATTCTTTCACTTTCTTCCTTCATAAACCTCTAGATCCCATCTTGGATCCTCTCATCAATTGTCCTTTTCTTCCTTTGCCTCGGAAGATGGAAGTACATGGACTGCTTAACATGAGACATGAGACCCTTGGCAATGGGCTCGTCCTCGATGCTCAGAATTACCGAGCACCTTTGTCAAGACATCGTCAGTGGCGTCCTCAGTCACCTCCCCATCACTAACTTTCTTTTTCATGTTTACCTAAAAAATAACAAAAAATGGAAGTGTATGAGTAATATTAACATCAATATTATGGTAATAAGGAATGTGATACTGATAGTGATTGTTTTGCACTATGAACCCCATGCAAGTATGAAAAAACACATAACAAAAAGTATGAAACACGGATAAACATAGTATAAAAAAATATAATAAACTATTAAAATAGTAAAATAATATTTCATCATCTGCTATCTTACAAATATTTCACACTAGAATAAGGGCCGGCTATCAAAATATTACTGCAAAAAAAACTAAAATCTCAATTTAAAATACCTAAAAAAGTAATACAAGTCCCTCACGACAAAAATTAAAGACAGATACATGTTCTGGATAAAAGTCACTACACAAATACATGTACTCGATACCAAGTCCATATTTTAAATTGTAAGTATGAAAAACTTGCAATTTTTTCAACAATTTTAGTAATTTCATCAGACTTAATCTTCCCAGCTTTATCCTTCTGCGCTCTCAGCCAGGTAGAGGATCGATCTATCTCCCCTTCAGGATCCTCTTGAGACTGCTTACATTAACAAGTTGAATAAATTAACACAAAACAATTTATATGCAGTGATATGAAGTGTCTCAGAAAAATAATAGAGGTCCAAATGATAACTAACCATTTCTTGTTCTAGGTTAGCATATCCTTTTCGAGATATGCAGTGAGGGTACTTATTCAACATCCGTATGTTTTGCTGCTTTTCATGGATTTTCTTATTTATAAAAAAACAATAAAATATAATCAACACGTGTTAATGCTACTTCTAAGAACTTTGTGAATGAAATACGTATGAATGCTCACTTTAAATTCAGGGGATAGACGATCAGCAACAAACATGTCCCAGTGTGCCTTCTCAATAAATGAGTAGTCAGCTGGAGGAAGCTCTAAGAACTCAGGATCATGGCTATGTGGAAGGATATAATCATTTGTTAAACGGTTTTTAAATTCCCTCCACTTTTGGGCGGCTGACTTGAACACCATTTTTCTCGCTGTTGACGGAACATCATATGCCATCTGCAATAATAAGAAATGTTATTTAGGTACTACATCGTATTGTAGGTAGAACATATGCATAGTAGTGGATGAAATTTATTTTACCTGCACACAATCTCATATTTTATTTTTCTTTTCTGTCGGAACTGCTTTCAATGATTCATACCAAATTGGGCATTTGGTTCGGGCAAGAACTCCAATATAAGATTGCATTTCAGAGGCCACTTCACCATATGGCTCACCCTTTACATTGAAACACACTTGATGTTTAATTTCCAAGATCTTACGCCGCACAATCCGATGCATAGTCATCGGTCCACGTTTCAAGAGCTTAAGTCCTTCTTTCTTCTCAGGAGCCACTACATTCACATGTTTCCTTTTCTTACATATTTTAGCTTGTAAGTTCGTGGAAATGGCCTTCTGTTTCACAGACTTAGGGGAGGAATTTGATAGACTAGGCTGCACCGCCTTTTCCTTCTGAGGTTTTGACCCCACAGACTTGTTCTTCTTCAATGCCTTTAAAAGGTTTGAGGTAGTACGATTGGGAGTTGATTTAGTATTCTTTGAAGGATCCATAATTTATCTGCAGCAAAACGAGAGCAACAACACACTTGTAAAAATCTATCTGAATGCTTAAAATTGTTACACGGAAACAGGCAACACAAAAAAAACATAAACAGAGAAATGTTTATAAACTCATAAGCAAACTAATCACAGAGAGAGTGGGTGAGAGGTAGAGAGAAGAGAGAAATTAACTAAAACTCATAAACTAATTACCTAATCAAACCAAAAATAGACTCATAAACTCAAAAACTCATAAACAAACGAAGAGATGGGGGAGAGAGAAATGAAGAGAGGAGGGAGGAAGAGACGGGGGAGAGAGAGAGAGACCTTCAAAGTCGTAGACGGGGGAGAGCGAGAGATGGAGAGCTAAAGAAATGAAGAAATCTCCGTAGAGAGCTGTTGTTGTTGTTAGGGCTCCGATAAATTGTTGTTGGGGGGGGGGGGGGGGGCACACAAGAGTTATGAGAGGGAAATCCGAAAATTACAAAATTATTGTCCTTTTCCTCCATTCTAGCAACATGTCCTCACATCATTTTAGTGTCTAAATTAAAAATAAAATTAATCCGTATATACTTTAATTAATTCGTTTAGATTGTAATTTATAATAAATAAAAACAGTTTAGGTAAAAAAAATTAATCGAATATAGCTAAATATTATTCAGTATATATATACTAGTATTGATGCCCGCGTTGCAGGGCTTTGAGATTGAAATAAAATTTACTGAAATGAGGAAGTCATACATTTGCATTTGGCTTACGGGAGAAAGCAGCGTAGCATAGCGTTACAGATTGATAATCAAATAAAACGATATAAAACTGTTCTTCGTGAGACCTTGTTGAATGTTGATGAGCCTGGTTGAAGAGTTGAAGGTTGATGAATGGTGGATGATGTTGCTAGTGTGTCTTCGATTTTTTAAAAAATACTTGTTCAAATATAATGTTAAAAGTTAAGTAGGAAATTTTTAAAATATATATTTTAGTTAATGTAATTGAAAGAAACGAAGCACTTATCATTATTCAAATGGATTACTTTCTCGACAATTTATCTTACTTTATCGTTTAATGAGTAGTATTATATTACTCCCTCCATTTTTTAATATATCAGGTTTGACTTTTTGGCACACACTTTTAAGTGTTTTGACCGGATAGTTAAAAATTTTACAAAAATATTTTACAAAAATTTTACAAAAATATTTTGTCTGAATAGAAATATGTAATCAAAATTTTAATTCACAAAAATAATTATTAAAAATAATATTTTTTTGCTATGCGGTCAACCCACCTAAGAGTGCGTGCCCAAGTCAAAAGTGACATATAAAAAAAATAGAGGGTGTACAAATAATCTTATTAATATAAAACAGAGGGAGTACATGTAAAAACAGAGGGCTTATAGCTTCTATTCGAGATGTTAACTATAAACCAAAATAAAATTTGAATGTATGTGTTTGTATAATCTTTTTAAATTACCTCTTATCGTGTATAAAAACTATCTTTATAGTAATAAATATTATATATCAGCTTTTAATGTGGATGTAGACATTTTTATGAAATTAAAATTTAAAAATAAAAATGAGTCACAAAAAAATGTTAAAAGTTTTAACTTATTATATTGTGACTTTATTAATAAGGTCTTTACGGTACGAATAAGAAGTTTTTCACTTATATCTACTCTACTCATAATAACATTCATATTTGAGTAGTTTCATATGGAATAGTTTTTAAATTCTAAAATTTTTTTATATTAGAGTTTTTAATATACATTTTCCTGATATATCTCTTTCTATTTCACAACTATGTATGATGTTTTTCTACAGATTTATACAATATCATAAATCGTTCATATACAGATTTGTACGATCTCATGCTTTTATCTTTGTATGATGGGTTGGTATTTGATTTTACGCGTCACTTTTAACTTATAATGTGTTCTCTACTATATTATTAATTATCAATAACGAAATATTAAAAGATTGATTGGTTTATTTATATATTTTATAGATCTACTTAAATTATAACATTTTTTTTAAACATTCTCAATAAAATATATATGTTCGACCTAATTTTTAAATAGCCATTTGACAGACTTAACTATTAAGAATTTATTAACTTTTAATAAAAAATTTATTTAATCATATATTCTATCATAATTTTATTTTCACAATAATATTGATTCAAGTTAATATATACAATAAAATAATAAATATTATAATGTGGGCATGCATCGCTTATTAGCCGATAATTGCTAAAATCCTGGACAAAACCCCCGTCAAACGACAGGCTCTGTATGTTTTTTTATTTACAACTATTAATTTCAATTTTTTAATAGAAATATATAGCAATTGTTATAATTTTAAAAAGTTTAAAAATGATATTGTTTACTGTTATAATTAAAATACTTATAATTGTGTGTCAAATAATCAATCACGTTGTGTCAACTAAATAGAAGGCAATTTTAGTAATTTTATTAAATATCCAATTGAATTTAGTGAAAACCTCTCCTGTTAAATGTATGGAACGTGACCAACTCATGCAAACTTTTCAAGCAAAGTTTTACAATAGTTGAATTTGAATATACTGATTCCTCCATTTGACATTATATCAAAGTGTACATTTTACTTTTTTTTGTCTAGAAACATAAATTCATGTACCTTTGTATGTTCAACTGGAGTGAATATTTACAGCTTTTGCTTAATAAATTTATCAGATGAGTTTCCAGAGCTGGTTCCTTGTCCTGTGCATATTAATTTTGCTCAACTTATCATTATTAAATGAGTTACTCAATGAAGAATGGCCGCTTCCATTGCTGTTTGTATGTTGCTGCTTAATTAACGTTTGGTCCTTGGGGTAAAATCTGCTTGACATTGTTTCCGATTACCTTCAACACTTAAAGTAAAAACATATGAACTTCTCGAGGTTCTTTGTGCTTTAACCAATTTGTCACTGTAAACCTCTTCCTCAAAATAGCTGGTATTTTGTTCATCCTAATTTCCGATTCCCTGATAATATAACAAAGCTTAATTCAATACTAAGATTATCAAATAGTTAATGGGATCTTGTGTGATCTCTTTCATTTTTCAATTAACGAAGTAAATTCTCATATAGCAGAAATAATTCTTATACAACATCTGAATGAGCTCTGCTCTAAAAATTCTCATGTGAAACACTCCACTCCGCACAGCACACTCACACACAAACACAAAACCGAAAGCAACAAAACAAAAATATGTAACTATTATTCGTCTAAAGGAACAAATTTTCTACAACTTTTCTTTTACTATGCATTTCATAGCAGATTGACAGGGGAAAGTACTTGAAAGGTATCAACATGGAGGTGTGTTGAATCAACAGTAAACTGAATTATTCTGAGAAACTAACATGGTGACTCTTTGACTGGTTTCCGCCAACCTTTCTTCTAACACAATTATCATTTCTTCATATTCTCTTGATGTCTTCAGAATAGCATCGTAAATCCTATTTTCTTGCTCTTCTCGCGCAAAACGCAACTGCTGCATACACTCCTTCAGAGAAGCATCCATAATGACTAATCTGTCTTCACAGGCTAATCTTTGCTTTAAAGCTTTCTCTGCTTCTTGCTTCTACTTTCTCCCGACCTATGTAAAAATGACAGATAGGTTACTTGATTATGCTGGGTTTCACACATAATACTGGAATTTCAAATGAAATGGCCAAACAGTAACCAACTGCATCTATGTGTGTGTAAGCACTTGTCAATCTTACCTGATCCCTTGTAGCGGTTACCTGTCCCAGTGCTCCATCAGCCGCAATTGTCTTAAGACTTACGCGGTCAGCACCAGCTAAATCCTTGAGAACTTGTAAGCATAGAGTTTGGTTATTAGTACTGGAGCAAATAATATCAATTAATGCTTGATCAGCTGAAGTAATGCTGAACAGCAACGTCACTATTAGTAGTGGGAACCACAGCATTCTACAACAAAAGAAAATTGAAATCTCAGGGACTATGATTTCTTTTTCTCAAGTCCCTCAAACTTGTGCGGACTTTATATCAGATTTGCACCACTATATCAGGCGTTATTTGAAGCATGTGGCATAACTTGCAGGGAAAATGTTGCTTAACAGATGAGTTTTTATAACATTCTGAGGCTTTGCCACCACATTTTTACACGTATAATTAAAATTTATTAATCCTCGATACCAAATAGAATCTGCTTCAATATAATTGCTGGCCCCCTGAAACCAAGTTCCAATACAGTTAGTAATTAGCTCCACACAATTTATTAACATATGTCAAGTTACAAAGTTTACTCGCACTGTCTTCATCGAGAATGGATAGACACACAGTTTTAGAAGGGTAAACCTTATGGTGGAAAAAATCAGCTGGAAACTTGCACTTAGGAGACTTGCTGGGGTAATCTTCACTTAAGTGAAGTGTAAGTGGGCTCTCAGTCAGTCTGCAAACATAAGCAGTTTAAATGTCACTACTATCCAACTCATGAATCATGTATAAAAGTAAATCAAAACAAAATCAGATTAAAAAAAAGGAAAAGAAGAATATAGTAAACAGAAATAACATACAAATGCAAGATAGACTAAACCCCTGAATAGAGAGGTATATGCAGCTGATACTTTTGGTTATTTAACATTTTCAATCCCAAGTAAATCTGACAACAAAATTCCAATTCCTTAATAATATAACAAAGCTTAATTCAGAACTAAGATTATCAAGTAGTTAATGGGATCTCGTGTGGTCTCTTTCATTTTTCAATTTAATGAATTAAATTCTCATATAGCAGAATTATTTCTCAGAAGTATTTCTCATACAGTATTTGAATCTGCTCTGTTCATAAAATTCTCAGAAACAATCCGCACAGCACACTCGCACATAAACACAAAACCGAGAGCAAAATACCTTCAGAAATTGCTTTTACAGCCTTCCCCTTGTCCTCCTGAGCAGCAACGCGATTCTCCTCACTAACCTCAGCAGAAAGATCTCCCATCTACAATAACAAAAACCACAATCTCAACTTCCAACACAAATTTCACTCAACTTTACTTATAAGTTCCTGGTTCAAGTAAAAACCAACTTTAAATTGTTAAAGAGCTCCCAAGCAGGTAAACAATGTTTAATTACACTATAAGATTTGCACTTGCCATAGCTCGCTCTTTTAATAACAAAATTATTGTCTCATAGATCCACACTTAGTCAATAGTTTAATTAAATTATCAAGCATTGAAACTTAATTGAGTAAATAATGAAAAGGCTTAATATGCAATGCCCAGTGACATAGCCTCACCCAAACTAATATCTGTAGAATTGTAAGGTGTTACCGAGACAATAGCTTCCTTTCCATCGCTGTGTGGAGCTCTAGCAATGCCAATAATATTAACACATGAACAACTATAGTTTGCTTTAACCATTTCAGGATCAGCGCTAGAAAAGAATTGCAGGGGATGGAAGTAATTGGATTGAGGATGGAAGTTGATAACTAACTTCACCACATAAATCTGCCATACGCCTTGCAATCAATTTTGGAATTTCTCTGCAATGATGCAGAGCAAGTTTAATCTTTCGACTTCTTCAAGAATATTATTATCATCAACATTAATCCACAAAAAAATTTGATCCAATAAAACAACATTATTCAAAGAGTCGACAATTCCTTTTAAGTGAAATTAATACACAACTCTTCGAGGCAGTAGTTTATATGAAAACTAAAAGACAATGCATAAGTCCAAGAAAATCAGGGAGACACATACAGGCCTGTGCTTGGAGGTTTCAAACTCAAGCTACTTAGTTCTTTGACAAATCTATTAGCTTCTACAACATTCTTTCCGGATAGCATAGACTTTGCAGAACCTGCAAAAGGGCAAGTTGTAATATGCAAACAATCTACAACTTCTACCACATTGCAATCTCTTCCACTTCCCTGCTTTTATTATATGTTTTTTACTCCGGTTTCCTCAGTCTTCAATTAGTTTGTTGGAACATACTTTCTGCATAGGCATTATTACCATTCCAGTTTCAAGCATTTCATTTTCAGAATAGTCCAAAGTACAATACCTTTACAAAGTACTCAAAGAAAAGATAATACATTTACAACCATTACTTGGGGGTAAAATATTATCACCTTAGATAGCAGCCTCCATTTCTTTCCTTTGCCAGGCCGAAGTCGACAAACATAGCTTGGAATCAGATGAAATCATTAACCAAAAATATTCAATGTGGAATAACCTCCAGGAGATAATCTAAAATTAAAAAAAGAAAAAAAGAAAAGAAAAAAAAATAGCTTGTTTCTTCCTCTGAAAAATAGAAGTGTTGATGATTCTCACCTATTTTGAGACAAATTGCTTGATTTCTTCCTCAGTGGTGGTGAAACCGTTTAATCTCACAACAAACGCTACAGGCACCTCTCCAGCTTTCTCATCGATCATGCTGAAAGTAAATGGAAAAGTATTAGCATTTCCTGATTCAGTTTGAGTTTGAGTACATAGAATGAATTAGGATCAGTAGATTTACGGAACAACTGCAGCATCTGAAATTGTAGGATGAGTAAGTAGCAGAGCTGAAATTTCGGCCAGGGCTACTTGAAAGCCTTTATATTTGATAATTTCCTTCAATCTATTAACAATAAATAGCTCATCATCCTCGTTGATGAAGCCTATGTCTCCAGTGTGCAACCAACCTTCTTCATCTATTGTTGTCTTCGTTGATACAGGATCATTCAGATAACCTAAAATTTCAACCATTGATGCAGCACAATTTTTATTACCACCAACTTGCAGAATTAAGAGCAATATTCTGTATGGCCACTAAAGTACATTACTGAATTAAGTTGAGTGCACATCTCCGATTTAATCTAAATAGAATATTAATAGCCAAGATCGTGTTTGACGTGTTAATCAAGTGAACATCTAACAACTAATCTATAAAACCATAATTGTGTCGCTTGTAGAGACGTAACATGAATTTTATTATTAATTCTACACATGATTTTAGCTATGAACTCCATGATAAAAAACCATCATAAAAACCATCACAATTTTATTATTAATGCTATTTTAAGTCTTGTAACAACCATCATAAAAAATTCAAAACTCCATGAATGAATTGTAAAAACTAAGAATACCCAAAACATAGTATAAGGATATACAAAATAGTCAAGTTACTAATCAAAACTCACATAGTCGCACACAAAAGTTAATTGAATAATGATATATTCATCAATCTTGTTCTTTTGAGCAAATTATCAAACAGATTCCGGACGAAGTTCAACTGCTGAAAATAGATCAAAGTTATTAGACAGGTTATAGACAAAATCAACTCCATCACTCAGTGATTTTCATTTTCAATGCCTTCCTCCACAATTTAATTTGTAATAAGCAAAAACTTTAATAACCAAAACATAACCATATATAAAGAAAGATCAAAAATTGACAAACTATCATTCTTTTCTTTCACGCAAATCATCAAACACTTGAAGAACGAAAATTTCACCTGCAACTAAAAGATAAAAAATCTTCAGAAATATAATGGTTCAAACAGAAATTAAACAGATGAAATATTACAAATAAAAAACATAGAAACTTAAGAGGGATTATGGAAAAAAGAAAGAAAGAAAAAGGAGATAGCAGCACCTATAGCGACATATATGCATCCTCTATCTTTTGAATCCAATTTATCAAATTTGAATTCCTGATGTTTGCGTGTAGTCTTTCCTGATGATAATACAAATTTGAAAATATATTAAGAGAGAAAGTGTAGAAAAGAGAGAGAAGAGAGAAAGAGTTGATGAAAAAAGTACTGATCTATACACTAATTTGAAATTTGAAAATTGAATAGATGTCCTTGCAATCGCGGGAGTGAAAGCTTCGCTGAGAAGCCTTGTCTTTTTATCTTTTGTAGCTTCGGTTATACAATCTGTGTTGCCTGCTGTGAGTTGGCAGCAAAAATTGGAGGCCCACGTGCTTCAGCGACGTGTCGACAGCGGAGTGTATCAGGTGGAATGGCAGCAGCTGTAATTAAAAGCATGTTGAAGGGTGATAGTTAAGCTGTCTAAATATACTATGCAGAAGAGGCAAGAGTATTTATTATATACATAGATACATAGATATACATAGATACATAGATACATAGATACATAGATACATAGATACATATATATATATACATATATATATACATATATATATATACATATATATATACATATATATATATACACATATATATATACATATATATATATATATATATGAGAGTATGATTACCCACACAGATTAATAATTACGTACTTATCGATTGTTATTGAACGTGTAATCCAGATATATGACATTTCCGATAAACAGACTAGTTTCGAGAATTATTGTGTTGTAGTTTGAGAATCATTAATTCTCCTATGTTCATTAATAATCAATCGGTGTCAATTAAATATATGTTCAATTGTGATTACAAAGGTTCATTAATGTTTGCTATGGATATAATATTGTTGAACGTGTTTGTTGATCAGGATATGACAATTCGACTACTCAGAATGTTACATTAACATCATCAAATTTGTAACCGTTATTTAATATCTTATTGAATCAACCTTAGATTAGCTAGTTAAGTTGTATATCAATAAACACTGATTTTAGTAGGTTACACTATAGTCGAATGATTTTATAGGTACACTTATATATATACTTGATGAACATGTATTGTACAATATATATATATATATATATATATATATATATATATATATATATGGCTTCTCAGTGGGTAACTAAAAAAAAGTAACCTCGTAACTCAACTCTGAACCCTTAGATTATAAATAGAATGGACGTATAACTATACATACACGTTGCATTATTTTCTAAATGGTGAACGCACGCACATCAGATAACACCTCTCCGCTAACATTATGCACCCACGCACGCACATCAAATAACACCTCCCCGCTAACATTAAGCACCCACTAAGGTCATTCCTTTCATTTCTGTAGTAACCGACGAAAGTCGCATACTCTGTTCTGTATTTACATGTATGTATGTGCTGTTTATATTATTATTTTAATGAGGTATTGTATATTTCTTGTTCTGTATTTACATGTATTTACATGTATGTATGTGCTGTATATATTATTATTATAATGTGATTTTGTATATTCTTTGAAAAGAAGTTTTTGTGTTGCAGGGATCACTATGTCTCCCATTAGTTAATGTAGATTTCTTGCTTTAAAATCAGTGTTCTGTATGTGTGTTATATATTTTTATGCTCTATTTTTTTTATTAATATTTTATTTTAAATAGCATTTTTTATGTTTTGACTCTTGCTTATTTTTTTGTGAGTATGACTTTTGCTTATTTATTTTTGTTTTATGTTCTGTATTTTTTAAAAGGTAACTTATCATTCAAAACAAATTATAAAACACAAAAATAACAAAATATTTTATAAGAACCACAAAATGCAAGAAACAAAAAAAGAGAAATTCAAAAAATAAATCAATATTTAAATATATTTCAAGATAATAAATAATGTCTATTATGTATTAACATTGTGTGTTTTGTATTTTTTTTATCATTGCATACATAATTTTTTAAAAAAAATTATATATTTTCAGTTTTTTAATTTATTTTCAGTAATATGTTCCATATTTATTCATCTTGCATGTTTTTATCGCAAGTTCTGTATTTTTGTATTTTAATAAAACTTTTTATTATATGTACAACATATTTTTTTATTGCAATTCAGGCAAGTATTGAGCACTATGTATGCATTATCTTTGTTTTTAATTTTGAGCCTTTAATGTTCTGTATTTAATTTTGTACAAATGTTATGTATTTTGTTTGTTGTGTATTTTATATTAACTATTTTATATATGACCATATATATAGTGTTGTAATTTTCTTAAAATATGGATTTTGGAAATAAAAAAACACAATAAAAAGTAAGTTATGTATATCATAAAAATGTAAAAACGTGAAGAAGATAAAAGTAAAAAAGAATATATAATATTAAAATAATATGAGAAAGGAAAAGATAAATATTATCATTCAACCGTGATCACATGTCACATGCAGTTATTTTAATGAATTGTACTAGGGTGAAGTTTGGTGCACAGGAAGGCGCTCATCTTCTTTATCTATCCTACGGTCCATCTTTGAGTTCCCCATTTACTCGATTAAAATACGGTCCATGTTTGAGTTCCCCATTTACTCAATTAAAATAGTTGCTCAATGAACCATCCCCTATATATATATATATATAAGTCTATTATATATAATTATCATTATAATTATATTTCTATGGTCCAAGCATTAGATTTTATGAATAAAAATATATACAATAGTTTTTCCAGAAACAGCCCTTGTGGAAACTGTTTTGGCACAAGCCTTTTTTATTTGTCGGAAGAAAACAGACACAACAATTATTTAGGACCAAACCATTGTGTAATAAATACAACGGTTAAGTAGACAAAGCCATTGTAGAAAGTGAACTACAATGGTTTTCCTAAAAACCCGTTGTACATAAATTATTAAAGAAAAATAGTACAAAATTAGAACTCTTGTGTCATTTATACTCATGCAACACATGTGTGTTGAAAAACCGTTGTCTATTAAATACTAGAAGACGAATATGACCTTTTATAATAAGACAAAAATTATGATCATGACTACTTTTGTTATAAAAAGCATATAAATAAATATAAATTTTTTTAAAAATATAGTACATGACTAATATTGATATATATATTAACATCCGTACGGTTGGATCATCAAAAAAAAAATTTAAAAATTAATACGGAGCAAATCATATAGATAACAAAAGTTCTATTCAGTACATCCTATACTGTAAGCATAAAAGATATACTAATACTCATCTTCGAACCACAAAATTATTTTTTTATTACAAATCAATTTTTAAAATTGATTGTTATTTAATATCTTATTGTTAATAATACATCATAAAAATAAATTTTATCAATTTGTTATTGAATATGTAACAAAATTTGTTATTGTTAAGAAAATTTGTTATTTAATATATGTTCAAGTGTGATTATAATGATTCATTAATTGTTGCGTAACTATCGATATAATATTGAATGAGTATATTGATCGAGATATGACAATTCGAATAGTCAGACTATATTGGATCGACCTTAAGTTATTTATTTATTTATATTTTTTCGTAACATATTTCTTTGGTCTATTTGGTTTTATGAATAAATATATATGAAACGGTATTTTCATAAAGCGCCATTGTGGAAACAACTTTAACACAAGCCTTTTTTAATTTGCACCATAAAAATGGTTGTCGAAAGAAAGCTGACACAACAGTTATATAGTTATAAACCGTTGTGTCACTAATACAGCGGTTTTTCGTAAAGAGTCATTGGGAAAACTTCTTTAGCACAAGCCATTATATATACGAAGCCGTTGTTATATGAAGACAACGGTATTGTTGTTGAAAACCGTTGTCGTTATATATTTGTCGGGACCAGCGCATTTAATTACTATATCTTTGTCGGGACATTAAATTACAGTTTCTTCCTCCCCCTACAATTTCAACCTAAAACTTTTTCTCCCCCCAAATTCAACCTAAAACTTTTTCTCCCCCCTACAATTTCTTTCTCCCCTACAGTTTCAAACTTACATCGATTTGAAAATCCATTTGAAAATCGTTGCTCTCTATCGATCTCTACAGTTGCTATGCTCTGCCTCTGAAACTGGACAACTTAGGCTTGCTCTGGTTCCTCTGCATTTAGGTGAATAATTATGATTTGAGCTAATTTCTTGCTATGCTTTTGTTTTTTGTTATGCATTTAGGCTTTGTTCTGTTTTAAGTTTCGTTTTGCTTGGAGTTTTTAAGTGATGAGTTATAAACAAGTGACCCACTGCTTTGGCTATAGATTTAAGTGAATAATTACGATTTGAGCTAACATCTTCTTTTGCCTTGATTTTCGTTTTGCTTTGAGTGAATTTATGTGTCCAATTTTTGACAAGTGAGTGACCCACTGCTTTGGCTATGAATTATTTACATCTTTTGTTTAATTCAAACAGCCTTGATATCTATTTTGACAAGTCTGTCCAATTTTTAATTAAGTGTATATTGTTTTAAGTGTATAGTTTTTTGTGTACGTTGCAGTTAGGAATTAGCTGATTTTGTGCATTTTTATATAAAGAATGGACAGGGACTGGTTGAAGGCTGATAGAAGATCAAGGGAGTTTCAAAATAGAGTTGAAGAATTGTTGATGTTTGCGTTTGAGAATGGATATGATGAAAATAAAATTAGTTGTCTATGTCTGAAATGCGCACATAGTAAATCATGGAAAGCTCGAATAGTGAGAGATCGTCTTTTCCAAAATGGTATTGATCCGATGTACAAGTCACTATACCATAGATTGCATTTAGCAACCCCTGAAAATAGTTGCTATATTATAAAAAATCATTGCAATAACGTCTATTGCAATGATTTTCAAAAAATCGACCGTTAACTTTGCCCCCGTTGCCATAGGGGCTTTTTTGCAATGAATTAACATATGTATTGCAACAAGTTCAATTCATTGCCAGATCCGCATATTGCAACAACTTTTCCTCTGTAGCAATGCTATTTAAATCATTGCTATAGTTTGTTCTTTTATTGCAACAAAATTTGCAACACTTTTTTTTTGGTTTAAACATTGCCATATAGCACCTGTGACAACAAATTTTGGTCCTAATGCATTGTTATTTAAATGATTTACAATACCAAAAGTAACCTCTAAGGCAACATTATAATCATATATTGCAACAGAATGAATAAAAAAAATTGACATGATCATTTCAAATATATATTAATCCACCATTAAAAGTTCAACACCAACAAATCCCAAAAACAGTACTAACGCTATTACCAACCACAACTATGATCATTCCTAGACAACCACAACCAAGATGAGTACCATAGTTACTAAATAAAAAAACAATTTCGAGTTTAGAAATGGAAATAGGCCAAAATAGATGAAGTACATCAAATTTTTGACATCAAAATGGGCCAAATCTAGATCACAGTACAACTAAGTACAACTAATCATGAATATGAAGCTGCATTGCTATTGGCATTCGACTCATGTTAATTCTGACCACCGGCACATAATTCTTCTCAGCCAAATGTCCGAGGATTGTCTTCAGTTTTTGTTAAGTTTATCCTCCATATCATAATCTTTAATTAGAGATCTTCAAGTCCATTGATATCCTACACCAACAAGTATATAATCATGTCATATATCCATTAGAATAATAAAAATAAATAAATAAATAAATAAAACTCTATCAACTATCTAAAACACTTGTTCCAGAGGACAACTTAGCTAATTCTAATTTTACATTACAATATATAAAGCTGTATTGCATGGCTATATATACACTACAAATGATGACCGAAGGGAAAACACTTGTATCTGGACTTGCACTTTTCTTTTTTGTATGTTTCCCATTAGACTTGGATATATATTCTTATAAATTTTTAATCATGGAGATTGTTGCCAACGATGCCTGTGATGCCCACAACCAGGGCCACACTCCCATAGTTCGACGGAACATTTTATTGATTGAGAGTTTTTTTAATAAATAAATGATTAAAAAACTCATGACTGACCTATACATGAACATAGATGATGAATAGATTAGTGTAATCGATACAGAAGAATACCCTTGCAGCAACAGCGACACTAGACCACCACCAGCTCATTTTCCTAGCTCTCCTGTAAATCAGAATGATATGCCTGATGTATGTTATATTGATAGGGAAAGAGTCCTTTATATAGGCTTGATACAAGAATACAAAGTATGTACATATTTGCTGATTACTACAAGATATTCTAAGCTGAAGACACAAAAGATAAATCCGAGGATATCAGGAAACTAATGATTTTTCACTATAAAATTCTACAAATAAGTCGAAGATCAGTAATATTACTTGGTCTTTTCTTTCTTGCTTTGTAGAACTATGTCCTTCATACCAAGCTTCCTCATGAATGTCAAATTCTCTTGCAAGAAGTCCCTTTGTAAGTGAGATCAAATTATCTTATTTTTGTTTTTTGGCCGGTTAATTCTTCGAAGAAAAGGTCTTAATCTTCTGTTACTAAATTTGTGATTGGTCATGCTTAGTTCTAATATGCATGAATTCTTTATGTATGTAATCTGTTATCTTGCAATAAATATGTAGCTGCTTTTAGTTAGATGATCGTCAAAAGTGTTGATCCAATAAGATTGCTAGAACAATTGAAACAATGAGAGAGCCCCAGGCACTTCCTTTTGTTGCTCTGTAGTTTATCTATTGCAGCAGACACTTTTAGAGCAACACCAAATTAAAAAAATTCAACATAATAAACCAGAAAGAAGTTCCAAATGAAGAACAGTTTCAAAAAGTTTTGGAATATGTTGCAGTTTTGGTGCCCAAGTAACAGAAGATATGTGCCATGTATAATTCCAGTGTGCACTGTGCGCATTGATGAATATTGAAAATACTCAGACACACTACACTTTTTTGGGGAGGAAATATGTTATGCCAATCATTATAATTCAAGTACCTTTATGGCATACTTATGCAAGGAGTAAGATGGAGGAGATTCACCCTTTTGTGCATATGCTGATGTAGAACATAGAAGCACCAGCGTGCTACAGACAATGAACATCATGGTCTTCTCCATAGAATCTTCAAATTCCTGAAATTTAAAGATCTAATCGCAGTTAGATCTGGCCATCTGGGCATAATAACATCACCAATATATCAGATTACAACTTGAACTGTCACATATATTAAAAAAACAATCTAATTAGAGGAAACCAACTTTGTAATCTAGAGCAGAACTGTGTTTAGCTAGATCTCAGCCTTATGAACACGATCGCAATATAAGTAGATAACTACGGAATTAGATTTCCAAGTCCAATAACTCAATAAATGTATTGCAGTTGCTAAGTGCACGCTTTAAGCAGCTCAAACTTCCTCAAGATTCTCTTCGAAAAAAAGATCAAGATTCCATTTCATGAGCTCTAAATAACTACAGAACCTTTGCCCAAATGTGAATCACCACAGAAACACTAACTTAAGCAATGCAGTAAATGAAATCCAATGGCTATGAATATATAAAATCAGGAAACTGAACTTCCCTCGAGATCATCTCCAAAAATTCAAATCAAGATTCATTTTGGTATATTAACAAACAAACAACACCCCTAAATTAATAAACAAACAAATAAAACACCTAAATTAACAAACAAACAAAATCCCTAAATTACCAACTCATAATTAAACAAACCTATGACCTAATTAAGAACATAAAACTCTTACTTTATCAAAAAGTAGACCCGATTAACAACATCTTACTCCTTTCTAAACCACATCTAAACCATCTAAACCATTATTTACTCTGAGTTATTAGAGGAGGAAGATAATACCTCTCCATCTTACTTGCATCCATCTCTTTCGCCTTTCTTCTCGCTCGACTCCTTCTATCTCTCTCCGTCTCCCTTGCCCTCTCTCTCTCTCTCTCTCTCCGTCTCCCTCTTTTTCTTTAGTCGACCGAGTGTCTGTGAGTGTGAGGTGAGGTTCTGGCCTTTTACTTTTTTTTGATTAAGCGGGCAATTTATTTTTTATCCCGCCTCTATATTTTAATTGGCCCGCCAATTTTTTGGGCAAAAAAAATATCATCTACTGCAATGCTCTTTAGTAAGGTTGCAAAAGATGGTTCGTTTTATACCCCTTTCAAATATTGTAACGAAATTTTGATTCTATTGTAATGATTTTTTCAGCATTGCAATAGACTGATTTTATTTTTGCAGTTGCAACGATTTTAAGAAAATTTTCTTTTGAGTGGTTGCAATATCCAATCTATGGTATAGTGAGTGTTAGATTTGGCATGAAGATTTAGATATGGGACAAAGTCAGGCTGCTGCTCAAGTAACTGGCAGTTCCGAATCCGTGGATCAAATGCGGATGAGAGCGGAAAATGTGGATGGTGATGATGATTCCCTGGACTCCTTAGATTTGTTTAACCATGTTCAATCTGAACATGAACCCCTTTATCCGGGATGTGAAGGATTTACTAAAATGGAGGCTTTAGTAAAATTATACAATCTCAAAGCAAAATATCAATTGTCTAATGGTGGCTTCTCTGAACTTCTGCTGCTGGTTGCCTCTATGGTCCCGGAAGGCAACACTTTTCCTTCTTCATTCAGCGAAGCTAAAAAATGTTTGTGTGTTTTAGGAATGGAATATGGGAAAATACATGTTTGCCCGAATGATTGCCTATTATACCGTAGAGAGAGAGGAAGATGAGACGAGGTGCTTCATTTGTCAAGCCTCTAGATGGAAGTTAAACAAAAAAGGAGATGAATTAGAAGGGGTGCCTGCCAAGGTCTTGTGGTATTTTCCGTTAATACCACGTTTGAGGAATTTGTTTAGTTCACCTAAAACAGCAAAGGATTTGACTTGGTATGACACTGAGAGATTAAAGGATGATAAGATGAGACATCCGGCTGATTCAAAAACATGGAAAGAAGTAGATGCAACATGGCCAGAGTTTTCTTCAGATTCTAGAAACCTACAGTTAGCTTTATCATCGGATGGATTCAATCCTTTTCACAACATGAATATTGATTACTCTTGTTGGCCAGTCTTGTTGTCTATCTATAATCTTCCTCCATGGCTCTGTATGAAGAGGAGGTATATTATGCTATGTTTGTTGATACCGGACCAACTCAACTGGGCAATGATATTGACATTTTCTCTCAACCACTTATACAGGTTTTACAAAAGTTGTGGCATGGAAAACAAGTTTATGACGCATACAAGAAGGAGTATTTTTTGCTTAGATGCATTTTGTTGTGGATAATCAGTGATTATCCAGCCTATGGCAACTTGTCAAGCAACATTATCAAAGGGTATAATGGTTGTCCTATTTGTATTGATGAAACATAAGCAACAAGATTGGTACATTATCGCAAGTGCGTGGTCATGAGGCACCGTAGATGGTTGCCCCGTCATCATCCGTA
The DNA here is from genome assembly GCF_001625215.2 of Daucus carota subsp. sativus. Classification (NCBI taxonomy): domain Eukaryota; kingdom Viridiplantae; phylum Streptophyta; class Magnoliopsida; order Apiales; family Apiaceae; genus Daucus; species Daucus carota. The sequence goes on from NC_030382.2 coordinate 15,626,521, forward strand.
TCGCAAACAGAAACAGGCTTTTGATAACACCGTGGAAGAGGAAATTGCTCCGGTTCCATTAACCGGAGTGGAGGTTCTTCAAAGAGTACAACATTTACAGGGCCATGTCTATGGTAAGACACAACACAAACCTCGAATAAAAAGAGGCGATCCTCGACCAGTTTGGAAGAAGGTTTCAATATTCTTTGAACTTGATTATTGGAAGTTTTTGCCGGTTAGGCATGTTCTTAATGTGATGCACATCGAGAAAAATATATGTGAGGCTTTACTTGGCACTCTTCTTAACATTCCTAAGAAGATAAAAGACAAGGAAACCATCCGTCTTGACATGGCAGAAATGGAAATAAGAACGGAATTGCGGCCACAAACTCTAGGGAAAAAACAGAAGTTACCAGTGGCGTCTTGGAACCTGACTCATTCTGAAAAGAAAACAGTTTGCTCCTCTTTTCTCGGCATGAAGTTGCCTGATGGTTTTTGTTCCAACATTCGGAGTCTTGTATTAATGGAAACACTTAGACTCACTGGAACGAAATCTCATGACTGTCATATGATTTTGCATCATCTGCTCCCAATTGCAATTCGGTCCTCAGTAGAGAAACAGTTTGGGAACACTATTATTCGGTTTTGTCTCTTTTTCAAGGAAATCTGCAGTAAAGTTATTGAGGGTGATAAGTTGGAGAAAATGCAATCTCAGTTGGTAGAAACTTTATGCCATCTTGAAAAATACTTTCCTCCTTCCTTGTTTAATTTAATGTTCATCTCTCGGTCCATCTTGTACGATGGGCCCAACAAAGATGTTCCTATATTCAGTGGCTACAAAGTGGATGGTGTTACCTATAGTACCAAGGATCGCGATGAGACACATCAAGTTCAATGTAGTGGTGTGTGCGTACAAGCCCATACAATGGTTGTGGAGGGTAAGGATCAAAGTATAGAGCATACTTCACCTATATTTTATGGTGTGGTAAAAAGTATATGGGAGTTGGATTACAACAACTTTAGGATCCCTCTTTTTCGTTGTAAGTGGGTAGATATGAACAAAGGGATTAAAGTCGATGATTTGGGATACACATTGGTTAATTTAAACAAGTTAGGATTTTTAAATGATCCATTTGTGTTAGCAAAACATGTTAAGCAAGTTTGTTACATCGACGGTCCTCTTGATAAGTTATGGTCCGTTGTGTTAAAATTACCCGAGAAAAGGTACCATGATGAGAATGAAGATGAGATTGAGGGATCCGTAGAAGTGGAACTTGAGAACGATTGTTTTATGCCGAATTTGTCGGAAGTTGACTTAGTTGAGGAGGACTTGGCTAGTTATATTCGGGATGTGGATGAACTAATAGCACTTTCGTGATGTAATTTCATTTGACTTATTCGAATTTTTAACTACTTGTAATTGATTTGTTGATGGACTGCTGTTATTATGCCCATCTTTGTTGTTATGAAATTGAACTCTTGTTGTTGGTAAAATTTGCAAGGAGTTTGGTTGTTGGCAGGTGGGAGCTGGGGTTTGCTTAAATTTAATTTTTTTATATGTTCTGTGAATCAGACAACGGTTTATGATAAAAAAAACACTTGAATAAGAGACAAAGAAACAATACAGCAGAAACCCTTGTCTCTTACTATAGTCACACAACACTCTAATTATGAACCCTTGTCTAAAACCAATTCAACCATTAACTAAAAAAAACACTTGTCTAATTACAACAATGGTTTCCAGAACCATTGTCTCCTTATTATTCTCACAATACTGACCAAAACAGTTGTGTAATCGTTCACCTAAACACAACACCACTATTTAAAACAGTTGTCTGACCAAAAACTTGAGACAACGGGTTGGAAACTATTGTCTGAAAGATTGTCACTCAATACAACATAAACCGTCGTCTGAGCGCTTGTGTTAAACAAAACCACTGCTTGCAAAACACTTGTCTGTTTTGATTTTCTAGACAACGGTTTAAAAGACATGTAAGAATCATGGTTCAGACAATACTTTCTGAATGCTGAGAATTAACAGTTGTCTGTCGCTTTCATGCAACACTTTTTCGACTGAGCGTTGTCTGATGAGTGTTGTCTGATTGTGATTTTCTTGTAGTTTTTGAAATTAATTTTGCTGAAGAGAAAAATAGTATTTCGCCAACATCCAAATCAGTTATAGCTAAATACCTAATTATATTTTATCAACCACATCCACCTTATTTGTTTTTTTGGGTTGGTAAACAATTCATCTTATTTGTCATGTGTATAATTTTGGTCTTTCAAACTAAACAGTATATTTTTTAACGGTACAATCAGCCTAGACTTTCTTTTCATGCAAACTTGCTCTTTGTTAGGATCTTTTAACATATGTTACTGGCTGTCCGAAATATTGTGTCTTGTTTTTTGATCTCTCTAAAATAATGTGTCTTTTTTTTTTATCTTGTTCTTTTGATATGATATTGGTTGTTGTGAAAGACATTTATTAAGACGCATTTTATGTCCCCTTCAAGGCATTTACTTGCACTTGCTCGATGGAACCCTCCACGCCTATGACATGATTTCTCAGGAAATTCGGGCGGCCGAAGAACCTGAATTTGAGACTTTCTACACCAAAATATTCTCTTCATTTTCATGTAGGCTCACGCTAAGGGCGAGAGAAAGATTGAATTAACCTCAACAACTCGTGAAATTTTATCACAGACCCCTATTTCGCCACTTCAGCACCTTGTGATATTTGAGAAGATCATTACGAGCCCTCAAGAATCAAATTATCATTATATTATTCCTTTTTCTCTGCTGAGCTCTACCCCGCCCGCATTACCTTTGGAAAGTTCTTGCTATCGCCAGATATAAGTGAAGGAATAGGTTGGAGCTATGACGCTGACCTTCTTTTTCTTAAAAAAGGAAAGGGCTTGATCAGCTATGCACATGAGCGCACTTCCCCGATTTCCCTTTACAAGTAGGGGGTCCCGTGGTTCCTATGCCGCCGCCCTTCCCGGTCCTTTACTTTTAGTGTTTCGTCCCGAAGCGATAGCTTCTAACTAGTTTAGTGGATAAGATGGCTGCGCTCCAGCTCACTCAAGAATGGGACGGCAGTGGTCCGCCGACAAGCTCATTCTGATCTTGGACACAATACATTGGAATCCTGAAGTTCTGATGGGCCCAACTCTCATCCATTTTTTTAGGCATTATTTGACGGTTAAGGGATTAAAGAAAAGAACCGTGGTCAGCTGTTACCTGAGCCTCTTCCTTTCGTGCAGTTAAGTCTTTCTCGTCGAAACCTGATTACAGTTTGGATGCTTCTCCATAACCAAATAACTTTCTCCGGCATTAATTAGTACAGATATCGAACTCGTACTTCGTCTTCATCAGTAGTGGGAGGAGCCCGGGGCTTAATAGGGTAGGGCGGCTAATGAACTAATACGACTTTCTCCCAAATAGTTCCTGTGGGCGGAGCACCCTTTTCAAGGCCACGACGCGGGAGCAGATTCCCCACCGGCAGGGGAAAAGAGACGGCTTTCTCTGTTGGGAGTCCTCAAAGGAGGAATAACGCATCCGCTAGTTTGATAAGCCAATGGAAAAACAACCATAGCTTGATTTTGACACTCAAGCGGCTTAGTTAGCTAAAAAATCAAGATATACAAATGCCATACAGGATGCCCCCGCATGCACAATTAGTGCTTGCTGCTGCCAGCTTCCTTATTGTTGAGTTTCGCATACATGTTATTATGCCATTGCTGATTTGGTAATTAGTTAGAATTGTAATATTTTATTGTCTCTTTTTTAGCTTAAGTACTAATCCTATAAGTTAGGGATATGTTTAATTATCTAGTTTGTCACTAAAGTGAGCCAAAATCCAAATATATTAAGTTAGTCATTGAACTGAAAACGGTATCAAGATGTATCAAGATGGTCACAAACTTGCTCGATTTAGTATTTAATGCATATTCATGATATTAGTGCAATTATATTTGACAACCATGTTAACTTTTAATATTTAATGTTACGTGCAATAATTTCCTCTTCAAATTATTAGTATAGAAATATTTAAGCCTGATTAGTAATAACCTTAAATTATGTCTTTTTAATGAAGAAAAGCCCAAAGTATTTAAGCAGAAGTATTTATTTTTTTTATGATAAGATTTCTGATTGAGACAAGCATTTTTTAGATTGATATGCTCACGTAATGTATTGGTAACATATTTGCAAAGTTATTTGGATTGATATCAATCTCCTACCATAATATATGCATTATGCTTATAATTAGCAAGGATTTAAGCGTGTCTATTGGCTCATTCTACAATGTCTAAGATAATTTCCTTTAATAAGCTCATGCTACTTATGCTATAATAAGGACTTCTAGAGAATAAACTCGACCCATCTCTTTCTGGAGTGAAAGTATTTCATCGTTTGTATTTGCACTGTTGTAGCCATGTTCAGCTTACTATCAACCTTGAACACTAGCAGAACTGATTGGAGAATCTGGGTCTGATCATCAAGAATTTGGCCCAGGAAATCAATTGATGGGAATGTTGCTGGTTATAACCTAATCATGATCAACAATAAGGTTAGACACTCGAACATGTACATGATATAACTTTTCTTTCATGCTTAACACACTATCTTTAATATATTACCACAAATATTTGTCTTCCTTACTATAGAGTACAGATCTTCATGCATATGTCAAGGCTGAGATATGGAACCTGTTCAATAATTACATTACAGTAGGAAACATATTTGAAGTTTCAACGTTTTACGTTAGGATGGCATCTGGGAGATTCAGGCCAACTCGATCAGTCGTGTCCGTGGTCTTCTGTATGCATACCACTCATGTCAGCCTGTCAAGCGACTCATACGGTGATATACCGAGGTACAAATTTGATATTTTGCAGATGGAGCAGATAATTCAGCGTGCTAAGAAAGACAATAGTGATCAGACATTTGCCATGGGTGAGATTATTGTAGATTTAAATTTTGGCAATTTAGAGAATCCTTTCTAATATGTGATCAAATTTTATGCAGATGTTATAAGAGTTGTTGAGAACGTTCAACCTCTGCAGATTATCAACACACCATGTGGGAATGTTCGTTTGATTAAAATGAGTCTGGGTGATGGACTGTATGTATCCGCTTATTACCCATATTAACGCTATAATTACTGCCCAGTTGTATTAATAATTGATTTAACGACTAAAACAAGTTATTCTACCTGTGTACAAGTCAATCATAATGTGTGCATCTATGGGGAGATCTAACGAATGATGTGAATCCTATATACCAAGATTTGTTGGAACGACCGGTCATATCAATCATGTCAAGTGTTATCGTGCCGAATCACATAGGTTAGAGTCACATAATTTTCCATTTGTTAATATGTTTTTTATTGTTCAATTTTTCTGGTTTGCTAATCTTCTATGAAAACATCCACGTGTTTGTAGGAGTGGTTTCAATCACGAATATACCGGCAACGAGATAGGTATTGCTATATTTTTAACATGAGAGATAGGTATTGCTATATTTTTAGTTGATTGCATTAGTTGGTAGATTAAGCTGCATGATTAACATTGATTGCAAATATTCTCTACTAGCATGTTGGATGGTGATGGACACGAGGACAGGCTAAATGTCTAGAATTACTGATGTTGGCCTCTTTCATTTCAATATTGTCTTTGTTTTTCTTTCAATATTCTAAGTGATAATTAGAAGAAATTGGGTTGCAACAAGATGTTATTAATTTACATAGATTGTCTTTTGTGTCCCAATGGCCATCCCCGATAAAGAATATGAATCCAAGATTGAATTAATGGGAGTAAATTTTTCATTATCCACAAGACGTATTACTAATATTTCAAGATAAGTTAGTAATTTAATTAAATATACGCGAGTAAGTTTTCACGGTAGTTATGATTTTATACTGGACTAAGAAAAGTTTAATTATATTTTATCAAAAAAATTTAACTGTAAGTTGGACAAGACGATTTAAAATTATTAATAAAGACATATACAAAGTTTTTTAAATAATTCTATGATGGAAGAATTATATCTTCTTAGAAATCAAGAGACTATAGCATTTTATATAAGAGAATTATATCTAACCATAAGAACATTAAAGAAGGTTATACTTAGGTTATAGTGATTATAAAACTAAGAATTGAATTATGTCTGATCTTAAACAGTACACAAACCCTGACTCCCCAAGTATTAAAGAACGTTACTTTTATTATACTTGATATTATTATGTATCAAGAGCTTTTGAAATGAATTTTGTAACACTTAATTCTATAATATATAATAATTTATAATATACATATATAAGAGAACTTCTAAAGTGAATTATGTTAAATCTTACCCTAAATTTATTTAATAGCTACATGAAGAAGAAAGAAGACATTTATTTATAACTTGAATCATTCTGCCTTATTGAGCTCGATACTATGCAATGCATTAGAATTTTCTTTACTCTCGATCATGATGCAGTAATTTTCATGAGAGAATGGTAAGAAATTCACTTCACCATTATATGATATTTCATATCATTAGATTAATCTATTTATGCTATGTGTTGATAGAGGAATTTGGTGAATCAACAAACGTGAGGTTCATTGCCGGAATATGGTGTAGCGTGGTGTTGATTTCACGGAAACCCGCCGTAGGATGGTGGTTTTAGGTGTTTGAGGGTGGCTGAGATCAAGGGAATATATTTCTGCTCTCGTTCTCACAACTTGCGATATATCCCCTTGATGTGCCTACGTACCCCTTTATATAAGGGATCAAGCCGTACGTAGTTCTGTTGAGCCAAGACTCCTAGTTTGATCAGGACTAGGCCTCTTGGGGATAAGACCAACCTTAAGCCGGTGACTTATCTCTTAGAGTCTCCAGTTAGAATTAAGCCTTGAGATTGACTACCTCAGACTCATAGTCCAAGTACATCACGGATACGACATTATTTCCACTACGAGAGACAACACTAACCGCTAAGTTTCATAGCATGGAGGAGACGTCTAGTAGAGCCGTGACCAATTCCTTGAGGTGTAGGGACGCGTCCTTACCTCCTAGTGAAGGTTCTCACTAAGAGATAAGACAATTGAGGAGCCAAGTTACACGATCGTCTCAATCCCCCAATGAGGCCTAACTCACCAAAATACATGATTCAGACATATGACGGCCTTCATGTTACCCCTGAGGGCCTTCAAGAGCCATGATCACCTCAAGCCCCCACACATGGGTTAACTCGGCAGATAGTAGGATTGAGGATTGTAGATCATGCCCGGATGATCCCGGGAACTATCAGATGAGCTTGATAACTACCAAATGAGCCTAGCAACTAGTCTTCATGTTCCTCAGAAGGGTTGGTCTTCGTATCCCTCGGAAGGGTCGTCATTATATCCCTCGGAAGGGTCGTCATTGAGACTCACTCATTCTCTCACATAATGCACTTACATGTGGGCGCGACCCCTGAGGGCGCGCCCTAGATCTTCATCCTGTCCCACCAAAGGCTCGCAGCCTAAATACCTCCGCCTTGTAAGGCCACGCCCTCGGAATCATACCGAAGAGGGCGCGCCCCTTGTCCAAATCATATGGCCAAATTCGGCCATAAGAAGTACTCCCTAGATTTATTAGACATCAAAGATGTCTGGGAAATCTTCTTAAAATTACAACAGTCTTTGATCATCGCCTCTGCACCAAGGGCGCGCCATCATGTAAGGGCGCGGCCTCTACATCCCGGGCTATTCATCTTAATTATAATTTGTAATGATTCGGCCGTTACACGCGTTTGAATTCGTGGGACAGCTGGCAAAAACCAACTATTCCCTATAAATACCCTCCTTCATCTTTCCTCCTTCATTTCCTCTCTTCTCTCTCTTCACAACACCACAACGGCGACCTAGAATCCCATCCGGCGAATCCACCATTTTCCGGCGATTTTCTTGCAATTTCACTCCGTCAAATTGATTCTTTGACTCTTAACGTACATTTTCATGACTATTTCATCGATTTTCGCCGAGTATTTTGTTAGATCTAGGCATGTGACTATTCAAATACCGCAGTGTTCTTCGCCCTTTTTGTATAGTGTTCATGTGTATGTATATGTATGTATAGTCTTTTATACACATTTGATTCATGAAATGCTAAGTAATAATTTTGCACATCTGTTTGTGCCCGTAGGCGTTACCCATCTCAGGGCGCTCCCCTTGTTGGAGGTGCGCCTTTAGCCATTCGCATTTTCACAAATGTTCAATTGTTCATGCGCGTAGCATAGGCTTCCTCGTAGATCCTTTTAGCAACTTGTCCACGAGCGCGCTCTCGGCGTGTTAGGTCCCGATACGATTGTAGAAGGGGGGGTTGAATACAATCGTCACAAAATTCGCGCGGAATAAATCTGATTTAGATAAAACAGGATAATCAGATTTTAATTAATTAAATAAACAAGGTTCAAGTAAAAAGTTATTTAAACTTGAAAGTCGTTATTAAATTAATTAAGGTTCAGTTTTAAAGTCCACTAGTTCATAGAATAAATTTGACAGGAAGTATTCTAACTTAGCGGTATAAAACAACCGAATGATCAAAGCACAGAAAACTGTGGATTTAACGAATAGCAAGTTTAGCACAACTTGAAAGCTTTTCAATACTTTGAACATTTTGAAATGAAGAAAGTGAAGGCTTATTTATAGGCAAGCACTTTGAACTAGTATGACATTGCTAGGAATGACATTCTAGCCAGATATGACATTTAAACACAAAGCCATGCCATAGAACAAAGAAGGAATGACATAAATAAACAAAGTCATGCTGAAAAGGAAGAAGGAATGACTTTCTTTGAGCTTGTCCTCCAAGCTAAGCATGGCATGACATTCTTGAGCTTGGCCTTCAAGCAACACTTGGCATGACATTTTAAGTCATGCAAGCCATATAAGGTATGACATATGGAAATGTCATGGAGAGGCACATGGTATGACATTCTCTAAGAATGTCATGCCCACTTCAATTCGGATGTACGCCTGCTGCTTCAGTAAGACGAAAATTTAAGTTTATAAACTTTCGTCCTTTAGCCAGCTCCTTAGAAATGCTTTTAATCCCGCACAGCTTATAATCTTTAATCAATAAATATTTAATTTAATCCAGAAATTATAAAAATAAATATCTAATATTATTAGACATTTATAAATATAATTTTCTAATTAATTAAAATATTTATTAATATAAATAAATCCTTACGGTCCACGCTGCGGTCTCTAGAGGGCCGGGAACCGGACTCCTTTTGCCTTGCAAATAATATTTTAATTCCATCCGGGGTTCCAGCTTTAAGATTATATCACTTTCCATAGCATTGGTGATAATTCTTTTTCCTCATAGTCAGACAAGTCTAAGATTCGGTCTCCTGTGGGTCTAGAACCGGATCCCTTTTGCTTTGAAAATTATAAATCAATTCCAACCGGGTTTCCAGCATTAAGAATATATCACACTCCATTGCGTTGGTGATAATTCTTTTTCCCATAGCTAGACAGGTCTGAGCGGCGGTCTCCTTGTCCTTCCTTTTAGCCTTCTTTCTTTTGCTTTCTTTTTGTAAATTAATTCTAAATCAATTAACTTATTAATAAACTTAATTATCAAATTAATTCAAATTGAATTAATTTAACAACTAAATAAATTAATAGATATTAATTATTTAACAAAGAATTAATTAAAAAGTGTATATCCCAGAAAGCAAATGTCTTGAGCCTTCGTCTTGATCATCACTCGGCTTGAACGACCACCTTCCTTTGATGTTAAATATTCAATATACATAGCTGACACACAAATGTACTGTCTGGTTCATCTGTGCCTAACTAAATTGAATATTCTCCATCAATTAAACATTTGAGCTGTGGTCGGGTCTTCGAATCTTCGTCTTCTAGTTCAACTTCATTTTAGTACACATATGGAATCTCTGATGAAATAAATACTTGAATCTTCGTACCTTCTGAACTCCTTGAACTGCTACACAATTTATTTAGCACCGAGGCTTGATCATATGAAATGAACTTCTTCCAGTGGCTTGTAGCGGATATCTTGGAATTCTTCTAACATTCTGATTCTTGTATCCACTTTACTTTCTTGATCTGATTCCAGCTAAACTATCTACTACCATAAATTATCAGAGACTAATCCAGGTTGAGTTACAAGTTGAGTTACAAGTTGTCAGGTCATCAAACACAAGTTGAGTTATCACCGGTTGTACAAATAGGCTTAGACATGTACCTTGCAATAAGGCCTTTCAATCTCCCCCTATTTGTTTGTTAAACACTAACACACAAATTCAGATGAGGATAACTCAACTAACAACAACTAACAACTTTCTATGACTCAATAAACATTAATACCAACTCAACCATTTAGGAAACAATCCCAATTGATAAGAGAAACATAAAACATTAAAATGTACATAGTAGATGGTTTCTGGTAATACATATAACATTGTACCAGTCTTCATTTTTCTTCGGATAGCTACTTCTTCTGAAATGCCTTTCAATCACTTAAGACCTTTCAATCTCTCCAAGGCCTTGCAATCTCCTTCCAAGATAGAACATGTAATTCTCCCTTAATCTTCTCCCTCATAGGTTCCCCCTTAGATGAATGATTAGAACATGAATATACTCCACCTAAGTGAGGAATAGAACATTCTCCCCTTAAGATCATGGATCATAGAATATTCTCCCCCTCAGAGTTCCTCAGAGTTCTGTCAATATTTCTCCCCCTTAGTTGAGGAATCCTCAATTGTTATCAATAATGATACCAACTGATTAGATAACACATTGAATGACTGAATCTATTATGAAGAAGACAGGGCTTCGTAGAAGGTGTATCCAGTAGAAAAGTAACCATAGTAAGCATCCACTTAGATAAAACATTATAGATACCAATTTTGAACAATAAGGTTTAAATTTGGTAAACAGTGGGTGTCTCACTAAAACATTCTGCAGGTGTATCACTCGACACTCAAAATATCTCTCAGTTTATGGGTAAGGGTGTCACTCACAAGTTCTGTAAGTGTTTCACTCCACACAAATCCTGAGCTTCCATAGATGGTGTGATGTACCTGCAATTAAGATCACCTTAGCCTCCTCATGGAAGGTCATTGGTGGTGCAATGGGAGTTCGTAATTCCCAGTCCATGTAGACTCATCGGATAAATCCAAGTCATAGTCCACAAGTTGCCTACTACTTTCAGAGAGTAGTAAATCCTTTAAAGGATCCAGAGTTTGATTCTGGGAGGGTAGACAATAGGCCTTTTAATGGCATGAAACCTATGTTTCCCTCAGATACCTGTTAAGGCACTTGATCCTTAGAAGAATCCTCTACCATAGTAGATTGCCTTTCACCTTCAAGGGTGAAAGATCCCTTAGGGGATCCGGAAATATTCCTTCCGGGAGGATAGACAAGGACGTTTTAGATGGCAACGTGTCCAAGTTTCCCTCGGATGCCTATGAAGGCACTTGGTGCAATAAAGAACCAGCAATTCCAGTGTCTATCCCTGATATGGACGACAAAGTTATTGCAACCTTCAATTACTTGAATATTTACCAACCACATAAATATGCACAATATTAGTATTCACAACATAGATACCAATAAGAAATACTTTACAAGCATGCAACAAAATTAAAATAGAAATAACCATAAAAACTATTTGCAAGAGCTCATGTCATGTTTAACATTCCAAGTTCACAAACCAATCTTGAGAAAGTGGATTCATCAAGTGGTTTAGTGAAGATGTCAGCAATCTGATTAGCTGATGGTACAAAAAGTAGCACCACAGTTCAATTCATGACATGTTCTCTAATAAAATGATACCTTATGTCAATGTGCTTGGTTCTAGAATGTTGTACAGGATTGTTGGAAATGGCTATTGCACTTGTATTATCACAAAATATAGGAATTTTGTTTAAAACAAGTCCATAGTCATTAAGCTGATTCCTAATCCACAAGATTTGAGCACAACAGCTACCTCCCGCAATATATTCTGCTTCGACTGTCGAGGTAGATACTGAGTGTTGTTTCTTACTGTACTAGGAAACCAACCGTCGTCCTAGAAACTGATAGCTTCCAGAAGTGCTTTTCCTGTCTATCCTGCATCCTGCATAATCAGAATCTGTATAGCCTGTTAGGTCAAAACCAGTATTCTTAGGGTACCAGATACCAAAAATAGGTGTACCCTTAAGATATCTAAAAATTCTTTCAACAGCTATAAGATGTGACTCTTTAGGATCATTTTGGAACCTTTCACATAAATATGTTGCAAACATTATATTAAGTCTACTTGCAGTGAGATAGAGTAGTGAGCCAATCATACCTCTAAAGCTTGAAATATCAACTTTCTTACCAGATTCATCCTGGTCAAGCTTAGTGGGAGTGGCCATGGGTGTCTTTGCCGGTGAAGAGTCTTCTAGATTGTATTTCCTTAGAAGATCTCTGACATATTTGGATTGGCAAATGAAGATTCCATCATCTTTCTGACTTACTTGAAGACCAAGAAAGAATGATTGTTCACCCATCATACTCATCTCGTAGTTACTCTGCATCAACTTAGCAAATCTCTTGCACAAGTTATCATTAGTAGAACCAAATATAATATCATCAACATATATTTGAACAAATATCATATTATTTTCATGCAATTTGTAAAAGAGAGATTTGTCTATGACACATCTAGTGTAACAAATTTCAAGTAAAAATTCAGATAGAGTGTCATACCAGCTTCGTGGTGACTGCTTGAGTCCATAAAAAGCTTTAAACAAGAAGTACAGAAAATCAGCAGATTCTGGATTTTCAAAGCCAGGAGGCTGTTCTAGATATACTTCCTCTTCTAGCTTTCCATTCAGAAATGCACTTTTCACATCCATTTGATAAACTTTGAAGTTAGAGTGTGCAGCAAATGCAAGAAAAAATCTGATGGCCTCAAGACGTGCAACTGGAGCATAGGTTTCATCATAATAAATTCCATCTTCCCGGGAGTAACCTTTAGCAACCAGTATGGCTTTGTTTCGTACAACATACCATCACCATCAAGCTTATACTGGTAGACCCATCTAGTTCCAATTATAGCAGACTTGTTCTTTGGTCTTGGAACTAGGGCCCAGACATCTTGTCTCTCGAATTGATTAAGTTCTTCTTGCATGGAAAGAACCCAATCCGGATCAGCTAGTGCATCTTCAATTTTCTTCGGTTCTTCTTGAGATAGAACACCCGAATATAGACATTCATTTTGAGTTGCACTCCTAGTCCGAACACCAACATCTGGATCACCAATGATTAGTTCAAAGGGATGATCTCTACTCCAGATCATCTCCCTTGGAAGATATAATCTTGATGATTCGCCAGAATTATCATTGTGATGCTGTGTTTGACCAGTTGATCCACCATCTCCCCCTGAGTTGCTGCCAGGTTGACTAGATGATCCACCACTAGCATTAGTAGAGTCCACAGTGTTTCCATTGTTTTCTCCACCAATACCTGGATCAATATCAACATTGTTATTGTCATTACCTGTTGCAGCATCAGGTTATTCATTATCATCATCCGAGTCTGAGTCCGGATAATAATCAAACTTTAGTAACTCAGATGGATCTTCAATTTGTATACTTGGGAGTTTAGTGTCGTCAAAAGTAACATTGACACTTTCCTTGACTTGTAATTGATCAATGATAAACACCTTATATGCTCGAAGAGAATAACCAACAAAAAAAAATTGCTTTAAGTGCTTTGGGTTCAAAATTGCCACGATGTTCATCTCCAACCTTAAGCACAAAGCATTTAGCTCAAATACATGAAAGTACTTGACCGTTGGTTTCTTTTCGTTCAACCGCTCATAAGGAGTTTTCATGTGTTCCTTGTTGATCAGAGTTCGATTCTGGGTGTAACAAGAAGTATTCACAGCTTCAGCTCAAAAGTAGATTGGCAACCTTGATTCTCTTAGCATAGTTCTTGTAGCTTCAATCAAGGTACGATTCTTCCTTTCTACTACTTCATTCTGTTGTAAAGTCCTTGGCGCTGAATATTGTCTTGTTATGCCATTGTCGGAGCAAAATCTGTTGAGAGTTTTATTCTTAAACTCTGTTCCATTATCGGATCTTATTGCTCTAACACGAAGTTTATCATTAGAATCCAACTCGATCTCCTTGATGAGATCAATTACCAATTGCGGAGTTTCATCCTTAGAATGTAGGAATAAAACCCATGTGAACTTAGAGAAGTCATCAACAATCACCAAGGCATATCTCTTTCTTGATAAAGACATCACATTGACTAGACCAAATAAATCCATATGTAATAGTTGAAGTGGTTCAGTAATGTTACTAGTGTCTGTGCCTTTGTATGATGCTATCTTAGCCTTCTCTTTCCGACATGCCTCACAAAGTCCTTGTTGAGTGAATTCCAAAGGAAGCAGTCATCTCACCAAATCCCTCTTGACCAAAGAGTTTACAATTTTAAAATTAAGATGAGACAGCTTCTTATGCCATAGCCAACTATCTTCAGGTGAAGCCTTTGAATGGAAACAATTATCTTCATCATTAGTTCTTGAATTGAGATCAGCTACGTATAAGTTAGCTTTTCTTACTCCATAGAGAGCAAGACGGTCATCTTTAGTGTGAGATATCAAATACTTCTCCTTGACAAAGTTTACTTGGAATCCCTTGTCACAAAAGATTGTGCTTGAGTCCTTCAACCAAAGAAACTTTTTCGATGATAACATTTCCAGCATGTAAATTGCCATATCCCGTAGTACGACCTTTGCTGTTATCTCCAAAGGTGACAATCGGGCCAGCTCTCTCAATCACATTTGATAGCAGGGCTCTATCACCGGTCATATGTCTAGAAGATCCACTATAAAGGATCCATACAACCTTTTCAACCTTGTTTGGCTCCCTGCACATATCAAACGAATTAAACTTTCTTCGGAACCCAAACTTGGTTGGGCCCGGCATACTTAAAGAATTGACCTTTGTCAGCTTTGACAATAGATCCTGTTCGAATAACATCAGCATCCACCTTGACTGTACTTACTTTCCTACAAACAGCCTTGAACACTTTAGGTTTAGGCTTAGGAACATAAGTATCCTTCTTGATAGGAGAAGGACCAACAGTCTTGGTTTTTGCAAACTTACTATTCATGTGCTTTCTAGGTGTTGTGTTTTCTTTGTTAGCATGCATACTTTTGAAATAAGCAGACATTACATTAAACGCACGCAACATGCAATTATCAACACCACAAGGTTTATGGCACATATCAACTAAAGGAACAGTAGGCATGTTATTCAGAACAACAGGGGGTTTAACAGTTTCTACATTAACATTTTCAGAAGTTCTACTGTTATTAGTAGATGAGCATGTATTGTTATCATTCCTACATTTAACAAAATTATTAGGCTTGTTAAAATTATTCTTTAAGCCATTGGCACCTATGCCAGCTTTGGGCGAACTAAATGTGCCCTCAACTTGCATTGGCTCTACAGATGCCAAAATCTCCCTCTCATTCTCAATATCCTCTAAATTCATTTCATATTGAATAATCACGGGCATATCAAGTAATGGTTCTACGACAGGGGTTTTGAATAAAGGTTTGGGAGCATCCTTTAAAACATGTGGGATACCCCTGTCTTCAGCACTCTTAACAAAAGGAGTTATATTACTAGCCTTACCTACCGACTTGTTGTAATCGAAACCTATACCAACTTTCCTTTTAATCACTTGTTGGTCCACTAGGTTCTTAACAATATTAGTCGACTCCTTATAAGCAAGGCACCTAACCTTTTCTTCAGCTAGTTGCTCATTCAGTTTGTTCTCCCTATACTCTAACACTTTGACTTTGTTAGACTGAGTCAACAAGTCACCAGTTAATTGTTCAATTTTAGGAGTGAGAACAAGTTTTTCTTTTAACTTTAACTCATGAACTTCTTGCTTTAAAGCTTTGTGTTCAAGAGTCAGAGCTTTGAGCTTATTACGAGCGTCATCACGTTCAAGTCCTAATTGCATAAAAAGTTTATGGCAAGTAGGATCTACCGGAAATCCGCCAGTGCGATGTGGAGGTGTAGAAGGTTTCATGAAAGCCATTAGAGCAACATTCCCCCGCTCTTCCTCCTCATCACTATCTGTGTCATCCCAGCTTTTTCCTTTTGCCACATAGGACTTCCCTTGGCTGCTTTGGCCTTGATGCTTCTTTAGCAGAGCCTCATACTTCTGCTTTAGCTCGTCATAAGATTCTTTCTTCTTTGCCAGCTGATTGGGCTTCTTGCACTCCGATGCAAAGTGACCAGGCTCATCACAGTTGAAACATTTAAACTTGCTTCGATCAACCATCCCAGTCTTGTAAGCCCCTTTTGATGTTGTGGACAAAGATCCCCCTTTCTGGAATTTACTACCAGAAGATTTAAACTTGTAGGAGGGATTCTTCCTGAATCTCATGTTGCTAAACTTCCTAGCAAACATAGCAAGAGATTCGTCCTCAAGCTGATCCAACTCTTCCATAGAGTAGAATTCATCATCTCCCATACTTACTGAAGTATGTCCCA
The DNA here is from genome assembly GCF_001625215.2 of Daucus carota subsp. sativus. NCBI lineage: Eukaryota > Viridiplantae > Streptophyta > Magnoliopsida > Apiales > Apiaceae > Daucus > Daucus carota. The sequence goes on from NC_030382.2 coordinate 15,643,052, forward strand.
TTTCCGGCACAACATACTCCTGGGAGCTTCTTGAAGGTACAACAACCTTCCTTTCTTTCACAAGAGGTGATTGTATTATGAGGGCAGTAGAATTGCTGACAGACGTAGACGTGTTCAGTGTCTTTCCCCATCCGTATCTCTGTTTAGTTTGAGCCTGTTCCAATTCATAGGTTTTCAGAACCCCATACAGCTGTTCCAATGAGATCTCTGTCAAATCTCTGCTTTCTCTGATGGCGGTTATCCTATGCTCCAGATGCTCAGGGAGTGTCAGCAAAAACTTCAGGTTCACCTCTTTGTTGTCGTAGTATTTCCCATTCAGATTCAGATTGTTTATCAAATTGTTGAATCTGATGAATACTTCAGAAATCCCTTCTCCGGGATTAGAACCAAATTGCTCGTATTGAGCCACAAGAATTTCCTTCTTGTTTTCCCGTACTTCCTCCGATCCTTCATTGATAATTTGCAGAGTGTCCCATATCTGCTTAGCACTTGTACAGTTGAAAACATTATTGTACATTACTGGATCCAATGATTCGATCAGAATGAGCTGTAGAGTTACATCCAGATTTATCAACTCATTATCCTCATCCGAGAACTCAGCAGGTGTTTTCGGATAGGTTCTGTGAGGAACAGTAACTCCATCTTCAGTATGTTCCAGGATAATATTCATTGGGGGCGAAAGACCCTTCGTCAAAATATTTATGTATTTTTTATTCGCCGCCCGGAGGAACAAAAGCATGTGTCTCGTCCAAAAACCAAAATTAGCCTTGTCAAAAGGTGGAATTTTAATGCTGCTAATTTTTGCGGTAGACATGGTAGAAGATTTGGTGTTTGGGAAAAGATTTGGATTTTGAAAGAAAAATAATTTTCAATCAAAAATAATTTTTGAATAAAATTATCTCGAATTAAAAATTATTTGAAAAAAAATTTGAAAGAAAAATAATTTTTGATCAGAAATAATTTTTGGAATAAAATTATTTCGAATTAAAAATTATTTGGAAAAGGATTTGAAAGAAAAATAAATTTTGATCAAAAATAATTTTTGGAAAAAAAAGTATTTCGAATTAAAAATTATTTAGAAAAATATTTGAAAGAAAAATAATTTTTGATCAAAAATAATTTTTGGAATAAAATTATTTCGAATTAAAAATTATTTGGAAAAATATTTGGAAGAAAAATAATTTTCGATCAGAAATAATTTTTGGAATAAAATTATTTCGAATAAAAAATTATTTGCGAAAAGATTTGAAATAAAAATAATTTTCGATCAGAAATAATTTTTGGAATAAAATTATTTCGAATAAAAAATTATTTGGAAAAATATTTGGAAGAATAATAATTTTCGACCAGAAATAATTTTTGGAATAAAATTATTTCGAATAAAAAATTATTTGCGAAAAGATTTGAAATAAAAATAATTTTCGATCAGAAATAATTTTTGGAATAAAATTATTTCGAATAAAAAATTATTTGGGAAAAGATTGGATTTTTGAAGAAAAAATAATTTTTGGTCAGAAATAATTTTTTAAATAAAATTATTTCGAATAAAAAATTATTTGGAATTTTTTAGAAAGATTCAGAGTGAGTATAGGATCTGATAAGGTAAATTATATCAACCGCTCTGATGCCAATTGTTAGGTCCCGATACGATTGTAGAAGGGGGGGTTGAATACAATCGTCACAAAATTCGCGCGGAATAAATCTGATTTAGATAAAACAGGATAATCAGATTTTAATTAATTAAATAAACAAGGTTCAAGTAAAAAGTTATTTAAACTTGAAAGTCGTTATTAAATTAATTAAGGTTCAGTTTTAAAGTCCACTAGTTCATAGAATAAATTTGACAGGAAGTATTCTAACTTAGCGGTATAAAACAACCGAATGATCAAAGCACAGAAAACTGTGGATTTAACGAATAGCAAGTTTAGCACAACTTGAAAGCTTTTCAATACTTTGAACATTTTGAAATGAAGAAAGTGAAGGCCTATTTATAGGCAAGCACTTTGAACTAGTATGACATTGCTAGGAATGACATTCTAGCCAGATATGACATTTAAACACAAAGCCATGCCATAGAACAAAGAAGGAATGACATAAATAAACAAAGTCATGCTGAAAAGGAAGAAGGAATGACTTTCTTTGAGCTTGTCCTCCAAGCTAAGCATGGCATGACATTCTTGAGCTTGGCCTTCAAGCAACACTTGGCATGACATTTTAAGTCATGCAAGCCATATAAGGTATGACATATGGAAATGTCATGGAGAGGCACATGGTATGACATTCTCTAAGAATGTCATGCCCACTTCAATTCGGATGTACGCCTGCTGCTTCAGTAAGACGAAAATTTAAGTTTATAAACTTTCGTCCTTTAGCCAGCTCCTTAGAAATGCTTTTAATCCCGCACAGCTTATAATCTTTAATCAATAAATATTTAATTTAATCCAGAAATTATAAAAATAAATATCTAATATTATTAGACATTTATAAATATAATTTTCTAATTAATTAAAATATTTATTAATATAAATAAATCCTTACGGTCCACGCTGCGGTCTCTAGAGGGCCGGGAACCGGACTCCTTTTGCCTTGCAAATAATATTTTAATTCCATCCGGGGTTCCAGCTTTAAGATTATATCACTTTCCATAGCATTGGTGATAATTCTTTTTCCTCATAGTCAGACAAGTCTAAGATTCGGTCTCCTGTGGGTCTAGAACCGGATCCCTTTTGCTTTGAAAATTATAAATCAATTCCAACCGGGTTTCCAGCATTAAGAATATATCACACTCCATTGCGTTGGTGATAATTCTTTTTCCCATAGCTAGACAGGTCTGAGCGGCGGTCTCCTTGTCCTTCCTTTTAGCCTTCTTTCTTTTGCTTTCTTTTTGTAAATTAATTCTAAATCAATTAACTTATTAATAAACTTAATTATCAAATTAATTCAAATTGAATTAATTTAACAACTAAATAAATTAATAGATATTAATTATTTAACAAAGAATTAATTAAAAAGTGTATATCCCAGAAAACAAATGTCTTGAGCCTTCGTCTTGATCATCACTCGGCTTGAACGACCACCTTCCTTTGATGTTAAATATTCAATATACATAGCTGACACACAAATGTACTGTCTGGTTCATCTGTGCCTAACTAAATTGAATATTCTCCATCAATTAAACATTTGAGCTGTGGTCGGGTCTTCGAATCTTCGTCTTCTAGTTCAACTTCATTTTAGTACACATATGGAATCTCTGATGAAATAAATACTTGAATCTTCGTACCTTCTGAACTCCTTGAACTGCTACACAATTTATTTAGCACCGAGGCTTGATCATATGAAATGAACTTCTTCCAGTGGCTTGTAGCGGATATCTTGGAATTCTTCTAACATTCTGATTCTTGTATCCACTTTACTTTCTTGATCTGATTCCAGCTAAACTATCTACTACCATAAATTATCAGAGACTAATCCAGGTTGAGTTACAAGTTGTCAGGTCATCAAACACAAGTTGAGTTATCACCGGTTGTACAAATAGGCTTAGACATGTACCTTGCAATAAGGCCTTTCACGGCGCGTCATGAAGTAACTTTTAGGCCTAATCACTCGACCATCATCTGGCCCTTGATCAAGTCCCACACCTTCTTATTTCACTCACCATCTCATTTATCATTCTTCTCTTTTGTTTTTGTTTTTACTACGGGCGCGCCCTTACAGCCATCATTCTTTCTTTTTCAGTTGGAAAACGAGGGCGCGTCTCCTCTTTTTCACCCATTCAGAGAGTTCTTGGGTCGTTCTGGGGTCTCAGTCTCACCCCCTGAGTATCTCCCTCCTTCTCCACCGCGAAGTCCTCAAAGGGTTCCCCAGGAATTCATAGACAACATCTATACGCATTTCGCGGAGGGTACATTTTGTCAAAACATGGATCTCTCGCCCACCAACTCTCACGGCCCTTCTTCAACTCGACTTTCAACATCTACCAATCCATGGGTGCGCCCACATGACTATGACTCTGAGCTGGAGTCATATGGTTTGGGGACAAAGAGGCCGCGCCCTCAAGGCCTGATAAGGGGAAGAAGATTGTCATTGAAGAGTCCCCACATTCTTCCGCACAACCTTCTCCTAATCCAAGCCAAGAGGAATCTTCATAGAGTGAGGGCACACCCGAAGGGGGGTTTGATTACCTCAACATATCCTCACCAGAAAGCTCTCCAGAGAGGTATGAGCATCCCAAAATCGAAACCTGGGAGTAAGACGAAACCTGGGGCCAGTTTCTGGACGAGGATGAGCTTTCTCCAAGAAGAGTAGAGAATATAAAAAAGAAAGCTGACAAACTATCTTGTGTCGATCAAGATTCTTTCATTTCTTGGGACGAACTCGAGTGGATTCAAGATTACTACCACATGGAAGGGAAATCGGTGGTCCCTAAAGAAGGAATACGCCCCCATCGATTTGACAAAGACAACATCAGAATCCCTCGCATGGTCACAACCCTGAGACATGTGCCATTGGGAGTGACCTCACCCTTACCTAAATACTATGTCGACTTGTGCGACTGGTTTGAGGTCGCGCCCATCCAACTCTCACCCAATTCTTACATGTTAGCGGCTTGACTGTACATCCTCTTCGATAAAGTAGGATTGGGCACGCCCTCCATGCGAGAAGTAAGTTATTTCTTTAGACTGGCTCAAAGTCAGCCCGGATATTTCTATCTGGTAGTGCAATATGAGCATAACAAGAAGGGCCTTTCTGTGGGGAGAAACACCCACGTCAAGAAAGGGAAAGAGACCTTCTTTTACGTATACAACACCACTCGGGTTACTACGCAATTCAACCCTTCCCCAGGTATGCCACAACGATATTCTTCACAAAGGGCGCGCCTTCCAGCTCGACCAAGGGCGCGTCTTCCAGCTCGACCAAGGGCGCGCCTTCCCTTATCTTTCTCTTTTCGAATATCTTTCTATCCCTTCTTCCTTTCCTTTAATTTACCATGAGAAGATTGTCCTTACTAAGGAAGACGCCGCTTGCGTGGACAAAGTATTTGAGCTTCCTACTTCATAGAGGAACATTCCCTCTATGGTAACTGAGGCGAACTTAATAAAAATTGGTCTCCTTCCCACAGAAGTTGGGACCAAGGTGTCGTGGAAGAAATTTGTGGACGGCTGCGCCGTTGGTGAAAAGACCAAAGGGGCCAAAAGGAGGAGGCCAGAGTCTAGTGCCTCTGAAAATGATCACGAGGATGGTAGGTTATGGGCGCGCCTTTTTTTATGGGCGCACCCTTTTCTTTTTTCCTTACTGTTTATGCCCATTATCGTGCTACATCATTATTCATATTCCCCTTATATATTTTCCACTTGTTTAGATTACTTACTGCTTTTGTCTCACGATGTATTTTAAGGCTTTTACTTGCTCGAAACCTCAAAACGTAAAGGCGCACCCTTAATCACAAGGACGCAGCTTTTCTTGCTTCCTTAAATGACTTGAGTTCTAACCTTATTTGTTTTGTTTTAATTTGCAGAAATGACTCGTCCCAGTTTCCTCAGAAAGAAGCCAGCTATTCAACAGCAAGCGCAGGGCGCGCCTTCTAGTTCTAAACCAGCTCATGAGAAGGCCGCGGCCTCTTCCCTTACCAGAACTGTTCCTGATGCTCCTGAGGTTCCCTCTGATCAGCCCCTAAAGAGGAAGAGAATCCAGTGGAGGGACGCGCCCTGCCTGAATCAAGTGGCTCGCCACTTTGCTGACATAGGTGACACGCACGTCACTGAGGAAGAGCTTTCTAAGTGGAGGCTAAAACCTCAGGAGGACAAAGACTCTTTCATCCTTAAGAGCACTTCTGAATTGTTGGTCCATTTGCACGATAGGGAGGAGCGTCGCTTGGTGGACGCGGCCTCAACGAAGAAGACTGAAGAGACGCTCTCAGGTTGAAGGAGGACTTCAAGTCTCAAAAGGACGAGTTGAGGAAGGCTTTGGAGGAATGGAAGAACTTCCAAAAGCTGCTAACTCGGGAGAAGACGCGCCTCGACCCTTTACAAAAGGAAGTAGAGAGTTTGAAGAAGAGCAACGAAGCCCTGACTGTTGCCAACAATCAGCTCAAAGAAAGTCAGGCTTCCCTTACAGTTGAGGAGAAAGAGAAACTTGAGTGTAATGACCCGGATTTATAAAATCTATTTATTATTATAAAAAAATGATTTTTACTAAAGAAGGAAATAAGATTTAATATTTTATTCCAGTTTTCAAAGTTTTATATTTAAACCCAGGTTATTATGTTATTGATAAATAATTATATTTTCAAAACTGATTTTAATATATTGTTTTGAAAATTCTGTATGAATATTATCTGAATATATGTGTTATGTGATTAAGTGGTATTGGTGAATTTGTTTGTTAATCAACTATGATTAATTATGAATATTATGTGATTAATATATGAATTTTTGTGAATCTTGTATTATCTGGTTTATTGAGTTGAATGCTCATATGTGTTTGTATTTGAGAGATTTCAGTTACTATATGCTCAGGGGGAAATATAGTTTATTTGGATATTTTCATATCGACTTATGGATTGCAACATGATTTTTTAATTGATTTACGGATTTAATTGAGTATATTTAAATTCAATTATTAATTATTTGATTATTCGAAAAGCGTCCACTTGTAACGGTGTGCGATTTTATTTCCAGGAAGTTTCGAGAAAACTTACCTTTAGCCTAATTTGAATATTCCAGACATTTTTCGTGTTTTGACTTTTTCGATCCGGCGTACGATATTTCCCGGAGTCGGTCCGGCGGAGTTTTGCGGGTATTTTAATTATCGATAATTATCTGGTTGTCTCGATATACGTGAAATCCAGATATTTTGATTATTATATTAATTTTTATCGAAATACGTGCAAATGGGACCCGCTGAGCAATCATTGAGTTAAAATGCCCCGTTTTAATAATTATCTCAAAAACCGGTACCGATTGGACCCGCTTTATTAATATTTTGCTATTAAGTATTCGTATTTTCATGACATAAACGATCCAAAGGGGTACCAATTATTCGTAAATATAAATAGACATTTCTATAGCTTATTTTCACCCGTAAAATCATTTCAGCAGTTTCTTTTCACGAATACCGAGAGAAACCGAACTGCGTTCTTCGTGTTCTTCGTAATCAAATGAGGATTTGAAGGCGTTATTGGAATACGATGGAAGCGTATGAATAGTCAAGACGAAGCTCTCGAAGCGTAGAATCCATTATAATCATCCATAACAGTGCAGACTTCACGGGTAAATTCTTATTATTTTATAAAATTCGAATTATTTAATTTTAAATGATGAATTTTTGTAAATGATATTGTTTGATTGATTTGATGATTTCATGTTGTAGAGCGTCTCCTGCCATTCGTTTTCATATATTATATGTTGAATTCGGAGTTCGGAATCATATAGAAAAGTCAATTTGATTCTTGAATTTGAGTGTTCTTGATGTTCTTCATGTGTTCTTGAAGTTTTAATGAATTTTGGCCGATAAATGGGTTATGTTAAATCTGGGCAATAGTAGTATATCTGAATAGAAAGAGGAGGAGAAGGGGAGTATGTTGGTGGTGCTCGATTAAGTGGAGGAGTCTCGAATGAGCCCCGCCGGAGCCGCGAAGCATGACGGCGGCGGGAGCTTTGAAAGAATTTTCTGGTCAGATGGTCATGAATCTTGATATGTTACTAGGATGTAAAGAAACAAACGGCCAAACAGCAAGCAAAACTACATTTCAGCATTACATGCAAGGTGACAAGAATAAGATGGATCAGGTGACAGCTGGACCAGCAACAAATAATGAGGAAGGACCACAGGAGCCAACTGACATATCAACTTGCATTTGAATTTCATTTACATTTCATGTTTATCAGGATATCATTTCAGTAGTATTAAGTCTAGGGTTGGCTACTTGTTAGGCATACTATTTTGATGTTATACTCTCCTGTCTTGAACTCTGTCACTAAATTTTCCCAGAATTTGCTTATCAGAATTTCCTTTCCTGTTGGATAATTCTTTGAGTTTATTCTACCAATCTCCATCTCATTCTAGAGATCAGGTTGGACTAGTATTTATATTTAGAAACCACAAAATTGGTATGCAGAGCTAGTAGAACCTTGGACGATGGGACATGGCCGCAACACCAGATTTGGTACTTCGGATGATGAAGGAGGTGACAACCCACTTCCAGATTTTTCAAAAATGGAGGTAAATCTCTGCACCTTACTTGAGGACCAGAATCAACGCTCACTATACCATAATTGGATTTAGCAACCACTCACAAGAAAATTTTCTCAAAATCGTTGCAATTGCAAAAATAAAATCAGTCTATTGCAATGCTGAAAAAATCATTACAATAGAATCTAAATTTCGTTATAATGTTTGAAAGGGGTATAAAAGTAACCATCTTTTGCAACCTTACTAGTGAGCGTTGCAGTAGATGATAACTTTTGGGCCAAAAATTTGGCGGGCCAATTAAAGTATACAGGCGGGATAAAAAAGTATTTTGCCCGCTTAATCAAAATAAAGTAAAAACCCATCTGCCTCACCTCAAAAACACTCAATCGACTAAGGGAAAAGAAGGCTAGAGAGAGAAAGAGAGAGAAGGCAAGGGAGATGGAGAGAGGTGTAGATAGAGTCGAGCGAGAAGAAATGCCAAAGAGATAGAAGAAAGCAGCGATGGAGAGGTCTTATCTCCCTCCTCTAATAACTCAAAGTACGTAATGCTTTAGATGTGTGTTTAATTGAGTTTGTACATGTGTATAATCGATTACTTGTTGTTAATCGGGTCTAGTTTCACTACACCATATGTGGCCTATTGTAATAGCCAAAAAAGTGTGAATAAAGGCCATAAAGTGTTGCTGAAAGTGAAAAAAAGGGCTATGGTAACACTTTTTCAAGAAACAGGATCGTAACTAAAATCGGTGCTACCATAGGGGTCTAGGGTAACACTTTTTCAATTTTCGGTTACACCTGAAAAAGTGTAACTATATACCTCTATGCCTACACTTTGTTTTGTTTTGGTAACACTAAAAGAACTGTAACTATAGACCTACGGTAACAGCACAGTGGTATTTGCAACATCACCTATGGTGTAACCATAAGACTTATGGTAACACCTGTTATATGAACCATTTACAATAATAGCTACACTTTACAGGACTCTTTGCCAACTCCTTATAGAAAAAAAGAAGACAATATAACATTTAAAAATAGCACTTCCCATTTCAAAGTTTACCAAACAATATTCAGCAACAAACACAATCCAAATACCAAAAACAAAGGTACAAGCCTATGCCAACCAGCAAACACACCAATATAAGTACTAGGACATAAACTAAAACTAACTTAGGTCCTTTACAATTTCCTCCTTTTGGGGCAAAATAAGTTCACTATCAGTTAGCAAGTATGCTTGTTCAACCAAAGGAGGGTCGGAGTTTGTCATCTGGAACTAACTTATGATCCAACAGGGGCAAGCAATTCCTAGAGCTGGAGAAATAATCTTCGATGTATATTGACAGCCACCCTAACTTAATTCATGTCACCTTCCTCCGTTAATAGCCAAAATAAAAGAGTGCCTTCGCAACCTGTGGAGGTGGAGCGTTTGGTAAGAATATTCGCAACCTGTCTATGACTGTGTTTCTGTGCTTTAACGATTTGTCCTTTTATGCAATACTGCAGTGGCTGTCTGGATGCTACGGCAATGCAGCTTGTTGATCACACTGCAGAGATGTAGCAGGAAATCAGAAATATCTTTAAGGCCCACTTATTTAAGCAACACAAAAGGCCATGTAAATTCACAAGTACATCTCAACAACAAGAATACATAACATATAAAAAATAGATAGTTGAGAGGACAAATATTGACCTCATAAAACCATCTGATATAGGATTGTCAACAGAAATTCAATATATAAGCCCGAATAAAAGGCTAGATTGCATAGTGAATCAGTAACTAATTATTTTCTCTAAGCACTCATAAGTTTTGTCACAAAAAAATAAATAAAACACTAATAAGCTAATTATCAAGCGAAACTTTTACTTAAGTCTCATCACAGCCAGACTCAGTAGAAATGGATATTTGGTCAGGGCAATAACAAAGACCAGAGGATAATAAATTAACAATTATGAAGTCACATACTATGAAGATTTACAAAAGTATAGGACACTGAGATTCGATCAGAAGCCTACTCTTCTCTGCATCATTTGTTTTGTACATATATATCGAAATTTACATTAATTACATTCCAAAACTGTAGAACACAAATCTGATATTGACATACTTCCCAGAATCTTGTAGAAACAAATAATTCTAAAGCATTCTCAGTGCAACCTATGTATTAATCACAATCTAGAACAATTAACAAATATTCACAATGTTTGTAAAAAAAGACAAATATTCACAATGAAATAATGTAGTGATTACCTAGTAAAGAAATAATTTCGGAAGTCGTTTTGCTTCTATATCATACATCATAATCCTAAAGCATTCAAGTCGTTCTTCCAAAAAATGTCCATGTGTACCAACACAAAACAGAGACACATCTTTATGCATAAACACAAAACAGAGACACATCTCTCTTAAACATCTACTAACACAGTTGTCTCAACACAGTAAGAGAGACACAAAACACAGTAAAATAACAAATATCAACTAACAAATCAAACAAAAACACAAATCAAAACAAAAACATGAAATAAAACAAATATATCAAGAAGCATACCTGATTGAGAATACAAATAAACCACAACACCTAATTGAGATAGGCCTAACAGAATCCCTAAAATGAGAAACACCAAAAACCCTAATCAGAAGACCCTGACAAAAGCCCCAAAATCCCAACGCAGATGCCCGATTGAGAGTTTGAAACACCCGTAATTGAAACCCGCTTGCGTCTTTTAGACCCGATACAAGACCCGATTGAAAACCCGATTGAAAACCCGAATGAAAACCCAAATTGAAGACTCAATTCCAGACCTAATTGCAACCCTATTGAGAGTGATGTTCCGTGTGAGTGTGCAAACCCTGATTGTAGATCCGAATGTAGGCCCGATTGAATGTGTTTGGAGAATGGACGAGTTGTGTTGAGTGTGTGGGTGGGCGATTTTTAGAGAGATGAAGGAGGTGGGTTTGAGAGTGAGTTTGAGTTTGAGGCGGGTTCGAGAGGTGAGGTGAGGGAGCTGGGGTTTGTGTTGAGGTGAGTGAAATGAGAGATGAGCTGAAGTTTGTGTTTGAGTTTGAATTTTGTTTTTAGTTAGTTTAGTTTTAGGACAAGGCATAGTTGTGTATTATTTCTCCGACATATTTTGTGTTTAATTATATATTTCTCAATCTCCCGCCCGCTTGTTTTCATTCTAGCCGCTCAAACATTTCACTTTTTAGTTACACTTTTTTTAAAACCAACGGTAACATCAAATAAAATGTTACCATAGATGTCTCATTACATCTACGATTACATTAAAATTTACCTATGGTTACACTAAAAAACGGTGTAGGCATATGTAGATAAAATTCATTTTAAGGCACTTATGGTAACATTTGATCTTGTAACACCAAAATTATTTGTTACGATAGGCCACTTATGGTGTAGTGTTTTTGATAAATTAAGGGTTTATATATGTTCTTAATTTAGTCATTGATTTGTTTAATTATGAGTTGGTAATTCAGGGGTTTTGTTTGTTTATTAATTTAGGTGTTTTGTTTAATTTAGTGGTTTTGTTTGTTTGTTAATATACCAAAATGAAGTAAGCCTAATTACTGCCTGTAATTGTATCTTAGGGATCGCGGATTTTAAAGCAGAGTGTAGGAAAGAAAGCTTGTTTGTTGGGTCAAGCTATTCAAGTTAATTACATGTTGTTTTATTCTCAAGTTAATTACATGTTGTTTTATTCTTAACAATATAAGTCACTGTCACTTAATTCTTGTCGTGTTTTATGTGAAGAAACAAATGGCTATTCTAATTCTAGTATTTTATTTTTGGTTCATCCATGTATAAAATGAATTTAGTGATATCTGCTTATTTATTGTCTTCTACTCTGTAGCCTCTTGGTAATTAGCAGGGACTTGGAGCAAGAGACGAGAAAGAGAATTACGAAAAAATCAGGGAAAAGAAAGTCTCTGACTTCATTTGAGATGTTAATTGTTTGTTGGGATCTTTTGATGCTATTTATAAAATATAACCATGAAACTAAAAGTGATGCCAGATTCATTGGTGTTTGTGTTAATGATATCCTACAGAGTTTGCATCATATTTTCACTACTACCAGTCATTGCACTTTGATGTTAAGCCTTGTTATGCTCACCTCAGAGAAATCTTCCAAGACCATTTCATTCAAGAAGGTAAATTTTTTATTTTTTTAAATGTTGCAATGACATTTAGTACTGTACAATTGTTGTGTTTTTTGTCCTCTCTATCCGAGTAGTACCTTTTTGCACCTGGACTAGATTTCCAGTTCGATTACGTATTTGAATTGACAATTTTGAAATACCAGCAATCACAGATTTTTTCCTTTATTAATGCAGGGAAATATGTAAGTCACAATAGATTAAAGTAGTAATTTTTAATTTCTAAAAGTCTCATATTGCTTCTGAAAATTGGAATTGACCTTGATGTTGCGGGTCATCTAAAACGCAGTAGTGACAAGCTTCTTTTATGATTTGGAAGAATTATTACCTAATTGTGTTAATGACTTGAGTAAATTCTATGGATTGGTAATGCTAAAAAGTATGAGAGTGTAGAGGTTAAGGTTTGAATGAGGGAACAAAAAGCCTTTTTGGTTGGTATATTTACACTTGTTTGAAGTTATGCATTCAGACTTCATTTGGTAAGAGTTAAGAATATTACAAGTCAAATGAAATCTAGACTCCAGTTGGTGCCTTTTGTCAATTAATTGCACACTTAAAGATACACAATGCTAGCTAGATTTATCCCGTGGTTAATATGGTGCTATTCTAGTTGTAATGTGCTTTGTTTTCACTTTACCATCATTGTGTTATACAGAAATATACATGTGTATACGGTTATGGTTGATTATTTAGTTTGTCAATCTTGATATTTTCTATTATTTTGTGTTAGAAGACCATGCAATAGTGCGAATGTGCTACAAGATTTGGTTGGGCCCGGAAGCCTTTGTCTAAGAAGCAACAATGCTCTGTATAACTATATGAACTTGCACATTCTACCAAATTGATGTTGAAGAACTTGCTCTGCACCAGGCTTTCAACAATCTAATTGGGTGCTTTGCTGGTTTCCACAGAAGCCTCAACAGATAGCCTCAACAAATGGTCCCCTTGGAATAATCAATGACGATGGGCCTCATATGAAAAGTCTTTCGTTACTGAATTTTTATTGATAAAAAATTTGGTGTAATAATATATTTGCGTATTTTATTTAAATTTCTAGACTAAGTATTATTTGTACTTAGTCAGTAACAGTAGTAATGCTCTTGGTTGTGGTTGTATTGGCATGGTTAGGTTTGTGGTGGGTAACATTCTTCGTTTTGTTTTTGGGATGTTCTTGTAATGAACCTTTAATGGTGGATTAATATATTTATTAAATGGTCATGTTGATATTTTTATTCATACTGTTGCAATATATGATTATAATGTTGCCTAAGAGGTTGCTTTTGCTATTGTAAATCATTCAAATAACAATGCATTAGGACCAAAATTTGTTGCCACAGTGCTATATGGCAATGTTTAAACCCAAAAAAACTGTTGCAAATTTTGTTGCAATAAAAGAACAAACTACAACAATGATTTAAATAACATTGCTATAAAGAAAAATTTGTTGCAGTATTCGGCTCTGGCAATGATTTGAACTTGTTGCAATACATGTGTTAATTCATTGCAAAAAGTGCCATATGGCAACGGGGGCAAAGTTAACGGTCATTTTTTTGAAAATCATTGCAATAGACGCTATTGCAATGAATTTTTATAATATAGCAACTATTTTTAGGGGTTGCTAAATGCAATCTATGGTATAGTGGCTTACTTAACACTTGTAACACGAATAATGTCAACATAGAACAAAATGCTAAGTCTATTGCTCATCTGAATGATCTTATTCTGGGTCTGTCTATGCAAGTCTCTAAATTAGTTTCTTTTGAGGTTAAAGACTCGGATAATGTTGGCAACAATCATGAAAGAGTGAGGGGGAGTTCCAGTACGGACAAAAATAATAAGTTTACTTCATATGCAGCTGGAATGACAAAAGTTGATTTCCCAAAATTTGACGGCACAGATTTGAGATCATGGTTGTTTAAATGTAATCAGTTTTTTCAACTTGATGAAACAACTGACGCCCAGAAGGTAAGGCTAGCTGGTATTCACTCGGAGGGAAAGGCCTTAATGTGGCACCAAACTTATATGCAGAGATGCAATAATGTTTTACCCACTTGGGCACAGTACACTGCTGATATTACTGTGAGGTTTGATAACCTATATGATGATCCCATGGCAGATTTAAAGGCTCTCAAACAGCAACACTCAGTACAGGAGTATCATGATGAATTCGATGCTCTTACTAGTCGGCTAAATTTACCTGAAGAATATCTTTTAAGCTGCTATTTAGGCGGACTGGAGGAGGAAATACAGTTATCTGTCCGGATGTTTACACCTAAAACTATTCAACAGGCTTTGTGCTTATCAAAACTATAGGAAGCCTCAAGTAAAGCCAAGCTCACCAAACAAACACTAAAAACACCTCTCTTACCCAACCCCAATAAATCAGCCCTCTTCACAAACGTCTCTACTAAACCATCATCTCCATCATTCACCAAACCACCGTACACCAAACAAACTCCTTCCCACCTCACAACAGCCTCTACTAATAAACGTACCTTAACACCTGCCGAGCTTGCTGACAAACGAGTTAAAAACCTCTGTTTTTGGTGTGATGAGAAGTATGTTCCTGGACACAAATGTAAGGGGAAGAAGCCTCAATTCTTCCATATTGAAGTGGAAGATGAAGACGACGAAATTGCGCAAGATGAGCTAAACACGGAGTTCGCAGCACCTGAAGTTGAGAATGTTTGTGCCCAAATCTCCCATGAAGCAATTGAAGGTGTCTCTACCTTTCAAACTATGAGAGTCACGGGCCATGCGAGCAAGAAAGAACTACACATTTTGTTGGACACTGGTAGTACACACAATTTTATTGATGTGAACAAGGCCTTAAAACTACAGTGTAAGGTAGAAAGCATCACACCAAGGGCGGTGAGAGTAGCGGATGGGGGCCAACTTATATATGATAAAATGATTCGTGGCTTTATATGGAAGATACAAGGGGTCTCTTTTAGGACTAATGTGTTATTATTGCCGTTAACAGGCAGCGATATGGTGTTGAGTATCCACTGGTTTTTTTCAACTTGTACTTTCATATTTGGTTGTTTGAAATTGGAATCAACTTGTAGTTTCATTCTTGACTCGTTTGAGCCCAGAAACAACTTAAACAACTTGTAGTTTCATTATTGACTAGATTGAAGTTGGAAACAACTAGTAGCTTCATTCCAGACTCGTTTGAAGTTGAAAACAACACGCAGCTTCAATTCCGGTTGTTTGATATTGGAATCAACTTGTAGTTTCATTCTTGACTCGTTTGAGCCCAGAAACAGCTTGTAGCTTCATTATTGACTAGATTGAAGTTGGAAACAACTTGTAGCTTCATTCCACACTCGTTTGAAGTTGAAAACAACTTGTACCTTTATTTTCGTTTGTTTGAAATTGTAATCAACTTGTAGTTTCATTCTTGACTCGTTTGAGCCCCAGAAACAACTTGTAGCTTCATTATTGACTAGATTGAATTTGGAAACAACTAGTAGCTTCATTCCAGACTCGTTTGAAGTTGAAAACAACACGTAGCTTCAATTCCGGTTGTTTGATATTGGAATCAACTTGTAGTTTCATTGTTGACTCGTTTGAGCCCGGAAACAGCTTGTAGCTTCATTATTGACTAGATTGAAGTTGTAAACAACTTGTAGCTTCATTCCAGACTCGTTTGAAGTTGAAAACAACTTGTACCTTTATTTTCGTTTGTTTGAAATTGTAATCAACGTGTAGTTTCATTCTTGACTCGTTTGAGCCCGGAAACAGCTTGTAGCTTCATTATTGACTAAATTGAAGTTGGAAGCAACTTGTAGCTTCATTCCAGACTTGTTTGAAGTTGAAAACAACATGTAGCTTCAATTCCGGTTGTTTGATATTGGAATCAACTTGTAGTTTCATTCTTGATTCGTTTGAGCCTGGAAACAACTTCCAGTTTCATTATTGAAAAGATTGAAGTTGGAAACAACTAGTAGCTTCATTCCAGACTCGTTTGAAGTTGAAGACAACTTGTACCTTTATTTTCGTTTGTTTGAAATTGTAATCAACTTGTAGTTCCATTCTTGACTTGTTTGAGCCCGGAAACAACTTGTAGCTTCCTTATTGACTAGATTGAAATTGGAAACAACTTGTAGCTGTTAGGGTTATACTGAAATATTCATTTGAAGTATATAACAATTATTTGAGAATCTTCAATGCATGTTTTCACATTGTCTGTATATTATATATTGTAGACAATCTAGTATCAAATGGGATAGCAGAAGATTAGATTGTCGAACTCCTTATATAATAAAGCTTGGGACCTGTTCTTTGGGATTTCTCTAAATTAACCATGCAATTTAAATATGATGGTCAGAAGGTTAGTTTGCGAGGCATGGAAAATAAAAGATTGAAACACATCACATCAACTAAATTGGACAAGTTAGTGCACTCTGCTGGGGAGCTTTCAATGTTGCAAATTATGCCTATAGCCCCAGGCTACAGTCCCCAAGTGACAACGACTTTGCTCAACTGTGAAGTGAACCATGATAATGACTTAGCAGCTGTGTTAAAACAGTATTCCACAGTTTTCAAGGACATCCAAGGCCTGCCACCCTCAAGACCACAGTTTGACCATACAATTCCTCTCAAAGAAGGAACAGATGCCATAAATTTGAGGCCTTATAGGTACTCGACTGTTCAGAAAGATGTGATTGAAGGGTTGATTAAGAAAATGTTACAGCAGGGGGTGATCAGACCTAGCAATAGCCCGTTTGCTGCACCTGTTGTACTCGTAAAAAAGAAGGACGGGAGTTGGAGGATGTGCATAGACTATAGGTCTCTCAACAAAGCCACGGTGAAAGATAAGTTTCCTATACCCATCATAGAAGAACTTCTTGATGAATTATATGGCACTAAATATTTTTCAAAAATCGATCTCAAGTCAGGATATTATCAAATTAGAGTCTTCCCCCAAGATATTCATAAAACAGCTTTCAAAACACATGTTGGCCATTATGAATACTTTGTAATGCCCTTTCGGCTAACAAATGCACCCTCCACTTTTCAATCTCTTATGAATCATATTTTTCAGCCCATGTTACGTAAGGGGGTACTTGTATTCTTTGACGATATATTGATCTACAGCTCTTCATGGCAAGAACACGTCTGCCACCTTCAAATGGTCCTTCAGCTGATGCTAGAAAATCATCTCCATGCTAACATGAAGAAGTGCTCGTTTGGTGTGACACAAGTACATTATCTAGGCCATGTAATATCGGACAAGGGTGTACATACTGAACCTGATAAAATCTCAGCCATCTTACAATGGTTGGCACCTTCATCATTGAAACAATTACGTGGGTTTCTTGGATTAACAGGGTATTATCGTCGTTTCATAAAAGATTATGGCCGCATTTGCAGATCGTTACATGACTTGCTTAAGAAGGATGCATTTGAGTGGAATAAAGAGGCACAAGAGGCTTTCGAGAGGCTGAAACATACAATGTCTAACCCTCCGGTGTTAGCTCTTCCAAATTTTGAGAAAGCATTTACGGTTGAAACAGATGCTTCAGCAAAAGGGATGGGAGCAGTTCTCCTACAAGAAGGCCATCCTATAGCATATTTGAGTAAACCCTTTTCTGTCAAAAATGCTCTTCTGTCAGCATATGAAAGAGAGCTACTCGCTGTTGTTTTTGCAGTGCACAAATGGCAACACTATCTTATGGTACTTCCGTTTACCATCAAGACAGACCAACAAAGTCTAAAATACTTGTTAGAGCACAAGCTAGTGTAAAGCATAATGTAACGTAAATGTAATTACGATAACTCAACACAACGAAATATAGGAAACAATACGTAAGTATAATATAGGAATCTACAGGTTGGAGATTCGATACGAACAGACAAAGACAATCAAGATATCTGAGACGAGCATCCGTCCACTGGAAGAAGTTCATTAACATGTTCAAGCCTCAGTGAAGAATAAAGTTCAATGTGTGTCTGCTATCAAGTTTGCCTGAAGATCAAGTATCAAAGACCAGAAGATTCCAGTATATTTAATTTGATTATTTATAATCAAATTTATCGAAGCAACACCTAACCCGGAATGACTGATCAAGTATATTATCAAGCAAAGGATTCAGAGAATTATTTCAGTTCGAGTCGTTCGTGAACCAGACCAGTGCACAGGACGTCAGGACGTACGAAAGTATTCAGTGGATTCGATCAACGAATTAATTGATCAAGTCAATCGAACTGATCCAGAATGTATTGCCTGAGAACTTATTAATTAAATATATATATATATATATATATATATATATATATATGTAGTTATTAATTGTGAATTACTTGAATTAAATAATTCAAGTAATTAATTAAACACAATTAATTATATATATATATATATATATATATATGTATATTTAATTCTTAGTGCAAAATGTAAGACATTGGATTTTTGTCCAAGTCATAAGACACTCTACAAGGATACAAGGCGCAAGTCTTGACCAGAAGTCAAAGCGCAAGCCTTGACCAGGTCAACCTCAGTTTTGTCACTTAGAATTGTTCTAAGTACTCAAACACAGTGTACACAGTGAGAAGGATTGTTCAAGCGCCAAGTTTGACTGAAAGTCAAAACTTGCGCTTGATGTCTTCGTTGAAGAAAAACGGCTAAGTGAAGACAACACTGTACAAAAGATTGAAGCGCAACATTTGACCAAAAAGTCAAATGTTGCGCCTCCTGTCCATACACTCAGAAGCGCAACTTCCCCTCACACTTAGATTATTTCTAAGTGAAAGCAACACTGTGAAAGAAGATTGAAGCGCAACTGTTGACCATCCTTGGGCGCCAACTTTGACCTTCAATATATGAATACATATATATATCTTCAAAGCGCAACTTTGTGATATATATGTGTGTATACATACAACTGGCGCCACTTCATGCATTCCTGGGAGTTAGTTTATTTCTGATAAATCGAATCCGTCCCGAACGAACTCAAGTCGTCCAGGACGAACTCGTTAACCATGGTTAGTTGTTGGAAAGCCTATAAATAGAGCTTTGTGTTTTCATTTGAAAACAACTACACACTTTGTAAGTGCACACACTATACACATTCTCGAGAGTTAAATTAGAAGATCGTCTTTATTGAGAGTTTGTAATAGAGTGATTGTAGTCTCTGCAGCCGACACTTGTGTTGGAATTTGTAGCACCCGAGGATTATTTCTAATACAAGAATATTCCCCGACTTGCTGGAGTTATTTATTTACGATTGATTTAACATGGACTGAAACAGAATTATCCGCAATTAAATTAAATCGAAGAAATTGGTTAAGACGTATTCAACCCCCCCTTCTAGGTCTGATTGGACCTAACAATTGGTATCAGAGCTTAGCTGATCGATATACAGATCTGAGATCCGTAACCAATCTGAAAAGCTAGCTGTCCGTACAATCGTAATTTTATCTGATAACAATGTCGACACACAAGTTAGGAATCAAAGTACCTCCATTTGACAAGGATGACTACAACAACTGGAAGATGAAGATGTTGCTGTACATCAGAGTTGCTAATCCCATGTTCATTGGGATTCTGGAAAATGGTCCGTTTGTGCCTATGAAGATTATTCCTGAATCTGTTGAAAATGGTGTTCGTATTCCACAAAAGTCTGTTCCCAAAGAGAAAAGTGAATACACTGACACTGATAAGGAATATATTGCACATGACCATAATCTGCAACTCATAATTGTTGAATCAATGGCCAAGATTATGACACATCTGATACTAAGTCTGAAAACTTCAAAGCAGATGTGGGACACTATAGAGGCATTGATGGAGGGATCTGAAGAAGTCAGGGAAAATAGATACGATATGCTAATTGCCAGATATGAAGCATTTCAAGCAATACCTGGAGAGAACATTTCTCAAATCTATGAAAGGTTCATGTTGTTGTTGAATGAACTCACCCTGCATGGAAAGACTTATCCACAGAAAGAAATTAACAGAAAGTTCTCATTTGTGATGCCACCCCCATCTAGTTGTAAAGACAGAGACCATCCGGGAAAGAAGCGACTTTAGAACTATGACTTTGGAAAAGCTGTTTGGAAAACTGAAGACGTTTGAGATGGAACTTGAACAAAGAAAGATTATATATGGTGGTGGATCAACAGAATCCAAGAGTATAGCCTTACAGAAGACCACTGCACTTATTGCTGATCAACCATACTTTGGTTATCAACAATTAGTTGAATATGGTATCAATGATCACACTGTTGCTCAGAGTGATTGTTCATCCATCAAAGCTGACTATCCTTATACCAATACTGAGATTGTAGAAGCTGAAATTGATGAAGTTTCTGGAGAACCGGAGGATGAGTTCTACACTCAGGAAGAGCTGGAGCAGCTGGAAGATAAGTCAATGGCTTATATGGCTGCAAGGTTCAAGCATATCAAGTTCACGAAGAACCCGCGGTACAAGAAAGCTTCAGGGAACAAGTTTCAGGGTAAAGGAGGATACTCAGGTTCAGGGTCAAAGAGTACTGGCAGTTTCAAACCAAAAATGTATGACAAGAGCAAGGTCAGATGCTACAACTGCAATGACTTAGGGCACTTTGCAACAGAGTGCAGGAAACCCAAAGCGGCTCCTGTCAGAAGCAACTCATATGATAAGAAGAATTCTTATGAGGATCTGAAGAAAGAGAATGAGAAGCTAAAAGCTAAGTTGGAAGCAATGGTGGCCAAGCACAAAGGAAGGGCTTACATTGCTGAGGGAAAAAGCTGGGATGACACAGATTCTGATGATGAACCTGTTCAGAGCAATTATGCATTTGCATTAATGGCTGACACTGTCGAGGAATCTCCATCTCAGGTATCTCCTGAAATCTCTGTTGATGACATGACTACTGCTGATTATAAAAAGACTATAAATGAATTAGGTCAAGAGATGTATAACTTGCACACTAGTTTGTTAGCTTCAGAATCAGATAACTGTAGTCTTTCTCTAAAGATAGCTAAACTTGAAGAAAGAGTAGATGAAATAGCTTTAGAGAAACTCATGAACACTAACCTTAAAGATAGAATTGAATATCTAGAGAATAAGGAGAAGTGTAGTGCAGAAATTGAGGAGTCCCTTAGGTCTCAGATTGCTGACCTAGAAACTAAGCTTAGGGCCTATCAGAATTCTGCTTTTCTACAGAAAGAGATCTTGGATAGTCAAAGGGTTGATAAGAAGATTGCTATTGGCCTTGACTATAGTTCTTTGGAAAGGTCTAAAAGAAAGAAGAGAAAAGAGAATGAAGGCATATTTGTTTCAGCAGGAACTGAGAATGATCCTGAAGGAACAAATGTACCTAAAATTCTGAAGAACACCAAGACCCCTATCTTTAGAAAGGCACAAACAGAACCTCTGATAGAAGAAGACCTTGTCATCAAGGAAGAGTTGAAAAATGAGGAAGTTGTTAAGCCTCAAGTAAAACAGGAATCACATGATGTACCTTCTAATTCCAAAGTCAGAGATGACTCAGATAAAACTGGATTAGGAAGTACTAGTTCCAACAAAAAGAAGAACAACAGGAATGGCAAGTTAGATCCTAAGAACACCAATTCTAGGAATTCTAATGCTAGAAAGGTTTGTAATAATTGCAATTCTTCTAATCATCTTACTTATGCATGTAAAGTGATTAAAGTAGATAATTCTGTTTTTAGCATGCCTAATACTGTTAACATGAATGCTGTTCATTTGCCATGTGGTAGAGTAGGTTGCATGCTATGTGCTATGAATATGATGTCTGCATGTTTTACCATGTTGAATGCATCTTTTTCTGCACCATCTGCCATGAATATGAATATGCCTGCACCTTCTGTTGCCCCTGTGGCAAAGACTGCTAGTCCTTCTAAGAAGAAGGAAACTCCCAACTCCAAGTCTAAAAGCACTTCTACTAAGACTAAAAAGGAAAAGAGTCCAGTCACCCCTGAACAAGCACATGTTAAACCAGTTTCTGTTGATAATCCAGTTTCTACTAAATCACCTGGACCCAAGAACGTCTGGGTACCAAAGAAAGTTTAATCCATTTGTGAATGCAGGGCACAGGAAGAAAAAATAAAATTGTGTGGGTTCTTGATAGTGGTTGTTCAAGACACATGACTGGAGAAAAGTCCCTTCTCAAAGATGTGGTGATGAGAACCGGCCCAATTGTAATCTTTGGAGATGACAGCAAAGGATTTACAACGGGATATGGTAAGCTGAAAGTTGGAAATGTCATCATTGAAGACATCTCTCTGGTGGAAGGACTCAAGCACAACTTACTGAGTATCAGTCAGTTCTGTGACAAAGGATACGATGTAATCTTTCAGAAGGAAGTTTGCTTAATCCAGAACTGGAAGAACAAGGATCTTACACTCCGTGGTGTAAGGAAATCAAGTTTGTTTATAGCCGACATAGACTCAGCAAGTAAGGGGGAGGTCAAGTGTTTCTACACCAAGGCCTCTGCTGATGATAGTTGGTTATGGCATCAGAAGCTCTCACACTTGAACTTTAAGACTATGAACTCTTTAGTCAAAAGGGAACTTGTGAGAGAATTGCCACAGAAAGAATTCTGTCAAGAAGGACTCTGTGATGCATGTGAAAAAGGGAAGTCAAAGAAAGCATCACACAGGAGCAAAGGCATGACTGATATTGGTTCACCCCTTCAACTGATTCATATGGATCTGTTTGGACCAGTCAACATTCCTTCTATATCAAGAAAAAGATATGCTCTTGTGATCGTCGATGACTACTCAAAATACACATGGGTATTATTCTTACATTCAAAGGATGAAGCAACACTCGTCATCATTGAACATATCAAGAAGATTGAAAAGGAAGCAAATCTGCCAGTAAGGGCAATCAGATCAGATAATGGAACAGAATTTCGTAATGCTGTTCTTAATGACTTCTGTACTGATAAGGGCATCTCTCGTCAGTATTCAGCTCCAAGGACTCCACAACAAAATGGTGTCGTAGAAAGGAAGAACAGAACCTTGATTGAAGCAGCAAGGACTATGATTAGTCAATCAAGACTTCCAATCTATTTCTGGGCTGAAGCTGTAAGCACTGCTTGCTACACTCAAAATCGTACCCTGATTAACAAGGATTTGGATAAGACTCCTTATGAAGTAATGGCCAACAGAAAACCATCACTAAGTTACTTTCATGTGTTTGGTGCAAAATGCTTTGTGTTAAAAGAAGAGCATTTGGGAAAGTTTGATGCCAAAGCTGAAGAAGGCATATTTCTGGGTTATTCTTTGGAGTCTAAGGCCTACAGGGTTTATCTGATCAATGACGACAAACTGATTGAAAGCATCAATGTAAGATTTGATGATACCAAACTCCCAAGTCTCCAAAAAGAAAATGAATCTGATTCTCTGGAATTTGAGAATTTAGAAGATATCTATTTAGGAGAAGATCAACCTGAAGCTGATATAAGGGAACCTAATACAAATGAAGGAAATGCTGATCCTGAACCATCTGGAGGAAGTATTGGCAACAATACAAATGATCATCATGGTCACAGTGGTCAAAATGGAGGATCATCAAATAGAATTTACATCAGCTCAGGGGGAGTAAGTCAAAGTGGATCTACTAGTCATCACACTCAACACAACTATGATTTTGGTGAATCATCAAGATTGAATCTGCCAAGACAAAGGGTATGGAGTAGAGACCATCCTGTTGAACAAATCATTGGTGATCCAGACACAGGAGTGCAGACTAGAAGAGCAACTCAGAATGAATGCAACTTTGCTGGATTCTTGTCTCAGACAGAACCAAAGAAAGTTGAAGAGGCTCTAAGTGATCCAGATTGGGTATCTGCAATGCAGGAGGAACTCAATCAATTCGAAAGGCAGAAAGTTTGGAAGCTGGTGCCAAGACCTAAAGGAAAATCTATAGTTGGCACTAGATGGGTTTTTAGAAACAAACTGGATGAAGATGGTATTGTTACGAGGAATAAGGCAAGACTGGTTGCAAAGGGTTATTCACAAGAAGAAGGAATTGATTATGATGAAACCTATGCTCCAGTTGCTAGGCTTGAAGCAATCAGGATGTTCTTAGCATTTGCTGCACACTCCAACTTCAAAGTATATCAGATGGATGTGAAAAGTGCATTCCTGAATGGTGATCTGGAAGAGGAAGTCTATGTTGAACAACCCCCTAGGTTTGAAGACAAGGAATTTGAAGACTTCGTATACTTTCTCTTCAAAGCACTTTATGGCCTGAAGCAAGCCCCTCGAACCTGGTATGACACTCTTTCCAAGTTCTTACTTGAAAATGGTTTCACCAGAGGTATCATCGATAAAACTCTTTTCCATAAAAAGCATAAGGATGATATAATTCTTGTACAAGTATATGTCGATGACATTATATTTGGTTCTACTAATGATCTTTTGTGCGAGAGATTTGCTAAGTTAATGCAGAGCAAGTATGAGATGAGCATGATGGGAGAATTGTTCTTCTTCCTAGGACTTCAAGTCATTCAGAAGCCTGACGGTATTTTTATCTGCCAATCTAAATACATCAAGGATCTTCTGAAGAAATATGGAATGAAGAAGCATCTCCTGCCAAAACTCCTATGCCAACTGCTGTCAAACTTGATCAGGACAAATCTGGTAAGTCAGTTGACATCACGAAGTATCGAGGTATGATTCGCTCTCTCTTATACTTAACTGCTAGTAGACCAGATATCATGTTCGCAACTTGTTTATGTGCTAGATTCCAGGCTGATCCTAAAGAGTCACATCTTATAGCTGTTAAGCGTATTTTTAGGTATCTTAAGGGAACCCCCAATCTAGGGATTTGGTACCCTAAAGATACAGGTTTTAATCTGATTGTCTATACAGATTCTGACTTTGCAGGATGTAAGATTGATAGGAAAAGTACTTCAGGAAGCTGTCAGTTTCTTGGACGAAGGTTGGTGTCATGGTATAGCAAGAAGCAACACTCCGTGTCTACGTCTACAACGGAAGCTGAATACATAGCTGCTGGAAGTTGCTGTGCTCAAATCTTGTGGATGAGGAATCAACTACAAGATTATGGACTCATGTTGGATAAAATTCCGATTCTGTGTGATAACACGAGTGCCATTGCCATTGCCAACAATCCTGTTCAACACTCCAGGACAAAGCATATTGATATCAGGTATCATTTCCTTCGCGAGCATGTCATGAATGGAACAGTAGAGTTACACTTGGTACCTACTGATCAACAAATTGCAGACATCTTCACTAAACCATTAGACGAATCCACTTTCTCTAGACTGGTTGGTGAACTTGGGATGTTAAATATGTCTAATTAATTAGACAAGAAATAACTGCAATTGGTTCGTAAGTTCACAAGTTTTAAAATGTTCATATTTTCAGGACTTGTGAATTTACAAAGAGCATCCAGTATTTTACATAATAATCTGATAATTAGTTTTAACTGTTTGCCATGATTTGTATGATTTGCATGATTTTATGTGATTATGTGATTAATTGTTAAGTGGTAGATATTTAGAATTAATTTTCTTGAATTATTTAATTTCTTATATTCAATTAATGAATATAAGTGGTTATTTAATTCATATTTTAATTATATTTGATTAATGGATTTGAAGCAATTCAAATTATTTTAAGTTGTCCATTAATTAAATCACAATTAAAATAATTGTAGCATAATTAATTAAATATCTGTTGGCTAAATCTTAATTTAGTTAAAATTTATTTAATCTAATTATGACATCAATTTTCAAATTAAATTTGATTTAATTCAAATTAATTTAACAAATTGATAATCTCTCTGAGTACATTTCTCCCCGTGCTCGAAGCGCAAACTTTGACTGGAAGTCAAAAGTTGCGCTCAGAGTACATATATATGTGCTTGTACTCATTTAAACTTAGAACTATTTTCTAAGTTTTTAACGGTATAAAACCAAGCGCAACATTTGACTAAAGTCAAATGTTGCGCCAATGGCTCTCTTTTGGCTGATATATTTCTCTCTTTTTCGGCCAAGTACAAACTTGCGCCTCTATACAGTCACATGTATAGAGGGCAGTTTCGTCATTTCCATCGTTGCGCTTGTATGTGCTTACAGTGTATAGCATAGAGGCTAGTTTTGTAAATTCAAAACTTGCGCCTCTCGATTCTCTGTGTACATATATACACTGACTTGGTTTCTTCTCCTTATTCTTCAGTTATAGACATACACATATACACACAACGTAAACAACCTCTCCACTGCCATTTTTCGAACTCAAGAAATCGAGTTTTTAATCCTTCTAAACTCAAACAAAACCTTGTCCATTTTAAGTTCTGAGACCTGTTTTGGATTCCACTCGACGAAACCTTTTCACGATCCATTGTTATTTTTCGGAGAGGGTTTTCGAAACTTTTGAACTTCTCGACTAGGTTTGAACGTGAGTTTAGCATCGAAAATTTGCGAAACCGATACCATTATTCTTAGAATTTCAAGAAGTACAACATACTTTAATTTCATCGAAATCTGAAATTCTTGGAATTAGGGTTTTAACGGAGCGTTATTAATTAATTATTTTCGTGACATAAGTTGAAATTTGATCGTTATTATTCGTGAAACGAAATTTATAATCATTTTTAATTCTAATTAAAAATGGCTGCAAATTTTGAGATTCCGAAAACAAATTTCACAATTGTTGAAAATAATAATTTAATTACGCAAGCGAATTATCGACGCTGGGTTCGATATATGTCAGAATTCTCATTTGCTAGGTTTTCTATGACTGAGTCAGTTTATCTTAACAAATCTCTACTTCGAGATTTTCTGTCTTCTGTTTCTGTTGTAAATGAAGGACAGGTATTTGGACTCAAGTGTGTCATTCAGGGACGAACACTGATGATAACTGAACACACCCTGAACAATGCACTCCATCTGCCAACTGAAAATTTTGAAGATGTTCCAGACCGGGCTGAAAGAATAAACTTATTCTTTGCTATTCATTGCCAGAGGGAGAATGGTGATCTTCCAGCAAAGATGTACGTCAAGCATTTACCTCGAGAATGGAATTTCTTCTTTAATTCCATCTCTCATGTATTTGCACCAAAGACTGGAGGGTTCCATGGCATCACTACCTTCAACCAAGAAATTGGAATTGCAATAGCACAGAACACAAGGATTAATCTAGGGCATCTAATAATGGGAGCTTTTCAGGACTCCTTAAGGAAGAACAGGAATGTACTTCTCTATCCTCGGTTCTTCCAGATAGTACTGAACCAACTGCTTACTCCTGCTGAAAGAGCTGTCTATCCTAATATAGACAATGTTATCTGCTCTTTCATGACAACAAGGGTGATCTCTATGCTGGAGAACCATCAGAACTACACCAACAATGAGGATGTGGTTCTTCCGGAGGCAATGCAAGAATTCTTAAACAACCAGAACTTGCCTCCACCACATATTCAGAATGTTGCTGATCCAATAGTTCAGGAAGAGGAGGCCCCTGAAACACAAGCTGAAGAAGTCACTGAGCCATCTCATCAAGCCAATATCCCTGAGACTCAAACTGCTCAAATGGAAGAGGAAGTGATAGTGGAAGATGCAGAGACATCCTCAGATGACAATGCTCAATCTGAAGGAGAGGATTCATTGCAAGACAATTCCACTGATTCTGAAGATGAAGTGGATAGCCCTGCTCAAACCACTGCAGCTGCACCTTCTAATGATGTAATGGTGGATGTTGATGAACTTTTCTCTAACACTTACAATCCACTGCTACAGTCAGGTATCCCTTCTGACTCTGACAACTTGTCTTTCAGTGCACCTGATTGGATTCAGAATCTTTTGGATTCCAATCAGCTTTCACCACCTCTCACAAGTGCCAATGAACTTGAAATCCCACAAGTTCATAACCAAGGCACCACTTCACAAACACTTGTAGCAGAAACTTCTCAACCCCTCAGCCAACCACTTCATATTTCTGAGAGAGAGGGAGAAAGTGCCTTAAGTGCACCACATAAGGAGGTTGTTTCTGAAACTGCAGCTCTGTCTCCTAGTCAGGAAAGGAGAATAGAACCTGAGACAACTGCAGATATGTCTATTTCTTCACCACCTCAGCTACATGATACTCCAATGCACAGTGAGGTTGCACACACGATGGAAGAATAGACGGTTGCTAACACTTTGTCGTCCATGTCAGGGACAGACACTGTTGTTTCAGATCCTATTCAGGGTCAAGTGCCTTCACAGGCTTCTGGGGGAAACTTGGATGAATTGCCACATTCTACATCCTTGTCTACCCCCCTGGGAGGAACATTCCCAGATCCCTTAAGGGACTCTTCACCTCTCGAAGGTGAACGGCAATCTGTTTCTGAGCCCTTCATATCAGGAAGTGTGCCAGTTATAGAGGACTTGTCACAAAGTCATTCACCGTCAAAGGCAATTGTGGGAAACCAGGGTGCTTCGCCTATTCAAGGATCACATCCTTCGAGCCCTGTGTCTACCCACCCTGAGATTCAAACTCAGGATCCATCAAAGGACTCACTACCTTCGAGTAGTTGGCAACTTATTTCTAATGACTCAGATTCATCTGACGAGGAAACTGAGGACGAAGGCTCACGAACCTTCATTGCACCTTCTGTGACCTCTCTAGAAGAGGCTAAGAAGATTTCTCTTGCAGGTACATCCACAGAAGCTGGAACTTCTTTGAGTGAGAGAGAAACACTTACAGAACCTGTTATACAGAAACCCTCTGCCCCACTGAGTGCTCTAGTCTTGAGTGAAATGAGAGAAACACCTGCAGAACGAACTAGTGAGAACCCATCAACCCAACCTACAATTGAATCTGCTATTCCAACTGTATCTGTGACAGAATTTGAAGCTCTGAAGTTCAAAGTTCAACATCTAGAAGCTGAGAATCTTGTTCTACGGGAGGAGTTAGTGGAAATAAAATCAACTATGGAACAAAGGTTGGCTGCTCTTGAAGCTAAATTGCTGGCATCTCAACTTTCCAGAGAGGATTACTCAACTGAGGGGGAGAGAGCAGCAGAAAAAGCAAAGGGAAAAAGGGTGATCACAGGGGTGTCTGAAGAACTGATTGATTCTGCTCTTAAACATCAATTCAGTTACAGTCATGATGAATACATCCCTGAGTTTGTGGATGACAGAGTGATAAGGATGGTTGGTGCTGAGAATGAAGATCTTGAAGAAGGAGAAATCCCAGACAATGAAGTCTTTGCTGATGAACTTGCATATCACAATGACATCTTCCCTCCTGAAGAGTTTGAAATTGCAAATCCACAAGATATTGCTGATGTTTCTAGGGATTATGCTGAGCAAA
Organism: Daucus carota subsp. sativus; assembly: GCF_001625215.2. Taxonomy (NCBI): domain Eukaryota; kingdom Viridiplantae; phylum Streptophyta; class Magnoliopsida; order Apiales; family Apiaceae; genus Daucus; species Daucus carota. The sequence continues at coordinate 15,672,694 of NC_030382.2, forward strand.
GGAGAGCAAGGGAGAAGTTAGAAAATCAAAGACGATTTCGAAGGGAAAGGAGACTTGCCAACTTACATAAAGATGTAGCTGAATGGGATATTGCTAGATCTGTGTTTGATTTTCCAGAGGTCACTCAAGACAATGATGATGACGAAGTAAAAGATATCTTTGACTCCTTCAGGAACAACTACAAGAATTTACATGATTATCACGAGGTGTTGAATGATATCATTTCTACTGTGTCTGTTGCTGTTCTTCCCAGGAGAGGATGGATGGTAAACATATCATTTGAGCTACAGAGAGAAGGCCATGGACTCAAGCATGTGACAAGTCAGTTTCTCAGAGATCTCTCTTTAACTGAGCTGTTTGTGGTAAGAAACAAGATCATCTCAACCGGCAGAAAGCATAATGAGATATTCAGAGATATGGTGGAAGAATGGATATCTGATATTGGAGTTGAAATTCATGACAAACCTTCAGTTATCAAGTATTTCAAGGATGGTATGATATAGAGTATTGGACTCACTGATGAAGCATTGTCAACATACAATCCTCGTATACTGAAATATCTGGAAGCTCAAGTCAGGGAGAAGTGCTCAAGGACTAGCAAGGGAAGACTAACTGCTGAACTGCTATATGCCTATCGTCTGAACTTTGCTGCTCTGAGAGACTTAGACTTATCAGCCATCAATCGTCAACCACCATATCCACTGCCTCCACTCAACCCTGAAATTCCTGAAAATCCAAATGCTCCTGTTGTCACTTACAATCCTACTTCTGTGATATTCAAAAAGAAGAAAGACTCTGAGGCCACTGCTATACCACTGACAGAAATTGGAAAATTCTCTTCCAAAAGAATCATTCGTGCTGTTGCTGCTGTCAAGTTATCAGTTGTGAAAGAAGACAAGAGTGTGCTCAAAGATTTGATTGATCTTCTAGAGATAAGAAAAGCTGTAGAGACTGTCCATAACACTTCAAGGGTTCGTGCTCATCCATCAAGAATCATCATAAAAATTGAAGGAATGGAGATGAATGTCACCTTTAAGAAGTTGAAGAAAATGGTTCATGTCCAAACATTAGAGAAGATGAAGAAGAATCTAGAGCAACCTCCACCTGAGAACACACTGGAGCAAGTGGCACTGAGTACCATTACAGCAAGGATTGAAGAGATTGAAAACAAGCTCACTCAGAAGAAGGAGGAAGAAGCTGCAAAGAGAAGAGCAGAGCAAAAGCTGATTAATGCAAGAGCCAAGAAACCAAGAAGAGATTAGTTCAGGCTAGAGGAACAATGGCTGCTTGTATTTACTTTTGATTTCTGGAAAATGTAAGATATAATCCAGACTGTACTTAGTATTATTTCCTGTTTAAAATAGTATGCTTTTTCATTGTGTCAGTTGAGTTATCCTCTTAAAGGATTTGCTTGTCGAACTCTAACAATCAAATAGGGGGAGATTGTAAAGCATAATGTAACGTAAATGTAATTACGATAACTCAACACAACGAAATACAGGAAACAATACGTAAGTATAATACAGGAATCTACAGGTTGGAGATTCGATACGAACAAACAAAGACAATCAAGATATCTGAGACGAGCATCCGTCCACTGGAAGAAGTTCATTAACATGTTCAAGCCTCAGTGAAGAATAAAGTTCAATGTGTGTCTGCTATCAAGTTTGCCTGAAGATCAAGTATCAAAGACCAGAAGATTCCAGTATATTTAATTTGATTATTTATAATCAAATTTATCGAAGCAACACCTAACCCGGAATGACTGATCAAGTATATTATCAAGCAAAGGATTCAAAGAATTATTTCAGTTCGAGTCGTTCGTGAACCAGACCAGTGCACAGGACGTCAGGACGTACGAAAGTATTCAGTGGATTCGATCAACGAATTAATTGATCAAGTCAATCGAACTGATCCAGAATGTATTGCCTGAGAACTTATTAATTAAATATATATATATATATATATATATGTAGTTATTAATTGTGAATTACTTGAATTAAATAATTCAAGTAATTAATTAAACACAATTAATTATATATATATATATATATATGTATATTTAATTCTTAGTGCAAAATGTAAGACATTGGATTTTTGTCCAAGTCATAAGACACTCTACAAGGATACAAGGCGCAAGTCTTGACCAGAAGTCAAAGCGCAAGCCTTGACAAGGTCAACCTCAGTTTTGTCACTTAGAATTGTTCTAAGTACTCAAACACAGTGTACACAGTGAGAAGGATTGTTCAAGCGCCAAGTTTGACTGAAAGTCAAAACTTGCGCTTGATGTCTTCGTTGAAGAAAAACGGCTAAGTGAAGACAACACTGTACAAAAGATTGAAGCGCAACATTTGACCAAAAAGTCAAATGTTGCGCCTCCTGTCCATACACTCAGAAGCGCAACTTCCCCTCACACTTAGATTATTTCTAAGTGAAAGCAACACTGTGAAAGAAGATTGAAGCGCAACTGTTGACCATCCTTGGGCGCCAACTTTGACCTTCAATATATGAATACATATATATATCTTCAAAGCGCAACTTTGTGATATATATATATGTGTATACATACAACTGGCGCCACTTCATGCATTCCTGGGAGTTAGTTTATTTCTGATAAATCGAATCCGTCCCGAACGAACTCAAGTCGTCCAGGACGAACTCGTTAACCATGGTTAGTTGTTGGAAAGCCTATAAATAGAGCTTTGTGTTTTCATTTGAAAACAACTACACACTTTGTAAGTGCACACACTATACACATTCTCGAGAGTTAAATTAGAAGATCGTCTTTATCGAGAGTTTGTAATAGAGTGATTGTAGTCTCTGCAGCCGACACTTGTGTTGGAATTTGTAGCACCCGAGGATTATTTCTAATACAAGAATATTCCCCGACTTGCTGGAGTTATTTATTTACGATTGATTTAACATGGACTGAAACAGAATTATCCGCAATTAAATTAAATCGAAGAAATTGGTTAAGACGTATTCAACCCCCCCCCCCTTCTACGTCTGATTGGACCTAACAGCTAGCAACGCCATTCCAACAGAAATGGTTGTCCAAGTTAGCTGGGTTTGATTATGTAGTGGAGTATAAAAGCGGCAGAGACAATATTGTGGCTGATGCATTATCTAGAATACCTGGAGTTCAGCTTTTGTCCTTGGCTGTATCAGCGATCGATTCTGAATTTTTGAGTGAGCTCCAAAAGTATTGGGACACTGATTCCACCATGAAGAAATTGATTCAAGAGGTCCATGTTGACCCTACTTCTCACCCAAAATACACATCGGTGAACAATGTGCTGCTCAGGAAGGGAAGAATAATGGTGGGAAGCAATGAGGCCTTGCAATGAAAGTTACTTGATTGGAAGCATGTGTCCAGTGTTGGGGGAACTCTGGCATTCAAGCAACACTTAAAAGAATACAACCTTATTTTTCTGGAAGGGTATGAAACACACGGTTTAAGAATTTATCAAGGAGTGTATTACTTGCCAGAGATGTAAATATGATCACTGTGCATCCCCTGGTCTTCTTCAACCTTTACCCGTTCTGGAATTAATTTGGGATGACATATCTATGGATTTTATAGAGGGTCTTCCGAAGTCTCATGGCAAGGAAGTTATCTTAGTCGTGATCGACCGTCTCAGCAAGTATGCGCACTTTATTTCTCTTTCTCACCCTTTCTCAGCTTTAACTGTGGCTCAGAGCTATTTGGATAATGTATATAAACTGCACGGTTGGCCTAAAACAATAGTGTCTGATCGAGATAAGGTGTTCATTAGTAATTTCTGGACAGAGTTTATGAAGTTACAGGGTGTTAAACTGCAGCTCTCTACAGCATACCACCCTCAAACGGATGGTCAATCAGAGGTTCTCAACCGCTGTCTAGAGACATATTTACGATGCATGTGTCGCGAAACACCGCAAAACTGGGTAAAATGGCTGCCTTTAGCGGAATTCTGGTATAATTCGACTTTTCACACTGCTACCCAAAAGACTCCCTTCGAAATTGTATATGGACATCCCCCACCTGTTCACCGTCCTTACATCGCAGGTTCTAGTGCAATGGAAGCTGTAGACAGAAGTTTGCAGGCTAGAGAGACTACAGTTTCGATGCTTAAGAACAACCTTCACAAGGCCCAGAACAGGATGAAACAACAAGCAGACCGAAAACGTTCCGACAGGCAGTTTAATGTGGGAGACTGGGTTTACCTTAAACGGCACCCTTATAGACAGAAATCAGTGGTGAACAGGGAAAATAAAAAGCTTGCATCTAAATACTACGGCCCTTATATGATTCTGAAGAAGGTCGGGGCAGTAGCATACACTCTTAAGCTACCTGGATCATCAAAGATTCACCCCACATTTCATGTGTCTCTCCTGAAGAAGCATCATGGGCCAGCCCCAGCTCATATTGATTCTACGCTTCTAAGCAACTATGATACATCAAGTACCACCCCGGCGAAGATACCCACAGCACTGAAAGAAGTCCGAACAGTTAAGGGACAGAACGCAGCCCAAGTGCAATGGTTGATACAATGGTCCCAGCTACCTGTTGAGGAATCTACTTGGGAAGATGCACAGACCATCATGAAATGTTTTCCGCATTTTGATCCTTGGGTTCAAGGATCCTATGATCAGGGAAGCCTTGATATGTTACTAGGATGTAAAGGAACAAACGGCCAAACAGCAAGCAAAACTACATTTCAGCATTACATGCAAGGTGACAAGAATAAGATGGGTCAGGTGACAGCTGGACCAGCAACAAATAATGAGGAAGGACCACAGGAGCCAACTGACATATTAACTTGCATTTGAATTTCATTTACATTTCATGTTTATCAGGATATCATTTCAGTAGTATTAAGTCTAGGGTTGGCTACTTGTTAGGCATGCTATTTTGATGTTATACTCTCCTGTCTTGAACTCTGTCACTAAATTTTCCCAGAATTTGCTTATCAGAATTTCCTTTCCCGTTGGATAATTCTTTGAGTTTATTATACCAATCTCCATCTCATTCTAGAGATCAGGTTGGACTAGTATTTATATTTAGAAACGACAAAATTGGTATCCAGAGCTAGTAGAACCTTGGACGATGGGACATGGCCGCAACACCAGATCTGGTACTTCGGATGACGAAGGAGGTGACAACCCACTTCCAGATTTTGCAAAAATTGCCATAATGGCCCCCAGAGGTTGGAAGATGATGAAGTGCAAGCACTGCACTTTCAAATTTATGAAATAGTCCATCAAACTTTTGAAAGTTACACTTTGCACCCGGTGTTAAAAGTTTTTAAATCTGACACTTTAAACCTTTTGATTTTAATTTTCAAAAATTGTTTTATGTAATTATTGTAATTTCAAAAATTTTTTTTAATTATTTCTTTATTCAAAAATAAATCTAAATTAGTTTATTACTCCCTCCGTCCCAAAATACTTGTCACATTTGGTTTTGTGCTAGTCAAATTGACTAAAGTTTGACTGAAATTTATTAATATTTTATTAATTGACAAAATAAAAAAAATTATGTCACCAGAAATAACTTTTAATCTAGTTTAAGATGGAATTTTCAGTTTTTTAAAATAATGAATGATTGATTTATAATCTTTGGTCAAAACTTAGTCAATTTGACCAACAAAAATAGAAATGTGACAAGTATTTTGGGATGGAGGTAGTAATTAATATTAATTAGTAATTACTTATTTTAATCAGTCAATTAATTTAAATATTAATTGATTAATTATTTTAATTAATTATTAATTGATTTTAATTGATTAATTGATTGGATTTATTTATTCTTTTTGATTTAAAAATTCCAAAAAATAGTTTCGAGCTTTAAAATATTTTTCCAAATTATTTTCAAGGCTCGAGAATTGTTTATGAATAAATTCAAGTCCCATTTTGAGTGTCCGGACTTGATTATTTATCCCAAAATTGATTTTTTTTATCCGTTTTAATTCCGAAAAATGTTTAAAATTCCAGAAAATTCCCGAAAAATCATTTTTAACTCAAGACTTAATTTAATATCAATTGGGGTGGGAAACCTTATGTGTTATGTATTGTTTGCTATTGGTTGGATGTGTTATGTTGTTCGCACAAAATCACGCAAGCGTGCGTGGTCACAAGTAGTATAGAATCAAATTCAGTTCGTTCCCACAGAGACTGGTGTATTCAGAAATATGCACTTATGCAACAATGTATGGCTATTATTCAATGCTTGGACAAATAACAAGTTGGTTGGTTTTTATCTAACTTAAATACTAGATTCGAATTACTAAACTAAGTGATTAAACTGGATTACTTATGGAAATTAAAACATGGGGTTCTAGCTTAATTAACAACTTCAATCAAAATAATGACTATATTCGATTAATGCGATGGTTGATAACTAATCAGATAACACGAAACTGATACACGCTATCTGTCGATATACGTGCACCATACTGTTTCACATCCACAATTAAGATAGAAGGTAAACAGACACCAATTATGCTTAGACCCTATATGTCTATAAGATTTGAAAACATAACGGTTGAAGAACAAGTTATCTACCAAGATTACATAGGGCGATCCAAGATGGGTAAAATCACATCACAAGTCATGTGATCGAACATAAAACCTATGCTCGCATAGCAAGTTCAAAATACTAAGCACAACCAATACGAGGAAATCGAAACTATCACATAAATAGTTAAGGCAAATCAACTACTGAAATCCATAGATATATCCGCTAGAATCCCATGACAACGATTAGTTCATAATCAAACGTCTCGTCATCATGGGTTCGAATGTAAACATGATAGGAATAAGTCTAAAACAAGATAAAAGTGCGAGAATCAAAGTTGAGAAATAAATCCGAAAACGAGCATCCAAAAGTATCGCCTAATTAGAAGAAGACAAAGAATAATATGTAGAACTAGGTCTTCACCCCCGTAGCCGTCTTGCTCTCTCCACTTCCTTCCGGCTTTTTCTTCCTTGAATAATTTATATTTAAGTTCCCTAAGTTGACCGAGTCAGCAGCTAATCCAAACGGGCCTAAAAAACGAACTTTTCCACCATCGGGGTAGCACGGGCCCGCTACCAGGGCTCCCCCACAGCGCGGGCGCGCCACAAGGGCAGACCCCGCGCTACTCGGGTGCTCCAGGGCCCGGGCGCGCTACTCGGGCGCTTTAGGGCCCGGGCGCGCTACAAGGGCAGACCCCGGGCGCTACCAGCACGCTCCAGGGCGCGGGCGCGCTACCAGGGCAGACCCTGGGCGCTAGCTACTAGGGCGCTACCAGGGCGCGGGCGCACCGCAGGGCTCCCCTAGGGCGCAGCCCTGCCGCTCTAGGGCGCTAGTGATTTTCTTTCTTTTTGCTTCATTTCTTGACTTCCAATCCACCGTATAAGCCTGGAAAAGTCCATCCTCCCTACATCTAAGTTCTCTACACACATCAACACAAAAACACATAAAAAGTACCACATACTTGAGGCCAAATCATCAATTTAAGTCGAAACAAAGGCATTCCAAGTGGATACAAAATCCACTTATCATATGTGTCGATAGGATAGTGAGAAAACAGTTTTGATCATATCTTTTGATCCGTAATTCAGAATCAAGTGAAACGAAGAAGAGATAAAAGCTTATAAAGTCTATTTTGGTATGACATGATAATATGGTCAAGTGTAGAAGGTGATTATGTGTCCTTAAGCATGCAGAGTGTGATTATATGTGAATTACTTGCTATAAATTAATGATTAAGTGATATAAGTGGTTATTCCTAATATGGTACATATGTGATAAAATTAAAGGACTTATATGATATAGTGTCATGATTTGATTAATATTGGATAAGAACATATGGATTATAGGAATTGGAATTGATTGGTTGGTTGTTGGACAAAATAGGATAACAGGTGGATAGTCCTATAAATAGACGAGACGATGTCGGATTTTCGACAGGATTTATATGATTGATTTGTGATATGTTATGTGGAATATGATTTGACTATATGATAAGGTTAAAGCATGATTATGTGTTAAGTGATATCTGATAGTTTTAAAGGGGTAAATAAGTGGGTATCGATATACGTGATGTGTATATACGATAGATTGTTTAGTGATTATAGTATTGTCTTATTCTCGTTAAGGATTTGGATGAGACGTGTATGACCGAAGACGTTCAGAAAGTCAAGTGGTGTTGCAAAGCGAATGAGGCACGAATCGTGGAAGCGAAGCTGTATTGCGAATAGAGTATAGCCAGAGATGATCTAGAGATTATGATGTGCATAGATTGTGAGAGTGTAAAGATGAAATTGATCACTGAGTTGGGAATCATATTTAAGGCAAGTATCCTAAACCCTTCTCTTGGATATATAGCAAATATTCTGATCCATTCCTTTGATATATGTTTCAAGTATTCATACCTTTCTTTTCTATGTTTGAAAGTGCGAGTATTCTGACCCATTCTTTCTAATCTTCAAGTTTCTAGAGAATTTCTGCTTTACAAATCAATTCGAAGTTCAGATTGTCATTGAAGCATGTGTTGCTCAGTGATAGTTAGAGCTTTGAATGAATTGGGATCTTCTTGATTATTCAACCCGCCATTGTCATGCTAGTTTAGCAGGCTGAATTCAGTAAACTTAGCCGATAATGGAGGATACTGAATAGTTAGGGATTTCCTGAACTATGATTTATGAAAGAATGTACGGTGACTTATGAAAAGATTATTATCAAACACTACGCCATATATGGCCTACAACAACATCGGAAAAATGATGCCATAACCCCAAAATATGTTGCAATAGCCCGAAAAATGGCTATTGCAACATAAAATTTAAGTTGCTTTTTTCGATGTTGCCCTAGGCTTCTATTGCAACATTATGATTATCTACTGCAACATGGGGTTTGCTGTTACAATAGACATGCTACTGCAACAACCAACTACCCTATTGCAACTGAAATTTTATGTTACGTTAGACCTTCTGATTTTAAAAAAAATGGGACCCACATGTGGGTCAGACACGTGTCAGTCCCATGTGGAGGTCAAAGTGTGGGGCCCACAAGGGCTACTTTCTACAACATATTTTGTACTAAATATCTGAATATATGTGTGGTACTGCAACATTAAACAACTATTCAAAAGTTTACTATATCAACAGCAAAATTAACTAATCATTCATACAAACCAAAGTTCAAAAAAAATCCAACCAAACTAAACTACCTAACAAATCCAACTCATCCTTTAGGTCTTCTTCACAAAATCAATGGTGCAAGAGCCACATGTTATAGTGACATAAATGTTCCCTAGCTTTGCGACCAGAACTGCATAGTGACCAACACCACCTCAAGCTGCAGCAGTTAGTATGTTCATAGGTGGGTGTCTTTTCAAAGGACTACTGCAGCAGTTAGCAGTTTCATTTGGAATTATTTTGTTGCTGATGATGATTATGATTATGTTCTGTTGATTTACATTGGCTTCTTGAATTGAATTAGAGAATTTGATTATTGTTTTTATATAAACATGTGGACCAGATGAGTGGTCATGTTAGGCCAATGAGTGCCTTGGATCCAGTGATAGAGCATGGCGGGGCCTGCTCGGGTTAGGTATGACTGATCAGCATCCTAACCTTGGTTTAAATTAAAAATTTGATAGTCCAATTCAATAATTCTTATGGATGATTGAATTCCTTAGTTTTTCATTGCTGCAAGGTATTGTGTTTTCTTTTATATACAATACCTGAAATTGTGAACTTATGTTGATTCTTTTATAACTTAAACTCGTGAACTTCTGTTATATCATTTCAGAACTTTCATTGTTTATTATTACTTGCGTGCTGAGCATTGTTGCTCACCCTTGCTATTCTCTTTTAACCATTTCAGAAAGGCTTAAAGATGAGTAACTAGACTGTGATGGTGAATAAAGCTAATGCTAGGAGGGGAGACAGAGTTGAGGATCCAGTGGTCAGAGAGTATCCAGGAAGATTGATAAGGTTGGTGATAGCTAGAGTTGTGCTATTGAGACTCAAATGTAAGTCATAGCTGGAATAGATTTGCAGTGATTCTTCTTATCGAAGATGATCTGATTTGGTAAGAGATGTTGTATAATAATTAGTGGTGGATTCTAATTTTATTAATACTGTAACCTGGATGCGATCCAGTTGTTTTAGGGGGTTTTAATGTTCTCTTTAAAATCTTTTATTATGGCTTTCTAGTTTTGAATTTGAAGTTTTAAATTCTTTGAGTTTTATTATCTTTCAAAAAAAAAGTACAGGTTTTCAAAGTGTTTTAAAAATGGTTTTTGTATGGTGACGTCAGAATCCAGGCCCCCGGATTCCTGGACCGTCACAGTTGGTATCAGAGCAACAAGTTATAAGTTATTGAAATTAGAATATAGGTTATAGTTATAAGGTTTCTAGAGGAGAATGTTGTGTAACCTCACATAGAGGTATGGTCAGACTATTTGGGAATAGTCTAGTGATGTGAGTGAAGCATAGAGTCTAGTTAGATGATCAAGTTCAGTGTGGATATTTAAAGAGATTGGGGATTCTTAAGTTTAGACATATGATTTCTAGTATGTTGACTAATTGAGATGGTGAATTGTGAGAAAGGTCAAGATTAGACCTAGATAGAATAGTTTGATAGTGAATGATTAAGTTGAGAATGGTGAAAATGCAGAGTTCATAGTATACTATACTGCATAGTTGAAAATGGTCTATTGTATTGACTTGAGAATGATAAAAATGCATGGTCATAGTATGTTGACCATGTCAGATATTTGGAAGATATATATTGTTTATTCTCGACCCGAGGGAGTATTTTAGAAATCGTGTTTATTAAAATTCTTATAAATCAGAGTTGTTCTTTGATTTAAAAATATTAAAATCCGTGTTTAAATATATTACAGAATATTGTCCAATTAAAATTACCAGAATATTTCAATTTTGGTATTTTTATATTTTAACTGATTTAAAAATATTTATAAATCTCGCAGATAATTATTTTTGATTATTTGCACTTTAAAAATTTCTGGACAATTTAAATTAAATACTTAAAAGTATTCAAAAATAAAACCTTCCACGGATTTATTCTATTTAGAAAATTTAGGATTTTTGGGTGTTATTAGTTAGATGTTTCGAAAACATTTTCGGACCCCATATTTATATTATTGTTAAAATCTTAGCTTTTTATAAATAATTGGGGGTGTGATTTTTTAAATATAATAGAATTTATTTAATAAGAAATCAAGAAGGGCGGTAGGTGTAGCGTAGCAGCTGTATCGTACCTGCGTAGCCAAAACAATTGGATAAAACTGAGCCATTAGATAAACATAACAACCGAGTACTCTATCACGAAGCGGTGACTTGTTCTAAGGGAGAGAAAGAGAGCAATTAGGGTTTCATCTCCTTTAACACAGAAATCGAATTCAGCAGGTAAAGGTCGAATGTCTATGTGTTGCTATCTGCTCAAATGAATTTGTATATTACAATTGTTTTGTGGGATTGGTTGAGTCGAGGAGATGGTGGTGATGATTCGAAGTCGGAGGTTGGGGTTTGAGATGAAGCTGTTGGTGGGTGAGCGTAGGAATAAGGGGGGATGTTGGAGGTGGTCGGAGATCGGCGGTTCGAAGCGCCGGCGGAGGATTACGCAGCAGAGGACTTGGGTTTGTTCGATCGTAGGAGATGGGCTGATTGTTTGGTTGTCGGTTTACTGAGTTTTTGTGGCGATGAACGACGGCCGATCCCCAGCGATGCCGCGATCTGATGGTGACTGGGTGGTGGCGGCGGCGATTTCGTGGATCCGTCGGAGTCTGAGAATCGGGCTACGACCTTGCTGCGGGGCGAAAGAGACAGAAGGGAAAAGGGGGCTGTGGAGAGAGAGAGAGAGAGAGATGCTGTTGGAAGGGGGAGAGACTGCCGGATTCTGGCGGCCGGATCCGCTGACCGAGGCGGTCCGGGAGGGGTCTGCCAAGCAGATTTTGGGGAGACAAATCAAAACAGTGTTAATTTTATTTTTATTAAGATTGTTATTATTATTGTTAATCATAGCGATAATAATAATAAGATTAATATTAATAAGATTACAACATATTTTTGAATGTATATTTGATTGTAATTTGTATTAGGAATATTAGTACTAGTGTACTATGTACTCATTGTTGACATTGATATCGGGAAGATTATTATGACATGCACTCGACTCTGTATTAGTATGTGATTCCGGAACCTCAATTTTAATTTAGGAATAATTAAAATAGAAACTAGTCACACTTGTCATTTTAGTGTCAATTGTTATCGAGTGACATGCTTAGTCAGTACATTAATAACTTGACAAATATTGATACTGAAGGATGGGCCGTATAGAGGACGTGCTGTCCAAATTTCTATAATTTAATAACATTCACAAGTTAGAATAAATATCTGATTTAATTGCTATATCTGAAACTTGTTACGTGATAACATGAATCACGCCTTATGAAATACCTGATTATATGATACGTGACTTACTTGATAATACCATGATTAGTATAAATGATTGGTTAGTTTATATTAGTACGAGACGTTTGATTACGTCAAGTGAGTTGACCCGAGTTGTTGAATCAATACTTTTTGATTTATAGATTCAAGAGTTGACAGCAAGTTTTAAGTCAAGTATCAGTTAGCGTGCACAAAGGCAAGTGATTTTATCCCACAACTTTTAATTATTGCCAATGCAATTATTATCATATTCTGTATTTCAAAACAGAGAATACCATATGCTTGGAACATAATTATTGTTCTGTATTCCATTGTAAGATACACCATACAGATACTCAAATAATGATTGAGTTCAATAGATTCCAATGATTGAATTCACTACATTCTAGTAATCATTCTACTAGAATCCTTGAATTACTTTTGAGATAGATAGTGAAAAACTATGATTTCCAGATATACTCCATACAGTATACACCTTGAGTTTATAATTAGCAAATAACTAATTATTCTAGTTATGTTGCCATCGATTGATGTTATTACTACGGACCATGTGAAATGGGGAGTTGAATGAATAAAGGAGTTGATTGATGTGACTCCTTTGAAAAAGAATATTTTTACATATGTGTAGGAGGCCAGGACGGCAGTCCAGCGGAGGGCTATCTAGGTATTATATGAAATATTATAATACTTTTCTGCCAAAGGCCAATTTGTTGCCTTGTTTAGTACCAGTTTTGAGGCATGTTTGTACGAAGCATGGCTCGGTATCATCACACGGACTGATCAGCTGTGATAGTATGCCGTTGATTAATAATTAAATCAAAACTTTGATTTACTATATAAGCTGATATATCTTTTGCTCCATTGACATTGTTGTTGATTATCTTTTTCTTTATGAAAGATAGCACTTATTAATGCTTTACAGTTAAACATTTTATATATATATTGCTGAGCCTTCTAGTTGCTCATTCTTGCTTTGTTGTTGCTGTGCTAATCTTTCAGTCGCACCCAGTTATGCCCAGGATGCGTCTTACTGCAAGAAAGATGGTACTACTTAACCACCCCCAGCTGTTCAGGTTTAACCTTCCCGCACAGGTAGGAAGAACCCAAGGTGTACATAGAACTTTTGGTAATGTGTAATAAAATATGAATTAGTCATAAAACTTATCTAGACTTTTGGAGGATTTGTGTACCTTCATATAGAAGTTATTCTATTCAAGTGTGTAGTGTGTAATCACATAATGGTTTTATTGAGTGCTTGTTTCATATCATAAATTGTGTACGATCCAGTTGCATGCACGGGTCATATTATTGTCTTATAATATTAGTATTTTATTCCATTGTGCATATTATATTATTGTGAGTCAGGTTGTGACTGTAGGAACAATCGGACCTTGGCCCTGCGTTTTATGATACTAATTAATAGTTCGAACAAAATATTAACCTTAATCGCCACAGCGCAAGCGATTCAAATCCACGTATTCTACTGTATTTCTTGATTCTCCTTGGACGAAGTGTGGCCTTCGATCTCCCAAGGTGTGCCTCTCCTTAAAGCTCCGAAAACCAAAACCCTAGCTGTCTCCTTGAGAAAAACGTCTGCCTCTCTCAAACTCTAGGATGAATTCGTTTTGGTGTGTCTTTCAGGTTTAGGAGAACGATAATATATATAGGCTACAGTACGGATCATGGACCATTAGGTCAGGCCTTCCAATGACATTCTGGGCCAGGCCCAATGTCATTAAATATTAATTCAATCCACTAAAGAATTAATATTTGCACTACCTTTCCTAATTCCGTAAATTAATTATTTAATTCGGCTCCCATATTAATTGCTTATAAATTCCCTATGTTTAAGATATCGCATGCCCATTAATTAAATTAATTTCTGACAATTAATTTAATCAATATCTTTTATCCTTGATCATCCACTCAACCTTATAATTATGCAAGAATAAATCTGCCTGCAGGACTAAAGCATAATTATCTTTATGAGCTTTCAAGAGGACATCATCACCCAAATATATTTTTCGGACACGATTTCCTTCTATAGTCAATATCCCACTCTGTATATAATGTCATTGCCCAATACATAAATTCGTAATTTAAAATAAATTTACTTAACTTATGAGTCAAGGCATGTGCATTAAATACAAGTGTCAATCACTATATCCGGATTAAGAACTTAAGCATTAATAACATCATAGAATCTTAGTTCTTTATTGTCAGAATTAAAGAAACAATTATTCTACTATTTTGATCTCGTTCAATATACACAAAGTATATAAGTATTATTCAATAGTCAAGATAAACTATTTGCAAATAATACTTCAGCCGTTCTAGTGGTTTGTCTAACACCACCTCGACTGTGAACCTTTATTATATTATATAAGGAACTCGACAATCTAATCTTCTGCTATCCTATTTGATACTAGATTGTCTACAATATATAATATACAGACAATGTGAAAGCATGCATTCAACATTCTCAAATAATTGTTATATACTTCTAACGAATATTTCAGTATAACCCTAACAATCTCCCACTTATACTCAAGATATTCTTTGAGTATATCAGTGTCTATTACAAGCAATCCACTACCAACTATAATAACTATGTGACCAAGTATCTGACTCATATCGCTTCCACGTGCTCCTGAAAAGCCTTAGCTGGTAAGCTCTTCGTGAAAGGATCTGCCCGGTTATCCTTGATCCTATGTCAGCCACAATGATATCTCCTCGCTTAACGAACTGTCGTATGAGGTGATACTTACGCTCTATGTGTTTCGCTGCCTTATGGGCCCGTGGTTCCTTCGTATTCGTCACAGCACCAGTGTTATCACAGTAAATCGTGATTTGCTGTGGCAGATTAGGAACCACATCCAAATCCAGCAGGAAGTTTCGGAACCATATAGCCTCTTTGGCTGCCTCAGAGGCTGCCACATATTCGGCTTCCATGGTTGAGTCTGCGATGCATTTCTGCTTCACACTCCTCCATATTACGGCTCCACCTCCCAAAGTAAAAACACATCCCGAGGTGGACTTTCTCTTATCCTTATCTGTTTGGAAATCCGAATCGGTATATCCCAGAGGCAATAAATCAGAGGACTTGTACACCAACATATACTCCTTAGTCCTTCGCAGGTACTTGAGTATTGCTTTTACGGCACTCCAATGTTCCTGTCCTGGGTTTGACTGGTATCTGCTAACCATGCCCACGACAAAGCAGATATCAGGCCTCGTACATAACATTGCATACATTAGGCTCCCACATGCCGAAGCATAAGGAACTGCCTTCATGTTCTCTATCTCCTTAGGTGTCGAAGGACACTGCCTCTTTGATAGAGTAACTCCATGTCTGAAGGGTAAATTACCCTTCTTGGAGTCCTGCATGTTAAAACGAGCTAATACGTCATCTATGTAGGGCTCCTGAGATAAAGCCAACATCCTTTTCTTGCGATCCCTTATAAGTTTGATCCCAAGGATGTATGCTGCTTCACCTAAGTCCTTCATTTCAAATTGTTTGAACATCCATGCCTTTATTGAAGACAACATCTTAACATTGTTTCCAATGAGTAAAATGTCATCAACATAAAGCACTAGAAAAACCACTGCATTTCCCTCACATCTCTTATACACGCATGCTTCGCTTGGACATTGATCAAATCCATACGACTGGACTGCCTGATCAAAGCGAATGTTCCAATACCTAGAAGCTTGTTTAAGTCCATAAATAGACCTCTTCAGCTTACATACAAGATGCTCTTGGCCTTCTTTAATGAATCCCTCTAGTTGCTGCATATAGATGGTTTCCTCAAGATTTCCATTAAGGAAAGCTGTCTTGACATCCATTTGCCAAATCTCATAATCGAGATGAGCTGCTATAGATAAAAGAATATGGATTGACTTAAGCATGACTACTGGCGAAAAGGTTTCCTCATAATCGATACCTTCTTTCTGAGTATACCCTTTCGCAACAAGTCTTGCTTTCCAGGCTTTCAACCTTTTGTCTGATCCCCTCTTTTTCTTGTAGACCCACTTACATCCAATAGGTTTTACCCCTTTGGGTGGTTCCACGAGCTCCCAGACCTGATTAGAATACATTGATTCCAGCTCAGAATCCATTGCCTTTTGCCAAAGACTTGCATCTTTGTCTTGTATTGCCTCTTCGTATGTCCGGGGATCATCATGTTCACCAGAGACCAAGTCCGAAGACTCTCCGAAAAACATGAATCTATCGGGCTGTCGAACAACCCTCCCACTACGACGAGGAACTGGTGCGGTATTAGTGACCGGTTGAACAGTCTGCTGTGGTTGTTCTACTTGTACTACAGGTTCATTATTTGTCCCTCCCACTAGTTCCTCTAAAACGATACTACTCTTGGGTTTGTGATTCATTATATAGTCTTCCTCCAAGAATATTGCATTGGTGCTAACAGTGACATCCCGATCCTTAGGACTATAAAATAAATAACCTTTTGTTCCCATGGGGTAGCCTACAAACAGCTTTACTTCTGTACGAGATTCTAGCTTAGTCGCGTTCTTGTTCAGCACATGTGCTGGACAACCCCATATCCGAATGTGTCTCAGACTCGGTTTGTCCCCGGTCCACAATTCTAAAGGGGTTTTAGGAACCGACTTAGAAGGTACTAAGTTCAGAAGATAAGCTGCTGTCTCTAAGGCATGTCCCTAGAATGACTTGGGTAAATCCGAATAACTCATCATCGATCTAACACTCTCTAAAAGAGTCCGGTTCCTTCTCTCTGCTACACTGTTCTGCTGGGGTGTGCCTGGTGCAGTCAACTGGGATTCTATCCCATTCTCTGATAAATATTCCCTGAATTCCCCAAGCAAGAATTCGCCACCACGATCAGATCGTAGTGACTTGATACTTTTATTATGTCGCTTCTCCGTTTTAGCTTTGTACTCTTTGAATTTCTCAAAGCACTCAGACTTACGGCGCAACAAATAAACGTACCCATATCTAGAATAATCGTCAACAAAAGTGATGAAATACTCATAACCACCTCTTGCTTGGATATTCATAGGTCCACATAAATCAGAGTGAACCAATCCTAACACTTCTTTGGCTCTATTCCCCTTTGCCTTGAAAGGCCTAGTGGTCATTTTACCTTCCAAGCAGGATTCACAAACTGGAAATGGCTCCACTGCCAATGAGCCTAAAGACCCGTCTACTACCAGTCTTTGAATCCTCCTCAAGTTAATACGACCTAATCTCAAGTGCCAAAGATATGTTTGGTTCAAACTAGAAGGTTCCTTTCTTTTATTAGAGGTAGAAGATGTGTTGTTCAATACCCTATGTTGTAGTTGCAGTGCGGGTTGACTAGGATTAATTATATACAAATTGTCTTGCAATGTACCAGAACATATAATCCGTTTATTCATCATAATAGAAACATTACGATCCAAACAAACATTCCTTCTAAAAGAAGGTACATAAAGACAATTGTTCAAAACCAAAATCCTATCAGAACCAAAAGATAAACGAATAACTCCTACTGCAACTACTGCTACTTTCGTAGCATCTCCCATGAACACGTAGATCTCACCATCTCTAAGCATTCTGGATTGTTGGAACCCCTGCATAGAGTTACAAACATCATCAGTGGCTCCAGTATCTACACACCAAGTGCTTGTAGATATAGCCGCTACAAAATGTTTCTGTAACTAGAGAAAGAGACATACCAGTATCGTTTGTCTTCTTAGGAAGAGGACAATCCTTTTTCCAGTGACCCGACTGCTTGCACCGGTAGCACTTCCCCTTAGGCTTTTTCACACCACCTTGAACTCCCACTGCCTTCACAGCTTTCTGTGTCTGAGCCTTTTTCTTCTTCTTATTGCCTTTCGGCTTAGAGGAAGAACCTTTCTCAGCCACATTCACTTGAACACTCTAGCGAAATAATCCTTCAGCTGCCTGAAGTTCTGTCAGCAGTTCTGCAAGACTATACTGCCTCTTGTTCATGTTGTAATTCAAGCGGAACTGCTCAAAACTCTTGGGCAAGCTCATAAGGATAATGTCAATCTGGGTTTCCCCATCAAGCTTTGCGCGCACCAAGGATCTCTATCTCATTCAGATGTGACATCATCTTGAGAACATGATCCCTTACAGGTGTACCTTCAGCCATCTGAGTGTTCATTAAAGCCTTCATGGCTACTTGCCTAGCAGCCCTATTCTGATCTCCAAAAAGTTCCTTGAGATTAAAGAGCATATCCGAAGCAGTGGCCATAGCTTGATGCTGATGCTGCAAAACACCCGACATTGCTGCCAGAATGTAACATCGCGACATCTCATCGGCCTTTATCCACCGCTTATAATACTCTTTCTCCTCATCAGGAGCATCAGCAGCGGTCTGCTCAGGCTTGGGTTCATAAGTGCAAAACTTGTACTCCTCAGCAATCAACACAATGTCCAAATTACGTTTCCATTCAATATAGTTAGGTCCAGTAAGTTTGTTATCCTTAAGTATGGTGAACAGTGGATTAAAGCCCATTTTATCCTGAGAATCATGCATGAAAAAATCACATTACACATAAAGAAGGGTGCATTAAAAATTAAGACCTATTGGTTCCTCTAACAATTATTAAAATTAAATGCACTAACGTTTAAACACCATAAGTTTCTGGTACGTCACGATGGGTGACATGTATACCACCTAAATTTGTTTAAACGTTACTTCGGTCCTATTACTAAACAATAAGCCACGTTGGGGTGGTCTATATTATTTTTCATAGCTAAGTGTATACCATCATTAAATCTTAAATTATCCGAAACCTATGGAACTTGGTACGCCACGATGGGCGGCATGTATACCTTCCAATATTCCTTGAATAGAATACTTCAATTCAATATTCGTGTCTGGTTTGATTTCTAGACAGTGGAGGAGTCACATCGGTCTCGATTAATACCCATAAGCCTTAGAAATCGCCCCAAATCAGAGATAATGAAAATTCATATCTATTCGTATTAATTTAAGAAGTTTGTTCTAGTAATATCTATAACATTCTAGACACCATAAATTACATGCCACGATGGGTGACGTATACATATATAATTTATATTCGTATTTATGTTAAATTACATACAAACAATGATGGAGACCATGGGATTTAATATCATATTAATTCCCTCTCCCACTTAGAATTTACTTTGAGGATTTTAATCTAGATGCATCGCCCTATGTTAGTTCTTCGAAGTCCACATGCATACTATCATGGTCATAGCAACACAAAGAACACATAACATGGCAGCATACTATCATGATTAAAGCATTAATGAAAAACATCCCTATGTCCATGTCATTCTAGCATGCGAAGGGTTAGTATCACATGGCATAACAACAAAGACAAGAAACACATAACAACAATAATCAAGGATTATGTAAATCATAATAAAACACATCCACTATTATGGCCCCGGAAAAATCAGCTTCGAATCCATCCTTCGAAAGATTCCAGAAACAGTGCAGCACCCCCGAAACCCTAATTGCAGCAGCGGAAGATCCTTGTTTCTTGCAGCCCTGTTGATCAAACAATTACATACAAATTGTACAGACGAACCAGCCTATTCTATTACATCAGATCATAATCTAAAACAATTACAAATTGAATTACAAGATCAAAACTATCACGATCAACCCTCGTGATTTACAACAGCCACGATAAACCACGTGGAATCCAAAACACATAATTAAAACATGGCCATAATAGTGGATAACAACCTGCATCACAGAACCACTACATACATGCATATATATAATCATGACATGGACTACATATCATAAAACACAGAACTGCAACCAGGCTCTGATACCATTGTAGGAACAATCGGACCTTGGCCCTGCGTTTTATGATACTAATTAATAGTTCGAACAGAATATTAACCTTAATCGCTACGGCGCAAGCGATTCAAATCCACGTCTTCTACTGTATTCCTTGATTCTCCTTGGACGAAGTGTGGCCTTCGATCTCCCAAGGTGTGCCTCTCCTTAAAGCTCCGAAAACCAAAACTCTAGCTGTCTCCTTGAGAAAAACGTCTGCCTCTCTCAAACTCTAGGATGAATTCGTTTTGGTGTGTCTTTCAGGTTTAAGAGAACGAGAATATATATAGGCTACAGTAGGGATCATGGACCATTAGGTCAGGCCTTCCAATGACATTCCGGGCCAGGCCCAATGTCATTAAAAATTAATTCAATCCACTAAAGAATTAATATTTGCACTACCTTTCCTAATTCCGTAAATTAATTATTTAATTCGGCTCCCATATTAATTGCTTATAAATTCCCCATGTTTAAGATATCGCATGTCCATTAATTAAATTAATTTCTGACAATTAATTTAATCAATATCTTTTATCCTTGATCATCCACTCAACCTTATAATTATGCAAGAACAAATCTGCCTGCAGGACTAAAGCATAATTATCTTTATGAGCTTTCAAGAGGACATCATCACCCGAATATATTTTTCGGACACGGTTTCCTTCTATAGTCAATATCCCACTCTGTATATAATGTCATTGCCCAATACATAAATTCGTAATTTAAAATAAATTACTTAACTTATGAGTCAAGGCATGTGCATTAAATACAAGTGTCAATCACTATATCCGGATTAAGAACTTAAGCATTAATAACATCATAGAATCTTAGTTCTTTATTGTCAGAATTAAAGAAACAATTATTCTACTATTTTAATCCCGTTCAATATACACAAAGTATATAAGTATTATTCAATAGTCAAGATAAACTATTTCCAAATAATACTTCAGCCGTTCTAGTGGTTTGTCTAACAACACCTCGACTTTGAACCTTTATTATATTATATAAGGAACTCGACAATCTAATCTTCTGCTATCCTATTTGATACTAGATTGTCTACAATATATAATATACAAACAATGTGAAAGTATGCATTCAAGATTCTCAAATAATTGTTATATACTTCAAACGAATATTTCAGTATAACCCTAACAGTGACCCCCAAATGGAGACCCCTGGTCTGGAGGGCGTCACAGGTTGGTATCAGAGCTACACTTTATGTTCACTAAAACAAGCTTAGGAGTTGTGTTAATTTGATTCATAAGAAGATCACATGAGATAAGTACTTCGTATAACTCATATAGAGTTATCCAGAGTATTCGGTATAGTCTTTAGTTTTAAGTTGTACAGTTTTTGGTATTATTACCATTCTATAGCAGATCTGACCGTGGTAATTGTGTGTTATTCCAAGAATCTCTCGACACTGAGAATGATTTGGACGGGATTAGTTTTGAGAGGAGTCCTCATGTACCCCCGTTACCCTCACATAGTTTGTCAGCAAGTTCCATAGGTTTTTAACCCGGTACTAGTAAGGAGTGTAGGAAGGACCGTTGAAGCTGTTAAGGCTGGGAGAGTCCCCATTAGTCAAATGGAGCCTGGAGAGGCTCGTGTAATGAGGATTATCGAGGAAGCTAAGCAGGCTGTCGGCATTGAGACTGATGCAGGAGGACGTCAACGCATCATATACATCACCAAATAAGGACCACGTCATCTGTATTTGCTACATCTAGAGCTCTAGCTGGTAGTGTGACTAATGCAGTTCCTTATCATGTCTATGCCGCCTTGGGCCGGGAGTATGAATTTCTACGGGGCCAAAATGCCGAGATCCGTAGGCTTATAGACACACTACTTCAGGAGAGGAGAGTTCCTGTCGAGGACGCCGAGGCACGCTCCAGGATCGGAGCGATTGAGCATATCGCGAGGCAGCGATTAGCCGAGTTCCCGTCCACTAGCGAGTGGGATGTCGAGGCACGTCGTGTGACGAGGCTCATTTGTTGGATTCTGTCGGAGTTGCGCACAGTTCGTGGGCCGCACAACTAGAGACTCAAACTTTGGATGTGAGCTAACAGGGAAGATTTCCAGGATGAGACGAAGATACTCTTATAGTACGGCGAGTACCTAGTCTCCTTTTTAGTTGTGTATATGGCTTCGGTATGTGATATGGATGCACCTACTACATGCATGGCGTGGTGGCAGCGGCAACTGCATAGTCATCAGGGTTGGGAGGAACATCCCTTGTGTGGATCCTACCCTTCTTTGATTACTTTTTCTTCATGAGTGATGTACTTGTACTGATTTACTTTTAGTTGGCTGAGGACGAGAGTTGATGCTTGTAGAACTTTTTATTTCTATATATGTATATATCTTGTACAGAAATCACTTTTTATCGCTTTGCTTTACTTTCCACTACGCAGTTTTACTTTTGTGGTATAGTAATCAATTTCATTCAGTAAGTATCCAAGTTATTGTACCATTTGGATTCGGTAATAGTGGCCATTTCTTATTTTATTATTGTCGCCACTTCATATACTTTAAGTAGGATTATATAGTAATTATGCAGCAGGTGTTAAGATATTAGCAAAATTTTTACGCAAATTCTTATTAATTTCAAACTGTGTACACAGGAAAACTTTTGCTATTTAAATTTTACAATATATTTTAAAAACCATGCTTGCGAATTATTAAATAAGTTGATTCTTTTCTATCAGATTCATGGGTCCTAAACGTAAGAGTGTTCCAGAGACGGCAGAAACAGGTGGGGCTAATCCCGCACTTGTACAGATGTTGGCTCTCATGCAGCAACAGATGGAAAATCTTGCAGCACAGCAGCAGCGACCACCAGCTCCTCCAGCTGTGACTTTTAAGACATTTCAGGCAGTTCATCTACCAGAATTCAAGGGTGTTGCGAACCCGGTAGAAGCCAGTGGATGGCTCAAGGAAATAGAGAAGGCATTTGAGCTGGCAGGAGTGGGAGAGGAACAAAAGACTAGGTTTGCTAGTTACTTTTTAAAAGAATGAGGCTAATTACTGGTGGGAGTCTAAGAAAGCCTTGGAGGGAGGTAATATGGTTACATTGGAAAGATTCAAAGTGTTGTTTTTGGGGAAGTACTTCTCTAGACACATGTGGAATCAGATGGAGATTAAGTTTTTGGAGCTTAAGCAAGATACCATGAGTGTGGCAGATTATGAGGTTCGTTTCACTGAATTGGCAAGGTTCATTCTGGATCAGGTTGATACGGACGAAAAGAGGTCTAAAAGATTTCAGCAAGGGGTAAAGGATTGGATTCGTAGTAGGGTGGCCATGTTTGAAATGACTTCATATGTTTCAATAGTTCAGAAGGCCATGATCATTGAGAATGAGATGTCCCGGAAAAATGGAGATGGGAAGAAGAAAAAGGTGGAGGCTTCAGAAGGAAGTCAAAAGCAAGGAAACTTTCGGGGCAGCTTTAATAGAAGGCCAGAGTTTCAACCAAACGAAAATGTTGGATTCAGGAGACCACCAATGGGAAATGGGGGTCAGAGAAATCAGTACCGTAATCAGAGTTCGCAAAGGTCTAATCATCCAGCAATGCCAAATTGCAGAAATTATGGTGGAAATTTTTTTGGAAATTGTAGGAACAATGTGAAATGCTATAAATGCCACCAGAAGGGACACTGTGCATCAGAATGTGCTGGCAAGGCTCCAGGATTCAAATAAGAACTTGCATGTTTTAGATGTGGGAAGCCGGGTCATATGGTCAAGGATTGTCCAATACCAGAGTCAATGGGAAATATTACAAGGATTTCAAATCCTCCAACTCAAAGGATAGCTGGGCCATCTAATTAGAACCAGTAAAAAGCCCGAACCTTCAATATGACTATGAAGGATGCAATGCAGAATTCTAACGTGGTTGCAGGTACGCTTCCCGTGAACTCCATAAATTCTAAAGTATTAATTGATTCTGGAGCTACAAGATCTTTTGTTTCTAAGGATATTATTGATAAATTGAATTGTGGAGTTCGACCCTTAGAACAAGCGTTAGTAATTGAGTTAGCTAATAAGGATCTAGTTGTGGTCGATCATATATGTCCGGCGTGCGACATTATTATAGCTGGACATCATTTTTCTACCAACTTAATACCTTCTAAGTTAGGCGAATTTGACGTCATCCTAGGAATTGATTGGTTGTCGGAGAATAACGCTCAGATTGATTGCAAGCATCAAAGAGTAAAGTTGCAGACAACGAATAGGAAAAAGGTGACTTTTCAATGAAATCGGTAGGTTAAGAAATTTCTTACCATCACACAAGCCAAGAGATTGTTACACCAGAATTGCGAGGCTTACTTGGCTAATTTCATAGATACTAACCAAGAAGTTCCAACTATAGAAGCCATTTTAGTGGTTAATGAGTTTCCGGACGTCTTTCCAGATGAACTACCAGGATTACCTCCAGACAGAGAGGTCCAATTTGCCATTGATCTAGCACCAGGAACCGAACCAGTATCAAAGGCACCTTATAGGATGGCCCACGTGGAAATGAAAGAACTAGCATATCAACTTCAAGATCTTTTGGAGAAAGGAGTAATAAGACCGAGTATATCCCCGTGGGGCGCACCAGTGTTATTTGTTAAGAAGAAGGATGGTAGCATGAGGCTATGTATCAAGTATCACGAACTCAACAACTTGACTATTAAGAACCGGTATCCCTTACCAAGAATTGACGATTTATTTGATCAGCTTAAGGGAGCCGTGTGGTTTTCTAAGATTGATTTAAGATCTGGCTATCATCAGTTGAAGATAAAGCCGGAAGATATTCCAAAGACTTCTTTTAGAAGAAGGTACGGCCATTTTGAGTTCTTAGTAATGGCATTTTGATTAACGAATGCACCAGCAGCTTTTATGGCACTCATGAACAGAGTTTTTAAGAAATATTTAGACAAGTTTGTGATTGTGTTCATTGAGGAAATTTTGATATATTCAAAGACAGAAGAAGACCACGCTGAACATTTAAGGTTAGCTTTGGAAGTCTTGAGGAAGGTGAAATTGTATGTCAAGTTTTCTAAGTGTGAGTTTTGGTTACGAGAAGTACAATTTCTTGGGCATGTGATTAGTAATGAAGGTATCAAGGTAGACCCAGCAAAGATTGAGGCAATTATGGATTGGGAAAGACCAAAGATGCCCACTGAAGTTAAAAGTTTTATGAGATTAGCTGGATACTACCGGAGATTTGTTAAGGACTTTTCTAAGATCGCCACACCATTGATGAAGTTGACCCGAAAGAATGAGAAATGCGTATGGAATGATCAATGTGAAGAAAGTTTCCAAGAGTTGAAGAAAAGGTTAGTAACAGCACCAGTATTAGTTCTACCTGATGAGAAAGGGAACTTTAAAATTTATAGTGATGCTTCTCACAAAGGATTGGGATGTGTTTTGATGCAACATGGAAAGGTCATTGCTTATGCTTCAAGGCAATTGAGACCTCATGAACAGAAGTATCCAACACATGATTTGGAATTGGCTGAAATAGTATTCGCACTTAAGATTTGGAGACACTACTTATATGGGGAAAAGTGTGAAATTTATACAGACCAAAAGAGCTTGAAGTATATCTTCACCCAGAAAGAACTCAACATGAGGCAATGTCGTTGGTTTGAGCTAATCAAAGACTACGACTGTTCAATCAATTATCACCTGGGAAAAGCCAATGTGGTAGCTGACGCTTTGAGTGGAAATGAAAGATTAAATCTGTTATCTTCTTCTTAAGAGTTAACAAAAGAATTTGAGAAGTTGGAAATTGAGGTTCGTACCCCTGAGTCAGCTAAAGATATGATTTATACAATGACATTCCAACCGGAATTGCTTGAGAAGATCAGAAAGCATCAAGAAGAAGTTATGAGTGGTGAAAAGGATAAATTGACGAGAGAAGAAAAAGGGAGTCAAAAGGATGACAAAGGAATTTTGAGATTTTCTTCTCGAATATGGATACCAAATGTGAGAGAATTGAAAGAAGAAATTTTACGAGAGGCTCATAACGCTAGATATTCGATTCATCCCAGAAGCACCAAGATGTACAAAGACTTAAGAGAAATTTTTTGGTGGCCAAATATGAAGAAAAAAATCGCAGAATGGGTGAGTAAGTGTTATACTTGCCAACGAGTCAAGGCAGAACACCAGAGGCCTAGTGGATTATTACAACCTTTGGATATCCCAGAATGAAAATGGGAACATCTTGCCATGGATTTTGTGGTTGGCTTACCACGAACTAGAGCGAATCATGATGCTATTTGGGTGATTATCGACAGATTAACTAAGTCAGTACATTTCCTTCCTATTAATGAGAGATTCTCATTGGACAAATTGGTTCACTTATATCTGAAAGAAATTGTTGTTCGACATGGAGTCCCAGTATCAATAGTTTCTGACAGAGATCCTCGATTTAATTCAAGGTTTTGGAAAAGCTTCCAGTAATACCCTGGACCAAAGTTAACATGAGTACAACTTATCACCCTCAGACCGATGGTCAGAGTGAAAGGGCAATTCAGACAATCGAGGATATGCTCAGAGTTTGTGCCTTGGATTTCGAAGGGAGTTGGGATGAACATTTACCCTTGGTTGAATTCTCATACAACAATAGTTATCATGCCAGCATTGTAATGCCTCCTTATGAAGCTTTATATGGCAGAAAGTGTCGATCTCCTATTTGTTGGGATGAGGTTGGTGAAAGGAAGATTTTGGGTCCAGAATTGATTCAACAAACTAAGGAAAAAGTAGAACTTATTCGAAAAAGGCTAGTAGCAGCTCAGGATCGTCAACGTAAATATGCTCATCCTACTAGAAAAGACCTAGAGTTTGAAGTTGGAGATGCCGCGTTATTAAAGATATCCCCTTGGAAGGGACTGTCCAGGTTTGGGAAGAAACGAAAGCTAAGCCATCGTTATGTGGGTCCTTTTGAGATTTTAAGACACGTGGGGAAAGTCGCGTATGAGTTAGCATTGCCTCCCCACATGCAACATATCCACAATGTGTTCCACGTGTCTATGCTGAAGCGTTATCTGCCTGATTCTAATCATGTGATAGAATATGAGCCAATAGAGATCCAGCCAAATCTGTCTTTTGTAGATCTAGCCAGATCTGTCTTTTGTAGAGAGATATAGACAGGAGAGAGAAAGTACTTAGGAATAAATCTGTATCCTTAGTACGAGTTTTGTGGAGAAATCCTAGAGTGGAAGAGTCGACCTGGGAACTTGAAAGCGAAATGCTTGCCAAGTATCCTCAGTTGTTTTCGTAAATTGATTATGGAGACAGAATCCTGTTAAGGGGGGAAGGATGTTATATCTGGGAAAATATTGTGATATTTTAATCATATATATATATATATATAAATGACTGTTAAATGTTTTATCTGGCCATGCAGAATTATTGTTATTTTCATAGAGCATGATTATTTTATTAATTGTCCATAAAATGAATTGTCCATAAATTTTTATAAATTAGAGTTGTTCTTTGATTTAAAAATATTAAAATCCGTGTTTAATTATATTACAAAATATTGTCCAATTAAAATTGCCAGAATATTTCAATTTTGATATTTTTATGTTTTAACTGATTTAAAAATATATAAATCTCGCAGATAATTATTTTTGATTATTTGTACTTTAAAAAATTCTGGACAATTTAAATTAAATATTTAAAAGTATTCAAAAATAAAATCTTCCACGGATTTATTCTATTCAGAAAATTTAGGATTTTGGGTGTTTTTAGTTAGATGTTTCGAAAACATTTTTCAGACCCCATATTTATATTATTGTTAAAATCTTAGCTTTTTATAAATAATTGGGGGTGTGATTCTAGAATATAATAGAATTTATCAAATAAGAAATCAAGCAGGTGGGTAGGTGTAGCGTAGCAGCTGTATCGTACCTGCGTAGCCAAAACAGTTGGATTAAACTGAGCCATTAGATAAACATAACAACGGAGTACTCTATCACGAAGCGGTGACTTGTTCTAAGCGAGAGAAAGAGAGTAATTAGGGTTTCATCTCCTTTAACACACAAATCGAATTCAGCAGGTAAGGGTTGAATTGATTGTTAAATTACAGTCGGGTATATGTCTATGTGTAGCTATCCGCTCATATGAATTTGTATATTACAGTTGTTTTGTGGGATTGGTTGAGTCGAGGATGGTGGTGATGATTCGAAGTTGGAGGTTGGGGTTTGAGATAATGCTGTTGGTGGGTGAGCGTAGGAATAAGGGGGGATGTCGGAGGTGGTCAGAGATCGGCGGTTCGAAGCGCCGACGGAGGATTACGCAGCAGAGGACTGATGGGTTTGTTCGATCAGAGGAGATGGGCTGATTTTTTGGTTGTCGGTTGGCTGAGTTTTTGTGGCGATGAAAGGCGGCTGATCACCAGTGACGCCGCGATCTGATGGTGACTGGCGGTGGCGGCGGCGATTTCGTGGACCCATCGAAGTTTGAGAATCGGGCTACGACCTTGCTGTGGGACGAAAGAGACAGAAGGGAAAAGGGGGATGGGGAGAGAGAGAGAGAGAGATGCTGTTGGAAGGGGGAGAGACTACCAGATTCCGACGGCCGGAGCTGCTGACCGAGGCGGTCCGGGAGGGGTCTGCCAAGCAGATTTTGGGGAGACAAATCAAAACAGTGTTAATTTTATTTTTATTAAGATTGTTATTATTATTGTTAATCATAGCGATAATAATAATAAGATTAATATTAATAAGATTAACACATATTTTTGAATGTATATTTGATTGTAATTTGTATTAGTAATATTAGTAGTAGTGTACAATGTACTCATTGTTGACATTGATATCGGGAAGATTATTACGACATGCACTCGACTCTGTATTAGTATGTGATTCCGGAACCTCAATTTTAATTTAGGAATAATTAAAATAGAAACTTGTCACACTTGTCATTTTACTGTCAATTGTTACCGAGTGACATGCTTAGTCAGTACATTAATAACTTGACAAATACTGATGCTAAAGGATGGGCCGTATAGAGGACGTGCTGTCCAAATTGCTATAATTTAATTACATTCACAAGTTAGAATAAATATCTGATTTAATTGCTATATCTGAAACTTGTTACGTGATAACATGAATCACGCCTTATGAAATACCTGATTATATGATACGTTACTTACTTGATAATACCATGATTAGTATAAACGATTAGTTAGTTTATATTAATACGAGACATTTGATTACGTCAATTGAGTTGACCCGAGTTGTTGAATCAATACTTTTTTATTTATAGATTCAAGAGTTGACAGCAAATTTTAAGTTAAGTATCAGTTAGCGTGCACAAAGGCAAGTGATTCTATCCCACAACTTTTAATTATTGCCAATGCAATTATTATCATATTCTGTATTTCAAAACAGAGAATACCATATGCTTGGAACATAATTATTGTTCTGTATTCCATTGTAAGATACACCATACAGATACTTACTCAAATAATGATTGAATTCAATACATTCCAATGATTGAATTCACTACATTCTAGTAATCATTCTACTACAATCCTTGAATTACTTTTAAGATAGATAGTGAAAAACTATGCTATCCAGATATACTCCATACAGTACACATCTTGAGTTCATAATTTGAAAATAACTAATTATTCTAGTTATGTTGCCATCGATTAATGTGATTACTCCGGACCATGTGAAATGGGGAATTGAATGAATAAAGGAATAAAGTGTTTAACTGTAAAGCATTAATAAGTGCTATCTTTCATAAAGAATAAGATAATCAACAACAATGTCAATGGAGCAAAAGATATATCAGCTTATATAGTAAATCAAAGTTTTGATTTAATTATTAATCAACGGCATACTATCACAGCTGATCAGTCCGTGTGATAATACCGAGCCATGCTTGGTAGAAACATGCCTCAAAACTGGTACCAAACAAGGCAACACATTGGCTTTTGGCAGAAAAGTATTATAATATTTCATATAATACCTAAACAATTACAAGATGTGAGTGGCAGGGCTGCACCCGCCTGGGCGGAAGCCTAGCAGAGTTATGCTAGGGCTCTTCTCCCTTATTTCTAGAAGGACGAATTGGAGATGGACTTTGAGTACTCTAGTTATCATTTATCCATGAATTAAGGATAAATACATCTATTTTAGAGAAAATTCATACATACATACATATCTCATGTATATACTCGGATATACATTAATTTGAAGGCTTCAAGTGGCCTACTTGGAGTGTGATTCGCCGGATAATCATGGAAGAAGGCTGATTTATCTCAATCAGTGGTTGGTCTATCCCTAATCAGTTGTGATAATGGCTTATCTCTTGGCAATACTTATCTCAAGAACTACTTGGGCTTGATCCCTATAAATAGGGTATGTAGGCACCTTGCAAATGGATTCAGAATCATGATTTCTACACTCTAAAGAGAGGCACGTGTAACTTTAGTGACAACTCTCTGGACCCTAGCAGGACAGAATAACATTATCTGGCCTCCTTGTTCGGTGATTTTGCAGTTGCAGCCCCCGTGCGCTAGCTGTCATTAATACAGATTTACAAATATCTCTATAATTAAGGCATATAATTCTGGGGGTGGTGTATCCATTCCACTCATAACACTTTTTGGCTCTAGAAGCAGGGGTTTTTACTGATCTTAGAGAGGATAGATGTTAGTAAGTCCTAAAAATCCAGAGAATCCCAAAACACCGGAGGAAAATTCAAAAGGCAACGGAAATGCATCTGGTAGGGGAATTAAGACGTGGACATATGCAAGCTAAGATTAAGAGTATTAGTAGAAAAATTGCTTCACTAAAGAAGTTGTACGAAAAATCAAAGAAGGCCCGAGACATCACACCCACTAACTGGGATTATGATGGAGAAAACGACAGAAAGGAGGACGGTAACCCCGAAAAAGAGGCTAATCCGGGGAGGAAACGACAACGAACACTCACCAGCTGCTAGTATGAGTGTATTTGATCGGTTGAGAAAGAATCTGATTGAGCAAGACTTACGACATCAGCTTGATACCAAGGATGCTCACAAAGACAGGGCAGAAGGGCCTCAATCTAGGGCTCCTTCCAGCCAAAGAAAGGAGAAGCCCCAATCCAAAGCCAAGTCCCAAGAAAAAGATCGCAGGCCTTTGAAGGAAGTCTCAGCCCATGATAACGAAGAGAGCTCGGGGTCACACAATAATGAAGAAGTCAATAAAGATAAAGGACAGGCTTACAATGACGATTACGAGGTTACACCCGGTGGTTAGAATGAAAAGTTGAAGACGGAGGAGCTGTTGGAAGCCCTTAAGAAAGTAAAGGCGGACAAGAAGTCCAAGGATGAGTTCACTATGAAGTCCTCCTTTACTAAAAGGGTTAGGGAGTCACCCCTGCCACGCATCTATAGGGGGTATGCTATTTGAAATTTAATGGGACTGCAGATCAGGTCGAGTACATGAGCAAGTTTGACATAGAGATGGAGGTTTATCAAATTCCAGACCTCACAAAATGTCGTCTGCGGGCTGCAACCCTCAGGAATGATGCTCATCGCTGGTTTAAGACGCTTCCCGCAAATTCCATCAACTCTCGAAGGCAGATGAACGAGGTGTTCGTAGGGCAGTTCAGAGCTTTAGTCACATATGACCAACTTGCCAACACATTGGCCAACATCAAGAAAAGGAAAATGAGACACTGAAGGAGTATTTCAGTCGTTTCAACTCAGAGGTACCCCGTGTCCGGTCTACCTCGAAGGAAACCTTGAAAAACTTCTTGATAGAAGGGGTGAGGCTTAAAACTGATTTTTGGAAATAATTTCAAGGGCGGGAGCCTAAACCTTTGGCTGATTTCTTTACAAGGGCAGAGCCCCATAAGGTTATTGAAGAATCATGGGCAAAATTGATATAAATGAGCATGACACTGCTGAACGAATAAACTTGAAGGACCAAATTGAGGATCTTATCGGAAATGGGTACCTGACGGAGTTCATAGTCCACGAAACCAAGAAATATATGGAAAAGAAGGTTGAGAAGGACAATGTTCAGGGTGCATCCCGCAACACCCGGGATGGAAATGTGTGAACCATTATTGGTGGACCCTTTGTAGGAGGCCAATACAGGAGTACAATGAGGAGGTACGTGTGGGAAGCCCAAGGGCAGCACCCTACTAATGTGTGCCATCTATCACAAAACCCTCCAAAAATGTTTAAGGGAAAAACCATGGATATTACTTTCACTGAGGAGGATGCACGTACAATTCATCACCCCCACAGTGATGCCTTGGTGATAACAGTAGTAATTGGGAGCATTAATGTGCAGCACCTATCAAAAAATGAAAGAAGGTGGATAAGGATATGATGGCATGTTACAATGATTTGTATGGTTTCACTGGGAATGCTATCCAGATTGTTGGAAGGGTAAAGCTGCCTATCACCCTCGGGGTGGAACCCCTAGCTACCACTCAGGTTGCAGAGTTCATGATAGTAAACGAAGATATCTCCTATAATAGGATTCTGGGCAGGGCAGGCCAATTCTGAAAGGAATGCGGGATGTCACTTTGATTTATCACGTATCCATGAAGTTCCTAACCCCAAATGGAGTTGGATGCGTACGGGGATGCAAAGCAGACTAATATAACAGGGCTTTGAGTTCTGGTGAGAAGGCTTGTAAGGAAATCGCACTCATCGATGGGGGTAACACTAAGAGCTGTTACAAGCAGATGGGACCCGAAGAGAAGCCCCAAGGGAATCCCAAGGAACAACCCCATGGAAAGGTATTGATAAAGTTCGTGACAGAGACTTGTAATATGGTTGTTATTGTGCAACATCTAGGAGAGGAGCAATACATGTAGGCTTCTCAGATGAACAATGGAGGGGCTACCCTTACAAATGGATCCCTAACACGGGAGGCCCGAACAGTCGAACCCTAATTGAGGGAATCGTGGAAGACATTATTGATGGTGATTCTGATGAGGCCAAGCAAGTGCAGCCTTAAAATAGAGGACATGAGAACAGTCATGGGATGCCCTATGGCTTAAACAAAACAATGATTACTTACCAGCTAGAAGACCGCGAATGGCAGCTAGTTCATGGGGTCTTGAATATGCAACCTCAGGGTAACAATAAGAAGGGGCTATAGTCGAAGTTGATCTAGACCCAAGCATGCCAGAAACTCAGGAAAAGACAGGAGCAGTTAGGGACACCTCGTCCGTTAGGTCCTGAAATGATTGTAGAACGGGGGGGGGTGTTGAATACAATCCTCACAAAATAATCGTTGAATAAATCTAATTTGGATTTAAGTACATAATCAAATTTAAATTAAATAATATAAAAAGGTTCAAGTTAATTGAAGTCTTTATCTAATAAAGGGGTTCAGATTTAATGTCCAATAAATATCATAGAATAAATTCGACAGGAAGTATTCTAGTTTGTGATTAAAATAATGGAATGATCAAAGCACAGAACTTTAGTGAATATAACAATATGAAAGTTAAGAAAATTGATCAAGATTTCAAAGTGTTTGAACATTTACAAATGAAGGGGTGAAGGCCTATTTAGAGGCAAAACCCAGTGGACTTGCAAGACAAACAGTGTGGTAAGACAAATATGGCTTCCTAAGGCAATTACAAACTTGCTAAGACAATATTAGAAGCTTCTAAGACAATTATAAGGCCGGTAAGACAATATATGCATGGATAAGACAAACTTGAGCTGACCAAGACAAACTGACAGTTTGTCTTGTAAGCAAAATCTCGGCAAGACAAATGTTGCCAACATATTCGAGGCTTCGGTAACACAAAGCAGGCAAGACAGTCCTCAAATGTTCGGTAAGACAAACCATAGGTTTGTCTTCCCATGTCTAGGGAGTGCATGAAGTGCTCAGTAAGACAAGCAATTTGTATGTCCTACCGAGTTTAGTAAATACTGTGACGCCCTCCAAACCAGGGGTCTCGATTTGGGAGTCATTACCTGAGTCACAATAATATAATATGCACAGCAGAATAAAATACTAATGTTATAAGACAATAATATGACCCCTGCATGCAACTGGATCGTACACAATTTATGATAATAACTTCTACATGAAGCTACACAAATCCTCCAAAAGTCTAGATAAGTTTTATGACTAATTCATATTTTATTACACATTACCAAAAGTTCTATGTACACCTTAGGTTCTTCCTACCTGTGCGGGAAGGTTAAACCTGAACAGCTGGGGGTGGTTAAGTGGTACCCTCTTTCTTGCAGTAAGACGTATCCTGGGCATAACTGGGTGCGACTGAAAGATTAGCACAACAACAACAAAGCAAGAATGAGCAACTAGAAGGCTCAACAATATAGCCCTTCAGCTGCAACCCGGGGTGCACCCAGCGGTAACCCTGCGCAGAGGTAGCCAGTAAATCGTCTCCAAATGAACCCTCATCCTGATGGGAGCCTTGATTATGTCTCAGGGGTTCATCCTTTCAAGGTGAAACCTAACGTCCTTTACTAAACAACCCAAACAAAGGCCAAAAGCATAATGGGATATAAAATAATTCCACAGGGATTTTAAGGCACCACAAGTACGAGGAGAGATGTTTATATAACTACTATCCCCTGCACTTGAGATGAACATCATTCCTGTTCAGTCTAAAATGAAAACAATATACTGATAGTACTTGCGTAGATTCTTCGCGTTCTAGGCTCTAGGAACTATCTTGTCGTTCATATCCACCAAGTGGTAGGTGCCTCCCCAAATAACAACCTTGATTTTGTAGGGGCCTTCCCACGTGGCCCCGAATACTCTATGTGCAGCTAACTTGGTGTTCGGCATGACCCTCCTTAGAACATGACCACCAACACGAAGGGGACAGTTCTTGACATTTCTATTATAGTGCCTCGTAGTCCTTTCTTGATAGGAGTCTAGTCTTATTTGAGTGTTAGTCCTAACTTCTTCGATTATATCGAGGTAGAGGTGATGATTACACTCACTAGTCTCGGGGTCATAGTGATCTCTACGAAAAGAACTAGTTCCTACTTCAACTGCCACCATGGCCTCACAACCATATGTGAGAGTGAAAGGGGTCATGCTGGTTGTACTCCTGGGTGTTGTATTATAGGACAAACATTTCCGGGGGAGCTCTTCTGGCGAGTCACCCTTGGTATCTTCTGGCTTAGCTTTGAGGGTGTACTTGATGATTTTTTTTGATGGCCTAAGTTTGGCCATTTGACTGAGGGTGGCACACCGTGAAGAAATCCTTCTTGATACAAAGTGTCTCACAAAATTCTCGTAGTTCCTTGTTGTCAAACTGCTTACCATTACAGAGATGAGCTTGTAGGGGATCCCATACTGGCATACAATAGATTTTTGCACAAAGTCCAAAGTCCTTAATCTTTTTAGCGGAGATGGTAGCTAGGGTCTCTGCTTCTGCCAATTTGTTGAAGTAGTCCATGACCATCACATATTTGACACCCCCTGTCCTTCGGTAGTTCACCAATCAAGTCAATACCCCACATTGCAAAGAGCCAAGGGCTAGAGAGGAAGGTGAGTCTAGCTGCAGGCAGGTTACTATATTTGGCGTACCTTTGGCATTTATCACAAGCACGAGTGATATCTTGATCATCATGTCTGATAGTGGGCCAATAGTACCCTTGGTGAACAATCTTCTAAGCGAGGGATCCACCCCCCGAGTGGTTACCAACAATTCCTTCATGTATCACTTGCATAATGTAGGTGCACTCCTCCCCATCAATACACTTGAGAAGTGGGGAGTTGAAGCCTCTCTTGTAAATGATGTTGTAACAAATGCCTGGCCTCGTTCTTATCTTTGGGGAGGGTTCCCTCCTTGATTAATTCCAATATGAGAGTCATCCAAGTTTCCCCCGCAACACCAATGACCATTACCACTACTTTTCCTGTTTCCTCGATTTCGGGGACGCTAGGGCGTTTTAGAATTTCCAAGCGGATGGCCCCTAGGAGGACATCTTCTTTATTTGATCCTAACTTTGTTAGAACATCTGCGTTTGCGTTGAACTCCCTCGGTATCCTTTGAAGATGTACTCCTCCGAAGGACCCCATCAAGCGCTTGCTGATTTGGATATATGCATCATTTTGGTGGGCATTTCATTGGAACCGCCCACTTACCTACTCGACCACGACCATAGAGTCACTGTATATATCCAAGTTTTCTATGCTCATCTCCTTAACAAGTTTCAGGCTGGTTATCAATTTTCATATTCGGCCGTGTTGTTTGTGGCCCCAAAAGCGAAGTGTATAGCACTTTTCAATAGATGACCCCGGGACTCTTAAGAACTATCCCTGCTCCAGCTCCTTGCTTGGTTGCGGCCCCATCTATGTGAAGAGTCCACCAAAGGGCCTCATTTTCTCGAGAGAATGCCACATAGTTGGTGTATGGACAAGTATGATATCAAGTTCACCCTCCTTAGTTTTTAAGGGAAACTCCAAGATAAAATTAGCGAGAGCCTATCCTTTGACGGCGGTATGAGGTCCATATCAAACTGAATAAGTTTGATGGTTCACTTAAGCAGGCGGCCCGAAGTTTCAGGATTATGAAGAACTTGTCGAAGTGGGAAGGATGTCTGCACCTCACTTTTATGAGTCTGAAAATAGGGCCTCAACTTTCGAGAGGCCAAGATCCGTGAACCGCATTTAGCCTTCCACCATTCGCTTGCTCATATAGTAAACTGGGAGTTGTGTGAGCTCCTCTTCTCGAACCTGCACTGCACATACCACATAATAAGAAATGGCCAAGTATATGATGAGTGTCTCTCTTTCCTTAGGCTTAGAGAGAATGGGAGGGCACCCGAGACACTATTTGATACTCTGGAAGGCCTCTGCAAAATTTAGGGGTCCACTCGAAAGTCTTTCCCACCTGCTTGATGGCCTTAAAAAACTCTTTGCACCTCTCAGATGACTTGGAAACAAAGCTATCCGACCTATGAGAGATTACACATCTTTGACAGTCCGAGGGGACTTCACAAGAGCTTCGATCTTGGCCGGATTGGCCTCAATGCCTCGTTGGTTGACCATGAACCCTAAGATCTTACCAGATTCTACCCAAAAACGCAGTTCTGGGGGTTGAGCTTCATCCTGTACTCCCTGAGGATCCCGAACATTTCTGAGAGAGATGCTTGATGTGATCCCTAGCTTCTTTAGACTTTACAAGTATATCATCCACATAAACTTCCATCGTCTTTCCTATCTGCTTCTCAAACATCTTGTTCACCAACCTTTGATAAGGAGCCCTAGTGTTAAGCGTGTCGAAGGGCATCCCAATATAGTAATAGAGGTCCTTATCCATTATAAAGGATGTATGCTCCTGATTGGGGCCATACATGGGTATTTGGTTGTACCTAGATTAGGCATCCATGAAGTTGAGGAGAGCATGGCTAATTGTGGAGTCCACGAGATGATCAATCTTGGGAAGGGGAAAGCTATCCTTGGGACATGCTTTATTAAGATCAGTAAAATCCACACAAGTCCTCCACTTCCCGTTAGGATTCTTCACGAGGACAGGATTGTCAAGCCAAAAAGGGTAGAATGATTCTTTGACGAGGCCTGTCTTAAAAATCCAGTCGACCTCATCTTTCAGACCTTCGTCTCTTTCTCCACTAATAGGCCTCTTTTTTAGACCGGTGCCCTTCTTACTAGGGTCGATATTTATCTTGTGGCACATAACATTGGGGTCGATCCCCACCATATCAGAATGAGACCAAGCAACAACATCCATATTTGCCTTCAAAAATTCCACGAGAGGACCCTTCATTTCAGGACCAAGGTTAGACCCTATTTTCAGTACCTTGGAGGGGTCATGTGCATCCTCAAGAATTGATAGAGTATCCTCCGTTGTGCCAGCCTTTCCGCTATATCTGGCATGCAGGGGTGAAGGTCCAAGTCAATTACCTTACAGTTGGGCTCCCTGACCTCTTCACTGATTAATTCCTTAGCAACGGGCTCCTCTATTTCAAAATTAATGCCCCCGACTTGACCAATTTCTTAGTAGTGATAGTGACCTGTCTAGTGATCCCGTTGGGAAAGTCAACAAGCGTGGATGTCTCCTTCATAATCCATTTGCCTTTATGAGCATGAGAGCTAGCTGCTCTGGGTTCTCCTTATCGTCATCGCTTGCCTCCTCCACAATTCCTTCAACTAAAACCATGACAGATTGAATTGGGCCCATAGTGAGGGCTCATGGGTGAGGCTCCACCTGAATCCCAAGATCTTCAAAGTATCCTTCTTGGAGCTCCTCAATTCTTATAATGTTGCAGGTGAAGCCTATCGGTGAGCTTCCCGCTTTTTATGAGTTCCTCAATCTGCTGTTTAAGCTGCTGACAATCTGTGGTGTCATGGCTAGTCTACTCATGGAACGCACAATACTTGCTCCTATCCTTCTTTCCCCGGTTACTCTGTGGGATAGGCTTCTTGAAGATCCATTTGTCAACGTTGATGGCATAGATGTGATCTATAGATGCCACCAATAGGGTGAACTAATTCTGGCCCCTTCCAGGGGTCCCGGTGTCACTGTTCGGAGGGTTCTTCTCCCTCCTCACTATATTTTTCTCGGGGCTAGTGCTCCTCCTCTTGCTTTCTGGTGTCACAGACCTTCCTCTCTACCAATTCCTAAACCTGTAGTTATCACAAGGAGGAGGGCTCCCTCTTTCAAGTTCTACCATAGACTTCTCCACAATCTTGTATGGCTCATCCTGTCGATAAAATTCCTGGAGTGTGACGAGCTCATGATCTTGAATATTCTTCCAGAAGGCAGAGCCTCTCCTTAGTTCATCAATCAAAAAGTTCTTTACGGCCTCATCAGCGGCTCCCCTCACATAAAGGACCACAACATTAAACATGCTGAAGTAATTATGGAGGGTCTCCATATTCCTCTGATTTATATTAGCCAAAGTGGCCATTGGAGGGGCATAAGCCATGGAAGACCGGAACTTCCTGATAAAAAAGTCCTCCATCGATTCCCGAGAACGGATGATCTTTCGGGCTAGCTTGGAAAACCAAAGCTGTGCACGCCCACGAAGTGAGGCAACAAAGATTCTGCAGCGAGTGAGGCTGGGGACCTGATAGACGTCCATCTCCATAATGAATCGCATGTAGCATGAGGCCGGGTCATCATCCCCATCAAAAGTGAGCTCAGGGTGATGCCTCATACTGACAGGTAGATGCAATTTTAGCCTGGCCCTAGAGATGGGGGAGCGTGCAACAATAGCTTGAGGGAGCCTCTTTTCATCCTCCATCCGATCTAGTGTCCTCCTAAAATCATGCACGTTCAGATTTTCATGTCGCTCGTCCCCATTATGGCCGCCACGCCCATCATTTTCATCATTTAGAGATGGAGGAGGGTCATTTCTCCTGCTGCCATGCATCCAAGACTCTCCCCCATCCTCATTATTCCGCGGCCTAGATGGTTGGAGAGAATGATGGTGAGGGGATCTCTCCCATATGGACCTTGAGTGGTACGACCGCTCCCTCTCGTCATGATGAGAAGGGGTCGCTCCTCTCTACGATGGCGTTCCCTCTCATTCCTTGTTGTTTGCTTGGCCTCTAGCACAACGTGGGGGCACCTCATCGGTTTCAAGTGTTCTCTCACCTTTGGCCTCTCGTTCAAAATCATTCTCCTAGTTCTTTGGGGTCACTTTAGAGGCCCTCTTGCTCTTTGTGTTGAAGAACTATTTAATATTTAAATTATAACATATTTCTCAAGTACGAATTACATATTAAACAATATTAATCCCTCTAATTTTTTATATATGATCCTTGACATTTACATGAAAAATTCTTGTTTTAAGTCCCTAGTCAAAGCACTTTGAAGTGTGTGTAAAAAATCAAACTTCATGTACAAAAAAATTGATAAATTTTATATTATATTATACTACACTGGTCAAGCACTTTTTTATAATTCTCAAATTATATAACAAATTAATTGATTATAAAAGATAATAATTTCACTTGCAACTAATTCTGAAAAGAATATTTTGAATTTATTTGACCTCAATGAAAAAAAATATAGAAATGAAAAGTTTAGTGGTGAAATACTTTATATTTTATAATATGACTATTACACTGAAAATTAAGTGATTTTTCATGAATATATATATCATACGAAATACACGAGGGACAAAAATAGTTTTGTTTACAAATTAATTATAGGTTGTATCTTATACATTTGGAAATTCTTTGATTCAAAAAGAAAAAAAATTCATTATATGCAAATATTTTCAAATTAACTTTTTTTTAAAACATTCATGCATTACTTTTATGTAAAATATATTTGATGAGATGAGATTTAACTTATTATTTAGTAGATGAACTGTATATCAGAGTTTAATAGGAAATCAAAGTTTGCTGAGAAGATGAAGATATCAGAGTTTACTCAAGGGGATATTCTTCAAAGTTTGACGTGGTTGATTTGCAAGAGCAGGACTCGACTGAATAAAGAAGATATACTCTATGGAGATTTGATAGCTCAGGACATTAGAAGATTAGTATAGGACTCTCTGATTATATATTCTAACTGTGTGCTATATAAGTATAGCATAGGTTTATGTTGAATATTTTAGTGTAATTGAATTGGCTACTTGATTAATGTAATCAAAATGTTACATAAGGAGTGTATGCTTTGTTCGAGTTTATTATAATTTTAGTATTATTGCTTATGAAGCATGTTCATTGGACTTAGACACATCTATTCGGAAAAAAGTGTTTGTTGGCATTAGAATTGTTGAGTGACATTAGACACATCTATTGGGATAAGATGTGTTTATTAGCATTACACAAACCTATTACATTAAGATGTGTCTATTGTCAAAAGACACATCTGTTGACATCTATATATAAATGTTGTATTGATCATTTCATGAATGGTTCATGTTAAATACATAACAAAACACATTCTCTCTTCTTGCGGAATTTCTGACTTTATCGATTGATTTATTTGGTGAACCACAAATAACTTCAATCTGAAAGTGTTCACACGAATTCCAAAAAATCCAAGCTACTACTATATTCACAACATTTTACACTATAGGTGTCGCTTTTCATATCAAGGATATTATTCTTTGTAATCTAGGAGCTCTTAGTGATAAACAAACATCTCTGAGAGAGTAGTTGAATTCTACTATAAAAGTTTTTATATATCAACAAAAGCTGATGTTTTATTTTTTACACTGGGTTATTATCTCGAGTTGATTGTACTCCACTGTATTCAACCCCCCTTCTATAGTGGTTTTAGGCCTAACACTTAAAAATTATTTTAATAGTACGATATATTGAATTCCCAAATAATATTCCAATATCATTAATTACCTTATCAAGAATATTATCTCCTTTATGTTAGTTTTCTAATACATATCTTTTTTGTTATTAAATACCTAATTTTACACTCATCATATAATCATTCATTCAATATCAAATCTTCGCATTTAATAATCAAATATCATTAAAATACATGAATTAATATTTATATATCTCTTAGAAAGATGAATTTCACTCATCATATACATGAAATTGAATATCACTCTCTTAGAAAGATGAATCTCAAATTATCTGTGTCTATGATGGTTATTGTGATGATCGTGAATGTTGCCGTATCAGATTTTTCAACTTGTCCCGGAACATGTAAGTTAAATATTGTATATTAAATTTCTTTCTCTTAGAAAAGACGAAACTTTAAATATTTATGTATATGATGGTTATTGTGATTATCATCAATGTTCTCTTGCCATACCCAATATTAAATCTAACTTATAAGCATGTGGTTTTTTGTCTTTCAAAATGAAAATTAAATTTTTGTTTGATTGGGATGAATGATTTTGGAAGGATTGAAACTGTATTCCGGATTTCATTTTCATGAGTAAAATTATGGTTCAAACCCCAAAAATTAAGAAAAAATCGTACATTGTATTTCGTAATCATTATTATACTTTTACCTCTTCCCGTGTACCTATATTGTTACTATTTATTTTCGCCCATTTCATCTATTTCACGCACTTCATTTTTGTTCCTATTTAATAATTAATTTTGGGAAAATGTAATTCAATGGAAAAAATGTGTTAATTTAAACATATTCTAAAGATATGTTCGTTATTATAATTTTAACTAAAATGTATGAACTATTGAACTATGAAATACAAGATATATTTATATATATCATTTACATTTATTGAATCTTGAAAATTTAATTCCTTTAATCAAGTAACAATTGATTTATATAATATGTATTGAACTTTTGTAGTTGCAGATAATCCGAATGTTTATCATCAAAAGTGGGAAGTATG
The DNA here is from genome assembly GCF_001625215.2 of Daucus carota subsp. sativus. Lineage (NCBI taxonomy): Eukaryota > Viridiplantae > Streptophyta > Magnoliopsida > Apiales > Apiaceae > Daucus > Daucus carota. The sequence continues at coordinate 15,715,231 of NC_030382.2, forward strand.
CCAGTGTACTACGAAATTTGATCATGGATGCGTACTTGATACGTGTGAATATGTATGCGTAAAGATAGATTATACAATAGCGGCCTATTGTAGTGATAAATCGACATGTATATGCGTATACAGATGTTGAGAATTATGAAGAAATTTTACTAGCTCACCTTGTATTTGTGAGATTATTTTTCAATACAATCCAATTTCTAATGTTTATGTTGGCTATGATTTATTTCTATTTGAGTGTTGAAAATTAATTTTCTTGAATCGTAGTTTTGTATTGTAATTGTTTTTTTTCCAAATCTTGATTTTGACTATATTGTACATTTTGTGTCAATAATAATAATGACAAACTACAATTTAGTGTCTTATTCCATCAAGTACATAATCGAATTCTAGCACATATGTCCTCACACACATACACATATTTTTAATACAGAAATTTTATTTATTCTATTCTATTTTCATAGTTTTATAATAATACAAAAGATATGAACCATATTTAATCACATACTGTCTCAAAATTTAAACAAAAAATGAAAATTTATATACAAAAATATATGCGTTAAAAATCTCATTTAATTAGGCAAATATTAAATATGAAATGGATATATATGTGGAGGCTCAGAAATCACAAATGATTAAATGAATATTAGCTTCAATACATTGATCATATATATAGTCGTAACCACACATGTGTGCACTATAATATTGATAACTAATTGATGCGTTCATACGCTCTAAATAATACGTCACAAAATTATTTAATATTTGGTATTCCCCATCACTGCTTTATCTGGCTTGTCTGGATTAGATTAGAATCATTTTGGTATTAATTAATGTTACATATTTGATGATATCAGACTTAACTTCTTTGATTAGTTTTAGACAATGTTATTAGAGTATAATCTGGAAGTTCGAGTTTGCTGAAGACCGACCATATCAAAGTTTGTTTATGACATGATATTCTTCAGAGTTTGGAGCGGCTGATTTTCAGGAATGGATCTGTACGATGTTAGGAATATGTTATGCTTGATTATACAAAGTAGTTCTTGATTTTTGTACTTGCCGGTAAACCCTAGGGTTCACAGTCTGTACCTTGTAAAATGGGCTTTGGGCCGGTCAAAAAGCCTCGTAGTAGGCAGGAAGCCCACAAATTTGAAAAGTCGAAACCCTCTAGAAGGATCGAAACAATTTGGAGGGACACTTGAAAAATAAAGGAAAAAGAAAGCGATATAGGTCTGACAGGCCATAGACTAAGGCCCACAACATATAACACTATAATGCTCCTAGAAAACATGTCTCCTACGCGTGGCACGCACCACGTCTCCTTGGCGGGGCCAACCACGCCTAGGGCACATTGGCTTACTGAGCAAAAAATATCGTTTATTATAGAAATAAATGATAATTCCAGCAAAATGAAATGATTATGTATCCTTGGCGTGGATCAAACCATGTCTCCTTCGCATGGATACGCATGCCAAAGGAACATTCCACCAAAGAAGCCTAAAGAAGGTCAAATAATTATCCACGCCCAGGAAGCATGTCATGTGGGCGTGGTATATGTCATGTCTCTTTGGCGTCGCTACGCATGCCAAGGAAGCATTATGAAATTAATGAATGACAAAGAATGATTTAACCACGCCTAGGAAACATTATGTCTCCTAGGCGTGCCTCTAAGGATGCCTCCTTGGCGTTGCTACGCACGCCAAGGAGACATTGACTTAATCCACCTGAATATGCTATACATAGCCACGCCCAGGAGACATGTCTCCTAGGCGTCGTGTGATTTATGCTTCCTTGGCGTTCCTACGAACGCCAGGGAAGCAACAACCAAACCAGCCATGACTGGCCTAATCTATCCACGCCCAGGAGGCATGTCTCCTAAGCGTGGTAGATTACACGCCTCCTTGGCGTGGCAAAGCACGCCACTGAAGCATCGAACAAACCAGCCATGACTGGCCTAATCTAACCACGCCTAGGCGACATGTCTCCTAGGCGTGGTAGGTTACACGCCTCCTTGGTGTGGCCAAGCACGCCAAGGAGGACTCTTCCTGTTGAAGGGTGATGTTTCTAATTAAAGAATTATTTAATCCTCTAAAGTGATATTAAAATCCCAAAAAATCAGGAAAATGTATGGAAAAATCCTGAAAATTCGGGAAAATCAGGGAAATTAAGATTTAATTTAATAAAATTATTTTGAGAATTATCTAAAGGCCCGAAAATTCTAGAAAATTTGAATTAAATCACAGAAATTCTGATAAAATAGAATTAAGCCTAGGAAAAATACGGGAATACCCGAGAATACTATCTTGATGACGAATTCGACAAAATTCACGATGTACAATATGAAAGTCATGGGAAATATTCGATAAAGCTCGAACAGCCGTATGAAAACCTCTATAAACTTTCGATAAATTACCACGAATTTTGTCGAAAGTTGGGGGGCAAATGATAGAGATTGGAATAATTAAATAGTTATTTTTAATATCATAGCCCGATCCAAGAAGGCCCAAGTAGTTATCTGGTTACCAGAAATCTAGCATCGGCCCACTAAAGGCCTGAATCTCACATATGGATTATTAGGAGAAACTTAATTGGGTTGGGGCCCAATTAAGGGTCCAGCTACGAATTTAAATCCTGTAATGCGACTGACTCTCACGGATAAACGTACGAGAATCCGAGATAAACATCAACACTCAAAGATAAGAGTTCTATCTTATCTCTTGCTCCGAAGCATATTTCGATAAGAAGTCTGGTACCTGGAATCATACTTCCACCTGACTTCTAACTCCAGAGTGACTATATAAAGGGCTCTACCCCTCACAACTAGAACTACGTTTTGGACTTGATTCTTCTCCAAGCGGAAGATACGTAGGCATCTCGCACCGAGACCAGTCCAAAGCATGAATCGCTCACACCCCTCGATTTTTGATCCACAACAATGTGGAAGATGCTGCACCAGTTTTTGAAGCTAAACTATAACAGGTTTGGTCAAATATTGAGAATGTCGAAGCCTACCATTTCATGCAAAGGCAACATGAATTTTAGCTACCAAAAGCACTGTCAAGTACGAGAAATTCTATATTTATATTTATTAGAAAAAGAGTAGGTGTATGCTTTTATAGACTAGCTTAGTTTGTATAATTAAGTATATATTCACATTGTTATTTACATTTTCAATTTATTCGATACACCAAGAAATGAATAGTAAAGCAGTAGAGATAGCAAATAAGAATCTGTACGGTTTAGCTCTTCATTCTTTTGTAATTAAGCAGCAAAGTAAAATTTTTACTTGGGAGGTTATTAGTATAAAATCATCAGGTGGACCAAACAATCCACCTGCAATTTTTAAAGACCTTGTCTTTTATCATTTCTGTTTAGAATTCAATATTTCTTGTGTTTGACTATAATATGATTGGCAAAAATAGTTTAAAATTTTTGTAGATTTTATTAAGCCCCCCCTCTAATCTAACTCATTGTTTGCTTTATCAAATAACAATTGGTATCAGAGCCGGGCTTCTAGCATACAAGAAGTCAAAGATATCAGACAATCAATAATAGGAAGAAAGAATGAAGGAGACAAAATTCCATTACTTGAGAAGGAACACTACTCTCACTGGAAAATAAAGATGAGGATGCATCTCCTGTCCATTTATCCTAGGTATATCAACAACATTGAAAAAGGACCACATGAAAGGCATATGTTCAGCCTATTTATAATTAAAGAGGTTACAACTCAACTTAGATAAGAGACCAAAGTAATAGCAAGTACCGTTAACCGGAATCCGTACGAAAAACGTCAAATGATTTATTGGAATTAAATGTCAAAAGAACTCCAGGATGCTGTTGCACACCATTGAAAGAAGTTCATTAATATGTTCATGCCTCAGTGCACATATAATCTTTTGTAGCACGTTCAACAGTTTCAATACTTTATTTATTCATAAGATTCCATATTGATTTTACTTATGAAGAAAAACTCAGAAGATGAAGACTCGACGAACAAGCCACGCGTTAATTGTATAATTGACGAAGAATATATTATTCATCTAGATACAGATGAACGAGACAGTAAATTTGTGTGTCAGCTACTCAATTTATGTTCAACATGAAACAAAGGTGGTCGTTCAATCAAGATGAAGATATTAATCGTTTAAAGAAGACAAAAGACTCTGTTGTTGAAGGAAAGGGTTTAAATAATTATTTGATTATTATTTCACTTATCAAATTAATTATATTGGTTGTGTAATTTATTTATTAAATTAATTCACTCTCGAATAAATTTAATTTATGAATTTATGCAATTAATATAATTAAGTGAATATTAATTAAGTAATTAATTATAGAAGAAATAATTGTATTATGCTTATAGCACTCGGCAAGACAATCACTTAGATTATCTTCCCAAGCTCTTGTTTCCCCCTTCCAGCACACGGAAAGACAATCACTTAGATTGTCTTGCCTACATATGTTTCTTGCCTACGGCAAGACAAAGCAAAGCGCTTACTGAGCTTTGGCTAGCAAGACAAATCAAAGCTTTATCGTCCTGAGCCTTGGCTGAAAAGACAAAGCAGTAGTTTGTCTTCCCGAGATAAAGCTTGCAAGGTAATGGTGCCTTTTGTCCTACTAAATTTTTTCAGCTTGACAAAGGGGCTGTTTGTCTTGCCCATCCATTTCAAGCATGACAATGGCTTGTTTTGTCTTGCCTGTTTAGTCTTTTGTTTTAGCACTAGTTTGCTTTGTCTTACCCACTTTGTCTTGCTAATTCAAAGGTGTTTCCTATAAACAATGGCTTCACTTATTCATTTGTTAGAGTTCAAACACTTGTAAACCTTGATCAAGTTGCTTAACTTGCTTATTGTTATATTCATAGAAGTTTGGTGCTTTGACCACTTGATTGTTTTAATCACTAAACCAGAATACTATCTAATCGAACTTATTCTACGAACATTAGTTGACATTAAAACTAAACCCCTTTAATTATATAACGAATTCCAGTTAAATTCAAATCAGATTTTTTCCGTGATTAATTTGTGACGATTGTATTCAACCCCCCCTCAACAATCATTTCCGGACTTAACAATTAGTATCAGAACTGTTGATACAAATATACCTTATTAGATCCTATACACACTCTATAACTTCCAAATAATTTTCATTTCGAAATAATTTTATTCCAAAATTATTTTTGATTAAAATTTTTGTTCTTTCAAATCCTAAATCTCATCCAAACACTATAAACTTTTAAACCTTCAGAATGAGTACACGGAAGATTAGTAGCACTAAAATTCTACCCTTCAGCTGAGGAGAGCATCCATGAACAATGGCCATACATGGGTATTTAGTTGTACCTAGATTAGGCATCCATGAAGTTGAGGAGAGCATGGCTAGCTGTGGAGTCCACGAGATGATCAATCCTGGGAAGGGGAAAGCTATTCTTGGGACATGCTTTATTAAGATCATTAAAATCCACACAATTTCTCGATCCACTTCCCCTAAGGATTTTTCACGAGGACGGGATTGTCAAGCCAAAAAGGGTCGAATGATTCCTTGAAGAGGCCTGCCTTAAAAATCCGGTCGACCTCATCTTTCAGAGCTTCGGCTCTTGCTCCACTAATAGGCCTCCTTTTTAGACCGGTTCCCTTCTTACTAGGGTCAATATTTATCATGTGGCACATCACTTTGGGTCGTTCCACACCATATCAGAATGAGACCAAGCAACGACATCCAGATTTGCCTTCGAAAATTCCACGAGAGGACCCCTCATTTTAGGACCAAGGTGGGAACCTATTTTGACTACCTTGGAGGGTTCATGTTCATCCACAAGAATTGACACAGTATCATCCGTTGTGCCAGCCCTTTCTGCTATATCTGGCATGAAGGGGTGAAGGTCCAAGTCCACTACCGTACTGTTGGGGTCCCTGACCTCTTCACCGATTAACTCCTTATCCACGGGCTCCTCTATTTCGAAACTAATGCCCCTGACTTAACCAATTTCTTAGTAGTGAAAGTGACCTCTCTAGTGATCCCGTTGGGAAGGTCAACAAGCGTGGATGTCTCCTTCATAATCCATTTGCCTTTACGAGCATGAGCGCCATCTGCTCTCGGCTCTCCTCATTGTAATCGCTTGCCTCCTCTACAATTCCTTCAACTAAAACCATGACAGGTTGCATTGGGCCCATAGTGAGGGCTCCTCGACGAGGCTCTTCCAGAATCGCCAGATCTTCAAAGTATCCTTCTTGGAGCTCCTCAATTCAATCTGCTGTTTAAGATGTTGACAATCCGCGGTGTCATGGCCAGTCTGCTCATGGAACGCACAATACTTGCTCCTATCCTTCTTTCCCAAGTTACTCTGTGCGATAGGCTTCTTGAAGATCCATTTGTCAGTGTTGATGGCATAGATGTGATCTATAGAGGCCACGGTGAACTGATACTGCCCCCGTCCCCGGGTCCTTGTATTACCGTTTAGAGGGTTCTTCTCCCTCCTCACTATATTTTTCTCGGGGCTAGCGCTCCTCCTCTTCCTTTCTGGTGTCACAGATCTTCCTTTCTTTCGATTCCTAGATATGTAGTTATCACGAGGAGGAGAGGTCCCTCTTTCAAGTTCCACCATAGACTTCCCCACAATCTTGTATGGATCATAATGTCCATAAAATTCCTGGAGTGTGACGAGCTCATGAGCTTGAATATTCTTCCAGAAGTCAGAGCCTCTCCTTAGTCCAGCAATCAAAAAGTTCTTTACGGCCTCATCAGCGGCTTCCCTCACACAAAGGACTGCAACATTAAACCTCCTGAAGTAATTATGGAGGGTCTCCTCATTCTTTTGCTTAATATTAGCCAAAGTGGCCATTGGAGGGGCATAAGCCATGGAAGACCGGAACTACCTCATATTGACAGGGGGATGCAATTCTAGCATGGCCCTAGAGAAGGGGGAGCGTGCAACAATAGCTTGAGGGTGACACTTTTCCTCCTCCATCCGATCTAGTCTCCTCCTAAAATCATGCACGTTCAGATTTCCAACTCGCTCGTCCTCATTATGGCCGCCACGCCCATCATTTTCATCATTTAGAGATGGAGGAGGGTCATTTCTCCTGTCGCCATGCATCCGGGACTCTCCCTCATCCTCATTATTCCGCGGCCTAGATGGTTGGAGAGAATGATTGTGAGGAGATCTCCCCTATATGGACCTTAAGTGGTGCGACCGCTCCTTCTCGTCATGATGAGAAGGGGTCGCTCCTCTCTACGCTGGCGTTCCCTCTCATTCCGTGTTGTTTGCTTGGCCTCTACCATGACGTGGGGGCACGTACCTCCTCCGTTTTAAGTGTTCTCTCACCTTTGGCCTCTCGTTCAAAATCATTCTCCTAGTTCTTTGGGGTCACTTTAGAGGACCTCTTGCTCTTTGAGATGAAGTACTATTTAATATGTAAATTATAACATATTTCTCAAGTACGAATTAAATATTAAACAATATTAATCCCACTATTTTTTTATATATGATCCTTAACATTTACATGAAAAATAATTGTTTTAAGTCCCTAGTCAAAGCACATTGAAGTGTGTGTAAAAAAATCAAACGTCATGTACAAAAAAATTGATAAATTTTATATTATATTATACTACACCGGTCAAACCCTTTTTTATAATTTCCAAATTATATAATAAATCAATCAATTATAAAAGAAAATAATTTCACTTGCAACTAATTTTGAAAAGAATATTTTGAATTTATTTGACCTCAATGAAAAAATATATAAAAATAAAAAGTTTAGTAGTGAAATACTTTATATTTTATAATATGACTATTACACTGAAAATTAAATGATTTTTCATAAATATATATTTCATACGAAATACACGAGGGACAAATATATTTTTGTTTACAAATTTATTATATGTTGTATCTTATACATTTGGAAATTCTTTGATTCAAAAAGAAAAAAAATCATTATATGCAAATATCTTCAAATTAGCTATTTTTAAAAACATTCATGCATTACTTTTATGTAAAATATATTTGATGAGATCATATTTAACTTATTATTTAGTAAATGAACTGTATATCAGAGTTTAATAGGAAATCAAAGTTTGCTGAGAAGACGAAGATACCAGAGTTTACTCAAGGGGATATTTATCGAAGTTTGACTCGGCTGATTTGCAAGAGCAGGTCTCGACTGAATAAAGAAGATATACTCTATGGAGATTTGATAGCTTAGGACATTAGAAGATTAGTATAGGATTCTCTGATTATATCTTTTAGGAAGCTAATTTATATCATATCTATCAGAACATATCTTCTAATTGTGTGCTATATAAGCATAGCATAGATTTATGTTGGATATTTTAGTGTAATTGAATTGGCTAGTTAATTAATATAATCAAAATGTTACATACGGAGTGTGTGATAGCCCCAAAATCCGGGGGTCTGGATTTGGTGTTACTAAAACAAAAATCATTTAAAAGCCTGTATTTGCCGAAAAAGGTAAAACAGATATTTGAAAATTGGAAATTTTAAAAGAGAACAATTCTAACCATAATTGGTTTCACAGATATCTCTCTGGCAATCTCGCCTAGCATCAATCTTACGCACAGCTTATACAGGTGACCATCTGAATCCCTAGATGAAAGGGTTAGAAATAATAGCAAGGGTGAGCGAAAATGCTCAGCAAGATAATAAGAAAGGCAAGAGCCACAAGATATAACTTCTTTTGAATTAAATCAGAGTATTTGAAATAAAGAAACTTTTGAAATAAATATAAACAGTTGTAACTCAAAAGTTTATCAAACATATAAATCAATATGCTCGAAAATTCACAAGATAAATTTGACATTAAACATAAGCTATCATAAGCTTAAACAATAATAACCAGGTTTTAAACAACGGCATACTATCACAGCTGATCAGTCCGTGTGATAATACCGAGTCAATACTTCGTAGAAGCATGTCTCAAAACAGGTACCAATACAAGGCAACACATTGGCCTTTGGCAGAAAAGTATTATAATATTTCAATAATACCTAGATAGCCCTCCGCTGGACCGCCATCCCGGTCTCTTACGCAAAAACAAAGAAATCTTCCGATTTCTTCCAGAAGCAGATGACTAATAATCTGTTTTTAAAACATTTTTTTGCTGGTCTATCTGGCTGGAGTATTAAATAGCCCCATACGCCATAAAATCATCCTTCAAAACCTTTCTAAAAACTTTTTCGGTTTCAAATTCAAAATACTGTGAAAAATCAAATTTCATCGTCTGAGTACAATTTAAATATCCACCATAATACGGCTCAAAGTAAAACAAAGCTATTTATTTATCTGAAATCCAGGGTTTATGTCTGGGACAGAAGACCAAGCATATATTGTAATGTCTAAATATGACTGCTATAGAGTCATCAATAGTTTCAAACTGTAAAGTAACTCAGACAATAATCTTTCAGAAAACTGATTAATTCTTAATCAGTATACTTTTCAAACAATGTTGTCATTGTGCATATATCACTAGAAAAGGATCGAGCTAAAAATATTCACTAATTTAAATCACAATATAAAAGTATGAATGCTTGCAGAAAACACAAGTCATGCATAGATACAAAACTGCATTATTAAAAGAGATAGTTAAAATACTTGCTCTTTAAATTAAAGAGAAGAATAGGAATACTTGCTCTTTAAATAAAAGAGAAGGATAGGAATACTTGCTCTTTAAATAAAAGAGAAGGATAGGAATACTTGCCTCTGATAAGAAATTAGGTGATAACTTGGTCACACTACTCGAGGTTCTAGACTGGCCTCAATTGCTAATCTTGCAACGACTACACTTTACTGGACGATCTTACAGCACGATTTGCCTTATCAACTATGTCTGGCTTTGAGTGTTAACACAATTCGCTCCTTTTGAAAGCCGTTGACGCACGTGTATCGAATGACTATATATGACAGAAGTAATACTTCAGTTGGAGAACAATCCAGTGTGTCGCCAAATTGTAGAATCGAATTATATTACTACCCTTCGCAATATAAATATATATATATATACAGATAATATATACACATAATATCAAACAATCAACAGGTAATCACATCAGCACGTATCAAGTAATTGACATGCTTTGATATTTATATAAATATAAATATAATCTAGTAATCATGTATATAATCTTATATCTGGTTATATACAAATAATTAACACAGTGACCATATAACCCTGGTTACAATCCAATTCTGAAATATAATCCAAGCTAACCTGAATTACGAATCCACTTATAATCAGTCACAACTCAGCCAACTCGAAGTCCACTCAATAATAAATTTATAAAATTGGACATAGATCTTTTAACACAACTCAATCAACACAACAATCCTGTCCAACTAATATAAATATAAGTCAAAACGCCAGCTTATATAGCTAAGCATGCGATTCAAATAATAATCACATCCGACAATCAACAAGTCAGAATCAATAATAATTCATAATCAACAATCAGTTCCGAGATTTAAACAGAATAATCGCGACAGTATCATAATATAATATTAATCCAAAATAAAATTGATTGTCAGAAGTATATAACAACTTCCGAATTTTAATGAAAATTATAATAACTGTCGCAAGATTTTAAACAAATACAACCCGGAATTCAAATCAGCACTAACATTAATATACAAGCCCACGTATATTTAATCGACAATTACCTATAATTGGATCAATAAAATATCAAAGATTATTATTATTATCATTATTATCATTGTCAATAAAACAATAATAATAATTAATAATAATGGTAAAATTAATATCTTATTCTATTCTAGTCTCCATAATGGCTCTGCTAAACCCGCTCGAACCACAGGAATCCTTCATCTGCAACTAAACCCCCACCTGCTGGAACTAGATTATATCGTTATCAACTATCCACTACCTCTTTCTCCCAGCCAATCACGTCATGAACATCACCTCCCTGTACCCCTGTTGCTGCCGACCCCTGGACTGCAATAGGCTGGCCAGATTCCGGCTGTTCCACTATTGTCTATACCTCCCGTCAAATCCAACCAACGCTCAATTGCTCCATTAATACTAGCTTTGCAATCTCCCTAATTCAGTCATCACCTTCATCCTTTTCATAAGCCAAAAGTCCTTGAAAACCCCCTGGTCCAATTGATTCCGAAACACACCCAACAATAAACCAACAATCACCATTGTCATGAAACCTCCGACTGCTACTGTTTGCCCCAACGTCACTGCAACCAATCTCAGCCAACCATCTCTGCCAATAGCCGCTAACATGTCCAATACTACACCTCCCCCATCTGTTTTTCCCACCTTCTACTACCGCCTAACATTCTATCTATTCCTTGACGCCTCCATTCTCTGTTTACGCCAGCAATCAATTTACAAGCACTACTATCCCCTGTATTTCAGCCACGCTTTTATTCAAGCGATTCGCGTCCTCAGTTTCCGTATACAATTCTTGCACCCCTGTTCTAGCACCCAGCACCTCCGTTGAGTAATTCCTTCCGCCACCAGCCACTACAATCGCTGCTCAACACTACAACTCCGCTAGCTTCTCTCTCACGGACATTTAATCAAACAGCTAGCCCGCATCTCTCTTTTCATCAGCCCTGTAACCACCACCGCCCGCTACCGGACCTAAAATCAGCCACCAACAACCCCTCTGTCTCCCCAATCTCACCTGCCCTGTCTCTACCCGCACCACCATAATCTGAAATCCTCGATCGATGCTCAACCCATGTACACACCTTCCCTTTTATCACTCCCACGACACTGTAAAACCCAGCTTACAACCACGGCTGAGTTGATGTGCCGCCCCGCCGCCGCCTTCATTTGCAAACTTTCAAATATTTTTAAATCCGACAAAAAGTAAAGTCAAAAACTAATTATTTTGCTAATCTAAATCAGATAAAATTTTTGGGCTCAAATAAAAACAAATATTGATTTTGAAAACAAAAGACAAATTTTAATTTATAAATAAAACAATAAAATAAGTCAAAATTATGAACAACCCACTCCGATAGAAAATAAACAATTAAAATTGCTCATTTAACATGTATCACCATTTAATCAAATAATCACATAATTGCAGCAACACAAAAATTGTTTTTGAAAATCCAACCATTTGAAATCCTCTACACGTATCCAGGTGTCAGCGAAGGAGTATTCTTTTGGAATGTTCCCTGGCTTGTCTCTACTTGGCAGTAGTTGACCGTTGTGTGTTGTCTTTATCGTGTCAGTCTGTGCCTTGTGCAGCAAGTGTCGGCCGGTACACGTGTACCCGGGTAGGGTGAGTCAGGGGCCTACCCGGATTGAGACTCCTGTCAGGGTTGATGTTGTTGATCGCAGGCCGACGGGGCAGCCGGGTTCTTGGGGTTGGGAGTGTCCGAATTCCCTTATCCGGACCCGCCCTATCAGAAAAATATTCTTGATGTTCCTGAAGAGGAGATGCTGCTTTGGAATACCCCTCTGTTGAATGATCTGTCTGATTCCATTCCTTCTTCTTTTGAAGTTGGCGAAGCCTCTGCTTAGGGTGCTGGTAAATCAGGAATTATGGATTGGGACGTTTAGTTTATAGATTTTGCATGTTTTCATTTCAGGGTTTAGTATTGCTATCTTCTGGCTGTATTAGTCTTGTAACGGCTTCTTCTAATTTTAATGAAATGGTTTATCTAAAAAAAATGCCTTTGTGATCTAATCATGAAAAAGGTATTTAATAAGATTAATAAGAGAGGGTATGTACATCATAGAGTAATTTTCAAGAGATTGTGATGGTCTGATGGATGTATATAAAGAGACCAGGATGAACTTTAGTTTCTGAACTTAAAGGCATAAAAAATATCGTTAAATAATAATCCCTCTGTTTTTTAATATTTGACCTTGTGCACGTACTTTTAAGTGTATTGACCAAGTAGTTAAAAATATTATTTTCAAAATTTTCTTTTTTTTTGAATAAAAATATATAACCAAAATTTTAATTAACGAAAAAATTCAATCAAAAATAATAATTTTACTATCCTGTAAACTCACCTAAAGATATGTGCGAAAAGTCAAAATATCAAATAAATAAAAAAAAGGAGTATCTATAACATCCCACATCGATTAGTTAAAGAGTATTTGGACCCTTTATAAGCACAAGCAAATAACTAATGCATAACAATTTGCTAGCACTTTTGGGCCGAGCTGTGGTGGGGTTGTTGGGTCCGGCATGCATCTAGTTATGGGCTTGAGATGTTATAAATGGTACGTCTCAGAGCTCTACCCAGCCGGAAGTGCAAAGACACTGCCCGGGTTTCGTAAGTTTGATTGTTGGCTCGACGTGGACGTCGAGCATATAAGAGGGGTGTTTGTGACATCTCACATCGATTACTTAAAGAGTATTTGGGCCCTTTATAAGCACAAGCAAATAACTAATGCATACTAATTTGCTAGAACTTTTGGGCCGACCTGTAAGTCTAAATGTAAAGACAACCCTATCTGTTACATAGGGATGATAACTCAACAATAGAACAGGACAAGTAAATAACACTACACCTGCACCGGAATCGGAAGATACGAAGACAAAGGTTGAAGAAGCCATCTACAGTCTTGAAGGAATAAGTTCACTGGAAGAAGTTCATTAATATGTTCATGCCTCAGTGAAAAATAAAGATTGAAGTATTCAAGATTGTGGAAGCAATGAAGATGTTGTTCAAGTACTCGAAAGATTTCAGTGCCACTCCTGAAGCAAGATATTTTTATATATCTTGGTTGGTTATTTACAATCAACAAACTGAAGCATAAACCAACCCGGAACCGACTGATCAATGTTTGCTGACAAAGAAGGTACAATGTGTGACTTCAGTGTTAGTCACTTGTGAACCAGACCAGTGCACTAAGCGTCAGCACGTACGGAGCTTTGCAAAGTATTTATCAATCGAAGAAATTGATCAAGTTATCAAGTCATTTGTTCCAAAGCCAAGCCAAGCCAAATGCTCTGCCTCTGCAAGCTATGCCAAAGCTTACTACTCAAATGCCATATGTCAAGCTTCCACAAAAAGCCATATCAGGAAGTGACATTTTTATATGTGTGCACTTATATAGTTATATATGTATAAATATATTTATATATTTGTATATATGTATATTTAATTAAATATAGTATACATACTATATATGTATATATGTTTTTAAACATATGTATATGTATATTTATATGTATATATATATTTAAATAAATATATATGTATATAATATATGTATTTATATTTTACATAAGCAATTATATAATTAAGTGTATATATATATATATATATTTATATATTTATATTTACACATAGTTATATGTATATTATATATATTTAAATATATGAAAATATATTTAAATATATGTGTATATATATGTTACTATATGTTTATATAAATATTATATATATGTATATATTTATATATACTTTTCTTTATATATATTTATGTTTATATTTATATTTATAAATAACTATATATATATCTCTATATATATTTATATATATATATATATTTACATTTGTATTTACATATAATTATATATTATACATATGTAAATATATTTAAATATATTTAAATATATTATTATATGTTCATATAAATAAAATATATATATGTGTATATATTTATATATACTTTTATTTATTAATATAATAACAACATAATATATTATATTATATATATTATGCATGTATATGATGATGTCAGGTGTCTAGGGCACTCTAGGGTTAGCATTGCTTATGAAAATCGGCTAAGGCAGATGTACAACACCTCCAGTACACATACAGAGAAGCTTTGAAAGCGCAAGGTTTGACCTAGAAGAAGTCCAAGGAGTGATAACAGTGGGGAGTCACCACTGTTGGGGCGCAAGTTTGGTTAAGATAGTTTTATTCTAAGTAAAACTATCGGTACAACTTGATGCCCAATATGGCGCAACAATTGACCACAAGTCAAGGCGCAGGTTTTGACTGAGACACACTTGGCGCAAGTTTAAAACAACTTAGAAATTCTAAGTCCCTTGTATGAGTGTACAGGGGGCGCAAACTCCCTCCCAAGCGCCAACTAGTGATACAAACCCTAGGTTATATATATGTATAATCAAGTTGCGCCATGCTCTCTCTCTTGAGGCGCCAACTTGATTTATATGTATATAATCTAAGTAAGAAATCTCTTTCCTTGGCATGCATGAAGCAACTGGCGCAACTTCACCACTGTAGGCGCAAGTTCAGTGGATAAAGTTGGCGCAAATTCAAGTGGCCCCATTTCAAGACTTAACCAGGGTTAGTTAATGACAAGTCTATAAATACCCATGGATTTTGTTATCATTTGTAACACTCTTCACCACCTTTATGGTGGAATGACTTTGTGCCTTGCACACTACTACACACAAATAAACTCTAGCTTAGTTTTGTCTTATATATATATTTAGAAGCTAGGGTTTGTGAGTGTAAGTAGTAGTAGCCATTATAGCCAACCTTCGGGTTTGAATTTATAGCACCCTTCGAGGTATTTATCAATATACAGATATACCTTGGAAAATATTGTGTGTTGGTTTAATATTTTCATATCCTCATAAATCGACCCAATAAATATCCGGAACACGAAACCCATTACAGAACTGCAATTTGTTTATCCGCAAGATTCGAAAGAATTTTAAATTGTAGTAAGTATCGTATTCAACCCCCCCTTCTACGATACTTTGGACCTAACAATTGGTATCAGAGCGAGGATGATTGATATACAAATCAGGATCCTTATCGTACGGAAAATCAAGAACCTAACTTTTGATATTTGATTAGGGGAAATGTTCTTCCGGTTTGTGTTGCTGAATTTGTCCGTATGCCTAAGCAAGGATTATCTGTTGGATACTAAACTTTGGACCGGGACTTATAAATTTATACTTTAAATTTTAACAAGTTTATTTTATAAATTTGAATTAATTTATTTTAAACTTATTAATTGAGTTTATTATGAATTAATTAAATTTATCTTATAAACTTAATTAAATTTACTTTATAAACTTTACTAAATTCAATTATTAAATTTGTTTAAATTTATTTTAGACTTGTAAAGTTTACTCTTAGACTTTACCAAGCTTATCATAAATTTTTATAAATTTATTATTTAAATTTGTATAGTTTATGATTTAAATTTAAGTTAAAATCTAGAATATAAATTTAAGAGGATTTTATTGATTATGGATATAAGTTCAAGTTCAAGGGTTCAATTTAGTTTGTTCTGGAAGCTATGATTTAATTGGAGACGAGACACTTGAATATTTTCAAAAATTAAATTTATCTAATAAATTTTAATATATTCACTAAATGAATTTGAAATAAATTTGTTCTAAACTTATTCAGTTTATTATGAATTTATTTGAATTTATTTTTTAAATATAATTAAATTTACTTTATGGATTTAACTAAGTTTATTTTTATACTTTATCTTCTTTCATCTTTTAAAACTTATTTTTAAATTTATTTTCTTTATAATTTAAACTTAGTTTAAATAATCAAGTGTCCCGTAACCTTTTTAATTATTCTACTCCAAGACAAATCAGATTGACATTGAGACAGATCAGGGCTGACAAATTACAAGACAAACACCGGGATTTCAAATACCAGATTCTCAGAACCGGTAATGGAAGTACATTGATGACCCAATCCAATTGATTACTCAAAGGACTATTAGAAGCAGTTTTCTATGTTCGACAAAGATGATTGTGATTCGAAGAAGATTTTATTGAAGACTAATTTGGTACTAGTAACAGTGGATTTTGAATAAGGTACTTCAGGCCTTGATCTGAGTAATTACTCCGACTTGATTATCAGATCACCAGATCAGGATGGGAATTTGCTAAATCTGTAGTGAAGCATCTTTCCAGGGCTCGGAATGTCAACTTTGAATGGCACCACTAGTAGTAGGGTTAGAGAAGTTTTTGCGGATTTCAATCTAACTCAGTGATTTAGGGATATACAATTACACAGTGAATTGTATCAATGCTAAATCCATCCAGAATCAACTGAACCAAAGACAGAGAACTGTGGAGGTTTATGGATATTTATCGAGTTACTACCGTATCAAATCAGTTTCGTGCATTTATGTCAGAACCTTAGGATTGAACAGAAGAGTTTGTAACTGCTGAATTTGAGGAAGCTCAAGTCGACGAAAGTTAACACTTTTGAAGAATGTGAGGACAGAACTTCAAGGATTAGCATAACCCTGAGAGGTTTAGTCATGTCAAGCTTCATATGGAATCCATTGGTTTCAAGTGGAGACTCTTCGGGGTTCAGTTCGACAGGTTGTTTGAAAACTGAGTTGGTCAGTACACACAATATTGTTTGATATCTTTAGCAAATGAGGGTTGCTATATATATATTGAAGCCTCGACAAACAAGGATGATAGGGCTTGTCTGAAATTCAAGTGGATGTTTTGAAAGAAACATCACAACAAGTTCTTATGCTATTTTAGGAAAGGTGTGAGCTGGATCAGTTGCTAATGAGAAGGATGATTATGGTTATCTGGCTATCCTAGCATTCTCTGAAGATGACTCAACTCCCACATCTCAGGTACGAATTCTTTCTAACTATGCAATACATATTTCTTTATATTCAAAGCATGTTATAAATCTCTGAGTAGAATTGTTTAACACACAAGCACAAGCATGATAGCATCACAATAGATAATGTTGAACTAGTATGCTAGATCACTGTTCTGGTAACTAGGTTTGATGATAATCTTGTGCATGTGTCTTTAGCAGATTCTTAACATGTGTATGAATATTTAGGATTTGATTATTTGCAATGGTGAGATTAGAAGCTTTCATTTGGAACACGACTCTTAGTTTTAGGGGTTATAATCCTAGCATATATAACTTTGTTAAAACACTTACTTTCAGATTCCCTTGTACAATTAGATTCGCTTATCTAATCTGAATTGTTTGTTAAGGAATTTATTTGTTCTATGATGGAAGGTCTACCTTGTGTCAGTAGAACTTTTAGAACTTCATGTTAGATCTAAAACTTACTTTGGTAATAGAGATAGTATAATGCCATATAACAACAGATTGGGATTAGTATGAATTGATAATGTGATTATTAATTTGTCTATGATCATTATTCTTTTAGGAGATTATTGAATATCTGTAATTCTACTTTCTACCTATTACACTTGTGTTAATTGGTTTAAGTAGAGAGTACTGAATCTTCTGAATTGCATAACTACCTGTCTTGCTCTTGTTTTATCTTTGATTGGTTTCCATGTGTATTCAACATCATGTCTGCTTATTTTCATGTCATGAATGCATGTCTTTGTACTTGCATTGATTTTAGAAAAGCATGTTTGAGAATCACATTAGGGCAATGTCTAGATAAGAATTAGCAAGTTAAGGTTGCTTCTGTTGTTACCATTGTTAAAGAAAAATCTCTAATCCATCCAGACCCAGTTATGATTGGGGACCATAGAACTCTTTCCATTTGTGATTGTAGGTTACATATGTGCCACATGATTTTGGTGCACTCTGTTTGCTGAGTAGCTGAAATCATATGATTCACCAAAAATACCTTGTTAGCAAATGTGATCATGTGAGCAGTTCCGTCAATAATCTTTGGAAGATGACAACAAAGATTCTCTTATGGAACATGCTCATTTTATGAAATGTCATCATGGAAGTATATCTTTCTTGGAAGAGTCAAAGCACACAAATTCTGAGTATCAGACTGTTCTCTGACAAAGGACATTATGTCAGTTCATGGAATAGTGCTTTATCTCAAATCAGGAAAGATGTGAATCTGCTCGTAGCTAATATGGAACTTCAACTGAAGATGGAGTGAGCTATTTTGATAGTAAAGCTTCATCGGATGAGTGTTAGCTATGGAACATGAAGCTCTCACACTTGTATGTCAAAACAAGGAGCTCTTTTTATTCGTAAGAAGAGAATTGGTGAGAGGACTGCCTCATCTGGGATTCTATATGGATGAAGCTTATGAGGTATGTCAATAGGGAAGTCGAAGGAATATCACAAAGAAGCAAAGATATGATCAACATTACTGAGCCGCTTCAGATGATACATATGGATTTCTACGGATCAGTTAATGTTATATCTAAAACAAAGCCAGATATCTTTTTGCGATGATCATTGACTACTCTAGACTCTTTTGTGTTGTTCATATGTGTTCGAAGGACAAGACGTCACAAATAGAGGTTGATCAAGATGAACCCTGATCGTTGATAAATCCAAAAAGGCACCATTCTTGTTAGTGGCCAATTAGAAGCAAACACTATCTTTTGGTATGTGTTTGGAGGAAAATGCCTCTTTGCAAGTCCTGCATTCGAAGATCAAAGAATATTTTCCTCAGGCTACTCTATGGAGTCTACAATCTACAGGGTGAGTGTGATTGATCAATAGAAGGTGATTGTAAGTCTAGACGGGATATTGAACGACACTTTGCTCCAAGCTGTTAAAGGTGATTGTATTGGTTTAATAATGATTCAGATCCAAGCAGAATCTCTTTGCAAGGATAAGGATTATTAAGGAGATCCCAGCAACAGCTTAGGGGGAGCATTTGGTGGATCCACTAGTCAAACTCAACACCACATTGAAGATGAACAGGACATATCAAGAACGCATCTGCTTAGACAAAGGGTTTGAAGTCAATATCATTCCCGGGTTCTAGTTCTTAAATGTTCCGAATGGTGAAGTGAAGACTAGGAGAGCTATTGTGAAAGGATGTTATTTCTTTGGGTTTCAATCTGAAGTGAAACTTAAGGAAGATTCAGAAGCTCTTAAAGGGATCCAGATTGAGTGATTGCACAACAAGATGATCTCAATCAGTTTGAAAGCAGATTGTGCGGATTCTGATACCCTGACCTAAAGACAATTCAGTACTTAGTACTTGTCGGGTATTCAGATTCCAACTGGATAATTTTGGCTCTGTTACGAGGGACAAGCCAATTTGGTTGTTTAGAGTTACTACAAAGGAGAAGGTTATGAAGATGATGGAAACAGAATCTTCAAGTTCAGGACTCTACATCTTAGGGGACTCAACGACCTTCATGATTAAACTAAAGCACCATTGACGAGACTTTGGTTCAGGATATTACAGTGAGCTAGAAGATAAAGCTTCATACAACATTTCAAGGACTTTGCAGTTGCAGATCCAACGGAATTTGTATATCTCTTTCCTCATCAGCTCTCTATGAGTTACTCTCCAAGACCTGATGATCGTCATGAACATGGTATGACTTCTGACTAGCATATTATTTTAAATATCTGTTTGCTAGAGTCATATTTGGTATCCAAATTATTACCTCTCATGATACAAGGCACACACAATACAACTATTTGTGCTGTGATACCATGATTATATTATATGTGGACTAACATCACTTGTGCAAGATAATTGCTAAGTGAATGCAGATTAGTGATATGATGAGTTTGTTGGAAAGTTGCAATTCTTTATGGTCTACTAGTTAGCCTAAAGAATGATGGCAATAAAAGGAAGTCAAGGATCTTTTGAATATGCGCATTTTGGAAGATTCTAGACCTGCCAAGACTTATGCCAACAACCACTAGACTTGATCAGTACAAGAGAGGTACATCAATTGAAATGTCAAGTCTGAGAGGTATTCAACTTATCACTTTACTTAACTGCAAGTGGATCACATACTATATTTTTCATAAGGTATTACTTATTTCATGAGCATGTCTATCGTATTTATTAAATGAATTCATGAGTATTAAATTGTCTATACTTAGGACTTGTGAATTTATTTAAAATCCAGTTCTCGTGCTTTTTGCTATTATATGTGATTGCCATGTTTATTGCTTTGCATGCTTAGATGGTGATTATATGTTTTAGCATGAGTGTTTGTTATTTCAAATTATTTAAATTATGGTGCATGACAATTAAGTGACTTATTTGTTCATGATTTAAATGATTAGAGATGACATGAAGCATGACTTAATTATGTTATTTTTCTTGAACTATACTTCTTTAACAATTGGTATCTAGTAGAGAACTTTGTCATAATTTGGTCGTGATATATCTGTATTTGTGAACATACTTAGGATTATTTTCCAGGTTGAATTCATTTTTATAGGTATAAAATCTGAAGCATGACTTATTTGTTTTTAGACTTGTGACTTGTATCAGTAATTGGTATGTGGTTAGAATCTAGTTAGAATTTAGTCATGATATACTAGTATTTGTGGAGTTACTTAGATTCTCTCTAGGCTGAATCCATTTATATTAGTGCATATACTTGAAGCATAACTATTTGTGTTGGATATTTGATGATTTATTAATTGATATTTTATTTCATGTCTAACTGCATATAGTTGTGATACTTTTAGTGTTAGTGATATTATTGCATGCTTATATGTAGATCACTAATATTAATTGTTAATATTTTTCTGCGAGGAGTTGTGTGCGTTCACGTGTGTTTAATGATTATTTGTATAGGACTCGTGAACTTTTCCTCAACATTCCCTCGGGCTTGCGAATATCTTTGTATGATTGTCATGATTTTAGTTGTTATATGTTGATCTGATAATTATATGATATTGCGTAGGTAATTATTATTTTATCTTAGTTAAATTGTGATCCACAATTATATGCCTATTTGTTTCATGATTGACTTTGATAGAATAATAGAAGCATGATTAATTCATTTTTGAAATATTTAATTGGTATCTATTTCTGATGCTTTATTGATGTTTTATTTGTGAATTGATTGTGATGTATTGGCACTGGTGAAATATTGTTGCATATTTCTTAAAACCACTAGTGCTAATATATTTTGGGTGTTTAATATTCTGAGTACAAGGGAGACAACATAATCTTTATTCAGTCTCATATTTATGTTGTGGAGTGGTGAGTTTCTTCAAAGAAATTTTATTATCAATTGATTTCAACAATTGGTATCCACTACTCTACCTCATAAAATATTTCTTAGAATATTTTACATCAATACATGAAGCGTCATAGGACGAGACATTGATTATCTTGTATTTGTGTACTTGGTGATCTTTTTCACTTGCAGCGTCTGTTTTGACGATGTGCTAGTATGAGGCCTTTTCACTAATTAGTGTGGCGAGTGCTTTATACACTGTAGCGCATAAATTTTCCTGTTTCCTTTTTAAATTGTACTGAGAAACAAGAGTTTGTGTCTTTTTCAAAGACAAGTTCATTTAAACCTTTTATGCATAGATTCAGACTCTCGTACTCAAACCAGTTTTTAACGGAAAACTTTGATTCTTTCATCGGTTGTGATTGTCATTCTTTATGAAAATCATTTTTACAATCACAACTGATTCGTTTTTCCTCAAAAGATTAAATGCAATTGCTTTCATTCAAAACCATAGATTTTCTAAAATGCATTTATATCTCTTTCTGTTCTTTGGAACTTAATCAGCCTCTTGGCTTTCCTAGATAGTCATAAGGTTGAAAACCAACAATCTTTATCCCAGACTATAAAACCAAATTCTAAACACATCTCAACTTTCCCCTGGAGTGATAAGGAACTTATTAAACTAGAGGTCAATGAGGGAGAAACTGTACTTGTTGCAGCAAATAAGGATGTGAGGGATATAGTGTACCCACAGCTCTACCTCTCAAGAAGAAAAGGTGTTTTTGAACTTGAGGTAACTGTTGCTCATCTGTATTTTCTCAAAAGAATATAGAGCTGAAAAGGTAATAAAACAGTCTGTGGAATCATTCTCTCAACAGGATGAGTCCATTGCAATTCGCTCGTCAGCCAGAGCATCTTGTATTGAGTCAAGCACATCATCAGTAATCACTCTGATGAAGAGCCTAAGCAAAAATCTTATGGACAAAATACAAGAGAGTGCACAGTAAGGTTAAAGGTTTTGTTCCAGAAGCAACTTCTTCATTTACCATTTTACGGTAGATAAGATGGTTGATACCTTTACAGGTGTAAGGAGGAAACGAGGATCTCAATTGCCACATCTTCAGGATTCTCGTCTCCCTCCCCAGATAAGAACAGATCTGGATCCAATCGGAATGGATTTCCTATTTATAGGAGATCGGAAACTCTCTGACTATGAGTCAATTTATTGATGAGTCAGTTGAGGATCGGGGATTTACGAAACCCCATTGCACCGCCAGTGACCTCTCTTGAAGGGGCTATGGTGATTTTCTCATGCAGGTACAGAAGACCATACTTTGAGTGCTGAGAGAAACACTGTGAGCCAAACACTGAGAGTTAAACACTTGGTGTGATTCTGAGAAGAACCAGTGGGATATTAAAATGAGAAATATGTGAGCATGAGTGAGTGCAAACACATAGGAAATTGAGAAGATTGAAACACTTGTGAGGTACATATAATAATAATTGGTACTGAAAGCTCACAAGTTGTTGAAAGAATTGACGGAAGCAACTACGGTACATTCCATTTCACGGTGTGAACTTATGGTTGATGATTCTCTTGAATCAAGTGTCTTCACCGACATTGAGGAGGACTTAGGCCTTTGCCATAATTAAGCCTTTGTCTAACCTCCCAGAGCAAACAACTCTGGATCCTTAATTGGATAAGCCACTTAGTGGTCGGCAACTTGTGGACCATGATTCGGATTTATCTGATGAGTCTGCAGAGACTGGGAATTACGAACTCCCATTGCACCACCAGTGACCCCCTTTAAGGGTGGCTAAGGTGATTTTCTTGCAGGTACTCAGCATTTTGGAAGCTCGGTATTTGTGTGGAGGGATACACTTACAGAACTCGTGAGTGACACCCTTACCCAAAAACCGAGAGAAAATTGAGTGTTGAGTGATACACCTGCAGAACATTTTAGTGAGACACCTACTAATTACCAAATTTATACCTAAAGACAAAGTGGATGTTGTTACTGGAATGTTATTTTTATTCATTACTTTTCCGTTTGGAACCTATTCTTTCAGCATAGGGACCAACCCAATCAAAGTAAACCCTTCTTCTGAACTCTTTCTTCGACCCCAGCTTTAGCGTTGTTTAGTTCTCTATGGGGAGATTATCTTTTGGTACAAGAAGTATTGTACACGTTCCTTGACCATAGTTAATACCACATATCCTCGGAGGATTCCACAACTAAGGGGGAGAATATATGAAAGGGGGAAGAAAAAGTAAGTTAGCTTTCTTCTGCTGTCTACAACTAAGGGGGAGTAAACTACTCTTTAGTAGTGTACTACTGAGGGGAGATTCATCTTTCAACTAAGGAGGAGGATTGATCTTTCATCTAAGGAAGATAGCTACTTATAACTAAGGGGAACCTGATCAAGGTAACGGGAGGAGAAGTATAAGGTGATACATCTATTCTTCAGTAAGTGGTAGACATGAACTTATTCATTACCACTGAAGAATTCAATGAAGCTGCTGATTGTTCTTTGCATAATGGAATGTTTTGAATTCTCTTCAAGACATACTATGAGGATTATCTGGCAGGTAAGAAAGGACCAGAGAAATAAAGGTGATATGCACATCTGTTATTTCTATTCATGAAATCTGGAAATGTATTATATGATCCAGAAACTTTGTAGCATTATTTACTAGTCCAGGACTTTACTTTTTCTAGTGTTAGTTGAGTTATCCTTCAGAGGATTTGCTTGTTATCATTAACAAACAAATAGGGGGAGATTGTAAGTCTAAATGTAAAGACAACCCTATCTGTTACATAGGGATGATAACTCAACAATAGAACAGGACAAGTAAATAACACTACACCTGCACCGGAATCGGAAGATACGAAGACAAAGGTTGAAGAAGCCATCTACAGTCTTGAAGGAATAAGTTCACTCGAAGAAGTTCATTAATATGCTCATGCCTCAGTGAAAAAAAAAGATTGAAGTATTCAAGATTGTGGAAGCAATGAAGATGTTGTTCAAATACTTGAAAGATTTCAGTGCCACTCCTCAAGCAAGATATTTTTATATATCTTGGTTGGTTATTTACAATCAACAAACTGAAGCATAAACTAACCCGGAACCGACTGATCAATGTTTGCTGACAAAGAAGGTACAATGTGTGACTTCAGTGTTAGTCGCTTGTGAACCAGACCAGTGCACTGAGCGTCAGCACGTACGGAGCTTTGCAAAGTATTTATCAATCGAAGAAATTGATCAAGTTATCAAGTCATTTGTTCCAAAGCCAAGCCAAGCCAAATGCTCTGCCTCTGCAAGCTATGCCAAAGCTTACTACTCAAATGCCATATGTCAAGCTTCCACAAAAAGCCATATCAGGAAGTGACATTTTTATATGTGTGCACTTATATAGTTATATATGTAAAAATATATTTATATATTTGTATATATGTATATTTAATTAAATATAGTATACATACTATATATGTATATATGTTTTTAAACATATGTATATGTATATTTATATGTATATATATTTAAATAAATATATATGTATATAATATATGTATTTATATTTTACATAAGCAATTATATAATTAAGTGTATATATATATATTATATTATATGCATAAATATATGTATATTTAGAGAGAGTTATATATATCTTTATATATATATTTATATTTACACATAGTTATATGAATATTATATATATATATAAATATATGAAAATATATTTAAATATATGTTATATATTGTTAGGTCCTATAGACTCACTATATAAGTTAATATAGTGAACACAATCAATAACACAGAATGACAATATAAGAGATTAATTGCAATAAACTCTTATTCACAATGCTCAGTTGGTTACAAAAACTCTCTCAGTGATTTATATGTTATCACTAAGAGCTGCTAGGGTTCTATGAACAATATACTCGATAACTCAACTCGTATAGAGTAACCATAATCTGTGTCTATATATACACAGTTACAAAATCAATCTCTGATTTGATATCCTATAAATCAGCTATGTATTCTATCAATCAAAGATTGCTACTGTTTTCTGTTTGGTTTCCATAGTCAGCAAATCACTCCTCCGCTTCTATCCTTCCTTGAAGTATATCCGCTTCTGAGCTCTTTCCACGTGTAAACTCTGACGAGTCTTGACTATGTAAACTCTGATCAGACTTTATTAAACTCTGATCAGCTTCCAGCTTAAACTCTGATCACTCCTGTTCTAAAACAAACTTTAAGAACATTAGTAATCATCAATTATATCTAACAATCTCCCCTAACTTGTGCATAAATATGTTATGTGCAAGTTAACAGATAATTGATGATGTCAAAACAAATAAGTCAAATGCAACAGAGTTTAGCCACATAACAGAAAACTTTTAAAAATTACAGATACTTTTACTCCTTAGCTTCATAGACACCATTGGCTGTCTTTAAGTATTCTCTGAGGAGTTCCTTTTCAACTTCTGCAAGTGCTACAGTCATCTGT
The DNA here is from genome assembly GCF_001625215.2 of Daucus carota subsp. sativus. Classification (NCBI taxonomy): domain Eukaryota; kingdom Viridiplantae; phylum Streptophyta; class Magnoliopsida; order Apiales; family Apiaceae; genus Daucus; species Daucus carota. Next base: position 15,741,590 of record NC_030382.2, read on the forward strand.
CTTTTGATCTCTCTTAGTTCTGGATCTGAAACTCCAGTTTGATAGATTGCAGCTCTAAGATCATAGATCTTGTTTCTTCTCATGTCTTTATCCAGCCTAATGTAGTAACCTTTGTCAGACTCTTCATTGAAACTAAGAGCTCTGATCCCAGCTATTGTCTCCAATTGTGCTGAATTTTTCTTCATCTCAACTAGCTGTCCTTGGTAATTGAAGTACTTTGGAACAAAAGGTCCAGCATTCTTGTTTCCAGTTATACCCATCTTTCTCCTGATTTGATCTTTGATCAAATTTGAGATGTGTTGACATGACTTGTTCTTCACTTGAAATATGTACAAAACATATCTCAATTCCTCCCAGTGTTTAGCATAGAGATCAGCTTCAATAACTCTAAACACTGTTCCATCAGACATAAAGTAGATAAGAATGTTATCACCTCTGTCATTCTTTACCAGTTGGACTGAATCAAGTTTGTCCATTCTTTCTTGCAATGCTCCAGTCTTGGGTGCACAGAGAGATGAGGGGTCTGTTGACATTGATCCTATACTCTGATCAAATTTTTCATATTTAGATCCTAATCCTCCTTTATCTCTTCCTGCTTTTCGATGAGAGATTGGTTGAATTGAGCCCTTGTCGTAATTTATCTCAGTCATCAGACTTGGCTTTGCAAATCCTGGTAATGGGGTTGTTGTTGGTTTAAACACTACTTGAGCCTTGTCAGAGGTTATGTCTTTCTTAGCTTCTTCATTAACTTGAGCTATGTCAGAGGTTAATATTTCTTTCTGTATTTCTGCAATGTGAGCTCTGTCAGAGATTGCAACTTCTTTTTGTTTTTCTTCTACAACTTGATCTCTGTCAGAGGTTGTATACTTCTTTTGAACCCAACCTTTCTCTAGGTGTTCATCTACTTTGCTTTTTCCCTTGGTTGTATACTCATCTTCAGAGTATACCTTTTTGATTGGTAAACTCTGATCAGCAATAGGAGTTTCCTTGATCATTATTCCTTTTTCCTTTGGTCTGGCAGTTGATTTTGCAGGTTTCTGAATTTGTCCTGAGTTTATAGCTTCAACATATTCTTTCTTCAGTTCAGCTTCCTCTGCAGCAATCAACTCCAAATCCAATTTAGCTTCTGGATTTTCTTGTTCAAATATCAATCTAGCATATTCTTCATCAGTCATTGGTTTATCTGATCCAGCCACTGGTCTTTGCTTTGATCCAGATGTGACATTGTGTGTTGGAGCTGGAGCAGACTTTGAGCTTTGCTTAGACTGTTTTGCACTGTCAGAGTTTGAAACTCTTCCACCAGTTGCAGCTTGAAATCTCTTATGTTTGGTGAAGTCATCCACATCATCATCATCATCCTTCTTTCTTTTCAGAGTTTGAGAAGTAGACTTGCATTTGACATTAGCTACTCTCTCCCCCTTTTTGACATCATCCTCTTCAGGAATCAGTACTGATGTGATTAAAGAAAGAGAGGATTGGATGGCTTCCAGCTGTTTGGTCATTGTGGATTGAGTAGCCTCAACTGAAGTCATCCTTTGCTCCAGAGTTTGTTGAGCAGACACCAGCTTTTTTTTTTTTTTTCTTGTCCATGTTTTGAGTTTCGGCCAAATTTGCTACCTCTGTTCTAAGACTATTTATAGACTTGGATGTCTGAGCATGAGCAGTATGAAATGTCTTCAGATATAGAACTGTGGCTTTGAGGCTTGACATGACATCAGAGTTTGTAATTTTATTCTCTGCCAAGGATAGAAATTCTTCAGCCTTTACTGGCTCCAGAGAATGCTGGTGACTCAGCCAGAGTTTATCCCATACTTCATTAGGTGGATCAACCTGAAGATCCCTGGGAAGAGGCTCAGAGTTTGTCTTCAGAGTCTGCAGTCTGGCATTGTATTGACTGGTAGACTCCCACTTCTGTTGTTGAAGAGACATGGGGACTTCATCCTCATTTTCATCATCTTCATTTTCATCATCCTCATCATCATCAGATGCAGGATCAACATCATCTTCAACAAGATCTGGAACAACATTCTCTTGATCTGCAGATTTTGATTTGCTGGGCTCTTCACTAGCCTTAGCAAGTGACTGCAATGCTTCCAATACTACCTTGTCAGAGTCTGCAATTACAACATCTGACTTGTAATTTTCTGGAGCTGTATCATGAATTATGGCGCCCTCAGGAAATTTCAATGGAGATTGAGGAATTGGAGTGGAGGGTCCATGATCAGAGATTGGAGTGTGAGGATCAGACAATGTTGTCCCAGCTTCAGTTGTAACTGGTTCCTTGCAGATTATTTTCTCATCTACTTCAGATGAAGTAGAAGATGCTGTAGCAGTAGAGAGTGGAACAGCTTGAAGAGGATGCACCATCAGAGCTTGAGAAGAATCAGGAAGTGTAGTAGATGGTGCTTGCTCTTCCTCAATAGTGAAATCAGTGATCTCAGTAATGGGTACCTTTGCCTTCTTAGGCTTGTTTGCCCTTGCTTTAAATCTAACTTTTCTTGACTGAGGGCTAGCCTGAGGAGGTTCAGAGTTTGTTGCATGAGAGGGTTCCAGATCATCATAGTCATAAGCTGCAACAAGTCTCCTTCTTTTCTGCTTTGGTGGAGAAGCAGCTTCAGTGTTTAAAGTCTTAGAGACTGTATCAGAGTTTACAGTAGGAACTGTATCAGAGTTTGTTGGCACATCAGACTTTGTCTTCAGAACTTGTGTAGCAACAGAGGTTCTGGTCTTCACAGTGGAAGGGGCTGCATCAGACTTTGTAGCCCTTGTTGACTTGGATGCAGAAGATCTGCTTGCTGTGAGAGGTCTGGAAGGTTGAGGTTGTTGTTGTTGGGGTTGTTGTTGTTGGACTGGGGGCAAATCCATCCTAGCTCTAACTGGAGCTGGAATTAGGAGAGGCCTCTGGATTGGATACTTCTCATCTTTTGAGATGAGGTCCTTGAACACCCTTTTATGAAGCCTAAAGGGCTTGATCTCATCATCAACAGAAAAATCCACCTCACCAACAGTGGTATTAAACAGTAATTGACAAAATCTTGAGAAATATATGATTTGTCTATTTTCATGCATTCTTTCACCAATATTTCTAAGAACTAATCTACCAAAATCAAAATTAGTAGAGTAGATCAGAGAATACCCAATTTGTAGCATATCCATGGGTATAGCATCCCAGTTGGTGCTTTTCTTCTGGAAAGCCCTCGTGATACAGTCAAAGAAGAAGCTCCATTCCCTTCTTAGTCCTGGACGCTTTAATTGTCCCAATTTATCAAGCGATTCACTGTAGCCCAGAGCATTCATCATGCCCCTGAGATTGGTATCTCCATTTGTGATGTAAGCTGCATTCTCTGGCATGTTGAATGCTTGACGAACTGTGGCTGGAGTAACAGCATACTCCTCCCCTTCATATTCGAACACAATAGATGGTGATCCATCTGCACCACCATTATCATATTGCCCTGTCCTCCAAAAAGTGATGATTTGGCTTCCAGAGAGTCTGGCAGGAGCGGTAAGAGCAGTAGCCAGGGCACTCTGTGCCAGGAATTGCTGGATTGGATGATAATCCCTTGGAGCATCTGCTGTGTTAAGAACGGCAGCGTGGTTGTTCGGAACAAATTCCACACCTGCATGAGTAAACGCTGAAATCGCCATTAGAACAAAGTTTGTAAAGGAAGAAAGGTGTTTGAGAAAGTGTGTAAGAGAAGATTTGAGTTGCAGAGAGAAAAGCTTAAGAGTTTGTTGAGAGAGTGTGTGTAAAGATGAAGTGTATAAGTGAATAACAAGCAATAAAATCTGATTTGATAAACTCTTCAGATTTTGTTTAGCTGTACACGCTTGGACTTTTGTTCAGCTGTACACCTGTCAGATTTTAAGTGGTAGATGAGTGTTAGTGGCATGGAGAAAAGAAAATAGTAATCATGAGCGCAGTAAAACTTGTGCAGTTATAAATGCTGATTACACGTTCTCCTATTAAAAAGTTTTACATGTATGCCCACTAACAATACAGCCGTTTGGAACACTCTCTTCACATTCTCTGAATATTTAAACTCCTGAGATGTACAAGATTTAAAAAAAATCAAGATGAAAACACCCTTCTTTTAAACTCTGAGATTTAAAACAAAGAAAATAAATTTCTAAGTACCTCAGAATAAGACATAATGTTTAGAAAATTCATCAAAAATCAGAGTTTGTCATAAAATCCATAGCTCAATAATGTGCTTGTGAAATAATGTGTGTGATTTAACATATTAAATCAGAGACTAAAGAATTTCATAATTTCCTAAGAATAAGGAAGACAAATATAATCTGTTCAAACTCTCAAGACATAGAGAAGTGACATACTCTGATGAAGAATTATGCAATTAAATACCCCCTATATATATATATATATATATATATATATATATATTTTATATATATAAGGACGCTTCTCAGTGCAAATGAGGCACGACCTTTAAATATAATATTGCATCAGTATTTCTCCAGTAATCAGAGATTGTGACTGGTCACCATAGATTATAAAATCTTAGCAATTACTTAATACCAACAATTGTTTGGGTCTTCCCAGTCACTGTCATATAGACATCTAAGATCTCAAAGGAGTACCATGCTTATCATCTGGGGTGTATTGGCTTAGATATAAAGTCATCAGAGTTTATAACCACTGTGCATCTCTAATTTAATGAGAGAAAATTCAAATTAATCAGTCTCACTTATAATTAAGATATGTGAAGTAAAAGAGTCTCAATGATATTAACATGCTTCTTGTGTAATACAGTTGCACAAAATTGAGATCAAGATTGAAGAACTTAACTGAGATTCATGATTACTAATTCAGATCATGCTTCATAGTATCTTCACAGGTTATTTGTCTCAAAGAAATAAAATGAGATCATTTATCAAGATTCAGAGTTTACAAACATCAGAGAATATCGTCAGAGAATGACAATCAGAGTATAACAAACAGAGTATATCATCAGAGAATGTCATCAGAGTTTAACAATCAGAGTATATCATGGCAAATTTGTGAGCAATACATATGGTAATTTGACAATTTAAACTTGAAAGATCTGACCATTATGTTTACTCAGTTCCTGATATCATTCCTAGCTCATTCACCAGCCTAGTAAAGGTTGCTTCACATAGTGGTTTGGTGAATATGTCTGCTAGCTGCTATTCAGTGGGAACAAAGTGAAGTTCAATGGTTCCTTCCAGCACATGCTCCCTTATAAAATGATATCTTATACTGATGTGCTTTGTCAGAGAATGTTGAACTGGGTTTCCTGTCATAGCAATAGCACTTTGGTTATCACAATAAATAGGAATTTTAGAAAAGGATAACCCATAGTCCAACAATTGATTCTTCATCCAAAGAATTTGAGCACAGCAGCTGCCTGCAGCTATATACTCTGACTCTGCTGTTGATGTTGATATTGACTTTTGCTTCTTGCTGTACCAAGAAACAAGTCTTCCACCCAGAAATTGACAACTCCCACTTGTGCTTTTCCTGTCAATTTTGCAACCTGCAAAATCTGCATCAGAGTATCCAATTAGACTAAAATCTGATTCTCTAGGATACCATAATCCCAATGATGTGGTTCCCTTGAGATATCTGAATATCCTCTTTACTGCAATCAGATGAGGCTCTCTTGGATCTGCCTGAAATCTTGCACATAGACATGTGGCATACATTATGTCTGGTCTACTTGCAGTCAGATAAAGCAAAGATCCAATCATTCCTCTATAGTTTGTGATATCCACTGATGCACCAGTATCTTTGTCTAGCTTGGTTGCTGTTGCCATAGGAGTAGTTGCAGCTGAACTGTCTTGCATACCAAATTTCTTCAAGAGATTTCTGGTATACTTGGCTTGATTGATAAAAATCCCATCTTCAGTCTGTTTAACTTGTAAACCCAGAAAATAACTGAGTTCCCCCATCATGCTCATTTGGTACCTAGACTGCATGAGCTTGGCAAATCTTTGACAGAGTTTAGCATTAGTGGAACCAAAAATGATATCATCAACATAGATTTGAACTAAAAGCAGATCATTACCATGATTCAAATAAAACAAGGTTTTGTCTATGGTACCTCTAGTGAATCCACTTTCAATAAGAAATTGAGCTAGAGTTTCATACCATGCCCTTGGAGCCTACTTTAGTCCATAGAGAGCTTTGTCCAATCTGTAGACATAGTCTGGATGCTTTGGATCCACAAATCCTGGAGGTTGTTCAACATATACCTCTTCATCCAGTTTCCCATTAAGAAAGCACTCTTGACATCCATCTGGAATACCTTGAATTTCTTGTGTGCAGCATAGGCCAGAAAGATTCTAATTGCCTCCAATCTTGCAACTGGAGCAAATGTCTCATCATAATCAATACCTTCCTGTTGTGAATACCCTTTTGCCACAAGTCTTGCTTTATTCCTTGTAATGACACCTTCACTATCAGTTTTGTTTCTGAAAACCCATTTTGTACCAACTATGGATCTATCTTTAGGTCTTGGTACTAGGGTCCAGACTTTATTTCTCTCAAACTCATTTAGCTCTTCTTGCATTGCTTGAATCCAGTCAGCATCTTGAAGAGCTTCCTCCACCTTTTTAGGTTCTGTTTGTGACAGAAAGCAATGATGTAAACACTCATTTGCTGTAGCTGTCCTTGTTTGCACACCTGCTTCTAGATTTCCAATTATCAAATCAGGTGTATGAGATTTTGTCCACTTCCTAGCATGTGGAAGTTGGCTACTTTCATCATTGGATCCTCCCCCCTGATCCATGCTCTCTTGATTCTGTTGATCTTTCTCTGTAGCTCCCCCTGAATTTGTGCTATCAGAGTTTGAATCAGTATTCTCTGATGAGTTTAAGTCAGCATTCTCTGATGAGTTTGAGTCTTGGGTAGAGTCTGAAACATTCTGATGCTCCCCCTCAACATATGCTTCATTATCATGAACTTGTAAATTTTCACCAGAGTTTGCTGTATTTTGCTCACAGTCAGAGTTTGACTGTTCATCAGAGTTTGTCGAATCAGAGAATATTTCTTCATTTTCAAAATGCAGTTCTTCATGATCATCCATATCTGCTAAACCCATAATTCTCTTGTCATCAAATGACACATGTATGGATTCCATGATCACCTTGGTTCTTAGATTATAGACTCTGAAGGCCTTTGTTGTCAGAGGATAACCTACAAAAATGCCTTCATCAGCTTTTAAATCAAACTTGGTAAGCTGTTCTGGATGAGTCTTCAATACAAAGCATTTGCACCCAAAGACATGAAAGTACTTCATATTTGGCTTCTTTTTCTTCACCATCTCATATGGGGTCTTGCCATGCTTATTAATCAGTGTTGCATTTTGAGTGAAACAAGCTGTTTGAACAGCTTCTGCCCAGAAATAAGTAGGTAATTTAGCCTCATCAAACATAGTTCTGGCAGCTTCTATTAGAGTCCTGTTTTTCCTTTCAACTACACCATTTTGCTGTGGTGTTCCAGGTGCAGAAAATTGTTGCACTACACCTCTTTCTTTGCAGAACTCTTCCATTTTTGAATTTCTGAACTCAGTTCCATTATCACTTCTAATGATCTTTACTTTGTCTTCAGATCCATGGTCCAGTTGCTTCACATGATCCATCAGATGCAAAGCTGTTTCATCTTTAGAGTGAAGAAAATATACCTAAGTGTATCTAGTATACTCATCAACAATGACAAGAGCATATTTCTTCCTTGCAATGGATGGTACATTAACTGGTCCAAATAGATCAACATGTAGAAGATGATATGGCTTCTTTATTGAGAATTCAGTCTTACTCTTGAAGGATGTCTTTCTCTGCTTGGCCTTTTGACATGAATCACATAGACCATCTGAAGTGAGTAGTGATTCAGGGAGTCCTCTCACAAGCTTTTTCTTTATAAGCTCATTTATGGAGTTGAAATTGAGATGTGAGAGCTTCTTGTGCCACTTCCAACTTTCTTCTGCAGAGATTCTTGTAGATAAGCAAATTGCTTTTCCTTCAGAGTTTGTAGGCAAGTTGATTTCATAAATATTTCCATGTCTGTGAGCAATCACTGCCACCTTGCCTGTTGACTTGCTTACTACCTCACTGTGTTCTTCATAGAAATCAACATGATATCCTCTGTCACAGATCTGACTGACAGAGATTAAATTGTGTTTTAGCCCTTGAACAAGAGCTACATTTGAGATGATGACATTTCCAAGATTGATGTTGCCATATCCCAGAGTCCTTCCTATGTTGCCATCTCCATAAGAAACACATGGGCCAGCTTTCTCCACAAACTCTGACAGCAGGGCCTTATTTCCAGTCATGTGTCCTGAACATCCACTGTCCAAGACTAGGATATTCTTCCTGTTGCCCTGCAATCACAAAGACCACTAATTGTTAGTTTTAAGGACCCAGACTTGCTTGGATCCCTTGGCCTTATTAAGTTTGTTAGCTTTTGCAGCGGAATTATTATTATCAGAGTTTGAGCTAACAGACTTTGGAACAGAGTTTGTACTAGAAACATATTTTGTACTTGCAGAGTTTTTATTAACCTTTTTCAAAGAAGGTTTCAATTGATAATAATCATAATACAAACTATGATATTCTTTGCAAGTATAAATAGAATGCCATAAACTACCACAATGAAAACATGGATCTTGTGGTTTATATCTAATACTACTTTTTCTAACTCCAGACTTTGTAGGTAAGGAGTTAATGTCCTTGTTCTTCCTGCAAAAATTAGCAAGATGATTAGTATTTCCACAGTTATGGCATGTCTTCCTAGGTGCATTTGGAATAGGCATGTAGTTATTACTCTTGTCTATTCCAACCTTGCCATTTCTATTTTTCCTAGGCTCCTTGTCTTTGTTATCAGACTTTACCTCTTTAAGCTTATGCTTAAGCTGTTTCTGAGTCATCAGTCCTATGTTAACCTGTTTGGGCTTATCAGATTTTAAATTGTTGTTAATCTCTGATTCTGGTCTACTCTGTTTAGACTTAGAGGATTCAGCAACAAATTTAACAGGTTTAACCTTAGGTTTTTCAGTTTTAACAAACTCTGTTTTTGATGACTCAGCTTCTGAGTTATCAGTGTAACCTAGTCCCTTCTTCCAGTTTCCACTACCTAAGATATCCTGAGTAGTTTTGCCTGAATTAGTCCATGTCTTAATAATATCCCTTTCCTTAGCAAGTTCTGATTGAAGAGATGCATACCTCTTTAATAGTTCATCTTTGACAATGATAGCATCATCTCTCTCTTTCTAAACTTCTAACATCTGAACTAATTCTTTTTCTAGATAATCATTCCTTTTCTTTACACTTAGAGTTTCAGATTTTAATCTTTCATTCTCTAAAGTCTGATCTCTAAAGCTGATATGCAAAGTTTTAAGGAACAATCTTAACTCAGTTATATCTTTAGTATCAAAGGCAAGAGTAGAATGAGGTACCTTAGTAGTAAATTCAGAGTTGTTGTCAGTGTTTGCCATCAGAGCATAATTGACTTCTTCCTCTGAATCAGATGTATCTGTCCAGTTTCCTTTCTTGGTGATAAAGGCTTTTTCCTTTTCTTTCTTGGCTTTCTTGCATTCAGATGCAAAGTGACCCTTTTCACCACAGTTGAAACAGGTATACTTGTCAGCTTTTCCAGCTTTTCCTTCCTTGCCCTCATTCTTCCTGAAGTTCTTCTTATCATAAACTCTGTCAGAGTTTCTATCTTTCCTTGAGAAACTTTTGCCTTTGTTGAACTTTTTGTAAGCCAACTTCTTGAAGCTTTTCACCATCAATGCTGCTAACTGCATCATCTCATCATCACTGTCTTCAGAGTCTGAGGGAACATCAGAGTTTGAGTCATCAGAGTTTGATGACTCAATGTCAGACTTTGTGACATGAGCTTTTCCTCTGCTCTTAGCAGCTTCCTCTTGAACTTTTAGAGCAACAGACTTTGATTTGCCTCCATGACGTTTGCTCCTCTGCTCCATCTCAAGTTCATGAGTCTTCAGTCTTCCAAAAACATCATCAAGAGACATTTCTCCAAGATCAAGATTGTCTCTTATTGTAGTGACTTTCAAATCCCATTTTTCAGGAAGAGCCAGAAGGAATATGAGGTTTGAGTCTTCAAGATCATATTCCTTGTTCACCAGAGATAAGTCATTCAACAGTTTGACAAATCTGTCATACAGATCTGTCAAGGACTCACCAGATTTTGAGTCAAAGTGCTCATACTCCTGTGTAAGGATGGTTTTTCTGTTCTTCTTGATGGCTTGAGTTCCCTGACATCTGGTTTCCAGAGCATACCAGATTTGTTTAGCAGTTTTGCACCCAATCACCCTATTAGACATTGCATTATCAAGGGCACTGTGCAGAAGGTGTTTCACCTTTGAGTCTTTACCAATTGACAAGATGTCCTCAGGGGTATAATCTTTCTTGTCTTTTGGAACCATCTTCTGAGGTTCATCTCCAAGCCCAACAGAGAGCTTGGTGGGCATATGTGGTCCATCATAGATCCTGTCAAGGTATTCTGGATCGACAGAGTCTAGAAATATAATCATTCTCACTTTCCAGACTGGATATTCAGATGCCTTAAGGACTGGAACTCTAAAAGACGAAGCTTGTGATTTTTCAGACATGATTGTGATTAAGATCTCACTGTAGTTATCTTAACAGAGCTGGCTCTGATACCACTTGTTAGGTCCTATAGACTCACTATATAAGTTAATATAGTGAACACAATCAATAACACAGTATGACAATATAAGAGATTAATTGCAATAAACTCTTATTCACAATGCTCAGTTGGTTACAAAAACTCTCTCAGTGATTTATATGTTATCACTAAGAGCTGCTAGGGTTCTATGAACAATATACTCGATAACTCAACTCGTATAGAGTAACCCTAATCTGTGTCTATATATACACAGTTACAAAATCAATCTCTGATTTGATATCCTATAAATCAGCTATGTATTCTATCAATCAAAGATTGCTACTGTTTTCTGTTTGGTTTCCATAGTCAGCAAATCACTCCTCCGCTTCTATCCTTCCTTGAAGTATATCCGCTTCTGAGCTCTTTCCACGTGTAAACTCTGACGAGTCTTGACTATGTAAACTCTGATCAGACTTTATTAAACTCTGATCAGCTTCCAGCTTAAACTCTGATCACTCCTGTTCTAAAACAAACTTTAAGAACATTAGTAATCATCAATTATATCTAACATATATGTTACTATATGTTTATATAAATATTATATATATGTATATATTTATATATACTTTTCTTTATATATATTTATGTTTATATTTATATTTATAAATAACTATATATATATATCTCTATATATATTTATATATATATATTTACATTTGTATTTACATATAATTATATATTATATATATTTAAATATATGAGAATATATTTAAATATATGTACATATATTATTATATGTTCATATAAATAAAATATATATATGTGTATATATTTATATATACTTTTATTTATTAATATAATAACAACATAATATATTATATTATATATATTATGCATGCATATGATGATGTCAGGTGTCTAGGGCACTCTAGGGTTAGCATGGCTTTGCATATATATATGTATCGACTGTGATGAAAATCGGCTAAGGCAGATGTAGGGTTAGCATGGCTTTGCATATATATATGTATCGACTGTGATGAAAATCGGCTAAGGCAGATGTACAACACCTCCAGTACACAGAGAAGCTTTGGAAGCGCAAGGTTTGACCTAGAAGAAGTCCAAGGAGTGATAACAGTGGGGAGTCACCACTGTTGGGGCGCAAGTTTGGTTAAGATAGTTTTATTCTAAGTAAAACTATCAGTACAACCTGATGCCCAATATGGCGCAACAATTGACCACAAGTCAAGGCGCAGGTTTTGACTGAGACACACTTGGCGCAAGTTTAAAACAACTTAGAAATTGTAAGTCCCTTGTATGAGTGTACAGGAGGCGCAAACTCCCTCCCAAGCGCCAACTAGTGATACAAACCCTAGGTTATATATATGTATAATCAAGTTGCGCCATCCTCTCTCTCTTGAGGCGCCAACTTGATTTATATGTATATAATCTAAGTAAGAAATCTCTTTCCTTGGCATGCATGAAGCAACTGGCGCAACTTCACCACTGTAGGCGCAAGTTCAGTGGATAAAGTTGGCGCAAATTCAAGTGGCGCCATTTCAAGACTTAACCAGGGTTAGTTAATGACAAGTCTATAAATACCCATGGATTTTGTTATCATTTGTAACACTCTTCACCACCTTTATGGTGGAATGACTTTGTGCCTTGCACACTACTACACACAAATAAACTCTAGCTTAGTTTTGTCTTATATATATATTTAGAAGCTAGGGTTTGTGAGTGTAAGTAGTAGTAGCCATTGTAGCCAACCTTCGGGTTTGGATTTATAGCACCCTTCGAGGTATTTATCAATATACAGATATACCTTGGAAAGTATTGTGTGTTGGTTTAATATTTTCATATCCTCAGAAATCGACCCAATAAATATCCGGAACACGAAACCCATTACAGAACTGCAATTTGTTTATCCGCAAGATTCGAAAGAATTTTAAATTGTAGTTAGTATCGTATTCAACCCCCCCTTCTACGATACTTTGGACCTAACACGACCTGTGGTGGGTTGTTGGGTCCAGTATTCATCTAGTTGTGGGCTTGTGATGTTACAAATGCCGACCTGTGGTGGGTTGTTGGGTCCGGTATGCATCTAGTTTAGGCTTGGGATGTTATAGTATCTCTCTATATTATAAATCTTGTTGCCTATTTCCCTACAAAATGACAGCTTTGTCACTCTACATTTACACTTATTACATTGTACGACCATTGAGCAACACGTGGCTCACTCCCCACCACATCTCCCTCAGCTTCGCTAACTCTGTCCATTAGCACAAAACAGAGCACACTTGCTTTATTTTGAAAAAAATTAGGGCTCCGTCGACGAATCGGAGCTTGGCGCAGCTTCTGCCTCTCGGCCTTTTACTTTGCATCCATGAAGAAAGTGTTTCCTATATTTCAATCTCTCACCCCATCTCACTGTATCCCCTCCATGTGTTTTCTTTATACATAACCCCCTTCTAATTTTACTACATCTCCCCGTTCGCACAAAATCACGCAAGTGTACGTGGTCACAAGTAATATAGAATATAATTCAAGTTCGTTCCCACAGAGACTGGTGTATTCAGAAATATGCACTTATGCACCAATGTATGATTATTATTTAATGCTTAGACAAGTATCAAATTGGGTTTTGGTTTTCTACTTAACTAATTCGATTCGAATTATGAAAATAAGAATTATCAACTAAGAGAATAACGATTTACTAATGAGAATAAAACATGGGATTCTAGCTTCATTAACAACTTCATTCAGAGTTCCACCTTTATTCGATTGTAATGGTTGATAACTAATCAGATAACACGAGACTGATACACGCTAACTGTCGTTATACGTGCACCATACTGCTACACATCCACAATTAAGATAGAAAGTAAACAGACACCAATTATGCTTAGACCCTATATGTCTATAGAATTTGAAAACATAACGGTTGAAGAGCAAGTTATCTATCAAGATTACACAAGGCGATGCAAGATGGGTAAAATCACATCACAAGTCATGTTATCGAACACGAAACCTATGCTTGCATGGCAAGTTCTGAATCAATATATTCACTGTCACTTCAATAAAGATTAACAAGCAATCCTAGATGTTAGCTACGCATCTAAAACGAATAAGCACAACCAATACGAGGGAATCAAACCATCACATATGAATAAGACAAATTAACTACTGAAATTCATCGATAAATCCGCTAAAATCCCATGACAATGATTAGTTCATAATCGAACTTCTCATCATCATGGGTTCGAATGTAAACATGGTACTGAATAGGAAAAGCAAAGTCAAAGTACTAGAATAAGAGTTAAGAAACAAATCTGAAACGAGCATCCAAAGTTACGCCTACTTCGAAGAATTACAAAAGTGAAAAGTATGAAATCGATCTTGATCTTCTCCGTAGCCGTCACGTGCTCTCCAACTTGTTGCTACCCTCAAAACCCTCGTAATCCTATTATATATATATGAACAGGCTCTTTTAAGTGTATTAAAAGATGTAGAAAAGTGTTTCGAGCCCAATTAGAAAACCCACAAAATATCAAATCCCGTCAGACCTCAAGGCCTTGAGATTCCAGGTCAAGCCCTTGAGTTCGCCCCTGATCATCTTCTGTCCGAGTCAAGGCCTTGAGATTTTACATCAAGGCCTTGAGATTTCACCCTGAGTCTTCTGTTTCAGTCAAGGCCTTGAGACTTCACATAAAGGCCTTGAGAGTCTTCAGTTTGAGTCAAGGCCTTGAGATTTCACATCAAGGCCTGGAGATCCTGCTCATTCCTTTGCACACTTTCGCACTCTATTTTCTGAACTCCAACCACCATATAAGCCTAGAAAATTCCATCCTCCCTCCATCTAGGTGCTCTACACACATCAACACAAAAACACATCAAACATACCAAATTCTTGAGGCCAAATCATCAATTTAAGTCGAAACGAAGGCTTCCAAGTGGATATAAAATCCACTTATCACACCCCCAAACTTAAACTGATGCTTGTCCTCAAGCATAAACAGACATCAACACTATCAATGCAATATATGTATGCAACTAAATGTCTAAATCTATCGAATCATGAAAGCATCAACTTTGTTAACATATAGTCCTCAGAATATGCAACATTCTCAGCATTCACCTCTTTCACATATTAGCGATGTCCTCTTCCACTACAAGTGCGGAGTGCATCGTGTGTGCTAAGCATGCTCTCTAGTGAAACAAAAGAAAGACTATCAAACTTCAACAGAGTCCTCACTATGAGTTGTTAATAAGAATAAGGCTTAAACACTTCTTCACCAATGAGTCAACTACAGCTTAAGGTCACTAACAAATTCCTATGCCTCTCCTATTTTTCTTTTTTTTTTCTTTGTCTTTTTTTTTCTTGCTAAGCCTAAGGTTAGGACGCTTCTCAGGGTAAGTGAGTCACGAACGCCATTCGACTTCGCTCACTTATTATTCTTTCTTTTTATTCAAGTATTTCTCCAGTAATCAAGGGTTGTGAAAAGTCACCAAGAATTTGTTTATTCTAATACATTTGCACTTAATACCAGCACAAGTATATGGATCGTCCCTTTCACATGACATTGCATTTCACCCATTGATCTCAAAGGAGTACCTGATAATTTTTATTCTTCTTTTTTTTTTCTTTTTTTTATAAAGGCATATTCATCCCTTAACTCCCCCAAACTTAAGATTTACAAACTCTAAGTTCAAAAGGGAATAGTCCAAATTCTATGCCCGACTCAACGCAAAGACTCAAGATATAAGTTAGTCTAACTCTTATCTCTAGAGCATAAGTTTAATTACAATTTCCACACAAGCAGTTTCCAAGTCATAAGGCATCATATATGATCAAGACTACTAGCCAAGAAATTACGCACATAAACTCATCATAGGACATCAACTTGGATGACAACTTTCATGATTCATGCAAATGCAACTATATGACACTACTCGACATACGAAATAGAATGCCTAAAAAAACCTATATGCAAACAGATATGCGATATGTACTAATATAATACTCTGATATGCTAAATGCATCATGCACCCTATATGAACATGCTATAATACTACTACCACTAATCCTTAGATCACCACCCCCAAACTTAAAATATTCAATGTCCTCATTGAAGGCGATAATAAGGATAAAGAGCATACCTAACTGTTGAGAGGATCACCCTCCTCGGGTGGAGAATTAGGTGGTGGATACCCATGCCAGCTCCATACACAGGTCAATCAACCTCAACACCAGTGGCTCGGAAACCACTCCCAAGATCTTGAGTCAAGTCTTATGCTGTTGTATGTATATATATATATATATGTTCGCAAAAATCTACACGCAAGCGCACGTGATCATAAGTAATATATTAAGTTCGATCCCACAGAGACTGGTGAATTAAGAATACGCACCTATGCAACAATGTATGAGTAATTTTCACTGCTAAGACAATTAACAAGGATGTGTTCTTTTATACTAATAACTAAATTTACTAATCAAAATCAGAATAGGAAAACACATGGGATTCTAACTTTATTATCGAATTCATCTAGAATTGAAATTACTGATTAACATGCGATTGTTGATCCTAATCAGACAACACGAAAGTAATACATGCCAACTCTCGTTGCACACCTATCATACCAATCAAAATCCACAATTAAGACAGAGATCTCATGGACACCAACAAAGCTCAGACCCTATATCTCTATAGCGGTAGTGTAAGCAGAGAGGTTTAATAGCAAGTCGTCTATCGTGATTACACAGGGTGATAAAAATAGTTCAAGTCTACCACAAATTATGTTTCATTCACATAATCCTATGTTTACATGGCATAGTTCTAAATTCAATCATCCACTCTCGCTTCAGAAAGAATTAACAAACAACTTAGAAGTTAGCTACGCTCCTAAGAAGAATAAGCACGACGCATGCAAAGAAATCAACGTACGTCACAAAATCAAGTAATTAATATTCGTTACTAGACTACATCGATAAATCCATTAGAATCCCATGAAGGCGGTTAGTTCATAATCGAACTAATCGACATCAAGGGTTCTAATGAAAACATGATAAATAAAATACGAGAATTAAGCGGAATAAAAGTACTTGAATTAATAATAAAGAACACAACGTTACAGATTTGATGTTCACGATCTCGCTTGAAACTGTCACTTCCTCGCTAAGAACGATCCAATACAAAACTGATAATGTGCTTGATTACAAAAAACTAAACTATGATATTATTTTCTCTAAAACTACTTGGAGGCTAGGGTTTTACACATGAGAAAATAAAATACATTGACCAAGTCAACCGGGCCTCGACCGCTGCTCAATTCCCTCAGAAAAGCTTCAAAAATCGGCCCGGAACAATTCTGCTGGGCGCAGCCGCGCTAAACTAGCGCAGGCGCGCTAGTGGGACAGTAGCTAGCGCGGGCGCGCTAAGATCTAGCGCGGGCGCGCTAGTGTCTGCCACTGGCAGTCCTGATTCTTCGTTTTAAACTCGTTCTCGCGTGTAAACCCTTCCTTGCTCTAGTACCACTTCCGTAGGTGATCACGGTTGCATTTAGCTCATGCAACAAGCCCTTTAAACCACTAGATAGCTCTAGTGGACGAGTGCGTTCTCGTGAGGGTTTGTAGAAGATATACCCACAAAATCCCAAGTCGTGATGAATCCACAATTCTCTATTCTTGCAAATAATGCACCAAAAACAACCTAAAATGATAGAAAATCACTTCATCACCTCAACTCGTGACCTGCACAGAAAAACACTAAAAACACATCAAAAGACACTAATCACTTAAGTACAACCAACCAATTTAAGTGGAAATGAAGGCCTATAAGTGTGTATAAATACCACTTATCACACCCCCAAACTTAAACTGATGCTTGTCCTCAAGCGTCAACGACACTATACAATAATACAATGCAATGCATGAATGCAACTACGTGATGAATGAGTGAACTATGAAGTAATTGCCTTGCCAATTATAATACCTCAGATTGTGCTAATGTTCTCGAATTTCACTTCTCTCGCTACTAAGTCAATTACTCTTCTATTTACAAGTGTGGAGTGCCCGTGTGTGCAAGCATGCTCTTTTATTGAGACAAGACAAAAACTACTACTCCCACAGAATCCCAATCAAGAATCGTAAAAGTTTAAAACTAACACCCCGTCACTCAAGTCCAACTAAAAGCCAAGGTCCCAAAGAATGTCCACACCCTTCTATTTTATTCACTATATATTTTTTTTTCTTTTTATTATTGGTGATTCATTGCTCGGTCTAAGGTTAGAGCGCTTCGCAGTGTAAATGCGTTACGAACACCACAAGACTTCACACACCAATTATTCACTCTATTCTAGTGGTTTATTTAACTGTGCAATGGTTGAGATCCCTAAAGATTTATGCACTAGTACCCATGTAGCGAGCGTTGGGTCAACAATCCCAAACCACGAAGGGCTTTAGGTTTTTAGGCACAAAGTCCCCTCAGACTTAGTTACTCGAGTACTAATGAGCTCAACCTAGTTAATTCTACCACTTATTTTTTTAGTGAATTTATTTACTACTATTTCTTCTTTTTTTCTTTTTTTTTTTTCTAGAAAGGTATATCTACTCCTCAGTTCCCCCAAACTTAAGATTTACAGACCTAAGCTGAAGGGTGTTCAATTCAATCCTAGAATTCAAGGAATTTCGTCTAAATCCTATCTCAAGAACATATGTGAATTACAATTTCCAACACAAGCAATTTCCAAGTACTAACCTAGCATTGCAATTGAAACTACTAATCAAGAACTACGCACATAACTCATCATAGGCAATTAACTTGGCTTAACTTCATAATTCATGCAAATGCTCGTGATACTAACTACGACAATTACCACTAAACATGTAAAATAAAAAAAATATGAGAAAAATAGAAAAAAAAACGTGAGAAATAATCAAAGCAAAATAAAAAAAACGTGAACTACATGAACTAACTAACACATGCAATAATAACATAATATATGCTCTTCCTTAGATTACCACCCCCAAACTTAAAATTTCCAATGTCCCCATTGAAAGTGATAAAAAGGCTAGAGCACCCACATACCTACTCGGAGTCCGAGTCCTCCCCCTCCTCTGCTGGAGGTGAATCAGGTGGAGGATACTGCATCCCTGCTCCGAATACTGGCCACTGAACTGTGACCCCCTGTGCCTGGAAAGCAGTACCAAGAGCTTGTGTCAAATCAAATGCAAACCTCTGGTGGATGTCATGCATAGTGTCCATCCGTCTCGCGAGTCGGCGATAATGAACATCTCCCATAGGCTCGGAGCTCCTCTCCGTCTGTGAAGTACCAGCTCCAGAAGCTCTAGTACGCTCCCTCCTAATAAATCCTGGACGTCCCCCTGGCATCTCATCATATATGTACCCTAGGCCTCGAGGGTGGGGAACTCCTCCTTCCCACTCCGTCATCCGGCAGATCGCCGAATGATCAATAGGTGCTGCTGGCAACTGTAATTGCTCGTTGGCTGGCCAACGAACACCGCTTGCTCGACATAGCTGTGTAACAATTGTGCCGTACGGAATGGCACCAGTGGTTCCTCCTTGTAAGAACCTCAGAATCCCCTGATGAATCACATGTCCCAGATCAATATACTTGTCCGAGACAATCCCAAAGAGCAGAATAGCTCTATCCACCGTCACCTCATGCCCATGTGAAGATGGCATGATGTTAGCACAGATGAAGGCGTTCCACGCCTTCGCATACCGGTTCAAAGCGGCTGCTGGAAAAGAAACATGTGCCGGCAAAGGAGGTGCTGTCATCTTCCAATTCGTATCCGGCACACACATATCATACACCAACCTATCAAGATCAACCGGATCCTCGTCAAACCGGCGTTTGGCACGCCCAATCCTCTCTACAACCCAATCTTCTTCATTACGGCGCTTGGCACGCCCCCCAATCACTCTACGGATCGCCTCCGCACTATACTCAACCCGGGTGCCTCGCACCACCGTGAAACCATCGCGATTCTCCTTGGCATTAGCATAGAACTCGCGAATAATAGCCAAGGGAACCGCTTCCGGAGCCTCGCAAAAAGACTCCCATCCCCTTTCTTGAATCATGCTCAAGAGATCACCATCCTCCGCCGTGGGTAAGAATCCCCTCTCCTTGACTATCGACTTATTCATAAGCCGTTGAAACTCGGTTCGTGCACCATCGGAGGTGAATTCAACCTCACCCATCGAGGAAGAATCGCTAGATGTAGGGGCTTGGGTGCTTGGTCCTTGTGATCTTCGGGCTCTTTTGGGTGCCATTGATAGAGATTTAGAGTTGTAAGAGATTTGTGTGTAGTGGGTTTGAGAGATTTGATGGTGGTTGTGTGTATGGATGTGTATATATATAAATAGGGTTTATAGAATTAGAATAGGAATTGGAGATGGGTTTTGTGTTTATATGGGATTTTGAAAGCTGAGTTAGGGTTATTGAGGATATATTTCGGGCTAGGCATGCAAAATTAAGATTGTGGGCTTTTAAAAACGGAAAATAAAATATTTTTGGGAGAAAATCGGGCTTCTGGGCAGACAGTAGTGCGGCCGCGCTAAGTGTAGCGCGGGCGCGCTGGACACTTTAGCGCGGGCGCGCTGGACACTAGCGCGGGCGCGCTAGTGTCTGCCACCCAGGGCCAAATTTTCTCGTTTTTTGCGTTTTTGAGGTTTACAACGGTACAACATGGTTCCAATGCGCGGGTTGCCTCCCACGAAGCGCTTGTTTAACGTCGTTAGCTCGACGTGAAGTCCAGAATTAATCCGATTCCGATTGAAGAATCGTGGTTTGTACCTCACGATTCACGTTTCCGCCAAAGTAAGGCTTCAACCGTTGACCATTAACTTTAAATGATTCATCCGGTGATTTGGCATAGATTTCTACCGCACCGTGGGGGAATACCGTCTTGACTGTAAACGGCCCCGACCAGCGTGACTTGAGTTTCCCTGGAAACAGCTTCAACCGAGAGTTATACAATAGAACCAATTGTCCTACCACAAAAGATTTTTGTATCAACCGCTGATCATGCAATCTTTTCACCTTCTCTTTGTAGAGTTTGTTATTTTCATAAGCACGGAGGCGGAACTCCTCCAACTCATTGAGTTGAATCATGCGTTTCTCTCCAGCTAACTGTAAGTCGAAATTCAACTTCTTTAGTGCCCAATAAGCTTTATGTTCCAATTCTACTGGTAAGTGACAAGCTTTCCCAAACACTAGCTGAAATGGAGAAGTACCCAACGGTGTTTTGTAAGCTGTTCGATAAGCCCAAGCAGCCTCGTCTAATCGCAAGGACCAGTCTTTCCTAGAAGGGTTAACCACCTTCTCTAATATGCGTTTTATCTCTCTGTTAGACACTTCAGCTTGACCATTCGTTTGAGGATGATAAGCAGTAGCAACCCGATGATTGATATTATACCTCGTCATCACGGTTGTGAATTTCCGATTGCAGAAATGAGAACCTTCATCACTGATAATGACTCTAGGGACTCCGAAACGGGTAAAGATTTGTTTTTGTAGAAATTACAAGACCACCTTAGCATCATTTGTAGGTAAGGCTTTCACCTCCACCCATTTAGACACGTAATCAACTGCTAATAGAATATACTGGTTGTTGCAAGACGAAACGAACGGTCCCATAAAGTCAATACCCCAAACATCAAATATTTCGACTTCCAAAAGCATTTTAAGAGGCATTTCATTCCTCCTAGAAATATTACCTGTACGTTGACATCGATCGCAACCCAACACAAATTGATGAGAATCTTTAAACAGAGTTGGCCAGTAAAAACCTGCTTGAAGTACCCTCTTTGTTGTCTTCTCTCCGCTATAATGGCCCCCATAACCAGTGGAATGGCACTCGCGCAAAACTCCCTCAACTTCATTATTAGGAATACACCGTCTGAGAATCTGATCGACTCCTTGTTTAAACAGAAAGGGTTCATCCCAAATATACCATTTCACATCGTGAAGGAATTTCTTGCGTTGAGCATAAGAGAATTCTGGAGGAATGACCTTACTCACCAGATAATTTACAATGTCAGCAAACCATGGCTCTTCGGCCTCAACTCCAAACAACTGTTCATCTGGGAAGAATTCATTGATTAGAGTGTTGTCGGTAGTTTGTTTGCTATGATCTTCTTGTCGGGATAAATGATCCGCTACCTGATTTTCTGTGCCCTTCCGATCTTTAATTTCTACATCAAACTCTTGGAGTAATAGAACCCAACGAATTAGCCTTGGTTTGGAATCCTTCTTTGAAATGAGATACCGAATGGCTGCATGATCAGTGTATACCACTACCCTTGTTCCAAGAAGATAAGACCTGAACTTCTCAAAGCTAAAGACAATAGCTAGAAGTTCTTTTTCAGTAGTAGTGTAGTTCAATTGTGCATCATTTAATGTTTTGCTGGCATAATAGATAACATGAAACACATTACTTGTACGCTGGCCCAGTACAGCTCCTACAGCATAATCACTGGCATCACACATTAATTCGAATGGTTTACTCCAATCAGGTGCAGTGATGATAGGTGCTGATGTCAACTTCTTTTTCAAAATTTCAAATGCTTCCAAGCACTCCTCATCAAATTTGAATGGAATGTCTTTCTCTAACAGATTGCAAAGAGGTTTGGAAATTTTTGAGAAGTCCTTGATGAACCTCCGATAGAAACCTGCATGACCAAGGAAGCTTCGGATGCCCTTAACCGAGAGTGGTGGAGGGAGATTTTTAATTGTTTCCACT
The DNA here is from genome assembly GCF_001625215.2 of Daucus carota subsp. sativus. Classification (NCBI taxonomy): domain Eukaryota; kingdom Viridiplantae; phylum Streptophyta; class Magnoliopsida; order Apiales; family Apiaceae; genus Daucus; species Daucus carota. Next base: position 15,763,993 of record NC_030382.2, read on the forward strand.
TTCGCTTTATCAACTTCCAGTCCCTTGGCAGATACTTTATGTCCCAAAATGATTCCTTCTTGCACCATGAAATGGCATTTTTCCCAATTGAGAATCAGATTAGTTTCCACACAGCGCTTAAGAACCATTCTCAGATTCGTGAGGCATTCGTCATAAGATGTTCCAAATACAGAAAAATCGTCCATGAATACCTCCACATTGATGCCGATCATCTCTGAGAATATTGCCATCATGCACCTTTGGAAAGTGGCTGGTGCACCGCATAAGCCAAAAGATACTCTTCGGAATGCAAATGTACCATAAGGGCATGTAAAGGTTGTCTTTTCTTGATCCTCCGGAGAAATAGCAATCTGATTATAGCCAGAATACCCATCCAACAGGCAATAGAATTCATGACCAGCCAACCTGTCAAGCATCTGATCAATAAAAGGCAGAGGGAAGTGATCCTTCCTTGTAGCTTTATTTAGCTTTCTGTATTCCATGCAAATCCTCCAACCAGTGACAGTTCTAGTTGAGATGAGTTCCCCTTTTTCGTTGGCTACTACTGTCATGCCTCCTTTCTTAGGCACACATTGTACTGGACTCACCCATGAGCTATCTGAAATTGGATATATGATACCTGCATCGAGCCATTTAAGAATCTCTTTCTTTACAACTTCCTTCATGATAGGATTTAACCTTCTCTGTTGTTCCACTGAAGGTTTGCTTCCTTCTTCAATGAGAATTTTGTGTTGACAAAAGGATGGACTGATTCCCTTGATATCAGCTATAGTCCACCCAATTGCTGTTTTGAATTCCCTTAGCAGCCTCAAAAGTTTTTCCTCTTCCTAACCTGACAAGTTAGCTGCAATAATAACAGGAAGAGTAGAACATTCACCAAGAAAAGCATACCTCAAGTGATCCGGTAGCGGTTTAAGTTCAAGTTTAGGTGCTTCGATCACTGATGGTTGTAGTGGTTTATGATCTTCCTTTTGTTCCTCCAAGCCAAGAGATTCGACAGGTGGTTCAAAATTCCTTCGCCAAGGTGATGAGTTAAGATGATGGATTTCTTCCAATTCTTCTTCACTGTCCAATTCCTCATCATTGGTAAGGATTGCTTCCAATACATCATTCTGTAAAACCCACTGGCTATTAGCTTCTGCCGTAGTATCAAGTACATCCATACTGAAACAAGATTCCTCATCAGTTGGTAATTTCATTGCATTGAATACGTTGAACGTGACCGTCTGATCTTGTATTCTCATTGTAAGTTCCCCTTTTTGGACATCGATTAACGTTTGCCCGGTGGCTAAAAAGGGTCTACCCAAGATGATAGGAATTCTTTTGTCTTCTTCAAAATCAAGAATCACGAAGTCGGCTGGAAATATTAATTTATCAACCTTGACCAGCACATCTTCAATTATACCCCTCGGATATGTGATCGAACGATCAACCAGCTGTAAAGACATGTTTGTCGGCTTGAGCTCTGGCAGGCCAAGTTGTGTGAAGATCGATAGAGGCATCAGATTGATGCTAGCTCCCAAGTCGCACAGACACTTATCAAAAGAGAACTTCCCAATAGTGCAAGGGATAGTAAAGCTTCCCGGGTCTTTAAGCTTAGGTGGTAATTTTTGTTGAAGCACAACACTACATTCCTCCGTTAAAGCTACTGTCTCTAACTCCTCGAGCTTTAGCTTTTTTGAAAGAATACCCTTCATGAATTTGGCATAGCTAGGCATTTGCTCGAGCGCTTCTGCAAACGGAATGTTGATGTGAAGCTTTTTGAAAACTTCAAGGAATTTACCAAATTGCTTATCCAGCTGCTGTTTTTTTAACCTCCTAGGAAACGGAGGTGGTGGATATAATGGCTTTGATACCGGAGCAGCTGCAGGGATAGCCCTGTCCATTTCAACAGTAGGTTTTATGCCAATTGTATTCGAAGGAAGTTCTGCTGTAATTTCTTGCGATTCATCATCCTGATCTTGTACTAATGTTGAGGTTGGCCCTGTTGTAGTTTTTCCAGATCTCAGCGTAATGGATTGGACTTGCTCTTTATGGTCCCTCTTACCTGGTACCTCTGTATCACTAGGGAGATTCCCCTGTGGTCTGCTTAATAAAGCATTAGCTAACTGACCGACTTGTGTCTCCAAGGCTTTTAAAGTTACTGCCTGACTCTTGTACATGAGTCTTAGCTCTTCCATGTCAGACCTTTCGTTAGCTGATTGCCCATGATTCTGAAATCCCGGAGGGTGATATGGCTGTTTAGGTGCATACTGCCGTGAAGTTCCAGCCTGACTACACTGTTTAGGTCCCTGTTGAAATCCTTGTTGAGGTTGATTATAACCCTGATTATTACTCCAGCTGAAATTAGGATGATTTCGGTTGTTAAGATGGTAAGTAGCTGGAGCAGGCTGTTGACCTCTCTGAAAGTTGCTCACAAATTGTACTGATTCACTAGAAATGGCACACTGATCAGTAGAGTGAGTACCCGCACATAATTCGCAAATTGAGATTGGATGTTGAATTCCTTGGTTAGCTAGAGAATCGACTTTCATCGTGAGAGCCTTAAGTTGAGCAGCAATAGCTGTAGACGTGTCAAGATCAAGAACTCCGGCTACCTTCCCTTGAGTAAGTCTTTGAGTAGGGTTCTGATATTCATTAGCAGCCATCATTTCAATAAGATCATAAGCTTCTTCATAACTTTTAGCCCATAGCGCTCCTCCAGAAGCAGCATCAAGCATAGGTCTGGATTGAGGTCCAAGACCATTATAGAAACTGTTTATTTGCATCCAATCCGGCATGCCATGATGGGGACACTTCCTTAGCATCTCCTTATATCGCTCCCAGGCTTCACAGAATGTTTCTCCTGATTGTTGAGAGAATTGAGATAGAGCATTTTGTAGTGCAGCAATCTTTGCCATGGGGAAGAATTTAGTGAGAAATTTCTGAGCTAGATCTTCCCATGTAGTAATCGAACCAGATGGTAAAGAATGTAACCATCCCTTAGCCTTATCTCTCAGTGAAAATGGGAAAAGCCTTAGCTTCACAGCATCATCAGAGACTTCATTAAATTTGAAAGTGTCACAGATCTCTATAAAATTACGTATATGCATATTAGGGTCTTCAGTAGGAGAACCCCCATACTGTACCGAGTTCTGGACCATTTGAATAGTTCCTGGTTTGATTTCAAAGGCTTTGGCTGCGATTGCAGGCCTGACAATGCTTGACTGGATATCATCGATCTTTGGCATAGAGAAATCCTTCAATGCCTTACTGTCTGGTTGTGCTTCAGGTTCTGTCATTGTTTCAGAATCAGAAGAAGAAGAAGATGAATCAATTGCTTCCTTACGAGCTCTAGAACGTGTTAGCATAAACGCGACCCAAGTACCTGAAATAAAGAAAAGAAGAAAAGTGAGAAGAGAATAGAATCCTAGTCAGTGAATTTTAATGCACACTGATGACAAGTACATAAACTAATTAATTAACACCGAGTCCCCGGCAGCGGCGCCAAAAACTTGTTCGCAAAAATCTACACGCAAGCGCACGTGATCACAAGTAATATATTAAGTTCGATCCCACAGAGACTGGTGAATTAAGAATACGCACCTATGCAACAATGTATGAGTAATTTTCACTGCTAAGACAATTAAAAAGGATGTGTTCTTTTATACTAATAACTAAATTTACTAATCAAAATCAGAATAGGAAAACACATGGGATTCTAACTTTATTATCGAATTCATCTAGAATTGAAATTACTGATTAACATGCGACTGTTGATCCTAATCAGACAACACGAAAGTAATACATGCCAACTCTCGTTGCACACCTATCATACCAATCAAAATCCACAATTAAGACAGAGATCTCATGGACACCAACAAAGCTCAGACCCTATATCTCTATAGCGGTGGTGTAAGCAGAGAGGTTTAATAGCAAGTCGTCTATCGTGATTACACAGGGTGATAAAAATAGTTCAAGTCTACCACAAATTATGTTTCATTCACATAATCCTATGTTTACATGGCATAGTTCTAAATTCAATCATCCACTCTCGCTTCAGAAAGAATTAACAAACAACTTAGAAGTTAGCTACGCTCCTAAGAAGAATAAGCACGGCGCATGCAAAGAAATCAACGTACGTCACAAAATCAAGTAATTAATATTCGTTACTAGACTACATCGATAAATCCATTAGAATCCCATGAAGGCGGTTAGTTCATAATCGAACTAATCGACATCATGGGTTCTAATGAAAACATGATAAATAAAATACGAGAATTAAGCGGAATAAAAGTACTTGAATTAATAATAAAGAACACAACGTTACAGATTTGATGTTCACGATCTCGCTCGAAACTGTCACTTCCTCGCTAAGAACGATCCAATACAAAACTGATAATGTGCTTGATTACAAAAAACTAAACTATGATATTATTTTCTCTAAAACTACTTGGAGGCTAGGGTTTTACACATGAGAAAATAAAATACATTGACCAAGTCAACCGGGCCTCGACCGCTGCTCAATTCCCTCAGAAAAGCTTCAAAAATCGGCCCGGAACAATTCTGCTGGGCGCAGCCGCGCTAAACTAGCGCAGGCGCGCTAGTGGGACAGTAGCTAGCGCGGGCGCGCTAAGATCTAGCGCGGGCGCGCTAGTGTCTGCCACTGGCAGTCCTGATTCTTCGTTTTCAACTCGTTCTCGCGTGTAAACCCTTCCTTGCTCTAGTACCACTTCCGTAGGTGATCACGGTTGCATTTAGCTCATGCAACAAGCCCTTTAAACCCCTAGATAGCTCTAGTGGACGAGTGCGTTCTCGTGAGGGTTTGTAGAAGATATACCCACAAAATCCCAAGTCGTGATGAATCCACAATTCTCTATTCTTGCAAATAATGCACCAAAAACAACCTAAAATGATAGAAAATCACTTCATCACCTCAACTCGTGACCTGCACAGAAAAACACTAAAAACACATCAAAAGACACTAATCACTTAAGTACAACCAACCAATTTAAGTGGAAATGAAGGCCTATAAGTGTGTATAAATACCACTTATCAATATATATATATATATATATATTTTTTCTGATTTTTTCTCTTTTTGTTTCTTTTTTTTAAACCAGTAATAATCTCGAAAAGCGTGGGTTGCCTCCCACGAAGCGCTTGTTTTACGTCATTAGCTTGACGTGAAATCCTGAGAATCAAACAATAGCAAGAACGATGCTTTCATCTCACGGTTCACCGTTCCTCCGAAGTAAGGCTTCAACCTCTGACCATTCACTTTAAATGCTTGATCTGATAGTGTTTCAAAGATCTCTACTGCACCATGTGGAAACACCGTCTTAATAGTGAAAGGACCTGACCACCTTGACTTCAACTTTCAGGAAATAGTCTAAGACGAGAATTGAAAAGCAGAACTTGCTGACCAAGCACGAATTCCTTGTGCACCAGTTTTCTATCATGCCATCTCTTGACTTTTTCCTTGTAAAGCTTATTGTTCTCATACGCCTGAAGCCTAAACTCGTCGAGTTCATTAATTTGAAGTATTCGCTTCTCACCAGCAGCTGTCATATCAAAGTTCAATTTCTTTAGGGCCCAATATGCTTTGTGCTCTAACTCCGCGGGCAAATGGCATGCTTTTTGCATAGACCAACTGAAAAGGGGACATCCCCAATGGAGTCTTATAAGCCGTTCTATAGGCCCAGACGGCCTCATCAAGCTTCAACGCCCAATCTTTCCTCGAAGGACTCACAACTTTCTCTAGGATTCGCTTGATTTCCCGATTAGATACCTCAGCTTGCCCATTTGTTTGAGGATGATAAGCAGTGGCAACTCTATGATTAATACCAAACGTTTCCATCAGCGTTGTGAACTTATGATTGTAAAAGTGTGATCCTTCATCACTGATTATAACTCGAGGAGTACCAAAACGAGTGAATATGTTCTTCTGAAGAGAACTGATGACTACTACAGCTGTGTTGGTTGGTAAAGCCTTGACTTCAACCCATTTAGACACGTAATCCACAGCAAGAAGAATGTAGAGATTATTGCAAGATGAGATAAAAGGTCCCATGAAGTCAATACCCCACACATCAAAGATTTCAACCTCAAGGAGTACATTGAGGGGCATTTCGTCCCTTCTAGAGATATTACCAACCCTTTGACAACGATCACACTTCAACACAAACTGATGAGCGTCCTTAAAGAGCGTAGGCCAAAAGAAACCCGCCTGTAGAATACGAGCAGCTGTCTTCTGTCCTCCATAGTGTCCTCCATAAGTAGAGTCGTGGTAAGCTTGCAAGATTCCTTCAATCTCACTGTATGGAATGCACCTTCTGATAATTTGATCGGAACCCTGACGAAACAAGAATGGCTCATCCCAACGATACCACTTCGCCTCATGAAGGAACTTTTTCTTTGAGCATAAGACAAATCAGGAGGAATGACATTACTCACAAGATAATTCACTATATCCGCAAACCATGGCTCTTCCACTTGGACCCCAAATAATTGTTCATCAGGAAAAGACTCATTGATCAAAGTGGTATCTTTGGATGCTCGCGCTTGATCTTCCAACCGAGAGAGATGATCGGCCACCTGATTTTCAGTACCCTTTATATCCTTGATCTCTAACTCGAATTCCTGAAGCAAGAGAACCCATCGAATCAATCGAGGCTTCGAGTCTTTCTTCGATACCAGATTCCGAATAGCATCATGATCAGTGTAAACCAACACCTTTGTCCCAAGCAAATAAGACCTGAATTTCTCGAATCCATAAACAATAGCCAGTAGTTCCTTCTCCGTAGTAGTGTAATTCAGCTGAGCACCATTGAGAGTCTTACTAGCATAGTAAATCACGTGAAAGATGTTACTTTTCCTCTGACCAAGCACGGCTCCCACTGCAAAGTCACTAGCATCACACATCATCTCGAACGGCTCATTCCAATCAGGTGCAGTAATAATAGGTGTTGTGGTTAACTTCTTTTTGAAAGTTTCGAACGCAGCCAAGCACTCTCCATCAAATTTGAAGGGCACATCCTTCTCTAACAAGTTACACAAGGGTTTGGTGATTTTAGAGAAATCCTTGATGAACCGTCGATAGAAACCCGCGTGACCAAGAAAACTCCGAATCCCCTTTACTGAAATTGGTGGAGGAAGATTTTCAATAGTCTCCACCTTAGCTTTATCCACCTCAAGACCCTTGTTCGAAACTTTATGCCCCAGAATTATGCCTTCTTGAACCATGAAGTGGCATTTTTCCCAATTAAGAACGAGATTAGTTTCCACACATCTTTTTAGCACCATCGTCAAGTTGCTCAAGCATTCATCATAAGAAGTACCGAACACAGAAAAGTCATCCATGAACACCTCAACATTGGTACCAATCATCTCGGAGAAAATAGCCATCATTCATCTCTGAAAAGTTGCTGGTGCACCACAAAGTCCAAAAGAAAGACGACGGAAGGCAAACGTGCCAAAAGGGCAAGTGAAAGTGGTTTTCTCCTGATCCTCTGGTGCGATACAAATCTGATTATATCCTGAATACCCATCAAGAAGACAATAGTACTCGTGACCGGCCAACCTATCAAGCATCTGATCAATGAAAGGCAACGGAAAGTGATCTTTTCTGGTGGCTTTATTGAGCTTCCGATAATCCATGCATATTTTCCAACCTGTGACTGTTCGCGTCGGAATGAGCTCATTCTTCTCATTAGCTACCACGGTCATGCCTCCTTTCTTAGGCACACATTGAACAGGGCTCACCCAAGAACTATCCGAGATTGGATAAATAATGCCGGCATCAAGCCACTTAAGAATCTCCTTCTTAACCACTTCTTTCATGATTGGATTGAGTTTTCTTTGATGCTCAACAGTGGGTTTACTACCCTCCTCGATCAGAATTTAATGTTGACAATAAGAAGGGCTGATTCCCTTGATATCTGCGATAGTCCATCCAATGGCTGATTTGAACTCCCGAAGAATTCTCAAAAGCTTTTCTTCCTCGATACCTGAAAGGTTAGATGCAATAATCACAGGTAGAGTAGACGCTTCGCCAAGGAAGGCATACCTTAGGTGTTCGGGAAGTTGCTTAAGCTCAAGTTTAGGAGCTTCGACAATAGAGGGTTTCAACCGTTCATGAGAATCCTTCAATTCCGATAACCAAGAGATTCAATTGGAGGTTCCATCCTTCTTCTCCAAGGAGAAGCATTCAAGTATTAAAGGTGTTCTTCTTCCTCCTCATCTCCGAATTCTGAGTCACCTGATAGAACCCTTTCCAAGATGTCAGTTTTCAGCCTGTTGTCAATTTCCGAATGAGCATTCCTCCTCATCTGATGGAAGTTTTATGGCATTGAACACGTTGAAAGTGACCATCTGATCTTGAACTCTCATTGTGAGTTCACCCTTCTGAACATCAATCAAAGTCCGCCCCGTCGCAAGGAATGGTCTCCCCAAGATGATGGGAATCTTCTTATCTTCCTCAAAGTCGAGAATGACAAAATTAGCAGGGAAGATTAGTTTATCTACCTTTACCAACACATCTTCAACTATCCCCCTTGGGTATGTAACCGAACGATCAGCCAGCTGCAAAGACATATTAGTAGGTTTCAGCTCCGGAAGACCAAGTTGCATGAAAATAGACAAGGGCATCAGATTGATGCTAGCTCCCAAATCACATAAACACTTGTCGAACTACAAATTCCCAATAGTACACGGGATTGTGAAACTTCCCGGACTTTTAGCTTCGGGGGCAATTTCTGTTGCAACACAGCACTAAACTCCTCGGTCAAAGCCACAGTCTCTAATTCCTCAAGTTTGTGTTTTCGAGAGAGAATACCTTTCATGAATTTAGCATAACTCGGCATTTGTTCTAGAGCCTCCGCAAACGGTATGTTGATTTGTAATTTCTTGAAAACCTCGAAAAACTTGGCGAATTGTTTGTCGAGCTTATGCTTCTGAAGTCTCTTCGGAAAAGGTGGAGGTGGATATACTTGCTTGGCCCCAATATCAGTTTTCGGGCTAGACTTCTCGGCTGAATCCTTGCTTGCTTCCTCGTTGATTTTAGTCTTGTCAGCTGCAACAACAATTTTTCCACTATCAGACTCAGATGAGAGCACGGGTGTTTCAACCTGTTGATCACTCTCTTCCTTGTTTCGCTCTGTTGCTGATTCTTTTTCCTTCGTAACCTTTCCGGACCTCAAGGTGACAGCCTGTACCTGTTCCTTCACTTCCTTCTTGCCCGGATTGGCCGCAGTATCACTAGGAAGAGTTCCTTGTGGTCTATTAATCAACGCATTAGCAATTTGCCCAATCTGATTCTCCAAAGTCTTGATTGACACTGATTGGCTTTTAACCATTAGTCTTAATTCTTCCAATTCTGATCTTTCATTGGAAGACTGTCCAGCCACCCCATGATTTTGTTGCTGGAATCCAGGTGGATGGAATTGCTACCTCAGTGCAAACTGTTGTTGAAAACCAGAAGGGTTAAAAGGTCTAGATCCTTGTTGCTGAAACTGTTGCTGCTGTTGTGGCATGTAGTTCTGATTATTGCTCCAGCTGAAATTCGGATGATTCCGATTATTGGGATGATAAGTGGCCGGAGCTGGCTGTTGCGACCTCTGAAAGTTGCTCACAAACTGAGCGGATTCGCTCGATATAGCACACTGATCCGAAGAATGTGCTCCAGCACAGAGCTCGCAGACTGAAGGTGGCTGCTGATTTCCTAGATTTGCCAAAGAATCCACCTTCATAGTAAGAGCCTTAAGCTGAGCAGCTATGGCTGAAGTAGCATCAACATCCAGAATCCCTGCTACCTTTCCCTGATGAAGACGCTGAGTAGGATTCTGATATTCATTTGCGGCCATCATCTCGATCAACTCATAAGCCTCATCATAGCTCTTAGCCCATAGAGCTCCACCTGATGCTGCATCGAGCATTGGCCTCGATTGAGGACCCAAGCCATTATAAAAGCAATTAATCACCATCCAATCAAGCATCCCATGATGTGGGCACTTTCGAAGCATCTCCTTGTAGCGTTCCCAAGCTTCACATAAAGTTTCACCAGACAGCTGAGAGAATTGAGTGATAGCATTCCTGATTGCAGCTGTTTTAGCCATAGGGAAGAACTTAGTAAGAATTTTCTGAGCCAGATCCTCCCATGTCGTAATAGATCCTGCAGGAAGAGAATGCAACCATCCTTTAGCTTTATCCCTCAGAGAGAATGGGAACAACCTCAATCTGATGGCATCGTCAGTAACACCATTGAACTTGAAAGTGTCGCAGATCTCAATGAAGTCCCGAATATGCGTATTAAGATCCTCAGTTGGAGAACCCCCAAACTGCACTGAGTTCTGCACCATCTGAATAGTGCTCGGTTTGATTTCGAAAGTGGTGGCCTGAATTGCTGGCCTGACAATGCTCGACAGAATGTCATTGATTTTAGGCTCAGAGAAAGCCTTAAGAGCCTTAGTATCATTCACAACTGGTGGTCGATCAACCATTGTAGTACTCACTGTCGTTTCTTCCTTAACCAATGCTTCCTTACGAGCCTGAGAACGTGTTCGCATACACGTCACTCAAGTACCTGAAACACACACCACGAACTAAAGTGAGAAAAGAATCCAAGTCACTGAACTTTAACGACCACTAATGACAAGCACATAAACTAAAATAAAACACCGAGTCCCCGGCAGCGGCGCCAAAAACATGTTCGCACAAAATCACGCAAGTGTACGTGGTCACAAGTAATATAGAATATAATTCAAGTTCTTTCCCACAGAGACTGGTGTATTCAGAAATATGCACTTATGCACCAATGTATGATTATTATTCAATGCTTAGACAAGTATCAAATTGGGTTTTGGTTTTCTACTTAACTAATTCGATTCGAATTATGAAACTAAGAATTATCAACTAAGAGAATAACGATTTACTAATGAGAATAAAACATGGGATTCTAGCTTCATTAACAACTTCATTCAGAGTTCTACCTTTATTCGATTGTAATGGTTGATAACTAATCAGATAACACGAGACTGATACACGCTAACTGTCGTTATACGTGCACCATACTGCTACACATCCACAATTAAGATAGAAAGTAAACAGACACCAATTATGCATAGACCCTATATGTCTATAGAATTTGAAAACATAACGGTTGAAGAGCAAGTTATCTATCAAGAGTACACAAGGCGATGCAAGATGGGTAAAATTACATCACAAGTCATGTTATCGAACACGAAACCTATGCTCGCATGGCAAGTTCTAAATCAATATATTCACAGTCGCTTCCATAAAGATTAACAAGCAATCCTAGATGTTAGCTACGCATCCAAGACGAATAAGCACAACCAATACGAGGGAATCAAACCATCACATATGAATAAGACAAATTAACTACTGAAATTCATCGATAAATCCGCTAAAATCCCATGACAATGATTAGTTCATAATCGAACTTCTCATCATCATGGGTTCGAATGTAAACATGTTACTGAATAGGAAAAACAAAGTCAAAGTACTAGAATAAGAGTTAAGAAACAAATCTGAAACGAGCATCCAAAGTTACGCCTACTTCGATGAATTACAAAAGTGAAAAGTATGAAATTGATCTTGATCTTCTCCGTAGCCGTCACGTGCTCTCCAACTTGTTGCTACCCTCAAAACCCTCGTAATCCTATTATATGTATATGAACGGGCTCTTTTAAGTGTATTAAAAGATGTAGAAAAGTGTTTCGAGCCCAATTAGAAAACCCACAAAATATCAAATCCCGTCAGACCTCAAGGCCTTGAGATTCCAGGTCAAGCCCTTGAGTTCTCCCCTGAGCATCTTCTGTCCGAGTCAAGGCCTTGAGATTTTACATCAAGGCCTTAAGATTTCACCCTGAGTCTTCTGTTTCAGTCAAGGCTTTGAGACTTCACATAAAGGCCTTAAGAGTCTTCTGTTTGAGTCAAGGCCTTGAGATTTCACATCAAGGCCTCGAGATCCTGCTCATTCCTTTGCACACTTTCGCACTCTATTTTATGAACTCCAACCACCATATAAGCCTAGAAAATTCCATCCTCCCTCCATCTAGGTGCTCTACACACATCAACACAAAAACACATCAGACATACCAAATTCTTGAGGCCAAATCATCAATTTAAGTCAAAACGAAGGCTTCCAAGTGGATATGAAATCCACTTATCACTCCCAAAATTTGAATTTCAAATTCGTTGTAAAAACAACATATGTTTCCCCCTTGCGAAATAGCTGTTAATTGCATCGTTTTCTTTTCATCATATTTTTTTGCACAATTAGTCTCATCTCCTCTTTTCTCTGATTTTTAATTGTATTTATTGACTTCTCTGATCTGTTTTCGTTGTTTTGCACTTTAAATTTTGTTTGTTCTGATTATTTCCCTGATTTGTTTTTTCTGCAGGTTCGATTTTGTAGAACAAATACTGAAACGATTTTTAGTTAAATTACAACGCATCTTCAGGTTTTTAAACCCTTTTTCGTATTTTCTTCTATGATTTTAGACTTTATGTCATTGACGATATAAGGTTGATTGATAGTTTGACATGGGTGTTACTATGTTTTTTCAGATTTATGATTATTGAGATGGGTGATGTTATACATCTAGATTTTTTCCCAACTTACATTACGAGGTGTTTGATAAAATGTGTGAGAGAATTTCTAGATCTTTGAATTTTCATCCTATACACATTTTCTCAACTTAATTTTGTTTAATATTATGCAGGTTGCAGGTTGTGTGTTGTACATTTGATCAATGTAGTGTTTGAGCTGCACTTATCTTCGTTCGGTTGTCTTTTTGGATTCTCAGGAAAAGGCTCTTTTAAAGTCGCCACCACAAAACTTGGATACTTTTGTGTTATTAAAAGCTATTGTGTGTGTGTGTGTGTCTATATATATAGGCTCATGGTCAAATAAAAACCACTCTTAAAATTAAAACTAGAAACCAGTTTCCCTACCACTATTTATAACTACGGGTATCACTAATTTATACGGCACTAATCACTGTTTTTATACAGTATATAAACAGCGATTTTTATTATCAAAATTGAGAAAATCTACTTATCTAAATTATTGATAATCGATTATAGATGATTAATTTCATCCGTAGGAAGGTTCTTGGTGGTAGGAAGCAGCAAGAGAAGTTGTATGATGATGGTAAGTAGTCGTTAGTTTTGTAAGTTATGATGGAAAGTGTATGTGACTATTGGTGATGATAGACAATGGTGGCTAGTCATAGAAACATTTGGTAATGGTGGTAGAGGTCCATTATTACGATTTGGGTGAAGATGATGGTCATATACGTTGCATATATGTGTATATATATATTTATATTCGCGAGATATGCTATATATAAATTAGTGATATGTTATGTACAAATTAGTGATTTCTGTAGTTAAAATAGTGATAAAATACTGTCTAGAAACTGGTTTTTAGTTTTTAGGCTAATTTGGTTTCTATTGGAGTATGACTCTCTATATATATATATATATATATATATAGAGAGAGAGACATACTCTAATAGAAACCAAATTAAAATAGAATCTAGAAACCACAAGCCCAGCCTACTAAATTACACTTCCAGCCCAGTAGTAGCCCACACTTAAACAAAACTGCTACAGTTAAAAATTGAAAAACAACTCACACCGATACACACGATACACACGACTCGCGTACAACGGTTCATCACCTCCACTACTCCACTGTTCATCATCGCGCTACTCCACCGAGCTTCAGGTACGTCTCCAATGGCGATTTCTTCAACTTTTCCCCTTTTTTTGTTCTAATTAGGTATATTACAGCTTCTACGAACAAATTCGAGGCGATATTTGGATCTCGCAACCGCAGCTTTAAGCACCGAGCAAAATCACTTGAACATTTGTTGAATAGGTACTTTTATGTAGTTTAGTAGTATTTATAGTTAGTTCATCATCTTAATCAACTCGTATTTTTAGTGCATGTTGCTTTTTTTGAATTTTAAGGGTTTTGTTGTATATTATTGTGAAAACTGACTTTAATCTACTAATGTTCTTTCATAACAGCTGTTAATTAGCTTATTTCACTGTGAAAGCTACTAAAATATGGCTAGAACTAGAGGAGGTATGTTAAATTAGGGTTTTATCACTGTTTTTTTAATTATTTGTGATTTCCAGCATTTACTTGTCTGAGTATGTTGATTTATTGAATAAGATGTTGATGAATATGTTGATGATTTGGTTATTTGTTGAAATCAGTACGTAGAGTACTTAGTGCATATTACTCATTTTGTTGTGATATAATTAGTGGTATTAGTCTAATATATTTAGTGATACAGGCGCATTACTGTAGTATCCTTATGTGTTTCACAAGTTTGAGGATGTAATTTGTTAAGATTCCAAGTTGTTGATGATGTTTGTAAACTGTATAAAGCTGACCAAATTGGTAAAGTCGCGCACACACAACAGTCGCAACCAGTCTCACTTCACATACATATACATTATACAAGGCAACTTATTAAATACAGACTTGTAGACCTCTTATTAGTCAAGACTGAAATGTAAAACTGAAATATTTCTTTAATAAAACTATTGTAGCAGTAATAGTTAGTTGCCCTTGATTAATATCTGGAGTTGCATCATCTGATAATAACTACACAAATCACAAATAAACATTTAATACTTATCATATGTATTATCATATCACATATGTGTATCTGTGGTGTCTGTGCTTTTGTTTGTTAATAACAATATGATATTTTGATACTACTAGTACTATCTGCACTGTAACCAGATGTTTCTACCAGTGATATCACATATCGATGTGCTAAGTGTTTCTTATCACATAATTTTTTAAGCCTAATAAACAGAGCAATTTGTAAAGAAATTAAGGACATGCATTAGATAACACATAAACAGCTAGTTAATGAGATTTACTATCTAGTGCAGAGTACTGAGCTTTGATGATTAAAATATGTATCGAATTGGGCTTAGGTACTATGCTGGATACACATTTGAATTACAAAACTATATACACTTTAATCAATATCACTAAAATATATTAACTATATCACTAAAATCTATTAACTATATCACTAAAATATATTAGCGATATCAGTAAAGTATATTAGCAATATCACTAAAATACAACTGCTTAGTATAAATTTGTGAATATATTTCTTGTTAAATAGTGTATTTTACATGTATTTGCAAGTTTTATGATTTTGCAGGTTACATAGTTCAATGCAGAAGAAGTTCAAGACTTCGTGCACAAAGTTTGTCAAAGTTTACAAACACTCCAGATAATCCTGTAGATTTAGAATCCGAAGCTCAAGAAAACATGAATACCAACAGCATACGAGAGAAAAGACCACTTGCAAAAGTCTATCGACATCCAGATAACAAAATCACAAAGAGTACTGCTAGAAGGAATATCAAAAATCTTTCTGTATGTGATCAACTACATTATTTCTTAGTTGTATTATTGATTTATAAATTCGTCTAACTCATTATTTTGTATGATTTCCCAGGGAAATAATTTTGTTGATGAAGTACAAGAGGAGGAACAAAATGGTGATAATCTGGTGGATGAACAAGATGCAGAGCAAGATAATGAACAAAAAAGTGATGAAGATATGCAAGAAAATGAAGAAGATAGTGCACAAGAAGAAACTGAACAAGAAGACAGTGCACAAGAAGATGATATGGACCAAGAAGATAGTGCAGAAGAAGAAGATAATGCACAAGAAGATGACGAACAAGACGATATACCAAACGAAATTGAAGAAGAAAAAGATGATGAACAAGAAGAGGATGAAACATAAAATCAAGATCAAGTCAACAATGCACAACCAAAGATTAAAATAACAAAATTAAAAAGGAAAAAGGTAGAATATATCTTCACGTTCTTCATTCTTAAATAATAAAACTAAATGTTCTTACACATGAATTATTTTATGTTCTTAACAGGAAGTTACATTTGAAACTCAGATACCAAGAAAAAGGATTGCCGGAACATTATATCCAACATTGAAGTTCATGAACAAAGATTTTCAGGTTTTTTTTATTTATTTCGTTACTTAGAATTAGAAATTTAAGTAGAATATGATTGAATAAGATTGGTATGAGTGTGGAATGATGGTGATGCCCTGCACTGTCCTTTCTTGTGGTTTCTACCACACTAATTATTTCCTCTTTTTTCCTTACAAAACAAAAGGGGCTAAACATGTAAATAAGGCAAAAGTGGAGGTCAAAATAAGGATTTCTCCAAAGCATTTTAGTAAGATGGTAAGTGAACTCACAAAAGAACAGAGGGACTGGGGTACAAGAGCTGGTTTTGGACTCTTTCTAGATTTTGAGCTTGATATTTTGCCAATCAAAATCGCCTACAATGTACTCCAAATCTTTAATCACCACTCAATCTCACTGAAGCTGAAGGATGCTGATATTAATATTACAAGTGAAGATGTTTTATGATGTGTTCGGCTTGCCAAATGGAGGACATCCTCTTGTTTTGGCATCACCTGGAAAGTACAGTGAAAGAATCAAAGATTGGCATGCACAATTCACTTTACCTGATCAAATAACAACACAAATGATTGTTCAAGTGATGAAAAACCAAGAAGTTAATGATATCTTCAAATTAAACTTCCTTGTTGTTATGTCAAATGTTCTCATTGGTACAAAAGGAGCTTCTTATGTGGACAAACAACTGCTGCAACTTGATGATAACCTTGACAATCTCAAGAAGTATAACTCGGTAGATTTCCTCCTAAGCTACCTTGTAATTGGAATGGAAAGTTGGAACTGAACAACAACAACATTTTTTCGAGGATCACTCATCTTTCTCACTGTAAGACAACCATCTAAATATTTTTTTCTTGTCCGTATATTCTAATAGAATATAAGATGTAATTAATAGTTTTACTTGTTTTTCTTTGTAGTTGTTATATGTCGACAGTGTGAGGCACAAAGGAATTAACCTAGTTGATAGACAATTTCCTTCCTACACTGGTTCAACTCTAGAAAGGTTGAGAGAAAGACAAGAAATTGAGGTCATTGATGGAGTTTTTGGAGTTGGATCAATCCAACCAAGTTTAAAAGAATATCTACAAAAAATTGATCCTTCTGAAGCTCCAAAGACAAAGGTATGATCCTGTTAGCTGATGCAAATGTTAAACCAACTGAACAGGTACATTATATATGAATAAATAACATATACTACTATAATTCATGCAAATGATCACTATAAAACTACTATATATATCACTAGAGTATATTAGCTATATCACCTATTAAAATTTTATAATACTACCATATATATCACTATATTTCAATTCTAAATTTTGCCTTGACTTCTCAGGATGTACTTGATGATTTACGTAAAAAGGCAGAGGAACTTGTGGACATAAAGTCCAAATTTGATGAAGATTTAATGAAAGCAAGGGAAAAGTTTCCCGATAATAAAAACATTGCTATTATCGGTAAAATTCTGAAAGAATATCTCATTCCTAACCAGGAAACTGGTGATGATTTGGGTGATGAATTATCACCTGAAATAGTGGCCAGCCTAGAAGTTGTTGAGGAGATGGATAGAACAAACATAGAGATCCTTACTGACCAACAAAAAGATGATGAGAGATATGTCCCTCCTTTTTCGCTTGGACTGGATGACATAGAAAAAGAAAATAATCAAGATTTGGTCACGCCAGAGCCACAAGGGAGAGAAAAGAGCAAGCGCACAAAGAAAGTTGGTCCTTATCAAAAATCACCTTATGTTAACAGGGTGATAGATATCAAGGAAAGAATGAACAATGAAGACTTTGGATATTGGGTGTTCTTGCTAAAGAAAAGGAGCGACTTACTGTAAGTATATTGTTCTTTCCATTATATACATTTCTTTATCTGCCTACTACTAATGAATATAATTATAGGGATGATCTGTTTAAATGGGAGGATGTGAGATGTATCAAGGAACATTTGTTGACGCTGAAACCAAAAACAAGCGTCTATTACTTTGTCATCGATACATGGGCAACAATTCTAAATGACAGTGAGAAATACAAATCAGATGAGTCACCACTAAAGCTTTTCTGCACCATTGGAGATTTGGTAATAAATACTGCCTTCGTATATTCTAATTAATTTCTTTCTATTTCATAACTTAATACACCAGAATCTAATATCTTTATATCAAACAGATTTTCAGCATTGATCCAGAAAAAAAGTCAACGAAACTTATGATTCATTCGCCAGGGGGATGGACAAGATTCTTCAAACTTTTTCCATCAAAAAAGTAGAAGACACGGAAATGGTAAATGTCATTACTTAACTTATTTTGACATATCTCACCATTTCTCAAATATCTTGGACTAAAATATCTCTTTCTATGATCACAGGTGTTCTTTCCTATTAAAAAAATTTGAGCACTATTATTTGATATGTTACGGTATCAGAACAATGGGATACTTTGTAATTGACAACATTCTACGTGAAGCACAGCCAAAGGTGTACTATGGCAGGGTATTGGAGGTCTTGGTAATATATTATTTTGTCCTTCACTCCACTATTATAAATATAAACAAACACTATTTTGAGTCCACTATACTAATGTTTTGCATTTTTTTACAGCATTCACACTTTCGCAATTATATAAGTAAGAATGGAAATCCAGGTTTGGGATCGAGAGTGCGGAGAATGAAGCCTTGTTTTGTGAGTATGCCATGGCAGACTACTAACAATTCTACAAATTATGGTATTTTCCTCATGCGCCATATGGAAACTTTCAAAGGAGATACCAAAAATTGGAATACTGAGTTAACAGAAGAAGGGGTAAGAATAGTATCATATTTTACATACTTATATACTGCTTTACATTATATTGTGCATTTATATACATTATTATTATTATTACATTATACCACTTAGATATTATGTATACTTATATTTTCTATCTCACTAATTTACCATATTATTCAGGCAACACATGATAAACAAATTACTAGGCTCAGGTTCAAATACAACATAGCAATCCTCTCTTCACACCTGAATGAACTCAGAGAGCCTATCACCACAGAAGCTACATCTTTGTACAATACAGCAGAAAAGCACAATATAATCAACGTCGTCCTAGCTGGAAAAGCTGCAGAGAAGTTTCCAACAAAGAAATCTGGAAAGAGGGTGAAATTCGCAGTGAACCTCATAAGTTCATTCCATGAAGTAGACCGGTCATCTCAAGAAGGACCATCTCAAGAAGGACCACCTCCTTCTTAGTGCATTGTTTTATTGCATTGTTTTAGAATATTAGAAACTGATTTACCAAAAGTATTAGATGGCTGCATTGTGTTGATAGACTAGAAATGATTTACTGGATTGTTTTTGTATGGATATGCTTATTTTGGACACGTACTTTGAGCAATTAAAAATGATGATATTCAAAATGCAATGGTAAATATTTGGCTTTTTTACTTATGTTTCATAATTGATTCATTTTAGTTTTATCATTTTTCATTGTTTTCATAACACAATAAAGCAAGATATCACTAAAAAACACACATATCACTAAAACATGGGATGTATACTACTAAATTACACTGATAACACCACTAAATTATATTACCTATATCACTAAAAATCAACTCATTTTTACTGCAAAACTTAACAATTTCAATTTATATATTCAATATAAAAACACTAAAAGCCATTAATTGACAATGTATCAAGACTAATATGCTTTATAAAGACAATTTATAAACACTCAAAATGTACGAGTTATAGAACTCAGAACACATAAAATCGAAATGTACTAAACACTTTATAAAGACAACTGCACATGGTCTTTTAAAAATGAAAATTAAAATCATATTCACAAGATGTTCGAAACTACAGCTCCTCCATCCTTCTTTTTCTTTGGACAAGTTCTCGAATCATGAGTGGTTGCTGAGCATTCTTTACATCTTCGAACTCTTTTATTTGCTTTTGTCATTGCTTTCTCTCTATCACTGACAAGCCGCTTGAAATAATTTCCCTTGTTCCTGGAAATAGTTGGTGCAAGAATGGTAACCTCTCCAACCGGCTGTTCACCTACCATAGCTGCCATATAGTCTTTTTTAGTAAAATCAACAGCATCTCCATCATACTTTTCAAAATCACTACCTATCTGCTTAATGATTTTGTGAACCTAGTCAAGCTTATCCATTTTGTTAGGTCCGATACGAGGTTAATTAAGCTAGAAGGGGGGGGGGTTGAATAGCTTAATCACCAATTTAAAAGTTTATGCGGTGTAATGAAAAGTTTATCCCTTTTTTAAAACTTGTATCGAGAGTATGAGCAGTATATAGGTGCGGAAGCAAAAAGCAAATAAAGTAAAGTACCACACACAAGGATTTATCCTGGTTCGCGGTTGCTAACTCAACCTTTGGAGTCCACTCACCCCTACTCCAGTCCCCGAGCTCCTCCTCAGACTCGAGATTTTCTCTACTATAAAGATACTCCTTTACAGTAGGCGGAGAAGCCTTTACAAATATAGATCTTGGAGCGTAACTTCCCGTTACCTCCTCATTATAAATGTAAACTTAAAAGACTCGTTTTGGAGCGTAACTCCCCGTCACCTCCTCAAAGTCGTTGTACTCCGGGTGTAGTCTTTGAACTTCTAAACTTTTGCGGGTCTTGGACAAAGGTCTTGGGTCTTGGGTCTTGAAACGAAGATCACCTCACTTCACTTTTCCTCACTACAAAATTCAGAAAACAATATCTACGACAAATAACTTGGGTTTATAAAAAGGTTTTGGACTAGAAATGTCTAGGCCGAGTGTAGTAATATTCAACAATGAATATTTATAACTTGTATACTTTTCGAAAGATAAATATTAAATCGAAGTAAACGTTATGTCTTACTCCAAATAATATAATATATGAGTGGAGTAAAAGTATTCTTTCTTTGATAAATATACGATCTTAAAGAATCAAAGAATACTTGTATTTATAAACTCCGTGTAGATCGAATAAATTATATTCGGAGTTTTAAGTCTATTTAGCCTCGATGGCACAAGACTTATATAATTACTTCTTTATATGAAAATACGTCTATTTTCGAAGTAATATAATCTAGAAGTCTTTGCTTCTTTTCAGTATAACTCTTCTCTTTTATATAGTCTTTCAAGACTAAATTAAATCAATGAAGTTCGTAGAGAGAGAGTTGAGATTTTCTTTAACTTTAGCACAATGCAAGCCAATATAAATTCCGCAAATCCAACAATACAATATTTATACACTTATAATGATAACAACTATAAAGTGCAAAAAGTATATAAATACGTATAGTAGGCTTATTCAGTTATTAATCGCACGAAGCTCGAATGGTACTAGCGGGACTTAAACCAAGTAAGAAAAATAACGAAACAAGTTAATCGCGGAAAGTTAGATAAGGCGAGTTAAAGTGCTAAATAAACGTTAAAGAAAATAAATAGCTTTTAGATCGATTTCTTCCCAACGGAAAACAAGGTGCTAGTAGGGAATTAGATCAAGCTTTAATAAAATCGATTTGACCATCGTCAAATATAATCCTCTTTTTCGAGGTGTATAACGAAACTTTAGTTCGTATACAAAATAGTACGAATCGATGTTCGTTTATATATTTGAGAGAATATTAGATCGTACGATATAAAAATTGTTCTTGTATAATAAATCTCAAATATATCACGAACCTTTAGTTCGTGTTAGTGTATTTCGAATACAACGAATCTTTAGTTCGTATATGTAATTTGTTCGAAATAAGAAATCTCTTTTATTAGAGATATGAGATGAAAAGCTTTTGTAGAGAGTAGATCGATGATAATAACGAGCTCTTGTATAAATAAAATGGTCAGTTAAGACACGGATTAATGAAGCTAAAAATATAACCACTTACGAGAACGATCGGAAAGTTCGCCGGAAAAATTCGCCGGAGGTTCGGTAGGACTATAAGCACATGGACGAATTTGGGAAGCCCTTTGGGAGGCAAGATAGTAGTGGTTGATGAGCTAAAGTGGTGAGACAAAGCTTGGTTGGATGAACAAAGCTTGTATAACTAAAACCTTGTGTATATATGTGTATATATATATATATAAGAATGGAGGTTTTAGAGAAGAAGTATTTGTAGAGAGTGTTTGTAGATGAAAAGAGAGAGTGTATACTTAAGAAATCTCAGCACTTCTATGGCTTTTAGCATGAGAAAAATGAGTGGGGGTGGGGGTTTATTTATAGGAGGGGTTAGGTAGAATGGAGAGTTTAGATTAAATGTAAGTGTATGATGAGATTGAGAGAGATGTGGCCAATTGTGAGCCAAGCTTGTTGAATGGTGGGGAATTTAAGCATGTGCCACTATTCTCATCAGATTTGAATATATATTAAACAATAGAACTGCTTCAGTTTTGCGATTAAATGCGTATCACGTATCGTTTAATAAATATGACGAATTTCCGAAAGTCTTCAATAAATTCAACCAAAAATATGATAAATATCCAAATATTGGAAAATAAAATTCTGTGAAGTTTGGTGATTTTTGGTCAACTCTAGCTTGGTCAAACGCTCACTCGAAGTTCGAGACGACAGATAGAAAAACGCTACGAAATGAAAATTCTCGAAAAATTACGAAACTTTTACCTAACATGCCTATATATATAAAAATGACATACCCAAAGTTTCAAGTCATTCTAGCAAGTGGAAGTATTTTATCCGGATTTAAAACGATAAAAACCGCTTTTCGGAATACGATAAAATACTAAAATTCTTTTGACGATTTGTAAAAGGATTTAGACAAAAGTTTTGACTTAAATAAATACTATAAATATATTCCCTCAAAGATAAAATAGTTTGGAGTGTTGGGAAGTATATTTGAGTATTTAAATTAATTTCCTTCGAAAAATAAGGAAATATATGAAAACCGGAAAAATTAGTATTTGGTCAAAACGAGTAGACCCTTGACTGATTTTTGAAACCAAAATACTTAGAATATTGAGATTCATGATAAGTCATGAGTTTGATAATTTTTAGAAAGTATTCTAAGTATTAAAATATTTTTCTCCGAAAAAAATAGGTAATTTGAGAGACCGAGGAGAAAATATTTCACAAGTTTATAAAAACTGATATTAATATTTGCAAGGCCAAATATTAATGAGATGAAGGAGTAAATCTTTCTTTTTGATAGAAAATGTTTTTAGGAGAGAAAGATTTATTTTAAAGTTAATTTATCCCGGAAAATAAGAAATTGATAAAATAGGGAATAAATTACTTTAAATACTAAATTTTGAAAATAATGTTACATGAAGCTTTTAAAGAATATCAACATGTGAAAATCCTTTTCCCATCTTCATGTCAATTGGATTTTTCAATAGTAAGAGAGAGAAAATCGTAGAATGGCGATATTCCTCAGCATGTTTATTGCATAGAAACTCTTTTGAAAATATTTTGACACGGAAATCATTTTTCAAATCACTTGCTAAAATTAACCTTTCACTTAGAAATAATCATTTAAATTAAATGTCCATTTGGGAGGATCTAGGTGATTTAAATTTTACGTTTATTTAATAAATACCAAAATAAATTTTCCATTTCAAATTTCTTGAGCATTTCTTTACAATACTTTGATTGTGAAATATGAATGCCCTCATTGGATTGCTTAATTTGCAAGCCCAAAAAGAAATTTAATTCTCCCATCATACTCATTTCGAATTCACTACTAGAATTATTGCCTACGACATCGGTGCTTAGACATCGGTTGCTCAGACGACCGATGTTAAAGTCATTTCAGACATCAGTTTTTTTTAATCGATGTTATCATGAAATTTAGACATCGGTTGAGAAAATACCCGATGTAAATAGTTATTTTAAAAAATGAGAATTGTATAACAGACATCAGTTGAGAATATAACCGTTGTAGATTTTTCTTAGACATCGGTTAAATTTCTAACCGTTGTTAAAGTATATTTCCAAAAAAATAAAAATTAAAACAACAGCTATAAGCTACTGTGTGTTGCCCCGTTTATTTCAATTCCCGCACATAACAAAAATATTTTTCCTCCAGACCCTTAAACAAAACATTCTCCCTATCTCCCGATACATCATTCACACTCTTCCTCCTCCCTCCCGACTGATTCTCCCTCCCTCCCTCCTCACTCCGTCACTCTGCATCCACGCTGCCTCCGCCGCATCTCCGGTGTCTCGCATCTCTCACATATTTGCCTCTGCAAATTAGGGTTCTAATTGAACCCCAAATTGAATGAAGCACCAGATTGGTGCTTCGAGAACCCGCATTTCTCGACCTGAAGCACCAATTTTGGGTTTATTTCTCTCTAATTAGGTTTATTTCTACTGGGTTTTGTTTTCACTAATTTTGGGTTTTTGATTTTTGAACAGATCTTGAGGTTTGGGGCTTGAAGAGCTTGAAGAGTTTACTGAGCTCACGAATGTTATACGTATATGGGGTCTTCGAATATTGCTGCCATTTTGAGAGGACGGGCTATTTTGTTGAAGATGGATAAAGGGTGGGATTGGTTTGTTACTTTAAGTACTTTGGATTATCCTTTGATTACGAAAGATGATATGAATTATGATTATGATCCTCCCCCTTTTCTTGTTTTTTGATTGCGTTATAACTTTTATGTGAATTGTTAAAGATTCTTGATTTGTTTAGTTAACGGGGTTTGTTGTTTTGCCTAGTTTGGTAGATTTAATTGAATTGGGAAGTTGTTGAATTAGGCGGTTTAGTGTTTGGTTAAATTAAGCTTTGGATGATGTGGATCAGTGTTAAAGTTGGGATATTGTTTGGTTTGGTTTCTGAATGATGTTGAGGTTTCATATTTAAGGATCTTGGTGATGAATTTTGACTTGATTTGAAACTTTATATTAAACTATTCGAACACAGAGGTCACCTGCAAAAATATTAAACTATTTTTTGAAACATCTATGTAGAGAATTATTTATATCTCAGAGGTTGATATAGATACTTAAACTCTCATTTAAAATTATCTCTCTTGTCTCACAATTTTTCAAGGTGGGAAGATGGACTTGCTGATAGGTCATATGACTCTGATATATTTTTTAAAGCTTGTAATGAATCTGGACTACCCATGTCGTTGAAGTAGCTAATTTGAAGTTTTTGCTGTATCGTTTTTGGAACTTGTGTGGGATCATTTTTGGGGGGTTTGCATTTAAGTATTGATATGTGAAGTCTGGTCGTGGTCGCATTAGTGTTGTGTTGTTAAATCTGTATGTGTTGATGTAGTAACTAACTTCTAGCTTTTTTTATATATGTGTTGTGCCTGTTTATGTTATTCTACATAAGTGGTCAGAGGAAGGCAGGCAGGAGTGGCTTTCATCAGGTTGGGAAACGTCTTAGACTTGCAAAGGTGGGACTGTTAAGCTCGAGAGGAATAATTCTAGCACAATCCGAAAGTTGGAGAAAGTTGTTGATTCTGAAACTTCGTCATCTGCAAAAAGAAGCAAAGGTGATGAAGAACAATTCTGTTGTCGAATCCGTAAGAGTTGAAGAGAAAGTAAATAAAGAAGTGAGTGGTCCCAGTGATTTGAGAAAAGCCGCATCTAATGGGGTTCCTCCCCCCCAAGAAGCTTTATTGAAAGTCCCTGGTGAAATTAGTGAAGATCAGAGGGAAGAAGCAGATGTTGTAGACCCTTACAGACTTGCTGTTTCATTAGAGTCTATATTAGTTGGATTGTAGTTGGTAGGTACTTGGATTTGAAATTGGAGAAGTGAATATATATATATATATATATGGATGTTGTCCTGATATGATGATTGTATATGATGATTGTATATGGCTTGTTTGCATTTGATTTGGTATATTTTGGATTTAAGCAAGAACAGGGTTGCCCATTTTAATTCAATTCAAAACATATCGCTTGTATATAAAACTGATGTTTAAAACCTTGAAATTACAACAGTTTAATGAAACATAACCGATGTCTTAAATGGGATAGATATCAGGTACATCTTAGAAGCGTTGTGCAAGTCTAATTTAGACATCGGGTTTTAGCCGATGTCTATGCACGGGTACCTTTAACATCACATGCGAAGACATCGCTCGGTTTTTAGATAGACATCGGCTAAAAACCGATGTTGTAGGCCTTTTTTCTGGTAGTGATTCCTTACTCATATTTTCAGAGAATTCCTTGTAGAGATTATCATTTGTTGATCCAAAAATGATATCATCTACGTATATTTGGACAAGTAATATATCATTTTTTCTTGTCTCGTAAATAAGGTTTTATCGGCAGTTCCCATCTTAAAATTATTATCTAATAGGAATTTGCTTAACCTTTCATACCAAGCTCTTGGAGCTTGTTTTGATCCATATAGAGCCTTGTATAATTTATATACATATTCTGGATTAACAGAATCTTCAAAACAGGGAGGTTGTTTTACATAAACTTCTTCTTCAAGAATCCCGTTTAAGAAGGCGGATTTAACATCCATTTGATATACTTTGAAACCTTTATGACACGCAAATGCTAAAAGCATAAGAATTGATTCTATTCGTGCCAGAGGGGTATAGGTTTCATCGAAGTCTATACCTTCCATTTGAGTATATCCTTGAGCGACTAATCTCGCTTTATTACGAACTACCGTTCCATTTTCATCTAATTTATTTCTAAATACCCATTTAGTTCCAATTATGGAAGTATCTTCGGGTTTTGGAACGAGCTCCCACACTTTACTTCGAGTAAATTGGTTTAATTCATCTTGCATTGCAGAAATCCAATCCTCGTCAAGTAAAGCCTCTTTAGCAATCTTAGGTTCTATTTGAGATAGAAAACTAAGATGATTCACAACATTTTGAACTTGTGACCGCGTTTGAACTCCTTTACTTAAATCACCCAATACATTATCTAATGGATGACTCCTTATTATAGGAATTTCTTTAGGGAGTTCTTCATCTTGATTTAACAATTCTAATGGATTATTAGGAGGGGAAATCCCAACGTCCAAATTTTCGAATTGTCGAATAACATTTTCAATCCCATCTTGTTGTGCATCTTCTTTATCAACAAGATCAATATATTTCGAGGGTGGTTTTGCTTCATCGAAAGCAACATTCATAGATTCTTCCACCACAAGAGTTTTGAGATTGAATACTCGGTATGCTTTACTATTACTTGAATAACCGAGAAATATACCTTCGCTTGATTTAGGATCAAACTTCGTAAGGTAATCTTTAGAGTTTAGAATAAAGCATTTACATCCAAAAACTCTAAAATAACTAAGTTTAGGAGTTTTGCCAAAATAAAGCTCGTATGGAGTCTTTTGAGTTATAGGGCGTAACAAAACTCTATTTAATATATGACAAGCATAGACATAGCTTCAGCCCAAAAATATTTAGGACGACGATATTCATTAAGCATAGTACTTGCCATTTCTTGTAATGTTCTATTTTTCCTTTCAACTACTCCATTTGATTGAGGAGTATAGGGAGCGGAAAAATTATGAGTAATTCCATTTTCTTCACAAAATTCAGTGAAGCTAGAATTTTCAAATTCTTTACCATGATCAGTTCTTATATAGACTATGGTATTGTTTTGTTGATTTTGAATCTTTTTGCATAAAGACGAGAAAGACTCGAAAGCATCACTTTTGGCTTTGAGAAATTCCATCCACGTATATCGTGAAAAATCATCAACAATAACCAAAGTATAAGAACATCCTCCGAGACTTTGTACGGGTACCGGACCAACTAAGTCCATATGTAATAGCTCGAGAGGTCTAGAGGTAGATACCATGAATTTTGATTTGTGAGATGCCCTTATTTGCTTGCAAATTTCACAAGCCTCACAAGTATGATCTTTTTGATAATTCAACTTTGGTATACCTTGAACATGATCATTTGTTGATATATTCTTAATCAACTTCATATTAGCATGTCCTAATCTTCGATGCCATAGCCATGGGTCATCTTGAGTAGTGATTGGACATTATGCTTGCTTATATCACAAGTATACACATTTTTACTACGAGGACAAGTAAGGACTAATTTTCCATCCTTATTAAGAATCAAACAATGAGATGGATAGAAAATTACTTTATAACCATTATCGCACAATTGACTTATCGAAAGTAGGTTATACTTGAGTCTCGTAACTAATTGCACATTGGCAATCTTAAAATGTTCATTTCCAATATCCCCAATGCCAATAATATTACCTTTGCTGCTATCTCCAAATGTGACAACTCCAGCGGTTACCTTTTTAATGTCGTTCAAAAGAGATTTATTTCCCGTCATGTGCCTTGAACAACCACTATCGAGGTACCACATGTTTTGCTTAGCAACAAGGCATTCCTACAAAATAAATCAATTAAATTTATAGGTACCCTTTTGTCTTGAGGGTCCTGGGGTTAGCACTTCATAATAAAGATAGGGGTTTGAAGTAGGAAGAACATTTCTTGTAGCATATTCATTTCTAGGTGCATTGTTCCTACCTTGATATCTTGAGTTATCATAGTACCGTGTATCTCTCGAGTCATATTTATTAGAATTTGCATATTGATACACATGATTTCTATTATTTGGATAACGCATTATATTTTGAGAATAGAAATCATAATTTGGTACATGATAATTCCTAGATGATTGACCATTTGGAAATATGTTGTTCCTTGTATCTTTATATTGAAAGGGTATAGGCTTTTGATGATAACTAAATCTTGGTTGCCTTTGCTCATTATGAACATTTTTGTATGGTACATATTTTTCAACCTTGGGATTTTGTTTTGTCCCTTTACGAACCCATATATGCTTCCCCTTAAATTCACCATTCTTGAATTTGCAACTTTGAACATCATGTCCATTATTATTGCAATATGAACACTTTAGTATAGGTGAACTAGAAGCTTTTTGAAAGATTCGTTCCTTTGGTTGAACATTGCTCTTTCTTTGAGCATTTTTATCATATCCCTATCCTTCATGATTATAGGATATTTTAGAATGTACCATTCTATCCAACATTTCATTGCCTTTTGTAAATCGTTGAATCGTTCGTTCAAGATCATTTTTATCATTGATTAAGGCATCAATCTGAGCATTTAAAATTCTTTCTTGATCTTTGCATTGTGCTAAGATGTTGGAATGTTCATCCTTGATTTTGCGAGTTTCTATTTTGAACTCTTTTTCTTTTTCTTCAAGGATTCGAGCAATTTCAGTTTCGAGACTATCTTTTAGATAACTCGTAGTTGATCTTTCTTGAGTTAGCGACTCATTTTGGATTTTCAAATTTAATAGATCAACATGAAGCTTTTCAATATTTTCATTTAATTGAAGCTTCTCCTCTTTTATTTCTTCCGTTTCTAATATCAAGGAAACGTTCTCAATTTCCAATTTTGTAATTGCATCCTTGGATTTTATAAAGGAATCTTGAAGATTTACCATTTCTTCTTCAAGTTTAATTTTTGATTCCTTTATCCGAGAAAACTCTTTTTGTTGAGTTTGATATATATCTTCAAGCTTTTCTTTCTCGGACCAAGTGGTGAGGAACAATTGATCAAGATAATCATAACGAGTATTTGCTTCCACTAATAGCTAGATCAAATCATCTTTTTCCATATTTAGTAAATTCAAACTAGAGAGTTTAAGAAAAGGAATATCAACTAAAGTTGGTGAAGAAGAACTTACCTCTTGGTTAGTAGTGGAGATATCCGTTGATGTAGAAGCATCCTCGATTGCCATCAAACATAGATTAACCACTTCTTCACTTGCTTCGGAAGATTCCTCATCTTCACTTAAATCCCAACCGTTTTCGGCCACGAGAATTCGACCCTTAGAGAGTTTAGGACATTCTCGTTTATAGTGACCCGGTTGTTTACACTCGAAACATACATCTTGTGTTTCCTCCGGATTTTGTTCTTTCGGTTTTGGAGGAGTGTAATTATTATTGTTGCTCGTGTTGGCATTATTATAGCCATTCGGACTTTGATTATTTTTGCCTTTATAGCCCGAGTTGGTAGGAAAATTACTCTTATAGTTAGGAGAATAATTTTGAGAGTAATTAAGCCTTCTATTAGAGTTAAAAACTCTTTGTTGATTATTCGATTTAAGGAAGCCTTTTCCGTACCTTTGAGCTTTGCTTTGAAGCACTCGACGAAGTTGTCTTGTTAGTAAAGCAATTTCGCTTTCATCAAGATTTTGAATTTCTTCGTTTAAAACTTCGTCATTTTCATCTTCATCAATTAATATGGATTTTAATGCCATATTTTTCTTCTTGTCTTCCACTTTGGGAACAACAATATCCGGAACATTATCTTCCTCGTAAGCACGAAGGTTTCCGAAAAGATTATCGATGTGATAGTCATTGAGATTGTGCATCTCTTTAATAGTAGTGACTTTAACTTTCCAACTCGAAGGGAGAGATTTAAGAACCCGACGATTCTTATCATTTTGAGTATAGTTCTTCCCGAGTTGAGACAATTCATCGATTATACGAGTGAACCTTGTTTCCATATCGATGATATTTTCTCCATCTTGGAGTTTAAAGTTCTTGTATTCTTGGATCAAAGTATCCATTCGAGAGTCTTTTATATCCGTAGTACCTTCATAGGTTACCACTAATTTGTTCCACATTTCTTGTGCCGACTTGCAATTGTTTACTCGTTTATATTCTTTTTCCGCAAGTGCACTTGTAAGAACCATTTCCGCTTTAGCGGCGATATTAATTCTATCTTCTTCTTCGTGAGTGTATTCACTTACTTTCTTTTCGATAGTAACATCGTCGACAATTTAGTCGGAATAATAGTACCATCTTCTATGGCCATCCAAACTTTAACTCCTTGAGATCTTGCATATATTCTAAATCTTGTTTTCCAAGTAGCAAAGTTTGTACCATCAAATAGAGGAGGTCTAGAATTTGAGAGACCTTCACTACATCCGATGGCATTTATATAAGCCATACCGGATCTACTTTTTCTTGTGCTTGTAATCTCAAATAGCACGTTTAAAAGTAACTGCTCTGATACCAATTGTTAGGTCCGATGCGAGGTTAATTAAGCTAGAAGGGGGTGTTGAATAGCTTAATCACCAATTTAAAAATTTATGCGGTGTAATGAAAAGTTTATCCCCTTTATAAAACTTGTATCGAGAGTATGAGCAGTATATAGGTACGGAAGCAAAGAGCAAAGAAAGTAAAGTACCACACACAAGGATTTATCCTGGTTCGCGGTGGCTAACTCAACCTTTGGAGTCCACTCACCCCTACTCCAGTCCCCGAGCTCCTCCCCGGACTCGAGATTTTCTCTACTATAAAGATACTCCTTTACAGTAGGCGGAGAAGCCTTTACAAATATATATCTTGGAGCGTAACTTCCCGTTACCTCCTCACTATAAATGTAAACTTACAAGACTCGTCTTGGAGCGTAACTCCCCGTCACCTCCTCAAAGTCGTTGTACCCCGGGTGTAGTCTTTGAACTTCTAAACTTTTGCGGGTCTTGGACAAAGGTCTTAGGTCTTGGGTCTTTCCTCTTCCTCACGGTGCAAAAACGAATAACTCCCCGTTACCCGTTTAGGACTTGGGTCTTGAAACGAAGATCACCTCACTTCACTTTTCCTCACTACAAAATTCAAAAAACAATATCTTCGACAAATAACTTGGGTTTATAAAAAGGTTTTGGACTAGAAATGTCTAGGCCGAGTGTAGTAATATTCAACAATGAATATTTATAACTTGTATACTTTTCGAAAGATAAATATTAAATCGATGTATACGTTATGTCTTACTCCAAATAATATAATATGTGAGTGGAGTAAAAGTATTCTTTCTTTGATAAATATACGATCTTAAAGAATCAAAGAATACTTGTATTTATAAACTCCGTGTAGATCGAATAAATTATATTCGGAGTTTTAAGTCTATTTAGCCTCGATGGCACAAGACTTATATAATTACTTCTTTATATGAAAATAGGTCTATTTTCGAAGTAATATAATCTAGAAGTCTTTGCTTCTTTTCAATATAACTCATCTCTTTTATATAGTCTTTCAAGACTAAATTAAATCAATGAAGTTCGTAGAGAGAGAGTTGAGATTTTCTTTAACTTTAGCACAAGCCAATATAAATTCCTCAAATCCAACAATACAATATTTATACACTTATAATGACAACAACTATAAAGTGCAAAAAGTATATAAGTACGTATAGTAGGCTTATTCAGTTATTAATCCCACGAAGCTCGAATGGTACTAGCGGGACTTAAACCAAGTAAGAAAAATAACGAAACAAGTTAATCGCGGAAAGTTAGATAAGGCGAGTTAAAGTGCTAAATAAATGTTAAAGAAAATAAATAGCTTTTAGATCGATTTCTTCCCAACGGAACACAAGGTGCTAGTAGGGAATTAGATCAAGCTTTACTAAAATCGATTTGACCGTCGTCAAATATAATCCTCTTTTTCGAGGTGTATAACGAAACTTTAGTTTGTATACAAAATAGTACGAATCGATGTTCGTTTATATATTTGAGAGAATATTAGATCGTACGATATAAAAATTGTTCTTGTATAATAATTCTCAAATATATCACGAACCTTTAGTTCGTGTTAGTGTATTTCGAATACAACGAATCTTTAGTTCGTATATGTAATTTGTTCGAAATAAGAAATCTCTTTTATTAGAGATATGAGATGAAGAGCTTTTATAGAGAGTAGATCGATGATAATAACGAGCTCTTGTATTAATAAAAAGGTCGGTTAAGACACGGATTAATGAAGCTAAAAATATAACCACTTACGAGAACGATCCAAAAGTTCGCCGGAAAAATTCGCCGCAGGTTCGGTAGGACTATAAGCACACGGACGAATTTGGGCAGCCCTTTGGGAGGCAAGATAGTAGTGGTTGATGAGCTAAAGTGGTGAGACAAAGCTTGGTTGGATGAACAAAGCTTGTATAACTAAAACCTTGTGTATATATGTATATATATATATATATATATGTTAGATATAATTGATGATTACTAATGTTCTTAAAGTTTGTTTTAGAACAGGAGTGATCAGAGTTTAAGCTGGAAGCTGATCAGAGTTTAATAAAGTCTGATCAGAGTTTACATAGTCAAGACTCATCAGAGTTTACACGTGGAAAGAGCTCAGAAGCGGATATACTTCAAGGAAGGATAGAAGCGGAGGAGTGATTTGCTGACTATGGAAACCAAACAGAAAACAGTAGCAATCTTTGATTGATAGAATACATAGCTGATTTATAGGATATCAAATCAGAGATTGATTTTGTAACTGTGTATATATAGACACAGATTAGGGTTACTCTATACGAGTTGAGTTATCGAGTATATTTTACAGAACCCTAGCAGCTCTTAGTGATAATATATAAATCACTGAGAGAGTTTTTGTAACCGATTAAGCTTTGTGAATAAAAGTTTACTGCTTTCAATCTCTTATATTGTCATACTGTGTTATTGATTGTGTTCACTATATTAACTTATATAGTGAGTTTATAGGACCTAACAAGTGGTATCAGAGCCAGCTCTGTTAAGATAACTACAGTGAGATCTTAATCACAATCATGTCTGAAAAATCACAAGCTTCGTCTTTTAGAGTTCCAGTCCTTAAGGCATCTGAATATCCAGTCTGGAAAGAGAGAATGATTATATTTCTAGACTCTGTCGATCCAGAATACCTTGACAGGATCTATGATGGACCACATATGCCCACCAAGCTCTCTGTTGGGCTTGGAGATGAACCTCAGAAGATGGTTCCAAAAGAGAAGAAAGATTATACCCCTGAGGACATCTTGTCAATTGGTAAAGACTCAAAGGTGAAACACCTTCTGCACAGTGCCCTTGATAATGCAATGTCTAATAGGGTGATTGGGTGCAAAACTGCTAAACAAATCTGGGATGCTCTGGAAACCAGATGTCAGGGAACTCAAGCCATCAAGAAGAACAGAAAAACCATCCTTACACAGGAGTATGAGCACTTTGACTCAAAATCTGGTGAGTCCTTGACAGATCTGTATGACAGATTTGTCAAACTGTTGAATGACTTATCTCTGGTGAACAAGGAATATGATCTTGAAGACTCAAACCTCAAATTCCTTCTGGCTCTTCCTGAAAAATGGGATTTGAAAGTCACTACAATAAGAGACAATCTTGATCTTGGAGAAATGTCTCTTGATGATGTTTTTGGAAGACTGAAGACTCATGAACTTGAGATGGAGCAGAGGAGCAAACGTCATGGAGGCAAATCAAAGTCTGTTGCTCTAAAAGTTCAAGAGGAAGCTGCTAAGAGCAAAGGAAAAGCTCATGTCACAAAGTCTGACATTGAGTCATCAAACTCTGATGACTCAAACTCTGATGTTCCCTCAGACTCTAAAGACAGTGATGATGAGATGATGCAGTTAGCAGCATTGATGGTGAAAAGCTTCAAGAAGTTGGCTTACAAAAAGTTCAACAAAGGCAAAAGTTTCTCAAGGAAAGACAGAAACTCTGACAAAGTTTATGATAAGAAGAACCTCAGGAAGAATGAGGGCAAGGAAGGAAAAGCTGGAAAAGCTGACAAGTATACCTGTTTCAACTGTGGTGAAAAGGGTCACTTTGCATCTGAATGCAAGAAAGCCAAGAAAGAAAAGGAAAAAGCCTTTATCACCAAGAAAGGAAACTGGACAGATACATCTGATTCAGAGGAAGAAGTCAATTATGCTCTGATGGCAAACACTGACAACAACTCTGAATCTACTGCTAAGGTACCTCATTCTACTCTTGCCTTTGATACTGAAGATATAACTGAGTTAAGATTGTTCCTTAAAACTTTGCATATCAGCTTTAGAGATCAGACTTTAGAGAATGAAAGATTAAAATCTGATACTCTAAGTGTAAAGAAAAGGAATGATTATCTAGAAAAAGAATTAGTTCAGATGTTCGAAGTTCAGAAAGAGAGAGATGATGTTGTCATTGTCAAAGATGAACTATTAAAGAGGTATGCATCTCTTCAATCAGAACTTGCTAGGGAAAGGGATATTATTAAGACATGGACTAATTCAGGCAAAACTACTCAGGATATCTTAGGTAGTGGAAACTGGAAGAAGGGACTAGGTTACACTGATAACTCAGAAGATGAGTCATCAAAAACAGAGTTTGTTAAAACTGAAAAACCTAAGGTTAAACCTGTTAAATTTGTTGCTGAATCCTCTAAGTCTAAACAGAGTAGACCAGAATCAGAGATTAACAACAATTTAAAATCTGATAAGCCCAAACAGGTTAACATAGGACTGATGACTCAGAAACAGCTTAAGCATAAGCTTAAAGAGGTAAAGTCTGATAACAAAGACAAGGAGCCTAGGAAAAATAGAAATGGCAAGGTTGGAATAGACAAGAGTAATAACTACATGCCTATTCCAAATGCACCTAGGAAGACATGCCATAACTGTGGAAATACTAATCATCTTGCTAATTTTTGCAGGAAGAACAAGGACATTAACTCCTTACCTACAAAGTCTGGAGTTAGAAAAAGTAGTATTAGATATAAACCACAAGATCCATGTTTTCATTGTGGTAGTTTATGGCATTCTATTTATACTTGCAAAGAATATCATAGTTTGTATTATGATTATTATCAATTAAAACCTTCTTTGAAAAAGGTTAATAAAAACTCTGCAAGTACAAAATCTGTTTCTAGTACAAACTCTGTTCCAAAGTCTGTTAGCTCAAACTCTGATAATAATAATTCCGCTGCAAAAGCTAACAAACTTAATAAGGCCAAGGGATCCAAGCAAGTCTGGGTCCTTAAAACTAACAATTAGTGGTCTTTGTGATTGCAGGGCTACAGGAAGAATATCCTAGTCTTGGACAGTGGATGTTCAGGACACATGACTGGAAATAAGGCCCTGCTGTCAGAGTTTGTGGAGAAAGCTGGCCCAAGTGTTTCTTATGGAGATGGCAACATAGGAAGGACTCTGGGATATGGCAACATCAATCTTGGAAATGTCATCATCTCAAATGTAGCTCTTGTTCAAGGGCTAAAACACAATTTACTCTCTGTCAGTCAGATCTGTGACAGAGGATATCATGTTGATTTCTATGAAGAACACAGTGAGATAGTAAGCAAGTCAACAGGCAAGGTGGCAGTGATTGCTCACAGATGGAAATATTTATGAAATCAACTTGCCTACAAACTCTGAAGGAAAAGCAATTTGCTTATCTACAAGAATCTCTGCAGAAGAAAGTTGGAAGTGGCACAAGAAGCTCTCACATCTCAATTTCAACTCCATAAATGAGCTTATAAAGAAAAAGCTTGTGAGAGGACTCCCTGAATCACTACTCACTTCAGATGGTCTATGTGATTCATGTCAAAAGGCCAAGCAGAGAAAGACATCCTTCAAGAGTAAGACTGAATTCTCAATAAAGAAGCCATATCATCTTCTACATGTTGATCTATTTGGACCAGTTAATGTACCATCCATTGCAAGGAAGAAATATGCTCTTGTCATTGTTGATGAGTATACTGGATACACTTGGGTATATTTTCTTCACTCTAAAGATGAAACAGCTTTGCATCTGATGGATCATGTGAAGCAACTGGACCATGGATCTGAAGACAAAGTAAAGATCATTAGAAGTGATAATGGAACTGAGTTCAGAAATTCAACAATGGAAGAGTTCTGCAAAGAAAGAGGTGTAGTGCAACAATTTTCTGCACCTGGAACACCACAGCAAAATGGTGTAGTTGAAAGGAAAAACAGGACTCTAATAGAAGCTGCCAGAACTATGCTTGATGAGGCTACATTACCTACTTATTTCTGGGCAGAAGCTGTTCAAACAGCTTATTTCACTCAAAATGCAACACTGATTAATAAGCATGGCAAGACCCCATATGAGATGGTGTAGAAAAAGAAGCCAAATCTGAAGTACTTTCATGTATTTGGGTGCAAATGCTTTGTATTGAAGACTCATCCAGAACAGCTTACCAAGTTTGATTTAAAAGCTGATGAAGGCATTTTTGTAGGTTATCCTCTGACAACAAAGGCCTTCAGAGTCTATAATCTAAGAACCAAGGTGATCATGGAATCCATACATGTGTCATTTGATGACAAGAGAATTATGGGTTTAGCAGATATGGATGATCATGAAGAACTGCATTTTGAAAATGAAGAAATATTCTCTGATTCGACAAACTCTGATGAACAGTCAAACTCTGACTGTGAGCAAAATACAGCAAACTCTGGTGAAAATTTACAAGTTCATGATGATGAAGCATATGTTGAGGGGGAGCATCAGAATGTTTCAGACTCTACCCAAGACTCAAACTCATCAGAGAATGCTGACTCAAACTTATCAGAGAATACTGATTCAAACTCTGATAGCACAAATTCAGGAGGAGCTACAGAGAAAGATCAACAGAATCAAGAGAGCATGGATCAAGGGGGAGGATCCAATGATGAAAGTAGCCAACTTCCACATGCTAGGAAGTGGACAAAATCTCATACACCTGATTTGATAATTGGAAATCCAGAAGCAGGTGTGCAAACAAGGACAGCTACAGCAAATGAGTGTTTACATCATTGCTTTCGGTCACAAACAGAACCTAAAAAGGTGGAGGAAGCTCTTCAAGATGCTGACTGGATTCAAGCAATGCAAGAAAAGCTAAATGAGTTTGAGAGAAATAAAGTCTGGACCCTAGTACCAAGACCTAAAGATAGATCCATAGTTGGTACAAAATGGGTTTTCAGAAACAAAACTGATAGTGAAGGTGTCATTACAAGGAATAAAGCAAGACTTGTGGAAAAAGGGTATTCACAACAGGAAGGTATTGATTATGATGAGACATTTGCTCCAGTTGCAAGATTGGAGGCAATTAGAATCTTTCTGGCCTATGCTGCTCACAAGAAATTCAAGGTATTCCAGATGGATGTCAAGAGTGCTTTTCTTAATGGGAAACTGGATGAAGAGGTATATGTTGAACAACCTCCAGGATTTGTGGATCCAAAGCATCCAGACTATGTCTACAGATTGGACAAAGCTCTCTATGGACTAAAGCAGGCTCCAAGGGCATGGTATGAAACTCTAGCTCAATTTCTTATTGAAAGTGGATTCACTAGAGGTACCATAGACAAAACCTTGTTTTATTTGAATCATGGTAATGATCTGCTTTTAGTTCAAATCTATGTTGGTGATATCATTTTTGGTTCAACTAATGCTAAACTCTGTCAAAGATTTGCCAAGCTCATGCAGTCTAGGTACCAAATGAGCATGATGGGGGAACTCAGTTATTTTCTGGGTTTACAAGTAAAATAGACTGAAGATGGAATTTTTATCAATCAAGCCAAGTATACCAGAAATCTCTTGAAGAAATTTGGTATGCAAGACAGTTCAGCTGCAACTACTCCTATGGCAACAGCAACCAAGCTAGAAAAAGATACTGGTGCATCAGTGGATATCACAAACTATAGAGGAATGATTGGATCTTTGCTTTATCTGACTGCAAGTAGACCAGACATAATGTATGCCACATGTCTATGTGCAAGATTTCAGGCAGATCCAAGAGAGCCTCATCTGATTGCAGTAAAGAGGATATTCAGATATCTCAAGGGAACCACATCATTGGGATTATGGTATCCTAGAGAATCAGATTTTAGTCTAATTGGATACTCTGATGCAGATTTTGCAGGTTGCAAAATTGACAGGAAAAGCACAAGTGGGAGTTGTCAATTTCTGGGTGGAAGACTTGTTTCTTGGTACAGCAAGAAGCAAAAGTCAATATCAACATCAACAGCAGAGTCAGAGTATATAGCTGCAGGCAGCTGCTGTGCTCAAATTCTTTGGATGAAGAATCAATTGTTGGACTATGGGTTATCCTTTTCTAAAATTCCTATTTATTGTGATAACCAAAGTGCTATTGCTATGACAGGAAACCCAGTTCAACATTCTCTGACAAAGCACATCAGTATAAGATATCATTTTATAAGGGAGCATGTGCTGGAAGGAACCATTGAACTTCACTTTGTTCCCACTGAACAGCAGCTAGCAGACATATTCACCAAACCACTATGTGAAGCAACCTTTACTAGGCTGGTGAATGAGCTAGGAATGATATCAGGAACTGAGTAAACATAATGGTCAGATCTTTCAAGTTTAAATTGTCAAATTACTATATGTATTGCTCACAAATTTGCCATGATATACTCTGATTGTTAAACTCTGATGACATTCTCTGATGACATTCTCTGTTTGTTATACTCTGATTGTCATTCTCTGACGATATTCTCTGATGTTTGTAAACTCTGAATCTTGATAAATGATCTCATTTTATTTCTTTGAGACAAATAACCTGTGAAGATACTATGAAGCATGATTAGAATTAGTAATCAAGAATCTCAGTTAAGTTCTTCAATCTTGATCTCAATTTTGTGCAACTGTATTACACAAGAAGCATGTTAATATCATTGAGACTCTTTTACTTCACATATCTTAATTATAAGTGAGACTGATTAATTTGAATTTTCTCTCATTAAATTAGAGATG
Source organism: Daucus carota subsp. sativus (assembly GCF_001625215.2). Lineage (NCBI taxonomy): Eukaryota > Viridiplantae > Streptophyta > Magnoliopsida > Apiales > Apiaceae > Daucus > Daucus carota. The sequence continues at coordinate 15,803,460 of NC_030382.2, forward strand.
CACAGTGGTTATAAACTCTGATGACTTTATATCTAAGCCAATACACCCCAGATGATAAGCATGGTACTCTTTTGAGATCTTAGATGTCTATATGACAGTGACTGGGAAGACCCAAACATTTGCTGGTATTAAGTAATTGCTAAGATTTTATAATCTATGGTGACCAGTCACAATCTCTGATTACTGGAGAAATACTGATGCAATATTATATTTAAAGGTCGTGCCTCATTTGCACTGAGAAGCGTCCTTATATAAAATATATATATATATATATATATATATATATATATATATATATATATATATATATATATATATATATATAGGGGGTATTTAGTTGCATAATTCTTCATCAGAGTATGTCACTTCTCTATGTCTTGAGAGTTTGAACAGATTATATTTGTCTTCCTTATTCTTAGGAAATTATGAAATTCTTTAGTCTCTGATTTAATATGTTAAATCACACACATTATTTCACAAGCACATTATTGAGCTATGGATTTTATGACAAACTCTGATTTTTGATGAATTTTCTAAACATTATGTCTTATTCTGAGGTACTTAGAAATTTATTTTCTTTGTTTTAAATCTCAGAGTTTAAAATTCGAGGGATTTGATCTTGATTTTTTTTAAAATCTTGTACATCTCAGGAGTTTAAATATTCAGAGAATGTGAAGAGAGTGTTCCAAACGGCTGTATTGTTAGTGGGCTTACATGTAAAACTTTTTAATAGGAGAACGTGTAATCAGCATTTATAACTGCACAAGTTTTACTGCGCTCATGATTACTATTTTCTTTTCCCCATGCCACTAACACTCATCTACCAGTTAAAATCTGACAGGTGTACAGCTGAACAAAAGTCCAAGCGTGTACAGCTAAACAAAATCTGAAGAGTTTATCAAATCAGATTTTATTGCTTGTTATTCACTTATACACTTCATCTTTACTCACACTCTCTCAACAAACTCTTAAGCTTTTCTCTCTGCAACTCAAATCTTCTCTTACACACTTTCTCAAACACCTTTCTTCCTTTACAAACTCTGTTCTAATGGCGACTTCAGCGTTTACTCATGCAGGTGTGGAATTTGTTCCCAACAACCACGCTGCCATTCTTAACACAGCAGATGCTCCAAGGGATTATCATCCAATCCAGCAATTCATGGCACAGAGTGTCCTGGCTACTGCTCTTACCGCTCCTGCCAGACTCTCTGGAAGTCAAATCATCACTTTTTGGAGGACAGGGCAATATGACAATGGTGGTGCAGATGGATCACCATCTATTGTGTTCGAATATGAAGGGGAGGAGTATGCGGTTACTCCAGCTACAGTTCGTCAAGCATTCAACATGCCAGAGAATGCAGCTTACATCACAAATGGAGATACCAATCTCAGTGGCATGATGAATGCTCTGGGCTACAGTGAATCGCTTGATAAATTGGGACAATTAAAGCGTCCAGGACTAAGAAGGGAATGGAGCTTCTTCTTTGACTGTATCACGAGGGCTTTCCAGAAGAAAAGCACCAACTGGGATGCTATACCCATGGATATGCTACAAATTGGGTATTCTCTGATCTACTCTACTAATTTTGATTTTGGTAGATTAGTTCTTAGAAATATTGGTGAAAGAATGCATGAAAATAGACAAGTCATATATTTCTCAAGATTTTGTCAATTACTGTTTAATGCCACTGTTGGTGAGGTGGATTTTGCTGTTGATGATGAGATCAAGCCCTTTAGGCTTCATAAAAGGGTGTTCAAGGACCTCATCTCAAAAGATGAGAAGTATCCAATCCAGAGGCCTCTCCTAATTCCAGCTCCAGTTAGAGCTAGGATGGATTTGCCCCCAGTCCAACAACAACAACCCCAACAACAACAACCTCAACCTTCCAGACCTCTCACAGCAAGCAGATCTTCTGCATCCAAGTCAACAAGGGCTACAAAGTCTGATGCAGCCCCTTCCACTGTGAAGACCAGAACTTCTGTTGCTACACAAGTTCTGAAGACAAAGTCTGATGTGCCAACAAACTCTGATACAGTTCCCACTGTAAACTCTGATACAGTCTCTAAGACTTTAAACACTGAAGCTGCTTCTCCACCAAAGCAGAAAAGAAGGAGACTTTTTGCAGCTTATGACTATGATGATCTGGAACCCTCTCATGCAACAAACTCTGAACCTCCTCAGGCTAGCCCTCAGTCAAGAAAAGTTAGATTTAAAGCAAGGGAAAACAAGCCTAAGAAGGCAAAGGTACCCATTACTGAGATCACTGATTTCACTATTGAGGAAGAGCAAGCACCATCTACTACACTTCCTGATTTTTCTCAAGCTCTGATGGTGCATCCTCTTCAAGCTGTTCCACTCTCTACTGCTACAGCATCTTCTACTTCATCTGAAGTAGATGAGGAAATAATCTGCAAGGAACTAGTTACAACTGAAGCTGGGACAACATTGTCTGATCCTCACACTCCAATCTCTGATCATGGACCCTCCACTCCAATTCCTCATTCTCCATTGAAATTTCCTGAGGGTGCCATAATTCATGATACAGCTCCAGAAAATTACAAGTCAGATGCTGTAATTGCAGACTCTGACAAGGTAGTATTGGAAGCATTGCAGTCACTTGCTAAGGCTAGTGAAGAGACCAGCAAATCAAAATCTGCAGATCAAGAGAATGTTGTTCCAGATCCTGTTGAAGATGATGTTGATCCTGCATCTGATGATGATGAGGATGATGAAAATGAAGATGATGAAAATGAGGATGAAGTCCCCATGTCTCTTCAACAACAGAAGTGGGAGTCTACCAGTCAATACAATGCCAGACTGCAGACTCTGAAGACAAACTCTGAGCCTCTTCCCAGGGATCTTCAGGTTGATCCACCTAATGAAGTATGGGATAAACTCTGGCTGAGTCACCAGCATTCTCTGGAGCCATTAAAGGCTGAAGAATTTCTATCCATGGCAGAGAATAAAATTACAAACTCTGATGTCATGTCAAGCCTCAAAGCCACAGTTCTATATCTGAAGACATTTCATACTGCTCATGCTCAGACATCCAAGTCTGTAAATAGTCTTAGAACAGAGGTAGCAAATTTGGCTGAAACTCAAAACATGGACAAGAAAAGAAACTTACTACCTCTGAAGGAAGATATGAAAAAGCTGGTGTCTGCTCAACAAACTCTGGAGCAAAGGATGACTTCAGTTGAGGCTACCCAATCCACAATGACCAAACAGCTTGAAGCCATCCAATCTTCACTTTCTCTGATAACCTCAGTACTGATTCCTGATGAGGATGATGTCAAAAAGGGGGAGAGAGTAGCACAAGTCAAATGCAAGTCTACTTCTCAAACTCTGAAACGAAAGAAAAATGATGATGATGATGATGTGGATGACTTCACAAAGAACAAGAGATTTCAAGCTGCAACTGGTGGAAGAGTTTCAAACTCTGACAGTGCAAAACAGTCTAAGCAAAGCTCAAAGTCTGCTCCAGCTCCAACACACAATGTCACATCTGGATCAAAGCAAAGACCAGTGGCTGGATCAGATAAACCAATGACTGATGAAGAATATGCTAGACTGATATTTGAACAAGAAAATCCAGAAGCTAAATTGGATTTGGAGTTGATTGCTGCAGAGGAAGCAGAGCTAAAGAAAGAATATGAGCAAGCTATAACCTCAGGCAAAATCCAGAAACCTGCAAAATCAACTGCCAGACCAAAGGAAAAAGGAATAATGATCAAGAAAACTACTATTGCTGATCAGAGTTTACCAATCAAAAAGGTATACTCTGAAGATGAATATACAAGCAAAGGCAAAAGCATAGTAGATGATAGCCTTGAGAAAGGCTGGATTCAGAAGAAGCCTACAACCTCTGACAAAGATCAAGTTGTAAAAGGAAAGAAATCAGAAGCTGCAATCTCTGACAAAGCTCATATTGCAGAATCACAAGAAGAAAAATTAACCTCTAACACAGCTCAAGTTAATGAGGAAGCAAAGAAAGACACAACCTCTGACAAGGCTCAAGTTGTGTTTAAACCAACAACAACCCCATTGCCAGGATTTGCAAAGCCAAGTCTGATGACTGAGATAAATTTCGACAAGGGCTCAATTCAACCAATCTCTCATCGAAAAGCAGGAAGAGATAAAGGAGGATTAGGATCTAAATATGAAAAATTTGATCAGAGTATAGGATCAATGTCAACAGACCCCTCATCTCTCTGTGCACCCAAGACTGGAGCATTGCAAGAAAGAATGGACAAACTTGATTCAGTCCAACTGGTAAAGAATGACAGAGGTGATAACATTCTTATCTACTTTATGTCTGATGGAACAGTGTTTATAGTTATTGAAGCTGATCTCTATGCTAAACACTGGGAGGAATTGAGATATGTTTTGTACATATTTCAAGTGAAGAACAAATCATGTCAGCACATCTCAAATCTGATCAAGGATCAAATCAAGAGAAAGATGGGTATAACTGGAAACAAGAATGCTGGACCTTTTGTTCCAAAGTACTTAAATTACCAAGGACAGCTAGTTGAGATGAAGAAAAATTCAGCAAAATTGGAGACAGTAGCTGGGATCAGAGCTCTTAGTTTCAATGAAGAGTCTGACAAAGGTTACTACATTAGGCTGGACAAGGACATGAAAAGGAATAAGATTTATGATCTTAGAGCTGCCATCTATCAAACTGGAGTTTCAGATCCAGAATTAAGAGAAGTCAAAAGACAGATGACTGCAGCACTTGTAGAAGTTGAAAGGGAACTCCTCAAAGAATACTTAAAGACAGCCAATGGTGTCTATGAAGCTAAGGAGTAAAAGTATCTGTAAGTTTTAAAAGTTTTCTGTTATATAGCTAAACTCTGTTGCATTTGACTTATTTGTTTTGACATCATCAATTATCTGTGAAAGGCATATGTTAAGCCTATTTGTATTTAAGAGGAATCAACTCAACTCTGATAAGAAAGCAAGTAAATAGCAAGTACTGATATCCGGAATCCGTACGAAGAACGTCAAATGATTTATTGAAGATTTTATGTCAGAAGAATTTCAGGATGCTGCTGCAAACCACTGGAAGAAGTTCATTAATATGATCAAGCCTCAGTGTACAAATAATCTTTTGTAGCACGTCCAGAAGATCAGAAGGTATAAACTTTAAATACTTTATTTATTCAGAAGATTCCATATTGTGTCAACAAATGAAGAAGAACTAAGAAGACGAAGAATCGACGAACAAGCCACCGCCTAATTGTTTAATTGACAAGGAATATTTAATTCAGCTAGTTACAGATGAACCAGACAGTACATTTGTGTATCAGCTCATCCGGTTAAATATTCTGAGTCAAGAGAAGGTGGTCGTTTAATCAAGTCGAAGATCATAATTATTTAAAGAAGACTGAAGACTCTGCTGAAGAAGGAAAAGGATAATTAATTATCTAATTAATTATTTCACTTCTCAAAATAATTATATTGGATGTGTAATTTATTTATTAAATTAATTCTATCTCGAATTAATTTAATTTATGAATCTATGCATCTAAAATAATTAAGTAAATATTAATTGGTTAATTAATTAAAGGGAAAATGGATTGTCTACTTGAAATACACAAGGAAAGACAATCTATTTGATTGTCTAGTTGAAAAACAAGAAGGAAAGACAATCTAATTGATTGTCTAAGTGTTAAACTACAAGGAAAGACAATCCAAGGAATTGTCTTGCTAAAACAAGCAAGGTAAGACAATCCATTAGATTGTCTTGCTGTTTTAAGCAAGGTAAGACAATCCAAAGGATTGTCTTACCGCCTGTTGCACTCTCACAACACGGCAAGACAATCTCCTAGATTGTCTTACCGCATTTATCCCCCTCCTTGACACGGGAAGACAATCTCTGAGATTGTCTTACCGATTGTTGCATTGTCTTGCCTTGGTAGCTTGCAAGACAATCCTTGTGATTGTCTTGCCGATTGTAGAACAGTAAGACAATCTCCCAGATTGTCTTACCGCACTTCTCAATTGTCTTACCGACCCCTAGATTGTCTTGCCCACGGATTTCATTGTCTTACTAGTTGTAGACAATTAATTTAATTGTCTTACAAGGTCTAAAATAGCAAGACAAAGTGCCAAATTGTCTTAGCAAGCTAGGGATTGTCTTTGCCACCATTGTCTTACTAGTTCAAGGGTTTTGCCTATAAATATGGCTCTCCCTCATTCATTTCTTGTTGTTCAAAGTGCTTGTAAGCTTTCAAGTTGTGCTAAACTTGCTATTCGTTAAATCCACAGTTTACTGTGCTTTGATCATTTGGTTGTTTTGTTCCGCTGAGTTAGAATACTTTCTGTCAAATTTATTCTACGAACTAGTGGACATTAAAACGAACCATATTAATTATATAACGACTTAAAACATTGTTATATTAATTAATCTTAATCTGATTAACAAGTTACATTCCAATCAGATTTATTCCGCCGTGATTATTTTGTGACGATTGTATTCAACCCCCCCCTCTACAATCGTATCTGGACCTAACAATTGGCATCAGAGCGGTTGATACCATTTTACCGTATCAGATCCTATACAAACTCTGTAACGTCCAAATATTTTTTATTCGAATTAATTTTATTCCAAAAATTAATTTTGATTAAAAATATTTTTCTTTCAAAAATCCAAATCTCTTCCAAACACTATTCACATTAAATCCAAATATTTTTTAATTCGAATTAATTTTTTTTTTAAAATTAATTTTGATTTAAAATATTTTTCTTTCAAAAATCCATTTCTCATCCAAACACTATTCACTTTAAATCCTTAAAAATGAGTACCCAAAAGATCAGTAGCATTAAAATCCCACCGTTCAGCCAAGAACACTTTGGCCTATGGAAAAGGCACATGTTCCTATTCCTCCGAACAGCGAACAGAAAATACATCGGGATTTTGGACAAAGGTGTTACTACTCCGATGAATGTCATATTAGCACACGAAGAGGATGGTGTGTTAATACCTCATCAGGTCATTCCGAAAGAACTTTCTGAGTACACAGATGAAGAGAGTGAACAGATGAACTTAGATGACGCTCTTCAACTAATTTTGGTTGAATCTCTAAATCCAGTGATGTACAATGCTGTTGTAAATTGTACGAACGCCAAGCAAATCTGGGATACATTAGAGATTATCAATGAAGGCTCAGAGGAAGTTAGGGAAAACAAGAAAGAGATACTGATGGCTCAGTATGAACAATTTGGTTCCAATCCCGGAGAAGGGATTTCAGAAGTGTTTATCAGACTTAATAATTTGATAAATAATTTAAATCTGAATGGGAAATTCTATGACAAGAAAGAGGTCAACATGAAGTTTCTTTTAACACTTCCCGAACATCTGGAACACAGAATCACTGCCATCAGGGAAAGCAGAGACCTGAATGAGATTTCTCTGGAAAGACTCTACGGAGTTTTGAAAACTTATGAACTGGAGCAAGTTCAGAGTAAACAGAGATATGGCTGGGGTAAAACACAGAACCATTCGAGAGCTCTAGTTGTTGAGTCACCTGCACCGGAAGAAAAGAAGGATGTTGTTGTTCCTTCTAAAACCACTCAGGAATTTGTTGTACCTGAGATGGGTCAGACTGCCTCTTCCAGTGGTGACGAAGAGTTCTATACAATGGAAGAGCTAGAACAGTTAGAAGATCAATCTCTATCACTGTTTGCCAAGAAATTTGGAAACATGAGATTCAAGAAGAACCCCTCCTACAAGTACAAACCTACTGTGAACAGGTTTTCAGAAAGGAGGTTATTCATCTTCTACGAGCAAAGGAGGATACAAGACTGGGATGGTCGATAGAAGCAAGTTCAAATGCTTCAACTGTGGTGAACCGGGACACTTTGCAACTGAATGCAAACAACCCAAGGTTCAAGGAAAGAGAAAGGATTCGTACGACGAGCTGAAGCAGAAGTATGATGCACTAGTGAGAAAGCATCAGGGTACTTCTGGAAGTCAAAGTTTCAAGAGCAAGTCTTATCTGGCAGAAGGGAAAAGCTGGGATGATACAGACAGTGATGAAGAAGAGCAGATAGGGAATGTTGCTCTCATGGCTAATGCTGGATCATCTTCACCTCCTCCTGCTGGAAGCTTTCAGGTAGATCCTACATGCCCTAAACTTTTTATGCAATTAGGACTTGAAAGAGATGATGCTATTAAAAAGATGAAAGCTGCCAATCTTAAAATTGATACTTTAGTCTTAGAAATTCATGCTTATAAGATGAATGAGATGAAAGTATTAAAACCTAAAATAGAACAATTGACTATGGATTTAGGATTACAATGTGCTAAAGTCAAAGTTCTAGAGAAAGGTGAGATTGCTTTAAGACTTCAGCTAGACGAAGAGAAAGTGAAATGTAAAGCCTTTAAGGATGCCTCCATGATAGTCAAAGAACTTAATGATAAACAAGAGATCAAGAGAACTGTTGGAATAGGTTTTGACTATAACAAATCTGTAGGTAAGGCTAGTAACATTACTCCTTTTAAGAAGAGTGCTGAGGAGAGAGGGATTCCTTTTGTTTTGAAAGATTCCCCTAAACCTTTGTTTAAAACCTCAGAAGCTGAACCTCTTTTAGAGACTCCTGTTGTCATTAGATATGAACTCAAACAGGAAGACCTTAAATTGAAAGAGAGTAATGAGAAGAGAGATGAGATCCTGACATCACTGAAACCAATCAAAGTGAAAGGCAATGTTAGGTTGCCTAAAGCTGGTTTAGGTGTCAACTCTGAGAGAACTAAATTCAACAAGCCTAATAATTTTGTGAATAGTAAGAACAAGAACAATAGATGTCATTCTACTGGAAACTTTAAATCTGATAACAAGGTTAGAGTAGAATCTATTGATGTTCCTACTACTATGACTGATACTCCTGTTGTTTCTGCTTTTGATGCATGTCATAAATCTTGTAGTGTTGATAATTGTATGACTTGTGCTTTCAATTTGATGTCTGCTTATTTTAAAAATTTGCATGCTAAAAATGAAAACACATCACCTAGACAACACACAAACAACAAGCATGCTAGATCAAAGACTGCTAGTCCTACTCGTGTTAGGAAGGAGACTTATGTTCCGAAGCCTAAAACCAAGGTTTATAAGGCTGTTGTTAAGGAAGTAAGTTCAGTCAAATCGGAACCAAGTATCAGTCCAAGAGGCTCTGTTGTTACACCTGATAGAAATCAGTTCTTTAAGTTTGCTGGACCCAATCAAGTGTGGGTCCCAAAGAATGTTTAATCAAGTTGTCTTTTGCAGGGTGCCAGTGGAATTGTTCGTGTTACCTGGGTGCTTGACAGTGGAGCGTCAATGCACATGACTGGCAATAAATCCCTGCTGGAAGACATAAGAGAAGGAGCTGGCCCTACAGTCAGTTTTGCTGATAATAGCAAAGGTCGTACTGTGGGATATGGCAAGTACAAAATTGGGAGAATCATCATAGAGGATGTTGCTTTAGTTGAAGGACTTCAACATAATCTCCTTAGTGTCAGTCAGTTTTGTGACAAAGGATATTATGTTCACTTTGAAAAGGAGATATGTATCATCAAACATATCAAGGATAAGCGTCCTTCACTATGTGGCGTAAGGAAAGGCAATATATACGTAGCTGATTTGTCTTCAGGACCAGGAAATGAAGTTCACTGTTTCTATGCTAAAGCGTCTGCTGAAGATAGTTGGTTATGGCATAAGAAACTCTCACACCTCAACTTCAAAACCATGAACTCTCTAGTCAAGAGAGATCTAGTGAGAGGTTTGCCTTCCCTGGAATTCTCATCTGATGATCTGTGTGAAGCTTGTCAGAAAGGAAAAGCGAAGAGAGCATCTCACAAAGGCAAGACCATCAATACCATTACAGATCCACTTCATTTATTGCATATGGATTTGTTTGGCCCTGTGAATGTTGCATCCATTGATGGAGGAAGATATGCCTTGGTTATTGTGGATGACTTCTCGAAATTTACTTGGGTTTACTTCCTTGCTTCTAAGGATGAAACCCCGTTGACAGTGATTGATCATATAAAGTTAGTTGAATTGGATAAAGGTGTGCCAGTCAAAGCTGTAAGGTCAGACAATGGCACAGAATTCAAGAATCAAACTCTAATCAACTTTTACTCTGAAAAGGGAATTAGAAGGCAGTATTCAGCACCAAGGACTCCTCAGCAGAATGGAGTCGTCGAAAGAAAGAATCGTACATTGATTGAAGCTGCAAGGACAATGATTGCTGAAGCAAAGCTTCCTCTGTACTTTTGGGCTGAAGCTGTGTCTACTGCCTGCTATACCCAGAATAGAACTTTGATCAACAAGGATCATATGAAAACTCCATTTCATCTGTATAACAACAAGAAACCTTATGTCAAACATCTTCATGTCTTTGGAGCCAAGTGTTATGTTCTCAAGGATGGTGAAGAGAACTTGAACAAGTTTGAACCAAAGGCATCTGAAGCAATTTTTGTTGGTTATACTAATAATGCTTATAGAGTTTTTGTAATTGATACTCTGTCAGTGAAAGTTAGTGTCAATGTAACATTTGATGACACTAAACTACCAAGTTTACAATCTGCTGATCCATCTGAGTCTCTGAAGTTTGACAACTATCCAGATTCTGATTCAGATGATGATGTGCCACCTGAGGTTGCAACAGGTGATGTCATCAATAATGATAATGATCCAGGCAATGGTGGAGGAAATGGCAATAATGCTGGAGATTCCACTGATGCTAGTGGTGGATCATCAAGTCAACCTGGCAACAACTCAGGGGGAGCTGGTGGATCAACTAGTCATACACATCAGTTTACTGACAATACAGCTGAATCATCTAGGACACAACTTCCAAGGGAAAGGATTTGGAGCAGAGATCATCCCTTTGATCTTATAATTGGTGATCCTGATGTTGGTGTAAGGACTAGAAGTGCTACGACAAATGAATGTCTATTCTCTGGTTTTCTATCACAATTAGAACCAAAGAAAATAGATGAAGCACTTGCTGATCCTGATTGGGTTCTTGCCATGCAAGAAGAACTCAATCAATTTGAGAGACAAGAAGTCTGGGCCCTGGTTCCAAGGCCAAAAGGAAAGTCTACAATTGGAGCTAGATGGGTCTTCCGTAACAAGTTAGATGGTGATGGCATTGTTGTAAGAAACAAAGCCAGACTGGTCGCAAAGGGTTATTCTCAAGAAGAAGGAATTGATTACGATGAAACCTATGCTCCAGTTGCTCGTCTTGAAGCCATCAGAATATTCCTTGCATTTGCTGCACACTCCAACTTCAAAGTTTATCAGATGGATGTGAAAAGTGCATTTCTGAATGGAAAGCTGGAAGAAGAAGTATATCTGGAACAGCCCCCTGGCTTTGAAAATCCAGAATTTGCTGATTTTGTTTACTTCTTATTCAAAGCTGTCTATGGGCTCAAGCAGTCACCAAGGACATGGTATGACACTCTCTCTGAGTTTTTAATTGAAAACAATTTCACTAGAGGTGTCATAGACAAAACTCTCTTTTACAAATTGCATGATAATAATATGATATTTGTTCAAATATATGTTGATGATATTATATTTGGTTCTACTAACGATAACTTGTGCAAGAGGTTTGCTAAGTTGATGCAGAGTAATTATGAAATGAGTATGATGGGTGAGCTATCCTACTTTCTTGGTCTTCAAGTAAGCCAAAAGGAAGATGGCATCTTCATTTGCCAGTCAAAGTATGTCAGAGATCTTCTGCGAAAGTACAATCTAGAAGACTCTTCTCCGGCAAAGACACCCATGGCCACTGCCACAAAGCTTGACCAGGATAAATCTGGTAAGAAAGTTGATATCTCAAGCTATCGAGGTATGATTGGCTCCTTACTCTATCTCACTGCTAGTAGACCAGATATTATGTTTGCAACATGTTTGTGTGCTAGGTTCCAAGCTGATCCTAAAGAATCACATCTTATAGCTGTCAAAAGAATCTTTAGATATCTTAAGGGTACACCTGGTTTAGGTATTTGGTACCCTAAGAATACTGGTTTTGACTTAACCGGCTATACAGATTCTGATTATGCAGGATGCAGGATTGATAGGAAAAGTACGTCTGGAAGCTGTCAATTTCTAGGACGTCGGTTGGTTTCCTGGTACAGCAAGAAGCAGCATTCAGTGTCTACTTCTACTGCTGAAGCTGAGTATATAGCTGCTGGAAGCTGCTGTGCTCAGATACTGTGGATCAGAAACCAACTGAATGATTATGGTATTTCTGTCGACAAAATTCCAATATTTTGTGACAACACAAGTGCCATAGCCATTTCCAACAATCCGGTTCAACATTCCAGAACCAAGCACATAGATATCAGGTATCATTTTATTCGAGAACATGTCATGAATGGTACGGTGGTGTTACATTTTGTGCCCACGGCTGATCAAATCGCTGACATCTTCACTAAACCACTTGATGAATCCACTTTCTCTAAGTTGGTTTGTGAGCTAGGGATGTTAAATATGACATGATTTTCTTTGTATATATTTTTAATATACTTTATATGTTTTTATATAATTTTGTGAATTTTCTGTGTATTTATAGGTATTTTATTAAATTTTATATGATTGTCTGTATATTATTTGATAATTATCTGTGTAATTATGCATGTCTATATATTTATCTGTAATTTTCTAAATGCCTGCTTACTCCCCTGTATTATTCTCTAAGCATTTAGATAATTGTTTGTATTTATTTTGTATTTTTCAAAATTAATTAAGCATAAATATTTGAATTTAAGTTAATTCATTTTTATGAATTAAAGTTAAGTTCATAAGTATTTATATTTAATTAAAGTTGAATTTTACAAAATATATGTGTAATATTTAATATTGTTTTTATTTTAGATTTTTGATTTAATGTGCAAAACATTTTATCTCAAAAATAAATCAAAAATCACCTTTTATCTTTATTTTTCGTTTGTTTTTGTTAAGAAAAACTCGGCAAGACAATTGTTCTAATTGTCTTACCGAATTTGTTTTTTTTTCTTTTCTGTTATTTTCGTGCGGCAAGACAATCCATACGATTGTCTTACCGATTTTCTATTTGTTTTTTTTTTTTTTTGCTGAGTGTTTAACTCGGCAAGACAATCAAATTGATTGTCTTACCGAGTTCTGTGGCTTCTCTTATAAGCTACTCTTGGCAAGACAATCTTTACGATTGTCTTACCGAGACTTTGACTCCCCTCTCTTCAGTTTCTCGGCAAGACAATCCATACGATTGTCTTACCGAGATTTGAAACCATAAGACAATCGCCCCGTTTGTCTTTCTCACCTCCATTTTCATCCTCTTCACCAAACACACTCGCACACACCTTCTCCTACTCGGTTTTTCAAGTTTTTGACTTAAAATTTGCTGGTTCCTTCGAGTTTTTCAAGTTTTGTGGTTAAAAACTTGCTGGTTTGGATCTTTAGTCCATTTTGAACCGAAGTGCTGCCGGATTTTCGCCGGATTTTCTTGAATCGATTTCGTGGAGTTCGAACTGTATTTGTGGATTAACGAACTTGCGATTCATCTGCTTTGTGTTACTTTCGACTGGTTGTATTTCGAAAGGAGGAAGTGAATCGAAACCCTTGAATTTGATTTGTGTGGATTTCGAAATTAGGGTTCTTGATTGTATAATTTGGGGATTTTCGAATTTGGTGGATTTTGTGGAGATATTTGAACTGATTTTGAAGTTTTGGTTCAAGTTGGATTGAATTTTCACACGTTAAATTAATTAAATTTTAATTCGAGATTAAATCAATATTTCGAATTATTAATTAATTAATTAATTGTTAATTAATTATCAAGTGAAATTTGCGAGAAATTTGAGAAGTATCGTTTAATTTGATAAATTCTCGCTTAATTCATTTCATAATTATACAAATGGCTGGAAAATTTGTAATCCAAGAGACCAATTACAATGCCTATCTGGATCCTGAGGTTTTCCCGAGCCGGTTCAAGCACTGGGTGAGATTTCTGAATGAACAATGTATCGCCAGTACTGCCCTCACCGCATCTGCAGAGTTACAGATACAGCCTCTCTACGACTTCTACTCAACAGCGCTGAATTCCACACTGCTAGAAGAGTACAGGATGATCGGAGATATAAGGCTTGGTGATGTGAACGGCCGAAGGAGTATTTTGATTACATCTGATGATGTTAATCGTGTTTTGGGTTTTCCTAGGGGGAACTTTGCTGAAGTTCCTGAAGAACCAGAGTTGGTACAGTTCTTTCAGACCATACAGTACCAAGGAGATATCAATCTACCCAAGATGTCTAAGGGTCATTTGAAGCCTGAGTGGGAGATTTTCTTTGACACCCTGGCTAAGGTGTTCTCTCCTACAGATCGCAGAAACTTCCACAACATCTCCAACATCCTTCAGGTTTTTGGACTTTGCATTGCTTATAATCGTCCAATTGATTTTGGCAAGATAATTCTGAAGGAAATTCTGAGGAAAATGGGACCACTGATGAGTCGATCAGTGGAGAACAATGATAAAGTTGAATGCTTCTACCCTCGGTTTCTTATGCTGCTTTTGAATGACAAGATGACGGAAGCTGATAAGAACTTCTACTTCAACAGTGAACGAGCTTTGGTCAAGAAGGCCAGTACTAAGTTGGTGAATAAGCTCGCTAAATCTAAGAAGCACCTTTCTGTTCCACTTGTAGTCACTCCATTCATGTCAGAGATGTTCAACGCTCCGTTGGCACCTCTTCAGTTTAATGGGCTCAACCTGAACCCCTGCAACAACAACAACCTCACCAGCAACAACAACAACCCCTGCAACAGTTATTTCAACCACAACAACAACACTCTCCTCAACCATCACCTCAACAATCACCTCAACAATCACCTACTCAATCACCTATCCACCACCAACAAGAATTCCCTTCAGTTGAAGATGAGCCTCTACAATACAACTTCTTTGAAAATCATCCATCTTCATCTGAACCTATAATACCCCTCACTCAAACACAATACTCTCCACAAACACAATCAACCTCACAACCACTACCATCAGAATCTGCTATCAACCCTGGACTTCAGGAATTCAGAGATAACTTACAGGTAGCTCAGGTACTTACTGACTTCTCATCTAACTTTAATGTTGATATATCTGATTATGGTTGTAACTTTGATTTGTTTTGTCAGCCTGCCAGCAATGAACCTGACAACACACAGGTTCATATCCCCGCTGATGTTTCTTTGCAACAAACACTCTCTTCTCCAAACACAACAAACATCACTACTACGAAACCTGTTCGTAAAGTAGCCCGGAAAAGGAGTGGGAGTGCTTTTGTGTCTGAACCCGCAGCTCTGTCTTCTCTAAAGAAGCAAAGGGTGGAAACCTCTAAGACAACTGCAGCCTCATCCTCGCCTTCCCAAAAGGGCTTGGACACTGATATGGCAATACAGTCTCTGGATTCATTCTCTCAACAGAGTGAACCCATTGAAGTTGACCGTCCAGCCACGGTAATCTGTACAGAGTCAAGCACTGATCTAGCACTCACGCTAGTGCAAAATCAAGCCAATACACAGGTTACTACACTTTCTGAGAGCACAGTTTTTCAAAACCAATTTACTATGTATGAAAAATTTGCTGATCATTCTTTCTTTAATGATCAGGAGCTGCTTGGCAATGTGCAAGTACATCTGCCGTCAATGGCATCCGGAGGACAATTTGTTCCTCCACTACCTTTGAACCCATCTCAGGGAACATTGGTAGTATATACAGGTACATCTGGAGCTATGAGTGAATCGAGTGATGAAAGGCAAACACCGAGCGATACACATGCACGAGAGGCTAGTGAAACAGCTTTGAGTGTACGTGAGGTGAGTGCACACACTGACACAGCTCTTTTTGAGGAACAGATTGCAAGGTTACAAGTTGAACTTGCAAGAATAATTGCTGAGAATGAAAGGTTGAAAGGTGCACAACTGGTCACCTTAGAGAAGAAAGTAGAGGAGGAGACATCCAGTACTTACAGGGATGAGCTTAGAGCTGATATCCAGAGTTTAACTGTCGAGATGAGATCCAACCATGAGCTCTATATGTCTAAATTTGATGAGATCGACAATAAACTGGATCAACTTCTCAGTAACTCCAAGTCTGATGATCCAACCTCCAGAGAGGATCCCTCAACTAAGGGGGAGAATAGAGGCAAGGGAGGAGAAGACAAAGGAAACAGCTCCAATCAAAGCAACAAAGGGAACACTAACACCAATACTTCTGATTCTGCACCTGGCAGAGAAACTGAAAAGTCTAAAGGCAAGCAACCCATGCATCAACAGGAAGACAATTATGATGCCTTTCCTAAGGAAATGGATGATGATGATGTGTTTGATGCCACTTACTGTCAGAATCAAGAAGATGGTGTATTTGATGAAGCTTATCTGTTCCAGACAGAAGAGGAAGCTGTAGATCTTGAACATGAAGAGTTGGTGAGAAAGTTCAAGATGGAAAATGAAGCTAGGAAGCGAAAGCTCAGGGACTTTCAGAAGCTCCTAGAAGACAAGCTGATTACTGAAGAAGAAATCAAGAAGGAAAAGCAGAAAATCTATGATGCTGCCTGTGTGCAGAAGAATCTTGATATTAAGCACAAAGTTGGTAAGAGTTGGGACATTGCACGGAGAATCATCAATGGACCTCAAAGGGAACCCTTCGACGACAAGAAGTTCATGTCTTTGATCTATGATCTAAGGGAGGTAAACCCTGATGAGGATTTATTTATGCATGCCCTATCTCTTGAACTGTGGTACATTACAGTTGCTGTCAGGAACTTGCTAGATGAATGGGAGCTTATCATTTATACCAGGAGGAACGGGACATTCAGACTCTCAGTTGAATTCTTAAAGTCTTTTAAAGTAACTGAGCTCTGGGTGCTTCGTAACAAAGTTAAAAGAAGCTCTAACTTGAATGAACTCCTTCGAGACAAGCTGATGGAACATGCTGAATTCAATAGTCCTCAGATTGTCAAGAAACCTTATTGTTTGAAGTTCATCAATGACGACGTCATAAATACTGTGTATTTGAATGATGAAGCATTCCCAAAGTATCCTGTGAACCAACTGATTCTTGCATCTACTCTCCTACGAACCAAGGGATTCGCTTCGAAAGAAAAGGCTGATGCTGATAATGTAATAGATGACTACTGTCTTCGGAATGGTATTTCTAAATACACAAGGAAGATGAAGCAAGTCACAAAGACTCAGCCTGCTGACTTTCAGGAGGACCCGGTGGATTTGGAAGTAATGCACCAACTGGCTCTGGCTAACGAAAGGAAGAAACGTGGTGAAGCCACTACTGCAGAAAAGCCATCCAGGGAAGAACCTTCAACTCCTATTCTTCACAGTTCTGATTCTGAAGAAGGAGAAGTTGATCTATAGATTATAGGGTATTGTAATATATGTTCCAAAGGAACACCCCTTTTGTAATCTATCTTTAATGTTTGAATCTGGTGAATGTTTAATGAATACCAGAAACTTTTGCTATTTATCTTTCAAATGTTTAATCCTTTGTCTTATCAGTTAGTTGAGTTATCCTCTCGATAATTTGCATGTTATGTTAACAAACAAATAGGGGGAGATTGAAAGGCATATGTTAAGCCTATTTGTATTTAAGAGGAATCAACTCAACTCTGATAAGAAAGCAAGTAAATAGCAAGTACTGATATCCGGAATCCGTACGAAGAACGTCAAATGATTTATTGAAGATTTTATGTCAGAAGAATTTCAGGATGCTGCTGCAAACCACTGGAAGAAGTTCATTAATATGATCAAGCCTCAGTGTACAAATAATCTTTTGTAGCACGTCCAGAAGATCAGAAGGTATAAAGTTTAAATACTTTATTTATTCAGAAGATTCCATATTGTGTCAACAAATGAAGAAGAACTAAGAAGACGAAGAATCGACGAACAAGCCACCGCCTAATTGTTTAATTGACAAGGAATATTTAATTCAGCTAGTTACAGATGAACCAGACAGTACATTTGTGTATCAGCTCATCCGGTTAAATATTCTGAGTCAAGAGAAGGTGGTCGTTCAATCAAGTCGAAGATCATAATTATTTAAAGAAGACTGAAGACTCTGCTGAAGAAGGAAAAGGATAATTAATTATCTAATTAATTATTTCACTTCTCAAAATAATTATATTGGATGTGTAATTTATTTATTAAATTAATTCTATCTCGAATTAATTTAATTTATGAATCTATGCATCTAAAATAATTAAGTGAATATTAATTGGTTAATTAATTAAAGGGAAAATGGATTGTCTACTTGAAATACACAAGGAAAGACAATCTATTTGATTGTCTAGTTGAAAAACAAGAAGGAAAGACAATCTAATTGATTGTCTAAGTGTTAAACTACAAGGAAAGACAATCCAAGGCATTGTCTTGCTAAAACAAGCAAGGTAAGACAATCCATTAGATTGTCTTGCTGTTTTAAGCAAGGTAAGACAATCCAAAGGATTGTCTTACCGCCTGTTGCACTCTCACAACACGGCAAGACAATCTCCTAGATTGTCTTACCGCATTTATCCCCCTCCTTGACACGGGAAGACAATCTCTGAGATTGTCTTACCGATTGTTGCATTGTCTTGCCTTGGTAGCTTGCAAGACAATCCTTGTGATTGTCTTGCCGATTGTAGAACAGTAAGACAATCTCCCAGATTGTCTTACCGCACTTCTCAATTGTCTTACCGACCCCTAAATTGTCTTGCCCACGGATTTCATTGTCTTACTAGTTGTAGACAATTAATTTAATTGTCTTATAAGGTCTAAAATAGCAAGACAAAGTGCCAAATTGTCTTAGCAAGCTAGGGATTGTCTTTGCCACCATTGTCTTACTAGTTCAAGGGTTTTGCCTATAAATATGGCTCTCCCTCATTCATTTCTTGTTGTTCAAAGTGCTTGTAAGCTTTCAAGTTGTGCTAAACTTGTTATTCGTTAAATCCACAGTTTACTGTGCTTTGATCATTTGGTTGTTTTGTTCCGCTGAGTTAGAATACTTTCTGTCAAATTTATTCTACGAACTAGTGGACATTAAAACGAACCATATTAATTATATAACGACTTAAAACATTGTTATATTAATTAATCTTAATCTGATTAACAAGTTACATTCCAATCAGATTTATTCCGCCGCGATTATTTTGTGACGATTGTATTCAACCCCCCCCCCCCCTTCTACAATCGTATCTGGACCTAACAATCTGTTAACTTGCACATAACATATTTATGCACAAGTTGGGGGAGATTGTTAGATATAATTGATGATTACTAATGTTCTTAAAGTTTGTTTTAGAACAGGAGTGATCAGAGTTTAAGCTGGAAGCTGATCAGAGTTTAATAAAGTCTGATCAGAGTTTACATAGTCAAGACTCATCAGAGTTTACACGTGGAAAGAGCTCAGAAGCGGATATACTTCAAGGAAGGATAGAAGCGGAGGAGTGATTTGCTGACTATGGAAACCAAACAGAAAACAGTAGCAATCTTTGATTGATAGAATACATAGCTGATTTATAGGATATCAAATCAGAGATTGATTTTGTAACTGTGTATATATAGACACAGATTAGGGTTACTCTATACGAGTTGAGTTATCGAGTATATTTTACAGAACCCTGGCAGCTCTTAGTGATAATATATAAATCACTGAGAGAGTTTTTGTAACCGATTAAGCTTTGTGAATAAGAGTTTACTTCTTTCAATCTCTTATATTGTCATACTGTGTTATTGATTGTGTTCACTATATTAACTTATATAATGAGTTTATGGGACCTAACAATATATATATAAGAATGGAGGTTTTAGAGAAGAAGTATTTGTAGAGAGTGTTTGTAGATGAAAAGAGAGAGTGTATACTTCAAAATCTCAGCACTTCTATGGCTTTTAGCTTGAGAAAAATGAGTGGGGGTGGGGGTTTATTTATAGGAGGGGTTAGGTAGAATGGAGGGTTTAGATTAAATGTAAGTGTATGGTGAGATTGAGAGAGATGTGGCCAATTGTGAGCCAAGTTTGTTGAATGGTGGGGAATTTAAGCATGTGCCACTATTCTCATCAGATTTGAATATATATTAAACAATAGAAACGCTTCGGTTTTGCGATTAAATGCGTATCACGTATCGTTTAATAAATATGATGAATTTCCGAAAGTCTTCAATAAATTCAACCAAAAATATGATAAATCTCCAAATATTGGAAAATGAAATTCTGTGAAGTTTGGTGATTTTTGGTCAACTCTAGCTTGGTCAAACGCTCACTCGAAGTTCGAGACGATAGATAGAAAAACGCTACGAAATGAAAGTTCTCGAAAAATTACAAAACTTTTACCTAACATGCCTATATATATAAAAATGACATCCCCAAAGTTTCAAGTCATTCTAGCAAGTGGAAGTATTTTATCCGGATTTAAAACGATAAAAACCGCTTTTCGGAATACGATAAAATACTAAAATTGTTTTGACGATTTGTAAAAGGATTTAGACAAAAGTTTTGACTTGAATAAATACTATAAATATATTCCCTCAAAGATAAAATAGTTTGGAGTGTTGGGAAGTATATTTGAGTATTTAAATTAATTTCCTTCGAAAAATAAGGAAATATATGAAAACCGGAAAAATTAGTATTTGGTCAAAACGAGTAGACCCTTGACTGATTTTTGAAACCAAAATACTTAGAATATTGAGATTCATGATATGTCATGAGTTTGATAATTTTTAGAAAGTATTCTAAGTATTAAAATATTTTTCTCCGAAAAAATAGGTAATTTGAGAGACCGAGGAGAAAATATTTCACAAGTTTATAAAAACTGATATTAATATTTGCAAGGCCAAATATTAATGAGATGAAGGAGTAAATCTTTCTTTTTGAAAGAAAATGTTTTTAGGAGAGAAATATTTATTTTAAAGTTAATTTATCCCGGAAAATAAGAAATTGATAAAATAGGGAATAAATTACTTTAAATACTAGATTTTGAAAATAATGTTACATGAAGCTTTTAAAGAATATCAACATGTGAAAATCCTTTTCCCATCTTCATGTCAATTTGATTTTGCAATAGTAAGAGAGAGAAAATCGTAGAATGGCGATATTCCTCAGCATGTTTATTGCATAGAAACTCTTTTGAAAATATTTTGACACATAAATCATTTTTCAAATCATCACTTGCTAAAATTAACCTTTCACTTAGAAATAATCATTTAAATTAAATGTCCTATTGGGAGGATCTAGGTGATTTAAATTTTACGTTTATTTAATAAATACCAAAATAAATCAATATCGAAGATATCCTTTCACATTTCAACTCCAGCTTTGTTAAGAATCTTACGAAAATCAAACCATAAGTTTGTCAACTTCAACGACACTTGCTCCATTTTAAAATAATCCGAACACACAACATTAGATTCCAATGAAGTGCCACATTCTGCAACTTTCATCCAACGATTAAGCACAAGACTTCTTGGAAATTTTGTGACACCAATTTGCTTCAAGCCGCAAAAAGCATGCCTACAAACAATTCCACACATAACAAATTGTTTGCATGAACATAAGGCATGTGATCTGCTAACAGATACCTGCAGAATCAATATTACTAACAATATTAGAATAATAAATCAGAAAATACATCAACCATATACTAATTAGGTTTTCACAAAATACAACAGAGAGCAAAATACAACATAGAGCAATATACTAATAAATCATAAAATACAACAAATAATAAAAAACAAATGTGAAGAGAGGAAAATCACTGACCACCAGAGATGAACCACTAATATATATTCGGTTTTTCTATGGTGTGCCCATGGGCACATGCTAAGCGCGGAAAATTTTGTGCTTGGATCATTTTGATTGGCTTTTATCTCATGATAATGGTGGACCCCCCTGCAAATACACCAACCACACCAATCAAAATCTCCCAAATACAAAAATTTCCGCGCTTAGCATGTGCCCATGGGCACACACTAGCCAAACCGATATATATTTAGGGTATCACTAATATAAAATAAAGATATCACTAAAATACTGCAAATATAACTACCTCAGTATACCATTGTCTACTGCATTCAATAATACGAATATAGCTATTTCTTACATATTTCTTACAAATTTGTTCAATTCCTTACAAATTAAACTACTATATATATCATAATAACTACATCAAATCCTACTCTGTATAAACAACTTTAAAGATGAATAAAATGTTGTTAAAAGCCAGCAATAACTAAAGTAGTAATCTCAGCTTATCATCATCAAAGAATTGTTACAACTCACAACACACCTACTAATATTTCTTAAACTCACATCACAGCTACTAGTATTTATTCAGAAATAAAAATTGACCATATGCTAAACTTATCATCAACTTCAACCAAAATCAGTACAATAAGAAATATATATATCACAATTACAAGAATAAATTTACTACTCTAAGAAAGAAAAACACATACCTTAAGAAGTTTATCTTTAACTTTGACATCCTTTATTTCAAATTGAGTTACTCCATCAAATTCTTCACTCATTCTCTTAATCTGCATCCAAGCAAGATGCCAAAATCTCTTCTTGGACTTTGTAAAAAAATTGAACGTGTAAATAGATCTGCCGCATCATCTTCAATAAACCATCTTGACAACATATTTGGCTTGCTTGAGTTAGACTCGTGGTCTAACCGTTCTGTTTTATTCCGTCGCCTATGCATTGCACTCTCAAAACGTATCCAAAACTCACATAAGGTATCACCTTGCTTGTTAAACTGTGAAAAGGAAAAAATTTCACTTTCGGACCTTGAAGTTGTCCTCATCAAACCAAACATAGAACTGTCCCTGAAATAGGAACGAATCCACGACTTCCTTATCTCATACATATCTGATAACCATTTGTTATCTTCCAATTTAAACTCTTCTATAACTGCTTTCCATCCACTCTTAAACTCATCAATTTCCAAATTTGACGACCATATGTAAGTTTTCATTTTCTCCATAAAGTCTGTTTCCTTACACAAACGATTGCCAAGCTGCAATCAAATGAAAGATTACATAAATATATGACAGTAAGATAAAAATACTAGGAAACAAATTCCACAAAACAACTAAAAAAATACCTTAATAGGAAATTTCTCCATGATATGCCACATACAAAGGCGATGCTTGCTAGGAACCAATCCATTCTCACCAGAAAATGAAGCCAGCACAGATACCTTCATTGCAGGGCACTGGTTAGTTATAAAGATAACTGGATTGCGTCCCATTGCCTTGACAAATTGTTTAAAAAACCCAGTTATAATGAGAAACATCGTCTTTCGATAATAAACAAGCAGCAAAGATGACACGTCTATCATGTTTGTCAACACCAGTGAAAGGAGCAAAAATCATATTATACCTGAATAAACATAAAACAGGTTAAAAACCATAATAACTAACATGTACTACTAAAATATAATGGACATATCACTAAAATATATTTAAGGTATCACTAATATAAAATGAAGATATCACTAAAATACTGCAAATATAACTACCTCAGTATACCATTATCTACTATATTCATTACTACAAATATAGCTATTTTAGTTCTACAGACCATTACAACAGATCAGTTGAGTTATGTGTCTTCTCTTCAACGTGTATATTAATACATAAATAGACTAATAGAAAACAACAGTGAATTTACAGTGTATAGAGTGAAACTACGAGGTAGATAAATGAATAGAAACAGAAAGTAAGGAACAACAAAAGCCAAATTCATAGTGAAAGTTTCTCACACAAGCAATGCAATTACCAAAAAACAGCCTAACTACTTTAGTTCTTGGTTTCAGACAAAGTACTTATACTATATTATACACAATTATCGACAGTCTTCAAACAAATATTTCTAGCACTTAAAGGCAGAAAATTAAAATTTATAATCACTTACTTGTTAGTATCAAATGTGGCGTCAAATGACACGGCATCACCGTATATTTCAAAGTTCCTCCTACTAGTTGCATCAGCCCAGAATAGCATAGTCAAATGCCCATCATCATAAAGTTCATAAGCAAAATAAAACGATTTAGATGTCTCCTGTAAAACTCTAAATTTGTCAATCAACATTTGTCCATCCTTTTCACCAACAAATTCTTTTAAATCCCTATCAAAAGTTCCTGAAATCACATAATGTTGCACCAACATTACTATAGCCACCTGTCATCTCTTTGACCAAATTAAATGTCTTGCTGCAACAAATGTTTACTTTCGCAGCGTCAAATACAATATTTCGCAAACTAACTGTCATCTCTCTACTAGCCCTCAAAAACTTTCTACCACTTTCACTAGCCAACGGATGGTTGTGAAGTTCAACAAAATTAAAAACATAATATCTGTTTTGGCTCATAATTTTCATGACAACTTTCGCTTTACATCCACACCTCCGTGAGACGGTACGCCTTTGCCTATTTTCTTCACAATGACTTCCATCATTAAAGCCTTCCTTACTACAAACAAAATGTTTCAAAATAATAGTCCCATCAGCATCTCTCTTCTCCGTTGTTTTTCGTACATCAAAACCACCTAGTCTCCCATAGTCTTTGTAAAACTTGTAAGCATTATCTAAGCTATCAAAAGACTGGTTTCGAAACGGTACATCACTTCCAGCAACTATACTAGGCATAAAATACCTCATACCACCACGAGAAACTGTTAGGTCTTGGAACGATTGTAGAAGGGGGGGTTGAATACAATCGTCACTAAAAATCGCGGGGGAATAATCTGATTGAATATAAATTTGTTAATCAGATTTTAATTAATTAATATAACAATGTGTAAGTCGTTATATAATTAATATGGTTCGTTTTAATGTCCACTAGTTCGTAGAATAAATTTGACAGAAAGTATTCTAACTTAGCGGAACAAAACAACCGAATGATCAAAGCACAATAAACTGTGGATTTAACGAATAGCAAGTTTAGCACAACTTTAAAGCTTACAAACACTTTGAACACTTACAAATGAAGTTGGATGGCCATATTTATAGGGAAAATCCAAGAACAAGGCAAGACAATGGTAGGCAAGACAATGCAAAGATGGCAAAGACAATTAAGCACTTTGTCTTGCTGAAAAACACAAGGCAAGACAATCTAAACGATTGTCTATAGCCTAGTAAGACAATCCCAAGCGGTAAGACAATTGAGAGGGGACGGTAAGACAATCTTCAAGATTGTCTTACAAGCCATTCGGCAAGACAATCTTAAAGATTGTCTTGGAAGGAAACGTAGGCAAGCCAATTGAGGGACGGTAAGACAATCTTAAGGATTGTCTTACCTTGTGTTGGAAGGGTCATAACACGGTAAGACAATCCCTTGGATTGTCTTACCTTGTTGTTTATGCAAGACAATCCTTTGGATTGTCTGACCTTGTAATCCAACAAGACAATCCCTTATTTCCTTTAATTAATTAACCAATTAATATCCACTTAATTATATTAAATGCATAAATTCATAAATTAAATTAATTCAAGATAGAATTAATTAAATAAATAAATTACACATCCTATATAATTATATTGAGAAGTGAATTAAATAATTAGATAATCAATTATCCCTTTTCTTCTTGAGCAGAGTCTTCAGTCTTCTTTAAACAATTAAGATCTTCGACTTGATTGAACGACCACCTTCTTTTGACGTAGAATATTTAATCTGATAAGCTGATACACAAATGTACTGTCTAGTTCATCTGTAACTAGCTCAATCAAATATTCCTTCTCTTTTAAACAATTAAGCTGTGGCTTGTTCGTCGATTCTTCATCTTGTGAGTTCTTCTTCATTTGTAGACACAATAATGGAATCTTCTGAACAAATAAAGTATTGAAACTTTATACCTTCTGATCTTCTGGACGTGCTACAAAAGATTATTTGTACACTGAGGCTTAAACATATTAATGAACTTTGCTGTTTGGTTCATTTGATTCAATTCGGTTGTGAAGTTCAACAAAATTAAAAACATTATATCTATTTTGGCTCATAATTTTCATGACAACTTTCGCTTTACATCCACACCTCCGTGAGACGGTACGCCTTTGCCTATTTTCTTCACAATGACTTCCATCATTAAAGACTTCCTTACTACAAACAAAATGTTTCAAAATAATAGTCCCATCAGCATCTCTCTTCTCCGTTGTTTTTCGTACTTCAAAACCACCTAGTCAAGCGTACTCTTTGTAAAACTTGTAAGCCTTATCTAAGCTATCAAAAGACTGGTTTCAAAACGGTACATCACTTCCAGCAACTATACTAGGCATAAAATACCTCATACCACCAGGAGAAACTGTTAGGTCCTGGAACGATTGTAGAAAGGGGGGTTGAATACAATCGTCACTAAAAGTCACGGCGGAATAATCTGATTGAATATAAATTTGTTAATCAGATTTTAATTAATTTATATAACAATGTGTAAGTCGTTATATAATTAATATGGTTCGTTTTAATGTCCACTAGTTCGTAGAATAAATTCGACAGAAAGTATTCTAACTTAGCGGAACAAAACAACCGAATGATCAAAACACAGTAAACTGTGGATTTAACGAATAGCAGGTTTAACACAACTTTAAAGCTTACAAACACTTTGAACACTTACAAATGAAGTTGGATGGCCATATTTATAGGCAAAATCCAAGAACAAGGCAAGACAATGGTAGGCAAGACAATGCAAAGATGGCAAAGACAATTAAGCACTTTGTCTTGCTGAAAAACACAAGGAAAGACAATCTGAACGATTGTCTATAGCCTAGTAAGAGAATCCCATGCGGTAGGACAATTGAGAGGGGGCGGTAAGACAATCTTCAAGATTGTCTTATAAGCCATTCGGCAAGACAATCTTGAAGATTGTCTTGGAAGGAAACGTAGGCAAGACAATTGAGGGACGGTCCGACAATCTTAAGGATTGTCTTACCTTGTGTTGGAAGAGTCATAACACGGTAAGACAATCCTTTGGATTGTCTTACCTTGTAATCCAACAAGACAATCCATTATTTCCTTTAATTAATTAACCAATTAATATCCACTTAATTATATTAAATGCATAAATTCCTAAATTAAATTAATTTGAGATAGAATTAATTTAATAAATAAATTACACATCCTATATAATTATATTGAGAAGTGAATTAAATAATTAGATAATCAATTATCCCTTTTTTTCTTCAGTAGAGTCTTTAGTCTTCTTTAAACAATTAAGATCTTCGACTTGTTTGAACGACCACCTTCTTTTGACGTAGAATATTTAATCTGATAAGCTGATACACAAATGTAATGTCTGGTTCATCTGTAACTAGCTGAATCAAATATTCCTTGTCTTTTAAACAATTAAGCTGTGGCTTGTTCGTCGATTCTTCGTCTTCTGAGTTCTTCATCATTTGTAGACACAATAATGGAATCTTCTGAACAAATAAAGTATTGAAACTTTATACCTTCTGATCTTCTGGACGTGCTACAAAAGATTATTTGTACACTGAGTCTTGAACATATTAATGAACTTCTTCCAGTGGTTTGCAGCAGCATCATGAAATTCTTCTGACATAAGATCTTCAATAAATCATTTGACGTTCTTCGTACGGATTCCGGTTAACAGTACTTGCTATTTACTTGCTTTCTTATCAGTGTTGAGTTGATACCTCTTAAATACAAATAGGCTTAACATATGCCTTTCAATCTCCCTCTATTTGTTTGTTAACATAACATGCAAATTATCGAGAGGATAACTCAACTAACTGATAAGACAAAGGATTAAACCTTGAAAGATAAATAGCAAAAGTTTCTGGTATTCATTAAACATTCACCAGAATTCAAACATAATAAGTAGATTACAAAAGGGGTGTTCTTTTAGAACATATATTACAATTCCCTACTAAATCTACAGACCAACTTCTCCTTCCTCAGAGTCTGAGCTATGAAGGATTGGAGTTGAAAGTTCTTTCCTGGTTGGCTGTTCTGCAGTAATGGCTTCACCATGTTTCTTCCTTTCATTAGCCAGAGGTAGTTGGTGCATAACTTCCAGACCAACCGGGTCCTCCTTAAAGTCAGCAGGCTGAATCTTCGTGACTTGCTTCATCTTCCTTGTGTATTTAGAAATACCATTCCGAAGACAATAGTCAGAAATAACACTATCAGCATCAGCCTTCTCTTTAGAAGTGAATCCCTTGGTTCGTAGGAGAGTAGATGCAAGGATCAGTTGGTTCACAGGATATTTTGGGAAAGCTTCATCATTTAAATACACAGTGTTTATGATGTCTTCATTGATGAACTTCAGACAATAAGGATTCTTGACAATCTGAGGGCTATTGAATTCAGCATGTTCCATCAGCTTGTCTCGAAGGAGTTCATTCAAATTAGAGCTTCTCTTGAATTTGTTACGAAGCACCCAGAGCTCAGTTATAGTGATTGACTTTAGAAATTCAACTGAGAGTCTGAATGTTCCGTTCCTCCTGGTGTAAATGATAAGCTCCCATTCATCTAACAAATTCCTGACAGCAACTGTTATGTACCACAGTTCTAGAGAAAGGGCATGCATAAATAAATCCTCATCAGGGTTTACCTCCCTTAGATCATAAATAAGAGACATGAACTTCCTGTCGTCGAAGGGAGCCCTTTGAGGTCCATTGATGATTCTCCGTGCAATGTCCCAACTCTTACCAACTTTTGCTTTATATCAAGGTTCTTCTGCACATAGGCAGCATCATAGATTTTCTGTTTTTCCTTCTTGATTTCTTCTTCAGTTATCAGCTTATCTCCTAGGAGCTTCTGAAAGTCCCTGAGCTTTCGCTTCCTAGCTTCATTTTCCATCTTGAACTTCCTCGCCAACTCTTCATGTTCAAGATCTACAGCCTCCTCTTCTGTCTGGAACAGATAAGCTTCATCAAATACTCCATCTTTGTGATTCTGGCAGTAAGTGGCATCAAACACATCATCGTCATCCATTTCCTTAGGAAAGGCATCATAATTATCTTCCTGTTGATGCATGGGTTGCTTGCCTTTAGACTTTTCAGTTTCTCTGCCAGGTGCAGAATCAGAAGTATTGGTGTTTGTGTTCCCCTTGTTGCTCTGATTGGAGTTGTTCCCTTTGTCTTCTCCTCCCTTGTCTCTATTCTCCCCCTTAGTTGATGGATCCTCTCTGGAGGGTTGATCACTAGACTTTGAGTTCCTGAGGAGTTGATCCAGTTTGCTGTCGATATCATCAAATTTGGCCATATAGAGTTCATGGTTGGAACTCATCTCGACAGCTAAACTATGGATATCAGCTCTAAGCTCATCCCTTTAAGAACTGGATGGCTCCTCCTCCACTTTCTTCTCTAAGGTGACAAGTTGTGCACCATTCAATCTTTCATTCTCAGCTATCATTCTGGCAAGTTCATCTTGTAACTTAGCAATTTGTTCCTCAAAAAGAGCTGGGTCAGTGTGTGCACTCACCTCACGTACACTCAAAGCTGTTTCACTAGCCTCACGTGCATGTGTATTGCTCGGTGTTTGCCTTTCATCACTCGATTCACTCAGACCTCCAGCTGTACCTGTGTATACTACCAATGTTCCCTGATATGGGTTCAAAGGTAGTGGAGGAACAAATTGTCCTCCGGAAGCCAGTGATGGCAAATCTACTTGCACATTGCAAAACAGCTCCTGATCAAGAAAGAAAGAGTGATCAGCAAAGTTTTCATACATAGTAACTTTATTTTGAAAAAATGTGCTCTCAGAAAATGTAGGAACCTGTGTATTGGCTTGATTTTGCACTAGCGTGAGTGCTAGAGCAGTGCTTGACTCTGTACAGATTACCGTGGATGGACGGTCAACTTCAATAGCTTCATTCTGTTGAGAGAATGAATCCAGAGACTATATTGCCATATCAGAATCCAAGCCCTTTTGGGAAGGCGAGGATGTGGCTGTAGTTGTCTCCGAGGTTTCTACTCTTTGTTTCTTTTGTGAAGACAGAGCTGCGGGTTGACTCATCAAACTACTTGAACTCCGTTTCCTGGCAACTTTCCTAGTTGGTTGCAAAGTAGTGTTGATTGAAGTGTTTGGAGAAGAGATAGTTTGTTGAAATGAATCATCAGCTTGGTTATGAACCTGTGTTTTGTCAGGTTCATTGATGGCAGGCTGGCAAAAGAAGTCAAAGTCACAACCATAATCATAGTTATCAACATTAAAGTTAGATGAGAAGTCAGAAAGTACCTGAGCTACCTGTAAGTCATCTCGGAAGGCATGAAGTTCAGGGTTAATAGCAGAATGTGATGGTAGTGGTTGTGAGGTTGATTGTAGTTGTGGAGAGTATTGTGTTTGGGGTAGTGGTAAAGTGGGTTCAGATGAAGATGGTTGTGGTTCGAAGAAATCGTACTATAAGGGCTCATCTTCAAATGATTGGTATTGTTGTTGATGGATAGGGGAGTGAGCAGGTGATGGTTCAGGTGAAGGTTCAGGGGTTTGATGTGGTGATGGTTGTGGTTGAGGTTGAGGTGGTTGTTGGAGTTGTAGTTGTAGTTGTTGTTCTTGTTGTTGTTGCTGCTGTTGTTGTTGTTGATGTTGTTGTGGTTGAGCCACTTGTACTTGATAAGGAACAATCTGAGCATTGAACCTTTCCGACATAAATGGAGTGACAATGAGTGGAATGTTGTCGAACTTCGTGGCCTTAGCAAGCTTGTTGATCAGCTTGATGCTTGTCTGTTTGACATTTACTCTCTTAGCATTGAAGTAGAAGTTCTTGTCAGCCACCGTCATCTTATCATTCAAAAGCAACATCAGGAACCGTGGATAAAAGCATTCAACTTTTTCATTTGTTTCCACATTCCAACTTGCAAGTGGTCCCAGCTTTCTCAGAATCTCCTTCAGAATGATTTTCCCAAAATCAATTGTACGATTGAAAGCAATACATACTCCAAATACTTGCAGTATGTTGGGTATGTTATGACTATTCCTCCTGTCAGTGGGAGAGAACACCTTTGCAAGCGTGTCGAGGAACATCTCCCATTCTGGCTTTAGTTTCTCTTTCGTCATCTTTGACAAGTGAAGTTCCCTCTTGATATAGAATAGTCTCGAAGAACTACATCAACTCAGGTTCTTCAAGAGCATTAAAAAAGTTTGCTCGGGGGAATCCCAAAACACGATTCACACCATCAGCAGAAATTGTGATCGTCCTTCGTCCATTAACATCTCCTACCCTTATATCTCCAGTAATTCTGTGATTGTCCAGCAGAGTGGTGTTCAGAGCAGTGGAGTAGAAATCATACAATGGTTGAACTTGAATATCCGCTGAAGCAGTGATAGCGGTACTGGCCAGGCATTGCTCGTTTAGAAATTTGACCAAGGGTCTGAAACGGGCAGGAACAGCTTCACGGTCTTTGTAGCCATTGTAGTTCGTCTCCATGATTTTGAATTTTCCAACCATTTTGTTAATTAAAAGGTGAATTAAGCGAGAATTTTTCAAATAAAATAATAATTCTCAAATGTCTCGCAAATTTCACGTAATAATTAATTTAACGATTAATTAATTAATTAATAATTTGAAATATTAATTAATTCCGAATTAAAATTTAATTAATTTTAACGGTTGCAAATTCAGATTCAATCCAAGCAAGCAAGGGTTTCAAAATCAGTCCAAAAATCCGAAATAATTCGAATTAAACACCATATAACTCGAAAAACCCCAAAATATCAAGAACACCGAGAAGGGGGTTTTGGACCAATACCACAAAATCTACACACCCAAGGCAGATTAGACTAAAAACAGTCAAATACACACATACAAGCTCAACACCAGTTCAATTAATCCCTCAAAACGCAGCAAAATCAGTTCGAAAATACTTGACAAAATCGAGATGAAATTGGGCAGGGTAACAGTACGAAATAGTTCGATTAACTCGATCCAAACCAGCAAGTTATTAGATACTTGAAAACTTGAAAAAATCGAGTTCGTGCGTGTATATGTGCATGTATATTCGTGTGTGTCGAAGATGAAGTGGGAAAGACAATAGTAGAAATTGTCTTATAAACCTTTTAAATCTCGGTAAGACAATCTTTAGGATTGTCTTGCCGAGAAATTTAAAGGCGTGTGAGCTGAAATACACGGTAAGACAATCGAGCGGATTGTCTTGCCGTGTTGAATGAAGCGTATGCAGGAAGCTATTGGAACTCGGGAAGACAATTTCGCAAATTGTCTTGCCGAGTTAATTTAAAAGGAAAAAAAAGTAGCAAGACAATCTGATTTAATGTCTTACCGATATAAAATAAAAATGAAAAACCTGTGAAAAAACTCGGTAAGACAATTGTTTAGATTGTCTTGCCGAGTTTTTCAACAGAAAAACAAATAAAAAATAATATAAAATTTTGATTTTTGATTTATTTTAAAAATAAAACATTTTGCACAATAAATCAAAAATCTAATATAAGAACAATATTATATAATACACATATATTTTTTAAAATTCAACTTTAATTAAATATAAATACTTATGAACTTAACTTTAATTCATGAAAATGAATTAACTTAAATTCAAATATTTATGCTTAATTAATTTTAAAAAATACAAAATAAATACAAATAATTATCTAAATGCTTAGAGAATAATACAGGGGAGTAAGCAGGCATTTAGAAAATTATAGGTAAACATATAAACATGCATAATTACACAGATAATTATCAAATAATATACAGACAATCATATAAAGTCTAATAAAATACCTATAATACACAGAAAATTCACAAAATTATATAAAAATATATAAAGCATATTAAAAATATATACAATGAGAATCATGTCATATTTAACATCCCTAGCTCACAAACCAACTTAGAGAAAGTGGATTCATCAAGTGGTTTAGTGAAGATGTCAGCGATTTGATCAGCCGTGGGTACAAAGTGTAACACCACCGTACCATTGATGACATGTTCTCGAATAAAATGAATAAAGTGGATTCATCAAGTGGTTTTGGAATGTTGAACTGGATTGTTGGAAATGGCTATGGCACTTGTGTTGTCACAAAATATTGGAATTTTGTCGACAGAAATACCATAATCATTCAGTTGGTTTCTGATCCACAGTATCTGAGCACAGCAACTTCCAGCGGCTATATACTCAGCTTCAGCAGTAGAAGTAGACACGGAGTGCTGCTTCTTGCTGTACCAGGAAACCAACCGACGTCCTAGAAATTGACAGCTTCCAGATGTACTTTTCCTATCAATCCTGCATCCTGCATAATCAGAATCTGTATAGCCGGTTAAATCAAAACCGGTATTCTTAGGGTACCAAATACCTAAACCAGGTGTACCCTTAAGATATCTAAAGATTCTTTTGACGGCTATAAGATGTGATTCTTTAGGATCAGCTTGGAACCTAGCACACAAACATGTTGCAAACATAATATCTGGTCTACTAGCAGTGAGATAGAGTAATGAGCCAATCATACCTTGATAGCTTGAAATATCAACTTTCTTACCAGATTTATCCTGGTCAAGCTTTGTGGCAGTGGCCATGGGTGTCTTTGCCGGAGAAGAGTCTTCCAGATTGTACTTTCGCAGAAGATCTCTAACATACTTTGACTGGCAAATGAAGATACCATCTTCCTTTTGGCTTACTTGAAGACCAAGAAAGTAGGACAGCTCACCCATCATAATCATTTCATAATTGCCCGACATTAACTTAGCAAACCTCTTGCACAAGTTATCATTAGTAGAACCAAATATAATATCATCAACATATATTTGTACAAATATCATATTATTATCATGCAATTTGTAAAAGAGAGTTTTGTCTATGACACCTCTAGTGAAATTGTTTTCAATTAAAAACTCAGAGAGAGTGTCATACCATGCCCTTGGTGACTGCTTAAGCCCATAGACAGCTTTGAATAAAAAGTACACAAAATCAGCAAATTTTGCATTTTCAAAGCTAGGGGTTGTTCCAGATATACTTCTTCTTCCAGCTTTCCATTCAGAAATGCACTCTTCACATCCATCTGATAAACCTTGAAGTTGGAGTGTGTAGCAAATGCAAGAAATATTCTAATGGCTTCAAGACGAGCAACTAGAGCATAGGTTTCATCGTAATCAATTCCTTCTTCTTGAGAATAACCTTTTGCGACCAGTCTGGCTTTGTTTCTCACAACAATGCCATCACCATCTAACTTGTTACGGAAGACCCATCTAGTTCCAATTGTGGACTTTCCTTTTGGCCTTGGAACTAGGGCCCAGACTTCTTGTCTCTCAAATTGATTGAGTTCTTCTTGCATGGCAAGAACCCAATCAGGATCAGCAAGTGCTTCATCGACTTTCTTTGGTTCTAATTGTGATAGAAAACCAGAGAATAGACATTCATTTCTCGTAGCACTTCTAGTCCTTACACCAACATCAGGATCACCAATAATTAGATCAAAGGGATGATCTCTGCTCCAAATCCTTTCCCTTGGAAGTTGTGTCCTTGATGATTCAGCTGCATTGTCAGTAAGCTGATGTGTATGACTAGTTGATCCACCAGCTCCCCCTGAGTTGCTGCGAGGTTGACTTGTTGATCCACCACTAGCATCAGTGGAATCTCCAGCTGATCAAAGGCACATGTTTAGCCTATTTGTATTTAAGAGGTATTAACTCAACTCTGATAAGAAAGCAAGTAAATAGCAAGTACTGTTAACCGGAATCTGTACGAAGAACATCAAATCATTTATTGAAGATTTTATGTAAGAAGAATTTCATGATGCTGCTGCAAACCACTGGAAGAAGTTCATTAATATGATCAAGCCTCAGTGTACAAATAATCTTTTGTAGCACGTCCAGAAGATCAGAAGGTATAAAGTTTCAATACTTTATTTATTCAGAAGATTCCATATTGTGTCTACAAATGAAGAACTCAGAAGACGAAAATCGACGAACAAGCCACAACCTAATTGTTTAATTGACAAGGAATATTTGATTCAGCTAGTTACAGATGAACCAGACAGTACATTTGTGTATCAGCTCATCAGATTAAATATTCTAAGTCAAAAGAAGGTGGTCGTTCAATCAAGTCAAAGATCGTAATTGTTTAAAGAAGACTGAAGACTCTGCTGAAGAAGAAAAAGGATAATTGATTATCTAATTAATTATTTCACTTCTCAAAATAATTATATTGGATGTGTAATTTATTTATTAAACTAATTCTATCTCGAATTGATTTAATTTATGAATTTATGCATTTAAAATAATAAAGTGAATATTAATTGGTTAATTAATTAAAGAAAAACTGGATTGTCTACTTGAAAAACACAAGGAAAGACAATTTATTTGATTTTCTAGTTGAAAAACAACAAGGAAAGACAATCTAATTGATTGTCTAAGTGTTAAACCACAAGGAAAGACAATCCAAGGCATTGTGTTGTTAAAATCAACAAGGTAAGACAATCCAAAGGATTGTCTTGTTGATTTAAGCAAGGTAAGACAATCCAAAGGATTGTCTTACCGCTTTTCCCCTCTTCCTTTACACGGCAAGACAATCTCCTAGATTGTCTTACCGCCTGTTACATTTGTCTTGCCATGGTAGCTTTCAAGACAATCTTTATGATTGTCTTGCCGATTGAAGAACAGCAAGACAATCTCCCAGATTATCTTACTGTACTTCCAGATTGTCTTACCGACCCCTAGATTGTCTTGCCCATGGATTTGATTGTATTAATAGTTGTAGACAATCTATTTTATTGTCTTACAAGGCCTAAAACAGCAAGACAAAGTGCCAGATTGTCTTAGCAAGCTAGGGATTGTCTTTGCCATCATTGTCTTACTAATTCAAGGGTTTTTCCTATAAATATGGCTCTCCTTCATTCATTTCTTGTTGTTCAAAGTATTGTAAAGCTTTCAAGTTGTGCTAAACTTGCTATTCGTTAAATCCACAGTTTACTGTGCTTTGATCATTCGGTTGTTTTGTTCCGCTAAGTTAGAATACTTTCTGTCAAATTTATTCTACGAACTAGTGGACATTAAAACGAACCATATTAATTATATAACAACTTACACATTGTTATATTAATTAATTAAAATCTGATTAACAAATTTATATTCAATCAGATTATTCTGCCGCGATTATTTTGTGACGATTATATTCAACCCCCCCCCTCTACAATCGTTCCAGGACCTAACAATTGGCATCAGAGCGGTTGATACCATTTTACCGTATCAGATCCTATACACACTCTATAACGTCCAAATTTTTTTTATTCGAATTAATTTTATTCCAAAAAATAATTTTAGTTTAAAATATTTTTCTTTCAAAAATCCAAATCTCATCCAAACACTATTCACTTCAAATGCTTAAACATGAGTACACAAAAGATCAGTAGCATTAAAATCCCACTGTTCAGCAAAGAACACTTTGGCCTATGGAAGAGGCATATGTTATTGTTCCTCCGCACCGCGAACAGAAAATACATCAGGATTCCGAACAAGGGTATTTCTACTACGATGAAATTCATATTAGCACACGAAGAAGATGGTGTGTTAAGACCTCATCAGAATATTCCAAAAGAACTTCATGAGTACACAGATGAACCTAGATGATGCTCTTCAACTGATCTTAGTTGAATCCCTAGATCCTGTCATGTACAATGTTGTTGTTAATTGTACGAACGAGAAACAAATCTGGGATACGTTAGATATTATCAACGAAGGCTCAGAAGAAGTAAGAGAGAACAAGAAAGAGATACTAATGGCTCAGTATGAACAGTTTGGTTCTAATCCCGGAGAAGGGATTTCAGAAGTATTTATCAGACTTAATAATTTGATTAATAACTTAAATCTGAATGGGAAATACTACGACAAGAAAGAGGTCAACATGAAGCTTCTCTTAACCCTTCCCAAACATCTGGAACACAGAATCACTGCTATCAGGGAAAGTAGAGATCTGAATGAGATATGGCTGGGGTAAAACACTGAACCATTCGAGAGCTCTAGTTGTTGAGTCACCTGTACCGGAAGAAAAGAAGGATGTTGTTGTTCTTTCTAAGACCACTCAGGAATTTGTTGTACCTGAGATGGGTTAGACTGCTTCTTCCAGTGGTGAGGAAGACTTCTATACAATGGAAGAGCTAGAACAGTTAGAAGATCAATCTCTATCACTGTTTACCAAGAAAATTTGGAAACATGAGGTTCAAGAAGAACCCCTCCTACAAGTACAAACCTACTGCCAACTAGTTTCAAAAAGGAGGTTACTCATCTTCTACAAGCAAAGGAGGATATAAGACTGGGATGGTAGACAGAAGCAAGTTTAAATGTTTCAACTGTGGTGAACCATGACACTTTGCAACTGAATGCAAACAACCCAAGGTTCAAGGAAAGAGAAAAGATTCCTACGACGAGCTGAAGCAGAAGTATGATGCATTAGTGAGAAAGCATCAGGGTACTTCTGGAAGTCAAAGCTTCAAAAGCAAATAATATCTGGCAGAAGGGAAAAGCTGGGATGATACAGACAGTGATGAAGAAGAGCAGATTGGGAATGTTGCTCTCATGGCTAATGCTGGATCATCTTCACCTCCTCCTGCTGGAATCTTTCAGGTAGATCCTACATGCCCTAAACTTTTTATGCAATTAGGACTAAAAAGAGATGATGCTATTAAAAAGTTGAAAGCTGCCAATATTAAAATTAATGCGTTAGTCTTAGATATTCATGCTTATAAAATGAATGAGATGAACGTATTGAAACCTAAAATTGAACAACTGACTATGGATTTAGGATTACAATGTGCTAAAGTCAGAGTTCTAGAGAAAGGTGAGATTGCTATAAGACTTCAGCTAGACGAAGAGAAAGTGAAATGTAAAGCCTTTAAGGATGCCTCCACTATAGCCAAAGAACTTAATGATAAACAAGAGATCAAGAAAACTGTTGGAATAGGTTTTGACCATAACAAATCTGTAAGTAAGGCTAGTAAGATTACTCCCTTTAAGAAGAGTGCTGAGGAGAGAGGGATTCCTTTTGTTTTGAAAGATTCCCCTCAACCACTGTTCAAATCCTCAGAAGCTGAACCTCTATTAGAAACTCCTGTTATCGTTAAATATGAACTTAAACAGGAAGACCTTAAAATGAAAGAGAGTAATGAGATTAGAGATGAGATCCTGACATCACTGAAACCAATCAAAGTGAAAGGCAATGTTAGGTTGCCTAAAGCTGGTTTAGGTGTCAACTCTGAAAGAATAAAATTCAACAAGCCTAATAGTTTTGTGAACAGTAGGAATAGAGATAATAGATGTCACTCTACTGAGAACTTTAAATCTGTTAATAAAGTTAAGGTAGAATCTGTTGATGTTCCTACTACTGTTGTGGTGTTGATAACTGTATGCTTTGTGCTTTGAATACTATGTCTGCTTATTTTAGAAATTTGCATGCAAAAAATGAAAACACATCACCTAGACAAGACACAAACAATAAGCATGCTAGATCAAAGACTGCTAGTCCTCCTCGTGTTCAGAAGGAGACTTATGTTCCAAAACCTAAAACCAAGGTTTACAAGGCTGTTGTTAAGGAAGTAAGTTCAGTCAAGAGTGAACCAAATATCAGTCCAAGAGGCTCTGTTGTATTACCTGATATAAATCAATTCTTTAAGTTTGCTGGACCCAATCAAGTGTGGGTCCCAAAGAAGGTTTAATCAAGTTGTCTTTTGCAGGGTGCTAGTGGAATTGTACGAGTTGCTTGAGTGCTTGACAGTGGAGCGTTAATGCACATGACTAGCACAAGATCCCTACTGGAAGACATAAGAGAAGCAACTGGTCCGTCAGTTACTTTTGCTGATAATAGCAAAGGTCGTACTGTTGGATATGGCAAGTACAAAGTTGGAAGAATCATCATAGAGGATATTGCTATAGTTGAAGGACTTCAACATAATCTCCTGAGTGTCAGTCAGTTTTTTGACAAAGGATATTATGTTCACTTTGAAAAGGAGATATGTATCATTAAACATATCAAGGATAAGCGTCCTTCACTATGTGGCATAAGGAAAGGCAATATATACGTAGCTGATTTGTCTTCAGGACCAGGAAATGCAGTTCATTGTTTCAACGCAAAGGCGTCTGCTGAAGATAGTTGGTTATGGCATAAGAAGCTCTCACACCTCAACTTCAAAACTATGAACTCTCTAGTCAAGAGAGATTTAGTGAGAGGTTTTCCTTCCCTGGAATTCTCAACTGATGATCTCTGTGAAGCTTGTCAGAAAGGAAAAGCGAAGAGAGCATCTCACAAAGGCAAAACCATCAATACCATTACAGATCCACTCCATTTACTGCATATGGATTTGTTTGGCCCCGTAAATGTTACATCAATTGATGGAGAAAGATATGCCTTGGTCATTGTGGATGACTTCTCGAAATATACTTGGGTTTACTTCTTTACTTCTAAGGATGAAACTCCGTTGACAGTGATTGATCATATAAAGCAAGTTGAATTGGAAAAAGGTGTGCCAGTTAAAGCTATAAGGTCAGATAATGGCACGGAATTCAAGAATCAAACTCTAATCAACTTTTACTCTGAAAAGGGAATTAGAAGGCAGTATTCAGCACCAAGGACTCCTCAGCAGAATGGAGTCGTCGAAAGAAAGAATCGTACATTGATTGAAGCTACAAGGACAATGATTGCTGAAGCAAAACTTGCTCTGTACTTTTGGGTTGAAGTTGTGACTACTGCCTGCTATACCCAGAATCGAACTTTGATCAATAAAGATCATATGAGAACTCCATTTCAGTTGTATAACAACAAGAAATCATATGTCAAACATCTTCATGTCTTTGGAGCTAAGTGCTATGTTCTCAAAGATGGAGAAGAGAACTTAAACAAGTTTGAACCAAAGGCATCTGAAGCAATTTTTCTTGGTTATACGAATAATGCTTATAGAGTTTTTGTAATTGATACTCTGTCAGTGAAAGTTAGTGTCAATGTTACATTTGAAGACACTAAACTTCTAAGTTTCCAATCTGCTAATCCATCTGAGTCGCTGAAGTTTGATAACTATCCAGATTCAGATTCAGATGATGATGTGCCACCTGAGGTTGCAACAGGTGATGACAACAATGATGATAATGATCTAGGCAATGGTGGAGGAAATGGCAATAATGCTGGAGATTCCACTGATGCTAGTGGTGGATCAACAAGTCAACCTGGCACCAACTCAGGGGGAGCTGGTGGATCAACTAGTCATACACATCAGCTTACTAACAATACAGCTGAATCATCAAGGGAACAACTTCCAAGGGAAAGGATCTAGAGCAGAGTTCATCCCTTTGATCATATTATTGGTGATCCTGATGTTGGTGTAAGGACTAGAAGTGCTACATCAAATGAATGTCTTTTCTCTGGTTTTCTTTCACAATTAGAACCAAAGAAAGTAGATGAAGCACTTGCTGATCCTAATTGGGTTCTTGCCATGCAAGAAGAACTCAATCAATTTGAGAGACAAGAAGTCTGGGCCCTGGTTCCCAGGCCAAAAGGAAAGTCTACAATTGGAACTAGATGGGTCTTCCGTAACAAGTTAGATGGTGATGGCATTGTTGTGAGAAACAAAGCCAGACTGGTCGCAAAGGGTTGTTCTCAAGAAGAAGGAATTGATTACGATGAAACCTATGCTCTAGTTACTCGTCTTGAAACCATCAGAATATTCCTTGCATTTACTGCACATTCCAACTTCAAAGTTTATCAGATGGATGTGAAGAGTGCATTTTTGAATGGAAAGCTAGAAGAAGAAGTATATCTGGAATAGCCCCTGGCTTTGAAAATCCAGAATTTGCTGATTTTGTGTACTTCTTATTCAAAGCTGTCTATGGGCTCAAGCAGTCACCGAGGACATGGT
The DNA here is from genome assembly GCF_001625215.2 of Daucus carota subsp. sativus. Lineage (NCBI taxonomy): Eukaryota > Viridiplantae > Streptophyta > Magnoliopsida > Apiales > Apiaceae > Daucus > Daucus carota. The sequence continues at coordinate 15,844,282 of NC_030382.2, forward strand.
ATGACACTCTCTCCGAATTTTTAATTGAAAATAATTTCACTAGAGGTGTCATACAACTATCTTTTACAAATTGCATGATAATAATATGATATTTGTTCAAATATATGTTGATGATATTATATTTGGTTCTACTAACGATAACTTGTGGAAGAGGTTTGCTAAGTTAATGCAGAGCAATTATGAAATGAGTATGATGGGTGAGCTGTCCTACTTTCTTGGTCTTCAAGTAAGCCAAAAGGAAGATGGCATTTTCATTTGCCAATCAAAGTATGTCAGAGATCTTCTGCGAAAGTACAATCTAGAAGACTCTTCTCCGGCAAAGACACCCATGGCCACTGCCACAAAGCTTGACGAGGATAAATCTGTTAATAAATTTGATATCTCAAGCTATCGAGGTATGATTGGCTCTTTACTCTATCTCACTGCTAGTAGACCAGATATTATGTTTGCAACATGTTTGTGTGCTAGGTTCCAAGCTGATCCTAAAGAATCACATCTTATAGCTGTCAAAAGAATCTTTAGATATCTTAAGGGTACACCTGGTTTTGGTATTTGGTACCCTAAGAATACCGGTTTTGATTTAACCGGCTATACAGATTCTGATTATGCAGGATTGATAGGAAAAGTACGTCTGGAAGCTGTCAATTTCTAGGACGTCGGTTGGTTTCCTGGTACAGCAAGAAGCAGCACTCCATGTCTACTTCTACTGCTGAAGCTGAGTATATAGCCGCTGGAAGTTACTGTGCTCAGATACTGTGGATCAGAAACAAATTGAATGATTATGGTATTTCTGTGGACAAAATTCCAATATTTTGCGACAACACAAGTGCCATAGCCATTTCCAACAATCCGGTTCAACATTCCAAAACCAAGCACATAGATATAAGGTATCATTTTATTCGAGAACATGTCATGAATGGTACAGTGGTGTTACATTTTGTACCCACGACTGATCAAATCGCTGACATCTTCACTAAACCACTTGATGCATCCACTTTCTATAAGTTGGTTTGTGAGCTAGGGATGTTAAATAAAACATGATTCTCATTGTATATATTTTTAATGTGCTTTATATATTTTTATATAATTTTGTGAATTTTCTGTGTAATTATAGGTATTTTATTAGATTTTATATGATTGTCTGTATATTATTTGATAATTATCTATGTAATTATGCATGTTTATATGTTTATCAGTAACTTTCTAAATGTCTGCGTACTCCCCTGTATTATTCTCTAAGCATTTAGATAATTATTTGTATTTATTTTGTATTTTTCAAAATTACTTAAGCATAAATATTTGAATTTAAGTTAATTCATTTTTATGAATTAAAGTTAAGTTCGTAAGTATTTATATTTAATTAAAGTTGAATTTTACAAAATATATGTGTAATATTTAATATTGTTTTTATTTTAGATTTTTGATTTAAAGTGTAAAACGTTTTATTTCAAAAATAAATCAAAGATCATATTTTTTAAAGTATTTTTAATTTGTTTTTCGGTTGAAAAACTCGGCAAGACAATTTTTGCAATTGTCTTACCGAGCTTTTTCCTATTTTGTTTTATTTTTATATGCGGCAAGACAATTTTAGCAATTGTCTTACCGATTTTTCATAATTTTCTTTTAAATTTCGGCAAGACAATTATATCAATTGTCTTACCGAGATTCTTACTTGGCTTCTCGCGTACGCCTGAGCTTTCGGCAAGACAATCTCACAGATTGTCTTACCGAGATAATTACTTACACCCCTCTTTCATTTCTCGGCAAGACAATCGAGTCGATTGTCTTACCGAGATTTGAATTAACAAGACAATTATATAAATTGTCTTGGCATCTCTTTATTTATCTTCTTCATCTCCAGTCGAGCTATACACACATATACACTTCGCTTTTTCAAGTTTTGTTCGAAAAACTTGCTGATACCATGTTAGTTTTTCAAGTTTTGTGTAATAAACTTGCTGGTTTGGTTATTTAGTTCGTGTTCTGCCGAAGTGCTGCCGGATTTTTGCCGGATTATTGAATCGACTTCGTGGGTTTCGAACTGGATTTGTGGTTTACTGAACACGCAATTCATCTGCTCATCTCGTTGTTTGGTTGTTGTAACTCGTCTGCATTTCGAGTTGGTATTGTGTTCGAATCAAGATCAAAGCCCTCGATTTTGATTTTTTTGGGGCTTTTCGAAATTAGGGTTCTTGAGATTGAATTGGGGATTTCCGAATTTGTGAAGTTATTGGAGATTATTGGACTGATTTGGACTTTGTTGGATCAAATTTTCACACCTTATATTAATTAAATTTTAATTCGAGATTAAATCAATATTAGGAATTATTAATTAATTAATTAATTGTTAATTAATTATTAAGTGAAATTTGCGAGATATTTGAGAAGTATCGTTTAATTTGATAAATTCTCGCTTAATTCATTTTTTAATTATAAAAATGGTTGGGAAATTTGTAATCCAAGAGACCAACTACAACGCGTATTTGGACCCTGAATTCTGCCCGAGCCGGTTCAAGCACTGGGTTAGGTTCCTTAACGAACAATGTATAGCCAGCACTGCCTTCACCGCATCTGCAGATCTACAGATTCAACCACTCTATGACTTCTACTCAACCGCACTGAACTCTACACTGCTAGAAGAATACAGGTTGATCAGAGACATAAGGCTTGGTGATGTGAACGGCCGAAAAAGTATGTTGATTACATCTGATGATGTTAATCGTGTTTTGGGTTTTCCTCGGGGCAACTTTGCTGAAGTTCCAGAAGAACAAGAGTTGGTACAGTTACAGTTCTTTCAGACCATACAGTACCAGGGAGATATCAATCTGCCCAAGATGTCTAAGGGTCATTTGAAGCCTGAGTAGGAGATTTTCTTTGACACCTTGGATAAGGTTTTCTCTCCTACCGATCGCAGAAACTTCCACAACATCTCCAACATCCTTCAGGTTTTTGGACTTTGCATTGCTTATAATCGTCCAATTGACTTTGGAAAGATAATCCTGAAGGAGATTCTGAGGAAAATGGGACCACTGATGAGTCGATCAGTGGAAAATAATGATAAAGTTAAATGCTTCTACCCTCGATTTCTGATGCTGCTTCTGAATGACAAGATGACAGAAGCTGATAAAAACTTTTACTTCAACTCTGAACGAGCTTTGGTCAAGAGGGCCAGTACTAAGTTGGTGAATAAGCTCGCAAAATCTTCGAAGCACAACCAAGTTCCACATGTAGTCACTCCATTCATGTCTGAGATGTTCAACGCTCCGTTGGCACCTCTTCAGTTTAATGTGGCTCAACCTGAACCTCTGCAACAACAACAACAACAACAACAACAACAACCCCTGCAACAGCTACTTCCACCACAAAAACAACAACCTGAACCACAACAATCACCTCAACCATCACCTCAACAATCACCTACTCAATCACCTATCCACCAACAACAACAATACATTCATTTGAAGATGAGCCTCTACAATACGACTTCTTTGAAACACAACCATCTTCATCTGAACCCAAATTACCACTCACTCAAACACAATACTCTCCACAAACACAATCAACCTCACAACCACTACCATCAGATTCTGCTATCAACCCTGAACTTCAAGCCTTCCGAGATGACTTACAGGTAGCTCAGGTACTTACTGACTTCACATCTAACTTTAATGTTGATAACTCTGATTATGGTTGTAACTTTGACTTGTTTTGTCAGCCTGCCAGCAATGAACCTGACAACACACAGGTTCATAACCAAGCTGATGTTTCTATTCAACAAACAATTTCTTCTCCATACACAACAAACATCACTACTACGAAACCTGTTCGTAAAGTGGCCCGGAAAAGGAGTGGGAGTGCTTTCGTGTCTAAACCCGCAGCTCTGTCTTCTCTAAAGAAGCAAAGGGTGGAAACCTCTAAGACAACTGTAGCCTCATCCTCGCCTTCCCAAAAAGGCTTGGACTCTGATATGGCAATACAGTCTCTGGATTCATTCTCTCAACAGAATGAAGCTATTGAAGTTGACCGTCCAGCCACGGTAATCTCTACTGAGTCAAGCACTCTTCTAGCACTCACGCTAGTGCAAAATCAATCCAATACACAGGTTACTACACTTTCTGAGAGCACAGTTTTTCAAAACCAAGTTACTATGTATGAAAACTTTTCTGATCACTCTTTCTTTAATGATCAGGAGCTGCTTGGCAATGTGCAAGTAAATCTGCTGTCAATGGCATCCGGAGGACAATTTGTTCCTCCACTACCTTTGAACCCATCTCAGGGAACATTGGTAGTATATACAGGTACCGCTGTAGGTCTGAGTGAATTGAGTGATGAAAGGCAAACACCGAGCGATACACATGCACGTGAGGCTAGTGAAACAGCTTTGAGTGTACGTGAGGTGAGTGCACACACTGACCCGGCTCTTTTTGAGGAACAAATTGCTAAGTTACAAGCTGAACTTGCCAGAATGATAGCTGAGAATGAAAGATTGAATGGTGCACAACTTGTCACCTTAGAGAAGAAAGTGGAGGAGGAGCCATCCAGTTCTTACAGGGATGAGCTTAGAGCTGATATCCATTGTTTAGATGTCGAGATGAGATCCAACCATGAACTTTATACGGCCAAATTTGATGATATCGACAGCAAACTGGATCAACTCCTCAGGAACTCCAAGTCTAGTGATTAACCCTCCGGAGAGGATCCCTCAACTAAGGGGGATAATAGAGATAAAGGATGAGAAGACAAAGAGAACAGCTCCAATCAGGGCAACAAGGGGAACACAAACACCAATACTTCTGATTCTGCACCTGGCAGAGAAACTGAAAAATCTAAAGGCAAGCAACCCATGCATCAACAGGAAGACAATTATGATGCTTATCCTAAGGAGATGGATGATGATGATGTGTTTGATTCCACTTATTGCCAAAATCATGAAGATGGTGCATTTGATGAAGCTTATTTGTTCCAGACTGAGGAGGAGGCTGTGGACCTAGAGCATGAAGAGCTTGTGAGAAAGTTTAAGCTGGAGAATGAAGGTCGAAAGAGAAAGCTCAGGGACTTTCAAAGCTTCTGGAGGACAAGCTCATTACTGAAGAGGAGATCAAGAGAGAAAAGTAGAAAATCTATGATGCTGCCTGTGTGCAGAAGAATCTTGATATAAAGCACAAAGTTGGTAAGAGTTGGGACATTGCTCGTAGAATCATCAATGGACCTCAAAGGGAACCCTTCGACGACATGAAGTTGATGTCTCTGATTTATGATCTAAGGGAGGCAAACCCTGATGAGGACTTATTTATGCATGCCCTATCTCTTGAACTGTGGTACATAACAGTTGCTGTCAGGAATTTGCTAGATGAATGGGAGCTTATCATTTATACCAGGAGGAACGGAACATTCAGACTCTCAGTTGAATTTCTAAAGTCATTTACTGTAACTGAGCTCTGGGTGCTTCGTAACAAAGTCAAAAGAAGCTCTAATTTGAATGAACTCTTACGAGACAAGCTGATGGAACATGTTGAATTCAATAGCCCTCAGATTGTCAAGAATCCTTATTGTCTGAAGTTCATCAATGACGACGTCATAAACACTATGTATCTAAATGATGAAGCCTTCCCCAAATATCCTGTGAACCAACTGATCCTTGCATCTACTCTCCTACAAACCAAGGGATTCGCTTCTAAAGAGAAGGCTGTTGCTGATAGTGTTATTTCTGACTATTGTCTTCAGAATGGTATTTCTAAATACACAAGGAAGATGAAGTAAGTCATGAAGACTCAGCCTGCTGACTTTAAGGAGGACCCAATGGATCTGGAAGTTATGCACCATTTGGCTCTAGCTAATGAAAAAAAGAAACGTGGTGAAGCCACTACTGCTGAACAGCCAACCAGGGAAAAACCTTCAACTCCAATTCTTCACAGTTCTGATACTGAAGAAGGAGAAGTTGATCTGCAGATTTAGTAGGGTATTGTAATATATGTTCTGAATGAACACCCCTTTTGTAATCTACTCATTATGTTTGAATCTGGTGAATGTTTAATGAATACCAGAAACTTTTGCTATTTATCTTTCAATGTTTGATCCTTTGTCTTAGCAGTTAGTTGAGTTATCCTCTCGATAATTTGCATGTTATGTTAACAAACAAATAGGGGGAGATTGAAAGGCACATGTTTAGCCTATTTGTATTTAAGAGGTATTAACTCAACTCTAATAACAAAGCAAGTAAATAGCAAGTACTGTTAACCGGAATCCGTACGAAGAACGTCAAATGATTTATTGAAGATTTTATGTCCGAAGAATTTCAGGATGCTGCTGCAAACCACTGGAAGAAGTTCATTAATATGATCAAGCCTCAGTGTACAAATAATCTTTTGTAGCACTTCCAGAAGATCATAAGGTATAAAGTTTCAATACTTTATTTATTCAGAAGATTCCATATTGTGTCTACAAATGAAGAACTCATAAGACGAAGAATCGACAAACAAGCCACAACCTAATTGTCTTACCGGTTTTCCCCTCTTCCTTTACGCGGCAAGACAATCCTAGATTGTCTTACCGGTTTTCCCCTCTTCCTTTACGCGGCAAGACAATCCTAGATTGTCTTACCGCCAGTTGCATTTGTCTTGCCATGGTAGCTTGCTAGACAATCTTTATGATTGTCTTGCCGATTGAAGAACAGCAAGACAATCTCCCAGATTGTCTTACCGCACTTCCAGATTGTCTTACCGACCCCTAGATTGTCTTCCCATGGATTTGATTGTCTTACTAGTTGTAGACAATCTATTTTATTGTTTTACAAGGCCTAAAACAGCAAGACAAAGTGCCAGATTGTCTTAGCAAGCTAGGGATTGTTAGTATTGGTGTCCTAGAGACAATACTATTGTGTTCTATCGTAGACATTTATGGATTATGTTATATTGATTATTGAATAAATATTTATTGTGTCTTTATTTACTGCGTAATAAATTGAAAGCATAATAAATGTCCTTGGAATATTATATGTAATTCTATATCTCTAAGTACGTGACTTAGAAATGAGATTATGAGAATAATATTATATTCCTAAATATCCCTAGTCGAGTATTATTGTTAAGGGACAATAATGATGCATTAAGACTAGTATGTTTGTTGACTGATGATCACATCTCATTGATCATAGGTATAGTGATGCTAAAGTCAAGAACATAAGTGCATGTATCGACACATGGCGCTGGAATGACTCACTGTGATAATGATGTAATGATCCTCTGACTTGATATCATTATATTTCTATATGAGAATTAATATACTTTGGTTGCACTAAAAGTTACCTTTGACCGGGTGATGATGAAATGTACATTGGGTATATTATGAATCGTATGAGAAATATGAATGATCTAGAAAGGATTTAACCCTCCTATTTTAGGAGTGATATTATTGGCCTCTTGATTGAGTGAGACTATAAAATGCATGGCCGTGCTCAAATATTGATTTGTTTAATAGTCTACTCATTGATCAAGGAAATTCGGATTAGACGATGAAGAGGATGACACAATACATGCCTTGAGTCTGATCTATAATATAAGGTTAAAGGGATTATATTACATTGTACATTATTCACTAAAGGTTTAATTGAATCACCAATTATTATTATTACTTGGGTAGCAATGATGTATTACTAGATGCCGCTCATTGTTTATAATTTTATTATTGGATATTAAAATTATTGCCAACGTAATAATAACCTAAAGGGTCACACACTTTGAACGTTTAAAGGAGTTTTAATTTAAATTCTGAATTTAAATTAAATGATTAATTCGAAATAAATTATTTAATTGAGCCGGTCTTAATTAAGTCATTAGAATTTCGAATTTAATATTAAAACCAAAATCGGATTAGGTTTGGAGAAGCCCAAATCCGATTAGGGTTTGGCCCATCCATCTCTCTTCCCTATAAATACATAATGATGTATTGTATTAGGGTTAAGTTTTCATAAAATCGTTTTATTAAAACCCTAGCAGCTCCAGATCAAGAGAGGCTAGAGAGAGAGAGAGAGAGGCTGCATTCGGCTAGTACCGGCTCCGGTGATCTTTGGCGATCAGACGTTCGTGTGGACTGCTTAGAGACGCGATCCTTAGACGAGGGCTGCGTGGTGATTGCTCGTTCCGGACCTCCATCTTTCGTTAACGTAAAGCTTCAACAAGGTATTATTTCGTATCTCCATGATCAGCCGTTCTTTATAGATGGATCCTCGGGTTAGGGTTTCGGAATTTTTGATTTTACGTCGATTTTTCCGCTGCTTTTGTTGCCCCGAAACCCCAACAGGGATTGTCTTTGCCATCATTGTCTGACTAGTTCAAGGGTTTTGCCTATAAATATGGCTCTCCCTCATTCATTTGTTGTTGCTCAAAGTATTGTCAAGCTTTCAAGTTGTGCTAAACTTGCTATTCGTTAAATCCACAGTTTACTGTGCTTTGATCATTCGGTTGTTTTGTTCCGCTAAGTTAGAATACTTTCTGTCAAATTTATTCTACGAACTAGTGGACATTAAAACGAACCATATTAATTATATAACGACTTACACATCGTTATATTAATTAATTAAAATCTGATTAAAAAATTTATATTCAATCAGATTATTCCGCCGCGATTATTTTGTGACGATTGTATTCAACCCCCCCCTTCTACAATCGTTCCAGGACCTAACACCAGCATTATTGCCATTTCCTCCACCATTGCCTGGATCATTATCATCATTGTTGTCATCACCTGTTGCAGCCTCAGGTGGCACATCATCATCTGAATTAGAATCTGGATAGTTATCAAACTTCAGAGACTCGGATGGATTAGCAAATTGCAGACTTGGAAGTTTAGTGTCATCAAATGTAACATTGACACTAACTTTCACTGACAAAGTATCAATTACAAAAACTCTATAAGCATTATTTGTATAACCAACAAAAATAGCTTCAGATGCCTTCGGTTCAAACTTGTTCAAGTTCTCTTCACCATCCTTGAGAATATAACACTTAGCTCCAAAAACATGAAGATGTTTGACATATGGTTTCTTGTTGTTATACAACTGAAATGGAGTTCTCATATGATCTTTATTGATCAAAGTTCGATTCTGGGTATAGCAGGCAGTAGTCACAGCTTCAGCCCAAAAGTACAGATGAAGCTTTGCTTCAGCAATCATTGTCCTTGCAGCTTCAATCAATGTACGATTCTTTCTTTCGACGACTCCATTCTGCTGAGGAGTCCTTGGTGCTGAATACTGCCTTCTAATTCCCTTTTCAGAGTAAAAGTTACGGTTTGATTCTTGAATTCCGTGCCATTATCTGACCTTATTGCTTTCACTGGCACACCCTTTTCTAATTCAACTTGCTTTATATGATCAATCATTGGCATCGAAGTTTTATCCTTAGAAGTCAGGAAGTAAACCCAAGTTTATTTCGAGAAGTCATCCATAATGACCAAGGCATATCTTTCTCCATCAATTGATGTAACATTCACGGGGCCAAACAAATCCATGTGTAGTAAATACAGTGGATCTGTAATAGTATTGATGGCTTTGGCTTTATGAGATGCTCTCTTCGCTTTTCCTTTCTGACAAGTTTCACAGAGATCATCAGTTGAGAATTCCAGGGAAGGCAAACCTCTCACCAAATCTCTTTTAACTAGAGAGTTCATAGTTTTGAAGTTGAGGTGTGAGAGCTTCTTATGCCATAACCAACTATCTTCAGCTGACGCCTTTGCGTGGAAAAAGTGAACTGCATTTCCTGGTCCTGAAGACAAATCAGCTACGTATATGTTGCCTTTCGTTATGCCACATAGTGAAGGACGCTTATCCTTGATATGTTTAATGATACATATCTCCTTTTCAAAGTGAACATAATATCCCTTGTCACAAAATTGACTGACACTCAGGAGATTATGTTGAAGTCCTTCAACTATAGCAATATCCTCTATAATGATCCTTCCTACTTTGTACTTTCCATATCCCACAGTACGACCTTTACTATTATCAGCAAAAGTGACTGAAGGTCCAGTTGCTTCTCTTATGTCTTCTAGCAGGGATCTTGTTCCAGTCATGTGCATTGACGCTCCACTGTCAAGCACCCAAGCAACTCGAACAACTCCACTGGCACCCTGCAAAAGACAACTTGATTAAACCTTCTTTGGGACCCACATTTGAATGGTGTTAGGGTTATACTGAAATATTCGTTTGAATACTGAAATAACAATTATTTGAGAATCTTGTATGCATGTTTTCACATTGTCTGTATATTATATATTATAGACAATCTAGTATCAAATGGAATAGTAGAAGATTAGATTGTCGAACTCCTTATATAATATAATAAAAGTTCACAGTCTAAATGGTGTTAAACAAACCATTGGGACGACTGAAGTATTATTTGGAAATAGTTTATCTTGACTGTTGAATAATACTTATATACTTTGTGTATATTGAACGGGATTAAAATAGTAGAACAATTGTTTCTTTTATTCTGACAATAAAGAACTAAGATTCTATGATGTTATTATTACTTAGGTTCTTAATCCGGATATAGTGATTGACACTTGTATTTAATGCACATGCCTTGACTCATAAGTTAAGTAATTAATTTTAAATTACGAATTTATGTATTGGGCAATGACATTATATACAGAGTGGGATATTAACTATAAAAGGAAACCATGTCCGAAAAATATATTCGGGTGATGATGTCCTCTTGAAAGCTTATAAAGATAATTATGCTTTAGTCCTGCAGGCAGATTTGTTCTTGCATAATTATAAGGTTGAGTGGATGATCAAGGATAAAAGATATTGATTAAATTAATTGTCAGAAATTAATTTAATTAATGGACATGCGATATCTTAAACATGGGGAATTTATAAGCAATTAATATGGGAGCCGAATTAAATAATTAATTTACGGAATTAGGAAAGTTAGTGCAAATATTAATTCTTTAGTGGATTGAATTAATATTTAATGACATTGGGCCTGGCCCGGAATGTCATTGGAAGGCCTGACCTAATGGTCCATGATCCCTACTGTAGCCTATATATATTCTCGTTCCCCTAAAGCTGAAAGACACACCAAAACGAATTCATCCTAGAGTTTGAGAGAGGCAGACGTTTTTCTAAAGGAGACAGCTAGGGTTTTGGGTTTTCGGAGCTTTAAGGAGAGGCACACCAGGGGAGATCGAAGGCCACACTTCGTCCAAGGAGAATCAGGGAATACAGTAGAAGACGTGGATTTAAATCGCTTGCGCCGTAGCGATCAAGGTTAATATTATGTTCGAACTTTTAATTAGTATCATAAAACGCAGGGCCAAAGGTCCGATTGTTCCTACAATGGCATCAGAGCGAGGTTGCGGTTCTGCGATTTATGATATGTAGTCCATGTCATGATTATATATGCATGTATATAGTGGTTCTGTGATGCAGGTTGTTATCCACTATTATGGCCGTGTTTTAATTCTGTTATGTTTTGATTCCACGTGGTTTATCGTGGCTGTTGTAAATCATGAGGGTTGATCGTGATAGTTTAATCTTGTAATTCAATTTGTAATTGTTTTATAATATGATCTGATGTAATAGAATAGGCTGGTTTGTCTGTACAATTTGTATGTAATTGTTTGATCAACGGAGCTGCAAGAAATAGAGATCTTCCGCTGTTGCGATCTATTTTCGGGGGTGCTGCGCTGTTTTGGCCGTAACTTTTGCATACGATGTCCGATCTGGGCGAATCAGCATTTTTCGGAAAGGGCAGAACGAGACGGACCTAGTTACAACCGGGCTGTTTTTCAGAATTTTTCGAGGCTGTTTTTCAGAATTTTTCGAGGCATTCTGAGGCCATTTAGGCCTCCAAACGGGCTCTCGAAGTTTTCTGGAATCTTTCGAAGGATGAGTTCGAAGCTGTTTTTCCGGGGGCCATAATAGTGGATGTGTTCAATTATGATTTACATAATCCTTGATTATTGTTACTATGTGTTTCTTGTCTGTGTTGTTATGCCATGTGATACTAACCCCTCGCATGCTAGAATGACATGGACATAGGGATGTTGTTTTCATTAATGCTTTAATCATGATAATATGCTGCCATGTTATGTGTTCTTTGTGTTGCTATGACCATGATAGTATGCATGTGGACTTCGAAGAAATAACATAGGGCGATGCATCTAGATTAAAATCCTCAAAGTAAATTCTAAGTGGGAGAGGGAATTAATATGATATTAAATCCCATGGTGTCCATCATTGTTTGTATGTAATTTAACATAAAGACGAATATAAATTATATATACGTCACCCATCGTGGCATATAATTTATGGTGTCTAGAATGTTATAGATATTACTGGAACAAACTTCTTAAATTAATACGAATAAATACGAATTTACTTTATTTCTGATTTGGGGCGATTTCTAAGGCTTATGGGTATTAAGTGAGACCGATGTGACTCCTCCACTGCCTAAAATCCAAACCATTGACGAATATTGAATTGAAGTGTTCTATTCAAAGAATATTGGAAGGTATACATGCCGCCCATCGTGGCGTACCAAGTTCCATAGGTTTCGGATAATTTAAGATTTGATGATGGTATACACTTAGCTATGAAAAATAATATTGACCACCCCAACGTGGCTTATTGTTTAGTAATAGGACCGAAGTAATGTTTAAACAAATTTAGGTGGTATACATGTCACCCATCGTTAGGGGCGAGCAGGAAAAACCGAAACCGCAAAAAAACCCTAAAAAAACCGAAAAACCACACCGAAAAAAACCAAACCGCAAATAAAACCGAAAATAACCGAAATAAAAACCCGAAATTAGTGGTGCGGTTTTATTTTCGGTTATATGCTAAAACCGCACCGAAATTAACCGAACCGAAATATATATATATATATATATATATATTAATAATAGTAATAAAGTACCCTAGTCATTTTTAAACTTCACATCTAATTTTATATGGAGGTTCTTCTTCCATACTTGCATACTTGCTGAGTCACTTAAATAACCGGGCACCTAAATATTTGGAGAAGCGCTTGATCGAAAACTATGGCTATTGTGATTTGCCACAAAGCAGAAATATTTCTGTTGTTAATCTGCTAATCAAATTTTATTATGAAACCTATTCTACTTTTTTTTATTTATGTACTTTTTGAAAAAAAAATTATTTGAATTTCATGATTAGTTGATTTTGGGTAATTTTATTGACTTGACATCATCTAAATTCTTGTCAAAATATGTATGTTTTAGTTTTTATTGTGTATTAAAGTTTTTTAGATGAAAGTATGTAATGTTTCCTATATCCTCATATAGAAACAATAGTAAATAGTAACCGAACATATTGTACATATTCATGAAAATTTTATATTTTTTTTAAAAAATCATTATGCACAAGAGTAGCAAATAATAGTGGAAAAACCGGAAAAAAAAACCGCAACCGACTAATGGTGAACCGCAACCGAAAAACCGTTTTAATTGGTGCGGTTACGGTTAATGATGATTAACCGAACCGGACCGCATTATTGGTTTGGTAACGGTTAATGTCCGGAACCGCACCATGCACACCCCTACCCATCGTGACGTACCAGAAACTTATGGTGTTTAAACGTTAGTGCATTTAATTTTAATAATTGTTAGAGGAACCAATAGGTCTTAATTTTTAATGCACCCTTCTTTATGTGTAATGTGATTTTTTCATGCATGATTCTCAGGATATAATGGGCTTTAATCCACTGTTCACCATACTTAAGGAAAACAAACTTACCGGACCTAACTATATTGAATGGAAACGTAATTTGGACATTGTGTTGACTGCTGAGGAGTACAAGTTTTGCACTTATGAACCCAAGCCTGAGCAGCCCGCTGCTGATGCTCCTGATGAGGATAAGGAGTATTATAAGCGGTGGACAAAGGCTGATGAGATGTCGCGATGTTAGATTCTAGGAGCAATGTCGGGTGTTTTGCAGTCGGGTCACTGGAAACAGGATTGTTCTCTTCCTAAGAAGACAAACAATACTGGTATGTCTCTTTCTCTAGTTACAGAAACATTTATAGCGGCTATATCTACGAGCACTTGGTGTGTAGATACTGGAGCCACTGATCCTGTTTGTAACTCTATGCAGGGGTTCCAGCAATCCAGAATGCTTAGAGATAGCGAGATATACGTGTTCATGGGAGATGCTACTGTTAGGTCCAGATATGATTGTAGAAGGGGGGGGTTGAATACAATCAGTACCAAATCGTCGCGGAAGTGAATCTGATAGAATATGATTTGTTAATCAGATTATGATTAATTAATATAACAATGTTTGAAGTCGTTATATAATTAAAATGGTTCAGTTTTAATGTCCACTAAAGTTCGTAGAATAAATTCGACAGGGTATATTCTAGATTTAGTGATTAAAACAACCGGGTTATCAAAGCACAGAAAACTGTGGATATAACAAACAAGCAAGTTACTAACAACTTGAAAGCTTTACAAATGCTTTGAATACAAAGTGAATGAACACTTTCAAATGAAGAAACTAAGCCATATTTATAGGCAAAGCTTTGTACATGCAAGACAATCACTAGACAAGACAATTACAAGCTAGCAAAGACAATTACAAGAAGGGTAAGACAATCTAGGCTTGGGCAAGACAAAAAGGGGCAAGGGAAGACAATCTCAGATTGTCTACCAAGCTTCAACCAAGTCAGAAAGACAATCAAAAGGGAAGGGAAGACAATTCCTTTGTCAGAAAGACAAACACTACAAACGGCAAGACAATGGAGGATTGTCTTGCACACCTTTAAGCATTCGGCAAGACAAGACAAACAGATTGTCTTGCTGGAAGTGTGTCTCTCGGCAAGACAAGACAAAGAGATTGTCTTGCTGTCTTACACATGCCTTCGGCAAGACAATTCTCAAGGATTGTCTTGCACACCATTGAAATGAATCGGCAAGACAATTAGAGATTGTCTTGCTGATTCAATCAAGGCTAAGGCAGACAATGGAGAATTGTCTTGGAAGCTAAATGAATCCACTCGGCAAGACAATCCAGAATTGTCTTGCTGAGGTGGTTTTTGTGATTAAATAAAGAAATAAAATAGTATATTAAAATAGAAAATTATTCACTTAATTAATTTAATCATATAAATTCATAAATTAAATTAATTCGAGAGTGAATTAATTTAATAAATAAATTACATAATTAATATAATTATTTGAGAAGTGAAATAATAGTCTATTAAAATTTTTAATCACACAATCTTCAGTAGAACAACTTCCGGTCTTCTTTAAACTTGAATAATTTCTTCTTGATTTGTCGAACGAGCGAACTATCACTTCTGCTTGACTTCAAATATTTAATTTGAATAACTGATACATAGATGTACTGTCTGGTTCATCTGTATCTAGTTAAATCAAGTATTCTTCGTCAAATAAACAATAAGAATTTGGTTAGTTCGTCGAGTCTTCGTCTTGTACGTACATCTTCATTAAATGGCATCTTCTGATGAAATAAAGTATAGAAACTTTATGTCTTCTGAATTCCTGGACGTGCCACAAAAGATTATTTGTGCACTGAGGCTTGAACATATTAATGAACTTCTTTCAGTGGTGTGCAGCAGCATCCTGGAACTTATCTGACATATGATTTCCATAAATCATTTGACGTTCTTCGTACTGATTCCGATGACTTGCTATTTACTGAGCTTTCTTATCTGAGTTGAGTTGTACCTCTTTAAATACAAATAGGCTGAACATATGCCTTTCAATCTCCCCCTATTTGTTTGTTAACATAACATGCAAATTTCCTAGAGGATAACTCAACTAACAGATAAGAC
Source organism: Daucus carota subsp. sativus (assembly GCF_001625215.2). Lineage (NCBI taxonomy): Eukaryota > Viridiplantae > Streptophyta > Magnoliopsida > Apiales > Apiaceae > Daucus > Daucus carota. Next base: position 15,860,098 of record NC_030382.2, read on the forward strand.
AAAGATTTAAACAATAGAATGTAAATAGCAAAAGTTTATGGCTTGCATTAAACATTAAACCATGATCACAAATAGATTACAAAAGGATGTTCCTTGAACATATCTAACAAATATCCTAATCAATCTATTCACTCAGAACGAGTGACTTCTCCTTCTTCAGCATCAGAATAGTGAATGATTGGAGTAGAAGGCTCATTCTGAGTAGGCTCTTCAGCTGCAGTGGATTCTCCACGCTTCTTTCTTTCACGAGCCAGAGCTAGCTGGTGAAGAACTTCCAGATCCACAGGGTCTTCACGGAAGTCAGATGGCTGAGATTTTGTTACACCCTTCATCCTCCGAAAGTATTGAGAAATGTTTCTTCGAGTGCAGTAGGATGAGATTACATCATCAGCATCAGACTTGGCTTTAGATGCGAAGCCCTTGGTCCTTAGTAAGGTGGATGCTAGAGCCAGACGTTTGGCAGGGTACTTTGGCAAAGCCTCTTCATTTAGATAGACAGTACAGAGGATTTCCAAGTGAACAAACTTGACACAGTATGGGTTCTTAACAACCTGAGGACTGTTGAAAACAGCACAATCCAACAGTTTGTCACGAAGAAGTTCATTCAAGTTTGAGCAACGCTTGACTTTATTGCGAAGTACCCAGAGCTCAGATACAGAGAATGATTTGAGAAATTCGACAGATAGTCTGAATGAACCATTCCTCTGTGTGTAGACAATCAGCTCCCATTCTTCTAGCAGTCCCCTAACAGCAACAGTTACATATTCCAGTTCTAAGGCAAAGGCATGCATAAACACATCCTCATCAGGGTTCACCTCTCGAAGATCATATATCAGAGATAAGAACTTCTTATCATCGAAAGTTTCCCTTTGAGGTCCATTGAATATTCTCCTAGCAATGTCCCAGCCTTTTCCTTCTTTTCTTTTAATTTCAAGATTCTTCTGCTTGATCGCAGCATCATAGATTTTCTGCTTTTCAATCTTGATTTGTTCCTCTGTGATCAACTTGTCTTCCAGGAGTTTCTGATAATCACGAAGCTTACGCTTCCTGGCTTCATTTTCTGCTTTGAACTTCCTGACATTTTCCTCGTGTTCAGGATCAACAGGTTCTTCCTGAAACAAATAGCTTTCATCAAATTTACCTTCTTCTTCAGCCTGACGATAGGTAGCATCGAATACGTCATCATCATCCATGTCTTTGGGATAATCATCATAATTGTCAGTGTTGAAGACATTTTCAGATTGATGTAGTGGTTCTTTGCCTTTAAACCTTTTATAGCTTTTATCAGCTTCAGAAGATTCTTTACCACTTGCCCTTTCTCCACCCTTGTCACTCCTGTCAGCATCATCCTTATTACTCCTATCACCAGCATCAGACTTGCTGTGATCATCTTTGTCCTTATCTTCCTTATCCTTCTCCCCCTTAGTTGAGGGATCCTCTGGAGTAGACTGAGCTGTTGACGGATTAAGCTTCAAGTGATGAATAACTTGAGCCAGAGTTTGCTCCAAGTTTCCAAGCTTTGTCAGACAGAGCTCCTGAGATTGATCAAACTTGTCCATCCTAGAATGAATACCCTTGACATGAGCATCTAATTCCTGTTTGAGAGAAGAATATGAAGGATCAACAACCTTTTCCTGTAGAGTTACCAACTCTCCACTTCTGAATCTGGCATTCTCAGCATTCAACCTTGAAATCTCAGCTTTCATAGCAGCCAATTGTTCCTGTAACAGATCAGTGTTGGTGTGTGCACTCACTTCACGAACACTCAAAGATTTATCACTATCCTCTCGTGCATGTGTTTCGCTCGGTGTTTGCCTGATTTCACTCGTGTTTTTCACACCGTCACCAGTACCTGTATAGACAACCATAGTTCCCTGAGATGGAACTGTAGGTTGTGAAGGAACAAATTGTCCTTCAGATGCCTGTGAAGGCTGAAGTACTTGCAGGTTGCCAAGTATAGCCTGATCCAAAAAGAAAGAGTGATCAGAAAGTTTTTCATATGACAATTTTTGAATATCTGTGCTCTCTCTAAGTGAAGAATCAAAAGACAAAGGTTCAACTAGCGTGAGTGCTAGTTGTGTGCTTGACTCTTTACAGGATACCGCGGTCGGACGGCCAATTTCAATAAATGCATTCTGTGGAGAGAATGAATCTAGAGACTGTATATTTACCATGTCAGTGTCCAAATCCTTTTGGGAGGAAATGGATGCGGCTGCAGTTGTCTCCGGTTCTGCCACCCTTTGCTTCTTATGAGACAGAGCTGCGGGTTCTCTCAGAATTGCACTACCACTCCGTTTCCGGGCTACCTTTCGAACAACTGGTGTTTGAGTAGTGTCGGTTGATGTGTTTGACGAAGAATCAGTTGTTGAAACGAAAACGTCAGCTTGGTTATGAACCTGGGTGTTTACAGGTTCAATGCTGGGAGTCTGGAAATCAAATTCAATATCACAATCAAAATCTGCAATATCAATATTAAAGGTATCAGTGAGATTAGAAAGTACCTGAGCTACCTGTAAATCTGTCCTGAAGTCCTGTAGCTCTGGATTGATAGCAGAATCAGCAGGCAGAGGCTGAGAGGTGGATTGTGGTGGAGGAATGGTATGTGAAAGTGTAGGTGAAGGTGTTGGTTCAGATTGAGAGGGAAGAATGGAGGCTTGTTGGTCTGGGAAGAAGTTGTATTGTGGAGGGGATTGATGTTGAGATTGGTGAGGTGATTGTTGTGGTGAATTATAAGGATGGTTGTAGGGAGAGTAATGTGAGGATTGGCTGGATGATTGATAATCTTGTAGAAGTTGAAGTGGTTGGAAGTTGTGAGGAGGAGATTGTTCCTGAGGTTGGTTATCTTGAAGTTCAGGTTGATCCGGTTGATATTGTTGTTGTTGCAGTGGCTGAGGAACTTGGACAGGTTGAAGGGGAACATTAAACTGTTCCAACATGTAAGGAGTCACAACAAGAGGCACATTCTCATGCTTCTTTTGATTAGCAAGTCTTGATTGAATCTTGGTGCAAGTTCTTAGAATGGGCACCACTGCAGAATCAACGTACATTGCTCTATCAGCATCATTCATCTTGTCACTTAAGAATAACATTAAGAACCTTGGAAAGTGACACTCCACCTTGTCATTTTCATGAATGGATCTCTGAGAGACAGAACCCATTTTTCTGATAATCTCCTTTAGTAATATCTTCCCGAAGTTAATTCGACGATTGTAAGCCACGGAGAATCCAAAGATTTGTAGCATGGAAGATATATTGTGAAAATTCTGCCTCGTAGTTGGAGCAAATACCTTTGCCAAGGTATCGAAGAAGACATCCCATTCAGCCTTCAATTTGCTTTTAGACATTCTAGGGAGAAAAATCTGTCCCTGGTAGTGGATGTCTTGGAAGAATTGAGTTAACTCAGCACTGGTTGGTTCCACTTGAAAGTTATTCCTTGGAAACCCTAGAATCCTGTTCACATCATCGACAGTTATAACAATCCTTCGTCTATTTGGTAGATCACCAATCAACTTATAATTCTCGAGAGTTGTAGAGTTGACGGCATTAGAGTAGAAGTCGAAGAGTGGTTGCACTTGAATAGGAACATCAGCGGTTAGTGCAGTACTGACAAGACTTTGTTGAGTCAGAAAGCGGATCCACTTCTTGAAACGATCAGAACAATCCTCGTAGTTCAGGTTAGCACAATAGTTGGTCTCAGCAATCTCAAATTCTCCAGCCATTTTTAGTAATTAAAAATTGAATTAAGCGAGAAATTTTCAAATAAAATATTAATTCTCAATTATCTCGCAAAGTTCAATTAATAATTAAACTTGATTAATTAATTATTAATTCGAAATATTAGAATAATCTCGAATTAAAAGTTAATTAATGAAAATGGTACTTAGTCAATTAATCCACTTCAAATATCACAAGCCAAACGAGTCCTTAGGCATAAACAAATTACACAACCAAACAAGTCCTTAATTGTAAAAAAAAAAAAAAAAAAAATCCCCAAATCAACCAAGAACCCTAGTTTCTGTAAGCAAGCAATCGGTACTGAGTCAATTCACAAAATCGATTAATAAGCAAAGAATCACCAGGAACAATCACAAACAGACGCGATTCGATCAAGGAGCGGACGAAATCAGTTGGAAAATTGATCAGAAACTCGCAAAAATCGGGCAGAGTTTCGTTTAGAACACAGCACTAATCGAGTAATAGCAAGCAATGGAGCTTGAGAATCAAACCCAGCAAGTTTTACGAAACTTGAAAACAACTGTGCAGAGTGTATGTAAATGACTAATGGAGAAGATGAAGTCGTGGGCAAGACAATTCAATTGTCTTGCTCAAATGTCTTGTTAGTATGTATATGTGTGTGCACAGTAAGACAAAGGAGGAGGGGTCTCGGTAAGACAATTAGAATTGTCTTGCCGAGATTCGCTAAGGCAGACAAACGATGTGTCAGTAAGACAATCGAATTGTCTTACTGATATATAGCAAAACTATTGGCAGACTCGGTAAGACAATGAGATTGTCTTGCCGAGTTGATTGAAAAATGGTGAAAAACCGGTTCAGCAAGACAATCTAATTGTCTTGCCGAGCCTAATTGTAGACAATTACATTGTCTTGCAGAAAAACAATTAATAATAATATGATTTTTGATTATATTAAAAGATAAAACATTTTGCAATTAAAATCAAAAATCTATAATAAAGACAATAGTATATAATACATGAATATTTTGTAAATTTCAACTTTAGTTAAATATAAATATTTATGACTTTAACTTTAATTCAATAAAATGAATTAACTTAAAATCAAATATTTATGCTTAATTAATTTTGAAAGATACAAAATAATCACAAATAATTATCTAAAAGCTTAGAGAATATTACAGGGGAGTATATGAGCACTTAGAAAATCATTTACTAATTTACAAGCATGCATAATTAATTAGAATATTATCAGATAATATACAGGAAATCATCTAAAATTTAATAATATAGATATAATTACACAGAAAATTCACAAAAAGTATACAAACACATATAATACATATGAAAAATATATACAAGAGAACTATGTCATATTTAACATCCCTAACTCACAAACCAGCTTAGAGAAAGTGGATTCATCCAGTGGTTTCGTGAAGATGTCAGCAATTTGCTCAGTCGTGGGTACAAAATGTAACACCACTGTACCATTCATGACATGTTCTCGTATGAAATGATACCTGATATCAATGTGCTTGGTTCTTGAGTGTTGAACCGGATTGTTGGAAATGGCTATGGCACTTGTATTATCACAAAATATAGGAATTTTGTTCACTACAACACCATAATCATTTAGTTGATTCTTGATCCACAAGATCTGAGCACAGCAGCTACCAGCAGCTATATACTCAGCTTCAGCAGTAGAGGTAGACACTGAGTGCTGCTTCTTGCTATACCAGGAAACCAACCGACGTCCTAGAAATTGACAGCTTCCAGGCGTACTCTTCCTATCAATCCTGCATCCTGCATAATCAGAATCTGTATAGCCGGTTAAGTCAAAACCAGTATTCTTAGGGTACCAAATACCTAAACCAGGTGTACCCTTAAGATATCTAAAGATTCTTTTGACGGCTATTAGATGTGATTCTTTAGGATCAGCTTGGAACCTAGCACACAAACATGTTGAAAACATGATATCTGGTCTACTTGCAGTAAGATAAAGTAGAGAGCCAATCATACCACGATAGCTTGTGATATCAACTTTCTTACCAGATTTATCCTGGTCAAGCTTTGTGGCAGTGGCCATGGGTGTCTTTGCCGGTGAAGAGTCTTCTAGATTGAACTTTCGAAGAAGATCTCTGACATACTTGGATTGACAAATAAATATTCCATCATCCTTTTGGCTTACTTGAAGACCAAGGAAGTAGGACAGCTCACCCATCATACTCATCTCATAGTTACTCTGCATTAACTTAGCAAATCTCTTGCACAAGTTATCGTTAGTAGAACCAAATATAATATCATCAACATATATTTGTACAAATATCATATCCTTATCATGCAATTTGTAAAAGAGAGTTTTGTCTATGACACCTCTAGTAAAGTTGTTTTCTATTAAAAACTCAGAGAGAGTGTCATACCATGTCCTTGGTGACTGCTTGAGTCCATAGACAGCTTTGAATAGGAAGTATACAAAATCAGCAAACTCTGGATTTTCAAAGCCAGGGGGCTGTTCCAGATATACTTCTTCTTCTAGCTTTCCATTCAGAAATGCACTTTTCACATCCATTTGATATACCTTGAAGTTGGAGTGTGCAGCAAATGCAAGAAATATTCTGATGGCTTCAAGACGAGCAACTGGAGCATAGGTTTCATCGTAATCAATTCCTTCTTCTTGTGAATAACCTTTTGCAACCAGTCTGGCTTTGTTTCTTACAACAATGCCATCACCATCTAACTTGTTACGGAAGACCCATCTAGCTCCAATGGTAGATTTTCCTTTTGGTCTTGGAACCAGGGCCCAGACTTCTTGTCTCTCAAATTGATTGAGTTCTTCTTGCATGGCAAGAACCCAATCAGGATCAGCAAGTGCTTCTTCTATTTTCTTTGGTTCTAGTTGTGATAGAAACCCAGAGAATAGGCATTCATTTGTCGTAGCACTTCTAGTCCTTACACCAACATCAGGATCACCAATAATTAGATCGAAGGGATGATCTCTGCTCCAAATCCTTTCCCTTGGAAGGTGTGTCCTTGATGATTCAGCTGTATTATCATTTGGCTGATGTGTATGACTAGTTGATCCACCAGCTCCCCCTGAGTTGTTGCCAGGATGACTTGATGATCCACCACTAGCATCAGTGGAATCTCCAGCATCATTGCCATTTCCTCCACCATTGCCTGGATCATTATCATTGTTGTCATCTCCTGTTGCAACCTCAGGTGGAATATCATCATCTGAATCAGAGTCTGGATAGTTGTCAAACTTCAGAGACTCAGATGGATCAGCAGATTGTATACTTGGAAGTTTAGTGTCATCAAATGTAACATTGACACTAACTTTCACTGACAGAGTATCAATTATAAAAACTCTATAAGCATTATTTGTATAACCAACAAAAATTGCTTCAGAAGCCTTTGGCTCAAACTTGTTCAAGTTCTCTTCACCATCCTTGAGAACATAACACTTGGCTCCAAAGACATGAAGATGTTTGACATAAGGTTTCTTGTTGTTATACAGATGAAATGGAGTTTTCATATGATCCTTGTTGATCAGAGTTCTATTCTGGGTATAGCAGGCAGTAGTCACAGCTTCAGCCCAAAAGTACAGAGGAAGCTTTGCTTCAGCAATCATAGTTCTTGCAGCTTCGATCAGTGTACGATTCTTTCTTTCGACGACTCCATTCTGCTGAGGAGTCCTTGGTGCTGAATACTGCCTTCTAATTCCCTTTTCAGAGTAAAAGTTGATTAGAGTTTGATTTTTAAACTCAGTTCCATTGTCTGATCTTACAGCTTTTACAGGAACACCTTTTTCCAACTCAACCAACTTGATATGATCAATTACTGTCAGGGGAGTTTCATCCTTGGAAGACAGGAAGTAAACCCAAGTAAATTTCGAGAAGTCATCCACAATGACTAAGGCATATCTTCCTCCATCAATAGATGCAACATTCACGGGGCCAAACAAATCCATATGCAACAAATGAAGTGGATCTGTAATGGTATTGATGGTTTTGCCTTTGTGAGATGCTCTCTTCGCTTTTCCTTTCTGACAAGCTTCACAAAGATCATCAGTTGAGAATTCCAGGGAAGGCAACCCTCTCACTAGATCTCTCTTGACTAGAGAGTTCATGGTTTTGAAGTTGAGGTGTGAGAGCTTCTTATGCCATAACCAACTATCTTCAGCAGACGCTTTGGCGTAGAAACAGTGAACTTCGTTTCCTGGTCCTGAAGACAAATCAGCTACGAATATATTGCCTTTCCTTATGCCACATAGTGAAGGACGCTTATCCTTGATATGTTTAATGATACATATCTCTTTTTCAAAATGAACATAATAACCTTTGTCACAGAATTGACTGACACTCAGGAGATTATGTTGAAGTCCTTCAACTATTGCAATATCTTCTATGATGATCCTTCCAATTTTGTACTTGCCATATCCCACAGTACGACCTTTGCTATTATCAGCAAAACTGACTGTAGGGCCAGCTCCTTCTCTTATGTCCTCCAGCAGGGATTTGTTGCCAGTCATGTGCATTGACGCCCCACTGTCAAGCACCCAGGTAACACGAACAACTCCACTGGCACCCTGCAAAAGACAACTTGATTAGACAGTCTTTGGGACCCACACTTGATTGGGTCCGGCAGTCTTAAAGAACTGATTTCTATTAGGTAATACAACAAAGCCTCTTGGACTGATACTTGGTTCAGACTTGACTGAACTTACTTCCTTAACAACAGCCTTATAAACCTTAGTTTTAGGCTTTGGAACATAAGTCTCCTTCCTAACATGAGTAGGACTAGCAGTCTTTGATCTAGCATGCTTGTTGTTTGTGTGTTGTCTAGGTGATGTGTTTTCATTTTTAGCATGCAAATTTTTAAAATAAGCAGACATCAAATTGAAAGCACAAGTCATACAATTATCAACACTACAAGATTTATGACATGCATCAAAAGCAGGAACAGCAGAAGTATCAGTCATAGTAGTAGGAACATCAATAGATTCTACTCTAACCTTGTTATCAGATTTAAAGTTCTCAGTAGAATGACACCTATTGTTCTTGTTCTTACTATTAACAAAATTATTGGGCTTGTTGAATTTAGTTCTCTCAGAGTTGACACCTAAACCAGCTTTAGGCAACCTAACATTGCCTTTCACTTTAATTGGTTTCAGGTTTGTCAGAATCTCATCTCTCATCTCATTACTCTCTTTCATTTTAAAGTCTTCCTGCTTTAGTTCATATCTAATGACAACAGGAGTCTCTAAAAGAGGTTCAGCTTCTGAGGTTTTAAACAAAGGTTTAAGGGAATCTTTCAAAACAAAAGGAATCCCTCTCTCTTCAGCGCTCTTCTTAAAAGGAGTAATGTTACTAGCCTTACCTACAGATTTGTTATAGTCAAAGCCTATTCCAACAGTTCTCTTGATCTCTTGTTTATCATTAAGTTCTTTGACTATTAAGGAGGCATCCTTAAAGGCTTTACATTTCACTTTCTCTTCGTCTAGCTGAAGTCTTAAAGCAATCTCACCTTTCTCTAGAACTTTGACTTTAGCACATTGTAATCCTAAATCCATAGTCAATTGTTCTATTTTAGGTTTTAATACTTTCATCTCATTCATTTTATAAGCATGAATTTCTAAGACTAAAGTATCAATTTTAAGATTAGCAGCTTTCATCCTTTTAATAGCATCATCTCTTTCAAGTCCTAATTGCATAAACAGTTTAGGGCATGTAGGATCTACCTGAAAGCTTCCAGCAGGAGGAGGTGAAGATGATCCAGTACTAGCCATGAAAGCAACATTCCCTAGCTGCTCCCCTTCATCACTATCTGTATCATCCCAGCTTTTGCCTTCTGCCAGATAAGATTTGCTTTTGAAACTTTGACTTCCAGAAGTACCATGATGCTTTCTAACCAGTGCATCATACTTCTGCTTCAGCTCATCATACGAATCTTTTCTTTTTCCTTGAACCTTGGGCTGTTTGCATTCAGTTGCAAAGTGTCCAGGTTCACCACAATTGAAGCATTTGAACTTGCTTCTGTCGACCATCCCAGTCTTGTATCCTCCTTTGCTTGTAGAAGATGAATAGCCTCCCTTCTGAAACTTACTAACAGTAGGTTTGTATTTATAGGAAGGGTTCTTCCGGAATCTCATGTTTCCAAACTTCTTGGCAAACAGTGATAGAGATTGATCTTCTAACTGTTCAAGCTCTTCCATTGTATAGAACTCTTCGTCACCACTGGTAGAGGCAGTCTGACCCATCTCAGGTACAACAAATTCCTGAGTAGTCTTAGAAGGAACAACAACATCCTTCTTCTTTTCTTCCAGTACAGGTGACTCAACAACTAGAGCTCTCGAATGGTTCTGTGTTTTACCCCAGCCATATCTCTGTTTACTCTGAACTTGCTCCAGTTCATAAGTTTTCAAAACTCCGTAGAGTCTTTCCAGAGAAATCTCATTCAGATCTCTGCTTTCCCTGATGGCAGTGATTCTGTGTTCCAGATGTTCAGGAAGGGTTAAGAGAAACTTCATGTTGACCTCTTTCTTGTCGTAGAATTTCCCATTCAGATTTAAATTATTTATCAAATTATTAAGTCTGATAAATACTTCTGAAATCCCTTCACCGGGATGGGAACCAAACTGTTCATACTGAGCCATCAGTATCTCTTTCTTGTTTTCCCTAACTTCCTCTGAGCCTTCATTGATAATCTCTAATGTATCCCAGATTTGCTTGGCGTTCGTACAATTAACAACAGCATTGTACATCACTGGATTTAGAGATTCAACCAAGATTAGTTGAAGAGCATCATCTAAGTTCATCTGATCACTCTCTTCATCAGTGTACTCAGAAAGTTCTTTCGGAATGACCTGATGAGGTATCAACACACCATCCTCTTCGTGTGCTAATATGACCTTCATCGGAGTAGTAACACCTTTGTCCAAAATCCCGATGTATTTTCTGTTCGCAGTCCGGAGGAATAGAAACATGTGCCTTTTCCATAGGCCAAAGTGTTCCTGGCTGAACGGTGGGATTTTAATGCTACTGATCTTTTGCGTACTCATTATTTAGGAATTTAAAGTGAAAAGTGTTTGGAGAGATTTAGATTTTTTTTTTGAAAGAAAAATATTTTTAATCAAAATTAATTTTTGGAATAAAATTAATTCGAATAAAAAATATTTGGACGTTACAGAGTGTGTATAGGATCTGATACGGAAAAATGGTATCAACCGCTCTGATGCCAATTGTTAGGTCCAGATATGATTGTAGAAGGGGGGGGTTGAATACAATCAGTACCAAATCGTCGCGGAAGTGAATCTGATAGAATATGATTTGTTAATCAGATTATGATTAATTAATATAACAATGTTTGAAGTCGTTATATAATTAAAATGGTTCAGTTTTAATGTCCACTAAAGTTCGTAGAATAAATTCGACAGGGTATATTCTAGATTTAGTGATTAAAACAACCGGGTTATCAAAGCACAGAAAACTGTGGATATAACAAACAAGCAAGTTACTAACAACTTGAAAGCTTTACAAATGCTTTGAATACAAAGTGAATGAACACTTTCAAATGAAGAAACTAAGCCATATTTATAGGCAAAGCTTTGTACATGCAAGACAATCACTAGACAAGACAATTACAAGCTAGCAAAGACAATTACAAGAAGGGTAAGACAATCTAGGCTTGGGCAAGACAAAAAGGGGCAAGGGAAGACAATCTCAGATTGTCTACCAAGCTTCAACCAAGTCAGAAAGACAATCAAAAGGGAAGGGAAGACAATTCCTTTGTCAGAAAGACAAACACTACAAACGGCAAGACAATGGAGGATTGTCTTGCACACCTTTAAGCATTCGGCAAGACAAGACAAACAGATTGTCTTGCTGGAAGTGTGTCTCTCGGCAAGACAAGACAAAGAGATTGTCTTGCTGTCTTACACATGCCTTCGGCAAGACAATTCTCAAGGATTGTCTTGCACACCATTGAAATGAATCGGCAAGACAATTAGAGATTGTCTTGCTGATTCAATCAAGGCTAAGGCAGACAATGGAGAATTGTCTTGGAAGCTAAATGAATCCACTCGGCAAGACAATCCAGAATTGTCTTGCTGAGGTGGTTTTTGTGATTAAATAAAGAAATAAAATAGTATATTAAAATAGAAAATTATTCACTTAATTAATTTAATCATATAAATTCATAAATTAAATTAATTCGAGAGTGAATTAATTTAATAAATAAATTACATAATTAATATAATTATTTGAGAAGTGAAATAATAGTCTATTAAAATTTTTAATCACACAATCTTCAGTAGAACAACTTCCGGTCTTCTTTAAACTTGAATAATTTCTTCTTGATTTGTCGAACGAGCGAACTATCACTTCTGCTTGACTTCAAATATTTAATTTGAATAACTGATACATAGATGTACTGTCTGGTTCATCTGTATCTAGTTAAATCAAGTATTCTTCGTCAAATAAACAATAAGAATTTGGTTAGTTCGTCGAGTCTTCGTCTTGTACGTACATCTTCATTAAATGGCATCTTCTGATGAAATAAAGTATAGAAACTTTATGTCTTCTGAATTCCTGGACGTGCCACAAAAGATTATTTGTGCACTGAGGCTTGAACATATTAATGAACTTCTTTCAGTGGTGTGCAGCAGCATCCTGGAACTTATCTGACATATGATTTCCATAAATCATTTGACGTTCTTCGTACTGATTCCGATGACTTGCTATTTACTGAGCTTTCTTATCTGAGTTGAGTTGTACCTCTTTAAATACAAATAGGCTGAACATATGCCTTTCAGCTACGAAAGTAGCAGTAGTTGCAGTAGGAGTTATTTATTTATCTTTTGGTTCTCATAGGATTTTGATTTTGAACAATTGTCTTTATGTACCTTCTTTTAGAAGGAATTTGATTTCGGTTTTTAAACTTGCTATGGATGGTTATAATGTTTGTTTGTGTAATGACTCGGAATTTTATGCAATTATTTATTTAATTGTTCTTGATTTTTAAAAGAGAAGGAATAAATTTTATATTTTATTCCTGTTTGTTGGATTTTCAAAAAAAAAACAGTTATGTGGGTTATTTCAATTATTTGATTAATTGTTAAATGCATTATTTGTTTATGTGTGTTTTTAGATTTAAATTACCTTGAGCATTATTGTAGAGTTTTATAAAAATTATGATTTCGTAATTTTGAGATAATTCAAAATTATATTTTAAGTTCGGATTTTAATTGGTATTTGTTTGTACCAATTATTTTATTTAGATTTAAATTATAAAAATATCTAATTGGTGATATTCTATGTTTTGAGTAATTTAAAAATATTCAAATTTCGATACTTTTTTTAAGTTTTTGTCGGATTCAAAAATGTTTAAAAGTTTGTAAGTAATAATTTCAATTACTTACAATTTAAAATGATTTTGAGTATTATTTGTGAAAATAGAAGAGGACTTTTAAAATATTATTTTTATAAATATAGTTTATTCGAGATATTTAAAATTTTTAGAAAATTTTATTTTAAATTTGGAGAATAGTTTGGACTCTTAAACTATTAAAATAGTTTTTGTTTTTAAATTAGGGGTGTAGTTTTTGTTTTAATAATTATAAATTAAGCCTAGCAGCTGCGTATGCAGTATGTGTACAGCCAGATCGATGAGAAACAGATAGATAGATATAAAACAGACGCGGGCTTGTTCAAGCGAAAGAAAGACAGAGCAAATTAGGGTTTCGGGGAGTCTATTCAATCAGATCAATTCATTGGCAGGTGAGGCTTATTAGCTTTGTGTGACTACATACTTATCTGTATATCGTTGTTTGTTGGCGGATTGGGTTTTTGTTGGGGCGTTTGATTGATAGTTAGAGGAATAAGGGAGGGGATCTGGGGGTGTGTTTGATCAGAGATGGGGAGTTTGGCGGTGTAAATCGGAGATGGGGCTGTGACGTGGGTGTTGATCGGAGGTGGCTACAGTTGGTCGGAGGAACGGAGGCGACGTCTGTCGCCGGGTATGGTTACAGAGGCGCTGCGAGGAAGGTTGCGGCGGTCTGAAATCCGGCTGACTTGGGTGGAGGTCTGGTGGCTTGATAAAAAGTGGCAGTGTTGAGATATTACAAGGAGGCTCTTTTCTCTCAATTTCCAACCCCTTCTTATGAGATCTAAGACTCCTATATATAATATATTATTAGTTCTGGAACCTTCCTTCTTTGTGGGCTTTGCCTTCTTGGGCTGGAGGCCCAACATTAGTCCCCCTCCAACATAGTACCAGATCTTTAGATGTGGATTGTCGGGCTTATCTTTGGAGGTGATGTCTTTGGACAGATGAAGCCTTGGGGTGTGATACCTAAGATCAGTGTGGAGCTGTTGAACCATTTTCCTAAAACTCTGCTTAATAATTGTTTCGATAAATTTCACGGGATATCTGAACAACTAGGAAGTCATAGCCACCCGGTGACACGTTGCAAGCTTTCGAGAACTTGAGAGTTGGAAGTAGATTGGAGCTTTGAAAGTCGCAACTAATAAGAATCCTCCTATGAGGCAAGGAGCTTCATAACCTTGGAAGTCATGGACGACTAGAGCTTCGGACGTTTGAGGAGCCGATGAAGTAAAGAGGCAGAAGCGCTGAAGCGAAGAGGCGATTCGACCTTGAAGGTCAAGGAAGCTGTTGAAATAATGAACTAGAGCCGCTGAAGCAAAGATGCTGATCATTGAACCATTTTAGCGTCGACTTCCCGAGACAAATGTAGAAACATCTTCAAGCTTCATTCAGGTTTAGGGCTTCCAACATCTTCTAATAAAGGATTATTGGTGGGGACCTTGAGGCCTCCCGGAAGTATACAGATCTTTAGATGTGCTTTCCAATATAAAAGGAGTAATGTTCCAGCTGTTACTGACAAAGATAAAAAATGTCATCGCCATGATGGAAAAGAGTACTCATGTCATCTTCACAAAGAGTCTAAAGATGTGATGAAGCCTCGAACTGAAGAGGCGGCGAAGATAACTCTTTCTGGAATTTATTTTTTCTTGATTTCTATTGAGGTCTCCACAGTGTGACTTGGTGAAGTGTTTATCCACTGTAATATCATCATCTAAGAGAGCTCTTAGAGTCCAAGAGTTGGACGCTCCAAGAGTTGTAATTTGTATTGAAGGATACGTCAAAAACGTGACATTTAAGAATTTGTAATTTGTATTGAAGAATTGTAAGTTGTATTGAAGAATCGTAATTTGTAATTTGTATTGAAGAATTGTAAGTTGTATTGAAGAATCGTAATTTGTAATTTGTATTGAAGAATTGTAATTTGTAATTTGTATTGAAGAATTGTAAGTTGTATTGAAGAATCGTAATTTGTAATTTGTATTGAAGAATTGTAATTTGTGTTGAAGAATTGTAATTGGACGCTTAAAGAGCCATTAATGATGCTTCAAAAATTGGACGCTCAAAGAGCAATTAGTAATGCTTCGAGAGTTGTATTTAAGGACGCTTCGCAAGCAGGATGCCTTACAAGCGGGACGCCTCACAATCGAGACGCCTCACAGGCATGGCGTCTCACAGAGGAGCGCTTTAAAAATTTGGACACTCAAAGAGCAATTGATAATGTTTCAAAAATTGGACGCTCAAAGAGCAATTAATAATGCTTCAAAAGTTGGACGCTCGAAGAGCAATTAATAATGTTTCAAAAATTGGACGCTCAAAGCGTTGGTGGAGCAAAGAGCCGAATTATGAATTCGTGATTTTTGTAGTCCCATCGGGATATATGTTTGTTTCCTTTGGATCCAGATGGAATTCAGTTTCTGTATGCTTCAGGAGTCGATGGAGTGTGGAGTCAGATTGTTGAACTTCTTGAAGGTTGTATTTGGTACTTTTTTTTTCAAAGGACTTCAACGCTTCACTGATTCCACAGCTCAGCGCTTACTTCTTCGAGTTAGATACATGATATTTTATTGTGAGTTTTAAGAAAATTCTAGGAGCTGGATTTAAGGATGCTTCACAAGCGGGGACGCTTCACAGAGAGACGCTTCACAGACGGGACGCTTCTCAAGCTGGATTTAACAACATTTTAGGCTCTGACTTTTAAGGACGCTTCATGAGCAAAATTTGAGGATGTTGGTGAACTGCTTCTTTGAGTCTGGTACTTATTTCGGATGAATTCAATACTTCATTGGTTCAATAGTTCAGCGCCTCCTTTTTCGATCAGATATGAGAACATCATCTCTCTGCTAAAAACTCAATTGCAGCTCCTTATCTTATTCATCATATCATCAATTTAATATTTCTTGTGCAGCCTGAGAGTATTGAAGTACTGCTTCTACCGTGGTTTCACTTCAAGCAGCCTTCACTTCATGTATGTCCCTCTTTCAGATCTAGTTTTTCTTATGGAGTCTCTATCAAACTTGACGGCGTCAGATCTCTTAGCTTGGAGGCGCATATATCATCCACCGTGGTGGTGCGTATATCATCCATTGTGGTGGCACGCACATCAACAAACATGGTGGCGCACAGATCAGCAACTGTGGTGGCGCACAGCTCAACAACATTGTCAAAAATATCCAAAAACAAATCGACAAGCAACATAGAGTGTACATGAACCGAGCTTCTTCATTGGAGATCTCGAATAAAGGTAGATCGAGACTCATCCTTCCAACAGAAGTATACGTACAGATATATGTATATATGAAACTCTCTTTTCATTTCGAGAGCTCAATTGTGCCGTTCACTTGCAGGCTACAACGGACTGAAAATTCAACGCGCGAATCAAAGCTTTTTGTTCATCGGTGACGGCGATTCTGATCTCATCATTCCGGCAGATTCACTCCTCGTTTTCAGTTGCCATGATCACAAAATATTCGTCGCGTTTAAGAACACCGGAGCGTCATGGATTCCGAGGTCCAAGCTCCTTCGGAATGGTTGGATCTGTATGTATGTTTTTGTGGTTGGATGAAAAAGCCCCTCCTTCTAGCGCCAAATGTTGAGATATTACAAGGAGGCTCTTTTCTCTCAATTTCCAACCCCTTCTTATGAGATCTAAGACTCCTATATATAATATATTATTAGTTCTGGAACCTTCCTTCTTTGTGGGCTTTGCCTTCTTGGGCTGGAGGCCCAACAGGCAGAGTTATGTTGTTGATCGGAGGTGGCTACAGTTGATCGTTGATTGAAGGCTGGCTGGTTGCTTGATGATTGTAGTGATACAGTGGCTGGTGGGTTTGACGGAAAACAGCAGGGGAGGTGCTGTGCAGGTCAGTGGCGATGAATTATCGTCGGGCCGTATTAAATCGAGGGAGGTAGGCTGAGGAGACAAAGGTGTAGATGGTTGTGTGTGCCATCACCGATTATTGCAGGAGAGGTGAACGATGGTGTGAGCGCTTGTTTGTATGTGTTGGAGTACTGATTTGGGTGTGGCCTTGAGGTTAAAATTGATGTTGAAATAAGATTACAGAGGATTGGTTGTGTGTGTAGTTAGAGTCCAGGTAGGTGTGTGTTAAAGTATTGTAGTGTTATTTATAGCTCATGGTTATAGATGTAAATATGCTTTTGTAATTAAGGGTAGATTAGTACACAATATAGCTAGTTAGTTACTGCTTTTGTGTATATATAGACAGCTAGTACAGATTGTAATTCAGTTTAGTTAATACAATTTTAGTCTTTTCTCTTTCTAAATGGTATCAGAGCAAAATGCTCCACCACTTCTCTCTCTCTCTGTAACTAACCAAAAGTAGTTACAGCTCTTTCCGTCATTAAAGCTTCAACTCGAAGCTCCTGTTTACTCTTATAATACAACTCGTAGATAATTAGCTGAATCTCTATGGCTATTATTGAAGAAAATACAAGCAATAATGAAAGGGAAGAAAATTTCGAAGATGAATATCGCTCGATTACGCTCGAAGCAAGTCAACCTCTATACCTGCATCCATCAGATCATCCAGGTCTGAATCTTGTAACTGTTGTGTTGAATGGAGACAACTTTACTGAATGGAAAAGGTCTGTAACACTTGCTCTCTCTGCTAAGAACAAGTTAGGGTTTGTGAATGGTAGATTTAAGATTCCTGATGAATCTTCTCTGTATTTTGATCATTGGCAAAGATGCAATGATATGATAATAAGCTGGTTGTTGAATGTTGTTATACCTGAAATTAGGTCTAGTTTGATGTATACATCTCTTGCTGTTGATGTATGGAATGATATCCACACTAGGTATACACAGAGGAATGGTCCTAGAATCTTTGAGTTAAGAAAAGCTCTAAGTGACCTTAATCAAGAAGCACTCTCTGTTTCTGCATACTACACTAGGTTCAAGGTCTTGTGGGATGATTTCTTGAATGCAACAAGTATTCCTAAGTGTTCTTGTTGTAGTAGTACCTGCACAACAAGAATTTAGACAGAACAGCATGATGAAATGATGAAAGTAACACAGTTCTTGATGGGATTGAATGAGATGTACACAAATATAAGAGGACAATTACTCATGATGAATCCAATGCCAAAATTGACTCAAGTTCTGGCATTATTGCAACAAGAGGAAAGGCAGAGGAATCATGTTAACTCTGCACAGCCTACAATTGAGTCTGCTGCACTTATGAACAAAGCAACAACCAGAAGGTTTTAGCCAGAAGGCATAAGAACTGAGCTCAGGAAGAATGAAGGCAAGAAAGGCAATCTGGAGTGTACATATTGTCATGGTACAAATCATACAAAAGACAGATTTTATCACTTAATTGGTTTTCCACCAAGAAACAAGCAAGCAAATGGATCCAATGATAAAGTGGTAGCACAAGTCATGAACTCTCAGGGCAATGCACCAACTGGCAGTGAAGGTCAAGGAAATGGTAGCAATCAAAACCCTGAGGTGGCCATAAATCAGTCTACATTGTCCACAGCTCAGTATCAGCAACTCTTGCAACTTCTTAATCAGACTTCTGTGACATCAGGTTCTTCCGCAGATTTGACACAAACAGGTACATGGCCACACTATTTCTCCTATATGTCATCTGTTTGCTTGGTAAATTGTCATACATCTAATGACTGGATTATAGACTCTGGAGCAACAGATCATATTACCTGCTTTCATCATTTGCTAACTGATGTTACTACTTGCAATATTGATATTTGTTTGCCAAATGGACATCAAGCTCAAGTTAGAATCAAAGGGACTATTAAACTCATGTTCGCAAAAATCTACACGCAAGCGCACGTGATCATAAGTAATATATTTGTTCGTTCCCACAGAGACTGGTGAATTAAGAATACGCACCTATGCAACAATGTATGAGCAATTTTCACTGCCAAGACAATTAACAAGGATGGGTTCTCTTATATTAATAACTAATTTTACTAATCAAATTCAGAATAGGAAAACACATGGGATTCTAACTTCATTATCGAATTCATATAGAATTGAAATTACTGATTAACATGCGACTATTGATCCTAATCAGACAACACGAAAGTAATACATGCCAACTCTCGTTGCACACATATCATACCAATCAAAATCCGCAATTAAGACAGAAATCTCATGGACACCAACAAAGCTCAGACCCTATATCTCTATAGCGGTAGTGTAAGCAGAGAGGTTTAATAGCAGGTCGTCTATCGTGATTACACAGGGTGATAAAAATAGTTCAAGTCTACCACAAATTATGTTTCATTCACAAAATCCTATGTTTACATGGCATAGTTCTAAATTCAATCATCCACTCTCGCTTCAGAAAGAAGTAACAAACAACTTAGAAGTTAGCTACGCTCCTAAGAAGAATAAGCACGGCTCATGCAAAGAAATCAACGTTCGTCACAACATCAATCAAACAATCTCGTTACTAGACTACATCGATAAATCCGTTAGAATCCCATGAAAGCGGTTAGTTCATAATCGAACTAATCGACATCATGGGTTCTAATGAAAACATGATAAATAAACTACGAGAATTAAACGGAATAAAAATACTTGAATTAATAATAAAGAACACAACGTTACAGATTTGATGTTCACGATCTCGCTCGAAACTGTCACTTCCTCGCGAAGAACGATCCAATACAAACTGATAATGTGCTTGATTACAAGAGAAAAACTGATAAAACTATAATCCGATATTCTACGATACAAGTGTGGCTAGGGTTTTTCACATGAGAAATTAAAATACATTGACCAAGTCAACCGGGCCTCGACCGCTGCTAAATTCCATAAGAAAAGCTTCAAAAATCAGCCCGGAACAACTCTGTTGGGCGCAGCCGCGCTAACCAAGCGCGGGCGCGCTAGTGGAACAGGCTGTAGCGCGGGCGCGCTAGGCACTAGCGCGGGCGCGCTAGTGTCTGCCCCCGGATGGCCAACTTCTCCAATTCCGCTCGTTCTCGCGTGCATGCCCTTCCTCGCTCTAGTACCACTTCCGTAGGTGATCACGGTTGCATTTAGCACATGCAACAAGCCCTTTAAACCCCTAGATAGCTCTAGTGGACGAGTGTGTTCTCGTGAGGGTTTGTAGAAGATGTACCCACAAAATCCCAAGTCGCGATGAATCCAAAATTCTCTATTCTTGCAAATAATGCACCAAAAACAACCTAAAATGATAGAAAATCACTTCATCACCTCAACTCGTGACCTGCACAGAAAAACACTAAAAACACATCAAAAGACACTAAACACTTAAGTACAACCAACCAATTTAAGTGGAAATGAAGGCCTATAAGTGTGTATAAATACCACTTATCACACCCCCAAACTTAAACTGATGCTTGTCCTCAAGCGTCAACGACACTATACAATAATACAATGCAATGCATGAATGCAACTACGTGATGAATGAGTGAACTATGAAGTAATTGCCTTGCCAATTATAATACCTCAGATTGTGCTAATGTTCTCGCATTTCACTTCTCTCGCTACTAAGTCAATTACTCTGCTATTTACAAGTGTGGAGTGCCAGTGTGTGCAAGCATGCTCTTTTATTGAGACAAGACAAAGACTACTACTCCCACAGAATCCCAATCAAGAATCGTAAAAGTTTAGAACTAACACCCCGTCACTCAAGTCCCACTAAAAGCCAAGGTCCCAAAGAATGTCCACACCCTTCTATTTTATTCACTATATTTTTTCTTTTTTTTTATTGGTGATTAATTGCTCGGTCTAAGGTCAGAGCGCTTCGCAGTGTAAATGCGTTACGAACACCACAAGACTTCACACACCAATTATTCACTCTATTCTAGTGGTTTATTTAACTGTGCAATGGTTGAGATCCCTAAAGATTTATGCACTAGTACCCATGTAGCGAGCGTTGGGTCAACAATCCCAAACCATGAAGGCTTTAGGTTGTTAGGCACAAAGTCCCCTCAGACTTAATTACTCGAGTACTAATGAGCTCAACCTAGTTAATTCTACCACTTATTTTTTTGGTGAATTTATTTACTTCTATTTCTCTTTTTTTTCTATATTTTTTTTTTTAGAAAGGTATATCTACTCCTCAGTTCCCCCAAACTTAAGAATTACAGACCTAAGCTGAAGGGTGTTCAATTCAATCCTAGAATTCATGGACTTTCGTCTAAATCCTATCTCAAAAACATATGTGAATTACAATTTCCAACACAAGCAATTTCCAAGTACTAACCTAGCATTGCAATTGAAACTACTAATCAAGAACTACGCACATAACTCATCATAGGCAATTAACTTGGCTTAACTTCATAATTCATGCAAATGCTCGTGATACTAACTACGACAATTACCACTAAACATGTAAAATAAAAAAAATGAGAAAATAGAAAAAAAAACGTGAGAAATAATCAAAACAAGATAAAAAAAACGTGAACTACATGAACTAACTAACACATGCAATAATAAACAAAATTACAATAACATGCTCTTCCTTAGATTACCACCCCCAAACTTAAAATTTTCAATGTCCCCATTGAAAGCGGTAAAAAGGCTAGAGCAAACACGTACCTAATCGGAGTCCTCCCCCTCCTCTGCCGGAGGTGAATCCGGTGGAGGATATTGCTTAGGTTTAAGAAATGGGGTATCCACTTTCTCAAACAAAATCTCGCCACCACAAATAAAATCAAGAGCATCAAATATTGTCTTTGTCCTGCAGAAAGTCTCCAAACAAACGTTAGTAAACTTAATTGTCACTTCAAGAAATAACCATTGATCGACATTTATACTTTCAGAGAACTTTGTGATAAAACAACGAAAAAATTCACATCCATTAAAGGACCGAACTCCTTCGACTTTCACACAAGGTGGAGGCTCGGGTGGTGGTTTTTCAGAACTCTTCACTTTCACAGGAGTCATAAGAACTTCTTGGCCTTTCATGTCATTGAATAAAGAGATGAAATTGCTATCCTCTTTTTCCAAGAGTTGAAGTGTAAGAGCCTTTTGGACTGGATAACCCACCAGATTTTGTGTAAGATCATCTTGGACAATCATCATGTCAGCTTTAAAACATGTACTCTCAAGTATAGGGGTAGAGGTTGGATTGAAAGCCAAATTTTCAATATCAGAACATGGAGCAACCTTGATTGAGCTAATCCCGTTCAGGAAATGTAATTCAAGCACACCTGGTGTAGGAGAAACTACGATCAACTCGATATTGCTTTTTTCACGCACCTCATCATCGCCCACACGGTCCACAACAACAACTTCATCGATTTTGCTGTCAGCGACACGATCTTCCTCTTTATTAATAGGCACATCATCATTCCAGGTCGAAAAACTATCACAATCTCCATCATTTGTAAGAATGGTAGCATTTATGTCATCTTCAACTTGGGTGGCTATAAGTGGAGAAGAATCGGGTTGTTCGACAGTAAAAGAACTAGCTAACCGCTCAAGTCGAGCCTCCATCATCAGTTGTGTAGCTTTGAGTTCCTTAAGCGTCTTGTTTATGTTCACCAACATATCATATACCTCATTTGTTTGATCAGAAAGCACTTCTACAGTGGGTTGAGGAACCTGTAGCTCTTGTACTTGAGGATATTGATACTGTTGAGATTGTGGTTGCTCATATTGAGGCTGATAATACTGTTGCTCAAACTGATCATATTGTTGCATTGGAGGTTCTTCATAACATTGTTGCTGAAATTTTTGTTCTTGAAATTGATGTTGACCATGATATGGGAAATCACCAAAATTGATGTCCATGTAAGAGAAATCTGGTTGATCCATCCATTCTTGATCACAAGAATTAGAATACTGATTGTACTCATATCCTTCTTGATAATTATATCCATGTCCCGACTGAGTATTCTGAGAGTTGAAGTGGTTATAAGAGCATTCATAACTATAGTGACCCTGAACACCACAAACTTGACAGAAGCTGTATGTTGTAGGGGCAACTTGTGACATCTCATCGACACTCATCGGATACAAGGTCGGCTCTGTAGCTTTCGACGAATATGCCTCAACTATGGAAGATAGAAGTGCAAAGGTATAGACTTCTTCCATTGTAACCCTGTAACAGTACAAACATAGCCAAGAACGCAGTAAAAGCTACCTCACTTGGAACTGAAGTCCCAAGGAGGCAAAGGAAACATTATAAATAACTAAACAAAAACAATAGATACAACAACAACTAAGAAAAGTGAGAAAAGAATCCGAGTCAGTGAATTTTAATGCACACTGATGACAAGTACATAAACTAATTAATTAACACCGAGTCCCCGGCAGCGGCGCCAAAAACTTGTTCGCAAAAATCTACACGCAAGCGCACGTGATCATAAGTAATATATTTGTTCGTTCCCACAGAGACTGGTGAATTAAGAATACGCACCTATGCAACAATGTATGAGCAATTTTCACTGCCAAGACAATTAACAAGGATGGGTTCTTTTATACTAATAACTAATTTTACTAATCAAATTCAGAATAGGAAAACACATGGGATTCTAACTTCATTATCGAATTCATCTAGAATTGAAATTACTGATTAACATGCGACTGTTGATCCTAATCAGACAACACGAAAGTAATACATGCCAACTCTCGTTGCACACATATCATACCAATCAAAATCCGCAATTAAGACAGAAATCTCATGGACACCAACAAAGCTCAGACCCTATATCTCTATAGCGGTAGTGTAAGCAGAGAGGTTTAATAGCAGGTCGTCTATCGTGATTACACAGGGTGATAAAAATAGTTCAAGTCTACCACAAATTATGTTTCATTCACATAATCCTATGTTTACATGGCATAGTTCTAAATTCAATCATCCACTCTCGCTTCAGAAAGAAGTAACAAACAACTTAGAAGTTAGCTACGCTCCTAAGAAGAATAAGCACGGCTCATGCAAAGAAATCAACGTTCGTCACAACATCAATCAAACAATCTCGTTACTAGACTACATCGATAAATCCGTTAGAATCCCATGAAAGCGGTTAGTTCATAATCGAACTAATCGACATCATGGGTTCTAATGAAAACATGATAAATAAACTACGAGAATTAAACGGAATAAAAATACTTGAATTAATAATAAAGAACACAACGTTACAGATTTGATGTTCACGATCTCGCTCGAAACTGTCACTTCCTCGCGAATAACGATCCAATACAAACTGATAATGTGCTTGATTACAAGAGAAAAACTGATAAAACTATAATCCGATATTCTACGATACAAGTGTGGCTAGGGTTTTTCACATGAGAAATTAAAATACATTGACCAAGTCAACCGGGCCTCGACCGCTGCTAAAATCCATCAGAAAAGCTTCAAAAATTAGCCCGGAACAACTCTGTTGGGCGCAGCCGCGCTAACCAAGCGTGGGCGCGCTAGTGGAACAGGCTGTAGCGCGGGCGCGCTAGTGTCTGCCCCCGGATGGCCAACTTCTCCAATTCCGCTCGTTCTCGCGTGCATGCCCTTCCTCGCTCTAGTACCACTTCCGTAGGTGATCACGGTTGCATTTAGCACATGCAACAAGCCCTTTAAACCCCTAGATAGCTCTAGTGGACGAGTGTGTTCTCGTGAGGGTTTGTAGAAGATGTACCCACAAAATCCCAAGTCGCGATGAATCCACAATTCTCTATTCTTGCAAATAATGCACCAAAAACAACCTAAAATGATAGAAAATTACTTCATCACCTCAACTCGTGACCTGCACAGAAAAACACTAAAAACACATCAAAAGACACTAAACACTTAAGTACAACCAACCAATTTAAGTGGAAATGAAGGCCTATAAGTGTGTATAAATACCACTTATCAACTCACTCCTGATATTATTCTATATGATGTTCTTCTTGTTCCAACATTTCAATTCAACCTTGTTTCTGTTAGTAAGCTAATCACCACATTGCATTGTGTTGTGAAATTTCGTCCAAAATCTTGTGTCATACAGGACTCTTTGGAGAAGAATGTGAAGGGGATTGGTAAATTGCATGGCAATCTCTACAAACTTCTCATTCCCACTCAAACAGCACCTCCTCAGACTCATAAAATTCTGTTAGCACCTATCTCTTCCAAGGCTGTTGTTTGTTCCATTTCTCAGCTGGAAAATTTTCAAGTCTGGCACTCCAGGCTTGGTCATACTCCAGTAAATGTTCACAAAAATATTGATAGTATTGCTATTCCAGAAAATACAAACAAATTGCTTCCTTGTGATGTATGTCACTATGCTAAGCATAGTAGATCTTTCTTTCCTAAAAGTTTGAGTCATGCTGCATCACCTTTTGATGTAATAAACTGTGATTTGTGGGGCCCTTATAGACACAAAACTTATGCTGCCTGTAAAGGCTTTCTCACAATTGTGGATGATTGTTCAAGATGTACTTGGACATATTTGTTGTCTAGTAAGACTCAAGTGTGCTCTATATTTCAAAAATTCTTTGCTTTTGTTGAAACACAGTTTAAAACAAAAGTTAAAGTAGTAAGGACTGACAATGGAACTGAATTCTTCAACAAAGAAATTAATTCCTTGTTTGATTCTCTTGGTATAGCACATCAACACTCCTCTGTTGAAACCCCTCAACAGAATGGCAGAGCTAAAATAAAACATAAGCATCTGCTATCTGTTGCCAGGGCACTCAAATTTCAGTCTAATGTTCCCTTGCACTTGTGGGGAGATTGTTTGTTAACTGCCACATATATTATAAATAGAACACCCACATCTGTTTTGCAAAATAAGACTCTATTTGAAGTCTTATTAAACAGGAAACCAACTTATTCTCATCTGAAAGTCTTTGGTTGCTTATGCTATGCTTCAACTTTATCATTGAGGTTTGATAAATTTGCTCCAAGAGCAACAAAGTGTGTCTTTCTGGGATATCCAGCACATCAGAAAGCCTACAAGTTGATGAACTTGTCCACTGGACAATACTTTGTTTCCAGGGATGTGTGTTTTAATGAGTCAGTTTTTCCTTTCATTTAATCACAATCTCCTGCTACACATGTACTTTTTCCAGAGTTGTCCTTTATTGACTCACTCTCTCCAGTGTCACAAACACCACAGTCTCCTGTACCACCTGTATCTCCACAGTTGAGTCAAGATGAGACTCCTTTAAATAGTTCTCCTCACTCTACTGAGTTTAGGTCTATGTCACCAGATCAAAATTCATCTAATCAGCCTTATGAGATATCTCCATCAGTTCCTACTCATGTTCCTGTAGCCACTCATGCTAAACCTACAGTTAGACCACAGAGAACTAAAATTTTACCTCACAAGTTTAGTGACTTTACTGGCTTACCTCCTACTGTTACCAAGAAGTGTGCATCTACAGTAGCAATACCATACAATATCACAGATATTGATACTGCCACTCAGTTTACTATTCCTTATATTGCCAGTGTTGCAAATCTGTCATCTAAGATTCCTGAGCCATCATCCTATAAGCAAGCTATACAGGATTCAAATTGGTGTACAACAATGCAGACTGAGATTAATGCCTTAGAGGCCAACAATACCTGGGTAATCACCACTTTACCACCAGACAAACATGCAGTTGGATGCAAATGGGTTTATAGAGTGAAATATAAAGCTGATGAGACAAGCTCCCAGAGAATGGTTTGACAAATTTGCAGCAGCACTGTTGATCTTTGGTTTCACACAGTCAAATCAGACAATTCTCTATTCTATCTGCATACATCTTCTTCCTTTACTATGCTACTGGTGTATGTTGATGACATAATTCTCACTGGTTCCCTTACCTCACAGCTCACTACAGTTAAAGATTTTCTTGGCACACAGTTCAAGCTGAAGGATCTTGGTCCCCTGAAATATTTTTTGGGTTTGGAAATAGAAAGATCACAGTCTGGTATCTCTATTCATCAGAAGAAATATGCTTTTAACATTTTAGCCTCTACTGGTATGCAAAATGTTAAACCTAGTTCTATCACAATGCAAGCACAACACAACCTTCAAAATACATCTGGTCTTGTGCTCAATGTCAATGAAGCCACTGCTTATAGAAGACTGTTTGGACAACTGATTTATCTCACCATTACTAGACCTGACATCACCTACTATGTGCACATCTTGAGTCAATTTCTTGCACATCCTACTGATATGCACAGAGCTGCTGCCTTGAGACTAGTTCGATACATCAAAAATGCTCCAGCTCAGGGTTTCTTTTTCTCTGCATCAAGTGCTCTTGCTCTCAAGGTTTATACTGATGTAGACTTGGCTGCTTGTCTCAGGACTAGAAGGTCTTTATCTGGATACTGTGTTTTGTTGGGAGATTCTTTGATTTCTTGGAAATGTAAAAAGCAAAACACAGTTGCCAGATCATCTGCAGAAGCGGAATATAGGAGTATGGCAAATGCCATCTGTGAAGTCACATGGATATACAATTTTCTTACTGAGCTTAAATTCAAGATTCCCAAGCCAATTGTACTGTACTGTGACAACAACTCTGCCATATATATTGCTGAAAATCCAGTTCTACATGAACGCACTAAGCATATAGAACTTGACTGCCACCTTATTCGAGACAGAGTAAAAGAAGGATTTATTCTTCCCACTTATCTATCTATAGTTCATCAGCCAGCAGACATTCTCACAAAGGCCTTACCTGCTCATAGATTGCAACAGCTGCTGTCCAAATCAGGAGTTGTAAATCAGCCTGTATCCAACTCCAATTTGAGGAGGGATGTTAAAGTATTGTAGTGTTAGTTATAGCTCAGGGTTATAGATGTAAATATGCTTTTGTAGTTAAGGGTAGATTAGTACACACTATAGCTAGTCAGTTACTGCTTTTGTGTATATATAGACAGCTAGTACAGATTGTAATTCAGTTCAGTTAATACAATTTTAGTCTTTTCTCTTTCTAAAGTGTGTGTATAAACAATTGAGTTTGGGGGGGGGGGTATGTTGTTGATTATATTGGTGGCTGATCGGCAGAGGGACTGTACAGGAGATAGAGGGGCTGGTGATATGTAAATATGTATTGAGCCGAAGCTGGGATGGGGTTTAATCTGGCGGTGTCCTGCAATGGTGTCGGGGCTGGTTTAGAGAAATGAATGGGAGTAGACATCGAGGGGGATTGGTGTGTGTTGGAACAAGGGTGCAAGATTTGTATATAGAGGTGCTAAACAAGGACTACAATTGAGAGAAGCCTCGATTGTGTTGGAGAGATGCAGCAGATGTTCGGGTGGGGCCTGTCAAGCTCTTTCGGAACTAGAATGGAATAATTGATTGATATTGGTTATTTAATTATTATCAATATTAATATTATTATTACTATCAATTTTTTTTATAGTAATAATGATAATTAATAATTTTACTAATATTAATAATCGATCATCGATTAATTTAAATTTCATTTCACTTCTGATTATTTCGATTACTTGCAGAAAGGTTATTCTTGAGTTCGAGTTATATTGGATTTCTAATAATATCTAGATTTGGGATTGTTATGAATAATGCTATGTGCGTTATATATTGGTGGAATTGAGTATATGTGACATTCTAAGATATGGCATCTAGAATATAGATTGGAATAGTAGAATGTGATTGAAATTACAAATTTTATTATTATTACTATGATAATACGTGTTTCTTTTCAGGACTCATTTCTTGGCTTCGGTTGTTTGATATTGTGACGATTGTTATAGATTCTATTTAAACTCCGAAGAAAAAAATTATTTAAATCTAAAAAATCGATTTAATTCCGGATTGAATCTATTTATAAGCATATTATTTGGACAGAGATTGGTGTGTTATTGGTATTGAGGTTTGCTCAATTTTAAAATATATGATGTCCAAATTATATTATTTTATCAAATTAGTTTGTTGAGATTTCGAGTTGATTTGAGATGTGATCGAATTACAGTTGGACTTGTAATTCTGATTTGGATTATATCCAGGGTTATGTTTTTAATGTGGTTGATTGTTGGTATATAATCATATATAAGATTATATACATGATTATATATGTATATATATATATATATATATATATATTAGAGCATGCAAATTATTTGATACGTGATGATGTGACTACGTGTTCAACTGTTTGACACTATGTTTATATACTATATATATTATATATTTATATTACGAAGGGTAGTAATATAATTTCGATTCTGCGATATAAGACGCTACTTTGGATTGTTCATCAGTTGAAATATTGCTTTGCTATTATATATAGTCGATCGAGATGCGTGCATCAACGACTTTCAGAAGCAAGCAGATAGTGTTGCAAGTCAAGTCAGATAGTTTGATAGACCGAGATTGTGCCGTAAGATAGTACAATATAGTGTAGTGATTGCAGAGATTAACAGTTGAGGCCAATGTAGGACTTTGAGTAGAGTGACGAGCTGTCACTTGTTTTTCTGCCAAAGGCAAGTATTCATTTTCTTCCCTTTTATTTAAAAAGCAAGTAATACTATCCTTCTCCACTACAAGAAAAACGGGTAAATTTGACCGAAAAAATCGGTCAAATTTAGTTAAATTTAACCGCCCGCGGTCAAATTTAGCTAAATTTGACCGATTCATGTCGGTCAGTCATAACGTCGTCGAATTTAGCAAAATCGGTCAAAATTAGCTAAATTTGACCGAATATTTTTGACCGACTAAATTTGACCGCTTAAATTTGACCGAAATTTTGAAAATTTTAAAATTTGAATTTTTTTCAATTTCCCGCTTGAAAATTTGAAATTTGAATTTTTTTCAATTTGCCGCCTACAATTTATTAAATTTGACCGCATTCGGTCAAATTTATAAATTTGACCGAATGCGGTCAAATTTCAAATTTGACCATATCTGGTCAAATTTAAACCTGGACAGAATGTATTTTGCTACTTTGTGGTATATTCTTGTGTGCGAATTTTAATACTTTATTTAGTAAATTCACATAATATTATCTTACTAATCAACATATATATCACATAATTCTTAAAATTATATACCTTATTAACAAAAAAAATTGTAATGAAATTCATGTACATTAAGAATTTTTCTATTTACAAAAGAAATGTTACAAATTTAATATAAGTTCCTAATTGGATTTTGTAGTTCCACTTTGTTCCTTATCAATTTGGACGGAAATTGTGACTTGAGATTTTTGGTCGACGGAGTTGTTTCTCGGACGCCGGAGTTGCTTGAGTTGCCGGAATTCCTCCCAAATTACCATTCCACGAGTTAATTTTCTTGGTGATATTCTTGTACAAATAATGTTATTGTAGATAGAGATTGTGTATGTATAAATATATATGGTTATGAATGTGTATGTAAAAGAGGGGAAGAGGGGAACACTACACCATATATGGCCTATTGTAACAAATTTTTTTAGTGTTACAAGATAAAGTGTTACCATAAGTGCCTTAAAACGATTTTAGCCTAAATTTGCCAACACATTTTTT
Organism: Daucus carota subsp. sativus; assembly: GCF_001625215.2. Taxonomy (NCBI): domain Eukaryota; kingdom Viridiplantae; phylum Streptophyta; class Magnoliopsida; order Apiales; family Apiaceae; genus Daucus; species Daucus carota. The sequence goes on from NC_030382.2 coordinate 15,890,579, forward strand.
TAGTGTAACCATTTGTATAATTTGGTGTAACCGTAGATATAATGAGGCATCTACGGTAACATTATATTTGATGTTACCGTTGATTTTAAAAGAAGTGTAACTAAAAACTGAATTATTTGAACTGCTGAAATGAAAACATGTGCGCGGGAGGTTGGAATTATTTAAAAACAGAAGGGGGAAATAATACACACAACTACCTTGCCCTAAAACTAAAATAAATTAAAAACACTCGCTCACCTCTCTCGGTTCACAACTTACTCCCAACTCACCTCTCTCATTTATCTGAAAATCACCACTCACCACTCACTCCCTCAACCGAGATGGATTCTAGTCATTTGAGGCTTGCCTAGAAGCTGCCTGTAGTTGCTTAGATAATGAAGTATGTCACTTTAACATTCTTATTATTACCTTTATGTAAACTAATTTCTAATAGGCAAGAAGTTTATTGGATGATGTCAATATTTTATATAAAATACATTCCGGTATGATGCCTGTCTTTAAACATAATGGATCCTTTATGTCTATTTATAATAACCTTTTTGTAATCCTAAATTAGGCATGAACTTTGGAGCAAGAAGCTCATCCGGCATTAGATAAGGTGACTTCAAAAATTAGGTAGAAACAGGACGTCTTCAGAAGGTACTGGTTTCACCTTGTAATTTTGGTTCATATCACTGGCTCCCATGTTATAGTTTGGTTGAAATTTATCCTTTTGCATGAACTTGCCAGAACCTGATTGACATATTCTTTTTTATGGATGCACCTTCTTACTTTGTCAGTTTAGAATTCTTATAAATGGTAATACTTGACATAGTGGTTTTTAAGATTCACGCTTGATGTACCACCACTTACCACTTAAGATTTTATAGTCTAATTTGCAGGTCATATTTTATTTGTGTTGTACTTATAAAACATAACTAAGTATTCAAGCTTCTTATAACAAGGTGTCTTTATGTTATGAATTTAACAAGGCAAATAGAAGTCGAAGAAATGATCTTGCGGGATTAACGTACTCTATATATAACTGCGTGTGCAAATGAAGATTAAATAATTTGACAGTGAGATCTTAGGAACATTTCTGCCACTGTCCATACACTGCTAAATTTCAAATGTGCTCTTATATGATTTCTTTTATATGGTAAAGTTGAAATACAACAACTGAAAAATAAATTGGAGTTTACAGAATGTAAATTGGCCTGTGAAGGAAAGTCTCTTATTTTGCCTAATAATGCAGGAAGGTGACATGAATTTATAGTGGCTATCAATATACGTCGAAGATTGTTTCTTCAACTCTATGAATTGCTTGCCCCCTGTGCAGTGACACCGCAGACTATTGAAAAAACTAGAATCAGTAGTGGAAATACAATCATTTCTCATGCAATAGCTGAAGAGGCAAATTTGAAGCCATTGCAATTGGCAGAACCAGAAAGAAATATCAAGTCATCTATCCTGCATAAGTTTGTGATACCAGGCAAGGCAAGAAGCAATAGAACCAGAGGCCCAATTGGAAACAAATCCAGAAGAATCACTAGCCAGTTTACAAGCTGGACAGAAGATGCACCAATTGCTTATCACAGAAGACCCCACAATGGAGGGCAAGACCATTAGGTCCGAAGAAACTGTGCAATGCATGTGGAGTGAGGTACAAATCAAGCAGGCTGTTTCATGAATACAGGCTGTTGCATGTGGAGTGGGAATGTCTCTTATTAACAATGATGTGGTACCTAAGTTAGTTTTAGTTTTATGCACTCACTACTTATTTTGGTGTGGTTGCTGGTTGGTATAGGCTTGGACCTCTATTTTTGGTATTACAATTATGTATGTTGTTGGATATTGGTTGGTAAATTTGCAATGGGAAGTGCTATTTTCAAATGCTATATTGCCTTTTTTTTTCTCTATAAAGTGTTGGCAAAGAGTCTTGTAAAATGTAGCTATTATTGTAAATGGTCCATATTTTACTGTTGTTAAATATCAAAAAATGTTGGCAAAGATTTAAAAAGTGTAGGTAAAGGTAGAAAAGGTTTATATAAAAATGTAATCATAACTAACAAGATGTTGCCATTGATAACTTAGTTTTTCAAAGTTTAGTGTTATAGTAGCACAAATGGTGTTACCATAGGACTATAGTTACAGTTCTTTTAGTGTTACCAAAACAAAACAAAGTGTAGGCATAGAGGTGTATGGTTACACTTCTACAGGTGTAACCAAAAAATGAAAAAATGTTACCCTAGACCCCTATGGTAGCACCGATTTTAGTTACGATCCTGTTTTGTGAAAAAGTGTTACCATAGCCCTTTTTTCCACTTTCAGCAACACTTTCTGGCCTTTATTCACACTTTTTTGGCTGTTACAATAGGCCACATATGGTGTAGTGGAAGATGGAGTCATGGAGTCATGGAGATGGGGAGGGGGAGATGGAGTCATGGAGATGAAGATGGGGAGGGGGGAGAGAGAGAGATTTGGAGAATGGAGAGTGTATTTAGGTTATAATGTGTGTTTGTATGTATATATAGGATAAGGATATGTTGTGATGATTTTAGACCGTTGGATTGTTGTGTTGGTATGTTAAATAAGGACCATTAGATGTGTTTCACGCGGATTGCTGACTTGGCAATAAATTTGACCGCTGGCGGTCAAATTTAGTTAAAATTGACCGCTGGCGGTCAAATTTAACTTTGGGCGGCAAATTTCCCTCACAAAATAATTCGAATTATTTGAATGCAAATTTGACCATCGCTTGTCGAAAATGTAAATTTGACCGATTTCGGTCAAAAAAATTTCATAGATTAATTTCAAAAAAAGCAAAATAAATATATAATCATTTAATTAAATTACTAAAAAAAAGGTGCTAAATTCAAATAGTATTATCTTAACATCTATATGTTTGGACTGTTGAAAATATCATTTAAAAAATTTATTTTGTTAATCAGAAATGAATCTCATTTTAAGGAGTAGTACTTCTTAATATATTTTTCTTATAAAGTCATGCAAGTCAAATTTCAAATCTTTTAATTATTTTTTCACGTGATTAAAATCAATATATTTGAACATCCGTACGGTTGGATCGTTCAAAAAATAATTTTAATAATTTATTTTGTTAATCGGGAATGAATGTTATATTAGGATTACTACTTTTCTTAATATATTTTTCTTACAAAGTCATGCAAGTCAAATTCAAATCTTTTAAATTGTTTTTCACATGACTAAAATTAATATATCATAACATCCGTATAGTTGGATCATTGAAAAAGTAATTTTAATAATTTATTTCGTTAATCAGGAACAAATCTCATTATAAGGAATAGTACTTCTTACTGGATTTTTCTTATAAAGTCATGCAAGTCAAATTTCAAATCTTTTAATTATTTTTTCACATGACTATAATTAATATATCTGAACATCCGTACGATTGGATCGTTGAAAAAAACATTTTAATAATTAATTTTGTTAAACGGGAATGAATCTTATTTCAAGAAGTAGCACTTCTTACAAGATTTTCTTATAAAGTCATGCAAGTTAAATTTCAAATATATTAATTATTTTTTTACATGACAAAAATAAATGTATCTTAACATCCCTATGGTTGGATCGTTGAAAGAATTTTTCTTTTATTAATCAGGAATAAATCTCATTTTAAGGGGTATTACTTCATACTGGATTTTTCTTATAAAGTCATCCAATTCAAATTTCAAATCTTTTAATTATTTTTTCACATGACTGAAATCAATATATCTCAATATCCGTACGGTTGGATCGTTCAAAAAATCATTTTAATAATTTATTTTGTTAATCCGGAATCAATCTCATTTTATGGAGTATGACTTCTTACTGGATTTTTATTCTAAGGTCATGCAAGTCAAATTTCAAATCTTTTAATTATTTTTTCACATGAATAAAATCAACATATGTTAATATCCGTACGGTTGGATCGTTGATTAAATTATTTCAAAAAATTATTATATTAATTAGGAATGAATCGCATTTTAAGGAGTAGTACTTCTTATTGAATATTTCTTACAAAGTCATGCAAATTAAATTTTAAATTTTTTAAATTATTTCACACGCCTAAAATAAATATATTTTTATTCATATTTAAAAATTTACATATATTTAAAATTTAAACTAATTAAATTTTAACATGTAATGAAAGTAATTAGATCTGGGAAGGATAAATTTGACCGCCAGCGGTCAAATTTATAAATTTGACCGAAACTAGTCAATTATTATTCAAAAAAATTCCACCACTTCAAGCGGGAAATTTTGCCGCCCAAAGTTAAATTTGACCGACTTCATTTTTGACCGAAGGCGGTCAAAATTAATGACGTCAGCCCTAATTTTTTTTTGGAGGGAATTTTCCCTCCTATTTTTTTTGGGACCCGCATACTAAATTTGACCGGATAAATTTGACCGGTGCTAAATTTGACCGGTTTTGGTCACATATGAAAGCGGTCAAAAATAGTCGGTCAATTTGAACCTTGACTTGATATCATATGAAGTTGACCTTAAATTTGACTGCTAGCGGTCAAAAATAAGCCGGTCAAAAATAATCGGTCAAAAATACCCAGTTTTTCTTGTAGTGTCTCTTGCAGTTAACAAATATTTTTATTTGCAACCTATACATATATTGCAAGTAATTCTATTTGTCTCTTATAATTAAAGAGCAATTTTCCTATCATTCTCTTTTATTTAAAAAAGTAATTACCCAGTTTCTTCTATTTATTCAAGAATGTTTTTGAGACTTTTTGGAATTCTTTATTGGTAAATGTATTTCTTGGTTTACTTTGTCCTATTGGCAATTGGTTATTTTGTTCAATATTCTCTTGATATTATATCTTTTAAGAATGTTGAGCAGAGCCAACTAAGTATGATTTCAAACTTGGTTAACAGTAAATTGTGGTATACAGAGGATTACTCTGCAGGTTTTGATTTAAAAAGGTTGGATACCTTTTGAGTTTGGTAACATGAAAAAGGTGTTAAAAGACTTCTATTATAGAAGTATTATTTATAAACTGTTAGCCAATCAGAATTCATTTGCTGGACCGTGGTGCTGGTCGTGAGTTACATGTTACATTATTTAAGGGCAATGTGTGCCTTGGGCCCCTTAGTTCTTTGGATAGGTAGCGCCCTGTCCTGGTTCTTGATGCTCGGCTGATCACCATGTCATCACAACGCACCGTAAGCGAATGATTTTTCACAGAATAGTTTTAAATGATTTTATTCTTTTGTAATTGCCATACTTTTAAAATATGACTCTTGTTCTATATTGTTAAAAATATCTGGCAAATTACATACATCATCTGATATAATTTAAATCTTCTCTCATTTATTATACATGTTCCTTTATATACTTGCTGAGCATGTTTGGCTCACTCTTGCTATTCCTTTAACCCTTTCAGCTAGGAATTTAGATGATTCGCTTGTTAAGCTGCGCGAAAGAATATTGCTAGGCGAGATTGCAAGAGATCAAGTTTCAGCTTGATAATCAGGTAGAGTATTTGGAAGATATCAAGGAAACTAGTTGTGATTAGAATGGTACAATTTCAGATGAGTTGTAAATAGATTTATTTATTTGGTTATCAGTTTCTCTTCTTATCGAGGTTTAACTGATAATGTAGTTTAAGTTGTAATAAGATTTAAAAGTTTTAGTTTCTGATTTCAGTGCTATAACCTATTAGCGATCCTGTTTTTAGGGGGTCAAGGCGATTTTTAATTAAATCTCTTTTAAAATTTCAGATTTTCAAATATCTGTTTTACCTTCTTCCGCAATATACAGGTTTTAAAATGATTTTCATTTAGTGACACCAAATCCAGACCCCCGGAGTATGGGGATGTCACAGTTTGGATCGTAATGTTTCTATTATGATGAATACACGGATTATATGTTCTGGTACATTGCAAGACAATTTGTATATAATTAATCCTAGTCAACCTGCACTGCAACTACAACATAGGGTATTGAACAACACATCTTCTACCTCTAATAAAATAAAGGAACCTTCTAGTTTGAACCAAACATATCTTTGGCACTTGAGATTAGGTCATATTAACTTGAGGAGGATTCAAGATTGGTAGTAGACGGGCCTTTAGGCTCGTTGGCAGTGGAGCCATTTCCAGTTTGTGAATCCTGCTTGGAAGGTAAAATGACCAATAGGCCTTTCAAGGCAAAGGAGAATAGAGCCAAAGAAGTGTTAGGATTGGTTCACTCTGATTTATGTGGACCCATAAATATCCAAGCAAGAGGCACTACACCATATATGGTCTACAACAACAGCTAAAAGCGATGTTGCCACCTAAAATGTAGCCTTAGATGACCAAAATCGGAAAAAAATGATGTATGGCCACATCGAGGCGTGATGTTGCCATTTATGTTGCCTTAGATGTTGGAGAAATCCTCAATGCCAACACATCTCCCGGTGTTGCCTTAAAGACCTGAAAATTACTATAAAAAAAAGCGGGGCAAAAGACCCGCCCCTTGTATTTTTTAATTCCCGCCCACTTATCCAAATTATCCAACTTAGAAAAACAACCCGCTCAACAAATAAAACCAGTAATCTATCTTCTCTATTACACAAATTTATTCTCTCACTCATATCTTTTCTCTTTAACTCATATCTCTCTCTTACAGTCATCTCTCTCCTGGCTCATCTCTATCCGCTCTTATCTTTCTATGTTGTTCTCTCTTCGCCCATCTCAACTTAGAGGTAAACACATTCTTTGTTTTATTTTATGGGTTTAATCTGAGGTTTTACGAACCCTAACTTGTAAATTTGTTTTAGTTTGTGTTCATCTCTTTGTGATTACAATTTGTTAAATTTGGGGGCTTGATGAACCCTAATTTTTGTGGGACTTTAGATTTTTAAGTTGGTGATTTACAAACCTAATTTGGGGATTTATTTTATCGATTTAATTTGGAAAATTCGTGATTTTTACATATCAGGAGAGAGTTATGCAGGTTGCATATACATAACCAAAGCACTACGTTTTATATTTTTTCCATCTCACTGTTATTCTCTTCTATTGTATGTGCAGGACACTATGTGCCTCAACTTGCAGAGCTTATACTTTATCTTCGTTTGGTTTGTTTTCTCAATAACCCTAAATTTTTATTTTTTGTTTAGTTCAAAATTTCAAATTGCTCCTACTAATTTCATAAACATGTCCGTAGATTTGAGTCTTGTTATGACTAGATTTGAGTCTTTGGTTTTCTTTGTATGTTTATATGGTGTTTGTTTATATTCCCCTGAGAATGATTTTTAAATTTTTTCATGTTTTCAATTTTGGCTTACTAATTTTCAAACATGTCTGTAGGTTGGAGTTTTGTTTCGATTGGAGCTTGGAGGTTTCGATTTAATTGGAGATCTAAGTTCAACTCCCAAGGTATATACCTATTGCTTTGTTGTTTCTTTGTTTATAGTTTTTGGTTTCCTTTGCACATATGTTGGGTGTTTGTTTTTGTTGCCAGGAGAACATTAGTTATGATATAACTGTTCTTTGTATTTGCTTGGAGCCCTAATTTTTTATTATGCATACCACAGATAATACAAAGTTATAATTATCATTAAACTGTCTTATTTGTGCTTATAACTTGCATACTTTTTGGCATTGGTGTTAAATTTAACACTTATGTATTGTTGTGTGTGGCTAATAAGAGATAATAATCTGTTTGTCTATACTATGTATAATGATACATCACTCCGCATAATATCATATTCTACTGCTTGGTCTGAAATAATGCTGCTGTATTCATCAATGAATTATCGATTATAATTCTTTTTTTTCTCACCGGGCATTTGCTCCACTTATTTTGGTTTGAGGTTGGACCTTATGCCCCCATTTACTGTGATCCAGAATCATAGCAGTAGTATGAATTCAAATCATTTTGTGGCCTTTTCAGATGAGTTAAAACTTAAAGAGAAACAGGTGCATCAGAGGAAAGCCTACAAGATAATTAATTTAAATTAGGACAAAAAAGAGATTTAACTTTCTTTAGGGCCCCTGTTACATCCATTTTAAAACATGAGCTACATGTATAAATGATGATAGTCTGCTATGTTACGATTACTACTATTAGATTAACTATGGATATTTATGTATAATTTGATTATTATATGCGTCTATTTTCTAGTAGCATAGAAATGAAATGAGTACTATAATAAGCAATTTCCCCTGCAGAATTTTGCTCTAAAGATAGTTTTGGTCTATCCATTATTTTCCGCACTTCTGAACTAGCAACTGCAATACTGATAGACTTGATATCGCAAGAAGGCTAAAGAGTTCAACGGGAACAAAGCGCGATTTCATCAAGACGTTATTCAGTCGATTCATGAAGAAGCAGGTATAATTATCAACAATGAACATTTTCGTACTAGATACTTTATTTACTAATCATGGATCTCGCCACATTAAATTCTGCTAAATGTTACCAGATACTTTACAAATTATGTATTACTACCAGGTGGAAATGCTGCGAGTAGAAAAACTTGCTCAAGAGATGGAAGAAAAAATAGATCCAAAGGTTCGAGAGAATGTCAAGGCGTTGGTGTCCAAGTTGGTGGAAAAAAAATCAAGGCTTCAAGATTGATATTGAAGACCTCAGTGTCGAACCGACGTATGATTCCTCTGCAAGTGGAGCCAACACATCCAACACAGAGATTACTTGATCTGATCCGTGATGCACTTAGATACTCTAACCATAATTTGCAAAGTTTAACTTGTAATGTAGTTATGACTTAAAATATTTATGAATTTGAACTGCTATTTCAGTTGGATGGTTGAATTATGATTGTTGCAAAACTTGGATGAATGATTTATGGTTGAATCAGAATATGTGATTGGTTGGCTGATTTGATTTGGGATGTTTTATTTTAGATGTTATCATAGCATGATAAGTGTTTGAAAAGATATTTACTATTAAATCAAAACATGTTGTTGTAGAGTGAGTAAGATGTTGCTATTGGATTAATGGCAACATCACCCTTGTGTTGCTGAAAAATGAACCGTGTTGCCATAGATTTTATGGCAACACCCTGTTTGATGTTGCTTTTAGAAAACAAATGTAGCCATAGGGACCTAACGCCACATTTTATGGGTGTAGCCATAGCTTGTTAAAATATGTTGGCTTACGCTCTAAGGCTACAAGGCAATATCCAACACCCACTATTTTGACAAAAATGTTGCCTTAAACCTTATAGCAACATTTTTCAACACTTTTAACACTTTTTTTGGATGTTGCTTTAGGCCATATATGGTGTAGTGAGGTGGTTATGAGTATTTCGTCACTTTCATTGACGATTATTCTAGATATGGGTACGTTTATTTGTTGCGCCGTAAGTCTGAGTGCTTTGATAAGTTCAAAGAGTACAAAGCTAAAACGGAGAAGCGACATAATAAAAGTATCAAGTCACTACGATCAGATCGTGGTGGCGAATACTTGCTTGGGGAATTCAGGGAATATTTATCAGAGAATGGGATAGAATCCCAGTTGACTGCACCAGGCACACCCCAGCAAAACGGTGTAGCAGAGAGAAGGAACCGGACTCTTTTAGAGAGTGTTAGATCGATGATGAGTTATTCGGATTTACCCAAGTCATTTTGGGGACATCCCTTAGAGACAGAAGCTTATCTTCTGAACTTAGTACCTTCTAAGTCGGTTCCTAAAACCCCTTTAGAATTGTGGACCGGGGACAAACCGAGTCTGAGACACATTCGGATATGGGGTTGTCCACCACATGTGCTGAACAAGAACGCGACTAAGCTAGAATCTCGTAAAGAAGTAAAGCTGTTTGTAGGCTACCCCATGGGAACAAAAGGTTATTTATTTTATAGTCCTAAGAATCGGGATGTCACTGTTAGCACCAATGCAAGATTCTTAGAGGAAGACTATATAATGAATCACAAACCCATGAGTAGTATCGTTTTAGAGGAACTAGTGGGAGGGACGAATAATGAACCTGTAGTACAAGTAGAACAACCACATCAAACTGTGCAACCGGTCACTAATACCGCACCAGTTCCTCGTCGTAATGGGAGGGTTGTTCGACAGCCTGACAGATTCATGTTTTTGAGAGAGTCTTCGGACTTGGTCTCTGGTGAACATGATGATGATCCCCAGACATACGAAGAGGCAATACAAGACAAAGATGCAAGTCTCTGGCAAAAGGCAATGGATTCTGAGATGGAACTAATGTATTTTAATCAGGTCTGGGAGCTCGTGGAACCACCCAAAGGTATAAAACCTATTGGATGTAAGTAGGTCTACAAGAAAAAGAGGGGATCCGACAAAAAGGTGAAAGCCTGGAAAGCAAGACTTGTTGCGAACGGGTATACTCAGAAAGAAGGTATCGATTATGAGGAAACCTTTTCGCCAGTAGTCATGCTTAAGTCAATCCGTATTCTTTTATCTATAGCAGCTCATCTCGATTATGAGATTTGGCAAATGGATGTCAAGACAGCTTTCCTTAATGGAAATCTTGAGGAAACCATCTATATGCAGCAACCAGAGGGATTCATTAAAGAAGGCCAAGAGCATCTTGTATGTAAGCTGAAGAGGTCCTTTTAAGGACTTAAACAAGCTTCTAGCTATTGGAACATTCGCTTTGATCAGGCAGTCCAGTCGTATGGATTTGATCAATGTCCAAGCGAAGCATGCGTGTATAAGAGATGTGAGGGAAATGCAATGGTTTTTCTAGTGCTTTATGTTGATGACATTTTACTCATTGGAAACAATGTTAAAGTGTTGTCTTCAATAAAGGCATGGTTGTCCAAACAATTTGAAATGAAGGACTTAGGTGAAGCAACATACATCCTTGGGATCAAACTTATAAGGGATCACAAGAAAAGGATGTTGGCTTTATCTCAAGAGCCCTACATAGATGACGTATTAGCTCGTTTTAACATGCAGGACTCCAAGAAGGGTAATTTACCCTTCAGACATGGAGTTACTCTATCAAAGAGTTAGTGTCCTTCGACACCTAAGGAGATAGAGAACATGAAGGCAGTTCCTTATGTTTCGGCGTGTGGAAGCCTAATGTATGCAATGTTATGTACGAGGCCTGATATCTGCTTTGCCGTGGGCATGGTTAGAAGATACCAGTCAAACCCAGGACAGGAACATTAGAGTGCTGTAAAAGCAATACTCAAGTACCTGCGAAGGACTAAGGAGTATATGTTAGTTTACAAGTCCTCTGATTTATTGCCTCTGGGATATACCAATTCGGATTTCCAGACAGATAAGGATAAGAGAAAGCCCATCTCGGGATGTGTTTTTACTTTGCGAGGTGGAGCCGTAATATGGAGGAGTGTGAAGCAGAAATGCATCGCAGACTCAACCATGGAAGCCGAATATGTGGCAGCCTCTGAGGCAGCCAAAGAGTCTATATGATTCCGAAACTTCCTGCTGGATTTGGATGTGGTTCCTAATCTGTCACAGCAAATCACGATTTATTGTGATAACACTAGTGCTGTGGCAAATACCAAGGAACCACGGGCCCATAAGGCAGCGAAACACATATAGCGTTAGTATCACCTCATACGACAGTTCGTTAAGCAAGGAGATATCATTGTGGCTGATATAGCATCGAAGGATAACCGGGCAGATCCTTTCACGAAGAGCTTACCGGCTAAGGCTTTTCAGGAGCACGTGGAAGCGATAGGAGTCAGATACTTTGTCACATAGTTATATAGTTGGTAGTGGATTGCTTGTAATAAACACTGATATACTCAAAGAATATCTTGAGTATAAGTGGGAGATTGTTAGGGTTATACTGAAATATTCGTTTGAAGTATATAACAATTTTTTGAGAATCTTGTATGCATGTTTTCACATTGTCTGTATATTATATATTGTAGACAATCTGGTATCAAATGGGATAGTAGAAGATTAGATTGTCGAACTCCTTATATAATATAATAAAGGTTCACAGTCTAAATGGTGTTAGACAAACCATTGGGACGACTGAAGTATTATTTGGAAATAGTTTATCTTGACTATTGAACAATACTTATATACTTTGTGTATATTGAACGTGATCAAAATAGTAGAATAATTGTTTCTTTTATTCTGACAATAAAGAACTAAGATTCTATGATGTTATTATTGCTTAGGTTCTTAATCTGGATATAGTGATCGACACTTGTATTTAATGCACATGCCTTGACTCATAAGTTAAGTAATTTATTTTAAATTACGAATTTATGTATTGGGCAATGACATTATATACAGAGTGGGATATTAACTATAAAAAGAAACCATGTCCGAAAAATATATTCGGGTGATGATGTCCTCTTGAAAGCTCATAAAGATAATTATGCTTTAGTCCTGTAGGCAGATTTGTTCTTGCATAATTATATGGTTGAGTGGATGATCAAGGATAAAAGATATTGATTAAATTAATTGTCAGAAATTAATTTAATTAATGGACATGCGATATCTTAAACATGGGGAATTTATAAGCAATTAACATGGGAGCCGAATATTAATTCTTTAGTGGATTGAATTAATATTTAATGACATTGGGCCTGGCCCGGAATGTCATTGGAAGGCCTGACCTAATGGTCCATGATCTCTACTGTAGCCTATATATATTCTCGTTCTCCTAAAGCTGAAAGACACACCAAAACGAATTCATCCTAGAGTTTGAGAGAGGCAGACGTTTTTCTAAAGGAGACAGCTAGGGTTTTGGGTTTTTGGAGCTTTAAGGAGAGGCACACCTTGGGAGATCGAAGGCCACACTTCGTCCAAGGAGAATTAGGGAATACAGTAGAAGACGTGGATTTGAATCTCTTGCGCCGTAGCGATTAAGGTTAATATTCTGTTCGAACTTTTAATTAGTATCATAAAACGCAGGGCCAAGGTCCGATTGTTCCTACAATTGGGTCCAGCAAACTTAAAGAATTGATTTCTATCAGGTAATACAACAGAGCCTCTTGGACTGATATTTGGCTCACTCTTGACTGAACTTACTTCCTTAACAACAGCCTTGTAAACCTTGGTTTTAGGCTTTGGAACATAAGTCTCCTTCCTAACACGAGGAGGACTAGCAGTCTTTGATCTAGCATGCTTATTGTTTGTGTGTTGTCTAGGTGATGTGTTTTCATTTTTAGCTGCGATTGAATCGACGGTGTACTTCGGCGATTCTGGCTTGTAGACGAAGTAAAACACCGCGGCGCCGATTCTGAGAAGGATAAGGAGGAGAATCGCGGCGGCGACAGTGTAGTCGAGGCACACTGATATATGTGTGTGTTTTTGTGTGTCCGTTTAGTGGAATCTTATGTTTGCTAAATTCATTATTTAGTTGACTCCACTAGGTGTTTTATTAGAAGTTATCAAGATATATGCAAAATCAAGTTAATTGATTGAATTTTGGAAATGTAATTCACATTAATTGATATACATAATTGAATTTTGGAAATACCATAAATAGAAGATATGCTATTATTCACCAGATTTTGTCCAAGATTGCCCTCATATTTATGATTGTAATTAAAAAAAGAATACTGTACAATATACGTACGTAATTAATACAGGTTTTCTCGGTTTTCTTCATTGTTCGCATAAAATCACGCAAGTGTACGTGGTCACAAGTAATATAGAATATAATTCAAGTTCGTTCCCACAGAGACTGGTGTATTCAGAAATATATACTTATGCAACAATGTATGGTTATTATTCAATGCTCAGACAAATAACAATTTGGTTGGTTTTATCTAAATTAACAAATTAAAGTCGAATTATAAACTAAGTGATTTAAATCGGATAACTTATGGGAATTAAAACGTGGGATCCTAACTTCATTATCTACTTCATTCAGAGTTATGCCTTTGTCGATATGTGATGATTGATAACTAATCAGATAACACGAAACTAATACGCGCTATCTTTCGATAAACGTATTCCATACTATTCCGAATCCATAATTAAGATAGAAGTCGAACAGACACCAATTATGCTTAGACCCTATATGTCTATAAGATTTGAAAACATAATGGTTTACGAACAAGTTATCTATCAAGATTACATAGTGATTTGGGTCTGAAATTGGCCCTAAAAATTATTGGGTAATTTTGAGCCCGGGTCTGATTAAAGGCTAGAATATAAGGCCCGGATTCTGGGTTTATCACCCAAAATTTGTGGCTAGCAGATTGAAGTTATAAAAAGCCCGTTGGGCATCCATGTTTGAGAAACATGGGCTGCCCAAACTCAAGGCACGAGCCCCCAGCCCGGTCATGGCCCAGAACTCGAATCCTAGTCCTACTAGGAGTCTGACTGACGAGTCCAGGACTCCGAGAGTCCTACAAGAACTCTGAATTTCGTGGATAACTATCTAGAGTCCTAGATAACCTCCAGTAGCTCAAGATAAGGATCAGAGATCAGTCCTATCCTATCTCTGACTCAAATACCTATTTCTACTAGGACTCTAACACCAGGGATCCTACTTCTAATCAGTCTCTAACCATGAGACATCTATATAAAGGGCTCTACCCCTCCAAAATAGAACTACGTTTTTTGACTTGATTCTTCACCCCGCTGAAGATACGTAGGCACCTCGTGAGGACCCGTCTGAGTTCTGACTCGCGAGAAACATAACATTTGGCGCCGTCTGTGGGAAGAAGACAACAACCATGGTGTCCACTAGATTACGCTCAGAAATTCATGCACCTTCAAACAGAGACAACACCGCAACCCAGGATCCACCCTTGTCTCAGGTCACCGCTGGAACCTCGAATCCCGTCACCACCACACCACCAGTCACGTTGACCCTTGCTAGCAGTGGCACAACCACCGCTGCTCAAACCTCGATTCCTATGATTTTTGGCACGCTTCCGTCTATGACTAATGTTGTGGCCACAGCCACTGATCATGGGACTCATTACTCAACCGTTGTGACGACCACAAGAGGACCAACAGATGAGTATGTAGTTTATACGGACGACTCTTCTGAAGATTCGGAGAGGGACTATGACATTCCCCCACGAAGGAGGAGAGACGGAAACCAGAGCCGAGGCTCCCAGCACAACATCAGGCCGAATAACCCCGAGTCCCGTCGACCCACGGACCAGGAGTACGAAGCCAGGATTCGAGCTTATGAACAGGAGATAGCTCAGTTGAGAAGAGACAGGGCGGCACACCAGACCAGGCAGCCACCACCTGAACCTCGGCAACAGACTGAAAACCCTCAGAACGCAGGTATGAATAGAATTCACTTGTTGGCTGCAGGTGATCCAGATAACCCGATCCCCCCATTCACCGAGGAGATCATGGCAGCAAGGATTTCTCGAAAGTTCAAGTTGCCCACAATTAAGGCGTATGATGGAACGGGTGACCCCGCGAATCATGTACGAACTTTCATGAATGCATTGCTGTTGCAACCAGTCACGGAGGCCATTAAGTGTCGAGCCTTTCCCCAAACTTTGAGTGCGATGGCACAACACTGGTATAGTCGACTACCCCCTAACTCTATATCCTCGTTTGGAGATTTGAGCCGAGCTTTCATAGGCCAGTTTATTGGGAGCAAGACCCACGCTAAGAGTTCAGCCTCGTTGATGAACCTTCATCAAAGCAGGAACGAATCCCTCAGAGACTATATGAATAGGTTCACTAAGGAGGCGCTCAAGGTCCCGGATTTAGACCAGAAAGTAGCCATGATTGCCCTACAGCAAGGAACCACGGATGATAATTTCCGCCGATCACTAGCCAAGAGGGCCCCTGAAAATATGAATGAGCTCCAGGAGAGGGCCGGGAAGTATATCAAGGCTAAGGAAAGCCTGAAGAAATCTCAGAATAACCAGGGACCGACCCCGAACCCAAAGAAACGTGGAAACGACACCGAGTACAACGCAGATAGTAAGTATTCAAAGACAGGGGATGGTGATAAGTCCCCCACCAAAAAGAAAGTAGGACCGAGGTTCACTGAGTATGCAAGGTTGAATGCCCCTAGGAGTCAGATCCTGATGGAAATTGAGAAAGATGAAAGTGTTCGATGGCCGAAGCCTATCAGGACTGACCCCGAAAAGAGAAACAAGGACTTGTACTGCAGGTTTCATAAGGATACAGGACATAAGACCGATGATTGTCGGCAGTTGAAGGATGAGATCGAGTTTTTGATCCGAAAAGGCAAGTTGTCCAGGTATACTAGGGATACGGACAAGAATCCCCGTGACAATGACAACCGTGGAAGAGACAACGATGATAGGAATAAGAGAAACCAGCCTAGAGGGCCTGTGATCAATGTAATCTCTGGAGGACCGACCGCAGCAGGCCTATCTAGTAACTCACGAAAAGCTTATGCTCGTGAAGTGATGTGCATTGTTGGAGAGCCCCCGAAGAGGGCAAAAATTGAGTTTGCTCTAGCATTCGACAATTTAGATCTTGACAGAGTTAAATTTCCCCATGATGATCCTTTGGTAATCACCCCGGTGATTGGAAACTCTTCTGTAAAAAGGGTACTCGTTGACAGTGGGGCCTCAGTAGATATCTTATTTCATGATACATATGAGAAGATGGGATATTCTGATTCGCAATTGACACCTTCAGATATGCCTATATACGGCTTTAATAACGTGGAGACAAAAATTGAAGGTATGATCCAACTACCCGTGACAATGGGCACCGAGCCTAGACAGGCCACATGTATGCTGAATTTTTTGGTCGTTAAGGCTTCATCAACCTACAATGCTATCCTTGGGAGGACTGGGATACATGCTTTTAAAGCAATCCCATCCACCTACCACTTGAAGATCAAATTCCCTACCAAGAATGGGGTGAGAGAAGAGATAGGAGATCAAAAAATGGCTAGAAGTTGTTATGTGGGGACTCTGAAATCTGGAGGGACCGGGGGGCAAGTTCTCCCAATTGAGGACTTGGATGTCCGAGAGGAAGAGGAAAGGAGAGGAAAGCCTGCTGAGGACTTGGTTCCCTTCTACCTATATCTAGATGAGCCCGAGAAGGTGACCTATGTAGGGGCGTCGCTCCCCGAGGATATGAAATCCGGATTTGTGAAATTCTTGAGGAACAACCGGGATGTGTTTGCTTGGACCGCAGCCGATATGCCAGGGACTGATCCCCTCTTTATGACACACACGCTTAACGTAAGCCCAGATAGAAAACCCGTGAAACAAAAGAAGAGAAGTTTTGCCCCTGAGAGGCAGGAAGCCATAAAACAGGAGGTCGATAAGCTTTTGGAAGCAGGTTTTATAGAGGAAATCCAATTCCCAGAATGGCTAGCCAACCTGATAAGTGGTATTTATACACACTTATAGGCCTTCATTTCCACTTAAATTGGTTGATTGTACTTAAGTGTTTAGTGTCTTTTGATGTGTTTTTATTGTTTTTCTGTGCAGGTCACGAGTTGAGGTGATGAAGTGATTTTCTATCATTTTAGGTTGGTGTTGGTGCATTATTTGCAAGAATAGAGAATTGTGGATTCATCGCGACTTGGGATTTTGTGGGTATATCTTCTACAAACCCTCACGAGAACACACTCGTCCACTAGAGCTATCTAGGGGTTTAAAGGGCTTGTTGCATGTGCTAAATGCAACCGTGATCACCTACGGAAGTGGTACTAGAAGCGAGGAAGGACATGCACGCGAGAACGAGCAAGAAACGAAGAAACGGAGCTGCCAAGGCAGACAGTAGCGCGCCCGCGCTACTTGTTAGCGCGCTCGCGCTACAGACTGCTGCAACTAGCGCGCCTGCGCTAGTTTAGCGCGGCCGCGCCCAGCAGAACTTCCCCGGGCCGATTTTTACAGCTTTTCTGATGGATTTTCGCAGCGGTCGAGGCCCGGTTGACCTGGTCAATGTAATTTAAATTCTCGTGTGTAAAACCCTAGCCTCGTAGAAGTAGTTTTTAGAGAACAATATCATAGTTTAATTTTTATCGAAGCACATTATCAGTTGTATTGGATCGTTCTTTGCGAGGAAGTGACAGTTTCGAGCGAGATCGTGAACATCAAATCTGTAACGTGTGATCCTTATTATTATTAATTCAAGCATTTTTATTCCATTCAATTCTTGTCTTTTCTTTATAATGTTTTCATTAGAACCCATGATGTCGATTAGTTCGATTATGAACTAACCGCCTTCATGGGATTCTAATGGATTTATCGATGTAGTCTAGTAACGAATATTAATTACTCAATTTTGTGACGTATGTTGATTTCTTTGCATGAGCCGTGCTTATTCTTCTTAGAAGCGTAGCTAACTTCTAAGTTGTTTGTTAATTCTTTCTGAAGCGAGAGTGGATGATTGAATTTAGAACTATGCCATGTAAACATAGGATTATGTGAATGAAACATAATTTGTGGTAGACTTGAACTATTTTTATCACCCTGTGTAATCACGATAGATGACTTGCTATTAAACCTCTCTGCTTACACTACCGCTATAGAGATATAGGGTCTGAGCTTTGTTGGTGTCCATGAGATTTCTGTCTTAATTGCGGATTTTGATTGGTATGATATGTGTGCAACGAGAGTTGGCATGTATTACTTTCGTGTTGTCTGATTAGGATCAACAGTCGCATGTTAATCAGTGATTTCAATTCTAGATGAATTCGATAATGAAGTTAGAATCCCATGTGTTTTCCTATTCTGAATTTGATTAGTAATTTTAGTTATTAGTATAAAAGAAAACCATCCTTGTTAATTGTCTTGGCAGTGATAATTGATCATACATTGTTGCATAGGTGCGTATTCTTAATTCACCAGTCTCTGTGGGATCGAACTTAATATATTACTTGTGACCACGTGCGCTTGCGTGTAGATTTTTGCGAACAAGTTTTTTTGGCGCCGCTGCCGGGGACTCGGTGTTAATTAATTAGTTTATGTACTTGTCATCAGTGTGCATTAAAATTCACTGACTAGGATTCTATTCTCTTCTCACTTTTCTTCTTTTCTTTATTTCAGGTACTTGGATCGCGTTTATACTAACGAGTTCTCAAACCCGTAAGAAAGCAATGGATTCATCTTTTTCTTCTGATTCTGAAACAATGGATTATGCTAGGACAGCAGTTGGAGAGGCGTCACGTGAATTTTCTCGGTTGAAAATCAATGATAATCAGGCTGACACAATTGAGCCAGCGATATCAGCCAGTGGTATTCGCATCAAGCCATCAATCATTCTCAAGCTGCAAGATACTATTCAATTTGGGGGGTCTGTTCTCGAGGACCCAAACCTGCATCTAAGGAATTTCGAGGAATTTATTACTACATTGGATTTCAATATCGGACCTAAGGACCTGGTGAAGCTGAGACTCTTTCCATTCACGCTACGTGATGTAGCACGATCGTGGTTTCTATCTCTCTCGGCAAGCACTACTAATAGCTGGAACCAGTTGGAGAAAATATTCTGTACCAGGTTTTATCCTCTAATTAAAGTATCAGCTATCAGAAACACCGAAAGTAAATTCTCTCAATTCTCGGGAGAATATCTTTGTTTAGCTTGGGACCGGTTCAAGAAGATTCTCGCAAATCTCGATGAAGATGGCATGCCTCCTGGAATGGCAATTCATTATTTCTACAGGGGTCTTAATGATCAATGTAGAGCAGAGTTAGACGTGGCAGCTGGAGGAAACTTGTGGAGCAAAAGCTTCGAGGATGCTTACGAACTGATAGAGAACCTGGCTGCTGCTGAGCACAGAGACCTAAAGTGGAAAATTCCAAAAGAGGAAGAATCAGAGAATGATGAAGCGGTCGAAGTCACTCAGGAAATTCAGATGACTAACTGGCACAGAATTAGAGCTCACTCAAACTCAATTCCTAATGCATGTGGAGACACTTGTCCTCTACTCTCTAGCAGTGCGAGTAGTCAATCTGTGATTCAATCACCTGCTGATTCAACATTGAATGAAGTACAGTACCGAAGGATAATCAGGCGTATTGACGCGGTGGAAGAACGAATTGGTCGCTTTGCTGATATATTAACGGACTCTCTTGCTGAAGCATTCTTAGCATTAGATGTGAATGTTACTTGGGATTCGTTTGGTTATGGAACTAGGTATCCTCCACAGGATACTTCATCGGAATCGGATTAATTCTGGACTTCACGTCGAGCTAACGACGTTAAACAAGCGCTTCGTGGGAGGCAACCCACGCATTGGAACCACATTGTACCATTGTAAACCTCAAAAACACAAAAATCGAGAAAAATCAGCCTCTGGTGTCAGACACTAGCGCGCCCGCGCTAGTGTCCAGCGCGCCCGCGCTAAGTTGCACAGCGCGCCCGCGCTACACTTAGCGCGGCCGCGCTACTGACTGCCGGGACTGGCGAATTTTCTCCCAAAAATATTTTCTTTTCGATTTTAAAAGCCCACAATCCTAATTTTGCATGCCTAGCCCGAAATACATCCTATAAAACCCTAACTCAGCTCTCCAATCCTTATAATAAACACAAAACCCATCTCCAAATCCCATTATAATTCTCTAAACCCTAATTATATATACACATCCATACACACAACTACCTCCAATTCTCTCAAACCCACTACACACAAATCTCTTGCAACTCTAAATCTCTATCAATGGCACCCAAAAGAGCCCGAAGATCACAAGGACCAAGCACCCAAGCCCCTACATCTAGCGATTCTTCCTCGATGGGTGAGGTTGAGTTCACTTCCGATGGTGCACGAACCGAATTTCAACGGCTTATGAATAAGTCGATAGTTAAGGAGCGTGGATTCTTACCCACGGCGGAAGATGGTGAGCTCTTGAACATGATTCAGGAACGGGGTTGGGAGTCTTTTTGCGAGGCTCCGGAGGCGGTTCCCTTGGCTATTATTCGAGAGTTTTATGCTAATGCCAAGGAGAATCGCGATGGATTCACGGTGGTGCGGGGAATCCGTGTTGATTATAGTGCGGAGGCGATCCGTAGAGTTATTGGGGGGCGTGCCAAGCGCCGTAATGAAGAAGATTGGGTTGTGGAGAGGATAGGGCGTGCCAAACGCCGGTTTGATGATGATCCGATAGATTTTGAGCGGTTGGTGTATGACATGTGTGTGCCGGACACGACTTGGAAGATGACTGCACCTCCTTTGCCGGCACATGTTTCGTTTCCTGCAGCCGCGTTGAACCGGTATGCGAAGGCGTGGAATGCCTTCATCTGTGCTAACATCATGCCATCTTCACATGGGCATGAGGTGACAGCGGATAGAGCTATTCTGCTCTTTGGGATTGTCTCGGGCAAGTATATTGATCTGGGACATGTTATTCATCAGGGGATTCTGAGGTTCTTACAGGGAGGAACCACTGGTGCCATTCCATATGGCACAATTGTTACGAAGCTCTGTCGATCGAGTGGTGTTCGTTGGCCAGCCAACGAGCAATTACAGTTGCCGGCAACACCTATTGATCATTCGGCGATCAGTCGGATGACAGAGTGGGATGGAGGAGTTCCCCACCCTCGAGGCCTCGGGTACTTATATGATGAGATGCCAGGGGGACGTCCAGCGTTTGTTAGGAGGGAGCAGACTAGAGCTTCTGGAGCTGGTACTTCTCAGACGGAGAGGAGCTCCGAACCGATGGGAGATGTTCATTATCGCCGACTAGCGAGACGGATGGACACCATGCATGACATCCACCAGAGGTTTGCGTTTGATTTGACACAGGCTCTAGGTAGTGCTTTTCAGGCACAGGGGGTCACAGTTCAGTGGCCAGTATTCGGAGCGGGGATGCAGTATCCTCCACCTGATTCACCTCCTGCAGAGGAGGGGGAGGACTCGGACTCCGAGTAGGTATGTGGGCGCTCTAGCCTTTTTATCACTTTCAATGGGGACATTGAAAATTTTAAGTTTGGGGGTGGTAATCTAAGGAAGAGCATATATTATATTTTATTGCATGTGTTAGTTAGTTCATGTAGTTCACGTTTATTTTATTTTGCTTTGATTATTTCTCACGTTTTTTTTTATTATTTCTCACGTTTTTTTCTATTTTTCTCAATTTTTTTTATTTTTATTTTACATGTTTAGTAGTAATTGTCGTAGTTAGTATCACGAGCATTTGCATGAATTATGAAGTTAAGCCAAGCTAAGTGCCTATGATGAGTTATGTGCGTAGTTCTTGATTAGTAGTTTCAATTGCAATGCTAGGTTAGTACTTGGAAATTGCTTGTGTTGGAAATTGTAATTCACATATGTTCTTGAGATAGGATTTAGACGAAATTCCATGAATTCTAGGATTGAATTGAACACCCTTCAGCTTAGGTCTGTAAATCTTAAGTTTGGGGGAACTGAGGAGTAGATATACTTTTCTAAAAAAAAAAAGAAAAAAAAAAGAAAAAAAAAAGAAAAAAAAATAGTAGTAAATAAATTCACTAGAAAAATAAGTGGTAGAATTAACTAGGTTGAGCTCATTAGTACTCGAGTAATTAAGTCTGAGGGGACTTTGTGCCTAACAACCTAAAGCCCTTCGTGGTTTGGGATTGTTGACCCACCGCTCGCTACATGGGTACTAGTGCATAAATCTTTAGGGATCTCAACCATTGCACGGTTAAATAAACCACTAGAATAAAGTGAATAATTGGTGTGTGAAGTCTTGTGGTGTTCGTAACGCATTTACACTGCGAAGCGCTCTGACCTTAGACCAAGCAATTAATCACCAATAAAAAGAAAAAATAAATAAATAAATATATAGTGAATAAAATAGAAGGGGGTGGACATTCTTTGGGACCTTGGCTTTAGTTGGACTTGAGTGACGGGGTGTTAGTTCTAAACTTTTACGATTCTTGAGTGGGATTCGGTGGGAGTAGTAGTTTTTGTCTTGTCTCAATAAAAGAGCATGCTTGCACACACGGGCACTCCACACTTGTAAATAGAAGAGTAATTGACTTAGTAGCGAGAGAGATGAATTTCGAGAACATTAGCACAATCTGAGGTATTAAAATTGGCAAGGCAATTACTTTATAGTTTACTCATTCATCACGTAGTTGCATTCATGCATTGCATTGTAATATTGTATAGTGTCGTTGACGCTTGAGGACAAGCATCAGTTTAAGTTTGGGGGTGTGATAAGTGGTATTTATACACACTTATAGGCCTTCATTTCCACTTAAATTGGTTGATTGTACTTAAGTGTTTAGTGTCTTTTGATGTGTTTTTATTGTTTTTCTGTGCAGGTCACGAGTTGAGGTGATGAAGTGATTTTCTATCATTTTAGGTTGGTGTTGGTGCATTATTTGCAAGAATAGAGAATTGTGGATTAATCGCGACTTGGGATTTTGTGGGTATATCTTCTACAAACCCTCACGAGAACACACTCGTCCACTAGAGCTATCTAGGGGTTTAAAGGGCTTGTTGCATGTGCTAAATGCAACCGTGATCACCTACGGAAGTGGTACTAGAAGCGAGGAAGGACATGCACGCGAGAACGAGCAAGAAACGAAGAAACGGAGCTGCCAAGGCAGACAGTAGCGCGCCCGCGCTACTTGTTAGCGCGCCCGCGCTACAGACTGCTGCAACTAGCGCGCCTGCGCTAGTTTAGCGCGGCCGCGCCCAGCAGAACTTCCCCGGGCCGATTTTTACAGCTTTTCTGATGGATTTTCGCAGCGGTCGAGGCCCGGTTGACCTGGTCAATGTAATTTAAATTCTCGTGTGTAATACCCTAGCCTCGTAGAAGTAGTTTTTAGAGAACAATATCATAGTTTAATTTTTATCGAAGCACATTATCAGTTGTATTGGATCGTTCTTTGCGAGGAAGTGACAGTTTCGAGCGAGATCGTGAACATCAAATCTGTAACGTGTGATCCTTATTATTATTAATTCAAGCATTTTTATTCCATTCAATTCTTGTCTTTTCTTTATAATGTTTTCATTAGAACCCATGATGTCGATTAGTTCGATTATGAACTAACCGCCTTCATGGGATTCTAATGGATTTATCGATGTAGTCTAGTAACGAATATTAATTACTCGATTTTGTGACGTATGTTGATTTCTTTGCATGAGCCGTGCTTATTCTTCTTAGAAGCGTAGCTAACTTCTAAGTTGTTTGTTAATTCTTTCTGAAGCGAGAGTGGATGATTGAATTTAGAACTATGCCATGTAAACATAGGATTATGTGAATGAAACATAATTTGTGGTAGACTTGAACTATTTTTATCACCCTGTGTAATCACGATAGATGACTTGCTATTAAACCTCTCTGCTTACACTACCGCTATAGAGATATAGGGTCTGAGCTTTGTTGGTGTCCATGAGATTTCTGTCTTAATTGCGGATTTTGATTGGTATGATATGTGTGCAACGAGAGTTGGCATGTATTACTTTCGTGTTGTCTGATTAGGATCAACAGTCGCATGTTAATCAGTGATTTCAATTCTAGATGAATTCGATAATGAAGTTAGAATCCCATGTGTTTTCCTATTCTGAATTTGATTAGTAATTTTAGTTATTAGTATAAAAGAAAACCATCCTTGTTAATTGTCTTGGCAGTGATAATTGATCATACATTGTTGCATAGGTGCGTATTCTTAATTCACCAGTCTCTGTGGGATCGAACTTAATATATTACTTGTGACCACGTGCGCTTGCGTGTAGATTTTTGCGAACACAACCCAGTCATGGTCAAGAAAGCTAATGGAAAGTGGAGAATGTGTGTAGACTTCACAGATTTGAATGATGCTTGTCCTAAGGACTGTTTTCCTCTCCCAAGAATAGATACTCTGATCGATGCTACAGCTGGGCACGAGATGTTGAGCTTTATGGATGGCTTTAGTGGATACAACCAGATCCGAATGAATAAGGACGACATTCCTAAGGTATCATTCATCACTGATTTTGGTATCTTTTGTTATTTGGTTATGGCGTTTGGTTTAAAGAATGCAGGAGCCACATATCAACGCCTGGCAAATAAGATGTTCAAACATCTAATTGGAAAAACCATGGAGGTCTATGTTGATGATATGCTAGTGAAGAGCTTGAACAAAGCTGATCACCTTGAACACCTAAGAGAGGCTTTTGAAGTCCTGAGGACACATAAGATGATGTTGAATCCGGCCAAGTGTGCCTTTGGAGTTGGGTCTGGAAAATTTTTGGGTCTGATGGTCTCAAAACGTGGGATTGAGGCCAACCCCGACAAGATAAAGGCCATCCTTGATATGGAGCCGCCTAAGTCTATAAAGGATGTTCAAAAGCTAACAGGAAGAATCGCGGCACTAGGACGTTTCATCTCGAAGTCCGGGGATAAGTGCTTGCCCTTCTTTAAGGCTTTGAAGAAAGTTAAAGATTTTGAATGGACAAGTGAGAGCCAAGAGGCCTTTGAGCAGTTGAAGAAGTATATGGCAGAGCCACCACTCTTATCAAAGCCCGTGGATGGAGAAACATTATATGTCTACTTGGCTGTCTCTGAGAAAGCACTGAGTGCGGTCTTGGTTCGTGAGGATCGAAAAATCCAGAAACCCGTCTACTATGTTAGTAAGATTTTGCATGGAGCGGAGCTCAACTATTCTGTGATTGAGAAGTTTGCCTTATCCATGATTACAGCTTCAAGAAAGCTGAGGCCTTACTTCCAGGCTCACAAAATTGAAGTCTTGACAGACCAGCCCCTTAGGAACATAATGCATAGCCCGAAGGCTAGTGGGAGATTAATCAAATGGGCAGTAGAGCTTGGGGAATTTGAAATTCGATACAAACCACGGGTGGCAATCAAGGCTGAAGCTCTAGCTGACTTCCTCGTTGAATGCACCATTGACAACAAGGAAGTCGGGGGGGCAGGAGAGTATGGTAGAGGAACCCAAAGAAGAGGAGAAACCTAAAGAGTATTGGTTACTATTTTTTGACGGAGCTTCAAAAACAAAAAATAGTGGGGCAGGGCTGGTGCTCCGAAGCCCGGATGGCTTCACGGTCGAGTACGCGATCAAGTTAGACTTTCCAACTACCAACAATGAAGCTGAGTATGAGGCCCTTATAGCTGGATTGGGATTGGCGAGAACCCTGAGGGTTAAAAACCAGAAAGTATGTGGGGACTCAAGACTTGTGGTGTCACAGGTTAATGGAGAATTTGAGGCACGAGAAGAAACAATGCTGAAATACATAAGGATTGTGAAAGCCCAGATGACGCAATTTAAAGAATGTTTGGTAGAACATATACCTAGGGAAGAGAATACAAAGGCTGATGCCTTATCCCAGTTTGCATCCTCAGAGAATGAGGTGTGCTCGGGAAGTGTTTACTATCAGGTTTTGAAAACCCCAAGTATCAATGCCAAGCTGGTAGCCCCAATTGACACGGGGGCCACTTGGATCGATGAGGTCAAAACGTATCTCGAAACTGGACATCTACCACCTGATGCTGGGGAAGCACGAAAACTACAAGTAAGAGCTTTAATGTATGCACTCATTGAAAGGATTCTCTATAAGAAATCTTGTGTTATACCTTATTTGAAGTGTTTAAGGCCGGATGAGGCCCGGGAAGCCCTGAAAGAGGTCCATGAAGGAATATGTGGCCAGCACCTAGGCGGGAGAGCCTTGGCTCACAAAATTACTCGCCTTGGGTTCTTTTGGCCAAATATGCTGAAGGATGCGAAGGATTATGTTAAGAGATACGATCGTTGTCAGAGATTTGCACCTGTTGTGCGCCAGCCCCCAGAGATGCTGACATCCATTAACTCCCCGATTCCCTTTGCTATGTGGGGGATGGACATCCTAGGGCCGTTTCCACTCGCCAGTGCTCAAAGGAAGTTTTTGATAGTGGCTATTGACTACTTACCCAAGTGGATTGAGGCCAAACCCCTGGCCAAGATAACCACCAAGCAAGTTGCTCAATTCTTCTGGGAAAACATCAAATGCAGGTATGGCATACCCCGAGTCTTGGTTACTGACAATGGAGCCCAGTTCAACAATCCAGAGTTTGTGGGATACTGTAACGACTATATCATTGAGCTACGATTCACTTCGGTTGCCCATCCTCAAGCCAATGGGCAAGCTGAAGTAGCCAATAGGATAATCCTTGATGGGCTAAAGAAAAGAGTCGAGAAAGCGCATGGGTCTTGGGCTGAAGAGACTCTCCCTATACTATGGGCATATCGAACAACCTGCAAGGTCTCCACCGGAGCAACCCCGTTCCAGTTAGCTTATGGGGCTGAAGCCGTGGTGCCACTTGAGATAACTCATACCTCCCCCAGGGTCCAGCAGTATGAGCCCGAAGCCAATGAGGAAGGAATGAGACTCGCACTCGACATGATCGATGAGGTCCGAGATGAGGCTAACGCCAGGGTCGTTGAGAGCCAAAAACGAGCTTCCTATTACTATAATCTCCGAGTCAAGGAACGATTCTTCAGAAAAGGGGATTTAGTCCTAAGGAAAGCTGAGGCCTCAGGAGTTGGTCCTAAGGGAAAGATGGCCCCAAACTGGGAAGGTCCGTATCAGGTGAAGGATGTTATTGGTCGCGGCTCGTACAAGCTTCAGACCCTCGATGGAGTTGAGTTTCCAAGGAGTTGGCATGCCACCAACTTGAAGATTTATTATATTTGATTATCTTAGTAAGTAGATGACCATTGAATAAGGTCTGATAGACCACTGCCAGTTAGTTTATAACTTAGTTGATTTTAGTTGTTTATCTCTTCTACTATAGTTTCAATAAAATTTCTTATGGATTGCTCCATATCTCATGTTTCTAATGTTTTCCTTGAGTTTTTGTTTACCTACCGTGAACGGATCAACCCGGAACATGAATTCAACCATAAATAAGTTACGATTAACATTGATTGAGTGAAAATTACAAGCTAAGGCTTGATAAGTCCGATACTACGAGTTAAGGCTAAACAAGTCTAATACTACAAGTTAAGGCTAGATAAGTCTAAATAAGTAGACCACGCAGGATCCTTAATAAATCCTACTCATCAGACTCGGAATCAGCCTCCGAGCTATCTGCAGACCCGGACTCCCCATCCGGATGCTTTTCAATAACATCCAAATCTTCGACTTCCTCTTCAACAGGACTAGGAGAGTCAAGAACAATCCTCATGGGACAGAGATAATCCCATTTAGGGTGGAACATGTCTGAATGATCCTCATGAATGGTCTGAACAGCATCATTCCACCCGTTACTGTAATCCTCTGCAGAGGTGATCTCATTGTGCTTCTCCATCAGCTTCTTGAACTCATCAGAGTCCATATAGTCGTCAATGATAGCATCCTTTCCCTTTCGAGCCTCGACTAGCTCGCTTCGAGCTTCCACTAGCTCCGATTGAGTCTTAGCCACAATCTCGTCTTTTTCCGCATCCTTGATTCGAAGGGCCTCCATGCCCTCCTCCAAGGATTCCTTAGCCTTCTTGTGGCTCTCAGCTTGTTTTTTCCAAGCTTTAGCCTGATGGAGGGCAGCCTGGAATTGAGCATTGGCCTGAGACAAGTAGACAAACGGGTTAAGGAAGACTCGGAGAACCTAAACAATAAGTTTGTAAGGACACTCACACTAGCAAGGGCTTGAGAGCCAAAGCCATCAATCCCCAAGATCTCCGACTGTAGCACCACATCCTGGTAGTCGGCAGGAGTAATAGAGTGAAGGGACCAATCAGAAGCATGAACAGTCGATCCCAGCACCGAATCAGTCCTTCGAAAACCCCAGGCCGGTTTAAAGGCTTGAGACTTGGAAGCCCGAGGCTGACTAGATGATCCTCCCTCTGCCGAATGGGGTTGAAGGAAGGCGGGCAAAGCCCGAGAGCGCCCAAGAAGCGCCCTGGGAGCGCCCTATGAGCGCCCCAGGAGCGCCAAGAGAGCCCGAGGTGCGCCTGAGGACCTCACCAGTGTCGACCTGGGCACCAAGGATGCCCTAAATCGACCTGGGTGAGGTCGACAATTGACTTGGGTGTCAAAAAACACCCAACGCCCGAGAGCGCCCAACAAGCGCCCTGGGAGCGCCCCAGGAGCGCCAAGAGCGCCCGAGGTGCGCCTGAGGACCTCACCAGCGTCGACCTGGGCACCAAGGATGCCCTAAATCGACCTGGGTGAGGTCGACAATTGACTTGGGTGTCAAAAAACACCCAACGCCCGAGAAGCGCCCTGGGAGCGCCCTATGAGCGCCCCAGGAGCGCCAATAGCGCCCGAGGTGCGTCTGAGGACCTCACCAGCGTCGACCTGGGCACCAAGGATGCCCTAAATCGACCTGGGTGAGGTCGACAATTGACTTGGGTGTTAAAAAACACCCAACGCCCGAGAGCGCCAAATAAGCGACCTGGGAGCGCCCTATGAGCGCCCCAGGAGCGCCAAGAGCGCCCGAGGTGCGCCTGAGGACCTCACCAGCGTCGACCTGGGCACCCAAAACGCCCTAAATCGACCTGGGTGAGGTCGACAACTGACTTGTGTGTCAAAAAACACCTAACGCCCGTGAGCGCCCTTAAGCGCCCGAGGTGCGCCCACGGTGCGCGCGAGCGTCGACCTGGGCGAGGTCGAGCGCCCATGAGCGCCTGAGGTGCGCCCGAGTTGCGCGCCAGCGTCGACCTGGGCGTCCAATCCACCCTAAATCGACCTGGGCGAGGTCGAGCGCTCCTGAGCGCCCGAGTTGCGCGCCAGCGTCGACCTGGACGCCCTGAGCGCTCTAAATCGACCTAGGCGAGGTCTAGCGCCCTGGAAGCGCCCGGAAAACGCTCAAAAAGCGCCCCAGAACACTTGATGTACACCCGAAATGCCTCGGATCGACTGAGGAAAGTCCAGAATCGGCCTAGATGGTTGACCTTACTCAGAATAGGCTCGAGTAGTGGTTTAAAATGCTCTAAAACTTTAGAAAAGTTTCTACGAAACTTATCCAAAGTTGGGGGGCAAATGATATGGGTCTGAAATTGGCCCTAAAAATTATTGGGTAATTTTAAGCCCGGGTCTGATTAAAGGCCAGAATATAAGGCCCGGATTCTGGGTTTCTCACCCAAAATTTGTGGCTAGCAGATTGAGGTTATAAAAAGCCCGTTGGGCATCCATGTTTGAGAAACATGGGCTGCCCAAACTCAAGGCACGAGCCCCCAGCCCGGTCAGGGCCCAAAACTCGAATCCTAGTCCTACTAGGAGTCTGACTGACGAGTCCAGGACTCCGAGAGTCCTACAAGAACTCTGAATTTCGTGGATAACTATCTAGAGTCCTAGATAACCTCCAGTAGCTCAAGATAAGGATCAAAGATCAGTCCTATCCTATCTCTGACTCAAATACCTATTTCTACTAGGACTCTAACACCAGGGATCCTACTTCTAATCAGTCTCTAACCATGAGACATCTATATAAACGGCTCTACCCCTCCAAAATAGAACTACGTTTTTTGACTTGATTCTTCACCCCGCTGAAGATACGTAGGCACCTCGTGAGGACCCGTCTGAGTTCCGACTCGCGAGATCAGTCAAAAAGCACGAAGCTCACCCCTCGATTTTTGATCCATAACACATAGGGCGATGCAAGATGGTTAAAATCACATCACAATCATGTATATCGAATACATAAACCTATGTTCGCATGGCAAGTTCTAAATCAATATATCCACTTTCGCTTCAATAAAGATTAACACACAACTTAGATGTTAGCTACTCATCCAAGTAGAATAAGCACAACCAATACGAAGAAATCAACATTCATCACACAAATAATCATGTCAAATCAACTACTGAAATCGATAGATAAATCCGTTAGAATCCCATGACAACAATTAGTTCATAATCGAACAACTCGTCATCATGGGTTCGAATGTAAACATGATAAGAATATGTCTAAAACAATATAAAAGAACGAGATCAAGGTTTAGAAAACAAATCCGGACAAGCATCCAAAAGTATCGCCTACTTCGAAGAATACAAAGAAAACTATGTAGACTATGTCTTCTCCTTGTAGCCGTCACGTGCTCTCCAACTTGTTGCTCCTCTCAAAACCCTCATAATCCTATTATATATATATATATGAACAGGCTCTTTAAAGTGTATTAAAAGATGTAGAAAAGTGTTTCCAGCCCAATTAAAAAACCCACAAAATATCAAATCATGTCAGACCTCAGGGCCTTGAGATTCCAGGTCAAGCCCTTGAGTTCGCCCCTAAGCATCTTCTATCCGAGTCAAGGCCTTGAGATTTTACATCAAGGCCTTGAGAGTCTTCTGTTTCAGTCAAGGCCTTGAGACTTCACATAAAAGCCTTGAGAGTCTTCTGTTTGAGTCAAGGCCTTGAGATTTCACATCAAGGCCTTGAGATCCTGCTCTGCTTCTTTTGCACACTTTCGCACTCTATTTTCTAAACTCTAACCACCATATAAGCCTAGAAAAGTCCATCCTCCTTCCATCTAGGTGCTCTACACACATCAACACAAAAACACATCAAACATACCAAATTCCTGAGGCCAAATCATCAATTTAAGTCGAAACGAAGGCTTCCAAGTGGATATAAAATTCACTTATCACACCCCCAAACTTATACCGACGCTTTTCCTCAAGCATAAACAGACATCAACACTACTAATGCAATACATGTATGCAACTAAATGTCTAAATCTATCGAATCATGAAAGCATCAACTTTGTTAACATATAGTCTTCAGAATATGCAACATTCTCAGCATTCACCTCTTTCACATATTAGCCATGTTCTCTTCCACTACAAGTGCAGAGTGCATCGTGTGTGCTAAGCATGCTCTCTAGTGAAACAAAACAAAGACTATCAAACTTCAACAGAGTCCTCACAATGAGTTGTTAATAAGAATAAGGCTTAAACACTTCTTCACCAATGAGTCAACTACAGTTTAGGGTCACTAACGAATTCCTATGCCTCTCCTATTTTTCTAATTTTTTTTTCTTTCTCTTTTTTTTTCTTGCTAGCCTAAGGTTAGGACGCTTCTCAGGGTAATTGAGTCACGACCGCCATTCGACTTCGCTCGCTTATTATTCTTTCTTTTTATTCAAGTATTTCTCCAATAATCAAGGGTTGTGAAAAGTCACCAAGAATTTGTTTATTCTAATACATTTGCACTTAATACCAGCACAAGTACATAGATCGTCCCTTTCACATGACATTGCATTTCACCCATTGATCTCAAAGGAGTACCTGCAAATTTTTATTCTTTTTTTTATAAAGGCATACTCATCCCTTAACTCCCCCAAACTTAAGATTTACAAACTCTAAGTACAAAAGGGAATAGTCCAAATTCTACGCCCGACTCAACGCAAGGACTCAAAAAATAAGTTAGTCTAAGTCTTATCTCTAGAGGATAAGTGTAATTACAATTTCCACACAAGCAGTTTCCAAGTAACAAGGCATCATATATGATCAAGACTACTAGCCAAGAAATTACGCACATAAACTCATCATAGGACATCAACTTGGAAGACAACTTTCATGATTCATGCAAATGCAACTATATGAGACTACTCGACATACGAAACATCATGCCTAAAAAAAACCAATATGCAAATTGATATGCGATATGTACTAATATAATACTATGATATGCTAAATGCATCATGCACCCTATATGAACATGCTATAATACTACTACCACTAATCCTTAGATCATCACCCCCAAACTTAAAATATTCAATGTCCTCATTGATGGCGATAATAAGGATAAAGAGCATACCTAACTGTCGAGAGGATCACCCTCATCGAGTGGAGAATTAGGTGGTGGATACCCATGCCAGCTCCATACACAGGCCAATCAACCTCAACACTAGTGGCTCGGAAACCACTCCCAAGATCCTGAGTCAAGTCTTCTGATGTTGTGTATATATATATATATATATATATATATATATATATTTCTGATTTTTTTCTTTTTTTTTCTTTTTTAAACCAGTAATAATCTAGAAAAGCGTGGGTTGCCTCCCACGAAGCGCTTGTTTTACGTCATTATCTTGACGTGAAATCCTGAGAATCAAACAATAGCAAGAACGATGCTTACCGTCTCGCGGTTCACCGTTCCTCCAAAGTAAGGCTTCAACCTCTGACCATTCACTTTAAATGCTTGATCCGGTAGTGTTTCAAAGATCTCTACTGCACCATGTGGAAACACCATCTTAATCATGAAAGGACCTGACCACCTTGACTTCAACTTTCCCGGAAATAGTCTAAGACGAGAATTGAAAAGCAGAACTTGCTGACCAGGCACGAATTCCTTGTGCACCAGTTTTCTATCACGCCATCTCTTGACCTTCTCCTTGTAAAGCTTGTTGTTCTCGTAAGCTTGTAACCGAAACTCGTCGAGTTCATTGATTTGTAGCATTCTCTTTTCACTAGCAGCTGTCATGTCAAAGTTCATTTTCTTCAGAGCCCAATATGCTTTATGCTCTAACTCAGCCGGCAAATGACATGCTTTACCATACACCAACTGAAAAGGAGACATCCCTAAGGGTGTCTTATAAGCTGTTCAATAGGCCCAGACGACTTCATCAAGCTTCAATGCCCAATCCTTCCTTGAAGGACTCACTACCTTTTCCAAGATTCGCTTGATTTCACGATTCGACACCTTAGCTTGCCCATTCGTTTGAGGATGATAGGCAGTAGCAACTCTGTGATTCACACCAAACCGTTCCATCAGCGCTGTGAACTTGCGATTGCAAAAGTGTGATCCCTCGTCGCTGATTGTAACTCGAGGAGTACCAAAGCGAGTGAATATGTTCGTTTGAAGAAAACTGATGACTACTCCATCTGTGTTAGTTGGTAGTGCCTTGACCTCGACCCATTTAGACATGTCATCCACATCAAGAAGGATGTAGAGATTATTGCAAGACGAGATAAAGGGTCCCATGAAGTCTATGCCCCACACATCGAAAATTTCAACCTCAAGAAGTACATTAAGGGGCATTTCGTCTCTACGAGAGATATTACCAACGCTTTGACAACGATCGTACTTCAACACAAACTGATGAGCGTCCTTAAAGAGCATAGGCCAAAGGAAACCCGCCTGCAGAATACGAGCAGGTGTCTTCTGTCCTCCATAGTGTCCTCCATAAGTAGAATCGTGGTAAGCTTGCAAGATTCCTTCAATCTCACTGTACGGAATGCACCTTCTGATGATTTGATCTGAACCTTGTCGAAACAAGAATGGCTCATCCCAACGATACCACTTCGCCTCATGAAGAAACTTTTTCTTTTGAGCACAAGACAAATCGGGAGGAATGACATTACTCACAAGATAGTTCACTATATCTGCAAACCACGGCTCTTCTTCTTGGACCCCAAATAGTTGCTCATCGGGAAATGACTCGTTGATTAACGTGGTGTCTTTGGATGCTCGTGCTTGATCTTCCAACCGAGAGAGATGATCAGCCACCTGATTTTCAGTACCCTTTCTATCCTTGATCTCCAACTCGAATTCTTGAAGCAAGAGAACCCAACGAATCAAACGAGGCTTCGAGTCTTTCTTCAACACCAGATACCGAATGGCAGCATGATCAGTGTAAACCAACACCTTCGTCCCAAGCAAATAAGACCTGAATTTCTTGAATCCATAAACAATAGCCAGCAGCTCCTTCTCCGTAGTAGTGTAATTCAGATGAGCACCATTGAGAGTCTTACTAGCATAGTAAATCACATGAAAGATGTTATTCTTTCTCTGACCAAGCACAGCTCCCACTGCATAGTCACTAGTATCACACATCATCTCGAATGGCTCATTCCAATCGGGTGCAGTAATAACAGGTGCTGTAGTTAATTTCTTCTTGAGAGTTTCGAATGCAGCCAAACACTCTTTATCAAATTTGAAGGGCACATCCTTCTCTAACAAGTTGCACAAAGGTTTGGTGATTTTAGAGAAATCTTTGATGAATCGTCGATAGAACCCCGCGTGATCAAGAAAACTCTGAATCCCCTTTAC
The DNA here is from genome assembly GCF_001625215.2 of Daucus carota subsp. sativus. Classification (NCBI taxonomy): domain Eukaryota; kingdom Viridiplantae; phylum Streptophyta; class Magnoliopsida; order Apiales; family Apiaceae; genus Daucus; species Daucus carota. Next base: position 15,925,328 of record NC_030382.2, read on the forward strand.
TGAGATTGGTGGAGGAAGATTTTCAATTGTCTCTACCTTAGCTTTATCTACCTCAAGAACCTTGTTCGAAACTTTATGCCCAAGAATGATGCCTTCTTGAACCATGAAGTGGCATTTTTCCCAATTAAGAACGAGATTAGTTTCCACACATCTTTTCAGTACCATCTTCAAGTTGCTCAAGCATTCCTCATAAGAATAACTGAATACCGAAAAGTCATCCATGAAAACCTCAACATTGGTACCAATCATCTCGGAGAAAATAGCCATCATGCATCTCTGAAAAGTTGCTGGTGCACCACAAAGTCCAAAAGAAAGACGACGGAAAGCAAATGTGCCAAAAGGGCAAGTAAAAGTCGTCTTCTCCTGATCCTCTGGTGCAATACAAATCTGATTATATCCCGAATACCCATCAAGAAGACAATAGTACTCGTGACTGGCTAACCTATCAAGCATCTGATCAATGAACGGCAACAGAAAGTGATCTTTTCTGGTGACTTTATTGAGTTTCTGATAATCCATGCATATTCTCCAACCTGTGACTGTTCGAGTCAAAATGAGTTCATTCTTCTCATTAGCTACCACGGTCATGCTTCCTTTCTTAGGCACACACTGAACAGGGCTCACCCAAGAACTATCCGAGATTGGATAAATAATGCCGGCATCAAGCCACTTAAGAATCTCCTTCTTTACCACTTCTTTCATGATTGGATTGAGTCTTCTTTGATGCTCAACAGTGGGTTTACTTCTCTCCTCGATCATAAATTTGTTTTGACAATAAGAAGGGTTGATTCCCTTGATATCTACGATAGTCCATCCAATGGCTGATTTGAACTCCCTAAGAATTCTCAAAAGCTTTTCTTCCTCGATACCTGAAAGGTTAGATGCAATAATCACAGGTAGTGTAGAAGCTTCGCCAAGAAAGGCATACCTTAGGTGTTTGGGAAGTTGCTTAAGCTCAAGTTTAGGAGCTTCGACAATAGAGGGTTTCAGCCGTTCATGAGAATCCTTCAACTCTGATAACCCAAGAGATTCAATTGGAGGTTCCATCCTTCTTCTCCAAGGAGAAGCATTTAGGTATTGAAGGTGTTTTTCTTCCTCCTCATCTCTGAATTCTGAGTCACCAGATAGAACCCTTTCCAAGATGTCAGTTTTCAGCCTGTTGTCAATTTCCGAATGAGCTGCAGCTTCGAGCATATCCACTTTAAAGCATTCCTCCTCATCTGATGGAAGTTCTATGGCATTGAACACGTTGAAAGTGACCATTTGATCTTGAACTCTCATTGTGAGTTCACCCTTCTGTACATCAATCAACGTCCGCCCTGTCGCAAGGAATGGTCTTCCCAAGATGATGGGAATCTTCTTATCTTCCTCAAAGTCAAGAATGACAAAATCAGCAGGGAAGATTAGCTTATCAACCTTTACCAACACATCTTCAACTATCTCCCTTGGATATGTAATCGAACGATCAGCTAGTTGCAAAGACATATTAGTAGGTTTCAGCTCCGGAAGACCAAGTTGCATGAAAATAGACAAGGGTATCAGATTGATGCTAGCTCCCAAGTCACATAAACACTTGTCGAATGACAATTGCCCAATAGTACACGGGATTGTGAAACTTCCCGGATCTTTCAGCTTCGGGGGCAATTTCTGCTGCAACACAGCACTACACTCCTCGGTCAAAGCCACAGTCTCCAATTCCTCAAGTTTGAGTTTATGAGATAGAATACCTTTCATGAATTTAGCATAACTCGGCATTTGTTCTAGAGCCTCCGCAAAAGGTATGTTGATTTGTAATTTCTTGAAAACCTCTAGAAATTTAGCGAATTGTTTGTCGAGCTTATGCTTTTGAAGTCTCTTCGGAAAAGGGGGAGGTGGATACACTTGCTTGACCCCAATATCAGTTTTGGGACTAGACTTCTCGGCTGATTCTTTGCTTGCTTCCTCGTTGATTTCATTCTTATCAGCGCCAACAACAGTTTTTTCACTATCAAACTTAGATGAGAGCACGGGTGTTTCAACCTGTTGATCACTCTCTTCCTTGTTTTGCTCTGTTGCTGATTCTTTTTCCTTCGTAACCTTTTCGGACCTCAAGGTGACAGCCTGTACCTGTTCCTTCATCTCTTTCTTACCCGGATTGGCCTCGGTATCACTAGGAAGAGTTCCTCGTGGTCTGTTTATCAACGTGTTAGCAATCTGCCCAATCTGGTTCTCCAAAGTCTTGATTGACACTACTTGGCTTTTAATCATTAATATTATCTCTTCCCATTCAGATCTTTCGTTGGAAGACTGTCCAGCCACCCTATGATTTTGTTGTTGGAATCCAGGTGGATGGAATTGCTGCTTCGGTGCAAACTGTTGTTGAAAACCATAAGGGTTGAAAGGTCTAGCTCCTTGCTGCTGAAACTGTTGCTGCTGTTGTGGCATGAAGTTCTGATTGTTGCTCCAGCTGAAATTCGGATGATTCCGATTATTGGGATGATAAGTGGCAGGAGCTGGCTGTTGAGACCTTTGGAAGTTACTCACAAACTGAGCGGATCCACTAGATATAGCACACTGATCAGAGGAATGTGCACCAGCACAAAGCTCACAAACTGAAGGTGGCTGCTGATTTCCTAGATTTGCCAAAGAATCCACCTTCATAGTAAGAGCCTTAAGCTGAGCAGTCAAAGCTGTAGTAGCATCAACATCTAAAATTCCTGCTGCTTTGCCCTGATGAAGACGCTGAGTCGGATTCTGATATTCATTCGCAACCATCATCTCGATCAACTCATAAGCCTCATTATAGCTCTTAGCCCATAGAGCTCCACCTGATGCAGCATCGAGCATTGGCCTCGATTGAGGTCCCAAGCCATTATAGAAGCAATTAATAACCATCCAATCAGGCATCCCATGATGTGGGCACTTTCGAAGCATCTCCTTGTAGCGTTCCCACGCTTCACATAAAGTTTCACCAGACAGTTGAGAGAATTGAGTGATACCATTCCTGATTGCAGCTGTTTTGGCCATAGGGAAGAACTTAGTAAGAAATTTCTGAACCAGATCCTTCCATGTCGTAATAGATCCTGTAGGAAGAGAATGCAGCCATCCCTTAGCTTTATCCCTCATAGAAAATGGGAACATCCTCAATTTGATGGCCTCGTCAGTAACACCATTGAACTTGAAAGTGTCGCAGATCTCAATGAAATCCCAAATATGCATATTAGGATCCTCTGTCGGAGAACCCCCAAACTGCACTGAGTTCTATAGCATCTGAATAGTGCTCGGTTTGATCTCAAAAGTGTTGGCCTCAATTGTTGGCCTGACAATGCTCGACTGAATATCATTGATTTTAGGCTCAGAGAAAGCCTTAAGAGCCTTAGTATCATTCGCAACTGGTGGTCGATCACCCATTGTAGTACTCACTATCGTTTCTGCTTTTGCCAATGCTTCTTTACGGGACTGAGAACGTGTTCGCATACACGTCACTCAAGTACCTAAAACACACACAAACGAAATAAAAGTGAGAAAAGAATCCAAGTCACTGAACTTTAACGACCAATGATGACAAGCACAAAAATAAAATAAAACACCGAGTATCCAGCAGCGGCGCCAAAAACTTATTCGCACAAAATCACGCAAGTGTACGTGGTCACAAGTAATATAGAATATAATTCAAGTTCGTTCCCACAGAGACTGGTGTATTCAGAAATATGCACTTATGCAACAATGTATGGTTATTATTCAATGCTCAGACGAATAACAATTTGGTTGGTTTTATCTAAATTAACTAATTAAAATCGAATTATAAACTATGTGATTTAAATCGAATAACTTATGGGAATTAAAACATGGGATCCTAACTTCATTATCTACTTCATTCAGAGTTATGCCTTTGTCGATATGTGATGATTGATAACTAATCAGATAACACGAAACTAATATGCGCTATTTTTCGATAAACGTATTTGATTAGTCCATATTTTTGCATATTTAAGTGCCTATCTTTTGTTTATTTTCGTAGTATTAATCGCTTATTTATTTTATTTCAGGAAATTGTAGATAAATAAAGAAAGAAGAGAAAATGCAAGAAAAGGGAAGAAAAAGAAAAGAAAAGAAGAAAACAAATAGAGTTGGCAAGTAAGGGGACACATGGAGGGCTATGATCTACCCAACACACATCACAAATAGATGGATTAGATTATCCACCCTACCCCTAAACCCTACAATTCTAGTTATAAATACCCCCATCCCTTTACTTGTAATCACCATCTTTTTAACCTAGTCTTTTCCTAGTTGGTAGTATAGTGCTAGATCTTCTTTTGTTCTCTCATTTTCATACTACATTTGTAAACACTTTTTAATTTAATGCAAATCTTATTTTAGTTTGTTTTATATTGTGTCTCTTTAATTTGCTTTCTCCTAATGGTATGATTCTTCCAAGTACCACCCTATGCTTAAGAGTTTTTGGGAAAGGAAGAAACCATATAATTTTTAATTAGTATAGATCTTGTACTTGCTTGAACTAGTTAATTAAATCCTAGCACAAAATTAATTTGTGTTAGGGTTCAAATTTTAAACCCCAAATCAATAGCTCTGTTTCTTGTTTTACATGAATCCGAGTCTTTTCCCTGTTTTTAATTAAAAACACATAGCATATAGCTCCCCTGTTTTGTTTTGTTTTAAGCAACCCCCCTCCCCTGTTTTCTTATCAAAACAGCCTAATACTTTTCTTTGACTGCTACGCCCCCGAGTTTCACTGAGTCGCCCCTACTGAGTTCATTGTTTTCGCTGAGTCGATTGATTTGTTTCATTTAACTGTGCGTATTGATTAGAATATCGAGTCCTGCAGCGAGTCGAGTCGTGGGCATTGGTTTTCGAGTCCGAGTAGCTGTTTTCTTTTGTATTTTTGAGCTGTTGCTGCAATTAGTTTCGAGTTTGTTGGTTTGTTGCTTGAGTACTGAGTTTTGTTGGTAATAGTTGCGAGCTGCTGAATTTGAATCTTGAGCCCCTGTTTTCTGTTTTTCTGTTTCCGAGTCATGGCTGGTTGCTCGAGTTTATTGTAGTTTTCGTGCGAATTTGAGTTCTGTTTCTGCTTTTTTTATCACCTGATGTTAAGTGATTTCGTTTTGCATTTTGAGTCGAGTGTCTTTGCTTGAGTCGAGTTCTGAGCAGCTGGGTTCTTTACTGGGTTTTGGTTCGAGTTTGTATGTCCAGTTGTGCGAGTCTGTTATGCTGTTATTTGATGAATGTTGAGTCGTTAGTTAGTATTTTAGGTCCGAGCTCCGTTTTGAATGTTCTTCTTTAGCTCGAGTTTAGTTTTCAACAGGTTGATTCGCGAGTCTGAGTCGAGGCTAGTGTTTCGGTTTGCTGAGTTCCGAGTTGCTTGACTCGGCTTTGATTCCAGTTTTGTAGTGTCTAGTTTTGACTGAGTCCTGTCTTCTTACTTTCCGTGAGTTTGAGTCGCTTTGTCGAGTTGTAATGCTGGGTTGTTCGTTTTAGTTCAATGTTGAGTCTGTGGTTTTGTTATTTGATTTTGTCGAGTAAGAAAATGATTTTAATATTCATTCTTATATAAGTTGCAGCATTCTTCTGTAAGTCGTGCTAGTTAGTTTTCATGTGTTAGTTAATTAAATAATGAAATGTGCCAAGTCTTAATTAATCATTTTATTTTATCCTTCAATTTGGAAGTTTTAAATTGAATTTTGAAATCCCACTTTCACAAATTATATTGTTCTTTTCCGCCTATATTAAAATTAAGGGTTTGCGAGTAATTAATTAATAATCTCTGTGGACGAATCTTAAATATTAAAACGGTGATCGTGCGTTTGCGATTTAAAGATATTATTTCTAGCACATTAAGTTTTTGGCACCGCTACCGGGGATTAAAATTAATTTTTCGCACCTTTATTTTTAATCTTTCGGATTAGTTTGTTTCTCACTTTTTGTTTTTATTTAAAGGAGAAGTATTCGGAAATCTTGGATTAAAGTGGACGGATTTCGCTTGGAATTCAGGAAGCTTGCTTTGGTAACCGTACCTCTCCACTTTTATCCTTCGCATTTATTCAGAAAATCACAAACAAATTTGAAAATTGAAAATCACAAATAAATTAAAAAATTTAAAATCCAAAAATATTAGTTAGAAATACATATATGTTGCATCATGCATTTAATCACTTGGGGCACATCATTTAGATTTAAATTTTTTTTGTTTTTAAATTTTCATACCTATATTTGTTGTGATCGCTAGAGGACCCAAAGGTACGTTAATTTCTACCTTTTCTTTAGAATAGAACACGTAGTGTAGAGCATCCGTTGTTTATAGCTTTTATTATATCGTTGTGTGGAGCATCATTTAAATAAATCTTAAGGGCAAAACCAAATCACAAGATAAGGGGAGGGATTTCATCACTCTTTCCTTGGCCCACAACAACTTAATTTCTCATTTTGCATTTCCCTAGCCTTTAATAAAATTGAATTAGACTCTAGCCCTAGGATATCGAGCTCAATTAGGAAGGAACCTAAAAGACGAGGTAATCTTTTATTATTCCGACTCTTCGGTGGCTAAGGACTAGCGAAAGCTAACCTGACCGATTAAGGTTTGGTGTCTAAGCGCAGAGATTGGCCTCTTGGCAATGCCTACTCCAAACTAGCCAAACCGGTCCGAATAATTTTGGATTTATCGAGTTTTTGGTGGTCCTTAAAGTTAGGAGCAAGGTCTAGTTCATTTTATCAGGGAACCCTAGAACTAGGTTTTTCTTTCTCTTTTACACCCTTTCTTTTGTGTGTTTTAATTTTTCGCACTTATTTGCTACATGTTTATCGTTTATGCGAACTACTTGGTTAGGAACGAACCGTCTAGATTAGTAAGACCGATAGTCGAGATTCCTTCTTCTTCGTCTTCTTCGGACTCCGAACCCATAGAAGCTAGCAATTCGATATCAAACATGGCTGTGTCTCTTAAAGACCGTTGTTACCGGTCTCGTTCAAGTCAACCTTCGTGCATCACCCTTCCTCCCGTAAATGGGAACAATTTTGAAATCAAAGCTCATCACATTAGCATGTTACCTAAATTTACCGGGAGTGAGGGTGAGGATCCTTAACTTTTTATCCAAGAGTTCGAGGAAGTTTGTTCCCTCCAAAAGCTTCACCAATTAACGGAAGATTCGATTAGACTTAGGATAATTAATTTTGCGCTTAAGGAGAATGCGAAAAAATGGTTATATAGTCTTCCCGTTAATTCTATTTCCACGTGGGAGGGGTTCATTGTGGTGTTTCTTAAAAAGTATTTTCCAAACCATAAGACTACTCGAATTACAAATGAAATAAATCAATTCCATCAAAAGGAAAATGAGTCTTTTTGGATTTTCTTTGACCGTTTTAAAAATCTTCTCTCACAATGCCCCCACCACGGAATAGAAAAATGGAGACTTTGCAAGATAGTTTACGAGGCCTTAGATAGTCAAACCACCGCGTTATTAGATTCTATGTGCCAAGGTAAATTCATGGAAAAAGATGAGGACCAAGGGTGGGAATTTTTCGAGGATTTAGCGGAAAAGACTATGATGTGGGAGTCAACTAGGGAGCCCAAAAAGTCAATTCAGTCATCTAGCGCTAGGGGCTTGCATTCGATAGGAAATAATGTGGCAACCGATGCCAAACTAGCCACCCTAACTAGGAGACTTGAAGCTTTAGAAACTAGTAAATCTCCCGCACAAATGTCCATGTCCCCCAATTACAATTTTCCAAATCCCGGAACCCAACCTTCGCACGAACTTGAACAAGTAAATGCGATGTTCCAAAATTCTAGGAATGATGCGTTTGCACCTACTTACAATCCGGGTTGGAGAAATCACCCAAATTTCTCATGGACCCAAGGTCAAATTGTTCAAAATCAAGACCCAACTTCTTTTCAAACTCCTCAAACAAATTTTCAAAGGCCCAACCCAAACTCTTGCTCAACCCAAAGTCTGAATTCATTTCCTAACCCAATTCAAACACCGTTGAATCCTCCTGGTTTTAATGATTCGGATAAACGTCTTAATTCTTTGGAAAAGAGTTTGGAAGCCTTAGTGAAATCGCAAACTAATTTGACCCAATCCCAACAAACTTTCATGACAACCCTAACCCAAGATAGGCAAATCTTGCATTCTAACGTGCAAGCCGTGTCTAAGTTAGAGGCCCAATTGAGTGAATTAGCTAGCGCATTGTGTGAGCGAGAGAAGAACAAGTTGCCGAGTCAACCCGAGGTCAATCCTAAGTTTCCTCTCAATCAAAACCTCACGAGAATGTTAATGCAATTATTTCTCTAAGGTCGGGAAACCAAGTGGATAACAAAGTTGGTGAGAACGTTAATGAAAATGATGAGTCGATTCCCAAAACAAATCCTTCTTTGTCTAGCACTAATCATGATAAGCCCAAATGCTCTAGAATCCGTGAGTCTATGAGTGAACCTAGTCCTGGGCCCATTTCTTAAAAGCCCAACGAAGAAGTTTACAAGCCAAGGGTTCCTTACCCGCAAAGACTCATTCCTCCTAAACAATCGGCCCAAATGGAACAAATTCTAGAGGTTTTTAAACAAGTCAAGATAAACATTCCTCTTTTAGATGCCATTCAACAAGTTCCTTCTTATGCCAAGTGTCTAAAAGATTTGTGTACCCATAAGAGAACCACTCATGTTCCAAAGAAAGCCTTTTTGACCTCGCAAGTAAGCCCGATTCTCTCGAATCAAATTCCCATGAAATATAAGGACCCCGGTTGTCCTACAATTTCTTGTGTCATAGGCAATACTTTTGTGGATAAGGCGTTACTTGATTTAGGAGCGAGTGTGAATCTTCTTCCTTTCTCGGTCTACCAAGCCCTAGGTTTAGGGGATCTCAAGACCACCAATATGACCCTTCAACTTGACGATCGATCTATTAAAATGCCAAAGGGAGTTATTGAGGACGTGTTGATCAAAATCGGTGATTTTATCTTTCCCGTTGACTTCGTTGTTCTCGAGACTCAACCCGTCCCGAATCCTAAGAACCAAATTCCTATCATTTTAGGACGACCTTTTCTTGCTACATCCAATGCCTTAATCAATTGTAGGAATGGTTCAATGAAGCTCACTTTTGGAAACATGACCATAGACTTAAACATTTTCAATGTAGGAAAAGAACCCAATGAGCTTTATGAACAACCAAGGAGTCAATGTGGTCAACAAGCTTGTCACATGGTCTAGCTTTGAGGATAGTGAGATTGAGTCTCTTCTCAACGAGGACTTCAAAGTCAACAACAAGAACAATAGAGAATATCATGAGTCTTTGAAAGAATTGACCTCGGAGGAGTTGTTAGGAGAACTGAACGACATTTGTTCAAAATGGGAAACTCCACCCGAGATGGTTAGTGTTGATTCTAGGCCCGATTTTAAGATTCATGTAGGTGAATCACCGACATTTGACTCATTGTTCCATCATTCGCATAGCGCCTTAGGAAAGGATGACGTCGTTTCTTACATCCTTCCTAGTGATTTATCCAATGATCCAAATTTCATTGTCTCTAATTTGCTTAAACAAAATAAAGAAGCATTAAGTTGGTTTATGGAGAACTTTAGTGATAATTGTCCTATAGGGGTAAACGATGGTCACGTACTAGAGAAAGTCTTTGTGGTTAAAAATTTTCGAACACATTTTGACTCTTTCTCGAAGCTTCCTCCCATCTTTCCTTCAGGAATTGGCTGATTTGTTCCTTTTTAGAACCTTCCCTTATGAGATTCAGGTATGGGGAAAGAAATGTGTGAGTGTGTGGGTCGTGTTAGTGTTTCCTCTTTACTCTCTCATTTCAATTCTCTTTTTTGCATACATTGAGGACAATGCATGATTTTGGTATGAGGAAGGCTTTAGTGTAATTCTAAGAAAACAAAGAAAAACCCTAAAAATTAGAAAAATTAGAAAAATCCAAAAATAGAGATGTTTTAGCTTGTATCGACCTTTTTTGTACTCGTAATTCCAAGATGGCACACACATTTGCACAAGACCTTTGATGGAGAGATTGTCTAGTGATGTTATTCGATTCCTGATAGAGAACCCACATGTTGAAACAATGTCGAATCGAACATTTGCGAATAAAAAATAGCAAAAAAAAATAGAAAAAGAAAAGGAATAAACTACTTCAATACCCAATTGTTCTTTATAGAGAAAATCTTTAGATAAATGGGCAAAAGTAGATTGACTAGTCGCGTTTTTTGGCCTTTGTTACTCGAGCAATTAAGTCCGTAGGGGGATTTTAAAACATAGTGCCCTAAGACCGTTTGGTTTGGGAGTCACTGACACAAAGCTCGCTACATGGGTAACATTGTTTGCCTGAGAAAATGGAAAATAAAGTCAATGCAAAAAAAAAAAGAATAAGAGTTTGTGAAGTTTGGCTAGATATTTGTTTCGATAGAGATTGGGTCAGTTCAAAATTGGTTGAAAAAGAGAAAATGTTATTAGACTATTAGGATCCATCAAAGGCCTCAAAGTACTTACACTCCTTGGATTTCTAGTAAATTTTTGTGTAGATTCAAGTAGATTAGAGACAACTGTATCTTGATTATTAGTAAAAGAGTCTTTTAGTCGTATTTTCCTTAAAAACGCTTTTTCTTAACACCGGCAAAATTAGAGTAGAGTCGAGTAGACACTTGCTAGAATGTCTCGAAGATTTTATGGGTTTATCTTCTGTAAACCCTTAGGAGACAAAACTCCTCTTGTAGAGATCGTCTACAAGTTTAACGGGTTGGTGAACCTAAAATCGCCCGTCACGCCTACGAAAAGGAGCCTAGGAATCGCATCTAGTCTTCTTAGTTTATTTTCTTTTCTTTTGATTTTTACTCGAGGACGAGTAAAAGATAGGTATGGGGAAGTTTGATTAGTCCATATTTTTGCATATTTAAGTGCCTATCTTTTGTTTATTTTCGTAGTATTAATCGCTTATTTATTTTATTTCAGGAAATTGTAGATAAATAAAGAAAGAAGAGAAAATGCAAAAAAAGGGAAGAAAAAGAAAAGAAAAGAAGAAAATCAAAGAGAGTTGGCAAGTAAGGGGACACATAGAGGGCTATGATCTACCCAACACACATCACAAATGGATGGATTAGATTTAGCCACCCTACCCCTAAACCCTACAATTCTAGTTATAAATACCCCCACCCCTTTACTTGTAATCACCATCTTTTTAACCTAGTCTTTTCCTAGTTGGTAGTATAGTGCTAGATCTTCTTTTGTTCTCTCATTTTCATACTACATTTGTAAACACTTTTTAATTTAATGCAAATCTTATTTTAGTTTGTTTTATACTGTGTCTCTTTAATTTGCTTTCTCCTAATGGTATGATTTTTCCAAGTACCGCCCTATGCTTAAGAGCTTTTGGGAAAGGAAGAAACCATATAATTTTTAATTAGTATAGATCTTGTAGTTGCTTGAACTAGTTAATTAAATCCTAGCACAAAATTAATTTGTGTTAGGGTTCAAATATTAAACCCCAAATCAATAGCTCTGTTTCTTGTTTTACATGAATCCGAGTCTTTTCCCTGTTTTTAATTAAAAACACATAGCATATAGCTCCCCTGTTTTGTTTTGTTTTAAAGCAACCCCTCTCCCCTGTTTTCTTATCAAAACAGCCGAATACTTTTCTTTGAATGCTACGCCCCCGAGCTTCACTGAGTCGCCCCTACTGAGTTCATTGTTTTCGCTGAGTCGATTGATTTGTTTCATTTAACTGTGCGTATTGATTAGAATATCGAGTCCTGCAGCGAGTCGAGTCTTGGGCATTGGTTTTCGAGTCCGAGTAGCTGTTTTCTTTTGTATTTTTGAGCTGTTGCTGCAATTAGTTTCGAGTTTGTTGCTTGAGTACTGAGTTTTGTTGGTCATAGTTGCGAGCTGCTGAATCTGAATCTCGAGCCCCTGTTTTCTGTTTTTCTGTTTCCGAGTCATGGCTGGTTGCTCGAGTTTATTCTAGTTTTCGTGCGAATTTGAGTTCTGTTTCTGCTGTTTTTTATCACCTGATGTTAAGTGATTTCGTTTTGCATTTTGAGTCGAGTGTCTTTGCTTGAGTCGAGTTCTGAGCAGCTGGGTTCTTTACTGGGTTTTGGTTTGAGTTTGTATGTCCAGTTGTGCGAGTCTATTATGCTGTTATTTGATGAATGCTGAGTCGTTGGTTAGTATTTTAGGTCCGAGCTCCGTTTTGAATGTTCTTCTTTAGCTCGAGTTTAGTTTTCAGTAGGTTAATTCGCGAGTCTGAGTCGAGGCTAGTTTTTCGGTTTGCTGAGTTCCGAGGTTCTTGACTCGGCTTTGATTCCAGTTTTGTAGTGTCTAGTTTTGACTGAGTCGTCTTTTGACTTTCCGTGAGTTTGAGTCGCTTTGTCGAGTTGTAATGCTGGGTTGTTTGTTTTAGTTCAATGCTGAGTCTGTGGTTTTGTTATTTGATTTCGTCGAGTAAGAAAATGATTTTAATATTCATTCTTATATAAGTTGCAGCATTCTTCTGTAAGTCGTGCTAGTTAGTTTTCATGTGTTAATTAATTAAATAATGAAATGTGCCAAGTCTTAATTAATCATTTTATTTTATCCTTCAATTTGGAAGTTTTAAAGTGAATTTTGAAAACCCACTTTCACAAATTATATTGTTATTTTCCGCCTATATTAAAATTAAGGGTTTGCGAGTAATTAATTAATAATCTCTGTGGACGAATCTTGAATATTAAAACGGTGATCGTGCGCTTGCGATTTAAAGGTATTATTTCTAGCACATCAGTATTCCATACTATTTCGAATCCACAGTTAAGATAGAAGTCGAACAGACACCAATTATGCTTAGACCCTATATGTCTATAAGATTTGAAAACATAATGGTTTACGAACAAGTTATCAATCAAAATTACATAGGCGATGCAAGATGGTTAAAATCACATCACAATCATGTATATCGAATACATAAACCTATGTTCGCATGGCAAGTTCTAAATCAATATATCCACTTTCGCTTTAATAAAGATTAACACACAACTTAGATGTTAGCTACTCATCCAAGTAGAATAAGCACAACCAATACGAAGAAATCAACATTCATCACACAAATAATCAAGGCAAATCAACTACTGAAATCCATAGATAAATCCGTTAGAATCCCATGACAACGATTAGTTCATAATCGAACAACTCTTCATCATGGGTTCGAATGTAAACATGATAAGAATATGTCTAAAACAATATAAAAGAACGAGATCAAGGTTTAGAAAACAAATCCGAACAAGTATCCAAAAGTATCGCCTACTTCGAAGAATACAAAGAAAACTATGTAGACTATGTCTTCTCTTTGTAACCGTCACGTGCTCTCCAACTTGTTGCTCCTCTCAAAACCCTCGTAATCATATTATATATATATGAACGGGCTCTTTTAAGTGTATTAAAAGATGTAGAAAAGTGTTTCGAGCCCAATTAGAAAACCCACAAAATATCAAATCCCGTCAGACCTCAAGTGTGACATCCCTCAAATCCGGGGGTCTGGATTTGGTGCCACTTAAAGAAAAACAATTTAAAACCTGTATTTTTGGAAGAAGATAAAAACAAGTATTTCAAAACCTGAATATTTTAAAAATGATTTAGATTAAAATCAATTTCACCCCCTGAAAACAGGATCGCATACAGGCTATAGTATTGAAATCAGAACCCAAACCATCAAATCTCATTACAACTTAAACTATATTATCAGCTAAACCTCGATAAAAAGGATAGCCAATAACCAATTTAACAATCTATTTTTACAACTTAATCAAATTTAGACAACACCAATTACCACTAGTCTCAAACACTTCATCCTGGATTTTCTTCCTGATTATCAAGTTGACCTTAATCACTTGCGATGCTCGCCTAGCCTTACTCTTACGCTTAGTCTAAACATGCGAACCATCCTTAGCCCTAGCTGAAATGGTTAGAAGAAAATAGCAAGAGTGAGCAACAATGCTCAGCAAGTATATATGTGAGAAACACAGGATATATAAATGAAATTAATCAGGTGATTGCATTGGAATCAATCTTTGAATAATTTAGGAATAACAATATATCAAGATTCCTGGAATATACAGCTCAACATGAATAGTAATCATCGCAAATGAGCAATCAAATTAAATTAAAATTTGCTTAAACAATAAGGGTCACTTTAAATTGAACATAAGAAATTATTCTTTTCAAAACTCCAAATATCATTTACAAAATCTTTCAAATACATTTCATTATATTCAAACATTCTTTCATCAGAACACCATTTTCATAAAAATATTAATCTGATTTGATTTTACTCGACATTTCTGGACAATACGGGTGATCAGCCACGTAAAGTCCCCATAGCGGACATAAAGTCCCTCTGGACATCAATTGGGAACCCAATTAGGCAACTCTTTGGCCTTTTACGCTGGACTAGTAATACTAGCCTCTTACGCCATCTTATAATTACGCTGGACCGGCATCACTCGGCCTCTTACGCATCCAATCACATTTAGAAACATTATTACTCAAAACTTATACTTTCAAAAGATATTCATTTCTTTTCCAAAACCACTTCTCAATTCACACCATTCCTTTCTATTTTCAAAACTTACCCTTTTCATTATTTAAAACATTTCAATACCAGCTTGTTAAAACTTTAAACATAACGGCAAAACCTTGAAATAAGGTTCAAAGGGAATTCAATAATGTTGATTAGTAATCAAGTTTCATGCTTCAACGTCATATACGCAAAAGGACAGAAGATTAGGCTTATGTTGTGAAATCAATTCAAGAACAATATCGAATAAATAACTTTTTTAAATTGTCAAGGGATTAAATGAACTAAACAAGAGACTGACCGATCAAGAAATAAAGAAACTGGCTCTTTAAATATTGAAGAGGGATATGAATACTTGCCTTATCTTAATTTCCAAACTCGGACATCTGATATTACTATGTACCGTACAGTCATTCCTTTCGCTTAGATTTGACAAGATATTGTCTATGCCATAGTTTCGTCTTATCAGATCATTCCTGATTTGACTTGCTTTGTAATTCAACTACTTATTAACGTCCTCGATACGCGCGTCTAGCTCAGTTCTACAAGATAGTATAATAATACTTCAGTCGAAGAATAATCCAAATCGCCACCTAAATCATAGAATCGAACTCTATTTCTACCCATCGGATATATACACACACTGTATACTGATAATATATACACATATTGTCACACAATTAAACAAGTAGTCATATTAGCACGTATCAAATAAATCATATGCATTGATACTTATACATATATGACTATTGAATTCATCTCGTATATAATCTCATATCTGATTATATACAAACCACTAACATATTGACAATATGTCCTAATTGCTAACAAATTTTCAACATCTCCTCTATTTATCGAGCTATCCACCTGTTATCTATACGATCCAACAACCAACCAATCCAATCTGAAATCAATAAACTACCATATAATCATTTAATAGTCATGCCAGAAATTTGACAGCACTTCCTCTGTTTATCTAGCAATCCACCTGTTTTAAACTAATACCATCAATCCACAACAAAAAAACTAATACCAATTTATCTCAAATGCAATCACACTCAAGTGACCATACTACTCGTTTATATGTTCAAAAATAGGATCCAATTAAAGTTTCTAATTCATATTAACACATATATAACAATTAACTCAATTCTTTCGAAGAATCAATCTTTATGTGGCTTTCCACATGTATCAAGTAAAAACTCATGAAACCCTCTATATTCAAACATGAAATCAAGCTAATACAAATAACAAGCTACCACCACCACAAGAATCCATTTATCAATTTTATGCAATTAACCAAATATAAACTCATACTATGCACTAACAAAGCAAGAAAACTAAGGCCAATGATTTGAACATCCCTCACTTTATGATTTTTAATAAATTGAAAATTTATTGTTTTTGTATGAAATTTTTAGGAGACACTCCTAAACACTACTCCAATCTACTATAAAAATTTCAGAAGCAAATTCCATGTTTAATGAAGTAAAACAGAGCCTGCAAGTCAGGAACATGAATCTGTCCTGTGAAACCAGCCCCATGCTAAGATTTTTAATAAATTGAAAAATTGGCCTGTTTGTATAAAACTTTAACAGCACATTCGAGAGCCCAATATCAAACTTCAATAAAAATTTCAGGAATAAATACCAAGTCAAAGGTAGCAGGACCCAGAATAAGACACACCTGCCCAGAATTTTCTGCTCAACTCGTGCTAAAACATACATATCTTGTAGCTCGTTTATTAAATTAATCTAATTCTTTCGAGAGTAGAAACTAGACTTCGAGGAGCACATAACCACACAAAGATTAAGCATATAACTCGACTCTATGAGCCCAAGATTGTACTGCAAAAACAGACCTGCAGTAGTCTAGATATTTAACTTGAATACATATAGATTTAAAACTTTAATCCGCTACTCAACTCTTCAAGTACCACTCCCAACACATGAACACATATCTCAAACTAAAAGCTTTAATACCCGGACAATATTTTGAGTTTCAAAACTAACCACTTAACTACATAACACATGTATACAGCATCTCATATTAAAATCAAAACAAATATTTAGGCCAATCGATTTGTAAGGATTTGAATTGAATCATACCCACTGAGATTAAGACACACAACGATGGGCATGGTTCGGGTTGCCGGAAAAGTGGACAGTGGTGGCTGTGCGATATTTCGGCAGTGGCCGGAAAGTGGAACATGAACGCGGCAGCGGCCATACGGCGGCGACCATCGGGGAAAACCGCACAAAATTGTTGTTGGAGTGAGAGACAGAGTCGGTAGAAATTAAGAGCGATGAGAGAGACTCACGAGAGGGAGAGAGACTGATGTTTGCCTATATATATAGGCGGTGGAGTAAAATAAAGGGGATGTGCCTCTTTTTACTAACCAATCAATCCGCTTTTATATGACTTACTGGAACAACTCGTAACAAAATATCTTCAAAATTTCACTGAGATATTTTTATAAATCCCGTAATATTACAAAACTAATTAAATAAATTTTTCAGGATTTACAAAGCACTATTGAAATTTATACACAATTTAAAAATTAATTGTGTTTAGAAAATAGTTAAAAATCTAATTCTCGTCAAAATACTATTCGGACAATTTTGTAAATTCTTAAAAATAATTATCTTGATCACAAAACAGTAAAAATGATTTTTGAGTTCATTTCTGTATTTTTTAGAAATTCAATTACCATAATATAGTGTCTCTAAAATTTAAGAAAATCATATTTTTAACTACCAAATAAATATTCTATTCAACCAGCACACGTCAATTACGCACTTATCACATATAAGTTGCATAAAGGTCATCAAATTAACCAAATAATAATTTTGATAAACTGCACAAAAATGCTTACTTGAATCTAAATCTAAAATGCACATAAACATATACCGCATTTAATAATTAAATCTCAAAAAATTTCCAGGTAATATCCTTATGCACATAATGTGCTCAAATTTCAATTTACTCGCACATAGTAATCATTCACATAATAATTCAAATAATAAAAATCTTTCACTATCTCGTTGCCCCGTAAAATAGATATATCTCATACCATTTTATTAACTTATCGGACTGGAATAAATTGAAATATAAGCTTCATTCCTCTCATTCTGAAATGTAATATCAAAATAACTTCTTTCCGGGTTATTACATCAAGGCCTTGAGATTCCAGGTCAAGCCCTTGAGTTCGCCCGTGAGCATCTTCTGTCTGAGTTAAGGCCTTGAGATTTTACATCAAGGCCTTGAGAGTCTTCTGTTTCAGTCAAGGCCTTGAGACTTCACATAAAGGCCTTGAGAGTCTTCTGTTTGAGTCAAGGCGTTTGAGATTTCACATCAAGGCCTTGAGATCTTGCTCTGCTTCCTTTGCACACTTTCGCACTCTATTTTCTAAACTCTAACCACCATATAAGCCTAGAAAAGTCCATCCTCCTTCCATCTAGGTGTTTTACACACATCAACACAAAAACACATCAAACATACCAAATTCTTGAGGCCAAATCATCAATTTAAGTCGAAACGAAGGCTTCCAAGTGGATATAAAATCCACTTATCATTCATACTTGGGTTTTCTCTGGAACCTCACTCTATATATATATATACCTTTTTCCCCTAATTTTTTGAATAAAATATATAAATTTAAATAAAGCGTATTTTTTTTTATTATTATTGAAAAGCGAGGAAGTACAGTATATGACTAGCCGCGTAAAACGGTTGTACTTGTACCGATGACTCATATTCAGGGTAGGGTTTTCATTCATTCATTATAAAGGAAACACACCACACGCAGGCGCAGCAATACAAGAGTAAGGCGATTAATTTATCGATGAAGAGTAAGGCGAGAGTGCAATACAAGAGTCCTGATTACAAGGCACCGATGCAATACAAGAGCAGTAGTATTGATTACAAGCCATCTCCGATCGTTGCCCTAGCTACAAGTCCTGATGATTCTAGAGTGGCCGCCGGTCATGAAGACGGCTCGCTTGAGATTTGGCTCGTCTCTCCTGGAGCCGTAGGCTGGCACTGTCAGCTGGTACCGCATTCTCTTACTACACTCTTTTTTAGCTCAATTTTATGTGCTTTTGAGCTTAATTTGTGTTTTTGTAGACGATTTACGGAAGTCCTAATTCGAGAGTTTCATCGCTTGTTTGGTGTCACTCGAATGGATACTCTCTTGGACGCTTGTTTTCTTCTAGTATTGACGGTTCAGTTTCCGAGTGGGACCTTTTCGAGTTGAGGCAGAGAAGGTATTATATTTGCCTGGTGTATATGCTGGATGGATGCACATATTTATTTATGTATTTATGTTTTTGGAGAACAACTCTAGCTACTTGACATGTGTTTTATTAAGTGTTCGGAAAATGGGGACTCAAATTAGTAACTAGAGTTACTTTTCAGTGATTAATCCGGAGCACTTTAATTTAAATTTATAGTAATATAAAGAGAAATGAACAAAAGTACTACTTTTTCCAATTTTTTTTTTGCAATTTTACGATCTTTTTATAAAAATCGCAAAATTACGGTTTGCAACCAAATATGCAACTTAACTGAAAGAGTACTGGATTTTTTTTTTGGTTGCAATTGATGTTGCATCTTGTTCCTGCAGGTTGCAGTGTGAATTTTAATCAATTAGTTTTGATTTTTTTTCAATGCGTAGAATGTGCTATCTATTGGTGTGTCAATCTGGCAAATGGCGTCTGCCCCATACAAAAACCCGCATAGTAATGAGAAGAAGCATCCTCAGTATATTAAAATGATTTCTGATTCTAGTGATGATGATGATTGTAGTGAGAGTGACAATGACATTGATTCGGTTGTGACAACGGATGGATCTATTGTTGAAGATGCAAATGTAGCAATGGCGTGTGATGATGGCTGTGTGCGAATTTGCACTGTTTCTGATGAGTTAATTTACCACAAGTCATTGCCAAGAGTCAGTGGTAAGATAACTTGTCACTACTACTGTAATGCCCTTCATTCCAAAAATCATGTCGCCAATTTTTTCCTTCTCATGTTAAGACCTCTTATTTATGTATCTGGTTTGCAGGGCGCACCTTGAGTGTGACTTGGAGTCAGGATGCAGATAAGATTTTCTCAGGAAGCAGTGATGGGTATGCAATTATTGGACAAAAGGGCATATGTACCTGCCCTGTTACTATGTTGCTGTAGAGTTTATTATATACTGAAACTTCTCATCTTTTGAGCAACATTTAATTTTAAATTCTACACTAGACTAGTGTTGCAAATTGCTAGTTCTACTTAATTTGGATGACACCAAGTTGTATGCCTCGAGTCGTTGACGATAATATGGAAGTTTCAGGTTAATCAGATGCTGGGATTTTAAAACAGTTCGTGAGGTTTTTCGGATAACTGTCGGACTTGGAGAATTAGGCAGTGGACCTGAACTCTGCATATGGTCATTGCTTTCCCTCAGGTAAACTTGCCCATTTTATTTTTAGCTAATAGTTGCATAGGAGTATCTATGATCTCTCTTTGTGGCATTGGTTTATGATGTGATTTGTTGCTTGGTTTCCTGATACCAATAATTATTGTCTGGTTTCAGGAGTGGTACCCTTGTCAGTGCTGATAGCAATGGTAGAGTTCAGTTCTGGGACAGTCAAATGGGAACTCTTTTGCAGGCTCATTCGCGTCACAAGGGTGATGTGAATGCGCTGTCTGCAGGTCCAAGTCATAATATGGTCTTTTCATGCTGGCTCGGATGGTCAGGTGTGGATTTTCGGTTTCTGCACACAGATTTTATGCAGTAAAACTTTATGTAGCATTATGTACTCCGACAGATTGACATTTAGCCACCCTTTGCTCTAATATTATAGATTAAGTGATTAACACTTTTACTGTAGCTCAATATCTTACTTTATCCTATTTAGAATTTCAACGCGCCCAGCTGGTATTTAATATGAAGTCTATCTGTAAAGCATGTGAGTCTTTTTTCTTTTTATTGGACTTGCGATGTTTGTTCAAGACTCACAATGGAGTCTTTGAATGTGCATTTTATCTCAAGCAAACAGTAATAATAGAGGACATCTTTCAGAGGGTGACTGGACACGCGGGTGATAAATTGTAGAGGTTAATTTTAAAGGGATTGCGTATGTTTTCTTATGGACATCTGTTATACTCCTAGAAATCCTTTTTTTTTTAAAAATATCCAGCCCTCTAAGGTGGATTAAGATTTATTAAATTTGAGTCATTAAATTTCATAATTATACTGAGCTAAAGAAATAAGACTCGATGGCTATATTCATTACTAATTAAATGAGATAGCAATGTGAAATTTCTTAACCTTTTCGCGGTTACGATTCATATGTTAGCCATGGAGTAACTAAATGCGATTATGTGAATCAAAGGCACTATGTCGCTGCTAAACAAAGATTTACTTCTTATGATTATTAACATTTTTACATTCATTATAAAGGTTGTTTTCGATAGGCGATCTCAAAATAGTCTACACGGAGAATGTAGTTTATATGTGGTGTTAACCATAGTTGTCTTTTTTAATATGCTGAAGAGAGATAACAAGTTGTGAATACAAAATTCTCTTTGTTGTCTTTTTCACGGATGGCAATTATATGTCTAGTTGGTTTTGTCTTTGTGTCTTTGTAGGTGATACTCTATAAGCTCTCAAGAGATGTATCTGGATCAACTGATAAAAAGTCTTCTGTCAGAGTAATTGAGAAGTGGGTATATGTTGGTTATTCGAGAGCACATACACACGATGTGAGGGCCTTGACAGTTGCAGTTCCCATAAGTAGAGAAGGTGACGTTTTTGTATTAAGTGTTCTGGGTTTTGGACCTTTGGTCATCCATTTGAATACTTTTTAAATGTGTCAGTGACTAATGCAGATACGTTTCCTGATGAAAAGGTAAAGAAGGAAAAGAGTGATAGTGTTCCGAAGAATGAGAAGGTATATAGGAAAAGGAAAGACCGTAAAAAGGTAAAGAAGGAAAAGAGTGATAGTGTTCCGAAGAATGAGAAGGTATATAGGAAAAGGAAGAAAGACCGCGTAAAGAAGCCCCATGATTTTAGTTTCCGCAAGTGGGGTCATATAGGTGTTCCCATGCTTATTTCAGCTGGTGATGACACAAAGCTTTTTGCGTATGCTGCAAATGAGTTTAGGGTTTAGGGTTTAGGGTTTAGGCCACAGAGACCACCAATGCAACTGGTACTGAATACAGTTTTCAATCAATCTCCTTTGCTTATGATTCAGGCCTCCAAGTGGTTAGATGTTTTTTGCGTCCAGTCAAAAACTGGTTCTCATCCTGATACGAGTTCTGACCCTTGTGCCGGCATTGCAACCACAGACATGGTAGTCAGGGTCAAGAGTAAGGCTTCTCAGAAAATCATTTGTAGCTCCATGTCTAACTCAGGAGTGTTCTTTTCATACTCAGATGAAAAGAAACCTAGTCTCTTAAAACTAAATAAAATCGAAGCTCAAAAAAGTGCATGGACTATTGAAAAAAGGAAACTTCCGAATCTGCCATTTGCACATTCCATGTGTTTCACATATGATTCTTCTTGGCTGATGATAGCAGGGAATGACAGAAAGATATATGTAAGAGTTCTATTTGAATGTCAATTTGTATCTCACTATCACTCTCTTTTTATAATGTTTTTTAGGTTATTGTTATCCTTTTCTTATATCAAGTATCAATTCACGTACAGTATTACCCTCTCATACAGAAATCCAGTGATTTGTATGTCTTGGGTTGTATGATTTTTGCTTGATTGTCTTTGAATTTATATATCCGTATATATGAATTGAATTAGGGAAAATAGATTTTTTTGTCACCGAACTTATTATGTTTTTAGAAACTTGCCACTCAACTAATTTTTTTTTCCTTTTAGTCACTGATGTTAGGTTTGGATTTGTTTTTAGTCACCAACTTAGGTTCGGATATGATTATTAGCATTGTGATAATTTTTTGTAGCATTATTAATACATAATGATAGTATATAATTTTTTGATAATATGATGTATATTTATATCTTTGTATATAGCAATAATAACATAAAATGAGGTGATATAATATTAAAATTAGGAAAAATCATAATTAGAATTCTAGAAATTCATTAAATCATCACTATGGAATCAATGACTTCAAATAATTTATGCTCTCCATGATAAAATAAAATTTAATCGAGTGATACGGTGCATCATCTTTCACTATTAAAGTTTCAATCACCTAGTTCAACCTAAGATCTCTCTTAAATTTATCCTCATAATTTTTAATAACTTTATCTTATTATAATTTTCAAGATAAAGATAAATAAATAGAGAGGAAAACTTAATCTTCGATGATTTATGAGATTTTCTTTTTGCGTATAAAAATTCAAACACTAAATTTTTATTCGAAAGAAAAAATAAAATATTTATGAGAGTACACTTTTAGAAACCGTAAAATGCGTGTTTAACTCTTATCACCGAAGATAAACGATCTTGGGTACATAATAATACTATATATAAAGATAGACATATATCAAATCATCAAAATATTACAGTGTTAGATATAATTGATGATTACTAATATTCTTAAAGTCTGTTTTAGAACAGGAATCATCAGAGTTTAATATGGAAGCTGATCAGAGTTTAGTAAAGTCTGACAGAGTTTGATAAAGTCTGACAGAGTTTGATAAAGTCTGACCAGAGTTTACATAGTCAATATTCGTCAGAGTTTACACGTGGAAAGAGCTCAGAAGCGGATATACTTCAAGGAAGGATAGAAGCTGAGGAGTGATTTGCTGACTATGGAAACTAAACAGAAAACTGGAGCAATCTTTGATTGATAGAATTATTAGCTGATTTATAGGATATCAAATCAGAGATTGATTTTGTAACTGTGTCTATATAAACACAGATTAGGGTTACTCTAGAAGAGTTGAGTTATCTAGTATATTTTACAGAACCCTAGCAGCTCTTAGTGATACATTATAAATCACTGAGAGAGTTTTTGTAACCATTCAAGCTTTGTGAATATAAGAGTTTACTGCTTTCAATCTCTTACATTGTCTTACTGTGTTACAGATTGTGATCACTATATCAGATTATATAGTGAATTTATAGGACCTAACAAGTGGTATCAGAGCCAGCTCTGTTAAGATTACTACAGTGAGATCTTAAACACAATCATGTCTGAAAAATCACAAGCTTCATCCTTTAGAGTTCCAGTCCTTAAGGCATCTGAATATCCAGTCTGGAAAGAGAGAATGATAATATTCTTAGACTGTTGATCCAGAATATCTTGACAGGATCTTTGATGGACCACATATGCCCACCAAGCTCTCTGTTGGGCTTGCTGATGAACCTCAGAAGATGGTTCCAAAAGAAAAGAAAGATTATACCCCTGAGGACATCCTGTCAATTAGTAAAGACTCAAAGGTGAAACACCTTTTGCACAGTGCTCTTGACAATGCAATGTCTAACAGGGTAATTGGGTGCAAAACTTCTAAACAAATCTGGGATGCTCTGGAAACCAGATGTCAAGGAACTCAGGCCATTAAGAAAAACAGAAAAACAATCCTTACACAGGAGTATGAGCACTTTGACTCAAAATCTGGTGAGTCTCTGACAGATCTGTATGACAGATTTGTCAAACTGTTGAATGACTTATCTCTGGTGGACAAGGAATATGATCTTGAAGACTCAAACCTCAAATTTCTTCTGGCTCTTCCTGAAAAGTGGGATTTGAAAGTTACCACAATAAGAGACAATCTTGATCTTGGAGAAATGTCTCTTGATGATGTTTTTGGAAGACTGAAGACTCATGAACTTGAGATGGAGCAAAGAAGCAAACGTCATGGGGGCAAATCAAAGTCTGTTGCTCTGAAAGTACAAGAGGAAGCTGCTAAGAATAAAGGAAAAGCTCATGTCACAAAGTCTGACATTGAGTCATCAAACTCTGATGACTTAAACTCTGATGTCTCAGACTCTGATGACAGTGATGATGAAATGATGCAGTTAGCAGCATTGATGGTGAAAAGCTTCAAGAAATTGGCCTACAAAAAGTTCAACAAGGGCAAAAGTTTTTCAAGGAAAGACAGAAACTCTGACAGAGTTTATGATAAGAAGAATTTCAAGAAGAATGAGGGCAAAGAAGGGAAAGCTGGAAAAGCTGACAAGTATACCTGTTTCAACTGTGGTGAAAAGGGTCACTTTGCATCTGAATGCAAGAAAGCCAAGAAGGAAAAAGAAAAAGCCTTTATCACCAAGAAAGGAAACTGGACAGATACATCTGATTCAGAAGAAGAAGTCAATTATGCTCTGATGGCAAACACTGACAACAACTCTGAATCTCCTGCTAAGGTACCTCATTCTACTCTTGCCTTTGATACTGAAGATATAACTGAGTTAAGATTGTTTCTTAAAACTTTGCATACCAGCTTTAGAGATCAGACTTTAGAAAATGAAAGATTAAAATCTGAAACTCTAAGTGTAAAGAAAAGGAATGATTATCTAGAAAAAGAATTAGTTCAGATGTTGGAAGTTCAGAAAGAAAGAGATGATGCTGTCATTGTCAAAGATGAATTATTAAAGAGGTATGCATCTCTTCAATCAGAACTTGCTAAGGAAAGGGAAATTATTAAAACATGGACTAATTCAGGCAAAACTACTCAGGATATCTTAGGTAGTGGAAACTGGAAGAAGGGACTAGGTTACACTGATAACTCTGAAGCTGAGTCATCAAAAACAGAGGTTGTTAAAACTCAAAAACCTAAGGTTAAACCTGTCAAATTTGTTGTTGAATCCTCTAAGTCTAAACAGAGTAGACCAAAATCAGAGATTAACAAAAATTTAAAATCTGATAAGCCCAAACAGGTTAACATAGGACTGATGACTCAGAAACAGCTTAAACACAAGCTTAAAGAAGTAAAGTCTGATGACAAAAACAAGGAGCCTAGGAAAAACAGAAATGGCAAGATTGGAATAGACAAGAGTAATAACTACATGTCTGTTCCAAATGCACCTAGGAAGACATGCCATAACTGTGGTAATACTAATCATCTTGCTAATTTTTGCAGGAAGAACAAGGACATTAACTCTTTACCTACAAAGTCTGGAGTTAGAAAAAGTAGTATTAGATATAAACCACAAGATCCATGTTTTCATTGTGGTAGTTTATGGCATTCTATTTATACTTGCAAAGAATATCATAGTTTGTATTATGATTATTATCAATTGAAACCTTCTTTGAAGAAGTTTAATAAAAGCTCTGCAAGTACAAAATCTGTTTCTAGTACAAACTCTGTTGCAAAGTCTGTTAGCTCAAACTCTGATAATAATACCGCTGCAAAAGCTAACAAACTTAATAAGGCCAAGGGATCCAAGCAAGTCTGGGTCCTTAAAACTAACAATTAGTGGCCTTTGTGATTGCAGGGCAACAGGAAGAATATTCTAGTCTTAGACAGTGGATGTTCAGGACACATGACTGGAAATAAGGCCCTGCTGTCAGAGTTTGTGGAGAAGGCTGGCCCAAGTGTTTCTTATGGAGATGGCAACATAGGAAGGACTCTGGGATATGGCAACATCAATCTTGGAAATGTCATCATATCAAATGTAGCTCTTGTTCAAGGGCTAAAACACAATTTACTCTCTGTCAGCCAAATCTGTGACAGAGGATATCATGTTGATTTCTATGAAGAACACAGTGAGATAGTAAGCAAGTCAACAGGCAAAGTGGCAGTGATTGCTCACAGACATGGGAATATTTATGAAATCCACTTGCCTACAAACTCTGAAGGAAAAGCAATCTGCTTGTCTACAAGGATCTCTGCAGAAGAAAGTTGGAAGTGGCACAAGAAGCTCTCACATCTGAATTTCAACTCTATAAATGAGCTTATAAAGAAAAAGCTTGTGAGAGGACTCCCTGAATCACTACTCACATCTGATGGATTATGTGATTCATGTCAAAAGGCCAAGCAGAGAAAGACATCCTTCAAAAGTAAGACTGAATTCTCAATAAAGAAACCATATCATCTTCTACATGTTGATCTATTTGGACCAGTTAATGTACCATCCATTGCAAGGAAGAAATATGCTCTTGTCATTGTTGATGAGTATACCAGATACACTTGGGTATATTTTCTTCACTCTAAAGATGAAACAGCCTTGCATCTGATGGATCATGTAACACAACTGGACCATGGATCTGAAGACAAAGTGAAGATCATTAGAAGTGATAATGGAACTGAGTTCAGAAATTCAACAATGGAAGAGTTCTGCAAAGAAAGAGGTGTAGTGCAACAATTCTCTGCACCTGGTACACCACAGCAAAATGGTGTAGTTGAAAGGAAAAACAGGACTCGTATAGAAGCTGCCAGAACTATGCTTGATGAGGCTAAATTGCCTACTTATTTCTGGGCAGAAGCTGTTCAAACAGCTTGTTTCACTCAAAATGCAACCTTGATTAATAAGCATGGCAAGACCCCATATGAGATGGTGAAGAAAAAGAAACCAAATCTGAAATATTTTCATATATTTGGGTGCAAATGCTTTGTCTTGAAGACTCATCCAGAACAGCTTACCAAGTTTGATTTAAAAGCTGATGAAGGCATCTTTGTAGGTTATCCTCTGATAACAAAGGCCTTCAGAGTCTACAATCTAAGAACCAAGGTGATCATGGAATCCATACATGTGTCATTTGATGATAAGAAAATCATGGGCTTAACAGATATGGATGATCATGAAAAACTGCATTTTGAAAATGAAGAAATATTCTCTGATTCGATAAACTCTGATGAACAGCCAAACTATGACTGTGAACAAGATACAGCAAACTCTGATAAAAATTTACAAGTTCATGATGATGAAGCACTTGCTGAGGGGGAGCATCAGAATGTTTCAGACTCTACCCAAGATTCATCAGAGAATGCTGACACAAACTCATCAGAGAATACTGATTCAAACTCTGATAGCACAAACTTAGGGGGAGCTACAGAGAATAATCAACAGAATCAGGAGAGCATGGATCAAGGGGGAGGATCAAATGATGAAAATGGTCAACTTCCACATGCTAGGAAGTGGACAAAATCTCACACACCTGACTTAATAATTGGCAATCCAGAAGCAGGTGTGCAGACAAGGACAGCTACAGCAAATGAGTGTTTACATCATTGCTTTCTGTCACAAACAGAACCTAAAAAGGTGGAGGAAGCTCTTCAAGATGCTGACTGGATACAAGCAATGCAAGAAGAGCTGAATGAATTTGAGAGAAACAAAGTATGGACCCTAGTACCAAGACCTAAAGACAGATCTATAGTTGGTACAAAATGGGTGTTCAGAAACAAAACTGACAGTGAGGGTGTCATTACAAGGAATAAAGCAAGGCTTGTGGCAAAAGGGTATTCACAACAGGAAGGTATTGATTATGATGAAACATTTGCTCCAGTTGCAAGATTGGAGGCAATCAGAATCTTTCTGGCCTATGCTGCTCACAAGAAATTCAAGGTATTTCAGATGGATGTCAAAAGTGCTTTTCTAAATGGGAAACTGGATGAAGAGGTATATGTTGAACAACCTCCAGGCTTTGTGGATCCAAAGCATCCAGACTATGTCTATAGATTGGACAAGGCACTTTATGGACTAAAGCAGGCTCCAAGAGCATGGTATGAAACTCTGGCTCAATTTCTTCTTGAGAATGGATTTACCAGAGGTACCATAGATAAAACTCTATTTTATTTGAATCATGGTAATGATCTGCTTTTAGTTCAAATCTATGTTGATGACATTATTTTTGGCTCCACTAATGCTAAACTCTGTCAAAGATTTGCCAAGCTCATGCAGTCCAGGTATCAAATGAGCATGATGGGGGAACTCAGTTATTTTCTGGGTTTACAAGTTAAACAGACTGAAGATGGGATTCTTATAAATCAAGCCAAGTATACCAGAAATCTCTTAAAGAAATTTGGTATGCAAGACAGTTCAGCTGCAACTACTCCTATGGCAACAGCAACCAAACTAGACAAAGATACTGGTGCATCAGTGGATATCACAAACTATAGAGGCATGATTGGATCTCTGCTCTATCTGACTGCAAGCAGACCAGACATCATGTATGCCACATGTCTATGTGCAAGATTTCAGGCAGATCCAAGAGAGCCTCATCTGATTGCAGTAAAGAGGATATTCAGATATCTCAAGGGAACCACATCATTGGGATTATGGTATCCTAGAGAATCAGATTTTAGTCTAATTGGATACTCTGATGCAGATTTTGCAGGTTGCAAAATTGACAGAAAAAGCACAAGTGGGAGTTGTCAATTTCTAGGTGGAAGACTAGTTTCTTGGTACAGCAAGAAGCAGAAGTCTATTTCAACATCAACAGCAGAGTCAGAGTATATAGCTGCAGGCAGCTGCTGTGCTCAGATTCTTTGGATGAAGAATCAACTGTTGGACTATGGGTTATCCTTTTCTAAAATTCCTATTTATTGTGATAACCAAAGTGCTATTGCTATGACAGGAAATCCAGTTCAACATTCTCTGACAAAGCACATCAGTATAAGATATCATTTTATAAGGGAGCATGTGGAGGAAGGAACCATTGAACTTCACTTTGTTCCCACAGAACAGCAGCTAGCAGACATATTCACCAAACCACTAAGTGAAGCAACCTTCACTAGACTGGTGAATGAGCTAGGAATGATATCAGGAACTGAGTAAACATACTGGTCAGATCTTTCAAATTACCATATGTATTGCTCACAAATTTGCCATGATATACTCTGATTGTTAAAATCTGATGACATTCTCTGATGATATACTCTGTGTGCTATACTCTGATGATATTCTCTGATCGTCATTCTCTGACGATATTCTCTGATGCTTGCAAATTCTGAATCTTGATTAATGATTTCATTTTTATTACTCTGAGAAAACAAACCTGTGAAGATATTATGAAGCATGATATGAATTAGTAATCATAAATCTCAGTTCAGTTCCTTAATCTTGATCTCAATTTTGTGCTACTACTTAACACTATATGCATATTGATATCATTGAGACTCTATTATTTCACACATCTTAATTATAAGTGAGACTGACTAATTTGCATTTTCTCTCAGTAAATTAGACAGTGATTATAAACTCTGATGATATATACACCCCTGTAAATAAAGCATGGTACTCCTTTGAGATCTTAGATGTCTATATGACAGTGACTGGGAAGACCCAAACACTTACTGGTATTAAGTAAGTGCCAAGATTTTATAATCTATGGTGACCAGTCACAATCTCTGATTACTGGAGAAATACTGTTGCACAATAATATTTAAAGGTCGTGATTCATTTACACTGAAAAGCGTCCTTGGAAAAAAAAAAAAAAAACAAAAAAAAAAAAAAAAATTATAAATTATGCCTATTGTCCATCAGAGTTTACATTTCTCCATCAGAGTATGCCTATTGTCTATGTCTTGAGAGTTTAAATAAATTATTCCTGCCTACCTTATAATTACGAAATTGTGAAATTCCCTAGTCTCTGATCTCATATGTTCAATCACACACATAATTTCACAAGCACATTATTGAGCTATAGATTTTATGACAAACTCTGATTTTCTGATGAATTTTCTAAAAATCATGTCTTTATTCTGAGGTACTTAGAAATTTTATTTTCTTTGATGTAAATCTCAGAGTTTAAAATTCGAGAGATTTAATCTTGATTTTTTAAATCTTGTACATTTCAGGAGTACAAATATTCAGAGAATATGAAGGGAGTATTTCAAACGGATGTATTGTTAGTGGGTTTACATGAAAAACATTTTAATAGGAGAACGTGTAATCAGCATTTATAACTGCACTGTTTTACTGCGCTCATAATGATTACTTTCTTTTCTCCATGCCACTAACTCTCGTCCACCAGTTAAAAACTGACAGGTGTCCATGTGAACAAAGAGACATGCGTGTACAGCTACACAAAATCTGAAGGGTTTATCACATCAGATTTTATTGCTCATTATTCTCTTATACACTCAATCTCTACACACACTCTCTTCACAAACTCTTACTCTCTTCTCTCTGAAATTCAAATTTTCTCACAAACATTTTCTCAAACACCCTTCCCTACTCACAAACTCTGTTATAATAGCAACTACTACATTCACCCATGCAGGTGTGGACTTTGTCCCCAATAACTATACAGCAATTCTTGACACTGCCGAAGCTCCAAGGGATTATCATCCCATGCAGCAATTTCTTGCCCAGAGTGCTATTGCTACAGCTCTTACCGCTCCTCCCAGACTCTCAGGAAGCCAAATCATCAGTTTTTGGAGGACGGGTAAGTACGACAATGGTGGTGAAAATGGATCACCATCAATTGTGTTTACATTTGAAGGGGAGGAGTATTTTGTTACTCCAGCCACAGTCAGGAAAGCATTCAACCTCTCAGAGCGTGACACTGCTTATGTCACTAATGGCGATGCCAATCTAAGGACTATGATGACTGACTTGGGCTACTATGATTCTCTGGACAAACTGGGACAATTGAAGCGTCCTGGACTCAGGAAGGAGTGGAAAGAAAAGAAGAAGACTTGTTGCAGCATATGAATATGATGATCTTGAACCTGCACATGCTTTAAACTCTGAACCTACTCCTACAACAGTCTCTGAACCTGTTACAGTCAGTCCTCAAAAGCCAGCTCGATTCAAAAGAAGAGCTCAAAAACCTGCAAGCGCAAAAGTTCCAATTACTGAAATAACAGACTTCACAGTTGAGGAAGAACAAACACCATCAACTACAGTAGCTGAAGATTCTCAAGCTCTGATGGTGCTTCCTATCACAGCTGTTCCTTTGCAATCTCCTACAGCATCTTCTACTTCATCTGAGGTAGATGAAGAAATTGTTTGCAAGGAACCTACCACAACTGAAGCTGGAGCAAATATGGCTGATCCTCATACTCCAGTATCTGATCATGGACCTTCTACTCAAATTCCTACTTCTCCAATGAAAATTCCAGAAGGTGCCATAGTTCATGATACAGCTCCAGACAACTACAGGTCTGATGTAGTTGATGAATCTGACAGGGTAGCTATGGAAGCTCTACAATCTCTTGCTCAGACTGGTGAAGAGACTATCAAATCACAGTCTGAAGCTAAAGGAAAATCTGCTCAAGACAGTGTGGAGAAAGTTGCTGATCCTGTTCCTGATGCTGACAAAGCAAACTCTGAGGCTGATATTGAGGATGATGATAGTTCCTCTGAAAATGATGGAAATGATGGAGTTCCTTTGACTCAACAAAAGTGGGAGTCTACTAGCCAGTATACTACCAGGCTACAAACTCTGACCACAGACTCTGAGCCACTTCCCAGGGATCTTCAAGTTGATCCTCCAAATGAAGTATGGGATAAACTCTGGCTTAGTCATCAGCATTCTCTGGAGACAACTAAAGCTGAAGAATTTTTGTCTATGGCAGAGCATAAAATTTCAAACTCTGATGTTATGTCAAGCCTCAAAGGCACAATTCTTTATCTGAAGACATTTCATCCTGCTCATGCTCAAACATCTAAATCCATAGACAGTCTCAGAACAGAGGTGGCAAGTATCAAGGAGACAAATGATCTGGAAAAGAAAAGGACCATGCTACCTCTGAAAGAGAATGTACAGAAGCTGGTAACTGCTAATGAATCTCTGGACAAACGGATGACCATGATTGAATCAAATCAAGAGAAGATGTCCAAACAGCTTGAAGCCATCCAATCTTCACTTTCTCTGATCACATCCATACTGATTCCTGATGAGGATGATGTCAAAAAGGGGGAGAGAGTAGCTCAAGTCAAATGTAAGTCTACTACTCAAACTCTGAAGAGAAAGAAGAAGGATGATGATGATGATATTGATGATTTCACCAAGCACAAGAGATTTCAAACAAGGACTGGTGGAAGAGTTTCAAACTCTGACAGTCAGAAACAATCTAAGCAAAGTACTAAGTCTGGTCCAACACATAACTTCACATCTGGATCTAAGCAGAGACCAGTGACTGGATCAGACAAACCAATGACTGATGAAGAGCTTGCTAGATTGGTTTTTGAACAAGAAAATCCAGAAGCCAATTTGGATTTGGAGTTGATTGCTGCAGAGGAAGCTGAGTTAAAGAAAGAACATTTTGAAGCTATAAACTCTGGAAAGATCCAAAAGCCTGAAAAGTCAACTACCAAGCCAAAAGAGAAAGGAATATTGATAAAGGAACCTATTGTTGCTGATCAGAGTTTACCAGTCAAAAAGGTATACTCTGAAGATGAATATACTTCCAAGGACAAAAGCAAAGTAGATGAACGTCTGGAGAAAGGCTGGGAAAAGAAGAAGTCTACAACCTCTAGCAAGGATCAAGTTGTAAAGGAAAAGAAATTAGAAGCTGCAATCTCTGATAAAGCTCATGTTGCAGAACCTCAAAAAGAAAGATTAACCTCTGACAAAGCTCAAGTTAATAAGGATGCAAAGACAGACACAACCTCTGACAAAGCTCAAGCTGTGTTTAAACCAACAACTACTCCACTGGCTGGATTTGCAAAGCCTACTCTGATGACTGAGATAAGCTTTGAAAAGGGCTCAATTCAACCAATTTCTCATCGTAAGGCAGGAAGAGATAAAGGAGGGCTGGGATCCAAATATGAGAAATTTGATCAGAGTATAGGATCAAGACCAGATGACCCCTCATCTCTCTGTGCTCCCAAGACTGGAGTATTGCAAGACAAAATGGACAAGCTTGATTCAGTCCAGTTGGTGAAGAATGACAGAGGAGATAACATTCTTATCTACTTCATGTCTGATGGAACAGTGTTTAGAGTACTTGAAGCAGATCTCTATGCTAAACACTGGGAAGAATTGAGATATGTCTCACACATATTTCTTGTGAAGAACAAGTCATGTCAACACATCTCCAACCTGCTCAAGGATCAAATCAGAAGAAAGATGGGGATTACAGGAAATAAAAATGCTGGACCTTTCATTCCTAAATACCTTAATCATAAAGGACAGCTGGTGGAGATGAAGAAAAATTCAGCAAAGATTGAAACGATAGGTGGAATCAGAACTCTTGCATTTAATGAAGAGTCTGATAAAGCTTACAATATCAGGCTGGATAGGGACTTGAAGAAGAACAAGATCTATGATCTCAGAGCTGCAATTTATCAAACTGGAGTTTCAGATCCAGAGCTGAGAGAGATCAAGAGACAAATGATTATAGTGCTTGAAGAAGCTGAAAAAGAACTCCTCAGAGGGTATCTAAAGACAGCAAATGGTGTCTATGAAGCTAAGGAGTAAAGTATCTGTAAGTTTTAAAAGTTTTCTGTTTTATAGTTAAACTCTGTTGCATTTGACTTAAATGTTTTGACATCATCAATTATCTATTAACTTACACATAACATATTTATGCACAAGTTGGGGGAGATTGTTAGATATAATTGATGATTACTAATATTCTTAAAGTCTGTTTTAGAACAGGAATCATCAGAGTTTAATATGGAAGCTGATCAGAGTTTAGTAAAGTCTGACAGAGTTTGATAAAGTCTGACAGAGTTTGATAAAGTCTGACCAGAGTTTACATAGTCAAGATTCGTCAGAGTTTACACGTGGAAAGAGCTCAGAAGCGGATATACTTCAAGGAAGGATAGAAGCTGAGGAGTGATTTGCTGACTATGGAAACTAAACAGAAAACTGGAGCAATCTTTGATTGATAGAATTATTAGCTGATTTATAGGATATCAAATCAGAGATTGATTTTGTAACTGTGTCTATATAAACACAGATTAGGGTTACTCTAGAAGAGTTGAGTTATCTAGTATATTTTACAGAACCCTAGCAGCTCTTAGTGATACATTATAAATCACTGAGAGAGTTTTTGTAACCATTAAAGCTTTGTGAATATAAGAGTTTACTGCTTTCAATCTCTTACATTGTCTTACTGTGTTACAGATTGTGATCACTATATCAGATTATATAGTGAATTTATAGGACCTAACAAGTGGTATCAGAGCCAGCTCTGTTAAGATTACTACAGTGAGATCTTAAACACAATCATGTCTGAAAAATCACAAGCTTCATCCTTTAGAGTTCCAGTCCTTAAGGCATCTGAATATCCAGTCTGGAAAGAGAGAATGATAATATTCTTAGACTCTGTTGATCCAGAATATCTTGACAGGATCTTTGATGGACCACATATGCCCACCAAGCTCTCTGTTGGGCTTGCTGATGAACCTCAGAAGATGGTTCCAAAAGAAAAGAAAGATTATACCCCTGAGGACATCCTGTCAATTAGTAAAGACTCAAAGGTGAAACACCTTTTGCACAGTGCTCTTGACAATGCAATGTCTAACAGGGTAATTGGGTGCAAAACTGCTAAACAAATCTGGGATGCTCTGGAAACCAGATGTCAAGGAACTCAGGCCATTAAGAAAAACAGAAAAACAATCCTTACACAGGAGTATGAGCACTTTGACTCAAAATCTGGTGAGTCTCTGACAGATCTGTATGACAGATTTGTCAAACTGTTGAATGACTTATCTCTGGTGGACAAGGAATATGATCTTGAAGACTCAAACCTCAAATTTCTTCTGGCTCTTCCTGAAAAGTGGGATTTGAAAGTTACCACAATAAGAGACAATCTTGATCTTGGAGAAATGTCTCTTGATGATGTTTTTGGAAGACTGAAGACTCATGAACTTGAGATGGAGCAAAGAAGCAAACGTCATGGGGGCAAATCAAAGTCTGTTGCTCTGAAAGTACAAGAGGAAGCTGCTAAGAATAAAGGAAAAGCTCATGTCACAAAGTCTGACATTGAGTCATCAAACTCTGATGACTTAAACTCTGATGTCTCAGACTCTGATGACAGTGATGATGAAATGATGCAGTTAGCAGCATTGATGGTGAAAAGCTTCAAGAAATTGGCCTACAAAAAGTTCAACAAGGGCAAAAGTTTTTCAAGGAAAGACAGAAACTCTGACAGAGTTTATGATAAGAAGAATTTCAAGAAGAATGAGGGCAAAGAAGGGAAAGCTGGAAAAGCTGACAAGTATACCTGTTTCAACTGTGGTGAAAAGGGTCACTTTGCATCTGAATGCAAGAAAGCCAAGAAGGAAAAAGAAAAAGCCTTTATCACCAAGAAAGGAAACTGGACAGATACATCTGATTCAGAAGAAGAAGTCAATTATGCTCTGATGGCAAACACTGACAACAACTCTGAATCTCCTGCTAAGGTACCTCATTCTACTCTTGCCTTTGATACTGAAGATATAACTGAGTTAAGATTGTTTCTTAAAACTTTGCATACCAGCTTTAGAGATCAGACTTTAGAAAATGAAAGATTAAAATCTGAAACTCTAAGTGTAAAGAAAAGGAATGATTATCTAGAAAAAGAATTAGTTCAGATGTTGGAAGTTCAGAAAGAAAGAGATGATGCTGTCATTGTCAAAGATGAATTATTAAAGAGGTATGCATCTCTTCAATCAGAACTTGCTAAGGAAAGGGAAATTATTAAAACATGGACTAATTCAGGCAAAACTACTCAGGATATCTTAGGTAGTGGAAACTGGAAGAAGGGACTAGGTTACACTGATAACTCTGAAGCTGAGTCATCAAAAACAGAGGTTGTTAAAACTCAAAAACCTAAGGTTAAACCTGTCAAATTTGTTGTTGAATCCTCTAAGTCTAAACAGAGTAGACCAAAATCAGAGATTAACAAAAATTTAAAATCTGATAAGCCCAAACAGGTTAACATAGGACTGATGACTCAGAAACAGCTTAAACACAAGCTTAAAGAAGTAAAGTCTGATGACAAAAACAAGGAGCCTAGGAAAAACAGAAATGGCAAGATTGGAATAGACAAGAGTAATAACTACATGTCTGTTCCAAATGCACCTAGGAAGACATGCCATAACTGTGGTAATACTAATCATCTTGCTAATTTTTGCAGGAAGAACAAGGACATTAACTCTTTACCTACAAAGTCTGGAGTTAGAAAAAGTAGTATTAGATATAAACCACAAGATCCATGTTTTCATTGTGGTAGTTTATGGCATTCTATTTATACTTGCAAAGAATATCATAGTTTGTATTATGATTATTATCAATTGAAACCTTCTTTGAAGAAGTTTAATAAAAGCTCTGCAAGTACAAAATCTGCAAGTATAAATCACTGAGAGAGTTTTTGTAACCATTCAAGCTTTGTGAATATAAGAGTTTACTGCTTTCAATCTCTTACATTGTCTTACTGTGTTACAGATTGTGATCACTATATCAGATTATATAGTGAATTTATAGGACCTAACATACAGGTTATCACTATATTTTAATAATACTACAAAGAATTAATATAATGGTAATAATCAAATCCGAACTTAAGTTTAGTGGCAAAAAAAATTCCGAACCTAACATCAGTGACTAAAAGGAAAAAAAAACTAGTTGAGTGGCAAGTTTCTAAAAACATAATAAGTTCGGTGACAAAAAAATCTATTTTCCCGAATTGAAAACCTCTAGATTTCTAATGTACCTTTATGAATATACACAAATAAGCACATATACCGTGTATTTCTTTGTGATGCAGGTTGTAAATGTGGAAAGCCTAATTCTGATCTGCACATATACCCCTCATTGCAAGGACATCGATGATGAAATTCTCAGTGAGCCTCCTTTAACAAGGATGTTCACTAGTCCTGATGGACAGTGGTTGGCAGCTGTTAACTGTTTTGGAGATGTATACATTTTTAATCTGGAGATAGGAAGGTACTGATATTTCTGTAGAAATTGTAATTAAAAGAGTGCAATAAGCTGCTTTATGAGTATGCCAGACAAATATTTGCTTTACCTGTGAAGAAATACCCAGGACAATCAAAATAGCATTCTAGATGCATGTGTTTAGAAATTGTCAGGCTTTCATTACATTAGAATCTGAACTTGTTTAGAAGTATGAATTTTTTTATAGATAAATTTATAAAATTATTCTGAGCCTAGAATTGTAAGTATTTGAAATATTATCTCTGGTGAAAGTTATCACATCTGTGAGGCAGTTTCTTATGCTTATCATCTATATATTTGAACAGACAACATTGGTTCATATCCAGATTAGATGGCGCTTCTGTTACTGCTGGTGGTTTTACTCCTCGAAACAGTAACATCCTCGTAATCTCCACCTCTTCAAATCAGGTATATGCAATTGATGTGGATGCTAAACAGTTGGGTGAATGGTCTACTCGGCACAAATTTACTCTTCCCAGAAGTTGCCCAAAATTTTGTGGAGAGGTTATAGGACTTACATTTCCGCCATCCCTAAATGCTTCTTCTGTAATTGTCTATAGTCCCAGGTTTGTCATTTTACCCCCTGCTATTATTGATGCTGTTGACCCATGTGTCTTTATTGTGTGTGTGGAGATAAGAGTGAAATGGAATTCGAGTGGTTATATGTTTTTTGCATTTTATTTTGCGCCGTTATCTTTCGTAATTTGTAGTATGATTTGCATATTTGAGCGGTGTAGAGATATTTGTTTGGAAGTGGTCAAATCAAGGTAAAATGGTAGATTCTGTTTTGTGATTATCTTTATTGTGACATTGACTAGAGTTGGAGAAACTATGCTGCTATAAATTGACTGGGAGCGCTAATTAAAATGTGTGAATATAAGAAGACAAAAACCAAATCCTCATCACACACACACATAGTAAGTTTCTAGAGAAAACCCTCGTAAAAAGTGAACAAGAGAGCCTTAGCTTTAAAATGAGATCCGAAATACTTTTTATCTTATCTAACATTATAATTTTTTAAATATTTATTAACATTATATATTTATTACATGATTTTTAAAATTAAAATTTTAGTCAATATTTATAAAATTCAAAAACAAATTCTTAAAATTCATGAGATTCAAAAGCAGATTCTAAACTTTTTTCATGATTTTTTTAAAATTTTCAAACAAATTGTTGTTTGTAATTAACTTTATTGAATCACCATGAAAATTAAAAATCATTTACACCTTTTTTCAATTTTAAAATTTATTTTTAAAAAAGGGTTCTCTCGTTCCCTTTATATAGCCTATATATATTGGACTATAGTTTCTGGTGTAAACTTAGTGGGATGTAATCAAGAAAAAAGCATGTTCTTATGCCTTTATGTATGTGGATAATTTGAGTTTAATTGAACCTTTATCTTAGTTTCTTTACTTGTAGTATTTGTTAGGAGTAACCAAGACCTGAAAGGTGAATATGTCTTGGCTGGTTTTGAGCATTTTGTTTAGTCATATTGCATGATTGGTTCAAAATTTTACTTTTATTTAATGCATATTTTCATTGTAGTGAAAATATTGGCCCTACCACTGTTAATTATTAGAAAAAATTATGATCTGTACGCCACACCCCTACAATAGTGATCAAGAAAATATTGTATCATAACATTTCTACCAAATAGATAGTATCATTGTAATTGATTTTGATGTTTGTAATGTCGATGAATACTATCATTGAAATAAATTTTGATGTTTGTAATGTCTCTGTTGCAGGGCGATGTGTGAGATAACTTTGAAACGCCAGTTATTGTAAAAGATCTCGATGCTCCTGTGAGGAAATTACCAAGTTCACCTTCGAAAAAAGAACTGAAAAGAAAGTTAAAGGGCTGTGACTTTGAAAAGAAAGTTGAAAAGAAAACCAAAAACAATGGTAAGGAGGATTTTGAAATTACCCCTTTTGATGAACCTGTATTGTTTGCTGGACTTCTTTCCAAAGGTTCTCTCTTTGTCATGGAAAAACCATGGAGTCGAGTGATTACAAAATTTGATGCCCCGCCTGTGCACAGACATATCTATGGTACATAACTCCATAATGTTTTTGAAGGAGAATTTTGAATGGCGAAGGTGGGCGTTCAGATGTTGAAGTCAATATGATATTCTGAGGGGCTATTCGAATGATGATTTTGTTTATTTGTTAAAGTATAATTCTTATAAATTATTCTGTATTTACTTTCAACCCCTTGTTTGCATGTATTTGCAAAATTTTTTCTTAAGTTTGTATATAATTTTGGATTTTAGAGAGTACAAGTGAGGGATTCACCCTTGGCACCTTAGCAAGCCAAGGTGAAGACTAATTATGACAAAACCCACACGGGTGCAAGTAATGTAGAAGCAATCAGTCCCTCGCTATCTAAACAATGAAAGAAAATAACTTTGATGGCACCTTTGCAAAACCTCTCCAATTAAGTGATCTGAGCAAACTAGCAATTAATCAGAGGTCAAGGCATTTCCTTAGCATACTAATTTTCTATAATGCATCCTTGTTAGAGCTAAAATTTGAGTTAATATAGAGCTTATAGTTTGATGTAGGCTAAGGCATCTCCTTGGCATGCAAGCTCATTCATGCTGGCTTCAAATTTTAAGCAACAAAGACTAAGAGCTGATCAAATCAAACAAGGTCAGAGACTTGGGCAGAGGTGCCAAATTTTCATGTAGGACCACATTGTTCTTCAATAAAGAATTAGCAATTAACCAATCTGCAGTCATGAAACAACCAACCCAAGCAATCCTTACCTAAGACCCAGCAAATCAACATCTACCAAGTATCCAGGAACTTTTTAATGAGGACCAGCCGAGAACAAAAACAAATTGGCCAAGATCATAACAAGGCCCTCCACTCTCCAGTATAGGCATAAACCCCTTATGCTTTGCACAACTTAAACAAGGTGACAACTTACAAGGCTTGAACTAAGTTGATCGAAAGAATGCAGAGGAGAAACCTAACCAAGCAGACAAGATGTTTAGCAGGGCAACACGACGACCGAGAAGGCGAGAACCGTGTCACTAGCAAGCTCCACCAAACAACACCACCAACAGTTTCTTATCGACCAAGTTGGCAAGGCTTGCATCTACACAGAAATAATATGATACTGAACTAGGAGCTAACCCCGAGGCTTTAAGTGTGAGGAAATTATGCCATAAAGCTAGAACCACAGGCTTAGAGCATCTCCAGCAGCATCTTAGCCCATTCCTTAAATATAATATAAAATATTGGATCCTAGTGACTTAAGATAATAATAGCTATTCTCACCTCCAACAATATTCCTTATATTCATTCCTTATATACAATTTTATTATTAAAAGTTACCATTATTGCAATAGGTGAAGAGAGAGAACATGTTTGTATTCAAAATTTATTATAAAATAAGATTTAGAAGAGGAGAGAGGTTACCTAAAAATAAGGCATGGCTAGTGAATCTTAGTGATTTAGGGAATCACTAAGATACTGTTGGAGTGGATTATTTTCCCATATTCCTCATATTTTGGTTTAAGACTCCAGATAGGGAAGCTGCTGGAGTTGCTCTTATAACATAAAGCTAGAACCACAGGCTTATAAGTGAAACTAACATAATTAGCTTAACAATATCTATCCAAGTCGAAACGTAGTTATTCAACAATTACTAAGCATTCAAGCACCCTTCATTGCGAATCTAGATGCCGTGACAAGAATAGAAAGGAGTCGACTAAAATGTAGCTAAACCCAAGGCCGTTATAAAAATGACAAGCACTGAAAAACGTCGAAACAAACAAGCATAACCAAGTAAAATAAAGTAAGCGTTGCCGTATTGTAGAAGAAATGAAGTGAAACTGAAAGAACGTGCGTATTTATACTCGGATAAAAAGGTCGGATTAAAGTAAATAAAAAATTAAAGATAAATGGAGTACAGCTGTTGACGATAAGGGTTTCAACAGTCCGCATTTCAGGGCGCGCCCACTTAGGTCATGAACAGTTGGACGAAGAAGAAGTCAAAGGAGGAAAGATTATTAGATCTCGCCAACATTTTCAATATCACCAAGATCTGGGGGTAGTTGTTGTATGCAAAATTATGAGATATCGCTAAATGGGTCAGGCCCACCAAAAGAGACGTATTTGGGCTACAAGGAACCAGACTGAGACAACTTCAAGATAACCCTGTCCAAAGATAGGGCGCGCCCTATCTTTAGGCGCGCCCACTTGCTGAGGATAGTTTCGTACGCGGAGAATTAAAAGGGTAGAAGGAGGTACTTTTTGTTTAGGGGGACGCCCTTAAGCATAAGTAGGTCCTACTGTTAAAATGATGAAGGCCCTACCTTGTAGTCTAAGGGGTTGTCCTCCTTGGGAGGTAGAGGATAAAGAGAAGACACACCCTGAAGGGTCCTATCTCTGTAGTCTGGCGGGTTGTCCCTGTCGGGGAGGAGGGTAGTGCCCATGCATTTGGGGTAAGCTTTAGAGCTATGCCTCATCGTATTGGGCCCCTTTCAGGAGGAAGATTCTAGGAGGGGAGGCCCAGCCCACATGGGTCCTTTAGGAGAAAGAACTACGTGCCGGCTTGATCCCCTATAAATAGGGGTACGTAGGCAGATTGTAGGCATCGATCATTCTTGAGAGC
The DNA here is from genome assembly GCF_001625215.2 of Daucus carota subsp. sativus. Taxonomy (NCBI): domain Eukaryota; kingdom Viridiplantae; phylum Streptophyta; class Magnoliopsida; order Apiales; family Apiaceae; genus Daucus; species Daucus carota. The sequence continues at coordinate 15,967,242 of NC_030382.2, forward strand.
TATTCCAGTTAGCAATCTAGAACCCTTTGCTTTCAATTGCAGCCACCACCATAACAAACAACCAACCGCTTCCTACATTCTCGCCAACAAGAATCTTGATCCACGCCGCGAACCTCATCTTTGTTAACCTACCAGTTTTCTCTGTTAACAAAAATGTTCCAGAGTATTACGCTTCAATTAACACTCAGAGCAGAGGCGTTTGTAAGGCGCACCCCCTTCACCCAGTATGGGGGCCGGTGGCTGCCCAGTTCAAAACATCGCGGTTCTTTGCGGGCGTACCCCCGCATTTCTCTGGAAGACATTCAACGCCCCCCGTTATCACCACGATCTACGTTTATGAGGTTTGAATTGGTTCTTGGTTTTTATCAGTTCTTGAACTAGACTATCGTTCTTCATGACTTTTTGCTTACAACCGTATTTCTTGCTTTTGCAGCCTAGTCGATTCACTGCATTAGCAGTGGCAGGATCACTTTCTAGCTTGGGATCTATCTTTTGGATAGGGTTTGAGCATAAAAGGAATCTGGAGGCGAAACAACAAGAAGTAGCTGAAAAAAATATTTCGACAAAATTTACAAGTCTAGTGTCGAATAGAGCCTACACAGGTTGGAAGAAGAGGTTAAGTCGTTGAAGAAAGTGTTAGTGATAAGTGATTTGTTTAACTTATCTACTTAGGAGATTAGTATACTAAGTTGTCAAGCTTATCAGGTAGCTTAGAGATATGTCTCAGACTCTCAGTTAGGACTCTTGTGGTGTATTCTATTTAAGCTGTACTCACTAATAATATATTTATCAAAGCTTTAACAAACCTCTACATGGTATCAGAGCTTGATCCATTTTTTTAAGAATATTACTTCCTGCTCGACAATCCAATTTCAATGACTTCCACAAACAATCAGATACCAAATGATTCTGAACCTTCTCGACCATTTACAATAGTTCAATTTACAAATGCAATCAAGCTTACTTCCACTAATTACATTACGTGGAAAGCTCAAATTAAGTCCATTTTGATTGGTTATGATTTGTTCAAATTCGTCGACGGCACTCATTCAGCCCCGACAAAGACCATAACCATCAACTCAGTAACAAAATCAAATCCTGCATATACCACATGGATGCGGCAAGATCAACTTCTCTATGGCGCGCTTGTTTCAACTTTGGCATCAAATGTGGCGCCACTGATAACTCAAACGGAAACCACCCAAGAGGCATGGAAGATTCTTGAAGAAACATATGCCAAACCATCCAGGGGGCATATCAATCAACTCAAAGATAAATTGAAAAATTTAAAGAAGGGTAATCAGTCGATTACTGACTTTATGCAACAAGTCAAGGGCTGTTTAGACATTCTTGCATCTCTTGGCAAGCCTCAAGATCCCGAGGATATCATCGATTATGTTTTAAGAGGGTTGGATTCAACCTTTCAAGCTGTAGTTGACGCAGTTCAAAATCGTGAAAGTATGATCTCATTTGCGGAGCTTCATGAGAAATTGATCAACAAGGAACTCCAATTAAAAAATGAAGGTGCGTCTTCTCCTGTAGCAGCTCCTGTCACTGCCATGATGATGCAATCAAAATCAAAACCTAAGCACAGACCAAATACTCCTATGCCCGTGTTGTCAAGCTTATCAGGTAGCTTAGAGATATGTCTCAGACTCTCAGTTAGGACTCTTGTGGTGTATTCTATTTAAGCTGTACTCACTAATAATCTATTTATCAAAGCTTTAACAAACCTCTACAGAAAGACTTTATTGATCGTAAGAAGAAATAGTTGGTTGGTTAGCATAACAAAGACATTTACATAATGCAAATATTCAAGATCAAGATTCAAGTAGCAGCTGGTAGCATAATGTTTTAGGAAGAGTTTGTAAATGTAGTTGATTTGTTACTTTGTTTTTTTGGTATTAATGCTGTTCTGATTTAGGATGGGTACACAGCAAGATTCAAGATTCTTGGCCTACATTTAGATAAATCATACGTTTTTGAGTTGAAACAATACGGAAATCTGAAAAACTTTGTTTGCAGTGGAGAAGAGTACATTTGTATAAATGCATGGTGTGGAAAACAAGAACTTGCATGGCAATATAAGATGTCCTTTTTTGAGAATTTCTGGAGTTCAAAGATCAAGATTCAAGTAGCAACTGGGAGCCCATTATGGATCAGGACTACTGTGTAGTTTTTTTTTTTTTTGGTGTTGAGTTTGTGAGTGAAGTTGATTTGTTACTTGTTTTTTTTTGTGTTAATGCTCTTGTGATGTAGGATTCAATTGTTAGCTCGTGTTTTTGCTTACCATCAATAATACAATATTAATCTATTCATTAAAATAAACAATTAAAATTTTGTACATTCCAAACTGTATTGAATTTGAGATTCCATATTTTTAAGGTAATCTTTTTTTTGAAACAATTTTTAAGGTAATCTTACTTTTAATCTTCTTTTACTATTTTTTTCCTTTATAGTTTGTTAATGATTAATTGATTATTATTTTTTAAATTGTGTTTTCTAAATAAAAAATTAACATTTGTATTTTTATTTAGAATTTGTTTTTAAAAATAATATATAGAAGTATGTCTTTTTTATATCTCAAATTATGTATAAAAAGTATTCTTATTTTGGAACAGATTAAACATACCTCTGCTTTTTTTACGACATATAACTGATAACTTTCAGTGTCTCAATCAGACTCGTATATTTCTCATTCTTTTTGCGGGATATTAACTCTATGAAATTTATCAAAAGAAAACAAGACGGGTGTCCACAAACACGGGCCAGCGAAAGGTGGTGTTTTTGTAAGTGGGTGTTTTTTGTAAGAAACCCAACTCTCTCTCTCTCTCTCTCTCTCTCTCTCTCTATATATATATATATATATATATATATATATATATATATATATATATGGGCCGTTTAGGCAAACTTAAAAAAAGTGATTCTTTGTTTAAAGTAAAGAAGTGGATTAGAAGTGAGAAGTAAATAAGTTAATAAAGTGTTTGGAAAAGAAGTAGAATCTCTTAGAGAGAAGCTAACATTCTCAGCTTTTTAAAAGTGCTTCTACTTCTTTACACAAACGGGTCAAAAAAAGAAGCCAGAAGCGGCTTCCACTTCCTCTAAACAAACACCCCCATATATATATATAGGCCAACATTCAAGAGAGGGACTCCTTATATGGAGTAAAATAGTGCGCCACTATAAATCATCAATTGTATTTTAAATTCTGTTATAGAATACATATAAAACGTGATTCTAATATAAAATACTATCATAAAATAAATCTATTTTAAGTAATTTAACACTTAAAATTTGATTAAAAAAGTATATTTTCGAAACTCATTCTACAACAGAATAATTCTGGATGATTATTATTCTGTTATAGAATCATGTTGAGATATTGCATAATTTTAGATGATCTTTGGAATAAAAAAATTGTATAACTTCGTTTTCAGTTTAATAATCAAAATTTGCAATTATATTTCATAAAAAATATAATAGAATATATATTATGTATATATTTATAATGGTGTGCTACGTAACTCCATATAAGAGGGTATGCTATGGAGTGCTACCCTATATAGGGTATGCTATGGAGTGCTACCCTATATATATATATATATATATATATATATATATATATATTGAGTTGGGTTCCTTGGAAAATTAATGCACGGCTAAGATTTAAACAAATTAAATATTTTTTTCAAATAACTGACCATACATCAGAAACGCTTTATTCTATAGTTTCTACCCTGAATCAACCTCAAGATCTAAGTCATATGTGCAGACCTTAGAATTTGTTCAGGCGAGTAATTGTCTCTTACTAGCAGATTGTTGCAGGATAGTCGAGTAATTGTCTCTTACTAGCAAGTTGTTGCAGGACACACTGAGTTTCATTCCTTGGTTTGCTGTACTTTCATTTTCACTGATGTTCTGTAAATGTCTGATGTGACGAATAATATTTACTGTTCATCTTACTCTTGATGAAAACCAATCCAATCGCCTTCACCAACAAAAGCCGAAAACCAAATAAAATCAAATTGATGTTTATATGTTAGGCCGAATAAACTCACTATATAAGATAATATAGTGAACACAATCCAAGACAAACACAAGTATAAGAGAATAACTCAATAAACTCTTATTCACAAATCACAGTAGCTTACAAATAATCTCTTAGTGATTTATATCTCATCACTAAGAGCTGCTAGGTTACACGAGTGATATTCAATTTATAACTCATCTAGAGTAAACCCTAAGCTGTGTTTATATACACAGTTACATGATATCTACTGATTGATTTATAATTATCTGCTTCCTAAAATAATCTAATCAGTTGCTATCCTTCTGCTGTCCTGATCTGCACAATCTCTCTTGATCTTTATCTTCCTTACTTAGTCAGATATGCTCCTGAAAATCAGCCGCCTGCAAACTCTGATCATTGCTTAAACTCTGATCCAGCTGTCAGTCGTTAAACTCTGATTTCCAGCTAAACTCTGATATTTGCTTCTGCACACTAAACAAGTTAGATACCTGTGACATCATCAAATATGTAACAATCTCCCCCAACTTGTACATTAGACAGAATGAACAAGTTCTATATATTTACTGATGATGTCAAAAACAATCAAGGACAAATGCATGAAGTAACTAATCTGCATAACTAAATTAACACTTACAGAGTAGGCAGAACTAATTACAACTTACAGATCATAGCAGAACTAATTATCCAATCAGTCTATACCCATAGCTCTCCTTAACAAACTTGGTAATCAGATCTTCTTCAATTTGTTTCAGAGTTTGTATCATTTGAGCTTTGACAGTCTTTAACTCTTCATCTTCATCTCCTGTCTGGTATATAGCTGATCTCAAAGCATTAGCCTTGCTTCTCTTCATTGCTTCTCCAAGCTGAATGACTCTAGGCCTATCTGCTTCATTATTATAACCCAAGATTCTGGTGTTTGCAATAGTCTCCATCACAGAGCTATTCTTTTCCATGCTGATTTCAGAACCATCATCTTGAGCTATTTGTGGAATATATTCATCATCAGACCTTATTCCATAGAATCTTCTCTTTTCACTAATTGTTTTCTTCATCAGATCTGACCACCTCTGAGTTGCTTCATTCTTGATCTCCAACATATAGTGAAAATGCTCCAGTTCTCTCAGAGATTTCAGCAATAAGTCAGCTTCTGATATCCTGTACACTCTGCCAGATTCTAGAAATATAGCAATCTTTTCTTTATCTTCTTGCCCATCATGAGTGTCCATCAGAATCTGTACTGACTCAACTTTGTCAAGATCTTTCTGTGTAACAGCTTCTCCTAATTTTTCAGTTAGAGGATAAGGATCTCTGAAAGTAGTTGCTGAGCCTGTTTGAATCTTTTCTTTTCTATGACCAAGACCAGTTGTGTCATAAGCTTCTTTCCCTCTGGTACCATGAGTTCTTACTCTGGTGAGCATTGAGCTTTCCTTGTATAAATTTGTACCAAGACTCCCATATAAACTCTTTTTCTTCTGATCATCTTGAGTCTTCTCAGAGTTTAACTTCAACCAAGAAGCTTTAGTATCTTCAATCTTTTCTTCAGTTATTGAAGCTTTAACTTGAGCATTGTCAGAGGTTAAAGTTATCTCAGGAATTGATTTGGATTCACCTTTTCTTCTTCTGATCAAGCCAACTTCCTTTTCTTCTGGTTGCTCAGATACATTTGCCATTACATTCACACTCCTGCTCAGTTTGACCATCCTCTTTGTAGGATTCTCTTGTGCTAATGTAATTACTGATTTCTTTGGCATAGTAGGAATTGAAGGAACTATATCAACTGGTTTCTTACCTTTGTCTTTTGGGTCAGACTCAGGCAGAGTTTGAGTTTGAGATCTGGTTCTTGGTCTATTGATGTCAGTGTAATTCACTTCACTGATTACTATTCCCTTTTGCTTTGGAATTTTCTGTTTCTGAGAGGAATCAGTAATCTGTCTTTGCTCATCAGATTTTGTTTTGCTGATCTTCTTCTTCTCAGCAGCCAATCTTTCTTCTTCAAGTCTGATGGCCTCAATATCTACTCCTGGATTTTCTTTTTCAAAGATTTTCCTTGCCATGGCTTCATCAATTGCTTGCAGGGAAGGAGATTTATAGAAGAGAGTGGTTTCTTTGCCTCTGAACTTCAGAGTTTGACAAAATTTCTAAGACTCAGGGTCTCCAGCTTCAATCAGCTTCTCAGCTTCAGCAACCAATTTTTCTTTCTTCTTTTCCACTTCAGAGTTCACAAGATCTATCTCTTTAGATATAGCATCTGAATCTCTGACTGCTTTGGTTATGCTCTGAGCTTGAGTTACAACAGTCAATCCCATAGATTTGTGTTTTTGAGATTCTCTGGGTGGTCTCTCAGAGCTTGCTGCTTCTCTACTGTTCTTCTTTGTTTCTTTACTCTGCAGCAGCTTCAGCTTTTGCTGTTTGTTCATTTCCCCTTTTTCTTCCTCATCATCATCTGGATTTTTCCTTTTTAATTGCTGATCAGGTTTGCATTTGTCTTTGGATGTTTTCTCCCCCTTTTTGACATCAGCAGAGGTGAGAACCTGTACCAGCTGTGCCACAGAAGCACTCAAATCTGCCAGAGTATAATGCATTGAAGCCTGAGTAGCTTCAATAGAGGTAAGCCTATCTTCCACAGAAGGTGATGTGGTCCTGCACATCCTGTGATTATAGGTCAAGTGGCAAATTATCCTTCTAGCAGGTTCAGAAAATGAAATTGGAGAGCTTGGAACTGCAGGAGCTATAAAAGGAGTGGATTCCCTAACTGGTGACAGTGCCTTAACTGGGGAATCAACCCTTTCTGGTGTAGTTTCTCTGACTGGCTCAGAGATTATGGGGGTTGATGTGACTTCTGTGCCTTCATCATCATCAATGTCTGCAAGAAAAATACTCAGAGTATGTGACTCTAGAGCTTCAGTAGCTGCCTCAGAGTTTTCTGCCATTTGGATCTCCTGAGCAGGAGCTGCAACAATATCATCAGGTTGAACCAGAGAATCTTGAATCAGCTGGAGGACCATTTCTATTTGAGCATCCTCTGATTGACCAGGTGCATCAGAGGGTTTTTCTGATATATCAGTATCAGCTGCAATTGTCTCAGACTTGGTTCCTTCTGTCTGAACATTGTGATCAGAGGTTGACTCTGACATTTGTTTGTCAGCTGCTGCAGTATCAAGTGGCATTGCAGAAATAGGTTCAATCAAAAGTGGCTCTGCAGATGGATCAGAGAATGGAATCAAAGGTTGTTCAGGATCCTCTGACTGTGGTGGTTCCACAGTCAGATCAGTAATAGAGGTTGGCTTTATTTTCTTTCTCAGTCTCTTTGCTGGTGGAGGAGGAGGAATGTCTTCTTCTGATTCAGAATCTGAAATTTTCTGTAGAAATCTTCTTTTTCTGGGAGGAGGGGAGGGCTTGGTTGGGGATTTGGTTGTGGTGGATCTGAGTATCCTTTTTGGTGAAGATTTTTCAACTGGTCCTTGTTGGGAAGGACCAGAGGTTGTGTTTAGATCAGATTTTACAACTGGCCCTTTTTGGGAAGGACCAGAGGTTGGTATATCTTGTGTCTGGTGGATGGAGGATGGTAAATTCTCATCAGAGAATAATGAATCATATTTATCTGGCATTGCCAGCTTCAGCTTATCCTGAACAGTTACTGGTATAGCAAAAACAGGCAGTTGAGGTTTCTTACTGTCCTTTTTAATTAAATCAGTGAAAGCTCGTTTTGTGATTTTAAAGGGTAGTTCAGTGTCAGTATCAGGAATAGGGACCAGAGGAAAACAGTAAGAGAAAATAAGCTGACAAAATCTAGCAAAGTAGACAGTATTTTCATCTTCTAATCTCCTATCACCAATAAATCTCAAAATAGATGGTGCTATATCAAAATTGAGATTATGGATAAGAGCATACCCAATCTGCTGACTGAAGAGAGGAATAGCATCAAAATTGCTGCATTTATTCCCAAAAGCTCTTGTTATACAGTCATAGTAGAAACTCCATTCTTTGCAGAGACAAGGGCGCTTAAGTTCCCCCATCTTATCAGTGTTACCAGAGTATCCAAAGAATTGCATCATATCCTTCAGTGTTTGTGTAGAGACAGAGCTGTGATACTTGGAATGCTCTGGAAGGTGAAGAGCCTTTCGAACCGTTTCAGGAGTTACAATATACTCCTGACCCTCATAGGAGCATGTCAAAGATGGTGATCCGTTTTCACCACCATCATTATATCTTGCTGAACGCCAGAGAGTCAAAACTTGTGCCGGAGAAATAACTTCTGGTTGTGTGAGTGCATACATGAACTCACTGTGAGCAAGATAGTCTTGAATGAGATGAAACTCGGATGGAGCTTCAGCATTTGACAGGATTGCAGCATAGTTGTTGGTGACGAACTTTGCACCAGCATATTCAAAGACTTTGGTCGACATTTTCTGAGAAAAATCAAGAAAATCGTGAAGTGTAGATGAGATGTTTGATGAAATGCGCACAAGAGATTTTGAAAATATTATCAGAGAGAGAGAGAGAGATAATGTGTGAAATAAGAGAAAATACTCGATCTCTGAGTATATATATGTATGTACGCATGCGGGTGAGATATCAACGCGGTAGTGGGGCACGTGGCAAGTTCTGAACGGTAAAAAATATGGTAGTGGAGAGGTAATAATGAGTGGCGTGTGAATCTGAACCAATGTGCACCATTTACCAATAAAACACAAATAATTACCGTGTTTTTCTCCACTCAGGAATACAAAAGGATTTTCTACCGTTTGATAATTAAATCTAATATTATCTTGACCAAAATATTTATTTTAACTCGGACTTCGATCAGAAGCTGACCAACGACCAGAGTTTAAATAAATGACTTATAAAATGACAAATCAAAGAGTGATCATAGAATTTTGTAATGATGAGAGATAAATATTCAAGGTCTAAATGACACTTGCTCCTCAGAGTTTGCAAATATTTATTGAACTCTAGTCAAAAATTACTCGAAGCCAAGAAAAATTGTTAATCACAGAAGTGGAGTGAGGTGTGTGTTAACATGAATATTCTAATGTCACAGAGATTGTCAAATTTCTCAAATAATATTAGAAAGAATCAGATAATAAGAAAATGTTTTAATCATCTCATAAGCCGAGTTTCTCACAAATGGATCAGAGTATATCATTTCTTCTCTTTGGAACAACATTTGTCTTTTGAAAGGGAACTTCTCATGATAAGTGAGTCATAACCTTTATCAGACTTTTGTTTGCTCAGAGTATTTCTCCAGTAATCAGAGAATGTGAAAAGTCCCCAAAAATTAACTTAATTTTCGATGCATTTGCTTAATACCAGCAGTGCACTTGGATCTTTCCTTTCACAAATTTTCTAAGATCTCAAAGGAGTACCTGAGATAATTTCTTTTGTTTTTCTTTTCTTTTGATTTTCTTTTCTGAGAAGAAATATCTTGAGGATCCATAAATGAAATATATTAACTCTTAGCTCATAAGAGGAGGAAAGCAGATTCTTTTCTGAGTACATATCTAATATCTAAGAAGTAAGACAGTCTAGATAACAAAATTAACTCATGTGTTGTGTGTTAAGGATTTCCACAGCTGTAATATCACATAATTCAGACTTTAGAGAGGCTTATGACTAAATTCAGTTAAGTGCAACATATTCTTCACAGGAGTATCTTTCATCATGAAAAATTCAAGTCATCAGAGTTTGTCGGGTCAGAGTTTAAATATCAGAGTTTATCAAATCAGAGTATAATCATCAGAGGTTAGAGCAGAGAATAACAGATGCAGTTGTAGATCAGATTTATAGTATCAAATACTAACAGATATAGTATGATGCAATGTATCAGAGTTTAGAGAGGACCAGAGATCATCCCTAATTCGTTTACAAGCCTTGTGAATGTTGCTTCAGCCAGAGGTTTGGTGAAGATATCTGCCAACTGCTGATCTGTTGGAACAAAGTGAAGCTCTACTGTTCCTTCCATCACATGTTCTCTGATAAAATGATACCTTATGCTGATATGCTTGGTCATGGAGTGCTGTACTGGATTTCCTGTCATAGCAATAGCACTTTGGTTATCACAATAAATAGGAATTTGAGTCAGAGTTAACCCATAATCCAGTAGTTGATTCTTCATCCATAAAATCTGAGCACAGCAGCTTCCTGCAGCAATATACTCTGCTTCTGCAGTGGATGTGGAAATAGATTTTTGTTTCTTACTGAACCAAGAAACTAATCTTCCTCCTAGAAATTGACAGCTCCCACTTGTACTTTTTCTGTCTATTTTGCATCCTGCAAAATCTGCATCAGAGTAACCAATCAGTGTAAAGTCTGATTCTCTGGGATACCAGAGTCCCATCTCAACTGTTCCTTTGAGATATTTGAAAATCCTTTTGACTGCTACAAGGTGTGGTTCTCTTGGATCTGCTTGAAATCTTGCACAGAGACAGGTTGCAAACATGATATCAGGTCTACTAGCAGTCAGATATAGAAGTGAGCCTATCATTCCTCTATAGTTAGTAATTTCTACTGGTGATCCAGTATCTTTATCTAACTTGGTGGCAGTTGCCATTGGAGTGGTAGCAGCTGAGCTATCCTGCATGCCAAATTTCTTTAGCAGGTTCCTGGTATATTTAGACTGATTTATGAAAATACCCTCATCAGTCTGTTTGACTTGAAGTCCCAAAAAATAGCTCATTTCTCCCATCATGCTCATCTGATATCTAGACTGCATAAGCTTTGAGAATCTCTCACAGAGTTTAGGATTAGTAGACCCAAAAATAATATCATCTACATAGACTTGAACTAATAGCAGATCATTACCATGGTTGAGATAAAATAGAGTTTTATCAATTGTACCTCTGTTGAAACCACTGTCCAAAAGAAATTGAGCCAGAGTTTCATACCATGCTCTTGGTGCTTGCTTTAGTCCATACAGTGCTTTATCCAATCTGTAGACATGATCTGGAAATTTTGTGTCCACAAACCCTGGAGGTTGTTCAACATATACCTCTTCCTCCAGCTCCCCATTAAGAAAAGCACTCTTTACATCCATCTGAAACACTTTGAATTTCTTGTGTGCTGCATAAGCCAAGAAAATTCTGATTGCTTCCAATCTGGCAACTGGGGCAAAGGTCTCATCATAGTCAATTCCTTCTTGTTGAGAATATCCCTTAGCTACCAGTCTGGCTTTATTCCTTGTAATCACACCATCACTGTCTGTTTTGTTCCTAAAAACCCACTTGGTACCAACAATTGATCTGTTCTTTGGTCTTGGTACAAGTGTCCAGACTTTATTTCTCTCAAATTCATTTAACTCCTCCTGCATTGCTGTTACCCAGTCTGCATCCTTTAAGGCTTCTTCCACTTTCTTTGGTTCTGTCTGAGATAAAAATGAATGAAATAAACACTCATTTGCTGTTGCAGTTCTGGTTTGTACTCCAGCATCTGGATCCCCAATAATCAGATCTGGTGTATGAGACTTTGTCCATTTTCTTTCATGTGGCAGTTGGTTTCTGGAACTAGATCCTCCCCCATAATCCATGCCAGTATTATTTTGGTTCTCTGATCCCTCTCCCCCATTATTCAAGCTATCGCCATGAGCATTCTGAGTTTCTGATGCTCCCCCTGAAGATGTGTTCTCCTGATTCTCTGATGCAGAGTGATCAGAGTTTGAGGAGTCAGAATCAGAGTTTGTGTTTTCTGCCGAGTCTGCAACATTTTCATCCAGATTTTCATCTTGAAAGTGCTCCCCCTCAACATGTGCTTGAGGTTGGTGAGTAGAAGTGACATGCTCTGATATTGTCTCAGAGTCAGAGTTTATGGAGTCAGAGAATGTATCTTCATCTTCAAATCTCAGTTGCTCATGATCTTCAAAATCTTCCATTCCAGTAATTTTCTTATCATCAAAGGATACATGAATGGATTCCATGATTACCCTTGTTCTCAGATTGTAAACTCTGAAGGCTTTTGTTGATAAAGGATAACCAACAAAAATTCCTTCATCAGCTTTTAAATCAAATTTGGTTAGCTGTTCAGGATGATTTTTCAGAACAAAACATTTACATCCAAAGATATGGAAGTATTTGAGATTTGGTTTTCTGCCTTTAACCATTTCAAATGGAGTTTTCCCATGTTTATTAATCAGAGTTGCATTCTGTGTGAAACAGGCAGACTGCACAGCCTCAGCCCAGAAGTAGGTTGGCAATTTTGCTTCCTCCAACATGGTTCTAGCAGCTTCAATTAGAGTTCTGTTCTTCCTTTCTACAACACCATTTTGTTGAGGTGTTCCAGGTGCTGAAAATTCCTGTTTAATGCCATTTGCTTTACAGAACTCCTCCATTTTAAAATTCTTGAACTCAGTGCCATTATCACTTCTTATGATCTTTACTGCATCTTTAGAGATTTTGTTCAACTGCCTGACATGCTCAATCAATAAAGATGGTGTTTCATCCTTACTGTGAAGAAAATATACCCATGTATATCTGGTAAATTCATCAACAATGACCAGAGTATATCTCTTCTTTGCAATGGACATTATATTTACTGGTCCAAAAAGATCAACATGCAGCAGATGATATGGCTCAAGAATTGAGGACTCAGTTTTACTTTTGAAGGAAGACTTCCTCTGTTTTGCTTTCTGACAGGAATCACAGAGTCCATCTGGAGTAAAAACTGATTTTGGAAGTCCTTTCACAAGATCTTTATTCACAAGTTCATTTATATTATTGAAGTTCAGGTGAGATAATTTCTTGTGCCAGTTCCAGCTTTCTTCAATACTGGCTCTGCCAAGTAGACAGATTGCAGAGCTTTCAGAGTTTAAAGATAGCTTAGCTTCATAGATGTTGCCATGTCTGTATCCTTTCAGAACAACTTTTCCAGTTCTTTTACTAATGACCTCACAGTGTTCTTCCAAGAAATTGACATGATATCCTCTGTCACAGATTTGACTTATGCTGAGCAGATTGTGCTTAAGTCCTGAGACAAGAGCTACAGATTGAATGATGACATTTCCAAGATTGATATTGCCATATCCCAAAGTTTTCCCTATGTTGCCATCTCCATAAGAAACATTTGGGCCAGCCTTCTCCACAAAGTCTGATAGCAGGGCTTTATTTCCTGTCATATGTCCTGAGCATCCACTGTCCAGAACTAGGATGTTTTTCATGTTGCCCTGCAATCACATACACAACTAATGATTAGTTTTAAGGACCCAGACTTGCTTGGATCCTTTGTTCTTGTTAAGTTTGTTAACACTAGCAGCGGAAGATTTATCAGAGTTTATATCAGAGTTTGTGCTAACAGACTTTTTAACAGATGCTGAACTAGGAGAATCAATCTTTTTCTTCAAAGAAGGTTTTAATTCATAATAATCATAATATAAACTATGGTATTCCTTACAAGTGTAAATGGAATGCCATAAACTACCACAATGAAAACAAGGATTCTCTGGTCTAAATCTAGTATTCCTAGTCTTAACTTCTGATTTTGGAGACATAGCATTTATGTCCTTATTTTTCCTGCAAAAAAAAGCAAGATGATTAGGATTACCACAATTATGACAAGTTTTCCTAGGAGCATTTGGAACAGGCATGTAATTGTTGCTTTTGTTTATTCCAACCTTTCCATTCCTATTTTTCCTAGGTTCCTTAATCCTGTTTTCTTTCTTAACCTCCTTGAGTTTATGCTTAAGCTGTTTCTGAGTCATTAAACCAATATTAACCTGTTTAGGAGTATCAGTTTTTGATTCTGCAACAAATCTTACTGGAACTGCCTTAGGTTTTTTCAATTTTAATGGTTTCTTGTTTATATGACTCAGCTTCATTTTTATCAGAGTAACCTAACCCTTTCTTCCAGTTTCCACTTTCTAAGATATTCTGAGTAGTCTTTCCTGAGTTAGTCCAAGTTCTGATTATCTCTCTTTCCTTAACAAGTTCTGATTCAAGAGAAGCATTTTTCTTTAAGAGTTCATTTTTAATAAAGATAGCATCATCCCTTTCCTTCTGAACTTCTAGCATCAGAACTAGTTCCTTTTCAAGATAATCATTCCTTTTCTTGACATTTAAGTTCTCAGATTTTAGTCTTTCATTTTCTAAAGTCTGATCTCTATAACTAACATGCAGAGTTTTAAGAAACAATCTTAACTCAGTTATATCTTCAGTATCAAAAGCAAGAGTGGAATGAGGTACCTTTGTTTCAACAGTCTCAGTGCTGTTGTCCATGTTTGCCATCAAGGCATAGTTGACTTCATCTTCTGATTCTGATGTGTCTGCCCAGCTTCCTTTCTTTGTGATAAAGGCCTGTTCCTTTTCTTTCTTAGCTTTCTTGCACTCAGTTGCAAAGTGGCCTTTTTCTCCACAATTGAAGCAGGTGTACTTAGACTTATCAGATTTTCCAGATTTTTCTTCTTTGCCTTCATTCTTTTTGAAGACCTTTTTGTCAGAGTTTCTGTCTTTGGTTGAGAACTTCTTCCCTTTGTTGAAGTTCTTGTAAGCCATCTTCTTGAAGCTTTTTACCATTAGTGCTGTCAGCTGCATCATCTCAGTATCACTGTCATCAGAGTCTGAAGGGATATCAGAGTCTGAGTCAACATCAGAGTTTGATGACTCAGTATCAGACTTTTTGACATGAGCTTTTCCTTTGCTTTTCACAGTTGAATCTTCTTGAACTTTTAGAGCAACTGGTTTGGGTTTCCCACCATGTCGTTTGCTCCTTTGCTCCATCTCAAGTTCATGAGTTTTCAACCTTCCAAAGATTTCATCCAGAGACATCTCTTCAAGATCATGATTGTCTCTTATAGTGGTTACTTTCAAATCCCACTTTTCAGGAAGAGCAAGCAGAAATTTGAGATTTGAGTCTTCCAAATCATATTCTTTGTCCACGAGAGACAAGTCATTCAGCAGCTTGACAAACCTATCATAAAGATCAGTCAGTGATTCACCTGATTTTGAATCAAAGTGTTCATACTCTTGAGTAAGTATGGTCCTTCTGTTCTTTTTGATGGCTTTGGTTCCTTGACATCTGACTTCCAAAGCATCCCATATCTCCTTTGCAGTTTTGCATCCAATTACTCTATTGGACATAGCATTGTCCAGAGCACTATGCAACAGATGCTTCACCTTTGCATCTTTACTGATAGATGAGATGTCCTCTGGAGTATAGTCCTTCTTCTCTTTAGGAATCATCTTCTGGGGTTCATCTCCCACTGCAACAGAGAGCTTCGTTGGCATGTGTGGACCATCATAAATTCTATCCAGATATTCTGGATCTGTAGATTCCAGAAACATGATCATTCTTACTTTCCAGACAGAATATTCAGATGCCCTAAGGACCGGAACCCTAAGAGACTCATATCTACTGTTTTGTGATTTCTCAGACATGATTGTGTGATTAAGATCTCACTGTAGGTATATCAACAGAGCTGGCTCTGATACCACTTGTTAGGCCGAATAAACTCACTATATAAGATAATATAGTGAACACAATCCAAGACAAACACAAGTATAAGAGAATAACTCAATAAACTCTTATTCACAAATCACAGTAGCTTACAAATAATCTCTTAGTGATTTATATCTTATCACTAAGAGCTGCTAGGTTACACGAGTGATATTCAATTTATAACTCATCTAGAGTAAACCCTAAGCTGTGTTTATATACACAGTTACATGATATCTACTGATTGATTTATAATTATCTGCTTCCTAAAATAATCTAATCAGTAGCTATCCTTCTGCTGTCCTGATCTGCACAATCTCTCTTGATCTTTATCTTCCTTAGTCAGATATGCTCCTGAAAATCAGCCGCCTGCAAACTCTGATCATTGCTTAAACTCTGATCCAGCTGTCAGTCGTTAAACTCTGATTTCCAGCTAAACTCTGATATTTGCTTCTGCACACTAAACAAGTTAGATACCTGTGACATCATCAAATATGTAACATTATAACTGGTGCTCCTTTGTTTGCTTAGTATGCTCCAGGCACAGCGAAGACCTTGGCCTCCTGCTCCGCTATGCCATCCATTATGAGAGGTGTGTCGCGTAAACCCATTAATATATAAATAAAAAATGAATGCCTATTCTCTAAAACCCAAATCAGGCAAAAACCGCAAACGAGGAGAGGCAATCCAACGTTAAACAAATCGCATAGGAGAGAAAAGCTGAGCTAATACATACAGGGAGAAACTGCTGCAGAGAAAGAAGAAAATGAATAGCCGATGGTATTACAAAAATTTTGTGTAAATTGAGGGTATATCTGTCATTTCATGGGTATTATTTTTACTCTTTTTGCCCCTGGTCCTCTTGTAATATATAGAAGTAGATGTTAAATTAGTTTTTGGTAATTTAAGTAGACATATACTCTCTCTGGCTGAGCCAATTCTTTACATTTAATTTGAGCACAGAGTTTAAGAAATATCAATATATCAATATACTTATATAAAGGAGAAGCGAGGGGCGTGTAGGTGGTGCCTCTTACATCGCTCCATTTTATTTTTCTAATTTTCTGGAATTAGAACTACCTTTTTTAGTGTCGGATATATTAGAAGCAAGTTTCAGAATTTGATTTTGTTTCAGATTATTTATGGAATATAGTAACTTGAAAGTTTTAATCTGATTTTGTTTTTATATAAAGGAGAAGCGAGGGGCGTGTAGGTGGCGCCTCTCACATCGTTCCATTCTATTTTTCTAATTTTCTGGAATTTTCGGATGAAATCAAAAATTAGATCTACCTTTTTAGTTTCGGATATATTAAAAGCAAGTTTCAGAATCTGATTTTGCTTCAGATTATTTATGGAATATAGTACCTTGAAAGTTTTAATCTGATTTTGTTTCAGATTATTTAATTATGTAAAGAGTAGCACACAACTTTCTCTGCACCTATAAATACTCCTATAGGTTGTAGCCTTTTGGATCATCTAAACACAACTTACTCTATCTCAATACCAAAATTCT
Organism: Daucus carota subsp. sativus; assembly: GCF_001625215.2. Classification (NCBI taxonomy): domain Eukaryota; kingdom Viridiplantae; phylum Streptophyta; class Magnoliopsida; order Apiales; family Apiaceae; genus Daucus; species Daucus carota. The sequence goes on from NC_030382.2 coordinate 15,984,203, forward strand.
ACCTCTCTCTGGTGATAGTTATCTTGCTCGATTTGTAACTCGGTGGTGTCGTTCTTCTGCAACGATAAGTGTAGGTTATTTATAAGGTATTAAAAATAAAACAAAAGTTGTTGCGATCAATAGTAGGAGTCGACACATCCAAATACGGGAGAAGAACATAGTCTTGACATGATATTGATGGATGATATCAATAAATTAACTATTAGTGATGTATGTTTGTTGGTTATTCTTTTATAATATTTGTTTTGTTCATCGGACATGTTTGTTGTTGTTAAAGTTTTATATGATTTACTTTGTACACGTGAAAATATTATTCATATATTATCTGTTTGCTCCGTTCAAGCAACTTTTAGCTGAAGACTGTTCAGTATTAAAAAATTGGAGGAAGGTGATAATGTAAGAACATGATTACTTTTCAAAAAAAAAAACACAAATAAAACTAAGATTTGTCGTGCTTTAAATTGTTAATTACGTGTAGAAATTTATTTTCATTTTTTCAACATGAAATATTATCCAATTTTGCAATTTTATATATTAGTATTGGTATTACATCAAGATTTTTATAATATGAAATTTATTTTATCCTACAAATATTAATTTTTAATTATTAATATACTTTTTATAAACAGCCACAAAATTATTGCATTCTAAAGTATCAATATTGAATCATTAATATAATTTTTATAGGCCGCCGCAACGCGCGGCTTCTCTACTAGTGTATATAATAGTAGAAAAGAGGAAAAATAATAGGTGCGATGGTGGAACTCATTGATTAAGACAAGTACTAATAATTATCAAATTCAAAAACCTTCTTGAACTAGCTTTTCTGAGTGTTTTCCTTCCAAAAGACTATCTTTTGAGAATTTGAGTCCGTTACTATTTTAACATGATCAAACCACGTATATAATTTTCTTACAAAACTCTAACCTCAAAAAAAGCCCTGATGTTTGTAAAATAGTGTTAAAGCTACTTTGGAAGTTTGGGCTAGTGGTCTTTAGCTACTATAGTCTCTACATGGACAGCCAAGAACGAAAGTGAACGAGCGGACGTATCTCAAATCTTAATTTTCTCGAGTTTATGTATGTTGAAGTATATATATGTTAAAGTACTACCGCAGCAACCTTGGCCTCCAAGTTCGTCACTGTAGCAGCAACCTTGGTCTCCAAGGAGTTTCATCTATTTAAGTAGCTTCTTTTCCTTGTAATAAACAAGCTCAATACTCCGTATCAATATACAAGAGTCATAGTTTGTTCTTATCTTTACATTGATGTTCAGTTTCACCATCTTCGTGCGCATGTTACTTATACAATATACTTAACCAATCTCCGGTTACTATATACATACACAAGCAGAGCACGTCACTTATACAATATACTTAACCAATCTCCGGTTACTATATACATACACAAGCAGAGCATCCCCGCGTCTCTACAATGTAGACCCAAGTTATATAGTGTTCCATGTTCGAGTTCAAGGTTATGTCGTACTTTACAGGATGTCTCTCACATACTATTATTAATTATCATGTTATTTTTTTGTGATATCACACGCACATTTTAGGTGCATTTTCTGATAATCGCGACGACGATACTGCAAAATTGATTTTTTTTTTTTGGTCAGATTTCATTGCTGGCGCTTATTGCGAAAACATGTATATATAACAAAAAAAGGAATAAATCTGAGAGAAAACCTGAGGCTTAAACCTGCTTGACAAGTGCTTAACAAAAAGGGAATAAACCTGAGAGAAAAGCCAAGAATCGTTTGAACAAGTGCTAAAACTCCTTGACATCATCCCCCATGTTCCTAAATAATTTTAACAAAATTTAATCCTCCACTTGTAACTTATATTGCTTGACAAGGAAACATGTCAGGACCAATGCAAAATGTATAACAGAATGTGTCATAGATCAGCAACCCAAGTACAGAAGTAGCAGAATCCCAGATAGCTTCCATCGCGTAAACCTCTGTTTGTATCTTGACAATGCAGATGCCGAAGCACGTAAAGATCTGAAGCCACAACAATAGTGGAACTAAAAATTAGAAAATTATTATTCGGGCCCAAATTTGCTGCATTCGTGTCCGCAGGTCGCACACGCGGAAAAGCCCGAGGCTTGCCTCGAAATCCCACAATTTGCACCCCCCTGCGCGCACGTAGGTGGTGGAGCATAACATACTAACACAAGTTAAACACTACAAGAGTGTTCTACTATATAAAGCCTTTAAAGGCTCTTTATAGAATCAATGTGGGACTCAAGTTTTTCTCTCCAAATTTCCACTACCAAGGAAGCAACTTTGGATCATCATAACTCATCCATTCCTTAGTCGTTTTGAGTGAATAAACATGCATTGGAAAGCTCTCTCGGAGGAGAACATAATTCAAGCATAACCCGCCACGAGCACGTAGCCGAGCCTCACTCAAATTGGTGCTCAAAATGACAAACTTCCAACACCTTTTGCAACCAAACGAGCTTTATGCTTTACGACATTTCCCTCTGAATCCTTCTTCAGTTTGTATACCCATTTCAAACCAATGGGCTTGTGTCCCGGTGGTAAATCTGTGAGTATCCAAGTCTTGTTCTTTTCGATCATTTCCATATCTGTGTTCATGGCACGTTGCCATTCTATCTCCTTAGCTGCTTCACCGTACGACGTAGGTTCTTCTACCTTTAACAACATCAGTTCATCTAGCATCTCTATAACCTCGGTCTCATTGTACAATTCATCTAGAGGCCTGAACCTTCGAGGTTCGCTGTCAGGTGACCCATCTATTTTCCCTGCAGATGATTCCAACTCACTGACCCTAGGTGTGTGAACTTGTGTTTCCTGTTCATCCCTCGTTCCTGTCCCGTTCACTTCTTCTGAAACACTTTCCATTTCAATAAAGTGTCCAGGGATTGTCACTTCTCTTTCTGTGCTTTGCTCCCATGACCAAAAATCCTGCTCCTAATACACCACATCTCTGCTTATATGAATACTTCCAGTTGTTGGATCAAATAATCTGCTAGCCTTCGTTCCCGGTTCCCTTCTGAGATACACAACCTGTTTACTACGGTCATCAAGCTTCCTGACAAATACATCAGGTACCTTCATATATGCTATGCATCCAAATACTTTTATGTGTGATAGGTTTGGTTTCTTCCCACTCCAAGCTTCATATGGGGTGCTACCATTTAAGGCACGTGTTGGCAGACGATTTAGAATATACACAGAGGGTCGTACCGCTTCTCCCCACATGCATGATGGCAATTTTGATCCCTTGAGAAAACTTCCTGTCATTGCAGCCACTGTTCTGTTCCTCCGCTCTACCACCCCATTTTGTTGCGGGGTATAGGGTGCTGTATATTGTCTATCAATACCAACTTCTTCACAATACGACTTGAACTCATTTGAACAGAATTCACCTCCTCGATCAGTCCTCAGTATTTTTATGTTTTTCTCTGTTCCCTTCTCTACCAATGCTTTAAATTTTTTGAACACCTCAAATGCATCACTCTTTTCTTTTAACAAATATACCCACATTTTCCTACTGAAATCATCAACAAATAATAGAAAGTAACGATTACCTCTAGGTGTTGCTGGTGCAATAGGACCACAGATGTCTGCATATATCAGCTCTAGTGTCTTCTTTGTCTCAAAATTTGCATGCGTTGGAAACGGGCTTCTGGACTGTTTTGACATTAAACATCCCTCACACCTTCTCGAAGGCTGAATCAATCGTGGAATTCCGTACGCCATACCTTCCTTTGACATAAGCTCCATGGCCTGAAAATTTACGTGTCCGAGTCGAGCATGCCAAAGCCATGTATTCTCCTCTAATTTCGATAATAAGCACAAAGGACTGCTGTCTTCCAGACTGATTTTATACAACCGGTTCTCAGTCCTCTTCACTTTCATCAACAATCTTCCACGTTCCTCGTATACCCACAAATAGTCTCCATCTAGTATCACCTTGTTCCCTGCTTCAGACAATTGGCCAAGACTTATGATATTGTTGCACAACGAAGGAATATAATATACCTCCTTCAATGTTTTTTCTTCACCATTTTTACATCTAAATGCCACAACTCCTCTGCCTTTTATGTGCACAACGGATCCATCTCCAAATTTTACTTGTCCCGTTACACTTTCGTCTAACTCCTTGAATTTTCCCCGTTGGCCAGTCATGTGGTTACTAGCTCCATTATCTAAGTACCAGATTTGTGATTCCCTTTGCTCCTCAACTTTCGTTTTTAGTTTTGGAACCACTGTTTTTTCAGTCAGCAGCATCACATCGCTCTCACTCTTTTCAACTTCAGCAATTAACAATGCCGGTTCATCTCCTTGTATCTGAGTAAGGTTCACTTCTTTCTCCACATCTTTCTCCCTTCGAGGTTTACGGCATTCAGTCGCGAAATGTCCGTATGCCTGGCAGTTGAAACATCTGAGTTTGCCTCTGTCTCGTCCTCCACGATTTCCATCTCTCCATCGGGACTCTCCACGACTTTGACTTCCCTCTTTGCCGTTCCTTTTCAGCCATTCTTCACGAGTCAACAACAGTTGTCCCTCATGGTTCTCTTTCCTTCTCCACTCTTCCTCTGTCAAGAGAAGTTGTCCCTGGTTTATCTCAGACGACCCCCGCAGTCGCTCTTCGTGGGCCTTCAATGAACCAACGACTTCTTCCACCGACATCTCCTCTAAATTCCCAAATTGTTCTATAGCAGATGCAATTTGGAGAAATTTAGGGGGAACAGCCCTAAGTAGTTTCTTCACCACGTAGCCTTCTTCCATTTTCTCTCCTAGTGCTCTGATGTTAGTAACCAGACCATGCAGCTTCATATAGAAATCATCCAGTTTTTCGTTCTCTTTCATACACAGGGCCTCAAATTCTCCTTTTTGTGTTTGTGCTCTAGCCTTCTTCACTTTATCCGCACCCAAACACATTGTTTTTATAGCATTCCAAGCCTCCTTCGATGTTTTCTTCTCTGCGATGGCCAGCAGCAAGTCCTCAGGAATTCCTTGGTAAATGACCGCTAGTGCTCGCTTGTCTGTCTTATCATCTACCACAACCACTGTTTTCGGATCTTTTGGTTCTATGGCTTCCCACACACCATGAGCCTGCATAAACACCCTCATTTTTAAAGCCCACGCTGCGTAGTTTGTTTTTGTTAATATTGGGTAGCTGAAGCCAATCGAGTTTTCTTTTGTTTTGTTTGTATCCATCGCGGAAAGGTTTAGTTTGTAACCTCGCTCTGATACCAAATGAAGCACTAATACACCTACACACGCACACCTGTATGTGTATAAATGGAAGGATGTGAACTGAACTGCTTATCTTATTCATGCAACGTCCAGAGTTATTTAAACAAAAACAAATACAAGCTATAAATCAGGAACTACCAGAACTGACTCCTACTTCTACTGCGCTACTATTATCAAAACACCTATTTCTACGCTCCAATAAACTAACAAATTCTATCTCTAATATATAGCACATATCGGCTATATTTTATTCAGATATGTTTAAATTAAATAAACACCCAACAGTAATCTACCTCAATTACATTAGGAACGCTCACGAACAGGTTACAGTAAGCTAACATTTACAATTGAAACTGAAACAACTCGAGAATTGATGCAGAACAAAAATACTTGTCTTGAGGAAAGGTCCTGATATATGCAGCCTTAGTCTTATGTTCTGTTAAAAAAGCAAGTGATAAACTAGCGGACAGATATAGCTTTTATCCTTTCCCGAACTTTAGTATAATTAACTAACATAAGATACAATGAGGAAGCAAAGCACCTCAATGTCTTCTTTTTTGTTTCTAGAAAACTGTAAGCACTTTTTTAATGAGTCTTCTTTTCTTCCTGTTAAAGCAACAAGAACATTACATTCTTTCTTCTATTCTGTTTTATAATCCCAGTTTGGCTCTCATGGGAAGCCATAAAGGAAAAAAAATAATGTTCCCAGATTATCAGCAAACGCAGAACACTATTTAATAAAATGAAATATCGAAATTATAAAAACCAGAGTTCTTGTACTTCTTTCAAAATGGTTAGTTTTAAAGATCTAGGTGCACTTTTCTCATAATAATTGCGAATATGTATTGTGAGCAACTCACATGTAGGTTGCCGAAATCAAGAAATCATCATATGTGTTAAGTGACCGGTTCTCCTAACTGAACACGTCTAAACATCAGTCAGCATGCAAGCATAAAATTCAGAGAAAATTTCAATAAACATATGCAAATGCTACCAACATTAGTTAGCATCCCTAACAAAAAAACATAATTTTCATAACATGCTAAACCAAAACATTATAGTACAATGCAAAAACACAAGATTATTTTTACACACCCCAATAGCATTTCATGGCTTCAAGGCAGAAAAAAATCAAGAGATTATGTTTCTTGATCATGTCTGAAAACCACTGCAACTTCTTGAAAAATGACCAGCTAAAGAAGAACAAAAACTGGATCACTCTTTGTATTCTCTCTCGGGTAAAGTGAGTTTAAGGACAACTGTGATGAGTAATGGCACCTTTAAATACACAACAGAGTATATGAAGAATCAACCGTTTCTTCGGACAAAATTTTCTTCCTGTCTTCCTACTTAATAATTTCCTATCCTTGTAGATCTTTTAAAACCGTTTATAGAGGCGGTTCACAGTCCTCCCTCCGTCTCTATTTACTTTTCACTTTGACTTTTTGCACGTAACTTGAGGTGATTATAAAACATAATTCCGATCATTATTTTTAAAATTTTCTTTTTATGAATAAAAATATAAACTATAAATTTTAATTCAGAAAAATAAAATTTTAAAAATAATAAGTAGAAGTATGTTCTTTAATCATCTTAAATTACGTGCAAAAAGTCAAAGTGACAAGTAAAAAGGGACGGAGGTAGTACCGATTGTCTCAAACCATCTTCGAGCAATATTTTTTTAAATATTACCCTCTCTATTTTTTATACCATTTTTCATTGTCTGACACGCATTCTAAAACGTATATAAAATATAGGTTCATAATTTTTTCTAAAAAAATTTCTTTTTTATTAAATATTTAGATATTAAATTTTTATTCAGAAGATAAAGAAGTTCAAAATAATTTATCAAACTATATTTTATGAAGTAAACAATTGAGGTGAACTGAAGGAATAATCAATGATTAAAATGATGATAAATGACATGGCTCCATGTATTTACTAGAAATTTAGAATTAATATATTCTTGTGATTAAATAACACCGAGAAACAGTTACTCCCTCTGTCTTAACCACTTGTATACATTTTTTTTTCAATGTTTGACATGTATATTAAGTTCTAATAAAACATAGTTCTACAACTTATTTTTAAAAATCTTAAAAATAAGTAATTATATTTTATTGAAATATAATAAACGGTGCCGCACCTCCTCTCTTGTGTATACTATTGGGTGGGACTGAGAGTACATCACAGTAACTTGCTGGAATCGTGTTTTATATTTATTTATTTACTCTTTTTTATATTTATATTCTATGGATCACCTAGCAAGCTACTAGTACTTGTCTACTTACACATGGACAAGAACATGGACATGACTTTTAGAGGTGGATTTCATACAGGAATGAATATCATAGATACAACTTGAGATATAGTTGTATCTCAAGTTTAATCTCATTAATATTTATTGAAGAGTGTAACAGAAGCTTTATTTGCTGTTCAGTGCTGACTTAATTGGTAAACTAGTTTTCGGTTTTTCTTCTTACTCCCTCTGTCCCAATGAATTGTATACAGTTTTTTTTTTGGGATATCTCATCAACTGTATATATATCAAAAATGATAAGTTTTATAATATAAAAACTTAACTACACCCACTACCCACCTTATACCTTAAATATTAGTAGGTCCCACCACTTTACTCACACTACCCTCATTTTACACATTAAATATTAACGGGTCCCACCATTTCACCCACTTTTCTTACTTTTCATCACTAAATTACACTTTTTCTTAACCTCCGTGCCACTTCTCATATGTATACTACTCACCGGGACGGAGGGAGTACTTAATACGTTCTAAATAACAAATAAAAAATCGAACTCTTTTACTCCCTCCATCCCAATTTAGATGAGTCTTTTACTCGTTTCACACATATTAAGAAGTATTAAATGTTTGTTTTTTTTCCTTCCATATTTGCCTATATTTATTGTGTTGACTTCTTATTGTATACTACTCACCGGGACGGAGGGAGTACTTAATACGTTCTAAATAAAAAGATGTGCGCGTATGCACCGATAAGTCCATACATGTACATCGGGCTGCGCATACATCTAAAATCAAAACGGATCGTGCCGGATAAAAAATCGAACTCTTTTACTCCCGCCATCCCAATTTAGATGAGTCTTTTACTCATTTCACACACATTAAGAAGTATTAAATATTTTTTTTTTCTTCCATATTTGCCCATATTTATTGTGTTGACTTTTTATTGTTGTAGTAGTATTAGCTAGTGGTACATTGGAATAATAAATATGAGAGAGTAAAGATGGAAGATGGTTGATAAATATGCATTCAAAAGGGAGAAGCTCAACTATTTTGGGATAAAAAAATTTCTCCATAGGCTCATCTAATTTGGGATGGAGGGAGTGATTCATGAATCTATGTATAAGAGCATCTTTAGTGGACCCCTCAAACAAGCTCTTAACTCTAAATTTAAGGAGGATATGAAAAATTAGAACTCCAATGAGCTCGTAGTAGCTCTTTAAAAATTTAAGAGCTTATTCTCTCTCTCTCTCTCCTTTCTTTTAAGGAGCATCTAGGTACCTAACTTATTTTCAATAAATAAAATAATCACTTCATTCTATTTCTATTTAAGGAGTATGGTTGGAGTTGTCACAATATTCAATGTCTTAACTTACTAGGAGCCACATATTATATTATTCAGTTTTTCCATATGGTGTGCCCATGGGCACATGCTAAGCACTAAAATTTATAAGTTTAGGTGATTTTGACTGGCTCCTACTTCTTTATAATGGTGGACCCCTCTGCAGATTCAACCTGTACAACAATCGAAATCCACCAAATTTATAGAATTTTGGTGCTTACCATGTGCCCATGAGCACACACTAGACAAACGCAATATTATTTTTTAAAGAAGGATTTAAGGGTACCATTGGAGATGCTCTAAGACCTCTTATATTTGGTGTTTAGAGCATCGCCAATGCACAAGTCCAAGTCCACTTACATGTGGGTCCTTTTTAATGCCACATAAGCATCAAGTGGATTTTAGAAAAATATGGTCACAGACTCCCAATGCTCCATGCTCCAATGCACAAGCCTACTCCCTCTTACGAATGAGTCCCTTCAAATCTTATCTTTCTTTATATAATTCACTTATTTCAAATTATAATATAATTATAAATATCTTATGATTATATAATTATATTTAATTTAAATAAAATAAAAATATAAACATATAAAAAAATAATTTTCAATAAAAATATTATATTTGATTCATAATTACAATATATTACATAATTAGGAAAAAGAAAATTACAAGAACAACATAATAAAAAAACAACACAAACAATTAAACAAGTTAAAATTAAACAATGGTTTAAAAAAAAAGTTAAAATTAAACAATAGTACAGTTAACTAATTCAATGAAAAAAGCAAGCAGAAAAGTAAAAGCAGGAAACTAGATATGGTAAAGTGCGGCAAATTTATTATTTTATTTCACTTGGGCTGAGCCCAGTGCGGCAGGCCGGACCTCTTTTTTGTCTGCGGCACCGCTTCTCTCGGACATTTCCCATTTCACGTGTCCCAGGCAGCAGATGGGCTCAGGCTGGGGATGCTCTTAGATCGTATGAAGAACAAATTGGTTTGGAAGAACTTTGACACACATATCTATAGAAGATTGCTCAAATACAAATTAAAATATAAATAAAAACAAATAATCTAAACCACATCACCGTATGTCATCACCCACGTGTTATGTGTCATCACGCGCCTAGAAACCATCATCGCCACACTTAATCCACCCGGGCCCACTAGACCCTCACCAAGACTCCACACAGGATAGCCTTAAGAGCCAATATTTGGCCCACTAGGCCTCATCCCGACCCAACTAGGCCCCACTTAAGCCTCGTCTAGGCCCACCTCAGGGTCATTCTCGACCCCAAAATCCTTCTCATTGTACTTAATCGCATTGATTTGTATTTTAGTGATTTGTATTGAAGTTATTTACATATATTAAATATATTCTCATATATTTAAATATATATAATATATATATAATTACATGTAACTATTAATATATACAAATATATATATATATATATATATATATAGAAAATGATCTATAAACATAAATATACATATATTTATGCACATAATATATATGTAAGGTGCTACTCCATTATAAACCTTTCTTAGAATAAAAACTAAGAACCAAAATAAAAAAAACTTATAAATCACATCGAAATATATTAAATATGGTACGAAAATTAATTGTTGAGAGATGAAGAAAAATATAGTGAAGTCGGATTTTAAAAAAGGGAACCGATTGATAAGAAAATCAAATTAAAAACGTAGGGATTCTGTGGAATCATGTGTGGTAGGGTACATGTTTATTGTGTGTGATGAATTTTATGGGGGCATTAGATTAAATTGATCTAATGGCTTAGATTAGTTTGTAGTTTGTATTTTAGTTTTGTTTTGTATTTGATCACTAGCCTATATAAATATATATTACTATATGTTCATATAAATAAAAGTATATATATTCATATATCTTTGTTTATACATATATATATGTATAATAAGAAACATATGTATGCAGTAAATTGTTTATGAGCCATGGCCCGACGTTGGGCTTTAGATGCCTTGGAATGACACCGAATGCCAATGGCGCCTAGTTGATGCCTTTGTAAGTTGTTGCTACTATTGTATTGCTGAAGAAGCTAAGGGAAAATTTAAGTGGAACTACAACTCTATTAGTGCTCACTGTGAGTGCCACATGCTGCCCTAACTGGCGACTGAACCTAGTGGCACCCCGGTGTTGGTTAAGCATCCAGGGTTAGCTAAGGGGCGTATACGATTGCAACTGGCACCTCAACATGCTGCTACCTGTTGTTACTAGCCAAGAATTTCTAAGACAAGAAATGGCGGCTCAGCCTCTATAGGCCACTGTGTGCTCACACTGCTACTCGGAGTGCAAAGCGCTAGTACGTTGAGCTGTAGAAACCCTAGTGACGCCTCATCCCTGGTTAATGGAGTGGCACCTCATTTTATGTAAACACAAGTGGATGATATCTGTCACTGATAGTAGTTTTTAGTGACGGATCTTGCGGTCACTGATAATTCTGGTCCTTCATATTCTTTTTTCTTGTAGTGTGGTGCTCAAGATGGTGGGCCGATAATGGGCTTACAGTTGAGTGGCGCTGGCACGTGTACTGGATGCCCTTGTGCGCTTGGAGGTGCTCCTGGATGCTAAGGCAGGAGTGGAGCCCTAAAGCACCTTGTATGAATGCTGGATAGGAAGTGGTGTCCCACAGCGCCCTGTATGTATGTTGTAATGCTGGGTGCCTCATGCTGTGAAAACAAAATGCTGGATTGGTGCCTAGAGTGGCGCCTAGGGTGCCCTATGTGGCTGCTAAGCTCCAGGTGTAGCCTAGTGGCGCCCTGGGCTGCAACCTAAAGCACCAATGCCCTATATGGATACTAATGCTTGAAAAATACTCTAAGGATATGGATTTCTAGGTATACAAACATGGGAGCATTTAGGATGACTCTCGCAGAACGTGGATTACTTGGCCTAACCATGGTTATTGTATGGAAGTCTATAAATACCTTTGGATTTTGTTGTCATTTGTAACACTCTCTATCACTTTTATGATGGAATGTCTTTGTGCCTTGCACACTATTAAAAACACAGATAATTCATAACTTAATTTTGTAATGTGTGTGTGTGTCTATATATATATATATAGCGGAGGGTTTCGGGGAAAACTTTTTAAGTTAAAAACTTACAAACTTTTCTACACCCTTGGATCTAAAAAGAAACCAGCTGCTGTGATTAAAAGCGTTGAAAAGGCGTGGTGGCAGTTTTGCAAATAGCGGCAAACTGTTTCCTTTTTCTGACACATTGATTATAACTCAGAACCTCCTAAAATTGAATTAAAGAAAACTGCCATTACACAAACAGACGCGTGCTCAAAGTGATTTTACCTTCATCAACACCGAATCTGAACAATATCTTAATCAATTGCAAGTCGTCTTTCTTCAAGCGAAGTCGTCGTTCAAGTTTGTAAAGATTGATCAGTAACAATGGCTCTAAAGAGGAAAGGTGGTGAATTACAGAGCGCCGGTGCTAATGTTTCAAAAATCATCTAGAGAATCAATATTATTGTTGCATGTATTATTTCGCAAAAGCTTTGATTTTGTAGTTTCAGTAAATTTAGGTTGAATGTATTAGAGATTTCTGCACTTTTTGTCTATTAGAGATTTTAGTTTAATCGTTGTGATTTTGTGTTATTCGTCTTAAAAGTGATGTAATGTTTGTAGTTTGTCATTTATATTTGCTGTTTATTGATTATTGTTTGTTGAATCTGTACTAAAAGTATGTTGAACATCATGATAAACGTTTGAAGTCCATTAGTGTTTGTTCTACTGCTTGTTTTTCTTAATTTATATATATTCTTTGTTGAATCTGTGTTAATATTATCTTGAATAACAAAAAATATATTTGAGATTCATTAATCACTATTTTAATTATTGAAATTGTAATGTAAATTTTTTGATTTATAACAGTTTAATGTACTCCTTTCTGTTGAAAACATGTTGAACATATTTAATAAATTTGATGCAAGCTTGTTGCCAATGGAAAATATGTTGAATTTATTCTTAAATTATGTTGAACATATTTAAAAAAAATTGTTGCAAGGTTGTTCCCAATGGAGAATATGTTGAATTTATTATTAAATTCTGTTGAACATTTATTGTAATACTTCATTTTCATAGAATAAATCTACGAATTAGTTAAACATAAATGATCTAAGAATAGTAAATTTGTTAGATGTACTTGTTCAGGAAGATCCTTTAGTAGCAATTCTGCAAAATCTCACAGGAAAGATATCTTATTCAATGTTTAACTGAATTCTTTTCTAATGAGAAATCACAGAATCTTCAGTTATCAACATCTATATGTCCTAAAAAATCAGTAACGGGTATAATGATAATCTTTGTATCCCCCAGTACCTGAGAAACTTCCATCGATGATGATGAGGAATTTGATAACTCATACATATCTGTTGAGTTACAGAATGACTCTGATGAATAGTTAGCACTACAGGGGGAAAGGGGTTTAATAACTGTATTATTGAAATGTTAATAAATGTTAATATCTGTATTTTTAATATTTCATTCTATTTTTTTATAGACAATATGTTCTTACTTACTTGTAGAGAAAAAGTCAATAGTTCACGATGATAAGGAAACATCTGAAACTTCCGAATATCAACCTACTGATCAAGAAGAATCAGAATCGTTCTACACAGATGATGAGTTAGTAGAGACATCAGAGAGCTAGTTTCTACAATGAGAGATAAGATAAAAAAGAAAAAAGAACAAGCTAAGTCAAGTACTGCAAAAAGAAGAAAGGCAAAAGGGAAAGCAAAAAAGAAAAAGTCATATCAAATGCAAATTCTAGAAGAGATTTCTCCAACAGAACGAGGACAAGAAATTCACCTTCAAAATTTTCTAAAGTTTTAACTGAACTTGATGAAGAACAGAAACAATGGGTAACAACCACATGATTTCATCACCTCCTTAATTTCTCAATTAAGGAGCTTCCACATATACTGGGATTTCAACTGCTAAAATCATTTGATGACGACAAATGTGTACTAAATTTGGAATGTGGTGAAATTCCAATTACTGATGAAGATGTGCATTTAGTTCTTGGATTACCAACAGGCACTCTTCCTGTTGAACTTGAGACAGATGAAGATTCGCAGGTAGAAAAAGAGAAAAGTTTCAGAGAACAATTTGAAAAAAGTCATGTTTGGACAAGTGATCTTGTCAATGAGATTAAGAAAGGCACCGCTGATGATAATTTTAAGACAAAATTTCTTGTTTTAATGGGGAACACTCTTATTCAAACAGTGTCGAATGGACTTGATCAGCGACTTGTTAGATTTAAAAGAAATATCAATCGCTGCAGTGTATACCACTGGTGTTCTTATGTTTTGCAGAGTTTAAAAACTTATAAAAAGGAATGGGCAAAGGATCCAGCAACAAAGTACTTTTGTGGACCTCCGGTTTTCCTCATTGTAAGTATATATCATCTATATTTGTTGAATTAACTTTAGAGTTTAATTTATATTGTCATTATAACATATTTTTTTAATGTTTTTTGTAGTTGTTCTATGTGGATAGAGTGTGGATTAAGATTGAAAGTGAAGTTATCCGTTCTATACCAAGATTCACAGCTTGGTCAGATAAAGATTTAAGAGCAAGAGAAAGAAAAGAAACTTTTTAAAATTTATTTGGAAAAGGAAGGATCAGATCTGTAGATGAAAGCGCTGCACAAACACAAGAAATTGATAGAAATACTGATGAACAAAGAAGTAGAGTATGTAAATATATTGATTACTTCTTTGACTTACATTCTTTGACTTTCAATATTTTGTTGAATCTATAAATCAATTGTGTTGAATATGTGAGTTTGTTTCTTTGAGTTGCAATATTTTGTTGAATCTGTATATCAATTTTGTGGAGTATATATTATTGTTTCTTTGACTTGTAATATTTTGTTGAAGCTATGAATAAATTTTGTTGAATACGTGAGGTTGTATCTTTAAGTTGAAAAATAGCTTTTTCAAAATTAGCTTCTTGGATGCAAACCTCTATTTTAATTCCCTAACTACCAAACACTAATATTAGCTTATTTTAGTGGTCAAACTAATATTAGCTTATTTTAGTGGTCAAACCTCTAAAACACCTCAAAGCTCTAATTTTACCCCAAACCTCTAACTTCCATACAAGGCCTTTATGTCCAACATCTGGCAGGAATACTTTAGGTAACTGACCATCTGTATTCATTATTGTTTTTATTTGAAACCAATTCTATTGTAATTGAAACACTCTTCTTAACTGAATTATATCTATCTTACTATTCTAGTTATACTTGCTTAGCAATCTTTTGGTCATTGTTGCTATTATTTATAACGTTTTGAGTTAGGATTGAAAATAGTCCATCTTTTGAGAAAGCAGGTAGAGTTCATTTGGTTAGGTTCCATTTGGGAAGCATGTAGAGTATCCTTTGGATTATTCTAAATCTAGTGGTGGTTAGAGTTAGTTTTTTTAAGTTGTTGTATCATATATAAATTTTTGGTTATTAGCAATGATATTTTCTGAATAACATAAATTTGATCATTTCAGTTTTTCAACTATTCATATGAGTCATTTAGCTAGTTTGAACTATGTTTTCTCGATGAACTCAAAATTTTAAATTATATAATGAACATATAAAAAATTTTAATCTTAAAAAATAAATTATAAACACTTCAAAATATTGAAATAATTAATAATTTATAAAAAATTTATTATGCTTCTTCGTTAATTATAATTCTTATGATTACTATTAAATATGAATAAATATATTAATTATTACAAACAATAATCATTTTTAATGGCTATAATAATTAAATAAGTTCAAATCTTTCTTTTTTAATAATTAATTTATTTTATGTTATTAATTTTATTAACTAACAATGATAGCCTATATACATGTGAAAGATGAATTAGCGGTATACCTAACCGTCCATATAGAAATATCAAGCCATCCATGGAGTCAAATTTTGGTTCCTCCTCAAAAGACAAAATAAATAATCCAGATGATATCTTTGCTCTATTTTTAATATTTCTTATCTTAATATGATATTATATAATATGTAGAAAAGTTCTTTTCATTTTACTTTATTTAAACTTGAATTTTTTTTAAAATATTTAATTTTATAATTTTTGTTGAGTTATCTAAATTTATGATATGGTAGTTAATAGAATAACATATATTATATCAGTATGATTTATGATTTTTAGTGATATGAAAACCTAAAATAAAAATGACTTATAAATAGTACTCCCTCCGATGAATTGTATAGGTTTTCAACATTGTATTAAACAACTTACAATAATAATATTATTTTATATTGTAAGAATACTGATAAGTAAATTATTAAATCAATAAAACAAATTAACCACAACGGGCGTATAGATACTCGTTCTTAATCTTTTTATGCTTGTATAAATTTTTGAATTTTTTGAATGTAATTGCTAAAATTTCAAAATTTTGCACCATCTTTCAACATGCAAAGACAGTTCCAGGTCATCTAACATCACAAATGTATATAATCTTACACCGCAAGAACAACATTGCCACTTGTTCATGACAAGTTTCCAAAAACCTGGTTATGACATGTGGGAATGACATGTGTTCCCACAACGCCATGACTCATCTAGATCTAAAAACAAGAACACAAATGCTATACATTAGCACCACACTTCTAATAAATAATGGCACGATACAAAATTTCTCAATATTCTATATGAAAAACATATTATATCTTTAGAGCAATAATGTACAGAGTAAAAACTTGATGTGTTTTGTGCAACATTTCGCATTAACTTCCCCAAATATGAAGAAAATTAACCAGCACCAACTAAATGCACATTAAAAGATGAAAACTAGTTGCGCAGGTGCTTTGTTGAAAGATATGTTTCCTACAAACTAAAGGGCTAATTTCTACCGTCAAAATCCAGTCGTAAATAGCTATTTTCGACCGTTTCCGGTCAAAATTAGTTATATATTCGACAGGAAATTATTATAGACTAAAATCATGGCGGGAAAAAGCGGGAGCGAGTGGTCAAATTTATGTGGTTGAAAATAACATTATTTTCGAACGCCTAACTTCGACGGAATTATTAATGTCGGGTTGAAAAAAGGGGTCGAAATTAGCCGTTTTTCTTCTAGTGGTTCAGGCTTTGCAAGAAATGATAAAGTGAATTTCTATCCAATTTTTCGAACTCGCATATGTTTTCCAGGAATTTAAGTGATGCACATGGTCGAATTGGTATTGAACGCAATTAATACTTGGTATGTATTAAGAAATCATAGTTTTTTTCTTTTTCTATTAATTGAAGGAAGAAAACATAGTTTAATATGGAACAAGTGATAATCAATAAAATTATATAGGCCTATATGTGTAAAAGAGCTTACCACTTTCTTAAGCCTGCCTCGCCTCCTCCTGACGCGTATATCACTACATTCTTCTTCAAAGTCCAAGTCCTCAACCACATTGACAACCTCAAATGTGGTGGTGCGTCGGATAGTTGCCATATCATTTTGTGGATATTCAGGTTGAGATAGTATTTTCTCCTTTATCACCGGACCGTGTGATGACGGAGAATGTCCTGAAGGTTCTACTGGTAGTAAGTCACCGGCCACAAGACCTGCTACACCATTGGTTTCCCTAATAGGCTTTATTAACCGATAAAGTTCAGACACTAGACTAGTCTTATGTTTGCGTCAATGAATCTGTCGTTTTTGTTCAACCCAACCTTTCTTGGCAGCAGAATCATCATCCGGGACATCAGTCACCACATTGTTTTCTTCTGAAATTACATATTCAAGAAAGGCTCAAACAAAGAGGATAAATGGCTACAAAGAAATGTGAGAGCTTGCAAACAATCTACATGATAGTATCAACTATCAACTATGTGACATCCCTCAAATCTGGGAGTGTGGATTTGGTGCCACTAAAATAAAAACAAATTAAAACTTGTATTTTTGAAAGAAAGTAAGAACAAATATTTTTGAAAATTACCAAACTGAATAAAATATTGAATTTCATTCCTCATTTTTCTTGAAAAATCATGAATAAAAATAATAAAATAATTTATGAAAATCCCGGTGGTCAAAAACTACCTTTGATGACTTTGTCTAGTGCTTTACTTCAGGAAAGAGCCCTTATGTAAATCTCCAAACTTTCCTCTTCCATCGGTTGATTTTCATCAGCAACTCCTAATTACAACGTATAATTTAGTAGAAATAAACAAACTACATATATTGTCACATAGGCCTAATTATACAATAAAGCTAGCATCTTACAAGTATGTGTATTTTTGTGGGGGTGAGTCTATGGTTTCTCTCTACAATTATACATAATATGTGAATCTGTGAAAGCTAAAGTAAGTGTCCGAAAAAACTTTAAAATCATGTACCAGTGGTGACAGTTGCATTATTAATTGGTATTTTTTGGCTCCCACTTCATTTGAATTTGGTTGTAATGGAAGGAACTCACTGCGTTCCTCATATTGCTTTCGAGTATTCTCAGCAACATATTTTTTTGCGGCACATGAGAAAATTAAATAACTTATTGCCGGTTGTTTAATATCAGCCAATTTGATTAACTGTGCCGCAAAGCTAAACGTAATATAAGATCAAGTTGATGGCTAACTATAGAAAGTAAGAAAGATTAAAACATTTGACAATAAAGTAAAAGAGAGAATACTGAACTTGTTGGTACAATTTAATAACAATTAACATCAACATTGAGCTGATTCGAATTTCTATGAGTTTTTAGATCGCCGTCAAAAATGTTTGTTTATCCAAATGTGTAATATGGCCGCCGCATAGACACTGTATTGGCATCTGACACTTAAAATTTGAAAATAAGACATTTTTATATTTATTTTTGTTAGAGAACCACAGATTTGCACCTAGAAATCTGTATAATATATCCTAATATGGGAGAATATAATGGCCTGACCAAAAATAAATGCAAATAATATATAATAGATGTAAGAGGGAATTTTTGAAAAAATTGAGTGAGTACAAAATTGTTTTCATAAGATTTGAGTATAGCTATAGCACAGAATGGAGCGCATATCTTAAGCTTCATTTTCTAATTTGAGATTGTCATGAAATCCTTCATAGTTAAGCCTTGAATTTTCTTATCATCAAAAACCACATGAATTGGTTCCATAACAATGTTGATTCTCAAATTGTACATTCTGTAGGATTTTCCACTAGAGTATCCAACAAAAATAGCTTCATCTGCTTTGACTTCAAATTTTCCTAGGTTTTCACCTTCATTTCTCAGAACATAGCACTTGCATCCAAAGACATGAAGAAAGCTAATTGGTGGCGTTTTCTCTTTAAAAAGTTGAAAGGGAGTCAAGTTATGAGACTTGGTAATTAGAGAGATATTTTGAGTGAAGCAAACAGTGCTCACAGCTTCAGCCCAAAAATAGGTTGGCAATTGTGCTTCATTTAACATGGTCCTTGCTGCTTCAATCAAGGTTCTATTCTTTCTCTCAACCACACCATTTTGCTGAGGTGTTCTTGGTGCAGAGAACTCATGAACAATTCCTTTTCCTCCACAAAATTTTTTAATCATTAAATTCTTGAATTCAGTTCCATTGTCAGTTTTGATTCTTCCAACCTTGACTTCTGGATTATTATCTAATGCCTTGATGTGATTGATAATGATTTTCCCAGCCTCATCCTTGGATGCACGAAGAAAGTCTAAGTGAATTTTGAAACATCATCAACAATTCCATCCTCATCCTTGGATGCACGAAGAAAGTATAAGTGAATTTTGAAACATCATCAACAATCACAAGACAAAATATTTTCTTGGAAATGGACATGATATTGACTGGTCCAAATAAATCCATATGTAGAAGTTAAAGTGGCTTCACAATTGATGACTGAATTTTTGCTTGTGAAAGACCTTCTCTTTTGTTTACCTTGTTGACAAGCAGCACACAAGCCTTCCTTGGAAAATTTCAGTCTTGAAATTCCTCTAACCAGATCCTTCTTGACCAAGTCATTCATTGTCTTGAAATTTAAATGAGATAATCCTTTGTGCCATGGCCAACATTCATCAAAGCCTGCTTTGCTAAATAAGCAAGTGATAGAGTCTGACTTGACTGAGTTGAAATCATCTATGTACACATTTCCTTTTCTTTGACCAATTAGTACCACATTGTTGTCTTCTCCCTTGGTGACAACACAGGCTACATGATTGAAATTAAGTTTAAATCTTTTGTCACAAAGTTGACTAATGCTAAGCAAATTTTGCTTAAGACCAGACACCAATACAAATTCATCAATGATGACATTTTCTTTTGCAATCATTCCATGTCCCATAGTATATCCTTTGTTGTCATCTTCAAAGGTAATGCTAGGGCCAACTTTCTCTACCAACTTTGTGAGTAGGGAGGAATCTCCAGTCATGTGCCTGGAGCAACCACTATCTAAGTACCATAGATTCTTCTTCTTGTGTACCCGCACACATTTCCAAAACAGATTAAGTTTGTTTTGGTACCCAAATTCCTTTGGGTCCAGGTTTGTTAGGCTTCACAACCTTTTCTTCAATCTCCACCTTTCCCTTAGAAAGATTTAACTCAATCTTTGGTTTAGGTTAAGACTTTAGAGTATCAAAATTGCTCATGGCAGTAGGCACATTTGTCATTTGAGGAACACATGGATTTTTCATAACATGCATGCTTGAATGAAATTGAGACATATTGAAAAGCATTGAAATATGGATGAAACATGTATGGGATGCTAGGATGAGCATAAGGATTTTGAGGTAATAAACCAGGCATCATGTCTATAGCAGGCATATGCATATTTGAAACAGATGGCATAGACATAGGCTTTGAAAAAAGTAGGAGTAGCCATAATTTTACAATTTGTAGATAAATGATTAACACTATCATATTTACTGCAAGTTTTTATAGGAGCACTAGCTTTGGGAGTGTAATTGTTGTGCTTCTTAACTCCAATTTTACCATTCCTATTGTTTCTTTTCTTTTTAGTCTCAACTGGCTTAGTCTCTATAGCATCCAATTTCTCCTTGAGTTTCTTATCAGAAAGACGACCTATGTTCGCACTCTCATTAGTTCTTGAGGAGTTGCTCTCTACTTTGACAAAGTTCTTGTTAACAGGTCCATATTTCTTGTTATGCTTTTTGAGAGTCTTTTTGCCAACTAATGAGTTATTTTTCAACGGATATCTCTCATCCGTCGAGCTTTTAGTCTTCAACGAATGATCAATACCTGTAAGCTCATCAGTCGAACTGGCATATGAAATCTCAAGGATTCTCTTATCTCTTTTCGACTCATTTTCAACAAATGTCTCCCCGCCTTGAATGTTGATGATGTTTGCAGAAACATCTCTCCATGACTTCCACCTAGCAATGATCTCCTGTTCTTTTTCAAGCTATTTCTTCTTGATTTCTTTTCTATTTAAAACAGTAAAGAGATCATCCTAGGCTGTTTGGCACTCAATTTTGAATTTCTCAAACTCAATAAATTGAGTTTCTAACAAACTGTTTCTATCACTCAGAAAAGTGTTTGCTTCCTTAATCCTATTGTTTTCCGTAGTGAGAGATTTTAAAGAGACAGGCAGATGATATAATTCAGTAGACATTTCATTTATCGTAGCATTGCATTCATCTTTAGATAACTCAACTAGGTTAGTAGTAAATACTTCTTGTTGCAGCGTTTTCTTCTTGATATAAGGAGTTGGCCATGAGAGCTAGATTGACAAATTCTCCTTCCGTTAGGATTTATGGGTGATAGACAGCAGTCAACTTAACATTTTCATGTACTTAGATTCATTTAAGTTGAACATACTGTCACATCCATGTATGTCTTTGTAGTGTCATTTTATTATTGTCAGTTGTAATGTTTGTACACTTGGAAGAAGTTCAATTCACAATTGTTCATGCCTTAAGGCGTGAAGATAAATGACAGCAAGAATAAAAGTTTTCTACTGTTAAGACGGTTGACAGCAGTACTTCACAAGGCAGACAGTTGCAAGGTCATGACAGCAAGTTTGTATTTGACAACAACATTGGATGGAACTCCGCAGACAGCAAGTTTCCGCTCGCATCACAGCAGAACACTGGCGTTCCTACCCAAAGCGTATTCAGGAAGCCACTGTCATTCCAATCATTGTTTGACAGCAAATTCTGGTGTCTCTATGTCACTGTCACCGGAGATCTTGGATTAGATTTGATTCCACATCAAGTCAATCCTGTGGCAGATAAAGATGTTCAACCTTAGGAATGCTGCAGAAAAGATGTTTTGTAGCAGACCTACCAAGCCTACATCTTGAAGCTCAAGTATACACAAAGTCGTGGATAGCTACCTGGAAAGGAGACAAGTCACTATCCATCCACTTCTGTTGTACTCAAAACAGTATGTTCCTTGGTTACTTTTTATACAATGTAACAACTGTTGAATAGCATTTTAGGAATGTCACATGGGCTGTACTCTGTAAAGTAGCCGCAAAAGCAAAAGTCTACTTTATATATCTGCAGATGCTGTGGTCGCCAAGTTAGGTTAAACTCTGATATAAGTCTAGGAACCAGAGCTTGAGCTATAAGGAGAGTTGAGTGAATCTGAGAAGATCAAACAGAGAGAACACCAAGGGAGTGAAACACAAGTGTATTCCTTGAGAAACGAAGCTCAAGAATTATTTTTCGAGGTTGTGGCAAAACAACAAAATAAATAAACCATTTATTTTGTGAATTTAAACTACAAGTGTTCATAACTTAGTTTGCATCTCACTCTGCTGCTATAATTAAATCTCTAATTGGTTGTTAAATTAAGATTTAAATGTATCGGTATTGCATTCAACCCCCCATCTGCAATACATTCGAGGACCAACAACGGGTATCATAGCCGGTCTGGATGTTTTCATAATCTTGTAAACAAATCAAGAGATCGTGTCAAGTATGCAGAAGTCAAGCATCAAGATTCCAGCGTTCGACAAAGAAAATTACAACATTTGGAAATGGAAGATAATGTTATTCATCAAGTCTTCAAACCAGCCCTATCCTGGTTTATTGGTGAATGGCCCATTTATCCCGCAGAAAGAAATTCCATCATGCACCGATGATGACAGGATCGTTCCAGCTCACTAGGTACCAAAGAAGCCTAGTGAATGGACTGAAATTGAAAAAGAAAAAGTAGCCCTGGATGATCACCTGTAGTTAATTCTGCTGGATTCACTTTCAAATGACAAAGTCATGTGTGGCAATGTGTTAACATGTAGCTCAGCATATGATATGTGGAAAAAGATTGAGTTGCTGTGTGAGGGAAGCGAAGAAGTCAGAGAGAACCTGTAAGTGTAAATGTAAAGACAACCCTATCTGTTACATAGGGATGATAACTCAACAATAGAACATGACAAGTAAATAACACTAAGCCTACACCGGAATCAGAAGATACGAAGACAAAGGTTGAAGAAGCCATCTACAGTCTTGAAGGAATAAGTTCACTTGAAGAAGTTCATTAATATGTTCATGCCTTAGTGAAGAATAAAGATTGGAGTATTCAAGATTGTGGAAACAAGGAAGATGTTGTCTAAGTACTCGGAAGATTTTAGTGCAACCCCTGAAGCAAGATATTTCTATATATCTTGGTTGGTTATTTATAATCAACAAACTCAAGCATAAACTAACCCGGAATCGACTGATCAATGGTTGCTGACAAAGAAGGTACAATGTTTGACTTCAGTGTTGGTCGCTTGTGAACCAGACCAGTGCACTAAGCGTCACGTACGGAGTTTGCAAAGTATTTATCAATCGAAGAATTGATCAGTCATAACAAGTCATTTGTTCCAAAGCCAAGCCAAGACAAATGCCCAGCCTATGCAAGATATGCCAAAGCCTATTGCTCAGTGACATACATCAAGCTTTCACAGACATCCATATGGAAGTGACATTTTATATATGTGTGCACTTATATATTTGTATATGTACAAATATATTTATATGTATGTATATATGTATATTTTATTAAATATAATATATATAATATATATGTATACATGTTCGTAAACATATGTATATGTATATTTATATGTATATATATTTAAATAAATATATATGTATATAGTATATGTATTTATATTTTACATAAGCAATTATATAATTAAGTGTGTGTATATATATATATATTATATTATGTGCATAAATATATTTATATTTAGAGGAAGTTATATATATCTTTATATATATATATATATTTATTTACTCATAGTTATATGTATATTATATATATTTAAATATATGAGAATATATTTAAATATATGTGTGTAGAGTAAAGTTCTATGGAGACCACTGTTTTTAGAGACCGTGGAGACCGTTTATGTTCTGCAAGTAAAATATGCATAAAAATATTGAAAAACTCATAATTTTGTAAATCATGTTGTACAAAGATCATTATATCATTTAAAATCTTGAATATCATGTATGTTTTGCATGTAGAATATTATATAATATTTTATCCTACGGAATATGTTTAGTTTGCGGAACATTTGTTCAATTTGCCGAACATACACATTCTACTTATTAAACATAGATGTTCATTAATAATTCTAATGAATTGGTGATATTTCTTCTCAAAATAATGTATTCTGCAGTATTTTGATTTGCAAAATTTTGAGTTTTGTAATGTTTTTATGCAATATTTTATTTGCAGAATATAAGTGGTCTCCACGGTCTGCAAATAAAGTGGTCTCTATAGAACTTATGTGTGTATATATATATATATTACTATATGTTTATATAAATACTATATATATGTATATATTTACTATATTGTCTTATTTAATACTTTCAAGAAAAATATTATTCAAAGGCAAAGAAGTTTTAAATGAAATAATTTGGAAATTTTCAAAGAAAGGTTGGATTCATAAACTTTGAAAAACTAAGGTTGTTTTGATAATTTATCACACCCCTACGTTGCCTATCTTGAAAATATTCATTTCACTATTGTTTTTATTGAAACCAATTCTATTGTAATTGAAACACTCTTCTTAACTGAATTATATCCTACCATTCTAGTTATACTTGCTTAGCAATCTTTTCGTCATGGTTGCTATTATTTATAACCTTTTGAGTTAGGATTGAAAATGAAAATGTTCCATCTTTTGAGAAAGCACGTAGAGTTCAATTGGTTAGGTTCCATTTGGGAAGCATGTAGAGTACCCTTTGGATTATTCTAAGCTAGTGGTGGTTAGAGTTAGTTTTTTTTAAGTTGTTGTATCATATATGAATTTTTGGTTATTAGCAATGATATTTTCTTAATAGCATAAATTTGATCATTTCAATTTTTGAACTATTCATATGAGTCATTTGGCTAGTCTGAACTATGTTTTATGGATGTACTAAAAATTTTAAATTATATAGTGAACATATAAAAAAATTAATCTTAAAAAATAAATTATAAACACTTCATAATAGTGAAATAATTAATAATTTATAAAAAATTTATTATACTTCTTCGTTAATTATATTTCTTATGATTACTATTAAATATGAATAAATATATTAATTATTGCAAACAATAATCATTTTTAATGGCTATAATAATTAAATAAGTTCAAATATTTTTTTAATAATTAATTTATTTTATGCTATTAATTTTATTAACTAACAATGATAGCCTATATACATGTGAAAGATGAATTAGCGGTATACCTAACCGTCCATATAGAAATATCAAGCCATCCATGGAGTCAAATTTTGGTTCCTCCTGAAAAGACAAAATAAATAATCCACATGATATCTTTGCCCTATTTTTAATATTTCTTATCTTAATATGATATTATATAATATGTAGAAAAGTTCTTTTCATTTTACTTTATTTAAACTTGAATTTTTTTAAAATTTTTAATTTTAAAATTTGTGTTGAGTTTTCTAAATTTATGATATGAAAATTAATAGAATAACATATATTATTATCCGTATGATTTTTTATTTTTAGTGATATGAAAACCTAAAATAAAAATAACTTATAAATAGTACTCCCTCCGGTGAATTGTATAGGTTCACTGTCTGTATAAAGTTTAGTTCCATAATGTTTTTCTAAAATTTTCTTTGTTTGAATAAAAGTTTAAACATCAAATCATAAAAAATTAAAAAATATATTATGGAATTATATTTTAAAAGAGTCTTAAAAGCATGCCAAAAATTAACGTATACAGGACAGAGGGAATAATAGGTTTTCAACATTGTATTAAACAACTTACAATAATAATATTATTTTATATTGTAAGAATACTAATAAGTAAACTATTAAATCAATAAAACAAATTAACCACAACGGGCCTATAGTTACTCGTTCTTGAATCTTTTTATGCTTGTATAAATTTTTGAATTTTTTGAATGTAATTGTTGAAATTTCAAAATTTTGCACCGTCTTTCAACATTCAAAGACAAGCATCCTCAGTTTTACAACCAAACACGCAATCGGTGACATCCAGGTCATCTAACATCACAAATGTATATAATTTTACACCGCTAGAACAACATTGCCACTTGTTCATCACAAGTACCTGGTTATGACATGTGGGAATGACACATTGCCACTTGTTCATCACAAGTACCTGGTTATGACATGTGGGAATGACATGTGTTCCCACAGCTCCCTGACTCATTCAGATCTAAAAACAAGAACACAAATGCTATACATTAGCACCACACTTCTGATAAATAATGGCACCATACAAAATTTCTCAATATTCTATATGACAAACATATTATATCTTTAGAGCAATAATGTACGGATTAAAAGCTTGATGTGTTTTCTCCAACATTTCCCATTAACTTCCCCAAATATGAAGAATATTGACCAGCACCAACTAAATGCACATTAAAAGATGAAAACTAGTTGCGCAAGTGCTTTGTTGAAAGATATGTTCACTACAACAAAAAGGGGTAATTTCGACCGTCAAAATCCAGTCGTAAATAGCTATTTTCGACCGTTTCCGGTCAAAATTAGTTATATTCGATAGGAAATTATTTTAGACTAATATCATGGTGGGAAAAAGCGGAAGCAAGTGGTCAAATTTATGCGGTGGAAAATAATATTATTTTCGAACGCCTAACTTCGACCGGAATTATTAATGTCAGGTCGAAATTAGCCGCTTTTCTTTTGGTGGTTCAGGCTTTGCAGGAAATGATAAAGTGAACTTCTATCCAATTTTTCGAACTCACGTATGTTTTCCATGGAATTTGAGTGATGCACATGGTCGTATTCGTATTGAACGCAATTAATACTTGGTATGTATTAAGAAATCATAATTTTTTCTTTTTATATTAACTGAAGGAAGAAAACATAGTTTAATATGGAACAAGTGATAATCAATTAGATTATATAGGCCTATATGTGTAAAAGAGCTTACCACTTTCTTAAGCCTGCCTCCGCGTCCTCCTGACGCGTATATCACTACATTCTTCTTCAAAGTCCAAGTCCTCAACCACATTGACAACCTGAAATATGGTGGTGCGTCGGATAGTTGGCATATCATTTGGTGGATCTTCAGGTTGAGATAGTATTTCCTCCTTTATCACTGGACCCTGTGATGACGGAGAATGTCATGAAGGTTCTACTGGTAGTAAGTCACCGGCCACAAGACCTGCTACACTATTGGTTTCCCGAATAGGCTTTGTTATCCTATAAAGTTCAGACACCAGCCTAGTCTTATGTTTGCGTCGACGAATCTGTCGTTTTTGTTCAACCCAACCTTTCTTGGCAGCAGAATTATCATCCGGGACATCAGTCACCACATTGTTTTCTTCTGAAATTACATATTCAAGAAAGGATCAAACAAAGAGGTTAAATGGCTACAAAGAAATGCGAGAGCTTGCAAACAATCTACATGATAGTATCAACTATCAACTATGTGACATCCCTCAAATCCTAGAGTGTGGATTTGGTGCCACTAAAATAAAAACAAATTAAAACCTGTATTTTTGAAAGAAAGTAAGAACAAATATTTTTGAAAATTACCAAACTGAATAAAATATTGAATTTCATTCCTCATTTTTCTTGAAAAATCATGAATAAAAATAATATAATAATTTATGAAAATTCGGATCGTCACAAACTACCTTTGATGACTTTGTCTAGTGCTTTACTTAAGGAAATAGCCCTTATGTAAATCTCCAAACTTTCCTCTTCCATCGGTTGATTTTCATCAGCATCTCCTAATTACAACGTATAATTTAGTAGAAATAAACAAACTACATATATTGTCACATAGGCCTAATTATACAATAAAGCTAGCGTCTTACAAGTATGTGTATCTGTGTGGGGGGTGAGTCTATGGTTTCTCTCTACATTTATACGTAATATGTACCAGTGGTGACAGTTGCATTCTTAATTGGTGATTTTTTGGCCGCCACTTCATTTGAATTTGGTTGTAATGGAAGGAACTCACCGCGTTCCTCATATTGCTTTCGAGTATTCTCAGCAACGTATTTTTTTGCGGCACATGAGAAAATTAAATAACTTATTGCTGGTTGTTTAATATCATCCAATTTGATTAACTGTGCCGCAAAGCTAAACGTAATATATGATCAAGTTGATGGCTAGCTATAGAAAGTAAGAAAGATTAGAACATTTCACAATAAAGTAAAAGAGAGAATACTGAACTTGTTGGTACAATTTAATAACAATTAACATCAACATTGAGCTGATTCGAATTTCTATGAGTTTTTAGATCGCCGTCAAAAATGTTTGTTCATATTTTCCTAGGTTTTCACCTAGGAAAACCTAGGAAAATATGAACAAAAATAGCTTCATCTGCTTTGACTTCAAATTTTCCTAGGTTTCACATTGATTTCTCAGAACATAGCACTTGCATCCAAAGACATGAAGAAAGCTAATTGATGGCGTTTTCCCTTTAAAAAGTTGAAAGGGAGTCAATTTATGAGACTTAGTAATTAGAGAGATATTTTGAGTGAAGCAAACAGTGCTCACACCTTCAGCCCAAAATTAGGTTGGCAATTGTGCTTCATTTAACATGGTCCTTGTTGCTTCAATCAAGGTTCTATTCTTTCTCTCAACCACACCATTTTGTTGAGGTGTTCTTGGTGCAGAGAACTCATGAACAATTCCTTTTCCTTCACAGAATTTTTTCATCATTAAATTCTTGAATTCAGTTCTATTGTCAGTTTTGATTCTTCCAACCCTGACTTCTGGATTATTATCTAATGCCTTGATGTGATTGATAATGATTTTCCCAGCCTCATCCTTAGATGCAGGAAGAAAGTCTAAGTGAATTTTGAAACATCACCAACAATCACAAGACAAAATTTTTTCTTGGAAATGGACATGATATTGACTGGCACAAATAAATTTATATGTAGAAGTTAAAGTGGCTTCGCAATTGATGACTGAATTTTGCTTGTGAAAGAGCATCTCTTTTGTTTACCTTGTTGACAAGCAGCACACAAGTCTTCCTTGGAAAATTTCAGTCTTGAAATTCCTCTAACCAGATCCTTCTTGACCAAGTCATTCATTGTCTTGAAATTTAAATGAGATAGTCTTTTGTGCCATAGACAACTTTCATCAGAGCTTGCTTTGATAAATAAGCAAGTGATAGAGTCTGATTTGACTGAGTTGAAATCATCTATGTACACATTTCCTTTTCTTTGACCAATTAGTACCACATTGTTGTCTTCTCCCTTGGTGACAATACAGGCTACAGGATTGAAATTAACTTTTAATCCTTTGTCACAAAGTTGACTAATGCTAAGCAAATTATGCTTAAGACCAGACACCAATACAAATTCATCAATGATGACATTTTCTTTTGCAATCAAGTCATGTCCCATAGTATATCCTTTGTTGTCATCTCCAAAGGTAATGCTAGGGCCAACTTTCTCTACCAACTTTGTGAGTAGGGAGGAATCTTCAGTTATGTGCCTCGAGCAACCACTATCTAAGTACCATAGATTCTTCTTCTTGTGTACCTGCACACATTTCCAAAACAGATTAAGTTTATTTCGGTACCCAAATCCCTTTGGGTCCAGGTTTGTTAGGCTTCACAACCTTTTCTTCAATCTCCACCTTTCCCTTAGAAAGATTTAACTCAATCTTTGGTTTAGGTTAAGACTTTAGAGTATCAAATTTGTTCAGGGCAGTAGGCACATTTGTCATTTGAGGAACACATGGATTTTTCATAACATGCATGCTTGAATGAAATTGAGACATATTGAAAGCATTGGAATATGGATGGAACATGTATAGGATGCTAGGATGAGCATAAGGATCTTGAGGTAATAAACCAGGCATCATTTCCATAGTAGGCATGTGCATATTTGAAACAGATGGCATAGACATAGGCTTTGGAAAAAGTAGTTGTAATCATAATTCTACAATATGTAGATAAATGATTAACACTATCACATTTACTGCAAGTTTTTCTAGGAGCACTAGGTTTGAGGGTGTAATTGTTGTGCTTCTTAACTCCAATTTTACCATTCCTATTGTTTCTCTTCTTTTTAGTCTCAACTGGCATAGTCTCTATAGCATCCAATTTCTCCTTGAGTTTCTTATCAGAAAGGTGACCTATGTTCACACTCTCATTAGTTCTTGAGGAGTTGCTCTCTCCTTTGACAAAGTTCTTGTTAACAGGTCCATATTTCTTGTTAAGCTTCTTGAGAGTCTTTTTGCCAACTGATGAGTTATTTTTCAACGAATATCTCTCATCCGTCGAGCTTTTAGTCTTCAACGATTGATCAATACTTGTAAGCTCATAAGTTGAACTAGCATATGAAATCTCAAGGATTCTCTTGTCTCTTTTCCACTCATTTTCAACAAATGTCTCCTTGCCTTGAATGTTGATGATGTTTGCAGAAACATTTCTCCCAGACTTCCACCTAGCAATGATCTTAAGAGATCATCCTTGGCTGTTTGGCACTCAATTTTCAATTATAATAAATTGAGTTTCTAACAAACGGTTTCTATCACTTAGAAAAGTGTAACCTATATTATTGTAACATGTTAATATTGATTAAAAAAAAGTTAGCCTTTTATTTGATGTGTGGATTTTGTTGTCAAATGCAGTCAAATTATGTGGCCTTTAATCAAATACTTACCCCGAAACATGAAACTATTTAAAAAAAATCATTTTGAACGATCCAACGGTACCTATGTTATTGTAATGTGTTAATACTGATTAAAATAAATTATGAAAATTTAACCTTTTATTTGGTATGTTGATTTTGTAGTCAAATGTGGTCAAATTACTTAGCTTTTAATCCAATATACTTATCTAAAACATGAAACTATTTTTTAATTATCCTTAATTGTTACTGGGCATATGTTTACTCTGTCTTCACCTTTTTTTACATACAATATTCTAATTTTAATCTTAACTTACATAACCTAATATGCATTTAATCTTGTGATGTTTAATTAATTAAAATAATCCGAACTACTTATATGGACCATATTGTTTTTATATTTTATATAATAATATAAAGTTGATACAAATTAAAATGTTCATTATAAGATCAGGAAGAAATTCTATTGGAAATTATTAAAAATTATTGGAATTTTTTAAAAATTGTTTGAAATTTTTGGGATATGTAATCTTAGTTTATGAGCTTAATTTCCAATTTTTAAATAAGAAGAATAATATATCACAAAGTATATTACTATTTTCTAGGAATATGTTATCAATTATGTATCAAAAAAAATTTGTGTTTTAAAAATATATAACTTTAGAAGCTTTCTTCATATCAATTTCTTCCACCTGTATACTAAAAATCAACAAATGCTATGTCATCCATAATAATATTATAGGCCGCTAAGAAATTCAGTCCAAGTGGATCATGGATCATATTTTTATTTTTTATTTATTTGACTTTTTTTATGATAGGTGTGGTGGTGGTGAGAATTTCTTTTTGCACTCTGCCTAGTAGTTTAATCCCGCGGTAACTAGTAGTTGGATTGAGTAGAATGAAATTAAGAAATGTTTTAAAAATTGTTCACTAGTTTGACTAAGATATTGAACGGTATAAATAAATTTAAAACTTAATGTGTATGGGTTAGAATTTAGTTGGGCTTGATTAAGAAAAAGGTAAAGTCCAAGATTGGATATTTGTTCAACCAACCCACATACATCTTACCCTAGCTTTTATAAGTTGAGGATGCGTAAAAGCAAAGCATAACTCCGCCGCACTCCTCTATCCCATGAACCTATATTAAACCACTCTACCATAAATTGATTTTCCTAAACTCTATTGCCTCTAAAATCTATTTCAACTCACAAACCTAAGGGTCCTCACCAACATAAGGGTGGTTTATAAGGTAATGGCTCATATAATTCATGTCATTCGCCACAGGCGGTGAAATATTTATTTGTATGGCTTGTGCCTATTTGTATATGTATAATTATGTCTTTAGATTTTTCATATAAGTATGAATTTTAATATTTTTGTATCATGTACTTTGATGTTTGTAAATTTAAAATATATACATCTATGATAGAATTATTTTGATTTCATCTGTTTATTGATTTAGTGATTTAAATTTTTTTGTTGTATTCTAGTTCACTTGTATCATATATATCTTTATAATTAAATTTTGTTCACTTTGATAATGCAAAATTCAATCTTGATATTTATTAACAGCAGCCCTGGTGATGAGCAAAGTAACTTTATGAACAATGAAGAAGGTTGAAGGCCATCCATGGCCCCCATCCACAGGCTTTAGAAAAAGGTGAGCTATTATACACATATTCAACTACAGAACTGATCTCATTACTTTTAAATACATATAAAGATTATTATTATTCTTTTTTCACTCAACCATGCCTAGATTAAATTTTATGTGAAACAAAACCGGGTTACATAAGTATATAACTATTTTCAATACTTGTCACTTGAAATATTTGCTAATTTCTTATTTTGCAACTATTTGTTTGAAGTGTTGCTGGTTAGTGTTGACACATTCTCCTCACCATCCTAAGGATGGTTCATAAGGTAATGGCTCGTACAACTCATGTTATTTGTTACATGCTGTGAAATTTTTATTTGTATAGCTTGTGCCTATTTATGTATGTATAATTATGTGTTATGCTTTTTTATATAAGTTTGAATTATAATATTTTTGTACGTTTTCTATTAAGTTTGTAAATTCAATATATATACATCTATGATAGAATTATTTCTCTTTTATTTGTTTATTGATTTAGTGATTAGAAATCTTTTGTTGTATTACCGTTCAGTTGTTTCATAAATATCTTCATAATTACATGTCAAGTCACTTTGATAATGCTAAATTCAATCTTGATATTTATTAACAGCAAGCTCGTGATGAACAAAGATGGAGAAGGTGGGCCAAGTCAAACTACAAACAAAGAGGAAGCAAATTAACCCAAAGATACAATGGCCTTGGCAACATATGTGAATACTACACCAGCAGATGATACCGAGCCCCGAAATGATGACTCATTGGACCTTTTAAGGCAATTATAGATCATGGGAGAACAATATATGGATACTACACAAGTAGGTGCCCCTACTGAGCCTTCAAATGATACCAAACCGCCTTTTCTTGACATCACCGAAGATTCACCGAAAAATAACAAAGCAGGTATGGAAGAGCACCGCAGAGGTGATTTAATTTTATGTTCCCTGTTATGAGTTGAGTTGTTAACTTTGATAATACTAACACAGATCTTTTCCTAGTCATCCTCCCTTGACAAGCAGCAGCCGGAACTATTCCAAAGCAACGACGCATGCCTTGTTACAGGTGATTGATAATGACGATGAGGACATTGATGACATTTTGCATTTAAAAACTTCTTATGGTGGTGCAACTAATTATTGATCTTATTGGTTGTCTATACTATTTTGGAAAGCCCATGAATGGCCCGTTCTTATGAAGCTATAGAATTCTACCTACAGACTTCATAAGAACGGGCCATATATGGGTTTTCCAAAACATGATAGACAACCCATAAGATCAATGATTAGTTGCACTACCATAAGAAGTTTTTATATGCACAATGTCATCAATGTCCTCATCGTCATCACCAATGACCTGTAACTAGGCGTGCGTCGTTGCTTTGGAATAGTTCCGGCTGCAGCTTGTGGAGGGAGGATGGCTAGGGAAAGATCAGTGTTAGTATTATCAAGGTTAACAACTGAACTCATAACATGGAACATAAAATTAAATTACCTGTGCGGGACTCTTCCATACCTGCGTTGTTAGTTCTTGGTGAATCTTCGGTGATGTCAAGAAAAGGCGGTTTGGCATCATTTGAAGGCTCAGTAGGTGCACCTACTGGTATATTGTTCCGCGTCATCATTTGGGGGCTCGGTATTACCTGCTAATGTAGTATACACATATGTTGCCAAGGCCATTGTATCTTCCGGTTAATTTGCTTCCTCTTTGTTTGTAGTTTGACTTGGCCCACCTTCCCCATCTTTGTTCATCACCAGCTTTCTGTTAATAAATATCAAGATTGAATTTAGCATCATCAAAGTGACTGACATGTAAGTGTGAAGAAATTTTTGTTAACATCACCCTAGTTTGTTATCTAATGGATGTTGAAATATAATGATACTGTAGATATTTTATTTACTTAGTGGTTATTTCATGCATTATCGTATCTTTTGAGTGAGATATTAATTATTCTAAATTAACAATACAATACATAGAGCCATCAAGAATTTAATAAAGCTAATGTTGTAAATATTTTTAGTCTGCTGTCCAAACCGATGTCTAAGCAAATGACATCTTTATTCACCCATACATTGCAGCCAAAATTTTCAAGAGCTTGTCTAAAAACCGATGTTTATTGCAGTGTTTTTGGTAGCGATCCTAGTATATGAGTTCTTGAAAGGTGAAAGGTTATGGGTGGATTAAACATTTTGATTTTGTTGACCATATAGGCAAAGCGTGTATCCTAATTAATACTTCATACCAGGAGCCTTCTTGCCTCAAAAGTAAGACTACATTTTTTGTCTTGTCTGCCCTAGGTACAAGAATTTTCCAACGTAACATGTGCACTACCATACTAATAAGAGCAAAATCTGCTTACATAGGAATAGGAATATGAAAGTGGTAAGCTTGTTTATTAAAATATTAATATTTATAAGAATTTGAAAAAGATCTATCATCCATCACAATATAGTGGTGATGATAAAATACATACTATATAGAAACACCATGGGCTGCTTTGTAAACTAACCTTATACCTCTCCTCCGTCAAGAGGGAGACATCGTTATGGACAACATGAAAATTCCTTACCTCTCATTACATTTATGAGTGAAATCATAAATTTATGTACAGGTGTAACAACACCAAGAGATGTGGTATTGAATTCTCCCCGCAACTTTCCATCTCTAAACTATAAAAACCTAGAAGCATTAAGTTTTCCTTCCTGTGATTGGTTCCTTCAAATTTTTTTTCTGACTCAAAAATTGAGAAATTAGTGACTCTATTTTATAAGATTAGGTTTAAAGAAGCATGAAAAATTTGAATAGTTCTTGAATATCCCTGCACAACAGATTTCATAGTAGTAGTATAAGTGTCTTTTTAATTGTTTTATCTTTCCTAAAGTGGTAAGAGAGGCAAAACTTGAGTGATCTTATGGTGTATGTGTATCATGAAGAGTTGAACTGTAATCTATGTGTAGTTTTCATTTAGCCCTGTCATTTTGTTATAGTGGTCTATTCCGCCAATTCCATTCCAAATGCAAATCGAAACATAGTACATTGGTGCAACTATCACCACAGCCACCTCAACTCCAACCCCAGCCCTCTTATTTCTCTCCCGCTGCCTTCCTTCTCCTTTATTTCTCCAAAATCTCAGAACTGCAAACTCTTAACTGCTGAATAGAAAAGCCATAGTGGTCGCCATAGCAGCTAGATTAGTTGTCTGATTTGTCGGAGCTCTGCCTCGAGATTTGCGTTTGACATAATGCTGATAATTGGTGTAGATGTGGTGGTTAAGGTGTCGTGACGGTGATTGATATGGTGATGATGATGTGGTGTTATGATGGCGGCGGCAAGGACTGACGATAGGATTTTGGTAGCAGATGTGAGGTAGCGGGTAATGTTGATGATATATAAGGTGAAATATTGATAAATTTTAGTGATTAATATCATATAAATTGGTGATTTTTGCACCATATATTAGTGATGTTTGCAATATGAATTAGTGATTGGTGGCTGAATCTAGGAATTATATATCGAAAATAATGGTGGTAAGTGGAAATCATGACGGTGATCGAAGGAAGGCTAGGGTGGCGGTGGGGCTGGTGCTGGATGGGGATGGAGCTGAGATATAACTGAATAATCACTGAATATAACTATTCCAATTACTAGTTTCTGGTTTTTAGTTTAAGGGAGTTTGTAGTGGATTAAACCCCCATATATATCTAAAAAAGTTATATATATTTATAATTTTAATTTTTATAGGTAAAGTTGAAGGGCTATTCTTGACCATGGATCCATCTTAGCCATGTTTTTTTCCTCAGTTATTAACAAAACTACAACAAAACCGGCTGTTTACGACGGAAATTTTAGGCTAGTTCCGTCGTAAATACATGTAATTACGGCAAAAAGTTTTGGTCATTTTTATAGCGGTCTAAAGTCACTTGCTTGTTCCACTTGCATACACCGACACCACTGTTCATGATTTCTTGATCTTCTTGACATCTGAATCTTCATTTTTGGAGATCCATAAGTGGGTTTCTTGATATTAATACGGGCTTTTTTATTTCTAATCTTTAAGATTTTTGCTCACAGCCCATTTGCTCATATGCTTCCTTTCGCTCAGTTTCTGCTTTTGAGATTCCTGAAAAGTTTCTAAATTTAGCTCAGAGCCCATTAGTGTTTGATTGGATGGTGAGTATTTGGAGAAAGACAGTATTTCAGCTTAGTGTATGACTGGGTGGCTTGCTATCCTTGGTAATTACATGGAAATCTGGAATTATGGTTTGTTGTGGAATGTAAATTTTGTAAAACAGAGATGAGTTTTCCTTTATAGATCGGGCACATGTTTTATTTGCTATACTGCTGACCATATTACTCCTTATATGCATTTATTATAGAATGTTCAGCCCTGCAATGCCACTTTAGCATTGCCAAACATTTAGACTGCCAAGGTTACTCATGTGGATTCTGTCCAAGTTTCATCTATTATCACTTTGCACTCTATCTTATGTGTACCTACCTTCCGATATAAGCTTTTATCCATACCAAAGTTAGTAACAAGTACCCCATATAGCATTGTTTTCACTAGCTCTAGTTGTTGTCTTCAGGATCCTATCCACAGGAGGATGATTCTAGTTAGCATGCTAGATTGGGGCATGTTCCCTTACAAGTGCTTAAACTTTTACCTTTACCTAAGACATGTATGGAATTACCTTTCTGTGACAGCTTCTTTGAAGCAAAACAATCTAAGTACGGCTTGTTTTGATTTACTTCATGCTTATTTATGAGGTCCATATATGCACAAAACTCATGGCAACTGCACCTATTTTCTCACTTTAGTGTATGATAGGTCTAGATACACTTGGACCTTTCTTTTGTCTGAAAAATCTCAAGCATCTACAGTTCTTATTCAGTTTTTAGCCTATGTCAAAACTCAGTTTGGTAGAGTGGTAAAAGTTCTACGGTCGGATCACGGCACTGAATTTGTTAATACTACAATTAGTATGCATCTAGCTGCCTTAGGTGTGCTGCATCAAAAGAGTTGTGTGTATACCCCACAACAAAATAGTATTGTTGAACGGAAACACCGTTACTTACTCCATGTTGCCAGAACTTTACGACTACATGCAGTCTTGCCCATACATTTTTGGGGAGATGCGCTCTTAAATGCTACCTACTTAATCAATCGTACACCGACCCGAGTGCTGCAGGGCAATATACCTTTTGAACTGTTGTTCAATCAGTTGCCTCTGTATAGTCACCTCAGAATATTTGGATCACTCTACTTTGCCTCTATTCTCCCAAAACCACCTGACAAATTTGGTGCACGTGCTTTTAAAGGAGTTTTTCTTGGTTATGCTTTTGATCATAAAGGTTAAAAAGTGCTGGACATTAGTCCTCGGAAGGGTGTTATTACACGGCATGTTCAGTTTTTTGAGACTATATTTCTATTTAAGGAGATTAAGTCTTCTCCTTCCACTACTTTGTTTCCGGACCTTCAAGTGCTGGTTGATCCACTTGAGGATACTCTCTTCTTAACACAAGAAAGAGATAGTCCCTCAGCAAATAATTCTCCGGATAATTCTTTGTCTCCAACTGATTCAGATTGGGTGTCTTCCAGTGAAGATACTACAAATGTTAATTCTCCTGAAGTTTCTAGTCCAACTGTGCCTTCACCAATCATAGAGCATGTACGACCCACTTAAACACGCGTTGTTCCTCAAAAACTCAAGGATTTTGTGGGATTACCATTGACAATGCAGGCTAACATAGTGTTTTCTTCAACCTATCAGGCCTTTACAGCTAATGTGGCCAAGAATCCTGAACCCAATTCATATCAGCAGGCTGTGCAATCACCAGAATGGTGTATTGCAATGGCTTCTGAATTGGCTGCTTTGGAGGCCAATAAAACTTGGGTTATTACTCCATTACCTGCTAACAAGAAGCCTGTTGGGTGTCGCTGGATATACAAAGTAAAATACTGTGCTCATGAAAGTGTGGAGCGTTATAAAGCTCGCTTGGTGGTGAAAGGTTGCACGCAAATGGAGGGTCTTGATTATTTCGAGTCGTTTGCATCAGTTGTCAAAATGACAACTTTACGCACTTTATTAGCTGTTTTTGATGTTCAGGGTCGGTCACTTACTTAACTTGATGTTACAACGGCTTTCCTTAATGGTGATTTAAAAGAAGATGTGTATATGTCACTTTCTTCGGGGTACTCTGTTTCGCCTACGCTGTTGCAAAAATATCAAGGTCCGCGTCTAGTTTGCAAACTTTTAAAGTCTATCTATGGACTTCGCCAGGCGCCTCATTGCTGGTTTATGAAATTGTGTTCAGCATTACTTGACTTTGGTTTCAAACAATGTGCTTGCGATCACAGTATGTTTGTGTTTACACAACAAGGCTCCATTACTGTCTTTCTGGTGTATGTTGATGATATGGTTTTGGCTGGTAATGATCAAGGCACCATGACAAAAGTCAAACTATTTCTTTCCACTCGTTTCCAGATTAAGGATTTGGGGCATCTTAAATATTTTCTTGGTCTTGAGTTAGCTTGTTCTTCTCAAGGTATTCACCTGCACCAGAAAAAGTATACTCAAGATTTGTTAACTGATGTGGGTCTTCTGAATTGCAAGTCCTCGGTTATACCCTTGAAACAAAATAATGGTCTACTTACTGATTTATCTACAGAAACTGATTTTCATGATGTTTCACTATATCGTAGGGTCATTGGTCGGCTAATCTATCTTACGATTTCTCGACACGATATTGCATACACTTTGAATACGCTTGCTCAGTTCATGTCCAAACCTAAGGTCTGTCATTATCATGTTGTGCTCAAGATTCTTCGCTATCTCAAGGCAACAGCGGGCCAAGGCTTGCTCTTCTCTGCCTCTAGTTCTCTCAAACTTACTGCTTTTAGCTATGCTGATTGGGCAGCCTGTAGAATTACTCGACGTTCCATCACAGGTTTTTGTGTTATGTTGGGTGCCTCTTTAATCTCCTGGCGCTCTAAGAAGTAGCCCACAGTCTCGAGATCTTCCTCTGAAGCGGAATA
The DNA here is from genome assembly GCF_001625215.2 of Daucus carota subsp. sativus. Taxonomy (NCBI): domain Eukaryota; kingdom Viridiplantae; phylum Streptophyta; class Magnoliopsida; order Apiales; family Apiaceae; genus Daucus; species Daucus carota. Next base: position 16,023,765 of record NC_030382.2, read on the forward strand.
CCGTGCAATGGCTGATACGAATTATGAACTCAGTTGGATTTTAGCCTTGCTTGCTGACATGCACATAATCAATCTCACGCCTGTTACTCTATTCTGTGATAATCGGTCTGCTTTTCATATCACCTCCAATCCGGTTTTCCATGAGCGTACAAAACATATTGAGATTGATTGTCATCTTGTTCGATAAAAGCTTACCAAAGGGATCATTTCTACTGCTTATCTTCCTACACTACAACAACCCGCTGACTTATTCACAAAAGCTCTTGCTTCGGGTCATTTGGCGTATCTCTTGTCCAAGTCAGGTGTTGTCAATTTCTTCCCAATATCTAACTTGAGGGGGATGTAAGCACCACAGAGTGTGCTATCATGGACGAGACAACAGGATATTAGTACAGCTGGAATAAGCACAAGTTTGTTAGAGTTAGTTAAAATTCTAAATAGATACAAGTCTGTGTATATAGCTGAAGACTCTTTATATTGGTGTAATAGTCATTTTGTAGTTAACAAGTTGAATGATAATATTAGTTTTCTTCTCTCTACATACTTTCTAACACTTTTACTATCAATTGTATTTGTTTGTTGCATATTGTGGCTCTTTTTCTCTATTTTGAGAGTTTCAATTTAGGGTTTTAAGTGAATTGGGTGTGTCAATCGATGATTCTGGTATGCTGTATATGTGTATCTGTATGGGTGTGGTATCCCTCCCTCACTCTCTGCCCCCCCCCCCCTCTCAGTGGTTATTGTGCTGAAATGCGGTTCTTGGGCTATGCCCTTGATTTTTTGGTTTCTAATATTTGCCAAAGTTTTGATTTTTATACAAATTTTGTGGTCTGTTTTTATTTTTTAACATATGAAAATACTGTGTAGCAATGTTTATATGTATTAAAATGCTTTTTTGTGGTCTATTGTACCCCTGCAAGAGTTGGTTGCCGTGTAGGTTATGAAGCTAATTGCACCTATGAATTATTAGATAATTTTTAATTAGGATTTGTTTATGTATATGTTAATCTATTACGTTTAAGGACTCATTAACTCTCGATATTGTTAGAATTTCAAACTCTCCGGCTAGCAATATATTAATTATAATAGATGGGTTGATTTAATGTGCATGCATAAATTAAGGTGGGCTGAATAAATACTATATATACTATCTGCATGCATGCTAGGAGAAAGTCAAATACGTGTTGAAGAAATGATCACCAAGGCAGCTGTGTTTTTATGAAGGCCAGGAAAACAGGTGGGTTGTGTAAAATACAATACACGCACAAATGAAAACAGAAGAAATCTTGTACTGCAGCTCATGGTATTAAGGCTGGTCTCAAGTGAAGAGTAAATACATGAAGACACAGCTATATACATTCCAGAAAATATGGAAAATGTGGTAGGCTGCATGTAAGTTGGTAAAAGTCTATAATAATAACTATTCTCTGATGTAAGCCATGATGTGTACTTGTATTTTGTAGCCTATAAATAAGGTGTTTGTTTGGTGTAATATACAGTGTAAAAATCTGAAGAGAGAAGAGAAAAAGAGCAGAAGTTCTGTCCTGTGTTGTGCGAGAGAAAAGGCTATAGCCTGTGCTTTGTAACAAGAAAGAAAGTTGTAGTTTATTATATATATAGGTTATTTCGGAGAAGAAAAATGTCAAATATGATGGTGCAATCACAAATCCCAAAATTGACGGCAACAAATTACGGGAACTGGAGTATCCAAATGAAGGTGTTACTCGGTTCATACGATAGTTGGGATATTGTCGAAAGTGGGTATGACGAGCGAGAGGATGAAGCGGCCCTTTCAAATGCAGAGAAGATGATTTTGAAAGAGACCCAGAAAAACGATAAAAAGGCGTTATATACAATTATTCAAGGAGTTGATGAATCAACCTTTAAATATATTTCAAATGAGAAAACGGCGAAAGACGCGTGGGAGATTCTGCAGAAATCGTTCCAGGGTGTCGAGAAAGTTAAACATGTACGGCTCCAAGTTCTACGTGCCGAGTTCGAAAATTTGAAGATGAAGAGTTCAGAAAATATTGGTGAATTTGTTACGCGTTTGAAAACTGTGAAAAATCAAATGAAAAGAAATGGCGAAAGTCTCGATGATGTTCGGGTCATGAAAAAGTTGCTTCGTTCATTAACAAGAAAATTTTATTACGTTGTTACCTCCATCGAGGAGTCAAAAGACTTGTCCACGATTTCTATTGATGAGCTCGTAGGTTCTCTTCAAGCCCACGAGCAACGAATGAACCTATATGATGATCCAAGCCATTTGGAAAAGGCGTTGCAAAGTAAGGTGTCCATTGGTGACAGTTCTGGCAGTAACAGTTCTGCACGTGGCAGAGGTGACTACTGTGGTGGACAAGGACGAGGAAGGCAGTAGGCAGTCCATCAATAAAAGCCAGATGAAGTCTATCAGCCATTTAGTCGTGGTCAAAATTTCAGAGGTCGAGGACGAGGCGGATTTCAACAACGAGGTGACAAGTCTCAGTTTCAATGTTATGATTGTAATAAATTTGGTCACTTCAGTTATAAGTGTAGAGCACCGAAGGTGGAAGAAAGAAGTCATTTTGCAGCAGCAAAAGAAGATAAAGATGTTGGCACTACTGCGTTCCTCACTTACAAGGGAGACGAGGAAAGCAAGAAGAATGTTTGGTATCTTGACTCATGGGCCAGTAATTACATGACTGGTCACAAGGAGTTATTCACGGAGATAGCCGACACCATTAGCGGAGAAGTTACTTTTGGTGACTCGTCAATGATTCTGGTCAAAGAAAAAGGTACTATCACGATCATGTCGAAGAAAGGTGAAAAGAAATATGTAAATCATGTTTATTATATTCCCGCTTTGAAGAGTAATATTATCAGTCTTGGCCAACTTGTGGAAAAAGGATATAATATACGGATGCAGGACAATCCCTCATTATTAGAAATCAAGCTCGGGAATTGATTGCAAATGTAGAGATGTCAAAGAATCATTTGTTTACGCTTGATTTGCAAACTAAGGCGCAGAAGTGCTTAAAGTCGGTCATTAAAAATGACTCGTGGTTGTGGCATTTGAGATATGGTCATCTTGGATTTTCTGGCCTGAAATAATTGTCAAAGACATAAATGGTGGACGGTTTGCCAGAAATCAATGAACCACAAAATTTGTGTGAAGCGTGTGTAAAGGGGAAGCAACATCGTCAAAGTTTTCCCGTTGGAAAATCATGGAGAGCCAGAAGGCCATTGGAGATAGTTCACACAGATATTGCTTGTCCATTTGACATCTCATCACTTGGAGGTAATAGATATTACCTAACATTTATTGATGATTTTAGCAGGAAAAGTTGGGTGTATATCATCAAAGAAAAATAAGAGGCTCTTGATAAATTAAAGGAGTTCAAAGCACTGGCGGAAAAGCGGAGTGGTCATTATTTGAAGGTACTCAGATGAGGAGACGAGTGTATATTTACCGGATATGATAAAAGGAGTAAGGCATACAGACTTTATAATCCCCTGACGAAGAAATTAATTTATTTCTCGAGATGTTGAGTTTGATGAATCAGATTACTGGAGATGGAGCGAGGAAGAACGAAAAGTTGCTGGTTTATTTCTAACGATGATTATGATGATAACGGTGATGACTCCAATATTAAAGATGGCGAAGATGATGATCAAACTCCTCCACAAAGTCCGAATCAACAAACTCCCGCATCAACACCATCGGATTCAGGTGGAAGCAGAAGTTCATGGGGAGCGCCAAGAAAAATGCGTAGTTTAGATAATATCTACGAAGCAACAAGTCCGGTACAAACAACCTTTGATTATTCTTTATTTTGTTTAATGGTTGAATGTGATCCAGTTACATTTGAGGAAGCTTCTGAAGAAAGCAAATGGAACAAAGCCATGGATGAAGAATTGGTGCAATTAAGAAGAATGATACTTGGGAGCACACAGATCTTCCATAAGGACACAAAGCAATCGGTGTCAAATGGGTTTCTAAGACAAAGACAAATCAGGATGGTGAAGTGGAGAAATACAAAGCAAGGTTGGTGGCTAAAGGCTACAAGCAAAGATATGGAATTGACTATGATGAGGTGTTTGCTCCAGTTGCGCGAGTTGACACCATCATACTTCTCACAACAATTGCCGCTCAGAATCAATGGAAGATTTTTCAGATGGACATAAAATCGTCATTTCTAAATGGTTATCTCGAAGAAGATGTCTACATCGAGTAACCTCCAGGATATGTTCAAAAAGACCAGGAGAATGAAGTCTACAACTGAAGAAAGCACTACACGGGTTAAAGCAAGCCCGAGAGCATGGAGCACAAGGGTTGATCAGTATTTCCAGAAAAATGGTTTGTGAAGAGTCCATATGAGCATGCTCTCTACACGAAAACAGATTCAGGGGAGATATTATGATCGTTTGCTTATACGTGGACGACATGATATTTACCGGAAACAATCCTGGTATGTTTGATGATTTTAAGAAAGTTATGACTAATGAATTTGAGATTTCAGATATTGGTCAAATGTCATACTTTCTTGGATTTGTGGTGAAGCAAAGAAAAGATGGAATTTTATGTCTTAGAAAAATATTGCCGAGCAGATTTTGAAGAAGTTCAGAATGGAGGAATGTAAGCCAGTGAGCACGCCAGCAGAGGCAAGCATAAAGCTCAGAATGATTCAACACGAGGGAGTCGGTAATCGACATTGTTCAAAAGTTTGGTTGGAAGTTTGAGGTACCTAACTTTTACTCGTCCAGATATCATGTATGCAGTCAGATTGGTTAGTTGGTACATGGAGAAGCCGCAGCAAGATCATTTCATGGCGGCTAAAAGAATTTTGAGATATATTAAAGGTACAACTTAATAATGGTTTGTTTACACGCATTCTCAAGATTCAAATTAGTTGGCTACTCAGACAGTGATTATGGTGGAAGATTTGGGTGACGGGAAAAGCACATCGGGATATCTTTTTATATTGGCTCGGCGATATTCTCATGGTCATCAAAGAAGCAACTGCATGCACGTACCTGCATCCATCATATTTAGTATATGCATTTAAATTTCAAATGGTCTCTTCACTATACTCATTGCTTACTTTCATCCATTATTTTACTTATGTTCTTAATTTCGAGGTCCCCCCAATATAAATAATTAGGTGTATGTGTTGTTTAAGACTCAAACATTATATTTCTGAGGTCCTTGTCTAAAGAGTGGAAGCCTATGGCATTGCTCTAACAGAAGCCCAAAATTTTAATGGGTATACCTCGGAGAAGTTATATGGACTAAATAACATATCCTGTATTCTTAGATTAATATATTCTATATTCTATACATATGCGTAATGTGTAGTCTGGTGACATCTTCGGTGTTATGATGTTATAGGTATTCATCTCTGACATGGATCGCAATAAATTAGGAATTATTGTTTCCCCTGGAAGTAGTATTTCCAGATGGATAGTTGCACCCACGAAGATCAACAACATCTACATCGATTTCACCAGTTATAAGATACAACAATTTGGTGGAAACCATCGCAACAATCTACCAAAAAGGTGACCTTTAAACTTAAAAATTTTGCTTGTCTTTTCTCCAACTATCAGCTAATTGTGCATCTGCAGTCACTTGGCGCGTGCTCACATTGCTTCATGAAATTTATGTAATGAAAGCAATGAGAAAGGACGCGAGAAAATATGAAAAACAATACAACTGTGTGCAGGAATACCTCGAGGGAACTCAAAAATGTGCTTATAAGCAGGAAAGTGGAAAATCTCTTGCGGAAGAATCTAAAAAAGGCAAATGAAAAGAAACAATTTAGCTGGCTGTAATTTGAGGTGAACTTTCTATTTTTTAATTATCTTCTCCATTGTACAAAGGGCTGGAAAATGCTAAAGTGAAGGAAACATAAATGATATGTTATACTTATACACATACCTGATTACTTATTTGATACTCTTGTTATATCACCATTTAGCAAAAAATATACTATTTAACATCTATTTGGAAATTAAAAGGAACAAAAATGTGAGGCTGAAGTTGCTTAAGCTTTCCATAAAGTAGCAGGTAAATCTCCGCCATTACAAGGTCCTGTAGTGAAGGAGAAAGTACTGCCTGAATAGCCTTCGAATGATGTGCCAACTCTTCAAAGCACCACAACATTTAAGATTGTCAATGTGGTTGCGGACTCGGACACAGAAGAAGCAGAAGGCACTGGTATATGCATCAGGAAGAGGCGTAAACAAGCTTCACAAAAATGGTAATCACTTTTACAGATCTTATGGACTTATATGATTAAATTCATTAAAGAAACAATAAGTTTCACAAGGGCATAAGTCCATAAGATCAGTAAAAGAGATTACCATTTTTTTGAAGCCTGTTTACGCCTCTTCCTGATGCATATACCAGTGCCTTCTGCTTCTTCTGTGTCCGAGTCCTCAACCACATTGACAATCTTAAATGTGTGGTGCTTTGAAGAGTTGGCACATCATTCGAAGGCTCTTCAGGCAGTACTTTTCTCCTTCACCACAGGACCTTGTGATGGCGGAGATTGTCCTCTTAACGATTGATGAAACAAATGAATTAGGCATCTCATACAAAAATTAGCATATGTTGTGTGTGTGTGTGTGTATAGATAGATATATGAGATGTATATTCGATGATATACTATTAACACAAAATAGAAAAGATGAATACCTCTAAATGCAACCGGATTTTTAATCGTGTGTCTAGTAATTGGACGTAGCCGCCGTTGATGAGGTTGAAGATTTTGATGTTTTACTTCGGTTGTCGCCGCTCAACTAATTATGATTATTTTTCAATTATATATAACGTTTATTGTTATTGAATTAATGGGCCTATTATTTTTTAAAAGGCCCTATTATTAAACATATAATCACAATTGGGAGTTAATATGTACGTACAACAAAAGCCCAATTGAGATACAACTCCATGAAAATTGTTTCTCCTATAAACAAATAGTACCAGGCTAAATCCATTTTTTTAATAAAAAAAATAAACACGACCATAAATTCAAAACGGCCCTATAACTTAATAAATTAGCAAATACGTTGGTTGTTATCTGTAATTTAACTAAATAGGTATTTGATAAATTTATTTTGTTCATTAGGAGCCTTCATATCAGCAAATCTAGTTTTTAAGGAACTGACTTCTTCCTGAATAATTTCATGCGCGACGACAAATACCCTAACAGCGATGAACTGTCATCGTTAATTCGTCACACTGAAATATTTCCTCAAAGAAATGGAGGGAAAAATGGTGTCAAGTCTATCAGCAACCACCCCTTAGTTGCGACCAAACCTTATCGCTAAAAGTACCATATCACCATAGTATCAGTAATTGCACATGGTTGTTAAAAGCGACGTACCATATCACCATAGTATGAGTAACTGCACGCGGTTGTTAAAAACCGTCAAAAAAAAGATTTTGTCGCACCACATCTACGACCCGGAATATTAGCGTTCTAATGGCGGAGTAGAAAGCTCCACGTCATCAATTAGCTACAAAAATCAGTCGCAGAAAGTGGTTGCAAATGTAATTCTTACTTGTTTTTATTTCTTTCGATATAGAGGTTTTTTTTATGAATTATATCTTAAAAAAATACTATTTTTATTTTATATTACCAGTTAATGAATTTTTGAATTATTTATATTAATTTACTTTTATTAAATAATATATATAATATATATATATATATATAATTAATTTATTATTGAAAATATTATAAATTTACTAGTCTTTATCAAGATGTTGAGCTTTCAGGTGAGTAACGAGGCAAGAGTTTGAAATATAAGTCTTATCTTATGTCCTCTAGTGAAATATTGAATTTTAAAAATTCAAATTCATTTTCGTGATGGCTTATATTCGGACTTTGATAATGTTGGTTTTGAAAGTATTTTGGAATGAAAAAGAAAGAATATAAAGTTAATAACAAAGCTTTGGAATAATGTGGTTAGCATAACAGGCAAGAGAGTAGTATAGCTGTTAATGTCAATTAGATGCCTATTAGGAGCCCCAATTTTGCACATGTGAAGACTTTGGCCCTATTTGGAAATTAGCTGTTAGGGGATCCAATTAGCTGTTTTAACTAGGTGATTGAATACACTAATATTAGCTTATTTTAGTTATCAAATCTAAACACCTCAAACCTCTAATTTTGCCCCAAACCTTTAAGTTCCAAACAAGACCTTTATGTCCAACATCTGACACAAATACTTTACTTAACTGTATCGTCCAATTATTTATAGAAATGCATTGTCTTATTAAATACTTTCAAGAAAAATATTTTTCAAAGAAAGGTTGGATTTATAAACTTTGAAAAACTAAGGTTGTTTTGATAATTTATCACACCCCTAGGTCGGCTATCTTGAAAATATTCTATTCACTATTGTTTTTATTGAAACCAATTCTATTGTAATTGAAACACTCTTCTTAACTGAATTATATCCTACTATTCTAGTTATACTTGCTTAGCAATCTTTTCGTCATTGTTGCTATTATTTATAACCTTTTGAGTTAGGATTGAAAATGGTCCATCTTTTGAGAAAGCACGTAGAGTTCAATTTCCATTTGGGAAGCATGTAGACTATCATTTGGATTATTCTAAGCTAGTGGTGGTTAGAGTTAGTTTTTTTAAGTTGTTGTATCATATATAAATTTTTGGTTATTAGCAATGATATTTTCTTAACAGCATAAATTTGATCATTTCAATTTTTGAACTATTCATATGAGTCAATTGGGTAGTCTCAACTATGTTTTGTGGATGAACTAAAAATTTTAAATTATATAATGAACATATAAAAAAATTAATCTTAAAAAATAAACTATAAACACTTCATAATATTGAAATAATTAATAATTTATAAAAAATTTATTATACTTCTTCGTTAATTATATTTCTTATGATTACCATTAAATGTGAATAAATATATTAATTATTACAAACAATAATCATTTTTAATGGCTATAATAATTAAATAAGTTCAAATCTTTTTTTAATAATTAATTTATTTTATGTTATTAATTTTAATAACTAACAATGATAACCTATATACATGTGAAAGATGAATTAGGGGCATACCTAACCGTCCATATAGAAATATCAAGCCATCCATGGAGTCAAATTTTGGTTCCTCCTGAAAAGACAAAATAAATAATCCAGATGATATCTTTGCTCTATTTTTAATATTTCTTATCTTAATATGATATTATATAATATGTAGAAAAGTTATTTTCATTTTACTTTATTTAAACTTGAATTTTTTTAAAATATTTAATTTTATAATTTGTGTTGAGTTTTCTAAATTTATGATATTAAAAATTAATAGAATAACATATAGTATATCCGTATGATTTATGATTTTTAGTGATATGAAAACCTAAATAAAAAAACTTATAATAGTACTCCCTCCGAGGAATTGTATAGGTTCACTGTTTGTATAAAGTTTAGTTCCATAATGTTTTTCTAAAATTTTCTTTGTTCGAATAAAAGTTTAAATATCAAATCAGAAAAAATTAAAAAATATATTATGGAATTATATTTTAAAAGAGTCTTAAAAAAGCCTGCCAAAAATTAACGTATACAGGACGGAGGGAATAATAGGTTTTCAACATTGTATTAAACAACTTACAATAATAATATTATTTTATATTGTAAGAATACTAATAAGTAATTATTAAATCAATAAAACAAATTAACCACAACGAGCCTATAGATACTCGTTCTTGAATCTTTTATGCTTGTATAATTTTTTGAATTTTTTGAATGTAATTGCTGAAATTTCAAAATTTTGCACCGTCTTTCAACATGCAAAGACAAGCATTCTCAGTTTTACAACCAAACACGCAATCGGTGACATCCAGGTCATCTAACATCACAAATGTATATAATCTTACACGGCAAGAACAACATTGCCACTTGTTTATCACGAGTTTCCAGAAACCTGGATATGACATGTGGGAATGACATGTGTTCCCACAGCTCCCTGACTCATCCACATCTAAAAAACAAGAACACAAATGCTATACATTAGCACCACACTTCTAATAAATAATGGCCCCATACAAAATTTCTCAATTTCTATATGACAAACATATTATATCTTTAGAGCAATAATGTACATATTAAAAAGCTGGATGTGTTTTCTGCAACATTTCGCATTAACTTCCCCAAATATGAAGAAAATTAACGAGCACCAACTAAATGCACATTAAAAGATGAAAACTAGTTGTGCAGGTGCTTTGTTGAAAGATATGTTCACTACAAACAAAAAGGGCTAATTTCGACCGTCAAAATCCAGTCGTAAATAGCTATTTTCGACCGTTTCCGGTCAAAATTAGTTATATTCGACAGGAAATTATTTTAGACTAATATCATGGCGGGAAAAAGCGGGAGCGAGTGGTCAAATTTATGCGGTTGAAAATAACATTATTTTCGAACGCCTAACTTCGACCGGAATTATTAATGTCGGGTCGAACTTAGCCGCTTTACTTCTGGTGGTTCAGGCTTTGCATGAAATTATAAAGTGAACTTCTATCCAATTTTTCGAACTCACGTATGTTTTCCATGGAATTTGAGTGACGCACATGGTCGAATTCGTATTGAACGCAATTAATACTTGGTATGTATTAAGAAATCATAATTTTTTCTTTTTATATTAATTGAAGGAAGAAAACATTGTTTAATATGGAACAAGTGATAATCAATTAAATTATATAGGCCTATATGTGTAAAAGAGCTTACCACTTTCTTAAGCCTGCCTCCACCTCCTCTTGACGCGTATATCACTACATTCTTCTTCAAAGTCCAAGTCCTCAACCACGTTGACAACCTCAAATATGGTGGTGTGTCGGATAGTTGGCATATCATTTGGTGGATCTTGAGGTTGAGATAGTATTTCCTCCTTTATCACCGGACCCTGTGATGACGGAGAATATCCTGAAGGTTCTACTGGTAGTAAGTCACCGGCCACAAGACCTGCTACACCATTGGTTCTTTGTTATCCGATAAAGTTCAGACACTAGCCTAGTCTTATGTTTGTGTCGACGAATCTGTCGTTTTTGTTCAACCCAACCTTTCGTGGGAGCAGAATCATCATCTGGGACATCAGTCACCACATTGTTTTCTTCTGAAATTACATATTCAAGAAAGGCTCAAACAAAGAGGATAAATGGCTACAAAGAAATGTGAGAGCTTGCAAACAATCTACATGATAGTATCAACTATCAACTATGTGACATCCCTCAAATCCGGGAGTGTGGATTTGGTGCCACTAAAATAAAAACAAATTAAAACCTGTATTTTTGAAAGAAAGTAAGATCAAATATTTTTGAAAATTACCAAACTGAATAATATATTGAATTTCATTCCTCATTTTTCTTGAAATATCATGAATAAAAATAATATAACAATTTATGAAAATCCGGATCGTCACAAACTACCTTTGATGACTTTGTCTAGTGCTTTACTTAAGGAAATAGCCCTTATGTAAATCTCCAAACTTTCCTCTTCCATCGGTTGATTTTCATCAGGATCTCCTAATTACAACGTATAATTTAGTAGAAATAAACAAACTACATATATTGTCACATAGGCCTAAATATACAATAAAGCTAGCATCTTACAAGTATGTGTATCTTTGTGGGGGTGAGTCTATGGTTTCTCTCTACATTTATACGTAATATGTGAAGCTGTGAAAGCTAAAGTTAGTGTTCGGAAAAACTTTAAAATCATGTACCAGTGGTGACAGTTGCATTCTTAATTGGTGATTTGTTGGCCGCCACTTCATTTGAATTTGGTTGCAATGGAAGGAACTCACCGCGTTCCTCATATTGCTTTCGAGTATTCTCAGCAATGTATTTTTTTGCGGCACATGAGAAAATTAAATAACTTATTTCCGGTTGTTTAATATCATCCAATTTGATTAACTGCGCCGCAAAGCTAAACATAATATATGATCAAGTTGATGGCTAGCTATAGAAAGTAAGAAAGATTAGAACATTTCACAATAAAGTAAAAGAGAGAATACTGAACTTGTTGGTACAATTTAATAACAATTAACATCAACATTGAGTTGATTCGAATTTCTATGAGTTTTTAGATCGTCGTCAAAAATGTTTGTTTATCCAAATGTGTAATATGGCCGCCGCATAGCCAGTGTATTGGCATCTGACACTTAAAATTTGAAAATAAGACATTTTTATATTTATTTTTGTTAGAGAACCAAAGATTTTCACCTAGAAATCTATAGAATATATCCTAATATGGGAGAATATAATGGCCTGACTAAAAATAAATGCAAATAATAGATGTAAAAGGGAAGTTTTGAAAAAATTGAGTGAGTACAAAATTGTTTTCATAAGATTTGAGTATAGCTATAGCAGAGAATGGAGCGCATATCTTGAGCTTCATTTTCTAATTTGAGATTTTCATGAAATCTTTCATTAGTTAAGCCTTGAATTTTCTTATCATAAAAAACCACATGAATTGGTTCCATAACAATGTTGATTCTCAAATTGTACATTCTGTAGAATTTTCCACTAGAGTATCCAACAAAAATAGCTTCATCTGCTTTGACTTCAAATTTTCCTAGGTTTTCACCTTGATTTCTCAGAACATAGCACTTAGACATGAAGAAAGCTAATTGATGGCGTTTTCCCTTTAAAAAGTTGAAAGGGAGTCAAGTTATGAGACTTGGTAATTAGAGAGATATTTTGAGTGAAGCAAACAGTGCTCACACCTTCAGCCCAAAATTAGGTTGGCAATTGTGCTTCATTTAACATGGTCCTTGCTGCTTCAATCAAGGTTCTATTCTTTCTCTCAACCACACCATTTTGCTGAGGTGTTCTTGGTGCAGAGAACTCATGAACAATTCCTTTTCCTTCACAAAATTTTTTCATCATTACATTCTTGAATTCAGTTCTATTGTCAGTTTTGATTCTTCCAACCTTGACTTCTGGATTATTATCTAATGCATTGATGTGATTGATAATGATTTGCCCAGCCTCATTCTTAGTTGCAGGAAGAAAGTCTAAGTGAATTTTGAAACATCATCAACAATCACAAGACAAATTTTTTTTTTCTTGGAAATGGACATGATATTGACTGGTACAAATAAATCCATATGTAGAAGTTAAAGTGGCTTCACAATTGATGACTGAATTTTGCTTGTGAAAGAGCTTCTCTTTTGTTTACCTTGTTGACAAGCAGCACACAAGTCTTCCTTGGAAAATTTCAGTCTTGAAATTCCTTTAACCAGATCCTTCTTGACCAAGTCATTCATTGTCTTGAAATTTAAATGAGATAATCTTTTGTGCCATAGACAACTTTCATGAGAGCTTGCTTTGCTAAATAAGCAAGTGATAGAGTCTGACTTGACTGAGTTGAAATCATCTATGTACACATTTCCTTTTCTTTGACCAATTAGTACCACTTTGTTTTCTTCTCTCTTGGTGACAACACAGGCTACAGGATTGAAATTAACTTTAAATCCTTTGTCACAAATTTGACTAATGCTAAGCAAATTATGCTTAAGACCAGACACCCATACAAATTCATCAATGATGACATTTTCTTTTGCAATCAAGCCATGTCCCATAGTATATCCTTTGTTGTCATCTCCAAAGGTAATGCTAGGGCCAACTTTCTCTACCAACTTTGTGAGTAGGGAGGAATCTCCAGTCATGTGCCTGGAGCAACCACTATCTAAGTACCATAGATTCTTCCAAATTCCTTTGGGTCAAGGTTTGTTAGGCTTCACAACCTTTTCTTCAATCTCCACCCACTACAAGAAAAACGGCTATTTTCGACCGTCAGATTCTGGTCGAAAATAGCTATTTTCGACCGGAACGGAGATGGTCGAATATAAGCTAGTCGAAATTAAATACCCGGTCGAAAATATATAATTTCGACCAAAAACGGTCGAAATTAATTTCGACCAAATTTAGTCGCAATTATAAATTCGACCGAAATTTAAAAATTTTCAAAAATTCAAAAATTTGCCAAAATATTTCAAAAAATTCAAATTTAACGCCCAAAAAAGTATAATTTCGACCAAATTCGGTCGAATTTAGCATACCACATTTTAAAAAAAAATAGCAGCAGAATCTGCTGCTCTGTTTTGCACACAATTTTCAACAACTTTCATCATATTTCACAATAACCGACTTGGCCCGGAGGTATAATCGGTCAAAATGAATTTACAACTCCATCTGGAACATCAAAATCTACATAACCAAACCTTAACAAACAACCTCCCTTTATATGTAAAGAAGCCTAATTTTGAACTACATATTCTGCCAAATCTTTCTATCCTTCATCTGGGTCCTTGTTGACGGGTTTAGGTGGCGAAGGGAGACTAAACTGGAAGGCCATGGAAAAACAAAATATTGTCAGAATAACATATATGTATAGTGTAATGAGATTAGTTGATAATAACCATTTACACTTGCTGGGAGAGAGTGAGAATGCTACCTGCAATTTTGAGAAACCGGCCAAGATGATATAGATGATCTTTTCAATATTGGAGGCAAAGACATGAAACGCCTCCATCCCTGGAGCAAGATTGGCAGATCAAGAATTACCTCTGTTGATTTCTGGTACTTGCCCCATTCTCGGAGAGCCACCATTGTTGTAATGTATTTGTTGTGAAAAGCTGTAACAGCAGACTTCAGTGTTTGAGAAAGCATTCTATGTAGTGCAGGGAGCAGAAAGGGGAGACGGGGGAGGAAGGTAGAGTGTGGAGAGGAGTGGAGTGAGAATTGGGCTACTACTAATGGTTTTTAACATAGTATAATATAATAGGTCTGTCCTTTTCTTGTAAATAAGTACAGTACTACTTGGTATAAAACGCTTGCACGTATGGTATAAAAAGGAAAAAAAAAGAGATTTATAAAATATAAAAAGATTATCTAGATTAGATGATATATTAATATAATATTAGTACAACAGATTTTCTGTTGTAAAAAATTAGATGAAAAATTAATAAAAATATTATAAGATGGATAAAGTGTTAATGTAAAATACACAAACAAAATATTATATAACAATGAAGTTATATAAATTTAGTGTAAATTATATAAATTTCTTATAATATTCACGATATTAAATTTGAATTAATTTTATTTAAGAAGAATATTATATAACAATGAAGTTAATATCTTTTATTTCATATTAATATTAAGTATAAAAATTTTATAGTATTAAAATACTTATAAATATGACTCCAACAAGATCACTCATGATTATATTTGTTCTTATAGATTTGGTGTAAATTAATTATTTGTGTCATGTTATGAACAGTCCCGATATTTCAAACGAGAGAAGTTTAAAGAAACGGAGGGAGTAGTGTTTATTTTCAGATTGGTATTTGGAATTTTTTAAAAATAATTATCGATAATCTAATCTTATATGTGTTAAGATCAATATATTTTAGTCATATTCCTAAAATTTCAATAAATATTAAATCTATACGATTTGAAATTTTAACAGTCAACTTATAATTTGACAAGTACATCTATCTAAACAGTGTATACTCGTGATTTTGTAGTTTGAACTTTCCTAAAAATAATTATCCATGATCTAACCTTATAGATGTTAATATCAACATATTTTAGTACTATTCCTAAAATTTCAATAAGTATTAAATTTATATGATTTGGGATTTTAATAGTCAACTTATAATTTGACTAGTACATTTGAATGGTGTATAATCCCGGTTTAGCGGTTTGAATTTTTTAAAAATAATTATCGATGATCCAACCTTATAGATCTTAAGATGTATATAGTTTAGTCATATTTCTAAATTTTCAATAATTAATAAATTTATTTGATTTGATATTTTAAGGGTCAATTGATAATTTGACCATTACATTTAAATTGTGTATACTCCTGGTTTGTTAGTTTGAATTTTTTTAAAAATAGTTATGGATGATCGAATCTTACAGATGTTAAGTTGTATATATTTCTAAAGTTTCAATAAATATTAAATTTATATGATTCGAGATTTTAACAGTCAACTGATAATTTGACTATTACATCTAATTAAATGATGTATAGCAGTTTGAATTTTTTTAAAAATAATTATCGATGATCCAACCTTATAGATGTAATGATAGACATATTTTAGTCATATTCCTAAATTTGAATACATTATTAAATTTATATGATTTGAAATTTGGACAGTCGACTGATAATTTGACTAGTACATCTAAATATTTATACTCCTAGTTTGTTAGATTGATTTTAAAAAAAAATAATTATCAACGATCCAACCTTATAGATGTTAAGATGGATATATTTTAATCATATTCTTAAAATTTCAACAAATATTAAATTTATATGATTTGAGATTTTAAAAGTCAACTGATTATTTGACTATTACTTTTAAATCGTGTCTGATCGTGGTTTGTTAGTTTGATTTTTTTAAAAATAATTATCGATGCTCCAACCTTACAGATTTTAAATTTATTAATTTTAATCCTATTTTTAAAATTTCAGAAATTGTTTAATAATTATGATTTGAGATTATAAGAGTTAAGTGATAATTTGACTAGTTCTTTTACTAGTGTTTAGTCCGGAATTGTCATTTGAATTTTTATGAAATAATTATCACTGTTCCAATCGCAAAAAATTATTATCCATATATTTTAGTCATATTCCTAAAGTTTGATAAAATATTAATTTATTTGATATAAGATTTTAATAGTCAACTAGTATGTCTAATCCAGCTTTAGTCCAGTCATATCTTGTATGATTGAATAAAAAAAAATTATGAAAACACATAATAAATGATATTCTTGTTTGTCTTAATTTTTATGTTGGTCTATGCAAGAAGTTGTATTAAACTAGCTACATTTGTGATTTTATAAAAAAATATAAATTCAATTATACGTGGCCGATTTAATAATTTCGACCATTTCTGGTAGAAATTATTAAATTCGACCAGAAAAGGTCGAAATTGTTAAATTCGACCAGAACTAGTCGAAAAGGTCGAAATTAGTTCCAAATTTTTTGAACAGAATTAGGCGGTAATTTTCCCGCTCAAATTTTTTGGTCGGGAACTTTCCCCCTTCATTTTGTGCTCGAAATAAATTCGACCAAAAGTGGTCGAAATTATTAAATTCGACCAGAAATGGTCGAAATTAATAAATTCGACCGAAACTAGTCGAAATTAATTAGAATTTGTTTGGGCGGGAACTTTCCCCCCTTTATTTTCCCCTCAAAATTTTCGACCAACTAAAAAATGGTCGAACTTATGTCCATTTTCGACCAACTAAATTCGACCGGAAATATTTTTCGACCGACTTTGGTCGAAATAAATAATTTCGACCATTTACGGTCGAAAATAGCCGCCGGTCGAAATTAACCGGTCGAAAATAGCCGCTTTTCTTGTAGTGACCTCTCCCTTAGAAAGATTTAACTCAATCTTTGGTTTAGGTTAAGACTTTAGAGTATCAAAATTGTTCAGGGCAGTAGGCAAATTTGTCATTTGAGGAACACATGGATTTTTCATAACATGCATGCTTGAATGAAATTGAGACATATTGAAAGCATTGAAATATGGATGGAACATGTATAGGATGCTAGGATGAGCATAAGGATTTTGACATAATAAACCACGCATCATGTCCATAGCAGGCATGTGCATATTTGAAACAGATGGCATAGACATAGGCTTTGGAAAAAGTAGGAGTAACCATAATTTTACAATATGTAGATAAATGATTAACACTATCACATTTACTTCAAGTTTTTTAGGAGCACTAGCTTTGGGAGTGTAATTGTTGTGCTTCTTAACTCCAATTTTACCATTCCTATTGTTTCTCTTCTTTTTAGTCTCAACTGGCATAGTCTCTATAGCATCCAATTTCTCCTTGAGTTTCTTATCAGAAAAGTGACCTATGTTCACACTCTCATTAGTTCTTGAGGAGTTGCTCTCTCCTTTGACAAAGTTCTTGTTAACAGGTCCATATTTCTTGTTAAGCTTGTTGAGAGTCTTTTTGCCAACTAATGAGTTATTTTTCAACGGATATCTCTTATCCGAGCTTTTAGTCTTCAACGAATGATCAATACCTCTAAGCTCATCAGTTGAACTGGCACATGAGATCTCAAGGATTCTCTTGTCTCTTTTCCACTCATTTTCAACAAATGTCTCCTTGCCTTGAATGTTGATGATGTTTGCAGAAACATCTCTCCGAGACTTCCACCTAGCAATGATCTCCTGTTCTTTTTCAAGCTATTTCTTATTGATTTCTTTTCTTTTTAAAACAGTCAAGAGATTATCCTTGGCTGTTTGGCACTCAATTTTCAATTTCTCAAACTCAATAAATTGAGTTTCTAACAAACTGTTTCTATCACTTAGAAAAGTGTAATGTATATTACTGTAACGTGTTAATATTGATTAAAAAAAAAAGTTAGCCTTTTACTTGATGTGTGGATTTTGTTGTCAAATGTAGTCAAATTATGTGGCCTTTAATCCAATACTTACCCCGAAACATGAAACTATTTAAAAAAAATCATTTTGAACCATCCAACGGTACGCATGTTATTGTAATGTGTTAATACTGATTAAAATAAATTATAAAAATTTAGCCTTTTATTTGGTATGTTGATTTTGTAGTCAAATGTGGTCAAATTACTTAGCTTTTAATCCAATATACTTATCTAAAACATGAAACTATTTTTTAATTATTCTTAATTGTTACTCGGCATATGTTTACTCTGTCTTCACCTTATTTTACATGCAATATTCTAATTTTAATCTTAACTTACATAACCTAATATGCATTTAATATTGTGATGTTTAATTAATTAAAATAATCCGAACTACTTATATGGACCAGATTGTTTTTATATTTTGTATAATAATATAAAGTTGATATAAATTAAAATGTTCGTTATAAGATCAGGAAGAAATTCTATTGGAAATTATTCAAAATAATTGGAATTTTTTAAAAACTGTTTGAAATATTTGGGATATGTAATCTTAGTTTATGAGCTTAATTTCCAATTTTTAAATAAGAAGAATAATATATCACAAAGTATAACACTATTTTCTAGGAATATGTTATCAATTATATATCAAAAAAAATTTGTGTTTTAAAAATATATAACTTTGGAAGCTTTCTTCATATCAATTTCTTCCACCCGTATACTAAAAATCAACAAATGCTATGTCATCCATAATAATCTTATAGGCGGCTAAAAAACTCAATCCACTATGTGTTGAAAACATGATTGAATGAGTAGGGGAAATTGTGGGAAAATCATACATACTTATTTCAATGGTGGGTTATTTGTAATTTAATCATATTTTTATTTTTTATTTATTTGACTTTTTTTATGGTAGGTGTGGTGGTGGTGAGTATTTCTTTTTGCACTCTGCCTAGTAGTTTAATCCCGCTGTAACTAGTAGTTGGATTGAGTAGAATGAAATTAAGAAATGTTTAAAAATTGTTCACTAGTTTGACTAAGATATTGAACGGTATAAATAAATTTAAAACTTAATGTGTATGGGTTAGAATTTAGTTGGGCTTGATTAAGAAAAAGGTAAAGTCCAAGATTGGATATTTGTTGAACCAACCCACATACATCTTACCCTAGCTTTTATAAGTTGCGGATGCGTAAAAGCAAAGCATAACTCCGCCGCACTCCTCTATCCCATGAACCTATGTTAAACCACTCTACCATAAATTGATTTTCCTAAACTCTATTGCCTCTAAAATCTATTTCAACTCACAAACCTAAGGGTCCTCACCAACATAAGGGTGGTTTATAAGGTAATGGCTCATATAATTCATGTCATTTGCTACAGGCTGTGAAATCTTTATTTGTATGGCTTGTGCCTATTTATATATGTATAATTATGTCTTTAGATTTTTCATATAAGTATTTTTGTATCATGTACTTTGATGTTTGTAAATTTAAAATATATACATCTATGATAGAATTATTTTGATTTCATCTGTTTATTGATTTAGTGACTTGAAATTTTTTGTTGTATTCTAGTTCACTTGTATCATATATATCTTTATAATTAAATGTTGTTCACTTTGATAATGCAAAATTCAATCTTGATATTTATTAACAGCAGCTCTGGTGATGAACAAAGTAACTTTATGAACAATGAAGAAGGTGGAAGACCATCCATGGCCCCCATCCACAGGCTTTGGAAAAAGGTGAGCTATTATACACATATTCAACTACAGAACTGATCTCATTACTTTTAAATACATATAAAGATTATTATTATTCTTTTTTCACTCAACCATGCCTAGATTAAATTTTATGTGAAACAAAACCGGGTTACATAAGTATATAACTATTTTAAGATACTTGTCACTTGAAATATTTGCTAATTTCTTATTTTGCAACTATTTGTTTGAAGTGTTGCTGGATCACATTCTCCTCACCATCCCAACGATGGTTGATAAGGTAATCGCTCGTACAACTCATGTTATTTGTTACATGCTTTGAAATTTTTATTTGTATGGCTTGTGCCTATTTATGTATGTATAATTATGTGTTATGCTTTTTTATATAAGTTTGAATTATAATATTTTTGTACGTTTTCTATTAAGTTTATAAATTCAATATATATACATCTATGATAGAATTATTTTTCTTTTATTTGTTTATTGATTTAATGATTAGAAATCTTTTGTTGTATTACCATTCAGTTGTTTCATAAATATCTTCATAATTACATGTCAAGTCACTTCGATAATGCTAAATTCAATCTTGATATTTATTAACAGCAAGCTCGTGATGAACAAAGATGGAGAAGGTGGGCCAAGTCAAACTACAAACAAAGGGGAAGCAAATTAACCCGAAGATACAATGGGCTTGGCAACATATGTGAATACTACACCAGCAGGTGATACCGAGCCCCGAAATGATGACTCATTGGACCTTTTAAGGCAATTATAGATCATGGGAGAACAATATATGGATACTACACAAGTAGGTGCACCTACTGAGCCTTCAAATGATGCCAAACCGCCTTTTCTTGACATCACCGAAGATTCACCGAAAACTAACAAAGCACGTATGGAAGAGCACCATAGAGGTGATTTAATTTTATGTTCCCTCTTATGAGTTGAGTTGTTAACTTTAATAATACTAACACAGATCTTTCCCTAGCCATCCTCCCTCGACAAGCAGCAGCCGGAACTATTCCAAAGCAACGACGCAGGCCTTGTTACAGGTGATTGATAATGACGATGAGGACATTGATGACATTTTGCATTTAAAAACTTCTTATGATGGTGCAACTAATCATTGATCTTATTGGTTGTCTATACTATTTTGGAAAGCCCATGAAGCTATAGAATTCTAGCTACAGACTTCATAAGAACGGGCCATTTATGGGTTTTCCAAAACATGATAGACAACCCATAAGATCAATGATTAGTTGCACCATCATAAGAAGTTTTTATATGCACAATGTCATCAATGTCCTCATCGTCATCACCAATGACCTGTAACTAGGCCTGTGTCGTTGCTTTGGAATAGTTCCGGCTTCTGCTTGTGGAGGGAGGATGGCTAGGGAAAGATCAGTGTTAGTATTATCAAGGTTAACAACTGAACTCATAACAGAGAACATAAAATTAAATTACCTGTGCGGGACTCTTCCATACCTGCGTTGTTAGTTTTTGGTGAATCTTCGGTGATGTCAAGAAAAAGGCGGTTTGGCATCATTTGAAGCCTCAGTAGGTGCACCTACTGGTATATTGTTCCGAGTCATCATTTGGGGGCTCGGTATTACCTGCTGATGTAGTATACACATATGTTGCGAAGGCCATTGTATCTTCCTGTTATTTTACTTCCTCTTTGTTTGTAATTTGACTTGGCCCACCTTCCCCATCTTTGTTCATCACCAGCTTTCCGTTAATAAATATCAAGATTGAATTTAGCATCATCAAAGTGACTGACATGTAAGTGTGAAGAAATTTTGGCGAAATTTGAGTATTTAAAAAAATTTAAAGACAGTCTAGCAGGCAAGCACAATCATAATCATGAACACAAATAAATGTAGAATCTCTTGGCGTTCTTTGCTGAATCAATTCTGAATGATAAATGGAGCATCGAATTTTTATCAAATAAACTAATGTTAATGTTATATATGTTCACCGCTTTTAAATCCACCGCGAGTAATTTTTCTTCATTGATAAGTAATAACATAATGATACATACTTCAAACGAACATACACATAAATAATAAAACAACCCAATGAATATACCTAAGAAGACAATATTAAGATTTTCAGCTCATTTATTGGTAATATATTTTGTAATACAGCGAACCCAAGTCAGGTACAAGTTATACAATAATTTAATGCTAAACCTTTTGTTAACATCACCCTAGTTTGTTATTTAATGGATGTTGAAATATAATGATACTGTAGATATTTTATTTACTTAATGGTTATTTTATATGCATTATCGTATCTTTTAAGTGAGATATTAATTATTCTAAATTAACAATACAATACATACAGCCATCAAGAATTTGATAAAGCTAATGTTGTAAATATTTTTAGTCTGCTGATCAAACCGATGTCTAAGCAAATGACATCTTTATTCTCCCTGCAACTTTCCATCTCTAAACTATAAAAACCTAGAAGCATTAAGTTTTCCTTCCTGTGATTGGTTCCTTCAAATTATCTTTCTGACTCAAAAATTGAGAAATTAGTGACTCTATTTTATAAGATTAGGTTTAAAGAAGCATGCAAAATTTAAACAGTTCTTGAATATCCCTGCACAACAGATTTCATAGTAGTAGTATAAGTGTCTTTTCAATTGTTTTATCTTTCCTAAAGTGGTAAGAGAGGCAAAACTTGAGTGAGCTTATGGTGTATGTGTATCATGAAGAGTTGAACTGTAATCTATGTGTATTTTTCATTTAGCCCCGTCATTTTGTTATAGTGGTCTATTCCGCCAATTCCATTCCAAATGCAAATCGAAACATAGTACATTGGTGCAACTATCACCACAGCCACCTCAACTCCAACCCCAGCCCTCTTACTTCTCTCCCGCTGCCTTCCTTCTCCTTTATTTCTCCAAAATCTCAGAACTGCAAACTCTTAACTGCTGAATAGAAAAGCCATGGTGGTCGCCATAGCAGCTAGATTAGTCGTCCGATTTGTCGGAGCTCTGCCTAGAGATTTGCGTTTGACATAATGCTGATAATTGGTGTAGATGTGGTGGTTAAGGTGTCGTGACGGTGATTGAGATGGTGATGATGTTGTGGTGTTATTATGGCGGCGGCAAGGACTGACGATAAGATTTTGGTAGCAGATGTGAGGTAGCGGGTAATGTTGATGATATATACGGTGAAATATTGATAAATTTTAGTGATTAATATGATATAAATTGGTGATTTTTGCACCATATATTAGTGATGTTGGCAATATGAATTAGTGATTGGTGGCTGAATCTAGGAATTATATCTCGAAATTAATGGTGGTAAGTGGAAATCATGACGGTGATTGAAGGAAGGCTGGGGTGGCGGTGGGGCTGGTGCTGGATGGGGATGGAGCTGAGATATAACTGAATAATCACTGAATATAACTATTCCAGTTACTAGTTTCTGGTTTTTAGTTTAAGGGAGTTTGTAGTGGATTAAGCCCCCATATATATATAAAAAAGTTATATATATTTATAATTTTAATTTTTATAGGTAGAGTTGAAGGGCTATTCTTGACCATGGATCCATCTTAGCCATGTTTTTTTCCTCAGTTATTAACTACACTACAACAAAACCGGCTGTTTACGACGGAAATTTTAGGCTAGTTCCGTCATAAATACATGTAATTACGGCAAAAAGTTTTGGTCATTTTTATAGCGGTCTAAAGTCACTTGCTTGTTCCACTTGCATACACCGACACCACTGTTCATGATTTCTTGATCTTCTTGACATCTGAAGCTTCATTTTTGGAGATCCATAAGTGGGTTTCTTGATATTAATACGGGCTTTTTGATTTCTAATCTTTAAGATTTTTGCTCACAGCCCATTTGCTCAGATGCTTCCTTTCGCTCAGTTTCTGCCATTGAGATTCCTGAAAAGTTTTTAAATTTAGCTCAGAGCCCATAAGTGTTTGATTGGATGGTGAGTATATGGAGAAAGACAGTATTTCAGCTTAGTGTATGACTGGGTGGCTTGCTATCCTTGGTAATTACCTGGAAATCTGGAATTATGGTTTGTTGTGGAATGTAAATTTTGTAAAACAGAGATGAGTTTTCCTGTTATAGATCGGGCACATGTTTTATTTGCTATGCTAATGACCATATTACTCCTTATCTGCATTTATTATAGAATGTCCAGCCCTGCAATGCCACTTTAGCATTGCCAAACGGTCAGACTGCCAAGGTTACTCATGTGGGTTCTGTCCAAGTATCATCTATTATCACTTTGCACTGTCTTATGTGTACCTACCTTCCCATATAATCTTTTATCCATACCAAAGTTAGTAACAAGTACCCCATATAACATTGTTTTCACTAGCTCTAGTTGTTGTCTTCAGGATCCTATCCACAGGAGGATGATTCTAGTTAGCATGCTAGATTGGGGCATGTTCCCTTACAAGTGCTTAAACATTTACCTTTACCTAAGACATGTATGGAATTACCTGTCTGTGACAGCTTCTTTGAAGCAAAACAATCTAAGTTGAGTTTCTCTCATAGCAATTCTAAAAGTACGGCTTGTTTTGATTTACTTCATGCTGATTTATGGGGTCCATATATGCACAAAACTCATGGCAACTGCACCTATGTGAATAGGTCTAGATACACTTGGACCTTTCATTTGTCTGAAAAATCTCAAGCATCTACAGTCCTTATTCAGTTTTTAGCCTATGTCAAAACTCAGTTTGGTAGAGTGGTAAAAATTCTACGGTCGGATCACGGCACTGAATTTGTTAATACTACAATTAGTATGCATCTAGCTGCCTTAGGTGTGCTGCATCAAAAGAGTTGTGTGTAAACCCCACAACAAAATAGTATTGTTGAACGGAAACACCGTCACTTACTCCATGTTGCCAGAACTTTATGACTACATGCAGTCTTGCCCATACATTTTTGGGGAGATGCGCTCTTAACTGCTACCTACTTAATCAATCGTACACCGACCCCAGTGCTGCAGGGCAAGATACCTTTTGAACTGTTGTTCAATCAGTAGCCTCTGTATAGTCACCTCAGAGTATTTGGATCACTCTGCTTTGCCTCTATTCTCCTAAAAACCACCTGACAAATTTGGTGCACGTGCTTTTAAAGGAGTTTTACTTGGTTATTGAACATTAGTTCTTGGAAGGTGGTTATTACATGGCCTGTTCAGTTTTTTGAGACTATATTTCCATTTAAGGAGATTAAGTCTTCTCCTTCCACTACTTTGTTTCCAGACCTTCAAGTGCTGGTTGATCCACTTGAGGATACTCTCTTCTCAACACAAGAAAGAGATAGTCCCCCAACAAGTAATTCTCCGGATAATTCTTTGTCTCCAATTGATTCAGGTTGGGTGTCTTCCAGTGAAGATACTACGAATGTTAATTCTCCTGGAGTTTCTAGTCCAACTGTGCGTTCACTAGTCATAGAGCATGTACGACCCACTCAAACAGGCGTTGTTCCTCAAAAACTCAAGGATTTTGTGGGATTACCATTGACAATGCAGGCTAACATAGTATTGTCTTCAACCTATCAGGCCTTTACATCTAATGTGGCCAAGATTCCTGAACCCTATTCATATCAGGCTGTGCAATCACCAGAATGGTGTACTGCAATGGCTTCTGAATTAGCTGCTTTGGAGGCCATAAAACTTGGGTTATTACTCCATTACCTGCTAACAAGAAGCCTGCTGGGTGTCGCTGGATATACAAAGTAAAATACTGTGCTGATGAAAGTGTGGAGCGTTATAAAGCTCGCTTGGTGGTGAAAGGTTACACGCAAACGGAGGGTCTTGATTATTTCGAGACGTTTGCACCAGTTGTCAAAATGACAACTTTACGCACTTTATTAGCTGTTTTTGCTGTTCAAGGTCGGTCACTTACTTAACTTGATGTTACAACGGCTTTTCTTAATGGTGATTTAAAAGAAGATGTGTATATGTCACTTCCTCTGGGGTACTCTGTTTCGCCTACAGTGTTGCAAAAATATCAAGGTCAGCGTCTAGTTTGCAAACTTCTAAAGTCTATCTATGGACCTCACCAGGCGCCTCGTTGCTGGTTTACAAAATTGTGTTCAGCATTACTTGACTTTGGTTTCAAACAATGTGCTTGCGATCACAGTATGTTTGTGTTTACACAACAAGGCTCCATTACTGTCTTTCGGGTGTATGTTGATGATATGGTTTTGGCTGGTAATGATCAAGGCACCATGACAAAAGTCAAACTATTTCTTTCCACTCGTTTCTAGATTAAGGATTTGGGGCATCTTAAATATTTTCTTGGTCTTGAGTTAGCTCGTTCTTCTCAAGGTATTTACCTGCACCAGAAAAAGTATATTCAAGATTTGTTAACTGATGCGGGTCTTCTGAATTGCAAGTCCTCAGTTATTCCCTTGAAACAAAATCAAGGTCTACTTACTGATTTATCTACAGAACCTGATTTTCATGATGTTTCACTATATCGCAGGGTCATTGGTCGGCTAATCTATCTTACGATTTCTCGACACGATATTGCATACACTTTGAATAGGAC
The DNA here is from genome assembly GCF_001625215.2 of Daucus carota subsp. sativus. NCBI lineage: Eukaryota > Viridiplantae > Streptophyta > Magnoliopsida > Apiales > Apiaceae > Daucus > Daucus carota. Next base: position 16,050,454 of record NC_030382.2, read on the forward strand.
TTCTCAGTACATGTCCAAACCTAAGGTCTGTCATTATCATGTTGTGCTCAAGATTCTTCGCTATCTCAAGGCAACAGCGGGCCAAGGCTTGCTCTTCTCTGCCTTTAGTTCTCTCAAACTTACTGCTTTTAGCGATGCTGATTGGGTAGCCTGTAGAATTACTTGACGTTCCGTCACAGGTTTTTGTGTTATGTTGGGTGCCTCTTTAATCTCCTGGCGCTCTAAGAAGTAGCCCACAGTCTTGAGGTCTTCCTCTGAAGCGGAATACCGTGCAATGGCTGATACGACTTGTGAACTCAGTTGGATTTTAGCCTTGCTTGCTGACATGCACATAATCTATCTCACGCATGTTACTCTATTCTGTGATAATTTTCATATTGCCTCCAATCCGGTTTTCCATGAGCGTACAAAACATATTGAGATTGATTGTCATCTTGTTCGAGAAAAGCTTACCAAAGGGATCATTTCTAATGCTTATCTTCCTACACTACAACAGCCCGCTGACTTATTCACAAAAGCTCTTGCTTCGGGTCATTTGGCGTATCTCTTGTGCAAGTTAGGTGTTGTCAATTTCTTCCCAACATCTAACTTGAGGGGGGATGTAAGCACCACAGAGTGTGCTATAGGACATTAGTACAGTTGGAATAAGCACAAGTTTGTTAGAGTTAGATAAAATTCTATATAGATACAAGTTTGTGTATATAGATGAAGACTCTTTATATTGGTGTAATGTTCATTTTGTAGTTAACAAGTTGAATGATAATATTAGTTTTCTTCTCTCTACATACTCTCTAACACTTTTACTGTCAATTGTATTTGTTTGTTGCATTTTGTGGCTATTTTTCTCTATTTTGAGAGTTTCAATTTAGGGTTTTAAGTGAATTGGGTGTGTCAATTGATGATTCTGGCCCTTGGTTTTTTGGTTTCTAATATTTGCTAAAGTTTTGAATTTTATACAAATTTTTGGTCTGTTTTTATTTTTTAACATATGAAAATACTGTGTAGCAATGTTTATATGTATTAAATGCTTTTTTGTGGTCTACTGTACCCTGCAAGAGTTGGCTCCCGTGTAGGTTATGAAGCTAATTGCACCTATGAATTATTAGATAATTTTTAATTAGAATTTGTTTATGTATATGTTAATCTATTACGTTTTGGGACTCATTAACTCTCGATATTGTTAGAATTTCAAACTCTCCAGCTAGCAATATATTAATTATAATAGATGGGTTGATTTAATGTGCATGCATAAATTAAGGTGGACTGAATAAATACTATATATACTATATGCATGCATGCTAGGAGAAAGTCAAATACGTGTTGAAGAAATGATCACCAAGGCAGTTGTGTTTTTATGAAGGCCAGGAAAACTGGTGGGTTGTGCAAAATACAATACACGCATAAATGAAAACAGAAGAAATCTTGTACTGCAGCTCCTGCTATTAAGGCTGGTCTCAAGTGAAGAGTAAATACATGAAGACACAGCTATATACATTCCAGAAAATATGGAAAATATTGTAGGCTGCATGTAAGTTGGTAAAAGTCTATAATAATAACTATTCTCTGATGTAAGCCATGATGTGTACTTGTATTTTGTAGCCTATAAATAAGGTGTTTGTTTGCTGTAATATACAGAGTGTAAAAATCTGAAGAGAGAAGAGAAAAAGAGCAGAAGCTCTGTCCTGTGTTGTGCGAGAGGAAAGGCTATAGCCTGTGCTTTGTCACAAGAAAGAAAGTTGTAGCTTATTTTATATATATATATATATATATGATAACTCCAAATCTCGTCTAGGGTTCCAATGCACTGTTCCGGGAAGCTTCAGGCGAGACCTAACCTGCAAAACAACGCTACACGGGGGGTGACATCCCGTGAGGCGCCTCCGGCGTGATAATCAGTGACTTGGATGTGCTTGACAAGTAAGGGAAATCAGAGAGTTTTCACTCTAAATGTATGGTGCGAGATGCTTTTGAGAGAGAGTTTTGGGGAGAAATTTTGCACTTACCTTCCACTTTGGCTGGGGAGTCCTTTATATAGGTCCTTGGCCGCCACTGTTGCTACAGTGGCGGGAATGGGTCTGTAGACACTCCCCAGTATGGGTGGCTGTTTTGGTGCAGCTACTGTCCTTTTTCCTGTCCTTTTGGGATTTGTGCATGCTTGTTATCCTGTTTGCCTTGTACTTAGTAATGATGAGGTCTGACTTTGGGGATCTTCAAGTCCTGTAGCGGGGGCGGGGGCTGTTAGCAGTTACTGTAGCGTAGTACCTTATCATTGCCCCCCTACTCCTTCCATCTGCTTTAGCGGGTGGGGGGAGTAAGTAAAATCCCTCCCGCAAAGGGGCAGTCCCGGGTTGCATTTTGTGCGAGTGTGTATTTGTGGCTGGTCGGGCTTATGTGGCGGGCGATTGGCGTGCTGTACCCGGGTTGTGTTTGCTGGGGCATAGATTTCAAAATTTTCAAAAATGTGAAGCATTTTGCCGCCTGGTCTTGTCGTTCAGTATGGGGAGGGTACGGTTTTCCACGTGGCTTACTGTGAGCGGTCGATGCCGTAATTGCATGCAAGATTAATTTGACTGATGGTATTTTGTGCGGATATTTGTGCCAATTAACTACTGGCACAGATACATGTATGAAGCTTTTGACTGGGGTGATGGATGTGTATTTTTGGCGCTTCAACTGCCTAGGGAAGTGACGGCTGAAGTTCAAAGGGCTGGGTAGTGTTGTCTATATAAAGGGAGTTTTCGTCCGGTGAGAAGTGCTCCTTTCATCGTTTATCTTTGTAAAAGCTTGTCTCTGCAATCTTGGTTAGTGTTCGATTCTAGGCTTTTCCGGCGTAGTGATCATCTATTTCTTGTTTTGTTGTTTGATCGGAATTTTTAACCGGTCGTCTCGTCTTGGTTTGTTTTGTGCAGGTGATATGTCTTCCGACAGCTCTGCAGCTAGTTCTAATTTGTACCATGGCCGGTCGATCGAGTGGCGCCGGCGACAGGATCTGATCAACCGGATTCGCCGGTTGCCGGCCGAGCTTATCACTGTGAGAATCGCGGAGGCCCTGGAGGACGAGGAGCAGTCCTATGAGTCTGCTCTGGAGATTGTTTACCACGAGCTTCTGCTACCGGGTCGTGCCCGGGACGCGGAGGAGGTGGATGGGCGGTTGATGGTACCGATTGACAACCCGCCGGTCCCTCCCGGTGTGACGGTGCGGGAGCGGTTGCGGGACGCGGAGGTGGAGAGGGAAGGCCTGCTCGCCAGGCTGGAAGCCGTGGATGAGCGCATCGCGGATCTGGAAGCTCAACTTCCCTAGACATCTTCGACGCGGGATTAGCCCGTGTCTGATTGTATTCTTATTTCCGCCTTAATGTGAAACTGTTTATTCGCATATTGCCTTGTGTTGCTCCTGTGTTTGAGTTTGTTCCTGCGATAAGGTTTTAAAGCGAAACAAAACACGTAGTAAAATGAGGTTGGTGGCCCCCAAATATTGGGCGCGGCCAATAATGAAGGAATTAAAAATTATGCATAAAATGAAAATGTGCCTCCCAGGTATTGGACGCAGCCAATAATGAGGGAAGTAAAATTTTGAATAAAATGAAAATGTGCCCCCCAAGTATTGGACGCGGCCAATAATGAGGGAAGATAAAAATTTTGAATAAAATGAAAATGTGCCCCCCAAGTATTCGACGCGGCCAATAATGAGGGAAGATAAAAATTTTGAATAAAATGAAAATGTGCCCCCCAAGTATTGGACGCGGCCAATAATGAGGGAAGTTAGAAAAATTTTGAATAAAATGAAAATGTGCCCCCCAAGTATTGGACGCGGCCAATAATGAGGGAAGATAAAAATTTATAAAAATCAAAATGTGCCCCCCAAGTATTGGACGCGGCCAATAATGAGGGAAGTTAGAAAAATTTGAATAAAAATGAAAATGTGCCCCCCAAGTATTGGACGCGGCCAATAATGAGGGAAGATAAAAATTTGAATAAAAATGAAAATGTGCCCCCCAAGTATTGGACGCGGCCAATAATGAGGGAAGATAAAAATTTTGAATAAAATGAAAATGTGCCCCCCAAGTATTGGACGCGGCCAATAATGAGGGAAGATAAAAATTTTGAATAAAATGAAAATGTGCCCCCAAGTATTGGACGCGGCCAATAATGAGGGAAGATAAAAATTTATAAAAATCAAAATGTGCCCCCCAAGTATTGGACGCGGCCAATAATGAGGGAAGTTTAGCTAGCGGGACGATACTGGGAGTGACAGTGGTATGGTCGTGGATATTTGACTCGGGTGACCGGTAAGGGTGTGGGTGTCCGTGTGCATTAAATGCACTGCACAGATATTCACTGAGGAGACTGTTGACCGCTGGGTTTCCAGGTGCGTTTGAGTTATAGTTGACCTAGGAAACGCCTGTTGGAAGTTTGAACGCTTCGGGAACTCCATCTGCTTTTATTGCGGGGCTGTTGCTGTGGCTATATAAGGGCTGGAGAAGTTCATTTGTGCACTTCATCTGTGCGTTCATCTTCTTTCCTCTCTTCTAATCGTCAAATCGTTCTTTTTCTTGTGGAAGCACCGTAAAAAATGTCTGATAATTCTTCGGCGTCTGTGAGCAATGGTAGTGATGTGTCCAGTGGTAGTTACAGGACGCAGATGCGTTGGATGAGAAGGGTTGAGCTTCTCACTTTGTTCAATGATTTGCCGACCGATCCTTTTGCTAGGAGGTTGGCTGATATGCTGGAAGATGGCCTTCCCTACGACGACCTCCTTGAGGAGGTGTATGAGAGGATGCTGGTTCCGGGACGCGGGCGAGCGGCGGTGCAGATCAATGGGCGGTGGTATGTGCCTATTGATCGGCCGGAACCCGCGCCGGAGGCTACGGTGGCGGAGAGGCTGGCTGCGGCCCGGGAAGAGAGGGACGAGCTGCGCAAGAGCGACTAGAGGATGTCCAAGCCCGCATCGCGGACTTGGAGGCTCAGCTGTAGAATAGGGCTCCCTTGTCGCGGACTGAGTCCGCTTTGATTTGTAAAAAATTTTAATATATATATATGTGAATTGTGTGGCTTCCCGCTGGCTTTTGGCTTGCTTGCATTTATGCTTTTTGTCTTCGACCAATTCATTACTTGTAATAAATTGAGTAATAAATGGGGAATAATATTGAATGCGGAGAATGTTGTGGGTAAGATTTGATAAGTGGGGTGACATATATGTATTTGTTTATAGTGGCAAACGAAAAGACACCGGTTTTCAAAGTTGGGGTTTTTTGGGGAGGAAGTACGGTTTATGCGGCTTTTGAGGAGGGGTGGGTGTGATGGTGCAGTTTCTGAGCCAATCGTGTGTGTGCACGTGGCCATGCAGTTAATGCATCTCTTGGTAATTGTGGGGGTATATATGTATGTCTAAAAAACCAGTTCTGAGTATATTTGTCTGAAGCTTTAGTTTTTCCGAAGTGCTCTGCTCTTTCACTTGTAAGTTGCGAGAGGTCGATCGGGGAAGTAAAGTGTCACCGTTCTCTTTTTCATTTCCGTTAACAAGTAAGCGTCCCCGACGATCCTTTGTGTTTATGCTTGCCTTTTCTCTTTATGTTGCTGCTGAGTTGTATCTTGTTGATGTCTTTATACTTTGCTTTTTTCATCGTGTTTGTTGCCGCTCTTACTGTGCTTTATGTACTTGGTTGCTCGCCGGCGTGTATGAGTGTCGTAATCGTGTTTTTGCGCCGTAGTGTGAGTAGATCGGTGTTTTAGGGCTTGCCCCCCCAGTTGTTTGAAACGTTTTAGTGCTTGTGTTTTCGTCTTTGATTTGTGGTGGTAGTAGTGAAGCTTTTGGTCGCCGTGGCTGCCGTCTTTATGGTGGCGTTTGCGGTCTGAGGGCGGTGTAGCGACCTCGGGATTGTCGTCTCGGGTTGTGCCCCATTAGGGTTAGGTCGAAGTTTTAAGGTTTGTAATATGTGGCGGTTGCACGTGTTTGTACTGTAGGTGTTTGATAATATGTTTGTATGGGGGTCGCGGGTAACAAAAAAGGGGTTGTGTTGTGAAATGTGTTTTTGTCTGTCTGTATGGCGCTAATGTTGACGGGATGAGGATAATGTGTGTAATGGATTCTTTTTTGTGTGGCTGTCCTGTAGGTAATTGATGACTGCTGCGGCGAGAGAGGTTCTTCTGGAAGCTATTCACTTGGGTACTGAAGAAAAGATGGATGCCATGCCTGGGGAAGGTTATTTCGATCCCGCGACGCGGGAGGCAAGACCGCTGATTAGTCTGTCCGGTCGATGGCGGGATTTTCCGCGGTTTACCATTCCGCTTCCCCCTAAGGATCTGCATTACAGGTTCTTTGAAGATCAGAGTAGCTTCTACCGGGCCGCCAAGATACGGCCGGTGGAGATAAACAATGCCAAGGTGGAGCAAGAGCTGGCAGGCTGTGAGCATGTTCAGAGGAGGAGCACGTTCAATGCGGCGGAATATGGGCCATACATGTCGAAGCTGTTTAGGTTTGGGAGCGACTATAGCTGGCGGCCTGCCCGCGATGAGGAGAGGTTGCACCATCGCGGTGCTGGCGGGTCCATATGCGTGACCCTTGAACAGCTGAAGGCGGGTTTGAGGTTCCCGATGCATCGCTTTATGTGGGACCTTGTCTGCGTGCACTTGAAGTGCTCCATCTCGCAGATCACGCCCAACGCGATCCGGGCTATTAACTGGTTTATAGCGAGCTGCACCGCTCTAGCGAAGCAGCCTACTCTGAAGGCCTTTTTTCACCTGTTTAACATCAAAACTAGCACGTCTAAGCCGTTTGTGGAGCTGCCTTTTGCCAATAAGAGCAGCGTGATTGGTAGAGAGCTTGTGGATTATACCCCTTTTGAGTTTCCGAATAGTATGACGGACTGGCAGTATGAGTTTATGGTGGTGGCGGGTGGAGAATTGGCATGGATGCCTAATATGGTTCTGAAAGTAGAGAAAAGCTATCGCGCGCCGCGGGATCACTTGTCCGCGGTGGATGTGGAGATACTGATTGGTATTACGAAGGCATTGAAGAGTACCTGGACCAAGAACGATTTCTTTGAGAACGGGAGGCTGCAATTATACCTGCGTAAGTTTTTACTTTACTAAGCGTTGGGTGAGTTTGCTTTGTGTTTGTGGCTTTTTGGCGTTGCAGTTTTGTGATATGTTGTTTGATTTTGCAGTTCTGGACCCGCGATTGACGGAGTTGCCGACTTTGGAGGGCATGACTGAGGAGGAAGAGATAACCTTGTTAACGGGCCTACTGAACAGAAATCCCCCTAGGTATAGGGGTGCTGCCAGGGGTGAAGGTGAAGGTCGGTCGCAGGTAAGGCGACGTACGCCGGCTCAAAGCCGGGCGGGACGCGCGGCTGCCAGGGCGACACGGGGCGCGGTGGTGCAACCCGCGGGAACAGCCATTGGGGCCTCTACATCGGGGACGGCGTCCCGAGGCCGCGTTCCGCTTCTGAGGGATGAAGCGGAGCCCGCGGCTGAGCAGGCTGAAAATGTGCCAAGTGAGGAGGTGGAGAACCAAGATGTGTTTGGGGATGCGGAGGATGATGGAGAGGATGTTGAAAGGAGTCCTGAGATCCATGAGATTGCGGACAGCGAAGAAAGAGGCGGTGGCGATCATACCACCGCGGGTGAGTTTGACGATGGTCTGGGCGGTGAGGGTGAAACCGAGGTCAGTACACAGGCTGGCGGGAAAGCTGTGGAGGCGGGATCGTCCCGTGCAGCTGAAGAAAACGAAGGTGCCGAGGTTGGCGGGACGTCGCCCGTATTGATGCTGGAGAACCCGACAACAGAGGGACAGACCCCCGAGGTTCCCAGGCGGAGAATGCGGGTTCGCAGTGCCGGCAGTGGCCGAAAATTGACTTTGAGTGCCCAGATTGGGCGCCGCGTGAAGCGTCGCGGCAATGTGGATTTGATGGCAGGTGTTAGTGCTGGGGATGCGTCCGGGACCGAAGATGAATTAGGACCTATGGATGCCCGCCGTGTGGGGCGAGGCAATTTGTTTGGAGCCGGGCCACCAGGACAGGTTGGCCTCACTGAAGATGATCTTGAGAAGTTGGATGGGTTGGGATGGAAAAAGCTGGTTCGCCGTTCCGAGCTCCATCACAGGAAGGTATGTGTCGTGCGGTTGCTTTTTGTACTTAGCGTTTAATTTAGTGTATGTGGGTTGTGATATGTTTTCTGACGGTTGTTGCAGGCTCGAGGGTATGACTTGGCGTTAAGCACCCGAGGAGAAATGTTCCGCCAGGATAACATTGCACTTCGGAAGCAGGTTGCTGATCTTGAAGGTCAAAAGAAAACCTTGGTGGAAAACTTCCATGCAGTCGAGGATCAAAAGAAAGAACTTGCCCAAGAAATGGAGACTCTCAGAGTTGACTGGCAGGTGCTTTCGGATCGAAGGGGTCTTGTGGACAAGGAGTTGGAGACTCAAAGGCTGTTTTGGGAGGGGAAGGAGGCGGCCTCGGAGCGGACGTTTACCGAGTTGCGTAAGCGTGCTGAAGAAGCTGAAGCTTTGGTTGCGTCGCGACCCACTGAGGAGATGGCCATCCGGAAATATCAGGCTGGTGTTGAATACCGGGTTGCCTTGGCCAAAGCTTTTGAGGATGGAGTCTCTTCTGTGAAAGGAAGTGCAGAGTATGTGAGCTTAGTTGCGGGCGCGGGTGGTTCTTCTTCCGGTGTGGACGCTTTGGAGAAGCGGGTGGCGGACCTGGCATCTTCCTTGAAGAAAGCAAGATCAAAGGCGCACAAGAGGTTGAAGAAGAACAAGAAGCTTGCTGACCGGGTGAAGGAGCTCGAGAGTGCGGGTGGTAGCTCTGGAGGCAGTGCTGGGACAAAGAGTCCAAAAACTTTGGAAACCGTGGATGAGAATCCCGCGGCGGAGGAGACAGAGGTTTCCCGCTCCGCGGCTGAGGGAAGGGAGAACCCGGACACGGTCATGGCTGATGCGGAGAAGCAACCCGAGACCGAGGTTGCCACCCCAGAGGGGGATGAAGAGCTTGTTGATGATTCGACCGAGACCCCCTACCATTTAAATCCTTTGTCCCTGAATTGTTGCTTTTTAAGTTACTTTTGAACTTGGCTGGTTAGACTATTTGAACTTATTCTTTTGGGATTGTAATGTGCCGTACAGTGGCGGGTGACTTGTGTGTTGATTTTGACTGTGCGTTTAATATGCTTTTGTTTGCTTTTTTAGTTGCGTGTATGTGTCTGTGCTTTGTGTTGCTTGCTCGAGTTTACAGGTTGGAGCTGTGCCGTTGTCAGGGCATGGTTGCGAGTATGCGGCCATGCCTTGCTATATTTTTGTTGTTGCGTGTGGATTCAGTCTAGGGGAGGGATGGCGGTGGTCGTCCTTCCTCCTAGGTTATATGCTTGTTTTGTGACAGGTGGTTGCCAGGCATGTGTGCGGGAGTAGTATAAATAGCCTCCCTCCGAAACGAAGGTATTATGTTCCTTCACTCCTTTGTTGTTTTATCTTTGTGTGTTGCGAAAAATCGTGTTAATCATGTCCAATCTTGTAGGTTCTCGCTGTTACTGCGATCGTCCTATTGTGATGAAGACTGTCTGGGGTGGCCGGAATGCCGGGCGGCGTATGGAGGCTTGTGTTGCGGGTGACTGTTACTATGAAGTTTGGATTGACGAGCCGCTTAGCACTCGTGCTCGAGGTGCCCTTGAGGAGTTGGTGCAGAAAAACAAAGACCTGCATGAATCTTATCATAAGAAGTTGGAGCGTGTTCGTGCCCGCCAGGTGAAGCGTCGTGGTGCGATCTGGGCGCAGTTGCAGCTCATTCACAATGAGCTTTCCGCGGGTGACTCGAGCGAGGAGGATGAGGCATTTTAGATGTCGTTGCCGCCGTGCTAGTTGTTGTATTTCCTAAGTATCCCCGTTGTATGTTTCGGGGGTCCATTGTCGTTTGTGTTTTCCGTATGTGTGCGTTTGTAATATGCTTGGTATGCGTTGATGTGGCTTGACCCGGGTAGCGCTGTTCTCGCGGCGGCCGTTTAGCTGATCTTTGTAAGCTGTGGATTATATATTATAAGTTGTCCGTTTGTCTTGTGCGTAAATGTGCTTTTATGTGCTTTATATAAGTCGTCCTGACAGCTCAGGCTTGTGGAGAATTTTGCGCAAGGGTTGGTTCGTGATGACCCGTATCTCTCGCCCTTGGAAATAGTGACGAAGCTTCCTGCTTGCCATGACAAGGGCCAGGGCTGTTTTCTCTGTACTGGGGTAGCGGGTTTCTGCGTCCTTGAGCGTTTGGCTGACATAGTAAACTGGTCTTTGCACTGTTTCTGCTTCCTTAATAAGCACTGCGCCCACCGTTTTGTCAGAAACTGCCAGGTATAGTGACAATGGTTCACTCGGGGATGCGGTCGTCAGGAGCGGCGCGGACGCCAGGTATGTCTTGAGGTCCTCAAAGGCCTTTTGGCACTCCTCTGTCCATGTGAGTTTTTTGGTTTTGAGTGCTCCTTTGAGGGTGTCGAAGAAAGGGAGGCATCGCTCCGCAAGCTTGGATATGAAGCGTCGCAATGCTGCAAGGCGTCCAGTGAGGTGTTGAACGTCCTTGATGGTTTTTGGGGGCTGCATGTCAATGACGGCTTGGATTTTCTCCGGGTTGGCCTCTATCCCGCGTTGGCTCACCAGGAAACCCAAGAATTTTCCCGCTCCCAAGGCGAAAGTGCATTTGTCGGGGTTAAGTTTCATGTTGTGCTTTCTGAGGTTTGCGAAGCATTCTCGCAGGTCGGTTAAGTGCGTCTCTTGGAGCATAGATTTGACAATCATGTCATCGACGTAGACTTCCATGTTGCGTCCTAACTGTGGTGCGAAGATCTTATTCATCATGCGTTGGTAGGTGGCGCCCGCGTTGATGAGGCCGAAAGGCATGACCTTATATGAGTGATGAAAGCAGTTTTCTCATAGTCTTCTGGTGCCATCTTAATCTGGTTGTATCCTGAGAATGCGTCCATGAAGCTGAGCATGAGGTGCCCGGCCGTCGCGTCTATGAGTTGGTCTATGCTTGGTAATGGGTACGGGTCCTTGGGGCATGCGGCATTAAGATCTGTGTAATCGACACACATGCGCCACTTCCCGTTAGTTTTCTTTACGAGCACAACGTTTGCCACCCAATCCGGGTATGAGACTTCGCAAATTAAATCCGCGTCTAACAGTTTATCTATTTCCGCGTCGATTGCTTTCTGGCGGTCAGGCGCGAAGTTGCGCCGCTTCTGTTTTTTCGGCGCCTTCTTAGGGTCCACGCTTAGCTTGTGCATGGCCACGGATTCATCGAGGCCGGGCATGTCTTTTGGGCTCCATGCAAAGACGTCTGCGTACTCTCGCAGCAAATCTGTGAGTTCCTTCTTGAACACCGACTCTAAACCGGCCCCAATGCTGATTTTTCGTGTAGGGTCGGTGGGAGAGAGCTGAATTTGCTCTGTTGCCACGGCAGGTTTTGCTACGGGCTGCTCATCCCGCAACAAGCATTTCTTGAGTTCGGCGTCCATGCGTGGGGGCTCTTCGTGCGTGGGGTCATGGGTTTCTATGACTTGCACCTCTCGGTGCCGTTTGTTCCTCCTTTGGAGATTCTCTGCGCGTTTCTTTCGTTTCTCTTGCTTTCGCTTGTCGGCGTTTTCCCGCTTGATGTTTCCGGGTTCGGTGGCCGCCAGGACTAAGGCTATCCCATAGCATCGCTTCGAGGTTTCGGAATCCCCTTTGATTTCGCCTATTCCTGTGGGAGTGGGAAACTTCATTTTGAGGTGCGAGGTTGATGGGATCGCTCTGAGCGCATTTAGGGTTGGTCTCCCTAGGATCATGTTGTATGAGGAAACTGCGTTGATGATGTAAAATTTGATTGTCTTGGTGATTTGGTGGGGGGGTGACCCGAAGGTGACTGGCAGATGGGCTACTCCCGCTATGGGCACAGCGTTGTGTCCGAAACCGTATAAAGGTGTCTCTTCAAGGCAGGGTTCGGGAACCGTGTTGTTCAGGCGCAGTCGATCCCAGGTGTGCTGAAAGCAGATGTCCGCAGAGGAGCCATTATCCACCAATATTCTTTTTACCTCGTTTTCTGCTATGACCAGGGATACGACTAGTGCTTCGTTGTGATCCGGGTTGATACCCTCGTAGTCTGCATGTGTGAAGTATATGGGGCTGTGCACCTCTCCCTGGGCGATTGCATACACTGAAGGCCCGCCTGGGGCAGGGGGCGTGACGGTGTCGCCGAAGACGGGATTGACCACATTTCGACCGTCTCGATGGTCTTGCGGCGGTGGCGGTGGCAGATCACGAGGAAGGTACTGGTTTAGGTTTCCCGCTTTGGCTTGTCGTTCCAGGAAGTGTTTGAGTGCGAGGCAGCTATCCGTAGAGTGCCCATGTGTTTCGTGATATTCGCAGTGGCGTTCTTTGTTCCGGTCTTCCGGGTTGGTCCACATGGCTGGCGGTGCCTGGTAGAATGGCTTGTTCTTAATGTCCCTTAGTAGGGCCGACCGGGTCAGGCTGAACTTAGTCCAATTAGGCTCAGGACGCTTCTCGGGGCGGGAACCCACTGCGGGGCCCAGTCGATCCTTCACGGATATGTTGTTGTTTTTGTTGACGGGAGGTCCATGCGTAGTTTGAACTTGCATGTGCTCCGCGGGTTTCTGGTACGGGGCGTGTCGCTCACGGGGGTAGTGTTTCTGGTTGCTGGCGGGAGGTGCTCGTGCCCGTTTCAATACAGCCAGAGATTCCGCCTCTGTGACGGCCTGGGATGCCAGGTCATACGCCCTGGCCAATGTCGTGGGTTGTACTTCCATCAGTTTGACAACGTATTTTTCGCATTCATACGGGTCAAGACCTCTCTTCAAATGGACGAGGGCCTCTATCTCGTTTACACAGATGATCTTGTTGACCGCTTCCTTGAAGCGATTGATGTAGCTCTGTAGGGATTCCCCTTCTCTTTGTCCGATGGTTTGTAAGTAGGAAGTATGCACCTCCTGAGGTTGGTTTGCCCTGAATTTGTTCAGGAATGCCCTTTTAAAGTCGGCCCAAGTGTCTATGCTCCTGGCTGGGACGCAGCTGAACCATCGCTGCGCGCTACCCCTCAAGGTGGCGGCGAAGAAACGGCATTTAGTGAGGTCGCGGTACTCGTAGTGTAGGGCCAGCTGGTTAAAGTAGCTGAGGTGTTCCTCGGGGTCTCCCATCCCGTCAAAGGGATTCAGGTTGAGGTGCTTGATGTGCCTTTGCTTTGGTTCGTCCTCCAGCCTTTTTGTGAAAGGGGACTCTCCAACCTCACCGCTGGTGCCGTCTTCGAGGCGTTTCTTTAGGGCCATGAGCGTGTTGAGCATGTCCGCATTGGAGGGATTAACACTTCCTGTGTCATTGCGGGCCTCAGGGGTCTCCGTACGACGGCCTTCGAGACGGGCGCGGGCCTTTTCGTATTCTGCTTGCTTGGCTTCGAGTTCTTTTTTCAGATCCCAGATTCTCCTATTTTCCTTCCAGGTTGAGGGGCGATGTTGTTGGCCACCGTGGTTTTTGTGGTTCGTGTTTTGTGACGGTCCAAGGTGTGATGCTGTGGACATTTGTGGGTGAGGCTGGCTATGGGCTTCACTTCGCTCCTCCTCGTCTTGGGGCTCATGGTTTCCGCGTGCTTCTCCCCTAGGTTGTGGGAAGGCGGATGCCACTTTTAGCATTATGTCGATCTGTTGCTGTGTGAACTTTGTCAGGTCAATGGGCCCCCCTTGAATGAGCGGGGGGGGTACTGCGTTGGTGTTTTGCCCCGCGTTTGGGACGGAGTTCCCGGATGGTGATAGGTCTTGGAGGAGTACGTCGTCGCCGACTACTTGAACGTTAGGGTTATTAGGGTCGGGGTTTAGCAGGTTGGTGTTTTGCATGTTTGGGTGAGGGTTTGCCATGTTGCTGGTCTGACTTACTATAAGTCCGGATCGAGTTTGCATAAATTTGCCCGACTTCTAGGGATGCGGTTAGGTTTCTCTTAGGGAGATGGCCCCTTCCTGGCGCGCCAAATGATAACTCCAAATCTCGTCTAGGGTTCCAATGCACTGTTCCGGGAAGCTTCAGGCGAGACCTAACTTGCAAAACAACGCTACACGGGGGGTGACATCCCGTGAGGCGCCTCCGGCGTGATAATCAGTGACTTGGATGTGCTTGACAAGTAAGGGAAATCAGAGAGTTTTCACTCTAAATGTATGGTGCGAGATGCTTTTGAGAGAGAGTTTTGGGGAGAAATTTTGCACTTACCTTCCACTTTGGCTGGGGAGTCCTTTATATAGGTCCTTGGCCGCCACTGTTGCTACAGTGGCGGGAATGGGTCTGTAGACACTCCCCAGTATGGGTGGCTGTTTTGGTGCAGCTACTGTCCTTTTTCCTGTCCTTTTGGGATTTGTGCATGCTTGTTATCCTGTTTGCCTTGTACTTAGTAATGATGAGGTCTGACTTTGGGGGTCTTCAAGTCCTGTAGCGGGGGCGGGGGCTGTTAGCAGTTACTGTAGCGTAGTACCTTATCAATATAAGTGTGTTGTGTTCTTTCGTATTATTCTCCAAATTTGTGTAGAACCCAATCACGTTTCCAACAAGTGGTATCAGAGCTAGCTTATTTCGGAGAAGAAAAATGTCAAATATGATGGTGCAACCACAAATTCCGAAATTGACGGCAACAAATTACGGGAACTGGAGTATCCAAATGAAGGTGTTACTCGGTTCATACGATAGTTGGGATATTGTCGAAAGTGGGTATTACGAGCGAGAGGATGAAGCGGCCCTTTCAAATGCAGAGAAGATGATTTTGAAAGAGACCCGGAAAAAAGATAAAAAAGCGTTATATACAATTATTCAAGGAGTTGATGAATCAACCTTTGAAAAAATTTCGAATGCAAAAACGGCGAAAGCCGCGTGAGAGATTCTACAGAAATTGTTCCAGAGTGTCGAGAAAGTTAAAAAGGTACGGCTCCAATTTCTACGTGCCGAGTTCGAAAATTTGAAGATGAAGAGTTCAGAAAATATTGGTGAATTTGTTACGCGTTTGAAAACGGTGAAAAATCAGATGAAAAGAAATGGCGAAAGTCTCGATGATGTTCGGGTCATGGAAAAGTTGCTTCGTTCATTAACAAGAAAATTTGATTATGTTGTTACCTCCATCGAGGAGTCAAAAGACTTGTCCACGATTTCTATTGATGAGTTCGTACGTTCTCTTCATGCCCACGAGCAACGAATGAACCAATATGATGATCCAAGCCATTTGGAAAAGGCGTTGCAAAGTAAGGTGTCAATTGGTGATAGTTCTGGAAGTAGCAGTTCTGCACGTGGCAGAGGTGGCTATTGTGGTGGACAAGGACGAGGATGGCAATCCATCAATAAAAGCCAGAATTCGGAAGGCTATCAGCCATTTAGTCGTGGTCAAAATTTCAGAGGCCGAGGACGAGCCGGATTTCAACAACGAGGTGACAAGTCTCAGTTTCAATGTTATAATTTTAATAAATTTGGTCACTTCAGTTATAAGTGTAGAGCACCGAAGGTGGAAGAAAGAAGTCATTTTGCAGCAGCAAAAGAATATAAAGATGTTGGAACTGCTGCGTTCCTCACTTACAAAGGAGACGAGGAAAGCAAGAAGAATGTTTGGTATCTTGACTCAGGGGCCAGTAATTACATGACTGGTCACAAGGAGGTAGTCACGAAGATAGACGACACCATCAGCGGAGTAGTTACTTTTGGTGAGTCGTCAATGATTCCAGTCAAAGGAAAAGGTACTGTCACGATCATGTCGAAGAAAGGTGAAAAAAAATATATAAATGATGTTTCTTATATTCCTGCTTTGAAGAGTAATATTATCTGTCTTGGCCAACTTGTGGGGAAAGGATATAATATACAAATACAGGACAATCCCTCATTATTAGAAATCAATCTCGGGAATTGATTGCAAATGTGGAGATGTCAAAGAATCGTTTGTTTACGCTTGATATGCAAACGAAGGCGCAGAAGTGCTTAAAGTCGGTCATTAAAAATGACTCGTGGTTGTGGCATTTGAGATATGGTCATCTTGGATTTACTAGCCTGAAATTATTGTCAAAGACAAAAATGGTGGATGGTTTGCCAGAAATCAATGAACCAGAAAATTTGTGTGAAGCGTGTGTAAAGGGGAAGCAACATCGTCAAAGTTTTCCCGTTGGAAAATCATGGAGAGCCAGAAGGCCATTGGAGATAGTTCACACAGATATTGCTGGTCCATTTGAATTTTTGGGTGTATTGCGTATGCCCATATTCTAGATCAGAAAAGGAAGAAATTGGATGATAAAGGCGAGAAGTGAATATTTACCGGATATGATAAAAGGAGTAAGGCGTACAAACTCTATAATCCCGTGACGAAGAAATTAATCATTTCTCGAGATGTTGAGTTTGATGAATCAGATTACTGGAGATGGAACGAGGAAGAACGAAAAGTTGCTGGTTTATTTTTCAATGATGATGATAATGATAACGGTGATGACTCCAACATTAAAGATGGCGAAGATGATGATCAAACTCCTCCACAAAGTCCGAATCAACAAACTCCCGCATCAACACCATCGGATTCAGGTGGAAGCAGAAGTTCATGGGGAGGACCAAGAAAAATGCGTAGTCTAGATAATATCTACGAAGCAACAAGTCCGGTACAAACAACCTTTGATTATTCTTTATTTTGTTTAATGGCTAAATGTGATCCAGTTACATTTGAGGAAGCTTCTGAAGAAAGCAGATGGAACAAAGCCATGGATGAAGAAATTGGTGCAATTAAGAAGAATGATACTTGGGAGCTCACAGATCTTCCAGAAGGACACAAAGCAATCGGTGTCAAATGGGTTTCTAAGACAAAGACAAATCAGGATGGTGAAGTGGGGAAATACAAAGCAAGGTTGGTGGCTAAACGCTACAAGCAAAGATAAGGAATTGACTATGATGAGGTGTTTGCTCCAGTTGCACGAGTTGACACCATCATACTTCTCACAACAATTGCCGCTCAGAATCAATGGAAGATTTTTCAGATGGACATAAAATCGTCATTTCTAAATGGTTATCTCGAAGAAGAAGTCTACATCGAGCAACCTCCAGGATATGTTCAAAAAGACGCGAAGAATAAAGTCTACAAACTGAAGAAAGCACTATACGGGTTAAAGCAAGCCCCGAGAGCATGGAACACAAGGGTTGATGAGTATTTCCAGAAAAATGGTTTTGTGAAGAGTCCATATGAGCATGCTCTCTACACGAAAATAGATTCAGGGGTAGATATTATGATCGTTTGCTTATACGTGGACGACATGATATTTACCGGAAACAATCATGGTATGTTTGATAATTTTAAAAAAGTTGTGACTAATGAATTTGAGATGTCAGATATTGGTCAAATGTCATACTTTCTTGGATATGTGGTGAAGCAAAGAAAAGATGGAATTTTTATGTCTCAGAAAAAATATGCCGAGCAGATTTTGAAGAAGTTCAGAATGGAGGAATATAAGCCAGTGAGCACACCAGCAGAGACAAGCATAAAGCTCAGAATTGATACAACACGAGGGAGTCGGTAATCCGACATTGTTCAAAGGTTTGGTTGGAAGTTTAAGATACCTAACTTTTACTCATCCAGATATCATGTATGCAGTCAGATTGGTTAATAGGTACATGGAGAAGCGGAAGCAAGATCATTTCATGGCGGCTAAAAGAATTTTGAGATATATTAAAGGTACACTTAATAATGGTTTGTTTTACACGCATTCTCAAGATTGAAAATTAGTTGGCTACTCAGACAGTGATTATGGTGGAGATTTGGATGACGGGAAAAGCACATCGGGATATGCTTTTCATATTGGCTCGGCGATATTCTCATGGTCATCAAAGAAGCAACAGACAGTCGCTCTCTCAGCATGTGAGGCAGAATACATCGCAGAAGCAGTGTGCGCATGTCAGGCTATTTGGTTAAGCTATATTTTGTGAGTCATTGAAGCCGGATGTGTTTCACAAAATGAAAAAGAAGCTCGGAATGGAAACTCGAATTTTAGGGGGAGTGTTAGAATTTCAAACTCTCCGGCTAGCAATATATTAATTATAACAGATGGGTTGTTTTCATGTGCATGCAAAAATTAAGGTGGGCTGAATAAATACTATATATACTATTTGCATGCATGCTAGGAGAAAGTCAAATACGTGTTGAAGAAATGATTACCAAGGCAGCTGTGTTTTTATGAATGCCAGGGAAACAGGTGGGTTGTGCAAAATACAATACAGGCACTAATGAAAACAGAAGAATTCTTGTACTGCAGCTCCTGATATTAAGGCTGGTCTCAAGTGAAAAGTAAATACATGAAGACACAACTATATACATTCCAGAAAATATGGTAGGTTGCATGTAAGTTGGCAAAGGTCTATAGTATTAACTATTCTCTGATGTAAGCCATGATGTGTACTTGTATTTTGTAGCCTATAAATAAGGCGTTTGTTTGCTGTAACATACAGAGTGTAAAAATCTGAAGAGAGAAAAGAAAAAGAGCAGAATAAATTTACTGTTATTTAGTCTGATGTATTTTTCTATCAGTTTTTTTAATATAGGTCAATATCAGTTTTAATATCCTTGTCGAGCACTTAGGACTTAAGTGCAGATTAATTGTAAGGGTGACAGATTGAATCATAGTCTGCCTTTGTTTGTTGTGTTTTAATAGTCCTCATTTGTTTTAATAGGGTGCACACACGTGATTCCTACTAGATAATTCATAGTGAAATAAATCTTATGACTATTTGATATTTCAAGTGGCTAAATGGAGAGACATAGCAACTGCAGATGATTACTTTAGCATCTAATGAATAGAATAGGAGGTGGAGATCATTAGTGATTGTAGGCCTTGAAATGCGACTCAACTATCTGCTTATGTAATATTAACGTTTTAATTTGTCATCCTAACCATATAAATTGTAATGTTGAATGACTCAACTATCTGCTTATGTAATATTAACGTTTTATATTAGTTTGATATGGAGCTCAATGCGGCTCAACTATGTGCTTATTAAATGATCATGAACCAAGCTGAGCTTGTGCCAAGTCACTACAGAGATGCACATTGCACTGCAGTTTGAAAGAAGACGCAAAATATTTAAGTTTAATTGATCACCTGCTTGGTAGATTATTATGATTCTTTCCACCAACTTGCTGCATTTGATCCCTAAAATCGATGATGATGGAGTTGATCTTTCTGGGCACCACTCTACATCTGGAATCAGTATTTTCACGATTATTGTTCTCCATGCTACACAACACTGCACATCAGGCATATGTCTATGAAATTCCAGATAAATAAATAGTACTTGACACAACTATTTCTTAAGATATCAATTCTCATATTTATATTTTAAAACTTATCAAAAATAGTAAATTGTTATAAATCTTGTCATGTATTTGTTTATTAATAACGTGAAACTGATTTTAGTTAGGCGTTTTATGTGCATATAGCGATCCATTATTTTTAATATAAGTGGAACTAATCAAACACCCCAAATTACTAGCATATTCCATATAAAAATCAACTGCATGCGCGTACCTACATCCATCATATTTAGTTTATGCATTAAATTTCAAATGGTCTCTTCACTATACTCATTTTAATATATACTCATTTTGCTTACTTTCATCTATTATTTTACTTATGTTCTTAATTTCGAGGTCCCCCCAATATAAATATTTAGGGTTCTAACGGAAGCCCAAAATTTTAATGGGTATACCTCGGAGAAGTTATATGGACTAAATTACATATCCTGTATTCTTAGATTAATATATTTCTATACATATGCGTAATGTCTAGTCTGGTGACATCTTCGGTTTTATGATGTTACAGGTATTCATCTCTGACATGGATCGCAATAAATGAGGAAATATTGTTTCCCCTGGAAGTGGTATTTCCAGATGGATAGTTGCACCCACGAGGATCGACAACATCTACATCGATTTCACCTGTTATAAGATACAACAAGTTGGTGGAAACCATCACAACAATCTAACAAAAAGGTGACCTTTAAACTTAAAAATTTTGCTGTCTTTTCTCCAACTATCAGCTAATTGTGCATCTGCAGTAACTTGGCGCGTGCTCACATTGCTTCATGAAATTTAAGTAATCAAAGCAATGAGAAAGGACGTTGAGAAAATATGAAAAACAATACAATTGTGTGCAGGAATACCTCGAGGGAACTTAAAAAATGTGCTTATAAGCAGGAAAGTGGAAAATCTCTTGCGGAAGAATCTAACAAAAAGGCAAATGAAAGAAACAAAGGAGGTGGCTGTAATTTGAGGTGAACTTTCTATTTTTTAATTATCTTCTCCATTTGGTACAAAGAGCTGGAAAATGCTAAAGTGAAGGAAACATAAAAGATATGTTATACTTATACACATACCTGATTACTTAATATGATACTCTTGTTATATCACCCATTTAGCAAAAAATATACTATTTAACATCTATTTGGAAATTAAAAGAAACAAAAATGTGAGGCTGAAGTTGCTTAAGCTTTCCATAAAGTAGCAGGTACCTGCAGCACATTCAGGACAATCTCCGCCATCACAAGGTCCTGTAGTGAAGGAGAAAGTACTGCCTGAATAGCCTTCGAATGATGTGCCAACTCTTCAAAGCACCACAACATTTAAGATTGTCAATGTGGTTGAGGACTCGGACACAGAAGAAGCAGGAGGCACTGGTATATGCATCAAGAAGAGGCGTAAACAGGCTTCACGAAAATGGTAATCCTTTTTACTGATCTTATGGACTTATATGATTAAATTCATTAAAGAAACAAAAAGTTCCACAAGGGCATAAGTCCATAAGATCAGTAAAAGAGATTACTATTTTTCTGAAGCCTGTTTACGCCTCTTCCGATGCATATACCAGTGCCTTCTGCTTCTTCTGTGTCCGAGTCCTCAATCACATTGACAATCTTAAATGTTGTGGTGCTTTGAAGAGTTGGCACATCATTCGAAGGCTCTTCAGGTAGTACTTTTTCCTTCACTACAGGACCTTGTGATGGCGGAGATTTTCCTGAAGGTGCTGCAGGTACCAAGTCAAGAGCCACTGCACCTGCTACATTATTAGCTTCCCCAACAGGCTTTGTCGTCTGATAAATATCAGTCCACAACCTAGTCTTCTTTTTCGTCCACGCACCTGTCGTTTTGGCCTGTTTCCATTATTGGATGCAAGTGGATATGAAATGAAACATGTTAAGAATTTTTAAACTTAAATATGAAATGAAACATGTTAAGAATTTTCAAACTTAAATATCAAGGGAATTAAAAAATGCAGGACACTCATAATATTAATAAACTTTTGGATGAATATAATAAAACCCTTTATGGAAAGCTTCAGCAACTGCAGCTTCACATTATTGTTCTTTTAATTTCCAAATAGAAGTTAAATAGTATATTTTTTGCAAAATGGGTGATATAACAAGAGTATCATAATAAGTAATCTGATACCAAATGGCAAATCATGAATTTAAAAAACCATATTTTATGAAGCATTAGCATGAAGGTAATATAACTGGAACAACATTACATCTTGCTAGCTAAATATGATACTACATTATTTCAACTCAAATTGAAACTGCCTGATATGCACTACAAGAAAAAAACAATCAGACAACACTCATCAGACAACGCTCAGTCGAAAAAGTGTTGCATGAAAACGACAGACAACTGTTAATTCTTAGCATTCAGAAAGTATTGTCTGAACCATGATTCTTACAAGAGTTTTAAAACTGTTGTCTGGCAAAGCGAAACAGACAAGTGTTTTGTAAGCAGTGGTGTTGTTTAACACAGGGGTTCAGACGACGGTTTATGCAGTATTGAGTGACAATCATTGAGACAATAGTTTCAAACCCGTTGTCTAAAGTTTTTGGTCAGACAACTGTTTTAAATAGTTGTGTTGTGTTTAGGTGAACGATTACACAACTGCTTTGGTAAGTATTGTGAGAATAATAAGGAGACAATGGTTTTGGAAACCGTTGTTATAATTAGACAAGTGTTTTTTTTAGTTAATGGTTGAATTGTTTTTAGACAAGGGTTCATAATTAGAGTGTTGTGTGACTATAATGTAAGAGACAAGGGTTTCTGCTGTATTGTTTCTTAGTCTTTTATTTAAGTGTTTTTGATCATAAACCGTTGTCTGATTTACAGTACATATAGAAAAAATGAAATTTATAAAGCAAACATCTCCCACCTGCCAACAACCAACCTCCTAGCAAATTCTACCAACAACAAGAGTTCAATTTCATAACAACAAAGATGGGCATAATAACATCAGTCCATCAACAAATCAATTACAAGTAGTTAAAAATTCGAATAACTCAAATGAAATTACATCACGAAAGTGCTATTAGTTCATCCACATCCCGAATATAAGTAGCCAAGTCCCCCTCAACTAAATCAACTTCCGGCAAATTCGGCATAAAACAATCGTTCTCAAGTTCCACTTCTACGGATCCCTCATTCTCATCCTCATTCTCGTCATAGTACCTTTTCTCGGGTAATTTTAACACAACGGACCATAACTTATGAAGAGGATCGTCGATGTAACAAACTTGCTTAACATGTTTTGCCAACACAAATGGATCGTTTGAAAATCCCAACTTCTTTAAATTAACCAATGTGTATCCCAAATCATCGACTTTAATCCCTTTGTTCATATCTACCCACTTACAACGAAAAAGAGGGATCCTAAAGCTGTTATAATCCAAATCCCATATACTTGTTACCACACCATAAAATATAGGTGAAGTATGCTCAATACGTTGATCCTTACCTTCCACAACCATTGTATCAGCTTGTACGCAGACACCACTACATTGAACTTGACGTGTATCATCGCGATCCTTGGTACTATAGGTAACACCATCCACTTTGTAGCCGCTTAATGTAGGAACATCTTTGTTGGGCCCATCTGCAATCCACCGTAACTCCTGTGGTACCTCTATTTCCTCAAACAAATCTGCCCCAATCTGCCAAAAACACACAAGTTGAAAAATGAAATGAGAAATGTTCTTGTAAATAAATTGAAACAGAAATACTATAAAATATTGAACATAATACCTTGTCTTTGAACCATTTAGGGAATGTTGCATTTTGCTTGTTTCTAAGCCACATTTCGTCATTTTCATGTTCCGGATATTTTGTCATCAAAAATGACATGTGCTCACTGCATGCAATTAAATAAACAATAAAAACCAAAAACAATTATATAGGTGAAAACAGCGCAAAAAATAGATTACATGATGGATATAATTTTATGACTTACTCGAAATATGGCCTCACGGTAGTAGTATTTTGTAGAACACATAAATGTGCTACATGCAAATCAGTGCTGCTCGGGGTTATCATAGTTGCACCAGATAATGGTCTGCAAATGCCATCTCCCGTGTGCCTATCATTTTTCGGTACCCCAACAGTAGCTTCTTCGTGGTTAACCAAGCACTCAACAGCTTCTTCCGCAATATAGGCCTCAGCAATACAACCTTCTGCACGAGCCCGATTCCTTATATATCCCTTAAATGTCTTCATGTATCTCTCAAAAGGATACATCCATCTAAGGAAAATTGGCCCGCAAAGCTCCACTTCTCGTACAAGATGGACCGAGAGATGAAACATTAAATCAAACAAGGAAGGAGGGAAGTATTTTTCAAGCTGGCATAAAGTTTCTACCAACTGAGATTGCATTTTCTCCAACTTATCAACCTCAATAACTTTACTGCAGATTGCCTTGAAAAAGAGACAAAACCGAATAATAGTGTTCCTAACCTGTTTCTCTAGTGAGGACCGAATTGCAATTGGGAGCAGATGATGCAAAATCATATGGCAGTCATGAGATTTCATTCCAGTGAGTCTAATTGTTTCCATTGATACAAGACTCCGAATGTTGGAACAAAAACCATCAGGCAACTTCATGCCGAGAAAAGAGGAGCAAACTGTTTTCTTTTCAGAATGAGTCAGGTTCCAAGACGCCAATGGTAACTTCTCTTTTTACCCCAGAGTTTGTGGCCTCAATTCTGTTCTTATTCCCATTTCTGCCATGTCAAGACGGACGGTTTCCTTGCCTTTTGTCTTCTTAGGTATGTTAAGAAGAGTCCCAAGTAAAGCCTCGCATATATTTTTCTCGATGTGCATCACATCAAGAACATGCCTAACCGGCAAAAATTTCCAATAATCAAGTTCAAAGAATATTGAAACCTTCTTCCAAACTGGTCGAGGATCGCCTCTTTTTTTTCGAGGTTTGCGTTGTGTCTTACCATAGACATGGCCCTGTAAATGTTGTACTCTTTGAAGAACCTCCTCTCTGGTTAATGGAACTGGAGCAATTTCCTCTTCCACGGTGTTATCAAAAGCCTGTTTCTGTTTGCGATACGGATGATGACGGGGCAACCATCTACGGTGCCTCATGACCACGCACTTGCGATAATGTACCAGTCTTGTTGCTTTTGTTTCATCAATACAAATAGGACAACCATTATACCCTTTGATAATGTTGCCTGACAAGTTGCCATAGGCTGGATAATCACTGATTGTCCATAACAAAATGCCTCTAAGCAAAAAATACTCCTTCTTGTATGCGTCATAAACTTGTTTTCCATGCCACAACTTTTGTAGATCCTGTATAAGTGGTTGAAGGAAAATGTCAATATCATTGCCCGGTTGAGTTGGTCCGGATATCAACAAACATAGCATAATATACCTCCTCTTCATACAGAGCCAAGGAGGAAGATTATAGATAGACAACAAGACTGGCCAGCAAGTGTAATCAATATTCGTGCTGTAAAAAGGATTGAATCCATTGGATGATAAAGCTAACCGGAGGTTTCTAGAATCTGAAGAAAAATCTGGCCATTTTGCATCTACTTCTTTCCATGTTTTTGAATCTGCCGGATGTCTGATCTTATCATCCTTTAATCTCTCAGTGTCATGCCAAGTCAAATCCTTTGCTGTTTTAGGTGAACTTATTCACACAATAGTTTAAGAACCGGAAAGATAATGAAAACCAATGTGTAGAACTTATTCACACAATAGTTTAAGGAACTCAAGACAATTGTCCAAGACTATTCACACAACATTTGTAGAACTAAAAACCTATTGTCTATGACATATTCACACAATATTTTAAGGGACTGGAAACCATTGTCCAAGCTTAGTCACACAACAGTTTAAGAACAAAAAATCAACTTTCTTTTCCATTACAAACAACGAAAGCATGATAAAAAAACTATTTCCTATAAGTTATTCACACAAGATTTTGTCCGACGAGAGACCATTGTGGATGTGTATTCACACAAGAGTTTAGGCACTAAAACCCCATTGTGCTAATTGTTCACACACAATATCTACTAAATCTGCAAGGTTGACTGTAATACACTACGACAATATTGAAGGAATTTACGGAAGAGCGGAAGCGTGATATAACAATAATCAATCCGTAAATCATGAATCGCGCATATAGAAAGACACATAAATTACACATACGATTTATGAAATAGTTTTAGAATCGAATTCTAACCTTTAAAAGCGATCCAAGGAAGACAAAGAGAGGTCCTAGCAGTTGCTTCTCAATGCGTGAAGCACTCTACCGGTATCCACCAAGATTAATCCTTCGATGAAGCTTTTATAAAGATGGAGCCCTTCTACTTTTGAGAGAGAGAGAGATGAAGAAGGTGAGGGAGGCCTCTAGGTTTTTACAAAACCCCAGTTATCTAAAGCCTTCTCATCTCTTTCTTTATATAGGGCCCTCCTAGGTTTTACACAATTATTATATCAATATATATTAATATATATAAATCCCACACTTTATCTTATAAAATGTTTAAATAATAATTAAAACTATTTTAATTATTATTATTTTCTAAACTCCTTAGAAAATAACCTGCTCTCTCAAAAAATCCCTTCATCAATAGATTAATCTTTTTATGGTGTGACCCTGTAGGTTCAATATTATGCCGGTAGTAGAAATAAATAATAATAAACCTTTTATTAATTATTTATATGAATTCTAAAATTCACTAAATATAATTAACTGATTAAGTATATTTATTCTACATCGTGAGTGATGCTTCTCAACATATCGCGACTATCCGGATAATATGAATTCTCTGCTTAGAATAACAAGAACCTGTCAGTGACTAGTTACCGTACAATTAATTCCTTCTACCCTTACAATATCCCGATTAAATACAAGGCATGGATCTCGTGTCAAGCCTATCAAATTTAATCATATGATTTCTTGTTCTTAATGCGAAGTTCATATTAATGCAAATTAGAAACTCCTTTCTAATTTCATACACTCTGGCCAGAGATTCCAGAACTTGCATAGAAAGAATAACATAGGATATTCTCTTCCTATACTGGAAGGGGTAGATCCTCTATTGACGTTAACTATCTCTATACATAAATCCCTATGCCCAGAATAGTCCTAATGGCTGTCCTTGAGACTAAGGACTAAACCAAAGCACAGTTCTTTATATATAAGATAACTTTAACGATCTCAAGTCTTAGGACACTTGTACAACTATCACTCAGTGAATAACTATTGACACGTGAGTAATCTCCATTAGTTATTCAACTTATCGAGTCATGTTCAGTGAACTTATTCCCCAATAAGCACCTACATACTGGCTATAGTGTCACCACACAAATGCCTATGAGAATAGACATCCTCCTCAAGGGAGCAAGCACAGTATGTACCAATCTTTGCGGATTTACTAACTTCCGATTAGTTATCCTATGATCAGGAACTGTTTAAGTCCAGAGTTATCATCTTCTAGATCTCACTATTATAATCTCATTATAGTTCTAGAAGCTTTACTCCAAACTATGGAACATCTTATTTAAAACACTTTAAATAGATAAATCCCATAATAAAATCAAAACAAGTCTTTTATTAATATTAATGAAATCAAATACGAATACAAGAAAGTATTTCCTAACTCATCATACATGATTGGATTTAGGACAAACACTTTCAATCTCCCACTTGAACTAAAGCCAATCTCCCTGATATCTAATACCCATCTTCTCTTTATGACGATCAAAGTGAATCTGAGATAATGACTTTGTGAGTGGGTCTGCTACGTTTTTTATGTGTGTCAACTGTAGTAGACTGTTTGGAACTCTTCCAACTAATCGCACCACCATTTAGAGTAAACACGTACCCTGACATGGATTTACTATCATCACTTTCTGATTGAAAACTAGGGTCGGTATAACCCTCTATTTTCAACTCAGATTCACCACCAAAAACAAGAAAAATATCCTTAGTCCTTCGCAAGTACTTAAGGATGTTCTTCACTGCTTTCCAGTGGTCTTCACCTGGATCGGACTGATATCTGCTCGTCACACTAATTGAATAAGAAACATCAGGCCTAGTACACAACATCGCGTACATGATAGATCCTATTGCTGAAGCATAAGGAATCTTACTCATACGCTCTCTTTCCTCAGGTGTCTTAGGAGACATCTTTCCAGAAAGAGATACTCCATGGCTCATCGGTATGAGACCTCTTTTGGAGTTTTCCATGCTAAACCTTTTAAGCACCTTTTTGATGTATGTACCCTGGGTAAGACCTATCATTCTTCTAGATCTATCCCTATAGATCTTCATACCGAGAATGTAGGACGCTTCTCCCAAGTCCTTCATAGTGAAGTTCTTTGATAGCCACACTTTGACTGATTGCAGCATCGGTATATCATTTCCTATAAGAAGTATGTCATCCACATACAATACAAGAAATGTTACCGC
Source organism: Daucus carota subsp. sativus (assembly GCF_001625215.2). Taxonomy (NCBI): domain Eukaryota; kingdom Viridiplantae; phylum Streptophyta; class Magnoliopsida; order Apiales; family Apiaceae; genus Daucus; species Daucus carota. The sequence goes on from NC_030382.2 coordinate 16,078,207, forward strand.
GCTCCCACTAACCTTCTTGTAGACACATGGTTCATCTATGTTTTTGATAAAATCAAACTCTTTGATTGTCTCATCAAAACGGATGTTCCATCTACGAGAAGCTTGCCTCAAACCATATATGGTTCGTAGTAGCTTACACACTAGGTGTTCATTTCCTTTGGAAAGAAAACCCTATGGTTGTGTCATATACACTTCCTCTTCAAGTTTCCCATTGAGGAAGGCCGTTTTCACGTCCATTTGCCAGATCTCATAGTCGTAGTAAGCAGCGATTGCAAGCAAAATCCGAATTGATTTTAACAGGGCTACAGGCGAAAAGGTTTCATCAAAGTCAATTCCTTGCCTTTGTCTGAATCCTTTTGCCACGAGCCTGGCCTTATAGGTCTCCACCTGGCCATCTGCTCCAATCTTTCTTTTGTATACCCATTTGCACTCAATAGGCTTCACGCCCTCAGGAGCTTCGACCAAAGTCCATACTTGGTTGGTATACATAGATTCCATTTCGGGTTCCATGGCACTTTGCCATTTCTCTGAGTCAACACTACTCATAGCCTCATTGTAGGTCATAGGGTCGTCATCATCAATGAAAGACAACTCATTGTCATTCTCAATGACAAGGCCATAATACCTCTCAGGTTGGCGAGTCACTCTCCCTGACCTACAAAGGGGCTGTTCCACAGAAGGCTGTTCAGTCTGAACAGGTGTTTCCTCTTGAACCGTAGTAGTTTGTGCTTCTTGAACTTCACCAAGTTCAATTTTGCTCCCACTGTTCCCTTCAAGGATAAACTGCTTTTCCAAGAAGGTAGCATGTCTGGAGACAAACACCCTATGATCGGTGTAAAAGTAATACCCTAAAGTCTCTTTAGGATATCCCACAAAGCTACATTTTATGGATCGAGATTCCAGCTTATCAGGGTCAACTTTCTTGACATGAGCTGGACATCCCCAAATCTTAATGTGCTTAAGACTTGGTTTCCTTTGTTTCCATATCTCATATGGAGTTTGAGGAACAGATTTGGAAGGCACCTTATTCAGTAAATATGCTGAGGTTTCCAATGCATAACCCCATAGGAATACTGGAAGATCCGCATAGCTCATCATGGACCGAACCATGTCTAACAAAGTTCGATTTCTCCTTTCAGATACCCCATTTAACTGTGGAGTATATGGAGGAGTCCACTGAGAGACTATACCATTTTCTTTGAGATAATCTAGAAACTCTCCATTCAAGTATTCACCACCTCGATCTGATCGAAGAGTTTTAATACTACGTTTGGTTTGTTTCTCTACTTCATTCTTATATTCTTTGAACTTTTCAAAGGCTTCAGATTTGTGTTTCATCAAATACACATATCCGAATCTAGATCGGTCATCTATGAAAGTAATGAAGTATGAAAATCCACCCATGGCTTGCGTAGACATTGGTCCACATACATCTGTGTGTACCAATCCTAGCAAATCCGCAGCCCTTTCTCCATGTCCACTAAATGGAGATCTGGTCATTTTGCCCAATAGACAAGACTCGCATGTAGGATATGATTCAAAATCAAAGGGTTCAAGTATCCCTTCCTTTAGCAATGTCCGTAGTCTATTTTCACTAATATGACCAAGTCTGCAGTGCCACAAAAAGGTGAGATTTTCATCATCCCTTTTTCTTTTATTAGTACGTTCAATTTGTAGTAAATTATGCTCTACGTCACATATATACAGACCATTATTTAAACTACCACTTCCATAAAGAATGTTATCTCTTTGAATTAGACATTTATTATTCTGAATAACAAACGAAAATCCATCCAAGTCTAACATGGGAATAGAAATAATATTCCTTATAATCGAGGGAACAAAGTAGCAATTATTCAAAACAATAGTCTTGCCCGTAGGCATATATAAATGAAATGATCCTACAGCTTCAGCAGCAACTCTTGCTCCATTACCCATTCGTAGAATCACCTCCTCTTCCCCAAGAGTCCTACTTCTCCTTAGTCCCTACAACGAATTGCAAATGTGAGAACCACAGGCGGTATCTAATACCCAAGTAGAAATTTGACTTATTGACATATTCACTTCAATCATGAACATACCTGAAGCAGAAGCGGTAGTCTCACTACCCTTCTTCTTCTTCAATTCTGCAAGGTAAACCTTGCAATTCCTTTTCCAGTGCCCCGACTTGTTACAGTGAAAGCAAACAGCTGTGCTTTTGGGGTCAACCTTGGCCTTCGCTGGATTAGTCTTATTCTCACCACCTTTCTTCTTTTTCTTGGGAGGGGCCCTCTTCCTTTTCTTGGAAGTAGAACCCTCACCAATAAGAAGAACAGAACTCTTCTTGGAAGGGAAACTCGACTCAGCAGTTTTCAACATGTTATGGAGTTCAAGCAAGCTAACATCCATCTTATGCATGTGAAAGTTCACAACAAACTGCGAGAACGAATCTGGAAGCGATTGCAAGACCAAGTCTTGGCTTAGCTCCCCATCTATGACAAAACCAAGTTGTCCTAAACGTTCAATCAAATTGATCATCTTGAGCACATGGTCATTCACAGATGTCCCCTCTGCCATTTTACAACGGAACAGCTCTTTCGATATCTCATATCGAGCTGTCCTCCCCTCAACATGATACAACTCTTGTAGATGAATCAGTATAGTGTAAGCATCCATGTACTCATGTTGCTTCTGAAGCTCAGAGTTCATGGAGGCCAACATAATACACTGGGCAACATTTGCCTCATCCATCCACGAGCGATGAGCTTGATGCTCATCATAAGGTGCATCATCAACAGGGGCCTTAGGCAGTGGTGAGTTAATCACATGGTCCAACTTCTCAGACTTGAGAACAATTCTCAAGTTACGAAGCCAATCAGCAAAATTGGGACCAGTCAACTTGTTAGCATCAAGAATGCTACGGAGTGATAGTGCAGAAGACATAATGTATATAGTAAATCTGTAAATGATGAACACATAACAACACTTAGGAAATATTCAATTTCATTTAAAAACACTATATGAATTGGGTCTTTATTCATAAGTGGCTCCCACTAGTTTATCCAATTTATACAACCCCCTAATTGAAAAATTAAGCATTCATAATGCTAGTGGGAATAGGGATCCTACATTCCATCACACAACCTCGGTTGTAGCACGAAACGTCATGCGACGTTCAATAGGCAGACAACTCTTGTCAATTACATCTTATGTTATTCCCTAATAAAACTTTAGCCTCTTGAATAATTGAGTCACGGCTGTAGCATGACAAACTCAATATTCTAAGTCAAGTCTAACCCAACATCTCGTACAATTAAATCAGTTTCCAACGGCCCACGGCTGCAGCACGTAACGACCAGTAGATTCTAATTCAATGTACACATCTCTATGTAATAGACAAGTATTTCTTATTTCGAAATCAAAGCCCTCGGTTGTAGCACGAAACGACAATGATTTAAAAACAAGAACTACTTTCTACCATGTTGGAAGGCTATGACCGACACAAGCCCGTTGTGTCATTGGCCAATTACTACTTGATATTATTTAATTTTAGAGGGATTATATTATATTACAATCATAATCATATTATAAAGAGATTCTTCCTTTTAAATTAAATATTTCAAATCAATAATCGATAATTGGATTCGTATGATGAGTTAGGAAATACTTTCTTGTATTCGTATTTGATTTCATTAATATTAATAAAAGACTTGTTTTGATTTTATTATGGGATTTATCTATTTAAAGTGTTTTAAATAAGATGTTCCATAGTTTGGAGTAAAGCTTCTAGAATTATAATGAGATTATAATAGTGAGATCTAGAAGATGATAACTCTGGACTTAAACAGTTCCTGATCATAGGATAACTAATCGGAAGTTAGTAAATCCGCAAAGATTGGTACATACTGTGCTTGCTCCCTTGAGGAGGATGTCTGTTCTCATAGGCATTTGTGTGGTGACACTATAGCCAGTATGTAGGTGCTTATTGGGGAATAAGTTCACTGAACATGACTCGATAAGTTGAATAACTAATGGAGATTACTCACGTGTCAATAGTTATTCACTGAGTGATAGTTGTACAAGTGTCCTAAGACTTGAGATCGTTAAAGTTATCTTATATATAAAGAACTGTGCTTTGGTTTAGTCCTTAGTCTCAAGGACAGCCATTAGGACTATTCTGGGCATAGGGATTTATGTATAGAGATAGTTAACGTCAATAGAGGATCTACCCCTTCCAGTATAGGAAGAGAATATCCTATGTTATTCTTTCTATGCAAGTTCTGGAATCTCTGGCCAGAGTGTATGAAATTAGAAAGGAGTTTCTAATTTGCATTAATATGAACTTCGCATTAAGAACAAGAAATCATATGATTAAATTTGATAGGCTTGACACGAGATCCATGCCTTGTATTTAATCGGGATATTGTAAGGGTAGAAGGAATTAATTGTACGGTAACTAGTCACTGACAGGTTCTTGTTATTCTAAGCAGAGAATTCATATTATCCGGATAGTCGCGATATGTTGAGAAGCATCACTCACGATGTAGAATAAATATACTTAATCAGTTAATTATATTTAGTGAATTTTAGAATTCATATAAATAATTAATAAAAGGTTTATTATTATTTATTTCTACTACCGGCATAATATTGAACCTACAGGGTCACACCATAAAAAGATTAATCTATTGATGAAGGGATTTTTTGAGAGAGCAGGTTATTTTCTAAGGAGTTTAGAAAATAATAATAATTAAAATAGTTTTAATTATTATTTAAACATTTTATAAGATAAAGTGTGGGATTTATATATATTAATATATATTGATATAATAATTGTGTAAAACCTAGGAGGGCCCTATATAAAGAAAGAGATGAGAAGGCTTTAGATAACTGGGGTTTTGTGAAAACCTAGTAGCCTCCCTCACCTTCTTCATCTCTCTCTCTCTCTCTCAAAAGTAGAAGGGCTCCATCTTTATAAAAGCTTCATCGAAGGATTAATCTTGGTGGATACTGGTAGAGTGCTTCACGCATTGAGAAGCAACTGCTAGGACCTCTCTTTGTCTTCCTTGGATCGCTTTTAAAGGTTAGAATTCGATTCTAAAACTATTTCATAAATCGTATGTGTAATTTATGTGTCTTTCTATATGCGTGATTCATGATTTACGGATTGATTATTGTTATATCATGCTTCCGCTCTTCCGTAAATTCCTTCAATGGCATCAGAGCCAGGTTGTATGCATATAGATTCATGATAAAAATTTCAGATTTTTATTCATATGTATGGATTTTTAAATTGATTTTATGATTCGAGGGCTTTATTGATTTAATTATGAATTAAATCGTAAATCTTTTTAAAGGCTTGTTTCTTTTCAGATCTGGGTTCTTTGTATTTTTCTGAAAATTTCCATATTTTTTTCGAAATTTTCTGAGGTCAGAAAGTATTTTTCTTGAATTTTTTAAGTTTAATTCTGCCTGAAAATTACTTTTCTGATTTATGACATGGATCTGCCACGTGTCGCATTCTGATTGGCTGGGAGTGTTGACTGTGCAAACGAGTCAGCAGCTGACGTCAGCGCCACGTCATCTGATGACGTCAGCGCCACGTCAGCGCTGGTGGGTCAACTGCCAGGTCAGCGCCACGTCATCTGATGACGTGGCGCCACGTCAGCACTGCCTGCCACGTCAGCACTGACGTCAGCGCCACGTCATCAGTTGACGCGCGCGCTTGATTTCGTTTTTTGGCTTTTCCGGGTGCGTCTGAACTTCGATTGAGACGTGTAAGGTACCGTTGGATTCGTTTTTTCGAGACGCATCTGATGGAATAAAGAAACAGATTTTTTAAATTGTTTAAAAAATATTTACAGCCCTTGGAGTGTGTTGAATGCCTTGTTTGATGATATTTGATGCATCCCATTATTTGCAATCTTGCTTATAATTGTGTTACATGCTATAATAAATCCATACAAATATGAGATTAGTACAAAAACAATTGTCTATAGGACGTTATAACAACCTACATATATTAGTAAACCCTTGTACAAAGCCAAAGAAAATATGAAGCTGTTAACAAAACCGTTGTACAAATTGTTTTACATCGAGTGTTTACCCTAAAGGAAAGGTTGTGTAAATACCTCATTACAACGGCTTAGATTTTATAAAACAATTGTTAACAGCTCCTAAGGACAACAATTTTTGAGTTGAACAAACCGATGTCTTCTTCCGCCAACAACAACAACATATTTAGAAGAAAGACTTGTACAAAGTTATTGTTACAAGACTTTCTTACCAATGTGTTGTGGTTTCTGGATATCACACAACACGAAGTTATAACAGGACTGTAGAATGAAGCAGCTTGCACAACGGTTTTCGTACCGTTGTCTGATACGCGTAATAGACGGCGGCTGGGTAGACAACGGGAAAACAGGGCATTAGACAACGGGCAAAAACCGTTGTATGATTCGTTTTTCCTTGTAGTGATGATTTAAAAAAGGCATCTTGAGTTCATTTTGGCGACCATCTATTCCTGATCTGATTCACCCATTATCTTGATATTCTTGTCTTCAATGCAAACAATCTTGGTTTACAGAGAAATTGAAACAGAAACTATATATCACCTTGTATGATGGATATCACTTAGAATCCACATACAACTATCTAAATTTATATGTCCTGCAACCTATCAGAGCAAGATGCAACAAACTTCAACAATTCATCCTCTGTTTTTATATTGATTTCAAAGATAAAACAGAAACCATAAAAATCACAAAAAAAAAGTGTTGCAAAAGGAAAAAGTGTACAACTGCAACCTCACATTTTTGTTTCTTTTAATTTCCAAATAGAAGTTAAAATAGTATATTTTTGTTTCTTTTAATTTCCAGCTCTTTGTACCAAATGGAGAAGATAATTAAAAAATAGAAAGTTCACCTCAAATCAAAGCCATCTCCATTGTTTCTTTCATTTTCCATTTTCTTAGAATCTTCCGCCAGAGATTTTCCTCTTTCCTACTTATCAGCATTGTCCTCTAATAATTTTTTGAGTTCCCTCGAGGTATTCCTGCACACAATTGTGTTGTTTTTCATATTTTCTCGAAGTCCTTTCTCATTGCTTTGATCACTTAAACTCTATGAAGCAATGTGAGCACGCACCAAGCGACTGCAGATGCACAATTAGCTGATAGTTGGAGAAAAGACAGCAAAATGTTTAGGTTTAAAGGACACCGTTTTGGTAGATTGTTGCGATGGTTTCCACAAACTTGCTGTATCTTATAACAGGTGAAATAAATGTAAATGTTGTCGATCCTCATGGGTGCAACTATCCACCTGTAAATACTACTTCTAGGGGAAACAATATTTCCTGATTTATTGCGATCCATGTCAGAGGTGAATACCTGTAACATCATAACACCGAAGATGTCACTGTTGAAATTAAAACACACCAAAATTATATATATATATATATAGATATAGTAACTGTTTAATGTAAAATGAGAGAAAACATAGAACACATAAGCTGTAGTCTCTCTCTTTATTATCCTGATACAATACAGTTTAAATAGAATAGCAAATAAGAATAATGGCTTAAAACAAGGAGCCACTAAACCAACTATGCTAATACATCTGTGACTCTAACGTTTACTCCATGAACTCCTAAAAACACTCCACACCTACGTGACTAAATCAAACGTGCATAAAATACCCTAGCTGACTAATTCATTTAAAACTAAAACAAATAAAATAAATACTTAAATAATGAGTTTAAGATTAATATTCCAACAGTCACCAAACTACACATTACGCATATGTATAGAAATACATTAATCTAAGAATACAGGATATGTAATTTAGTCCATATCATGAACCTTCTCATAGCTTGAAAGGACTCATTTAACTCACTTTCTCATAGGTCTTCATTCAAGTTACACGTCAGCTCGTGGTCAACTATTTTTTCTCTTACTTCATCAACTACTTCTCTAACACAACTTCCATCTCCTCCTTTACAAGCAAATGGATGAAATATTATATCACTCCAAGTCTCCAAATCAGCGTTTCCATCCTGCTACCCAGTCTTCTTTGCGAGCAGACACCATTCTTTTAACATGTACCTACTGATGCTGACAAATACAAATTTTCTCATTACTCCACTCCTACATCTGTTTTTGTTTGTGTTGTCAAGAAACAAACAACTATTCATAAGTCATTTACTTGTAGTGAAGCCATTGTTGATCCTTGTTGGGTCGACGCCTTGAACAAAGAATTGAGTGCTTTAGGAAAAAATAATACTGGCAAGGTTGTTCCACCACCTCCTAAAAAAAGATTATGGGATGCAAGTGGTTCCCCAAAGTTCTGTATCTGGATGATTGTTATATAGACAAATTCAGAGCTCGTTTGGTAGCTAATGGCTATACTCAAATTGAAGGACAAGATTACTATGATACATATTCTCCGATTGCTAAAATGGATACTGTCCAGACACTTTTGGCTATTTGTGTTATTAAATAATGGGATATCCACCAATCAGATATCAACAATGCCTTTTTCCATGGTGGTTTACTTGAGGAGGTTTACAAGGCATTAGCGGAAGGGCATCTTGTATCCTAGTGGTTTTGTTTGCTTGTTGATAAAGTCTATCTACCGTCTCAAACATGCGTCTAGATTGTGGTTTGAAAAATTAGCACATCTATGACTTGAAGTTAGTTTCTGTCAAACAGTCAGACTATTCACTCTTCGTCTACAAAATTGACCCTGTCTTCGTCACAGCCTTGATATATGTTGCAGAGATTCTACTAATGAGGAACTCTCCGGGAATTTTTTTCGTATGTCAAACAAGTTCTGCACAATGCTTTTACAATAAAGGACTCGGGTTAGCCAAGTATTATCTTGGTCTCTAAATTCATAAGGATAGTTTCGGTTTATACGTGCATTAGAACAAGATTGTGCATGATTTGTTAGTTGAGGCAGGCTTGGAGGCTTCAAGCCACTTTTTTTCCTACTGATATTAATGTGAAACTCTCCCCCACTAATGGCATTTTACTTGATTATTCTACGTTTTATGAAAATTTGATTGGAAAGTTGTACCTCACAATTTTACGGCCAAATATTGCCTACGTTGTACATCACCTCAGCCAGTTCTTATATGCTCTTGAATACTACACATGCTTTCTCTTCAATGTGTTACGCGTCATCTCAAGTCAACACAGCCTTTTGTGATAGTGATTGGGGGCTCCACTCTGGACTTAAATGGCATCCTTAAGAGTAATACATGTATGTGTTTGATGCTCCGTTCTTCTGTTTATCAGGAACTCAAACAAACAAAAGGTTGTGACAACTGTGGAGGCTGAACTCCGTGCTATTGCTGACTCTGGTGTGAACTATCATGGCTCACATTTTTGCTTTCTAAACTATAATTTCACCAAACTCTTCCACTTTTATTGAATAGTGACAATCAAGCCGCATTAGATATAGCTGCTAATCCCATTTTCCATCCCAAAACCAGATATTTTGCACTTAGACTGTCATTTTGTTCCTGAATCTTATCAAACCATTTATATATGTATTCATAAATTTATTCTATAATTTTATAGTGTGTGTATCTATATATGTATTCATAAAATAATATGTTTATATAAATTTATATAATTATAAAATATTATATAACATAATATAATTTGAGTTCTAAATTTTAAAGGTAACAAATTTATATCAAAGGGATAATTAATTCATTAGTCCCTCAACTATAGGCCATTTATGGTTTAGGTCCCTAAACTAAAAAGTCTAATAAATAAGTCCTTTAACTTTCAAAAAATCTGATTCGCGTCCCTCAGTCAGAATTTGACTAACGGATGTTAGTCAATGCTGACATGGAAATCGAAAATAAAAATAAAAATGACCAGGAAAATGACGTGGCAAGCGAAATTCACGGATTGAAGTGAAATTTTGATATGTTAATTTACGAGTAATTTCAAGAACATCGCTGGTGAAAGTTTTCGATTTTGAATTCACTAACGTACAGAAATCTACCCGTTAATCTCAAGAACAAGAAAAAAACACTTACGAAAATCTGCATATTTCTATACGTTAGTGAACTCAAAATCGAAAACTTTCACCACCGATGTTCTTGAAATTACTCGTACATTAACATATCAAAATTTCACTTCAATCCGTAAATTTTGTTTGCCAAGTCATTTTCAAGGTCATTCTTATTTTTATTTTCGATTTCCACATCAGCATTGACTAACATCCGTTAGTCAAATTCTGACGGAGGGATGCGAATCAGATTTTTGAAAAGTTAAAGGACTTATTTATTGGACTTTTTAGTTCAGGGACCTAAGTCATAAACGGCCTATAGTTGAGGGACTGATGAATTAATTATCCCTATATCAAAAGATAAATATAAATTAATATTTGAATAAATATAAATTGTCTTTAATGACTTTAATTCTTAACTAATTTTCAAAAAATTAATTTTTTGATTTAATTTATATAAAAATAAAAAATCTGATTAAAAATCAGATTTTGATCCGTATACTATCCGTATCCGCATGGTATCTGCGTGATACGGATTCAGATATTATCCTTTCAAAAAAAATCGGATTTGGATCCAAATATTGATATGAACTTTCACATTCGGATACAACAGATCCGTATTCGAATTATCGGTTTGACCACCCTATTTTACACGGGAATCAATATGTTTAACTTTAAAATGTTACAACAAATTGTCATATTCATGGAGGAAGAGAGTGCCTGTGATTAGGTTGTAGGTCATCTATATGAAAGAATATTTTGTGCTTCTATTAGAACTAAATTTGAGATAAACTTAAAATTTCATTTTAGTCTTTTTTTTTTAGTCTTGAATCATTATTGTTAGGAGTATACACTATGAGATATTTCAATCATCAATCCTTGTTTTGAGAAGTTGAGGGATTAGTTCTTAGTAAGGATAGATTTATGTGTAAATTTTTAGTTTTTTTTATGATTGACCTCAACCAAAAATATTAAAAAAATTCAAGGTAATTTGAAGATGTACATAAATATATTTATGTTTATTTGCTTAAAAAATTATATAATACTCTATTCATCCCCTTTTACCCGTCCTTTTCCGAGGTATTAGTCCATAGCCGTTTCTCTTTTCAAAACAATTTTTTTACAATATTTTTTCAAATACCGTTAGAATGTAATTTCCAGTGTGCTACTAATATACACACAACACACTTTAATGCATCACAATTATTCGGGGCACACACGAAAACCAAAATCTCAATTAACAATTTTAAAGTTGCCTACTTTTTTCAATATGGACATGCAAAATGGGAATATGGAATTATATATAAGGAGTTTAAAGAGTTATTTGACATCCAATATATTAGTGTTTGAATTCATTAACTAATAAAAACGCATATTGTGAGGCACCTAACACTCATCAAATATTCATACATTAAAATTTTAAAAAAAACCGGATGGAGCAAAAAAGGCTGAACCATATTTAACATGATTAAACATAAAAGTAAAAGAATTTAAGGCATTGATTATTACAGGTGTCATAAAAATATATTTGTATTTATTCTTATATGAAAAGTTTTAAGAATATAATACCTTGATTTACTCATCTATTTTGTACAATTTGTAACTCGACATGTGTCTAACATTATAACACACTAGTCTCACCATTATTTCTTATTCATAAGCCTTGTGACCATATAACCACTAAAAGGCTGAAGTTGGAGTAAATTTGGTCAACCACATGTGCAATTTTTTCAACCTATCCTTTAAACACATGATTTTGAAAAGGAAAGAACCAAAATAGATGATGAGATCCAGTAAAACCTCATTAATATATAGCCTCAAAATTTTTAAAACTCATATGATAAATCACCAAATATTCATCTGTCTAAAGGGATGATTTGTCATAATTCAACATGCTAAAAAAGTAAAAGATATTTCACAACATATGTCATAGAGTAAAATAAGTTTAAAAGTCATTCGGTCTCTTAGTTCATTTACAAGAGTATAGATCTGGAGCAAAACAAACTAAATTCACATAAATGACTAAATTAATCCAAATATCAAAAAAAAGGTAGATAAAAATCACAAGATTTAATTGATTAATTAAGACGATATGAGTTGAACGATACCTGGGTCCTGTTACGCTTAACGAATCTGATGAAACAACATGAATTAGGCATCTCATACAAAATTAGCATATGTGTGTGTGTGTGTGTATAGATAGATATATGAGATGTATATTAGATGATATACTATTAACACAAAATACAAAGATGAATACCACTAAATGCAAACCGGATTGTTTAATCGTGTGTCTAGTAATTGGACGTAGCGGCCGATTGATGAGGTTGAAGATTTTGATGTTTTACTTCGGTTGTCGCTATATAACGATTATTGTTATTGAATTAATGGGCCTATTATTTTTCAAAAGGCCCTATTATTAACATATAATCGCAGTTGGGAGTCAATATGTACGTACAACAAAAGCCCAATTGAGATACAACTCCATGAAAATTGTTTCTCCTACAAACAAATAGTACCAGGCTAAATCCATTTTTTAATAAAAAAATAAACACGAACATAAATTCAAAATGGCCCTACAACTTAATAAATTAGCAAATACGTTGGTTGTTATCTGTAATTTAACTAAATAGGTATTTGATAAATTTATTTTGTTCATTAGGAGCCTTCATATCAGCAAATCTAGTTTTTAAGGAACTGATTTCTTCTTGGATAATTTCATGCGCGACGACAAATACCCTAACAGCGATGAACTGTCATCGTTAATTCGTCACACTGAAATATTTCCTCAAAAAAATGGAGGGAAAAATGGTGTCAAGTCTATCAGCAACCACCCCTTAGTTGCGACCAAACCTTATCGCTAAAAGTACCATATCACCATAGTATCAGTAACTGCACATGGTTGTTAAAAGCGACGTACCATATCACCATAGTATGAGTAACTGCACGTGGTTGTTAAAAACCGTCAAAAAAAAGATTTTGTCGCACCACATCTACGATCAGGAATATTAGCGTTCTAATGGCGGAGTAGAAAGCTCCACGTCATCAATTAGCTACAAAAATCAGTCGCAGAAGGTGGTTGCAAATGTAATTCTTACTTGTTTTTATTTCTTTCGATATAGAGGTTTTTTTATGAATTATATCTTAAAAAATACTATTTTTATTTTATATTACCGGTTAATGAATTTTTGAATTATTTATATTAATTTACTTTTATTAAATAATATATATATATATATATATATATATATAGAATTAATTTATTATGAAAATATTATAATTTTACTAGTCTTTATCAAGATTGTTGAGCTTTTAGGTGAGTAACGAGGCAAAAGTTTGAAATATAAGCCTTATCTTATGTCCTCTACTGAAATATTGAATTTTAAAAATTCAAATTCATTTTGGTGATGGCTTATATTCAGACTTTGATAATGTTGGTTTTGAAAGTATTTTGGAATGAAAAAGAAAGAATATAAAGTTAATAACAAAGCTTTGGAATAATGTGGTTAGCATAACAGGCAAGAGAGTAGTATAGCTGTTAATGTCAATTAGATGCCTATTAGGAGGCCCAATTTTGCACATGTGAAGACTTTGGCCCTATTTGGAAATTAGCTGTTTTAACTAGGTGATTGAATACACTAATATTAGCTTATTTTAGTGATCAAATCTCTAAAACACATCAAACCTCTAATTTTACCCCAAACCTTTAAGTTCCAAACAAGACCTTATGACACACATACTTTACTTAACTGACCATCTGTATCGTCCAATTAATTATAGAAATGCATTGTCTTATTAAATAATTTCAAGAAAAATATTTTTCAAAGAAAGGTTGGATTTATAAACTTTGAAAAACTAAGGTTCTTTTGATAATTTATCACACCCCTACGTTGCCTATCTTGAATATATTCTATTCATTATTGTTTTTATTGGAAACTAATTTTATTGTAATTGAAACACTCTTCTTAACTGAATTATTTGCTACTGTTATAGTTGTACTTGGTTAGCAATCTTTTCGTCATTGTTGCTATTATTTATAACCTTTTGAGTTAGGATTGAAAATGGTCCATCTTTTGAGAAAGCACGTAGAGTTCAATTGGTTAGGTTCCATTTGGGAAGCATGTAGAGTATCATTTGGATTATTCTAAGCTAGTGGTGGTTAGAGTTAGTTTTTTTAAGTTGTTGTAATATCATATATAAATTTTTGGTTATTAGCAATGATATTTTCTTAACAGCATAAATTTGATCATTTCAATTTTTGAACTATTCATATGAGTCATTTGGCTAGTCTCAACTATGTTTTCTGGATGTTTATTGCAGTGTTTTTGGTAGCGATCCTAGTATATGAGTTCTTGAAAGGTGAAAGGTTATGGGTGGATTAAACTTTTTGATTTTGCTGACCATATAGGCAAAGCGTGTATCCTAATTAATACTTCATACCAGGAGTCTTCTTGCCTCACAAGTAAGGCTACATTTTTAGTCTTGTCTGCCCTAGGTACAAGAATTTTCCAACGTCACATGTGCACTACCATACTAATAAGAGCAAAATCTGCTTACATAGGAATAGGAATATGAAAGTGGTAAGCTTGTTTATTAAAATATTAATATATACAAGAATTTGACCTAGATCTATCATCCATCACAATATAGTGGTGATGATAAAATACATACTATATAAAAACACCATGGGCTGCTTAGTAAACTAACCTTATACCTCTCCTCCGTCAAGAGGGAGACATCGTTATGGACAACATGAAAGTTCCTTACCTCTCATTACATTTATGAGTGAAATCATAAATTTATGTACAGGTGTAACAACACCAAGAGATGTGGTATTGAATTCTCCCTGCAACTTTCCATCTCTAAACTGTAAAAACCTAGAAGCATTAAGTATTCCTTCCTGTGATTGGTTCCTTCAAATTATCTTTCTGACTCAAAAATTGAGAAATTAGTGACTCTATTTTATAAGATTAGGTTTAAAGAAGCATGCAAAATTTGAATAGTTCTTGAATATCCCTGCACAACAGATTTCATAGTAGTAGTATAAGTGTCTTTTTAATTGTTTTATCTTTCCTAAAGTGGTAAGAGAGGCAAAACTTGAGTGAGCTTATGGTGTATGTGTATCATGAAGAGTTGAACTGTAATCTATGTGTAGTTTTCATTTAGCCCTGTCATTTTGTTATAGTGGTCTATTCCGCCAATTCCATTCCAAATGCAAATCGAAACATAGTACATTGGTGCAACTATCACCACAGCCACCTCAACTCCAACCCCAGCCCTCTTATTTCTCTCCCACTGCCTTCCTTCTCCTTTATTTCTCCAAAATCTCAGAACTGCAAACTCTTAACTGCTGAATAGAAAAGCCATGGTGGTCGCCATAGCAGCTAGATTAGTTGTCTGATTTGTCAGAGCTCTGCCTCGAGATTTGCGTTTGACATAATGTTGATAATTGGTGTAGATGTGGTGGTTAAGGTGTCGTGACGGTGATTGATATGGTGATGATGATGTGGTGTTATGATGGCGGCGGCAAGGACTGACGATAGGATTTTGGTAGCAGATGTGAGGTAGCGGGTAATGTTGATGATATATAAGGTGAAATATTGATAAATTTTAGTGATTAATATCATATAAATTTGTGATTTTTGCACCATATATTAGTGATGTTTGCAATATGAATTAGTGATTGGTGGCTGAATCTAGGAATTATATATCGAAAATAATGGTGGTAAGTGGAAATCATGACGGTGATTGAAGGAAGGCTAGGGTGGCGGTGGGGCTGGTGCTGGATGGGGATGGAGCTGAGATATAACTGAATAATCACTGAATATAACTATTCCAATTACTAGTTTCTGGTTTTTAGTTTAAGGGAGTTTGTAGTGGATTAAACCCCCATATATATCTAAAAAAGTTATATATATTTATAATTTTAATTTTCATAGGTAAAGTTGAAGGGCTATTCTTGACCATGGATCCATCTTAGCCATGTTTTTTTCCTCAGTTATTAACAAAACTACAACAAAACCGGCTGTTTACGACGGAAATTTTAGGCTAGTTCCGTCGTAAATACATGTAATTACGGCAAAAAGTTTTGGTCATTTTTATAGCGGTCTAAAGTCACTTGCTTGTTCCACTTGCATACACCGACACCACTGTTCATGATTTCTTGATCTTCTTGACATCTGAATCTTCATTTTTGGAGATCCATAAGTGGGTTTCTTGATATTAATACGGGCTTTTTTATTTCTAATCTTTAAGATTTTTGCTCACAGCCCATTTGCTCATATGCTTCCTTTCGCTCAGTTTCTGCTTTTGAGATTCCTGAAAAGTTTCTAAATTTAGCTCAGAGCCCATTAGTGTTTGATTGGATGGTGAGTATTTGGAGAAAGACAGTATTTCAGCTTAGTGTATGACTGGGTGGCTTGCTATCCTTGGTAATTACATGGAAATCTGGAATTATGGTTTGTTGTGGAATGTAAATTTTGTAAAACAGAGATGAGTTTTCCTTTATAGATCGGGCACATGTTTTATTTGCTATACTGCTGACCATATTACTCCTTATATGCATTTATTATAGAATGTTCAGCCCTGCAATGCCACTTTAGCATTGCCAAACATTTAGACTGCCAAGGTTACTCATGTGGATTCTGTCCAAGTTTCATCTATTATCACTTTGTACTCTGTCTTATGTGTACCTACCTTCCGATATAAGCTTTTATCCATACCAAAGTTAGTAACAAGTACCCCATATAGCATTGTTTTCACTAGATCTAGTTGTTGTCTTCAGGATCCTATCCACAGGAGGATGATTCTAGTTAGCACGCTAGATTGGGGCATGTTCCCTTACAAGTGCTTAAACTTTTACCTTTACCTAAGACATGTATGGAATTACCTTTCTGTGACAGCTTCTTTGAAGCAAAACAATCTAAGTACGGCTTGTTTTGATTTACTTCATGCTTATTTATGAGGTCCATATATGCACAAAACTCATGGCAACTGCACCTATTTTCTCACTTTAGTGTATGATAGGTCTAGATACACTTGGACCTTTCTTTTGTCTGAAAAATCTCAAGCATCTACAGTTCTTATTCAGTTTTTAGCCTATGTCAAAACTCAGTTTGGTAGAGTGGTAAAAGTTCTACGGTCGGATCACGGCACTGAATTTGTTAATACTACAATTAGTATGCATCTAGCTGCCTTAGGTGTGCTGCATCAAAAGAGTTGTGTGTATACCCCACAACAAAATAGTATTGTTGAACGGAAACACCGTTACTTACTCCATGTTGCCAGAACTTTACGACTACATGCAGTCTTGCCCATACATTTTTGGGGAGATGCGCTCTTAAATGCTACCTACTTAATCAATCGTACACCGACCCCAGTGCTGCAGGGCAATATACCTTTTGAACTGTTGTTCAATCAGTTGCCTCTGTATAGTCACCTCATAGTATTTGGATCACTCTACTTTGCCTCTATTCTCCCAAAACCACCTGACAAATTTGGTGCACGTGCTTTTAAAGGAGTTTTTCTTGGTTATGCTTTTGATCATAAAGGTTACAAAGTGCTGGACATTAGTTCTCGGAAGGGTGTTATTACACGGCATGTTCAGTTTTTTGAGACTATATTTCTATTTAAGGAGATTAAGTCTTCTCCTTCCACTAATTTGTTTCCGGACCTTCAAGTGCTGGTTGATCCACTTGAGGATACTCTCTTCTCAACACAAGAAAGAGATAGTCCCTCAGCAAATAATTCTCCGGATAATTCTTTGTCTCCAACTGATTCAGATTGGGTGTCTTCTAGTGAAGATACTACGAATGTTAATTCTCCTGAAGTTTCTAGTCCAACTGTGCCTTCACCAGTCATAGAGAATGTACGACCCACTCAAACACGCGTTGTTCCTCAAAAACTCAAGGATTTTGTGGGATTACCATTGACAATGCAGGCTAACATAGTGTTTTCTTCAACCTATCAGGCCTTTACAGCTAATGTGGCCAAGATTCCTGAACCCTATTCATATCAGCAGGCTGTGCAATCACCAGAATGGTGTATTGCAATGGCTTCTGAATTAGCTACTTTGGAGGCCAATAAAAGTTGGGTTATTACTCCATTACCTGCTAACAAGAAGCCTGTTGGGTGTCGCTGGATATACAAAGTAAAATACTGTGCTCATGAAAGTGTGGAGCGTTATAAAGCTCGCTTGGTGGTGAAAGGTTACACGCAAACGGAGGGTCTTGATTATTTCGAGTCGTTTGCACCAGTTGTCAAAATGACAACTTTACGCACTTTATTAGCTGTTTTTTCTGTTCAGGGTCGGTCACTTACTTAACTTGATGTTACATTGGCTTTCCTTAATGGTGATTTAAAAGAAGATGTGTATATGTCACTTCCTCCGGGGTACTCTGTTTCGCCTACAGTGTTGCAAAAATATCAAGGTCATCGTCTAGTTTGCAAACTTCTAAAGTCTATCTATGGACTTCGCCAGGTGCCTCGTTGCTGGTTTATGAAATTGTGTTCAACATTACTTGACTTTGGTTTCAAACAATGTGCTTGCGATCACAGTATGTTTGTGTTTACACAACAAGGCTCCATTACTGTCTTTCTGGTGTATGTTGATGATATGGTTTTGGCTGGTAATGATCACGGCGCCATGACAAAAGTCAAACTATTTCTTTCCACTCGTTTCCAGATTAAGGATTTGGGGCATCTTTAATGTTTTCTTGGTCTTGAGTTAGCTCGTTCTTCTCAAGGTATTTACCTGCACCATAAAAAGTATACTCAAGATTTGTTAACTGATGTGGGTCTTCTGAATTGAAAGTCCTCGGTTATTCCCTTGAAACAAAATCATGGTCTACTTACTCATTTATCTACAGAACCTGATTTTCATGATGTTTCACTATATCGTAGGGTCATTGGTCGGCTAATCTATCTTACGATTTCTCGACACGATATTGCATACACTTTGAATACGCTTGCTCAGTTCATGTCCAAACCTAAGGTCTGTCATTATCATGTTGTGCTCAAGATTCTTCGCTATCTCAAGTCAACAGCGGGCCAAGGCTTGCTCTTCTCTGCCTCTAGTTCTCTCAAACTTATTGCTTTTAGCGATGCTGATTGGGCAGCCTGTAGAATTACTCGACGTTCCATCACAGGTTTTTGTGTTATGTTGGGTGCCTTTTTAATCTCCTGGCGCTCTAAGAAGTAGCCCACAGTCTCGAGGTCTTCCTCTGAAGCAGAATACCATGCAATGGCTGATACGAATTGTGAACTCAGTTGGATTTTAGCCTTGCTTGCTGACATGCACATGATCAATCTCATGCCTGTTACTCTATTCTGTGATAATCAGTCTGCTTTTCATATCACCTCCAATCCGGTTTTCCATGAGCGTACAAAACATATTGAGATTGATTGTCATCTTGTTCGAGAAAAGCTTACCAAAGGGATCATTTTTACTGCTTATCTTCCTACACTACAACAACCCGCTGACTTATTCACAAAAGCTCTTGCTTCGGGTCATTTGGCGTATCTCTTGTCCAAATCAGGTGTTGTCAATTTCTTCCCAACATCTAACTTGAGGGGGGATGTAAGCACCACAGAGTGTGCTATCATGGAAGAGACAGCAGGATATTAGTACAGCTGGAATAAGCACAAGTTTGTTAGAGTTAGTTAAAAATTCTATATAGATACAAGTCTGTGTATATAGCTGAAGACTCTTTATATTGGTGTAATGTTCATTTTGTAGTTAACAAGTTGAATGATAATATTAGTTTTCTTCTCTCTACATACTCTCTAACACTCTATTTTGAGAGTTTCAATTTAGGGTTTTAAGTGAATTGGGTGTGTCAATCGATGATTCTGGTTTGCTGTATATGTGTATCTGTATGGGTGTGGTATCCCTCCCTCACTCTCTGCCCCCCCCCCCCCCTCCTCTCTCAGTTGTATGCTCTTATTAATTGTCATCAAGTAATGGTTATTGTGGGCTATGCCCTTGATTTTTTGGTTTCTAATATTCGCTAAAGTTTTGATTTTTATACAAATTTTGTGGTCTGTTTTTATTTTTTAACATATGAAAATACTGTGTAGCAATGTTTATATGTATTAAAATGCTTTTTTGTGGTCTACTGTAACACTGCAAGAGTTGGATGCCGTGTAGGTTATGAAGCTAATTGCACCTCTGAATTATTAGATAATTTTTAATTAGGATTTGTTTATGTATATGTTAATCTATTACGTTTTGGGACTCATTAACTCGATATTGTTAGAATTTCAAACTCTCCGGCTAGCAATATATTAATTATAATAGATGGGTTGATTTAATGTGCATGCATAAATTAAGGTGGGCTGAATAAATACTATATATACTATCTGCATGCATGCTAGGAGAAAGTCAAATACATGTTGAAGAAATGATCACCAAGGCAGCTGTGTTTTTATGAAGGCCAGGAAAATGGGTGGGTTGTGCAAAATATAATACACGCACAAATGAAAACAAGAAATCTTGTACTGCAGCTCCTGGTATTAAGGTTGGTCTCAAGTGAAGAGTAAATACATGAAGACACAGCTATATACATTCCAGAAATATGGAAAATATGGTAGGCTGCATGTAAGTTGGTAAAAGTCTATAATAATAACTATTCTTTGATGTAAGCCATGATGTGTACTTGTATTTTGTAGCCTATAAATAAGGTGTTTGTTTGGTGTAATATACAGTGTAAAAATCTGAAGAGAGAAGAGAAAAAGAGCAGAAGTGTTGTGCGAGAGAAAAGGCTGTAGCCTGTGCTTTGTAACAAGAAAGAAAGTTGTAGTCTATTATATAGATATATATATATAAGTGTGTTGTGTTCTTTCGTATTTTATTCTCCAAATTTGTGTAAAACCCAATCACGTTTCCAACAAGTGGTATCAGAGCTAGATTATTTCGGAGTAGAAAAATCTCAAATATGATGGTGCAACCACAAATCCCGAAATTGACAGCAACAAATTACGGGAACTGGAGTATCCAAATGAAGGTGTTACTCGGTTTATACCATGGTTGGGATATTGTTGAAAGTGGGTATGACGAGCGAGAGGATGAAGCGGCCCTTTCAAATGCAGAGAAGATGATTTTGAAAGAGACCCAGAAAAATGATAAAAAGGCGTTATATACAATTATTCAAGGAGTTGACGAATCAACCTTTAAATATATTTCAAATGAAAAAATGGCGAAAGACGCGTGGGAGATTCTGCATAAATCGTTCCAGGGTGTCGAGAAAGTTAAACAGGTACGGCTCAAAGTTCTACGTGCCGAGTTCGAAAATTTGAAGATGAAGAGTTCAGAAAATATTGGTGAATTTGTTACGCGTTTGAAAACGGTGAAAAATCAGATGAAAAGAAATGGAGAAAGTCTCGATGATGTTCGGGTCATGAAAAAGTTGCTTCGTTCATTAACAAGAAAATTTTATTACGTTGTTACCTCCATCGAGGAGTCAAAAGACTTGTCCACGATTTCTATTGATGAGCTCGTAGGTTCTCTTCAAGCCCACGAGCAACGAATGAACCTATATGATGATCCAAGCCATTTGGAAAAGCGTTGCAAAGTAAGGTGTCCGTTGGTGACAGTTCTGGCAGTAGCAGTTCTGCACGTGGCAGAGGTGGCTACTGTGGTGGACAAGGACGAGGAAGGCAGTAGGCAGTCCATCAATAAAAGACAGAATTCGGAAGGCTATCAGCCATTTAGTCGTGGCCAAAATTTCTGAGGCTGAGGACGAGGCGGATTTCAACAACCAGGTGACAAGTCTCAGTTTCAATGTTATGATTGTAATAAATTTGGTCACTTCAGTTATAAGTGTAGAGCGCCGAAGGTGGAAGAAAGAAGTCATTTTGCAGCAGCAAAAGAAGATAAAGGTGTTGGCACTACTACGTTCTTCACTTACAAAGGAGACGAGGAAAGCAAAAGAATGTTTGGTATCTTGACTCAGGGGCCAGTAATTACATGACTGGTCACAAGGAGTTATTCACGGAGATAGACGACACCATCGGCGGAGAAGTTACTTTTGGTGACTCGTCAATGATTCTGGTCAAAGAAAAAGGTACTATCACGATCATGTCGAAGAAAGGTGAAAAGAAATATGTAAATGATGTTTATTATATTCCCGCTTTGGAGAGTAATATTATCAGTCTTGGCCAACTTGTGGAAAAAGGATATAATATACAGATGCACGACAATCCCTCATTATTAGAAATCAAGCTCGGGAAATGATTGCAAATGTGGAGATGTCAAAGAATCGTTTGTTTACGCTTGATATGCAAACGAAGGCGCAGAAGTGCTTAAAGTCAGTCATTAAAAATGACTCGTGGTTGTGGCATTTGAGATATGGTCATCTTGGATTTTCTGGCCTGAAATTATTGTCAGAGACATAAATGGTGGACGGTTTGCCAGAAATCAATGAACCAGAAAATTTGTGTGAAGCGTGTGTAAAGGGGAAGCAACATCGTCAAAGTTTTCCCGTTGGAAAATCATGGAGAGCCAGAAGGCCATTGGAGATGGTTCACACAGATATTGTTGGTCCATTTGACATCTCATCACTTGGAGGTAATAGATATTACCTAACATTTATTGATGATTTTAGCAGGAAAAGTTGGGTGTATATCATCAAAGAAAAATAAGAGGCTCTTGATAAATTAAAGGAGTTCAAAGCACTAGCGGAAAAGCAGAGTGGTCATTATTTGAAGGTACTCAGATGAGGAGACGAGTATAATTCAAATTTTTTCTGAAGTTTTTGTAGAGCACATGGAATCAATCATCAATTGGCAATGGCCTATACTCCTCTACAAAATGGCATTGCAGAAAGAAAGAATTGCACTATTCTTGACATGGCAAGGAGCATGGTGAAGGCAAAGCACTTGCCGAGAACCTTTTGGGCCGAAGCCGTTTTATGTGCAGTCTATTTGTTGAATCGCTGTCCAACAAAAAGTGTCAGAAACAAAACTCCAAATGAAGCATGGAGTGGAAGCAAACCATTAGTGGGACATCTTAGAATTTTTGGGTGTATTGCATATGCCCATATTCTAGATCAGAAAAGGAAGAAGTTGGATGATAATGGCGAGAAGTGTATATTTACCGGATATGATAAAAGGAGTAAGGCGTACAGACTCTATAATCCCCTGACGAAGAAATTAATTTATTTCTCGAGATGTTGAGTTTGATGAATCAGAACACTGGAAATGGAGCGAGGAAGAACGAAAACTTGCTGGTTTATTTTCTAACGATGATTATGATGATAACGGTGATGACTCCAATATTAAAGATGGCGAAGATGATGATCAAATTCCTTCACAAAGTCCGAATCAACAAACTCCCGCATCAACACCATCGGATTCAGGTGGAAGCAGAAGTTCATGGGGAGCACCAAGAAAAATGCGTAGTCTAGATAATATCTACGAAGCAACAAGTCCGGTACAAACAACCTTTGATTATTATTTATTTTGTTTAATGGTTGAATGTGATCCAGTTACATTTGAGGAATCTTCTGAAGAAAGCAAATGGAACAAAGCCATGGATGAAGAAATTGGTGCAATTAAGAAGAATGATACTTGGGAGCTCACAGATCTTCCATAAGGACACAAAGCAATCGGTGTCAAATGGGTTTCTAAGACAAAGACAAATCAGGATGGTGAAGTGGAGAAATACAAAGCAAGGTTGGTGGCTAAAGGCTACAAACAAAGATACGGAATTGACTATGATGAGGTGTTTGCTCCAGTTGCACGAGTTGACACCATCATACTTCTCACAACAATTGCCGCTCAGAATCAATGGAAGATTTTTCAGATGGACTTAAAATCGTCATTTCTAAATGGTTATCTCGAAGAAGATGTCTACATCGAGTAACCTCCAGGATATGTTCAAAAAGACCAGGAAAATGAAGTCTACAAACTGAAGAAAGCACTATACGGGTTAAAGCAAACCGCGAGAGCATGGAACACAAGGGTTGATGAGTATTTCCAGAAAAATGGTTTTGTGAAGAGTCCATATAAGCATGCTTTCTACACGAAAACAGATTCAGGGGAAGATATTATGATCGTTTGCTTATACGTGGACGACATGATATTTACCAGAAACAATCCTGGTATGTTTGATGATTTTAATAAAGTTATGACTAATGAATTTGAGATTTCAGATATTGGTCAAATGTCATACTTTCTTGGATTTGTGGTGAAGCAAAGAAAAGATGGAATTTTTATATCTCAGAAAAAATATGCCGAGCAGATTTTGAAGAAGTTCAGAATGGAGGAATGTAAGCCAGTGAGCACGCCAGCAGAGGCAGTCAGATATCATGTATGCAGTCAGATTGGTTAGTAGGTACATGGAGAAGCCGAAGCAAGATCATTTCATGGCGGCTAAAAGAATTTTGAGATATATTAAAGGTACACTTAATAATGGTTTGTTTTACACGTATTCTCAAGATTCAAAATTAGTTGGCTACTCAGACAGCGATTATGGTGGAGATTTGGATGACGGGAAAAGCGCATCGGGATATGCTTTTTATATTGGCTCAGCGATATTCTCATGGTCATCAAAGAAGCAACTGCATGCACGTACCTACATCCATCATATTTAGTTTATGCATTAAATTTCAAATGGTCTCTTCACTATACTCATTTTAATATATACTCATTTTGCTTACTTTCATCCATTATTTTACTTATGTTCTTAATTTCGAGGTCCCCCCAAATATAAATATTTAATTAGGGCGTATCGTGTTAAAGACTCAAATACTATATTTCTGACGTCCTTGTCTAAAGAGTGGAAGCCTATGGCATTGCTGTAACGGAAGCCCAAAATTTTAATGGGTATACTTCGGAGAAGTTATATGGACTAAATAACATATCCTGTATTCTTAGGTTAATATATTTCTATACATATGCGTAATGTGTAGTCTGGTGACATCTTCGGTGTTATGATGTTACAGGTATTCATCTCTGACATGGATCACAATAAATTAGGAAATATTGTTTCCCCTGGAAGTAGTATTTCCAGATGGATAGTTGCACCCACGAAGATCAACAACATCTACATCGATTTCACCTGTTATAAGATACAGCAATTTGGTGGAAACCATCGCAACAATCTACCAAAAAGGTGACCTTTAAACTTAAAAAATTTGTTGTCTTTTCTCCAACGATCAGCTAATTGTGCATCTGCAGTCACTTGGCGCGTGCTCACATTGCTTCATGAAATTTATGTAATGAAAGCAATGAGAAAGGACGTCGAGAAAATATGAAAAACAATACAATTGTGTGCAGGAATACCTCGAGGGAACTCAAAAAATGTGCTTATAAGCAGGAAAGTGGAAAATCTCTTGCGGAAGAATCTAACAAAAAGGCAAATGAAAGAAACAATTTAGCTGGCTGTAATTTGAGGTGAACTTTCTATTTTTTTAATTATCTTCTCCATTTGGTACAAAGAGCTGGAAAATGCTAAAGTGAAGGAAACATAAATGATATGTTATACTTATACACATACCTGATTACTTATTATGATACTCTTGTTATATCACCCATTTAGCAAAAAATATACTATTTAACATCTATTTGGAAATTAAAAGGAACAAAAATGTGAGGCTGAAGTTGCTTAAGCTTTCCATATAGCAGGTACCTGCAGCACATTCAGGAAAATCTCCGCCATCACAAGGTCCTGTAGTGAAAAAGAAAGTACTGCCTGAATAGCCTTCGAATGATGTGCCAACTCTTCAAAGCACCACAACATTTAAGATTGTCAATTTGGTTGAGGACTCGGACACAGAAGAAGCAGAAGGCACTGGTATATGCATCAGGAAGAGGCGTAAACAAGCTTCACAAAAATGGTAATCACTTTTACAGATCTTATGGACTTATATGATTAATTTCATTAAAGAAACAATAAGTTTCACAAGGGCATAAGTCCATAAGATCAGTAAAAGAAATTACCATTTTTCTGAAGCCTGTTTACGCCTCTTCCGATGCATATACCAGTGCCTTCTGCTTCTTCTGTGTCCGAGTCCTCAACCACATTGACAATCTTAAATGTTGTGGTGCTTTGAAGAGTTGGCACATCATTCGAAGGCTCTTCAGGCAGTACTTTCTCCTTCACCACAGGACCTTGTGATGGCGGAGATTGTCCTGAAGGTGCTGCAGGTACCAAGTCAAGAGCCACTACACCTGCTACATTATTAGCTTCCCCAACAGGCTTTGTCGTCTGATAAATATCAGTCCACAGCCTAGTCTTCTTTTTTGTCCACGCACCTGTCGTTTTGGCCTGTTTCCATTACTGGATGCAAGTGGATATGAAATGAAACATGTTAAGAATTTCCAAACTTAAATATGAAATGAAACATGTTAAGAATTTTCAAACTTAGATATCAAGGGAATTAAAAAATGCAGAACACTCATAATATTAATAAACTTTTGGATGAATATAATAAAACCCTTTATGGAAAGCTTCAGCAACTGCAGCCTCACATTATTGTTCTTTTAATTTCCAAATAGAAGTTAAATAGTATATTTTTTGCAAAATGGGTGATATAACAAGAGTATCATAATAAGTAATCAGGTACCAAATAGTAAATCATGAATTCAAAAAAACATATTTTATGATTTAAAAAAGGCATTACATCCTGCTAGCTAAATATGATACTACATTATTTCAACTCAAATAGAAACTGCCTGATATGATTTAAAAAAGGCATCTCGAGTTTATTTTGGCGACCATCTGTTCCTGATCTGATTCACCCATTATCTTGATATTCTTGTCTTCAATGCAAACAATCTTGGTTTACGGAGAAATTGAAACAGAAACTATATATCACCTTGTATGATGGAAATCACTTAGAATCCACATACAACTATCTAAATTTATATATCCCGCAACCTATCAGAGCAAGTGATAGAGTATATATTTATATATATTTTAGATGATAATTATTCTCATATTAGTTATATTTTGCATTTAATTGGACATATATTAATTATATTTTAATATCTTATTGTAGGGAGTAAGGAATTCTAAATTGGAAAGGATTTGGACAAATTAGAAGAAAATTCGCAACTATTGGGCTACCCGCATTCGGAATATTGTTTGGGCCATATCTTGAGTTCTAGAAGTCGGATTTGGGCGATTCAACAGCCCACGCGAAGATAATTTAATTTTCTATCATTCTAGATGGGTCCAGATATCAAAAGCCCGCTGAAACAGCCCAGGAACAGGGGAGAAAGTCAACTGCGAATTTTGACCTTTTGGAAACCCATTCAGTTTCGGAATTGCCTTGTGTATTTTTATTAAAATAAAAACACTTTTGTATTAGGTATAATTAGATAGAGTTTTACATACGCGCTATTGAGGAGAGCCACGGAGAAGAAGAGAAAGGATCGACACTTTGTATCGTATTCTATTCTTTTTATGATTCTTACGTGTTTTACTATGACTTTGATTGGCTAAACCTCTATTGTTGGAGGGCTGTTTTGAAGCCCTAAACTTTATGACAATGATATTTTGATTTTCCGAGATATGTTCTTGATTGCGCTTATATATACGTCAATGCTTATAGATATTCTTGAATTAACTGTGGTATGTGGACATCCGATGCAGTTATGTGATTGATATATCTGTAAAGTCAATTAATCTTTCTATGTGGTCCATGGGATTAATTGTATCAGTGTGTAATCTGTTTTAGCCTTTCTATGTGGTCCATGGGGTTATGCGGATAGCAGAGCTTGTTTCTATGTGGGCCATGGCAAGTTCTCTATAAGTGTCTTTCTGAACATATCATGGGTTTAGTGGTGGATTAACATGCTTTCCAACATGCTTCTTTAATTGATAAAAACACATTTGCTTTAGTTTAATAATTAGTTTAATTAATAGATAAAACAAAATCCAATTGTTATCTCTTTGCAAAATTTAAGTTAAGTGAGCCCTTGATTCCTGGCGTTGAACGATACCCTTACTTATTCTATATTATTATCGGCAGAAAAAGGGTTTAAATTGAGTCACACCAGCAAGATGCAACAAACTTCAACAGTTCATTCTTTTGTTTCTTTAACAACATTTCATCCTCTGTTTTTATATTGAATTTAAAGATAAAACAGAAACCATAAAAATCATAAAAAAAAAAGTGTTACAAAAGTAAAAAGTGTATAACTGCAGCCTCACATTTTTGTTTCTTTTAATTTCCAGCTCTTTGTACCAAATGGAGAAGATAATTAAAATATAGAAAGTTCAGCTCAAATCAAAGCCAGCTCCATTGTTTCTTTCATTTGCCATTTTCTTAGAATCTTCCCCCACAGATTTTCCTCTTTCCTGCTTATCAGCATTGTCCTCTAATAATTTTTGGAGTTCCCTCGAGGTATTCCTGCACACAATTGTGTTGTTTTTCATATTTTCTCGACGTCCTTTCTCATTGCTTTGATCACTTAAATTTCATGAAGCAATTTGAGCACGCACCAAGCGACTGCCGATGCACAATTAGCAGATAGTTGGAGAAAAGACAGCAAAATATTTAGGTTTAAAGGCCACTTTTTTGGTAGATTGTTGCGATGGTTTCCACAAACTTGTTGTATCTTATAACAGGTGAAATCAATGTAGATGTTGTTGATCCTCGTGGGTGCAACTATCCATCTGTAAATACTACTTCTAGGGGAAACAATATTTCCTGATTTATTGCCATCCATATCAGAGGTGAATACCTGTAACATCATAACACCGAAGATGTCACCAGACTACACATTACGCATATGTATAGAAATATATTAATCTAAGAATAGAGGATATGTAATTTAGTCCATATCATGAACCTTGTCATAGCTTGAAAGGACTCATTTAACTCACTTTCTCATAGGTCTTCATTCAAGTTACACGTCAGCTCGTGGTCAACTATTTTTTCTCCTACTTCATCAACTACTTCTCTAACACAACTTCCATCTCCTCCTTTACAAGCAAATGGATGAAATATTATATCACTCCAAGTCTCCAAATCAGGGTTTCCATCTTGCTACCCAGTCTTATTTGCGAGCAGACACCATTCTTTTAACATGTACCTACTGATGCTGACAAATACAAATTTTCTCATTACTCCACTCCTACATCTGTTTTTGTTTGTGTTGTCAAGAAACAAACAACTATTCATAAGTCATTTACTTGTAGTGAAGCCATTGTTGATCCTTGTTGGGTCGACGCCTTGAACAAAGAATTGAGTGCTTTAGGAAAAAGTAATATTGGCAAGGTTGTTCCACCACCTCCTAGCAAAAGATTATGGGATGTAAGTGGTTCCCCAAAGTTCTGTATTTGGAGCTCGTTTGGTAGCTAAAGGCTATACTCAAATTGAAGGACAAGATTACTATGATACATTTTCTCCGATTGCTAAAATGGATACTGTCCGGACACATTTGGGTATTTGTGTTATTAAATAATGGGATATCCACCAATCAGATATCAACAATGCCTTTTTCCATGGTGGTTTACTTGAAGAGGTTTACAAGGCATTAGCGGAAGGGCATCTTGTATCCTAGTGATTATTATACGTTTTATGAAAATTTGATTGGAAAGTTGTTGTACCTCACAATTTCACGGCCAAATATTGCGCACGTTGTACATCACCTCAGCCAGTTCTTATAGGCTCTTGAATACTACACGTGCTTTCTGTACAATGTGTTCTGCGTCATCTCAAGTCAACACCTTTCTAAATTTTTTGTTCTATTCTTCTAGTTCTTCCTTAAATTCAGAAGCCTTTTGTGATAGTGATTGGGGGCTCCACTCTGGACTTAAATGGCATCCTTAAGAGTAATAGTGGTATGTGTTTGATGCTCCGTTCTTGTGTTTATCAGGCACTCAAGCAAACAAAAGGTTGTGTCACATTCAACTGTGGAGGCTGAACTCCGTGCTATTTCGTGTGAACTATCATGACTCACGTTTTTGCTTTCTAAACTATAATTTCACCAAACTCTTCCATTTTTATTGAATAGTGACAATCAAGCCGCATCAGATATAGCTGCTAATCCCATTTTCCATCCCAAAACCAGATATTTTGCACTTAGACCGTCATTTTGTTCATGACATGTTCAATCTAATCTTATCAAACCATTTATATATGTATTCATAAATTTATTCTATAATTTTATAGTGTGTGTATTTATATATGTATTCATAAAATAATATGTTTATATAAATATATATAATTATAAAATATTATGGAACATAATATAATTTGAGTTCTAAATTTAAAGGTAACAAATTTATATCAAAAGATAAATATAAATTAATATTTGAATATATATAAATTGTCTTTAATGACTTTAATTCTTAACTAATTTTTTAAAAATAAATTTTTTGATTTAATTAATATAAAAATAAAAAATCTGATTAAAAATCAGATTTTGATCTGTATATTATCTGTATCCGCATAGTAGCTGATACGGATTCAGATATTATCCTTTCAAAAAAATCTGATTTGGATCCGAATATTGATATGAACTTTCATATTCGGATACAACAGATCTGTATTCAAATTATCGGTTTGACCACCCTACTTTACACGGGAATCAATATGTTTAACTTTAAAATGTAATAACAAATTGTTATTTTCATCGAGGAAGGGAGTGCCTATGATTACGGTTGTAGGTCATCTATATGAAAGAATATTTTGTACTTCTGTTAGAATTACTAAATTTGAGATAAACTTAAAATTTCATTTTAGTCTTGAATCATTATTGTTAGGAGTATACACTATGAGAAATTTCAATCATCAATCATTGTTTTGAGAAGTTGAGGGATTAGTTCTTAGTAGGTAGATTTATGTGTAAATTTTTAGTTTTTTTTATGATTGACCTCAACCAAAAATATTAAAAAAATTCAAGGTAATTTGAAGCTGTACATAAATATATTTATGTTTATTTGCGTAAAAAATTATATAATAGTCTATTCATCCTCTTTTACCCGTCCTTTTCCGAGGTATTAGTCCATGGCCGTTTCTCTTTTTAAAACAATTTTTTAAAATATTTTTTCAAATACCGTTAGAATGTAATTTCCAGTGTGCTACTAATATACACACAAATCACTTTAATGCATCACAATTATTAGGGGCAGACAAGA
Organism: Daucus carota subsp. sativus; assembly: GCF_001625215.2. Lineage (NCBI taxonomy): Eukaryota > Viridiplantae > Streptophyta > Magnoliopsida > Apiales > Apiaceae > Daucus > Daucus carota. The sequence continues at coordinate 16,109,299 of NC_030382.2, forward strand.
AAACCAAAATCTCAAGTAACAATTTTAAAGTTGGCTACTTTTTTCAATATTGACACGCAAAATGGCAACATGGAATTATATATAAGGAGTTTAAAGAGTTATTTGACATCCAATATATTAGTGTTTGAATTCATTAACTAATAAAAGCGCATATTGTGAGGCAACTACAAGAAAAACGCAATCAGACAACACTCATCAGACAACGCTCGGTCGAAAAAGTGTTGCATGAAAACGACAGACAACTGTTAATTCTCAGCATTCAGAAAGTATTGTCTGAACCATGATTCTTACAAGAGTTTTAAAACCGTTGTCTGAAAAATCAAAATAGACAAGTGTTTTTCTAACAGTGGTGTTGTCTAAACCCAACCCTCAGACGACGGTTTACGTTGTATTGAGTGGCAATCATTCAGACAATAGTTTTTAACCCGTTGTCTATATATTTTGGTCAAACAACTGTTTTCAATTGTGGTGTTGTGTTTAGGTGAACGATTACACAACGGTTTTAGTTAGTATTGTGAGAATCAAAAGGAGACAATGGTTTGGGAAACCGTTGTTGTAATCAGACAAGTGTTTTATGTATGGTGTTCTTGAAGATGAGTTCAAATAACGTTCTATCTTGGTCATCTAGACAAGTTTTTAGTTATAAAACCATTGTGTCACTACTACTCATGCAACACATGTGTGTTAAAAAACCGTTCTCTATTAAACACTAGAGGACAAAAATGACCTTTTTATAATAAGACAAAATTATTATATGACTAGTTTTGTTATAAAAAACATATAAATAAGCATAAAGAATTTTGAAACAAATTGTACATAACTAATATTGATATATACTGACATCCGTACGGTCAGATCATCGAAAAAAATATTTAAAAATTAATAATACAGAGCAAATCGTATAGATTACAAAAGTTCTATTCAGTATGTCTAATATTGTAAGCATAAAAGACATACTAATACTCATGTTCGAGTCGTAAAATTATCTTCGTATTACAAATCAATAATACACACTCACGTATATGCATAATGTAATATATTTCTTAAGACAAATAGTACAAAAATTAGAATTGATCAAGGAAATGAGAATTTTTAACTCTTGAAAAGGAAAATTAAGCATACAACGGTTTCCTTCCCATAAATTGTTGTCTATGCTACTTACATACAACGGGTTTTCAACAAACCGTTGTGTGAGTCTATTTTAGATAATATTGGCTCTCTTACAAGTGTATTATGACGTAACCGTTGTGTCACTTCTACTCATGCAACACATGTGTGTTAAAAAACCGTTGTCTATTAAACACAAAAATGACCTTTTTATAATAAGACAAAATTATGAGTATGACTTGTTTTGTTATAAAAAGCATATAAATAAGCATAAACAATTTTGAAAAAAATTGTACATAACTAATATTGATATATACTGACATCGGTACGGTCAGACATCGAAAAAAATATTTAAAAATTAATACGAACCAAATATATAGATAACAAACGTTCTATTCAGCACGTTCTATACTGTAAGCATAAAAGACTACTAATACTCACGTTCGAGCCACATAATTTTCTTCTTATTACGAATGAATAATACACATTTACGTATAATACACATTCACGTATATGCATAATATTACTTATGACAAATAGTATAAAAATTAAAATTGATCGAGAGAAATGAGAATTTTTAAATCTTGAAATGGAAAATTAAGCATACAACGGTTTCCTTCTCATAAATTGTTGTCTATGCCACTTACATAAAACGGGTTTTCAACAAACCGTTGTGTGGGCCAATTTTAGACAATGGCTCTCTTACAACTGCATTATGACGTAACAGTTGTGTCATTAATACTCATGCAACACAACACATGTGTGTTAAAAAACCATTGTCTATTAACACTAGAGGACAAAAACAACCTTTTTATAAGAAGACAAAAATTATGATGATGATTAGTTTTGTTATAAAAAGCATATAAATAAACATAGAGAATTTTAAAAAAAATAAACATGACTAATATTGACATATATTAACATTAGTACGGTCAGATAATCGAAAAAATATTTAAAAATTAATACGTAGCAAATGTATCGATAACAAAAGTTCTATTCAGTATGTTCTATATTGTAAGTATAAAAGACATACTAATCCTCACGTTCGAGCCACAAAATTTTCTTCTTTATTACAAATGAATAATACACATTCACGTATATGCATAATGTAATATATTTATTATGACAAATAGTATAAAAATTAGAATTGATCAAGAAAATGAGAATTAATATAACATAAATATATTAATTTTTACTAGATTAGTAACATAAATACTCCTTTTTCTACATTTTTGGTAAAAACCCGAACACGATTAATTTTTTATTTTTTCAATATTTTTACACATCAGTAAAATAAATATATACTACGTACCATCGATACAGTTTGATCATAAATAAAGTCTTAAAATATATTACAAATAATGGGGCACAAGTCCCATTCTTGGAAGTGGTAAGTTTACTAAATTTTTGTTAAAAAGTTTTATAAGACTAATTTTATATTATTTTAAATATTTTAACACATCACTTAAATAAATATATACCAACATCCATACATTTTTATCGTCAAAAAAAATAATTTTATATCTTTCATGTATAAGATTTGAATACAAACATATTATAATTTATACCTCACCAATTTATTTTACAATATAAAATGAAATATTTTTATCTCTCTTGTGCTATCTTTACTCTGGCCCTTCCAATTTTAGTTACCTGCTCATCCAAAATTTTCATTTCCCCCTTTTACTTCTCAACCAAAATTTTCATTCCCTCTTCCTCTTATCCAAATCCTTTCGGAGAAAACTCATAACTCTCTCCTGTTTTTCAATCTCAGAACTCTATCTCTTGTAAAGCTCCCTGTGGTGTGTTTTCTCTTCAAAGGCCAGAAAAGCACAAACACCTCCGTCGATTGTAAACACCTCTGATTTACACCTGCTATAGGTAGATACAAACTTTCTTCACAAACTCTCTATATTTTCTATTCGTTATGAATAAAACTTATTTATATTTCTTTTGATATTGCAATTAATTAGGGTTCAACTTTGGGGCTTTCATCTTCCAGGTAATCTCTAACTTATTTGGGTTTATATTCCGGGTTTTGTTTTGTGCTATAAGATCTTGACCTTATGTTTTGTATTTGGAAAAATTTAGGGCTTTGCTTTGTATGTCTGTGAATTTAGATTTGATTTTGAGCTTTGCTTTTCAAGGTGTAGAATCTTCAGGCAATTTCTTGGCATTGCTAGATTAGAAATGTTCTGGTTCAAGCAATTAATGTTTGATTTAGGGTTATCTTGGTGTATTTGGATTTGTTTTTGGACTTTTTATTGATATTGTAGATGTCGTATTATATGTATGGAATGTACATAAAATCTAACATTGAAAATAACAACTAGCCTTAAGAATATTCCGGGTGGCAGGCACAATGAGTGTCTCTGCTGCAAGTGGATCCAAACACCTCAAAAATTCTTTTAATAGTATAAAAGCCCACTCCCCTTCTGAATGCCGCTATAAGTACTAGGCAATAATGTGTGATATCCAGAGTCATAATCATTCAAGATGTTGCATAAAAGGCATATGCAGAGGTATGTTTGATTTGTAAGATACTTGTGTGAATTATTGGGGTTATGATGTATGTTGTCAAATTATAATTCATTTGTTTTGTGTTGTGTTTGTATTTGTATCAGAGTGCTTCATGCATATGAAAACTTCAAATTAGGACGCGACAACAGGAATTACAAGATGAAGATTAGAGAATGCACAAATTTCAGGATAAAACAGCCTTAATAGATCAGGTAGTTTGAATCTAACGCAGTTGCAGGTATAGTATTATATTAGGGGGAGTCACCACTTTAGATAAATAACAGAGGTTGTAGAACATTCCATACAACTAATTAATGGTGGCCTTTGCTTTTTGCAGTTCCCGTCTTTATAAAAGGTTATTTCATAGATATAGTCATGTGGCATGATCAGATTCTGACCTGCTTGACCAATAAGCAAACTGGCTAGCATCTATATCATCCGATGGGTACAAACAAGGTTCGAATCAGTATGTATCTTGAGTCTGAATATTCATGTGGCATGATCAGATTCTGACCTGCATGAAAACAATTCCTCACCATTTGAAAGAATGTGACAAGGTAGGAGTGCCTTTATTGGGTGATCAACAGTCTGCCATATTATATTTAGAACCTATGTATACATGGAATTGGTCCAACTTTATATGATCATGTGACATTTATTTTAGGGCCTACAACTTCTGCCTTTTCTATTATTTACTAACACTATCATAAATCTAATGTTTATGTCTCTTTCTGAAAATAATACAGAAAGCTTGAATGCATTAAGAATGTAGATAACAACAGCTTGAAGTCTGCCATGGATCACATTTTAGAAGCTCGGCAAAAAGGAGAGCCACGCAGCAAATGCCAAAGACATGAAATTTATCATAGAGATGGTTATTCATGCACTTTTTACCATAAAAATTTAAAGTACTCGTAGAGACATGAGATTTATATGTATGCAATTTTAGATAGAAATTGCAGATAAACTTAATTTTTTGTATTGATATATTTATTGATTCATTATTTGGCTGGGGGTATTATTTATAGTCATATTTTGTGTATATAAACAATTTTCTAAAAATAGAGAAACACAATACATTAAAAATAAAAACCCACTTTGTTAGGTCGAAAGTATCGTAGAAGGGGGGTTGAATATGATAGTCACTACAATTTAAAATTCTTTCGAATCTTGCGGATAAACAAATTGCAGTCCTGTAATGGGTTTCGTGTTCCGGATATTTATTGGGTCGGTTTCTAAGGATATGAAAATATTAAACCAACACACAATATTTTCCAAGGTATATCTGTATATTGATAAATACCTCGAAGGGCGCTATAAATCCAAACCCGAAGGTTGGCTACAATGGCTACTACTACTTACACTCACAAACCCTAGCTTCTAAATATATATATAATACAAAACTAAGCTAGGGTTTATTTGTGTGTAGTAGTGTGCAAGGCCCAAAGCCATTCCACCATAAAGGTGGTGAAAAGTGTTTGTAAATTATGAACCCACATCTCAAGTATTTATAGACTTTTCATTAACTAAGCCTAGTAACTTCATGAAGCCAAACTTGCGTCTTAGGAGTGAAGTTGCGCCATAGTGAATATATATGTATATGAACATATATCTCATCTTGAATTTGCACCAGGAACTTGCGCTTGATAGCGCCATAGTGAATATATATGTATATGAACATATATCTCATCTTGAATTTGCACCAGGAACTTGCGCTTGATAAAGTTGTGCCACAGTGCCACCCTGTTATCTCTCCTATACTTGCGTAGTCAAGCAGGCTTCACTGATCTCTCTCCATGGACCAAGGATTGACTTGAGTTTGCGCTTGAAGAGGTAACTGGCGCCAAGAGCTTCCTGTGTGTTAACTTGACTTAGAAATTTAACTAAGTCAAGTAAACTTGCGCCTGGTACATCCATGAGTGCCCTGTTATCACTCCTGGTTAATAGATAACCAACTTGCGCTTCCCAGGGATGTCTCTGTGAGTATAAGCTCCTTAGAATATTTCACGTAACATCAAACTTGCGCCATAACAAGGTGTTCCTTGTGCTCACAGTGAAACCTTAACATCACATGCACATGCAAACCCTAGGTGCCCTAGACACCTGACATCATCACATGCATGCATAATATATATAATATAATATATTATGTTGTTATTATATTAATAAATAAAAGTATATATAAATATATACACACATATATATTTTATTTATATGAACATATAATAATATATGTACATATATTTAAATATATTCTCATATATTTAAATATATATAATATATAAATATATGTAAATACAAATGTAAATATATATATAAATATATATAGAGATATATATAGTTATTTATAAATATAAATATATATAAAGAAAAGTATATATAAATATATACATATATATAATATTTATATAAACATATAGTAACATATATATACACATATATTTAAATATATTCTCATATATTTAAATATATATATAATATACATATAACTATGTGTAAATATAAATATAAATATATATATAAAGATATATATAACTCTCTCTAAATATACATATATTTATGCACATAATATAATATATATATACACTTAATTATATAATTGCTTATGCAAAATATAAATACATATATTATATACATATATATTTATTTAAATATATATACATATAAATATACATATACATATGTTTAAAAACATATATACATATATAGTATGTATACTATATTTAATTAAATATATATATATATATACAAATATATAAATATATTTATACATATATAACTATATAAGTGCACACATATAAAAATGTCACTTCCTGATATGGCTTTCTGTGGAAGCTTGACATATGGCATTTGAGTAGTAGGCTTTGGCATAGCTTGCAGAGGCAGAGCATTTGGATTGGCTTGGTTTTGGAACAAATGACTTGATAACTTGATCAATTTCTTCCATTGATAAATACTTTGCAAAGCTCCGTACGTGCTGACGCTTAGTGCACTGGTCTGGTTCACAAGCGACTAACACTGAAGTCATACATCGTACCTTCTTTGTTAGCAAACATTGATCAGTCGGTTCCGGGTTAGTTTATGCTTCAGTTTGTTGATTATAAATAACCAACCAAGATATATATAAATATCTTGTTTCAGGGGTTGCACTGAAATCTTCTGAGTACTTAGAAAACATCTTCCTTGCTTCCACAATCTTGAATACTCCAATATTTATTCTTCACCGAGGCATGAACATATTAATGAACTTCTTCCAGTGAACTTATTCCTTCAAGACTGTAGATGGCTTCTTCAACCTTTGTCTTCGTATCTTCTGATTCCAGTGCAGACGTAGTGTTATTTACTTGTCCTGTTCTATTGTTGAGTTATCATCCCTATGTAACAGATAGGATTGTCTTTACATTTAGACTTACACACTTTCTTTCCCAGTACAGACAATGGAAACATAATGAAAAATTATTGTCTATGATTTATTCACACAACATTTTAGGGAAGTGAAGACCATTGTCCAACATTAGTCACACAACAGGTTAAGTACCAATAAACTATTGTCCAACAAGCTCAACCACAATAGGAACAAGATGTTCAAGGTTGACTGTAATATACTATGACAACATGATTTTAGTTCAAAAATATTGTCTATAAGACATTGAAACAACAGCCACTATTTAGAAGACCTTTGTACAAAGCCACAAAAAACAAGCATTTGTTAAATCAAACCGTTGTGCAAAAAAAATTTACCTCGAGTGTTCTCTTTAAACAAACAGTTGTGTAAATACATTATTACAACAGTTCCTAAGTTACAAAACAGTTGTTAAAAGATCGAAAGGACAAGAGTTTCTCGTGTAAACAAACCGTTGTCTTCTTCGACTAACAACAACAACATATTTACAAGAAAGACTTGTACAAAGTTATTGTTACAAGACTTTCTTACCAATATGTTGTGGTTTTTGGATATCACACAACACGAAGTTATAACAGGACTGTAGAGTGAAGCATCTTGTACAACGGATTTCGTGCCGTTGTCTGATACGCGTAACAGACGGCGGCTGGGTAGACAATGGGAAAACAGGGCATTAAACAACGGGCAAAAACCGTTGTCTGATTCGTTTTTCCTTGTAGTGCAAAATCAACCCAACAATCAAAATATCACAAAACCCCGGCCATGACTCACTGCAGTTCATCGCCATGACCAGCCTTCACTTGGGGAGATTCGTTTTCACGAGCTCTCGACCCAGGTGAGGCTCGCAGCCTCCTTTCTCATACAATCGCACAACAAAGCCACCTCTTGGGCTGAAACCCTAATCATAGCCAACACATACATGCATATATCAAAGGGTTTGCATACAATTAAGGAAATGGAGTAATCAGGTAGAATATTACAGCTACTTGATAGAGTATATATTTATATATATTTTAGATGATAATTATTCTCATATTAGTTATATTTTGCATTTAATTGGACATATATTAATTAGATTTTAATATCTTATTGTAGGGAGCAAGGAATTCTAAATTGGAAAGGATTTGGAGCAAACTAGATGAAAATTCGTAACTTTGGGCTACCCGCATAAGGAATATTGTTTGGGCCATATCTTGGGTTCTAGAAGTCGGATTTGGGCGAGTAAACAACCCACGCGAAGATAATCTAATTTTCTATGGTCCAGATGTCAAAAGCCTGCTGAAACAGCCCAGGAACATGGGAGAAAGTCAACTGCGAATTTTGACTTTTGGGAAGCCTATTCAGTTTCAGAATTTCCTTGTATATTCCTTTTAGGAAAAAAAACACTTATGTATTAGGTATTAGGAATAATTAGAGAGAGTTTTACATATGTGCTATTGAGGAGAGCCACGGAGAAGAGGAGAAAAGATCGGCAGTCTGTATCGATTTCTATTCTTTTTATGATTCTTACATGTTTTACTATGATTATGATTGGCTAAACCTCTATTGTTGGAGGGCTGTTTTGAAGCCCTAAACCTTATGAAAGTTATGCAATTTTGATTCTTGAAAGTATGTTTTGATTGTGCTTATATACGTGTCAATGCTTGTGAAGATACTTGAATTAACTAGGGTATGTGGTCATCCCAATATGTTATGTGATAGATATCTTTGCAAAGTCAATTAATCTTTTTATGCGGTCATGGGATTAATTGTATTAGTGTGTAATTCGTTTTAACCTTTCTATGCGGTCATGAGGTTATACGAATAGCGGAACTTGTTTCTATGCGGTCATGGAAAGCTCTCTGTAAGTATCTTTCAGAACATTCCAACGAGATTTAGAGTTGTTTCATGGGTTTAGTGGTGGATATTCATGTTTTCCAACATGTTTCTCTACTTGTTTACAAACAAACTTGCTTAGTTTAATTCTTCGTTATTCATTAGTTTATTAAAAGCCCCAATTATTATTTTTTTAACAAAATATAAGTTAAGTGAGCCCTTGATCCTTGGCGTTGAACGATACCCTTACTTTCACTACATTATATACGACACAAAAGGGTTTAAATTGGTTCACATAAATTTTTGGCGCCGCGCCGCCGGGGATTAAAATTTGCGTTACTTTTATTTTGTGTTAGTTTGTGTTAGTTTAGTTTAAACGGTTTGTGTTTTCAGGTACATGGTTAAAACCCGGACATCTGGAGAACCTCTTGAACCGTTTGAAGATAATCCTAAAAAGCTCTTTCATCAAAAGAGTGAGAATAAAAGTGATCAATTTGATAAGGAAAGTGAAGGGAAGCTCATTGTAGTCGATATGGCTATAGTACCTACACTTCGTGATGATGTTGCTGTTTCGGTTGCTAATATTGGCCATTCATGTATGGTCTATCCCAATCCTGCTGTGGGGAAAAGCAACAATTTTGAAATCAAGCAGAATTTGCTCATGAGACTACCAGTCTTCCATGATCTTCCAACTGAGGAACCTAATCAACATCTCTCTAGGTTCGTGACTATTGTGGAAAGCATGGGACCTAACATGGCAGACCCTCAAATTCTGAAGATGAAGGCTTTTCCATTCTCTCTTGACGGATCAGCTCTTGACTGGCTAGAAGAATTGCCAGTGGGTTATATTACTTCGTGGGAGAAACTGGCCCAAGAATTCTTGCAGAAATTCTATCCGGCAACTCGAGTCATGAACATGAGAAGCCAAATAGCTGGAATTCATCAAAATGCCACTGAAACTTATGTTGAATATTATGCAAGATTTCAAAAGCTGCAAAAGAGATGCCCACAACATGGATTTTCTAAGGGGAGTCTTCTTCATTTTTTCTATCAAGGTCTTCATGAAGGTGAAAAGAAACTCTTGAATTCAGCTGTTGGTGGTGCTTATGTAGATTTATCTCATGATGCTGCGGAGAAACTAATTGCTAAGGGAGCTGCTAATGAACTTCAATATGGTAGTCGTGCAAGTTCTGGCACTACTCAGGGAGCTCAATCTGATCAAAGGCTTTCAAATATTGAGTAGAGTATCGAAAAATTGAATGCATTACTATTGAGTGGTAAAGCACCGAAAGCTCAAGTCTGTGGTATTTGCTCAACTCAGGGACATTTTACTGATGCATGTCCTACATTGGTTGAACCTACTTTAGAGGATGTTAATGCTATTGGCTTTGGAAACCAAGGAGCAAATCAGTTTTCGAATACTTACAATTTAAGATGGAAGGATCATCCCAACTTGAGGTACGGGAACACTAACAATGCTTTGAATGGGTTTCAGTTTCAAAACAATTCTGCACCCCCTGGTTTTCTACAAAGGGGGCAAGTTTCTCAAAGAACGAACAATGATAACACTATTGAGAAATTATTGTCCAAGTTGGTTGATGGGCAAACAGAAATGCAAAAACAATGCACTACAAACTCTCAAGATATCAGGGATATGCAAAAGCAGTGCATTACCAATTCTCAAGACATTAGAGAGATGCAGAAGCAACTTGGGGAAGTGATAAAGAAAATTAATCAAGAACATGAGCCCGGACGGTTGCCTGGAAATACACAACCAAATTTGAAATTCGAGCATGCTAACATCATTACTACTGAGAGTGGTCGGAATGTCATTCCCACTCAAAAGATATCGGAAAATCAAGTTGATAAGCGTGGCATCGAAAGAGACCCAGCAACTGAAACAACTTCACACAACAAATCAGATGAAGCAAAGGGGAATTCTCAAGCCAAGGAGGATAGTCATGAGAATGAGGCTGAAGCTGCAATTGTGCACAACAATTCTGAGGAGAAACATACTTCTCCAATTTTTGCTAGTAAGTCTCTTAAACCTTCAAGTTCGGTTATTACTAATAGTCGCTTCGATTCTGTCCCTTTCCGAGCTATGTTGGTTCAGACAAAGAAGAGTGCATTAGAGACAAATATTTTGGAGACTTTTCGCAAGGTTCACATTAATTTGCCTTTACTGGAATGCATTCGGAATCTTCCAGCATATGCCAAGGTATTGAAGGACTTGTGCACAAAACGAAGGAGGCTCAAGGGTAGTGAAGTTGTCGAGATGAAGGAGAATATGTCCGCGGTTCTACAAGGAAGGTTACCAAGAAATTGTAAGGATCCAAGGAGCTTCACTATTCCTTGCACCATTGGTAAATCTAAATTTGAGAATGCGTTACTTGATTTGGGTGCATCAATTAATGTTATGCCATCTAGCTTGTATGATAAATTGTGTATTAAAACTGAACTTAAAACAGATGGTGTTACAATTTTATCAGATGATAGATCTCACGTTTACCCGAAAGGCATGTTTCAATATCCAGCTGATTTTTATATCTTATACATGGGAGATGCGAATGATGCGCAACTTATTCTTGGTAGACCATTCATGTGTACTGCTCAAACAAGAATTGATGTTGCAAGGGGAGAGCTTAGTGTGGACTTTGATAATGAAACCATTAAGTTCAACATGTTTGAGATGATGCGATATCCCGTGGATACTGAGACATGCTTTACAGTGAGTACAACTGGTAGCATTACTCAAGAGTACTTTGAGCTGATGAAGGATGATGTATTAGAAACAGTGATATCCCAAGGCATTGGTGTTGATAAGGAAGGGAATCCTCAAGTTCTTGAGGAGGTCTATATCACTCATACAGATGGAATTATGGAGCAGTGCAACGCCTTACAAGGAGCGAAGAGTCTTTCCGGTGAACATAACTTTGCATTCCCCAAAACTTCTATTGAAAAGCAGTTGCCTTCAGTTGTTCAACCACCAAAATTGGACCTTAAGCCATTGCCTTCCCATCTCAAGTATGTTTTTCTTGGGAAAGACAAGACATTACCGATAATAGTCTCGCCAAAGCTCACATCTGTGCAAGAAGAAAAAGTGGTGGAGTTGGTCCATAGTCACATTAAAGCTATTTGTTGGAGTTTGACGGATATTAGGGGAATCAGCCACACACTATGTGTTCATAGAATTCACTTGGAAGAAGGTGCCAAACTTGTTAGAGTTCCTCAACGGCGACTCAATCCTCCTATGATGGAGGTTGTGAAAAAAGAAGTCATCAAGCTACTAGACAATGGGATCATCTATCCAATTTCTGACTCTAAGTGGGTTTCTGCTGTTCATGTTGTTCCTAAGAAGTTTGGTATTACAGTGGTAGCAAATGAGGAGAATGAGTTGGTGCCTCAACGTACAGTGACTGGTCATCGTGTTTGTATTGATTACAGGCCTCTCAACAATGCTACAAGGAAAGATCATTTTCCCCTGCCATTCATTGATCAAATGTTGGAAAGGTTAGCCAGTCATGAGTACTATTGTTTCTTAGATGGGTATTCTGGATATAATCAGATTGCTATAGCTCCAGAGGATCAAGAGAAGACGACATTCACTTGTCCTTTTGGTACCTTTGCCTTTAGGCGCTTGTCGTTTGGTCAGTGTAATGCCCCTGGGACATTCCAAAGATGTATGATGAGCATATTCTCTGATTATGTGGGGAAAATTATTGAGGTTTTCATGGATGATTTCAGTGTCTTTGCGGATAACTTTGATGATTGCTTGAAGAATTTGGGATTTGTTTTGAAACGATGTGAAGAAACAAATTTAGTGCTCAACTGGGAAAAATGCCACTTTATGGTAACTCATGGTATTGTTCTTGGACATGTGATTTCTTCAAAAGGCATTGAGGTCGATAAATCTAAAATTGACTTGATACGGTACCTGCCCACTCCGTCAAGTGTAAAGGAGATTAGATCTTTTCTTGGCCATGCTGGTTTTTATAGAAGATTCATTCAGGACTTTTCTAAAATAACAAGGCCATTAACAAATCTTCTTCAGAAGGATGTACTTTTCAAGTTCAATGATGAGTGTAAGGTGGCATTTGAGGAGTTAAAACAGAAGCTTACATCATCTCCTATCATACAGGCACCAGATTGGAGCTTACCTTTTGAAATAATGTGTGATGCGTCAGATTATGCTGTCGGAGCTGTACTTGGGCAACGGAAGGACAAGAAGGTGCATGCTATTTATTATGCTTCTAGAACTTTGAATGATGCACAACTCAACTATGCTACCACTGAGAAGGAATTGCTAACTGTCGTCTTTGCTTTGGGGAAATTTTGATCATACTTGCTTGGTACAAAGGTGATCGTATATACAGATCATGTAGCTCTTAAGTACTTGTTGGCTAAGAAGGAGATAAAGCCACGACTGATCCGTTGGATCTTATTACTACAAGAGTTTGACATCGAAATCAAGGATAAAAAGGGATCCGAGAATGTGGTAGCTGATCATCTAAGTTGCTTGGTGAGGGACGAAGAAGATGTGCCCTTAACTGAGACTTTTCCGGATGAACAACTTCTCCAGATTGAGGTAAGTTCTCTTACCGAGGTCACACCGTGGTATGCAGACATAGTGAACTATTTGTATGATAAAAGTTTGCCTAGTACACTGACTTGTGCACAAAAAGATAAGATTAAACATGATTCAAAATTTTATGTGTGGGATGATCCGTATCTTTGGAAGCATTGTCCGGATTTGATTATAAGGAGGTGTGTGCCTAACAATGAATTTATATCTGTGTTGAGATTTTGTCACAATTATGCATGTGGAGGTCATTTTGGAGCAAAAAGAACTGCACATAAGCTATTGGAGTGTGGTTTTTATTGGCCCACAATATTCAAAGATGCTAGGGAGTTTTGTAAAATCTGTGATAGATGTCAGCGAGTGGGGAACATTACTGCGAAGAATGAAATGCCATTGCAACTTGTTCTAAATGTTAAATTATTTGATGTTTGGGGTATTGATTTCATGGGTCCATTCTTAAATTCTAATGGTTATCTATATATATTGTTGGCTGTTGATTATGTGTCGAAGTGGGTGGAAGCTAAGGCCACCCGCACTAATCCTTCTAAAGTGGTTGTAGACTTCTTGAGGACACATATTTTTGCTAGGTTTGGGATGCCGAGAATTGTTATTAGTGATGGAGGGTCTCATTTCTGCAATCGGACCATTGAGGCATTATTTCGTAAGTACAACAACACACATAAGGTTTCTACGCCTCATCATTCTCAAACCAATGGACCAGCAGAAGTGTCTAACAGGGAGATCAAACAAATTCTGGAAAAGACTATAGGATCTACACGAAAAGATTGGAGTCAACAGTTAGATGATGCACTTTGGGCTTATAGGACGGCATACAAGACACACATTGGTATGTCTCCTTATCGCATTGTATATGGCAAACCTTGTCATCTACCCGTGGAACTTGAGCATAAAGCATATTGGGCTATTAAGAAGTTCAACATGAGCCTTGATGAGGCTGGTTTGTATCGCAAGTTGCAATTGTCTGAGTTGGAGGAACTGCATAATGAAGCTTATGAGAGCGCTCGAATTTACAAGGAGAAGACAAAGATTTTCCATGATAAAATGATTCAAAGGAAGAATTTTAAGGTTGGACAGAAAGTTCTTTTGTATCATTCTCGATTGCGTCTTTAACCTGGAAAGTTGCGATCACGATGGATTGGTCCTTTTGAAATTGTTGAGGTATTTTCACATGGAGCTTTGGTGATTAAGAAAAGCAATGGGGAAATTTTTAAGGTAAATGGACATCGTCTTAAACATTATTTGGAGGATCCTTCTAATTATATCAAGGAGAGCGAGGCTCTTAATGATGTGATTATCTCTGGTGCTTAAGTTCTGTGGCATCATGTCTAGCCAAAGACGTTAAAGAAAAGCGCTTCTTGGGAGGCAACCCAAGCCAATTGTATGGTTAGTTAATATTATTGATAATATTATTATTACTACTATTATTATATTATTATTATTATTATTAGATAGACAGCTAGATTTTTTTTATTTTTTTTATCTCCCTCAAGGTATTTTGATAATGTTTGTGGACGTTAAAGAAAAGCGCTTCTTGGGAGGCAACCCAAGCCAATTGTATGGTTAGTTAATATTATTAATAATATTATTATTACTACTATTAGATAGACAGCTAGATTTTTTTATTTTTTTTATCTCCCTCAAGGTATTTTGATAATGTTTGTGAAGTGTTACCGGAGCCCGTGCGTTAATTGTGCTTTTGGACTGTGGAGGAGTGCACATAATGGGTTTGAACTCCTCACCTCCAAGATAAGAGGGCAACATGACAGCCACTAGACCAAACTAGTTATTGTTGTGGAAACTCAAGATGCATTAACTTTAAGGCAATTACAGGAGATGCTCAACACTACACTTAATTATCAGGGGAGTATTCTTAACTATAATATATTATTAATTAATTTATATATTATATTATATTAATTATGTTTTTATATTATTCATTGAGGACAATGAACCATCCAAGTGTGGGGATGTGTTCTCACGAATTAATATTATTATTATATATATTAAAAATCCAAAAAAAAATTGATAAATTTAAAAAAAAATTGTATATAATTATCTTGTGTCAAAGCATGTTTAGTGAATACTTATACACATATTGTAGACTAATTTGCATGATTAATTCTGAGCATCATATCCATGATAAAAATCATTCAATGCATGATAATTCCTTGTGTGTGCTTGCGAAAATTTTAAAACTTGAGATGCATCTTAGTCAATTTCTATGAGTAAAGCATGCTTTCACCTAGTGAAATTTTGAGCCTAATTTATGATTGATACAATTTATATCAATCTAATTCTTTTGTGAGTGGTGTTCATCATTTGGCTTGTTGCTCTTAAACATGGTTTAAACCTTATTGAGAATAAATGTTATGTGTATGCATGAAAATGATAAAGGCACTAGGATTAACCTCATTTATCCAAACAGTACCCAAAGAATTATATCCTTAGTGAACCCCCTTGAAGCTTGTGTCCATTTTTTTTGTTCATCACCAATCTATGAATTTTAAGCCTACTTGTTTATTCTTGTCTTGATGACTCGTAGAGCATTTTTTGATTCATTGGAGCAGTGGTTAACATTCAAGTGTGGGGATTTCTTTGTCAAAGGGTGAAAATTTGGTGGGAATAAAAAAAAACAAAGTATCAAGTACTCCTTTGAGATCATTGGGTGGCAATTGCAATGTCATATGAAAAGGACGATCCATGTGCACGTGCTGGTATTAAGCACAATTGTACTAGAAATTAAGGGGATTAACTTATTTCCTCTTATTTTTTCTGGTGACTTTTCACTGCCCTTGGTTACCGGAGAATAACTTGACTTTGAAAAGAAGAAAAAAAAAAGAAATATCAAGTGGAGAATGTGTTCATTGGTGTTACAATGTGAAAGTTGGGAAGTACATAATTATGTGCTTGGGCTTTAATGCTTATGAGAGACTGATCACCTTTTACATGATACAAATTTCATGTTGAGTGCTTAATTAGAAGTGAACATTGTGCTCTATTAGTTATCAACTTCGCCACTTGTTAGCTTATTTTTTTGATATCCTACCCTTACCCAAGCCTCGTTACAACCCTTAACAAAGTCCTTTTGATTTGTGCGTGCATATATACAAAGTAGTGGAGATTTGGTGGACAACCAAGTTTATGGTGGTGCATGTCCATATTGATTGAATTTGAGTGAAACACTTACACCCAAACACTTGTGTGAATTGAGAGCAATGTGAGATTTTCTATCCATAGCATGCTTACTTATTGGATGCGACTTTGATGTATATTTCATGATATTTTTGTCTATCTGACATTGTGTGCACGCTTGGATTGTTGTGTATAATGATGCATACGTGATAGTACTGGTACTTTCACACTTGTTCAGATTGTTATGTAATTGAGGTTTGCATATGTGGAGTACCATGATGTTGTTAGTGCTTGAGACTTGATGATTGAAAATATTTGATTTTGTGGGTATATCTTCTATAAACCCTCACGAGACAACACTCGTCCTACTAGGGCTGCCAAGGGGTTTAACGGCTTGTTGCATACGCTCAATGCAATGGTGTCATCCACGAAAGTGATGTTAGTAGTTAGTTATTAATATTTTATTATGTGTTTGCCCGAGGACGTGCAATATGCTAACTGTGGGTATTTGATAGAGTATATATTTTATATATATTTTAGATTATAATTATTCTCATATTAGTTATATTTTGCATTTAATTGGACATATATTAATTAGATTTTAATATTTTATTATAGGGAGCAAGGAATTCTAAATTGGAAAGGATTTGGAGCAAACTAGATGAAAATTTGTAACTCTTGGCTACCCGCATAAGGAATATTGTTTGGGCCATATCTTGGGTTCTAAAAGTCAGATTTGGGCGAGTAAATAGCCCATGCGAAGATAATTGAATTTTCTATCATTCTAGATGGGTCCAGATATCAAAAGCTTGCTGAAACAGCCCAGGAACAGGGGACAAAGTCAACTGCGAATTTTGACCTTTGGGAAGCCTATTAAGTTTCGGAATTTCCTTGTATATTCCTTTTAGGAAAAAAAACACTTATGTATTAGGTATTAGGAATAGTTAGAGAGAGTTTTATATACATGCTATTGAGGAGAGCCACGGAGAAGAGGAGAAAAGATTGGCACTCTATATCGATTTCTATTCTTTTTATGATTCTTACGTGTTTACTATGATTATGATTGACTAAACCTCTATTGTTGGAGGGCTGTTTTGAAGCCCTAAACCTTATGAAAGTTATGCAATTTTGATTCTTGAAAGTATGTATTGATTGTTCTTATATACGCGTCAATGCTTGTGAAGATACTTGAATTAACTAGGGTATGTGGTCATCCCAATATGCTATGTGATTGATATCTTTGCAAAGTCAATTAATCTTTCTACGAGGTCATGGGATTAATTGTATTAGTATGTAATTCGTTTTAACCTTTCTATGCGGTCATGGGGTTATACGAATAGCGGAACTTGTTTCTATGCGGTCATGGCAAGCTCTCTGTAAGTATCTTTCAGAACATACCAACGAGATTTAGAGTTGTTTCCTGGGTTTAGTGGTGGATATTCATGCTTTCCAACATCTTTCTCTACTTGTTTACAAACCAATTTGCTTAGTTTAATTCTTCGTTAATCATTAGTTTATTAAAAACCCCAATTATTATTTTTTTAACAAAATATAAGTTAAGTAAGCCCTTGATCCTTGGCGTTGAACGATACCCTTACTTTCACTACATTATATACGACACAAAAGGGTTTAAATTGGTTCACATCACTACTAAACACTGAAAACGGCAAGGAAAATTGGTGGAAGCAATGGAGATCGGCTGATATTGCAGAAGAAGGGGGAGAGTACACCAGGGAGAGAGGAGCGGTTTGAGAGACGGATGAATTGAAGAAGAATCGGGGGTTTTACCCCTGTTACTACTTCTTTAATTATTAAAAGACCATATTGCCCCTTCTAGGAATTAAAACAATTTAGAAATCAAGGGCAATCTTGTAACTGAATAATCTAATCTAGAAGTTTTATTGGAAATAAGATTTTTGGAAAACTTTAATTTTTGAAGAGAATTTTTAAAAGAATTTTAGAAGAAAGAGTTTAGTAAATAATAATTTGAAATAAAGGATTCAATATCAACTGGATAATTAAAAAAGATTTGAGTTTTATAAGAATTTTGTTCGAAAAGTTTCTACATACTAGAGCAATTGCAATAAATTATTTAATTAAAAAGAAAATTTGTAGGCTTGAAATAAAAGATTGGAAGCCAAGGGACAAAATTTTAATAATTCACATATCACAAAATTGATTAATCACATAATTAATTTTACACTTAATTTAGCACCAAATTTATTCTAATCTAATTAACATAAAGCAATTATAAAGTCATGGAAATTAAACTACCACATAAATAAATATAGAAAGAAAGAAAATAGTCTTGGCAATATTATCATAAAAAAATAGAATAAATAGATAAATCAAATATAATCACCAAAATATTATTAAAAAATACTGTGGCGTTACATAAGCTATACAGGTTTTATCCTAATTAAGGTCACCTACATCTGACACATCCCGAAACACGACGATGCCATTGCTGACATGATTAATTCAAGCACAACTGGATCGATTATCACCAAGGGACTTGTCTGCTAAGATTACAAACCTTTCTGTTTATACAATTTATTGATATTATAAATTAATAAATTTTGGAATGACATAGAATTGACATGTTAACTAGTGGTGTTGCCTGAAACCCAAATTTGCCAACATAGAATTGACATGTTAACCATCTGCAAATATAATTAGCAATATTGGTGCCTCTCCGTCCAAAGTCTGCATCTAGATTAGGTCTTTGTTATCTTCCTCCTTTCAAATTCAAATTCCAACTTGGTTTTGGTTTTGCACTACCATCAAAACCAAAATCAAACATGTTGTTCGGTGCTATGTTGCTAGGAAAGCCATGATCTCCGAATATTCAGAGGATCTAAGAATAATAAGTTTTGGCTACCAAAATGGGAACTTGGAGCATGTTCTTCATTGTTTGAGTCTTTGAGATATAGATCCAAAAACAACTCAAGGACATCAAGATCAATATTATATCCAAAATCTGAAAGAAAAATCTCAATTATTTGCATCATAATAAGAATTGTTCAAAAATTATTTAATTCCAAAAGATATCTAGGAAAACAAATTATAGATATATTGATTTATATCTCAATAAGTGCAAGGATGAAATTGAATTTTGTCAACATGATTATACAGGATATTAACATATATCAAGATCTATACCATGATTTGTCCGAACATAAAATGAATACTTACACTGATCGAAAATCATATCACTTGAAAAGATCTTATTGCAAAACTACTGACTACTATTGTAATTTGTAATGTAAGAGGTGAAAGAAAGAATTTGGTGATGATATTATACACTTCTAGTGAGAGAACTAGACTTATCAAATACAAGGGGCGGGTGTGTGGCCAACCCTCTGCCATTGAGGGATTATATACCAAAGATTAGGGTTTTGGTCAGTGTTAACGGAGGAATTTGGTAGTTAACAAAAATTCGAGGTTTGTGACCGGAATCAAGATCTGTGACGGTGGCTGAGTGGTGGTGATGGAAAATATGCAGTGGCTGAGATTAGGGTTTGGAGTTGCCTCCAGGTGCTCCCAACTCGTGTCCCCCTAATTTGCCTACGTACCCCTATATTTATAGGGGATCAAGCCAGTACGTAGTTCTTTTCTCCTAAGAAACCTAATAGGATTAGGCTTACCCTTCAGCTATCTTCCTCCTGAAAGGGGCCCAATACGATGAGGCCTAGTCTTGGGCCTTGTAGACTCTCGAGCACCCAAAACTTACCCCAAATGCAAGGACGCTTCTCTACTCCCCGACAGGGACAACCCGCCAGACTACAGAGATAGAGCCTTCCAGGGCATATCTTCGAGAAGGTTCCACAAGCTCCCCGACGAGGACAACTCGCCAGACGCAAGGCCTCCTCTAATCTTGATTCTCTATCTCCCAAGGAGGGAAACTCCTCAGACTACAAGGTAGAGTCTTCGACAAATTAACATAGGATCTATACATACCCAAGGGCGTCCCCCTAGGTAAAATATGTCCCCTTCTGCCCTTCAAATGACGATCTTTCTCTGTTAGCTTCAACTTGGCGGGCCCTGAAGATAAGGCGCGCAATCTTCTTGAAGTGGTCTCTTCTAACTGACATGGCTAGCTTGGGCTTGGTCCACTCTTGAGCCCATCATAGTCTTCTTTTATGGGCCGGGTCTTCATGGTGATTTTTGCGTATAACAGTCAGAAAGGCCTTATTGGTAGCAGCCCAATAAGAACTTTAAGGAGCTCTTAATTTTTTATGGACCTGACTTTATACCATGTCATGGTTTACGATCTAATAAAGGATTCATTTAAATATAATCTTTTGATTTATTTTTGAAAATTTATATTATTTGGTCATAAGAAAAACTATATTAAAATATAATTATTAAGATATTAGCTTGATGGTGTTATTATATATTTCACAAATATTGGTATGAACAAATATATTACTCTAAAGCTTCCATTATGTAGTGTTTTGATTAAATACAAACATATATCTATTTAATATTAGTATTATCACATCATGTGTACCCTAAAACTCGCAAGTTTCCGAAGGTAAAAAGTTCTAGTTTTATATTAGTATTATCACATCATGTGTTATCTGTCATTTCTTAACTATTGCTATTTTCATTTTTTTAGAAAAAAGCTGGTGATAATTTAGAGGAAGAAGTCAGTGATCACGTTTCGGTGGAACTAGACTTTGATAATCGTGCGCCTATTGGCTTCTTGGCAGAAGTGGAAGGACAAGGAAAACAGTGCTAGATAAGATGCAGAAAAGAGAAAAGAACAAATCTGCAGAATTGACAAAGCTAAGAGAAGAACTTTCTCGTGAAATGGAGGAGAAGATGAACAGAAAGCTGAAAAATATTTTGGAGAAGATTGTTCAAATGACTTCTTTACAAATTGACATTGACGAACTATTGGCTGACGACAACACTGATCATGGGGCTGAAGCGGAGTTGGATGGAAATGAAGTCGCGGGAGCTACTTGATAGCTTCAGATCATATGCAGTACTTTTGTTTCAGAATTCTGCTGCATGAATTTATGAACTAATTAAGTAGACTTTCTCTGTACTTATTAAGTGATTGTCATTTTGCGTTGGACCAAAACTTTAGAACTTTAATGGTTGTCAGAATGTTGTTGGAATAGTCCATTTTGAGTTGGTGGTTATGTGCCAATGTTGATGACTTGGTTGGTTTTTGTTTTGTACCAAGTTATTTGGTGGATTGTAATGGAAACAAACATGTCATGCCAATTTGTTTATTAAAATTCATTGCTATATACTATAATCTGTTGCTATTATGAGTGATATGTTTTAGTAAAAGCATTGCTATATCCTATAAATTGTTGCCATTACTTCTTTTTTAGTAATCAAAACATTGCTGTAACGTGAAATTTGTTGCCATTTGTCCTGCCTTTAATTCTAAAAGCATTGATGTTGCACTTATTTTGTTGCCAAATATGGTTTAATTCATTGCAATTAACTGACATATTGCAATGGTTGACAAAAAAAACAACTAAAAAGCAGCATGGCAATAGGCTATTGCAAGGGCTAAATTATGTTGCTGTAGACTCAAAACGATTTCCATATGACACTTTTTGCAATTACTTTAGTCGTTGCTATATGTTACTATATTTGTTGCAATATCGCCCTATCGTAACGGGAGCAAAGTTAACGGTCATCTTTTACTAAAACATTGCAATAGACTATACTGCAATGGTTTTACGCCATTTAGCAACATTTTCAAGGGGTTGCCATATGCCATCTATGGTGTAGTGGGTTTTCATAATTTCCTCCTTACTTCTTCATAATCTGATGTCTATCAATTAGTGGAGAATCGGGAGGTTGAATATATCTTTGTAATTGAAAAATTAACCAAAAATGCATTTTGGTTAAAAAAAAAGTCCGAGTCATTTCACCACCTTGAGTTTAGCCCTCACCGTGATACAAATATCTATTACATAATCTTTATACCTAGACATTTTAGACTTACAAATCCCATTTCCACCTTTCAAAATTTAGATACTAGAGTAAGAAATATGTTGTCGGAAATTTAGTACAATGGACACATGGAACACTAAGAAACTCAAAAAATAAGATAATGTAGCCCACATTCCTATAGAGAATGATGGAAATAATGAGATAAATCTGATTGAATAACATAAAATATATATATGAATATTATTCAACAATATGAATATAAATAAAATAATAATTACAGGTTTTATTGTCTTAACCAAGAGTGTCAATTAGATAGCTACAAAATTCAATCTATACAAGTTAAAGAAAACATCTATTGTGATAAGTAAATTGTGTTTTCACACTTAAATAATTAAAAAAAACCACGCTATTTCATAGACAAACATATAGTAATGAACTAACTTATTTTATATAATTTGGCTACAAACCATGCTAATAATATCCCGAGTATTAGCGTCCAGTATGCCACCCATGCCCCGGCTATTGTAGATATGTTTGTAGTATTCGCTATGTTTGTAAAAACCATATTACCATCGGTAGCTGCTCCCCATATCCCTCCTCCCTCATTGTCTCTCCAAAGTCTGCCTCATAATAGGTCTTTGTTATCTTCCTCCTTTGACATTCAAATTCCAACTTTGAAACTGGCTGTGCAGAAGGTTTTCTCTTTGACATTACAAGCTAAGTTATTGAAATATGGATCTGAAAGAGCCTACACAGATAAAAACACAAAATGCATTAACCTACAGAACAGTACTGGTAAATAGAGAGATTCCAAAAATAAGGTTTATTTTACCTCTTCAGTTGAAAGTCTATCTTTTGGTTCAAATGCAAGCATTCTTTCTAACAACCCAAGCTCTAGGGTCTGCACACAAATTTGTTTGAGTATAAATAGTGTGGTGACACACAAATTTCTCTCAGTATTTTATATTGGAGGTGTTTTTTAATATAGTTATAGGTGATAAAGGCGGTTTTTGTCATTAAACTAGTATGTATTATAATGTTGTTCAATACTAGTTATGTACCTCCGTGAATGCCGTAATTCCTTCCATGGACTTTTATAAATGGCGGAAGTCGGAACTACTTTAATATCAATAATAAAGTAAACAAGAAGAAGAATGCAATGGAGAGTTTAGCTACTACTCGGACAAAACTCAATATCAAAAGCTTGTGGTTTTTTGTTTTAAAAACAAAATACTCGATCCCATAGTTGTATTGGGAGTGATAGTAATTAGGACACTACAAGGTCAAGAGTCATTACATTAAAACAACTATTAAAAAGTCTCAATATTATTAGCTTATTATTAACCACAGGAGCCCAAAAGTTTTAGTTTGATAATTAACTATAAATGTGAAAACACAATTTATTTTTGTATAATATAATGTTTTTCTTTTATCATTGATCTAATCCTCAAGTGATCCAGTTGATACGGTTTGTCAACCCAATATAACATGTTATTATTATTTTATTTAAATTCCTTATGTTCATATATATTGATGAAAAATATTCATATAGGAGTTTTGTCTGTAACAAAGAAACTATCATCATGCTTTCTGGATACACGGGTGCTACACTCAAAAATTATATGAGATGAGAATGTTGTGAAAACCTTCCTTGCACTTGGGCTATGGTCTTTATGGTATGAATGAGAGAAAAAGGAATGGTGGAAAGCTGAAATGAAGAAAATGCTAAAATATGCATAAATAACTTCTTACAAAATGTATGAATATGTGCTTCTAACTTATAAATCCAGAAGCTGGGCTTTTAAGCGGTAAACAAACACCACCTACATATGATGGAAAGATGTATAGATGCCTAATTAAGTCTCCCCCCCCCCCCCCCCCAATTTCCATTTGTATGTAGATTTGAAAGCAAATCATGAAGACTTTCATATGCATATGTAGATTAGACATAAATTTATTTCTATAATCATATACAATCTCTTTTGAGAAGTATGTACAGCATGTGTAACTCATGGTATGATCACATTACAATTAGCATGACCATTGTTCACCTATACCTACACTGTGTCAGGATAATTTGGAAGGAAATGAGGATGTTCAGCTTATGTCCTAAAAAGCCAAATAATTATTTGAAGGTAAACTATCAATTTTCAATGTCAATAAAATAATATAGATGACCAAATAAAATCCACCTTATGCAATAAACTATCAATTTTCAATGTCAATAAAATAATAGAGATGACCAAAGAAAATCCACCTTATGCAAAGATAAACACAACATATAACATAAAATAGAACTCTTTTAAATATAATGTTAATTATTTAATAAGAGGATAGGTTGTATTATAATTGGTTTTCCTATTTTAATATACCGACCGTTAGTTCATTTGAAGGCACAGGTAGCTACAGCGCCCACAACAACCTACACATTGTTGATTTCACTATATACTGAAACATACTTCTAAAATATAATAGTCTTTTCTAACTATATTGGTAAATGCACTCTCAATATAAAATCTTAATGACCTTGTAGGCATGTCTAAAAATTAAATTCAACTTTTCTACTTTATTTAAAAGAAAATTCAAGGACACATAAAAGAAATACCCACATATTGTGTAAAAGAGCTTCCCATAATTTATAGAGTCATTGATAACTTAGCATCCATTATTATGAACAATTTGGCCTCAATGGGAAAATGATTTTACAATGACAAATGGCATAATCATCCCCCAGTCATCATTTTTTTTTATAGCAACTAAACACATTTTGAGGATCTAGATGTTATGTTTAATACCACGAGTTTTACTTGTACTTTTACATGAATTGACATATGAAATTATCCTATAATTGTACTTGTACTTAATTGTATTTAATTATTCATATATATAATTGTACTTGAATTCATATAATTGTACTTGTAGTACTTGTACTTAAATTCACCTTGATCATATATATCTAGTTATAAGATTGTTTAATTTGTTTTTCTACATATATACATATATACACGTAATTAACTTTAGTTTGATGTTTTTTTCAGTCTCGCTATAGTGCCATAACACCGTTCATAACACCGTGGGAAGGAACAAAGTTGTGGTTGAGAAACAAGATGATAGTATTTTGGAGGCTTTTAGATATCCAGTTGAGTGTTTGGGAAAACATGTTGTTCGATACTTGGATGATGATGAATACTTCATTGAGGAATATTATGTTCTCTTGAACATGCCAGAGGTTCAACCGTATATTCGGTATGTTTATTTTAAGAAAAAATTCATAAAATGTACATTTGAATCTTGTTTTAACTATCCACACTTTTGTGTAGAGAATACGCATCTTATACGGGTGCAACGCCCGAAGAATTGGAATCACTTCTTAAGACTAACTTCAAAATTTGGTTCAAGAAAAAGGTAACACATTTATTATTTTTTGTTTTGATCTTGTATTGATTTTTGTTTTGATCTTGTATTGATTTGTATGTTATTATATTTAGATTGAGAATGATGTTGCAATATATCCACGGTTCAAAGATCTACTTAATGGACCATCTCGCATGATTATGACATTTCAATCTTGCAAGGTTAATGGATAAATTTCGTTGTAAGGATAAATCCGGTGTCCTTGTCAAAGTTACATCTCATGTTAATGCCCTTGAAAATTATTATGGTCAATTAGAAGAAATTATTAGACTTGTTTATAGGGGAGGAAATTATGTTTATTTGTTTAAATGTTGTTAGTTTGATTCCGCGGGAAGCGGTGTATGTGTTGACAAAAATCGAATTGTTAGTATAGACATAAAGTCAAGACTAAGGTCGAACGAGGTATTTGTTTTAGCAAGTCAAGCGACTCAAGTGTATTATGCACCAAGTGTATTAAATCCTTGTAGTAACTTCTATACGGTTATTTCAATTAAAAATAGTCCTCTTGATGAATCAACTACCCCTTCTACCGAAAATCCCAAGAAAATATATCTAATGCATCCACTTCACTATTTTCATTGTTCGTTGACTTTGCACAATATGAGCCAATTCCAAGAATTCGATTCAAAGATCATGATAATGATGAAGTTGATGACGATGATGAAGATGACAACAATGAAGGGTTTGATGAGGAAGATCAAGAAAATGAAGAAGAAATAAGAGGAGGAGGAGAAGAAGAGGAAGAAGAAGAAGGTTATGAAGCTATTGATTAGTGGCTAGATATTGTAATTAACCATTTTAGTTTCATGAAATTGAAATTGTAATGTTATGCATCAAAATTGAAATGTTATGAGATTTATTTTGTGAAATTTGGTCATTTTATACACAGAAAAGCAACAAATCATGGTCATTTTGATCCTTTTTTTTATTTAAGACCAAGAAAACCGACCGACTCGGGGTCATTTCCGACCAATTGTGGTCATTTTCTTGCAGAAAACCGGCCAAATTCATCACTTTTCCGACCAATTGTGGTCATTGTAGTGCAGAAAACCGGCCAACTTCATATACTAGCGGTCTGTTTTGACTTGTAAAAAAAAACAAAAATTAATACACAGAAAACCGACCATTTGCAACATATTTCCGACCAAACTCATAAACTGAACACAGAAATTCGACTAAATGCAATATATTTCCGACCAAACTCATAAATTGAACACAGAAAACCGACCAAATTTAAATCATTTCCGACTAGCCTCATAATTGCAGAAAACCGACCGTTTTTTCCGTAATTTCCGACCACTCTGACGGTCGGTTTTGACTTGTGAGAAAGACAGAAAAAATTATACGGCTAAGTAAACTATTAAAAAACCTAAAAAAATTGAAACTATCTTTTAATTAGTTACTAAATTAATATACAAATATTCATCACTTAATATTTGATTATTAAAATATTTTTATTTTCATAACAAATTATAAATACTAACTAACTAAGTTCAAATTAATTATTTAAACAACAGAAAAATGTACAATCTTTGTGATATGGTCTAATTTGATGAAGAAAAATATAAAATAATTATAAAGACGCTCCTTTGTTACGAATCATGCATTGCAGTCAATGTCGGAGTTCAGGGTTTGGATTTTATCTGATCTTATCCTAGGGTTTACACTTTCGAAATATCAATTTATTTTTTGGGCGATCCAACCGTACAGATCGTAAATTAAGTAGTTATTGTACTTGTATACCAAAAATCAAATCAATAGGATTGTATTTGTTGACATATTATAACAAAAATATTAGGTTATACTAAAATATGAACATAGGGTTAATTTTTAAAAAAAATAAATAATTAATTTAAATGATCCAACCGTACGGATATGAATATAATTACTTAACTTATATAGGTCCTTAAAATCACATTTTGAACATTAGTTGAAGGAATATTATAATGAAATATTGAATTTTATTTGTTTTATTTTGTAAAATAAGGCTAGGTATATATTTAAGTCCCTTGAGTTTTAACTTAATGTTATGGCTGGTCTGGTGGTTGAGCATTGTCCTCCCTACTCTGTACACTATGCTTATTTTAGGGTTTTGATCTCTCTCTGTACACTATGCTTATTTTAGGGTTTTGATTTTTTTTTTGGCTCTGATTTGTTGTAATGTGCTTTAATCTGGTATTATATGTTTATATTTGCTTTAATCTGGCTGAATTTTAGTTGTTTTAGTTTTTTTATCTGTTGATATGTTTATTTTTGGCTCTGTTTTTGTATCCTGTTTTGCTTTAATCTATCCTGTTTTGTCTCTGTTTCTGTATGTGTTGTTGTTGTTTTGTATGTTTTTGTGTTTTGTGCATGCATTTGTGGGTGTTCTGTGCACGTAATTAGCATTATGATATGTATAGTATATAACTGCACAAAGGGCATGGTTAATGCATTTATATTTGTTCCTGTAAAGCAAATTAGAACCAATTAGACTAGCAGCACCTCATTTACTTGCATTATATCAGGCCTCACTCATTGAAAAGCAATCACGTATTGGGAGAGTGAGTTAGAGTGATTGTCATTCGATGAATAGCGATAAAGCGTATGTATACTTGCTCTGATCATATTCATTGTCTTTTAAAACTAGTATGAGCCTTTGTTTGGTCAGCTTATAACACATAGGCATACATATGTCTTATGTCTAATTAATTGTCTAATATACAATACATATTCTTTTAAGTGCACATGTAATTTATCTTGCCATATTCTTCAACTACTATGTATACTTGTGATCATTTTGTTTAACTAGTATATATATATCTTATGATCATTAATTTCAATTGCTGTTTCATTGACTAACATAAGTTGACTAACTATATATGTCATTGTTCATGTATAGGCTATGGCGCCAAAAAAAGGCAACGGCAAAAAGAAGATGGCCATTTGTCAAGGTAGTACGACTCGTGGCAAGAAACGCCGCATCTCTACAACTCAAGCTGAAGATCAAAGCCCACCACGGACTCCTCCAACTCAAGCAGCTGATGATCAAAGCCCACCACAAACTACTCCAACTGATCAAACACCTCTAGCTACTCAGCCAAGTCCGGTGGAAAGTCAAACTGGATTTGTTCGCTTGATCCGTAGGCCCAGAACTAATTCTATGGGAAGGTTCGGGGAAAAGCTGCCTAGAAAACCAACCCGGATTAACATTCATGGCGGGCGGTACTTTAATTACAAAATCATTTCATTTTTAGCTAGTTAGAGTTATACAATATGCTTTATTATGTATTTTTTTTGGATTTTGTCATAAGAAGTATCTTTGATGATGAAGCAAAGAAGATTTTGCTTGCAATACTTGGTGATCTCTGGCCGGTTGATCATACACATATACTGATATTATAGCAAAAAAGCCGGACTGGATGGATGATGTTGTTAATGAGTTTAGGGTATGTATATATATACACACACACACACACACACACAATTTTCTATTCTTTACACACACATACATATGTTCCTTGTATATATATGTACCTTAATTTTCTATTCTTTATATATATATATATATATATATATATATATATATTACATACACACACATACATATGTTCCTTGTATATATATGTAACTTAATTTTCTATTCTTTACATCCTATATATATATATATATATATATATATATAAACACACACACACACATACGTATATTCCTTGTATACATGCTTGCTATATATATATAATTAACATGTTCTTTATTTCGTTTCAGTGCTTCTACAAAAATTTGAGAGGACAAAGTCGGACGGAGGCCAGCTGGAGTATAAGGGAGCACGTGAAAAGAACATGTGAAAAAATGATGAATGAGGAGAAGCGCCGCTTTGTGAGAAAAATGAAGGAAACTGGAAAGTCGGCAAAGGATCTGAGGCCGGGGTATTTTCAATCCCCTCTATGGGAAAATCTGTTGAAATATTGGGATAGTGACACTCACAAGCATCGGTCCAAGGTTGGATCACAAAATCGAGAAAACGTGGAGACCTTGCACACTGCCGGTGCAAAATCTTTTGAAACTATTAAAATGGTAATTCAAAACACTTTTATTGTACAATTTAGGAGTAATCAAGTTCAATTATATTTCTTAATTAATTAATAATGCCACATGCTTTATTTCTTAATGAACAACTGTGGTTAATTATAATTCCCTTTTTCTAGGAAATGACGGCAGTAAAAAAGGGGAAGAAACCGAAGCGCCTCGAATTGTGGGAAAGGACCCATACAACAAAAGCTTCGAGGAAGGTGAGGGAGGCTAGCAAAGGGAAAAAATGCCCGCCTTTGGTCTATACTACGCCAAGGGCGATGGCCATAGCGGTTAGTATATAAATTTAGTTTTACTTCTACTTTTACATGAATTGACATATGAAATTATCCTATAATTGTACTTGTACTTAATTGTATTTAATTATTCATACATATAATTGTACTTGAATTCATATAATTGTACTTGTACTTGTACTTAAATTCACCTTGATCATATATATCTAGTTATAAGATTGTTTAATTTGTTTGTCTACATATATACATATATACACGTAATTAACTTTAGTTTGATGTTTTTTTCAGTCTCGCTATAGTGCCATTCTAGAGAATTCAGGGGTTGACTTAACTCTCGGATCAGATTACTCTGAGCCTATGGAGTGGTGGATGCAAGCAACAACAGACGGCGCAAATACGCCAAAATAGAATCGGCTCATTGGATATCCAACCGTGCCTACAAACACACTGTTGCCGAATTTGGCTCACTGTTTCAGAGAAACTACTAGGGGAGGTGCAAGTTCCTTGTCTGCTGTCTCCAACCCCTCAAATATACCAGACCCTCGATTTGTGCAAGTTGTTCGCTATGCTCTTACAAATGCACAAGCAAATCCTAGTAATTTCCAGCAACAGTTGGACACTGCAGAGCTAGAAGGTCTTGCTAGGAACCTTATCGAAGTTTCTGATACGGAGAGTAGAGGCAACTTCAACTCCATTTTCTTTAGGGAGGTTGTGGATGTTGTCACGACAATTATGACCGACATCTGCAACAAATACGAGGCTGGAACCCAGGTTGTAAGTAGATAAGTATTTATATATATGTGTGTGCGTGTGTGTGCAATGTATATTTGTGTGTTTGAATTTTATGTGGGAGGAGGTAATCACAAATGATGAATTGTTGCAGGCAATTGCAGAGGCCAACAAGGATGTTACCGATGGTGAAAGTTCGGAGAACGACCTCGGTGAGAATGATGGAGATGATGCTGACGAAGGTGCTGGTGACGATGCTTCCGATGGTAATAGTTAGCAGATTTGTTTTTAATTAGCTAACTATTATTGCTTTTGTTAATGACATTGTTTGGTTGGATAATTTTGGGGATGCAAACTGAATTTGCATGGTTTCGATATGTTAAAAGAATTGTATCTTGTGTTTTGTTGGATAATTTGTATGGATAATTGTAAGTGGTTGGTTGTATATGAATGATGTCTTAAATTAATGCATATTGGTTGTTGTTTTTGGGCCAGAATTTGAGATTATTTGTGTTTTGTTTGTGTTTTGTTCGGTTTGGTAAATGACAGGAATAAGGTATATAGTTCATACTGTAAGCACTACAATTTTTCAAACTTGGTGCCCAGAAAACCGACCAATTTTGGTCATTTCCGACCAAATCTGGTAATAACAAACCCAGAAAACCGACCAAGTGCACACATTTCCCACCAAATTTGGTCATACTTGGTCCTAGAAAACCGACCAAATTCTTCATGAAATCGGTCGGTAATGAAGCCTGTGGTCGGACCACTAAAACCGACCGAAATCTGTGTTGATTCTGTGGTTAGATTTAGACCAGAAGCTGAAGTGTTGGCCAAAAACCCTTTCCGACCGACTCATAACCGACCAACTATCAGAAAAACGACCGACTCAAAACCGACCAATTTCTCTTCCCGACCAACGCATAACCGACCGCGTGGTGGTCAGTTTTGAAATTCTTATTTTTGACCGAGTTATACCCGACCACATGTTGGTTGGTTTTGTGTCTGTCCACGTGTGTTCCACGTGTATGCCAAGTCACAGGTGGGGCAATATTTTGCGGAAATGAAAACACATTACCGACCGACGTTGGCGGTCGGAAGTCGGTCGGTAATGAAACTCATTTCGGACCGACTCGTCATTTCCGACCCGATTTTAAGGGACCAACCCTATCGGTCGGTACGCGGTCGTAAATGACCTCAAAACCGACAGAAACAAATCATTTCCGACCGATTTTGGCAGTCGGAAATGCCCTGTTTTCTTGTAGTGTTAAGTACACATCTTTAACTTAGGGTTGTTGGGCGCACAATTAACAACTTATTTAAAGCAAGTACATACTGTCACTTCGCATTTAAAAATACTACTTCTATCATATCATCAACACTATCTTGCTTGCAGATTAAAACATTGAAAGGAGACACTAAAATTTCACAAGACAAGTGGAATCAACGAGGAAGAGGGAATGAATGCACTTTTACATTAGTACAGTTGAACCTAGATTAAGTAATAAATTCACTCAAATAATATATTTTTATGGTCTCCAACATAATATAGATGATGTATTTTTACTCTCAATAAATTAATAAACTCGATAAAGTAATCTTTTTCCTTGGTCCCAACATTATTACTTTATAATTATATCTATTATAATATATAATAATATATAATTATATAATTTATTTTGAGTGTTTCAAGCTGCATGTTATCACATAAAACAAACATAAAAAGTTTCTAATTTAAAAATGGTATTATATGAGTTATAATGAAATTCATACTTGCACTTATTATTCATTGCGTTTTTTTTAATCTTGCAATTTTTCTTCAGGTTGTATCTTTTTAGGCGTTTAAATGGATCATAATTGGGTAAAAGCACCACGGTTGTCAGAAGAATAGAAGAACAGTGTGAAATATTTTTGTGATCAGGCAGTTAAACATGCAAAGGACATTAGGTTCATTCGATGTCCATGTTAGAAATGTTTGAACATTATTGAAGTTAATGGTGTGGCCGAGTTGTATGAACACTTAATGTGTCATTGCATTGATAAAACTTATTCATGTTGGACATATCACGGAGATGAGAAGGGAAAAAGTAGCTCAAGTAATATCAATGTCAATTCAAAATATCAATTTACGAAGAGCTGAAGGGGTACAAGTTTAATGGGAGAAACTGATGGTGATAATTCTGGTGCTGAAAAGGATCCCCCAATGTGGTCAATGAAGACTTACGTGATCATCCAGATATGCATGAGAAGTTAAAAGATGATGCTGCATTACCACTCTGGCCTCGATGCGTGAAGGTTTCTAAATTATCAGCCGTGCTGACTCTATATAACTTAAAGGTTGGACATCAAGTCTCCGATGTGTTCTTCACAGAGATGCTTACAGCTGTTAGTGAGCTTTTGCCAGATGGCAATGTCCTCCCTCGGAGAGCATATGAGGCGAAACAAATGCTTAAATCTATTGGATTAGTACACGATAGGATTCATTCTTGCCCAAATGACTGTATTCTGTATCGAAACGAGTACGCGGAGCTCAAAGAATGTCTTACGTGCGGTTTAAACCGATACAAAGTTGGCAATTCTCTGGCCAAGGTCATGTGGTACTTTCCAATAATTCCCAGACTTGAGCGTTTGTATGCTAGTGTTGAAGATTCTAAAAATTTGACATGGCACGATGATGGGAGAATTAAAGATGGGATGTTAAGACATCCTGCTGATTCACCCCAATGGAAGACATTTGATGATACATATCAGGAATTTGCAAAGGAACCAAGGAATCTTCGACTAGCACTTTCAACAGATGGAATGAACCTTCATCGCCTTCAAAGTAGTTCTCATTATACATGGCCGGTGGTTTTAATGATCTATAACTTGGCACCGTGGCTTTGCATGAAGCGTAAATATATGATGATGTTTATTTTGATATCTGGTCCTGAGCAGCCTGGTAATGATATTGATGTATACTTGGCACCTTTAATCGAGGATTTGAAGCTATTATGGGAAGAGGGAATTGAAGTACATGACTTATACAGAAAAGATCATTTTATGTTGAAGGCCATGTTATTTGGAACAATAAGTGATTTTCCCGCATATGGATTTCTTGCTGGATACAGTGTTAAAGGCTATTATGCATGCCCATGGTGTGGTGATGAGATCGATAATCTTCGACTGAAACACTCTAAGAAGTGTGTTTATATGGGACATAGACGGTGGTTGCACCGAAACCATAGATACAAAAACATGCAATTGGCATTCAATGGTGAAGTTGAAGAACGAGGGGCTCCCCCTCAACTATCAGGTGAGGAAGTGTTGGGAGAGGCTGAAAACGTAAACATACAATTCGGTAAGATATTTGCAAAGGATGTTCCTACGAGGGGTTGGAAGAAGCGTTCCATATTCTTTGAATTGAGTTATTGGAAGGACCTCTATGTAACACATTTTATTGATCTCATGCACGTGGAGAAAAATGTTTTTGACAATATAATTGGTACACTCCTTAGTATCCGTCGTAAAACTAAAGACGGTATTAAAGCAAGAATGGATATGGTGGATATGGGAATAAGAAGTGAACTGGCTCCAGTAGAGAAATCGGGAAAAACCCTATTTACCTCATGCTGCACATACTCTGTCAAAGGATGAGAAACGTGTGTTACTACAAACCCTCCATTCTATCAAGGTCCCGGAAGGATACTCATCTAATTTCAAGAGTCTGGTTTCATTGGATGACATGAAATTAAAGGGTTTGAAATCTCATGATTGTCATGTCAACTTGGAAAATTTTCTTCCAATTGATATACGTTCCATCCTGCCTGAAAAGGTACGAGTAACAATCACGAAGTTATGTTGGTTCTTTAAGTCAATGAGTGCCAAAGTCATTGATCCAAGAAGATTGTCATATTTGCAACGGTAAATTGTTGAGACACTTTGTGAGATTGATATGTACTTTCCACCATCTTTCTTTGACATCATGGTTCATTTGACTGTTCACCTTATTTATGAGACTAGGATGTGTGGTCCGGCTCGTATGAGATGGATGTATCCGGTAAACGATATTTAAAAATCTTGAAGGAATATGTGATGAATAGGTCCCGTCCAGAAGGTTGCATCGCAGAAAGGTATTTAATTGAAGAAGCAATAGAGTTTTGGTCAGAATTTATCTCAAATGTGGATGTAATTGGTTTGCCAAATGATCGTCATAGTGGTAGGATTGATGGGGAAGGCGTAACTCGAGGTCAACAAGTAGAAATTGATAGTACACAATGGCATCAGGTGCACCTTTGTGTATTGCATAACACAATTGATGTCCCTTACGTAGATTTGCATAAGCAAACTATTGCTGATAAAAATCCAGGCCGAGGTGCTAATTGGATAGAAGTGGAACACAATCACGCATTTATTGACTGGTTCAAAAATTATGTCATAAATGAGTTGATACAAAACAATCAATCAATCTCAGAGAGAATTAAATGGTTGTCAAGAGGCCCGGATTCATTGATAAGAAATAACAGCTCAACAAGTTTTCTATGTTACCGATCCCATTGATAAGAAATGATCCATTGTTGTCTTGTCAAATAAGCTAAATAACAGCTATCAAGTTGCTGATGGTGTGGATGAAGAAGTCGATTTAGTAGATGATCCTTTTGTTGGACTAAATATTTCCACTAGTATGAATGATGATGATGATTTTGAATGTGGTTATCAAAGAAATGATCATGTTGAGGGTGAATACGTGAATCCAGAATTTTTAATGTGCATGGGCATCAAAGATCAAAGGCTACTAAAAAACGCAAAAAAAAAAAAAGTAAATCTAAGAAATGTATGTATGGTTTCTTTTATTCAATTGTGTCACATGAAATCAATATATTTGTAGTTATTTTCCTATTCATACACTCATTAATCTTGTTCCGTAACTTGTATTAATTATTCTCATCTTGTTTTTCAGGATTATGGCTTCTGACTCCCACAATACGGCTGGCACTGATGGCACCGGGGACGGTGGTGAAACACAAAGAATAAGGAAGCGAGGGATAGTGAACATGTTCAAAGTGAAAAAAGCCACGAACAAAGGAATAGTGCAACAGTAAAGAAATATAATCTGAATACATGCATATAAAAATTGATTTTATTTAGGATCTTTTATTAGAGATTAACACTTTACAAATTGGTTATCATTAGATTAACACTAACTAGTTTTCAATATTTTTTAGGTGAATTGGAATGATCTGGGACAGCCAATTGGTAAAGAGTCGATAAAACTTGCACATTTTATCGGAAACTATGCAAGGAGGAATATCCCAATCACATGTGATGATTGGCGCAAAAAAGAGTGGTGTATAGTCAAAGAAGCTCTGGCAGATGAAATTAAGGTACATCCTTACCAAATCAAACCTTTAATTAGCTTTATATTTGATAATCTTTTTCATGAAGGGAGTTAATTTTAGGTTTTCCATCTATATCTGATTTAGCAAGGTTTCTCCCATTATGAGTTTTTTCTTTTATTCCCTGTTTTCTTAAGTACATCTAGTTCAGAAGTCAGGATTTTATTCCATGCATTTAGAATTTGATAATTCATTGGAAGACAGAGTGTGGTAGTAATATTAAAGGCTTTCTAGTATGACGCCTCAGCCTGTTATTTATCTATACAGAATAAAACCCTGTTATTTTGATATTTCTTGTTATTTATCTATATAGAAATAAAACCCTATTATTTGCATACTGTCCATATCTCAAAGACAGAGTGTGGTAGTAATATTAAAGGGTTTCTTATGATTGTTTTCGCTAACATCCTGTTGTTGCCTGGTTCTTGAAACAAGGTAAAATATTATTATCTCTTTGATACAGAAGTATAACACTTGCACTTCTTTTGCTTTAGTTTCTGGTTAGCGAGTATACTTACAATTAAAAGTAGCTCTGCTTTCTTATAATTTGTTTTCGGGAACATCCTGTTGTTGCCTGGTTCTTGAAATAAGGTAAAATATTATGTCACTTGCAATGCCACCTGTACCACGTTTCGCTGTTCTTATAACAGATGTCAATGGAAATCACTTGTTACTGAGTTGCTTGAAGTGCTTAGGGCATAATTATGTTTACTGATTACTGGGAATATGTTTGTTGCAGTACATGTCTTTGGAGGTGTATATAATGTACCTATATTTTGTTGTCTTTAAAGCGAACCATTATCAACCAAACTGAGTATTTTAAAAACCAAAGATTTACGGTTATAGCCTAAAACTCAACCTCGCTCACCCCCAGGTGATAACCATATTGGTTCAGATTAGTGTATAAAAATGCAGGTTTGACGAAAGTATTTACATTGTAACAATACATAGTCATAGGTTTGTAATATAACCATTAACTTGGTATTTGCTCTTTTCTCCATAAGATTTCAGAAAGTAAATTCTGTCATCACATTATGTGTAAGGTTTCATTTTCTGTCTTAGGCTTTTACTGTGCAAGAAATGCATTGTATATATTGCATATTCCTGGTAGCCTGCTTTTGTGAACTTTTTGCTTGGTGTTTTTGCTGTGACAAATTGAAATTGTATCTTTTGTACTGTATTGAAGTAGGATCATTTAGTCCATTATGGAAATTGACTGAGATGTGAAAAATATGAAAATAGATACTTTGCATAATGCTTGTTCAATTTTATAAATATTATAGGATATTATTTTAATTATATACATATAATGATTAATGATAATTTTATATGCATATTTCCCTGTTATTTTTTTCTATTTTGTGGTTAGAGTTGTGGTTGACAAATATGGTGCATGAAGGCTGTAATCAGTATTTAGGTATCCTCGTTCTCATGCCTACAACATATTAAAGATTATCCCTCTACATGCATAAATTTAACATCGTTTGTGTTTCCAATCCATTCTAAAAGATACAGACTAAGAAAATACAACCAAGGCAACACACACACACATGAAACTGCATTTTTCTTGAATCTTTAGTAGAATACCTTTCCATTATCTATTTTTACTCAATCAAATGTTAAAAAAATACGCAGGAAAGTTTCCATGGGATTGGTGATGAATATATGAAAAAGATTATTTCTCGTGCTTGGTGACCTTCATCGGCAATTTAGAAGTAGACCGAGGAAACTTGCGAAAGATGCCAATGGTGACTATTCTCCAGAGCCCCCTTCTTTATATGCACACTTTTCCACGATTGCTCCTTAGTGGAAAGAGTTTGTCGAAAAGTCAATGAAAGAAGATTTTCTGGTAAATTTAGTCTTGATTATTTACGTTCGGACTTGTATATAATTATCTCAGTTTAATTTGCATTCATCTTTTACTTGATTGACATAATTTATTGTAGGAAAAAAGTATAAACAATAAACTGCAAGCTGAAAAAATGGAGGCGAGGTATAGGAAGGCATGTCTTGGTTATGCACGAATTAGAGAGAAAATAGTAAGCCCCATTAACTCAGCTCAACAAGAATCTCTTAAACTATTCACGATAGTAGGATGATACCTATATATAGTAAGAGCCGATGTGTAAATCGATTTTACTTTGTGTTCAGATTCAAGAAAAAACTGAAAAAGGTGAAAATGACCCTATTGTGACTCGTCTAGATGCATGGGAATACGCTAGACGTAAAGTGAATGATATAGTCGATGATCCTGTTGCAGTTCAACTTCTTAAGGATGTGGTAATAGTTTGTCTTTTAAGTTGAGTATTTATTTCAGTTATTTGCATCACACTATTAATTATGTAATAATATTGTTTAAACTAATATACTTGTTATATTAGGTTGTCATATCAGATCAACTTGCAGAAGACAAGCTAACCAATATTGGAACAGATGACTTGCTTTCTCGTATTAATACCATTAGAGCATTCAGGATGAGTGAGAGCAATTGGATGGGGGGTAACAAAGACCTCATCAAAGACAGCATCATCTGTGAGTGAAATTACAAAGCTGAAAAATGATGTATCCTTTTTGAAAAATGAGATTATGGAATTGAAGCGCAAGCGCTTTTCACCGGGCATGCAATCTCAAGGATCTAGTCATATGGATAATTTTGATATGGATAATAACATCGAGGCTGAGAATGAAGTCAATCATAATGTTGTTGCAGCTAAAGAGCTTCCTCAGGTTTCTTCATCTATACTCTTTAGTTCATATTATTTGGAATATTGGAATTTCAATGATAATCTCAACTATGAATGAGGTTATACATATATATAGAGAGAGAGAGAGAAAACTTATTTAAGTAATAATATTAAAAACTTGACGTGCTGATATTTTATGTCACTGATTATATGTCACAGGGGAAAAATCCTTGTTTCTTGTATTTGGATCCTGGTCGTAGATATGTTGGCAAAGGGATTTTGCACAATGATATGAATGATAGAATTCTTCATGGGATTCCATTAGAAGAAGGATTTGTAAGGGTGCAATTTGAGGTTCTTGTATTTGGATCCTGGTCGTAGATATGTTGGCAAAGGGATTTTGCACAATGATATGAATGACAGAATTCTTCATGGGATTCCATTAGAAGAAGGATTTGTAAGGGTGCAATTTGAGGTTCTTGTATTTGGATCCTGGTCGTAGATATGTTGGCAAAGGGATTTTGCACAATGATATGAATGACAGAATTCTTCATGGGATTCCATTAGAAGAAGGATTTGTAAGGGTGCAATTTGAGGTGGCAGTAAAATCAGAGTACAATACAAAACTACCTAAACCATGTAATGAGGCCAATCTTGTTGGTGAAGCTCCTGGCTATTTTCTTGCATAGCCACGCAAATTGGTCTCGTTGACTCTTGAGGTCAAATATATATATAATATTATAAATATTATATATATATATATATTTTCAATTATATGTTTAGTTTGTAAGACAACTACATTATGTATAGATATGTAAAGTATTGATGATTAAATAAACATCATGATCATCTTGTTTCTTTTCTTACAGACACCTCTCACCATCACTAACAACAAAAAAGTTATCAGTGAAAATGATAAGTGTGATATGAACCCCAGGAAGAAGCTTGAAGATAAACACAAAGAAAAAACAGTAAAGTCAAATGCGGGTGTGTCCTCGAGACCACTAGGTTATCCTCTACGAGGAGATGTTTGTCATGACGGAGTTTTGGATATTGTGCGTCTTGCAATAAAGTTCGAACCTTGTACTGATATAGAGGTCTATATGGGACCTCATTGGGATGGAGATCCTTGGATTGAACACATTAACAAGGAAAATGTGTTGGAGGTTCTGAATGGTCAATGGTTAAGTTCATCCAGCATTTGCTTTTACATCATGTATTAATTGTACTCAATCGATTTCTCAATTTTATAAACAATTTCTAATGCATTTCTTTTTATTTTGTAGGTATTTGTGTGAGGTATATTTATCCAAAAATCCTAATGTGTCTTTTGTATCGCCTCATATCGTGTCTCCCATGGTAGATCAATCTGATAACTCCCTCGTTAAGTGTTTGTTGGGTCATATTAAAGAAGACCACCTAGTTCTTCTGCCTTATAATGTCTCGTAAGTTTTATTATGATTTACATACGCGATTATGTTTTATAAAATTCCATGCAATTATCTCTAACTAAAATAACTTTTTTAAGGCACCACTGGATCCTGATCGCCATCAATACAAAACAGAAGTCATCTATTTAATGGATCGTGCTCGAGCAACCAACGCTGCATATTACAAGGCTGTGAAAGATCTTATTGAAACGTAAGATTATATTAAACTATTTTTATATAGTTTTACAAAAAACACATATTAACTAGTAATATGTTACTTATACATGTAATTTTTTTGTAGTACTATGAGGACCTTTGGGACTCATAATGGGAGGAAGTACAACTGGACAATATTTAATAGTTTAAAATGGATGAATATACAGGTGATGATCTATTTTATTTTTCTTCCAACATAATCTTAGTTAATAAAAGTTGAATTTAGTGCTCTTCAATATTTTTAATCATTTGATCTCTATTTTGTATTTTAGTGTCCTAAGCAACTTTTGACCGATGGTATATATTGTGGCTATTTTGTGGGAAGTTTTATCGAAGATATAATGTGCAGCAATGAAACAAAAATTGATGTCAATGTAAGTATTTCTAATTTTTCTAATTAAGGAGCTAAGAGTTCAACAAGTGTATTATACCAATCATGTGATCTTAATGGTTTTATATATTTTGTGTACAGTTTACATATTCTCCAAGATTGAAGACATATCCTCTGAATAAAATTGTGGCCTTTCAGATAAATTGGGCAGGTTACTTGTATAATTGGTTTCTCAAGGAGAAGTTGCTCAAGTACTGGTTTGCATTTTATTAGAAATTGTCGTTTTCTATAGGACAAGTTGCTGAAGTAGTAATTTTGTGTTTTATTTAGTAATTGTAGTCTGCAGTAGTTTCCTGAATTGAGAAATATTGAGTTATAGAATATTTCATTTTTATGTTCAATATATGTTTATTTGGAATTGATTTTAGTTGTAAAGAAATAAATTTGTGAGTAATTAAGTAATTTATTTTTATTGGAATAAGGTATGTTTTTTAAAATATTTTTTTAATTTTCTCAAATTGATTATGTAAATAAAAAAAGGGCAGAAAATTAATTATATTAGTATTTTTTTTAAATATTGAGAATTTTTATAATAATTTCCACTTGGATAGCGTTTAAATAATAGCTATATAAATAAGTATACAAGATAGTATTTTTATTTCCATAGTGTTTATATAAGAGCTATGCAAGGAAGATTATGAGATACATTTTCTACTTGTATAGCGTTTATAGAAGTGCTATTGAACTAGATTGACTTAGATGATGTGCTATTGAACTAGATTGACTTAGATGATGCTTACTCAGATAACACTTTCTCTATTGTTCTATAAACTAGATTGACTTAGATGATGCTTACTCAGATAACACTTTCTCAGGAGCTATGCAAGTATTGTTCTTAGAGAGTGGAAAATGAAGCGCTATGTAAGCTTATTGTACTTGCATAGCGCTGTCTTGTATAATGCCTAGAACCGCTATGTAAGTTTAAAAATGACCGTTGTGTAAGTCCAAATGTGTAATGAACTAACTTATTTTATGTAATAGTTCATCGGCTACAAACCATGTTAATTATCCACAACTATATCCAAAAATACCTTCAATATATACAAACAAACCGACCGTTTTCTGAAGTAACCGACCGTTTTTGGCGGTCGGTTTTGTCATTTTTTTTTTGTAGTGACAAACTCAAAAAAGTTGAACAGGTTTTGAGGTAAATATGGAAAGAGGTGAAGTTAGAAGAGCTTTATAGGTTTAAGAGCATTCCATAGATATATGTCAAAATTTTCATCAAAACCAATGAGCCAAACATATATCTGACACAAGAAGGCTTGTGCTCTATGACCAAATTAGATATACATCTTAAAGGCGGTATTTCATCAATGAATTAATGACAAAATGAAAATATAGACCGAAGTAGTCTATTAAAACTGGACCCACAATTTGTAAAACAAAACTATATTATTTTGAAGAAAAAGGGGCAGAGCTCGCTGGCAGGTAACATGAAGCTACTTTCCACATTAAATTTTGAACCGGACCCATCATGTAGTGTGTGCCCATGGGTACACACTAACAACTATTTTTTGTATAGGTGGGGGGTTTTGATTGGTGTGGATTTTTGTGCATGCATGGGGCTATTATTATTAATGGGATGGGAGCCAATCAAAATCCACCAACTAACTAAAAAGTTGTTGTTAGTGTGTGTCCATGGGCACACACTAGAAAATCTGAATATATAAATAAGTAAAGAGTAATGCTAGGGTACATAATGATGTGGGGATTTATATGGTGGGTTTTAATTGGAGTTGTTGGTTTTGTACACAATTATGTGCACCAAACATTTTGAATAAGGAAAAGGCAACTATAGCTCGAGCTTTAATCTGTATTATTAATGCTAAACTGTAAAAGTTTGTAAGAGTTCGGTCGTTAGTTTGTAGTTCGGCACAATGCATTATAACCTTTAATTAAAAAAAATGATGAGAAACGTTACAATGAATTTTTTATATTTCACTAAAATGCTGATGTAACTCTAAGGTTCTAATATGGCCAACACCATATTAAAATAAATTATTAATTTAAACACATATAATGAATTATTAACTATTAAACTGCCAGAGAGCATAACACGAGTTATAGGCTTGTATGAAATATAAGCTATACAGGTTTTATCCTAATTAAGGTCGGGTACATCTGACACAACCTGAAACACGACGATGCCATTGCTGACATGATTAATTCAAGCACAACTAGGTTATCACCAAAGGACTTGTCTGCTAAGATTACAAACCTTTCCGTTTATACAATTTATTGATATCATAAATTAATAAATTTTGGAATGACATAGAATTGACATGTTAACTAGTGGTGTTGCTTGAAACCCAAATTTGCCAACATAGAATTGACATGCTAACCATCTGCAAATATAATTAGCAACATTGGTGCCTCTCGGTCCAAAGTCTGCATCTAGATTAGGTCTTCGTTATCTTCCTTCTTTCAAATTCAAATGCCAACTTGGTTTTGGTTTTGCACTACCATCAAAACCAAAATCAAACATGTTGCTCGGTGCTATGTTGTTAGGAAAGCCATGAATCTCCGAATATTCAGAGGATCTAGAAATATTACTCGCATTTGCATGTATTCCAGGAGTCATGCTGCTGCTGGGGGGCCATTTGTTGTGTGCCTAGCCACCTCTCCCACAAACACTTGGCATATTGAATGGTGATTGATTAAACTATCACCCCAGCAAAAAGGAGTTAGTTACACTTTGAATCACCAAAACTTGACCAATGCATGCATATACCAACTAATATAAATATGAAACATATATGTTAGCAATTGAATTTATTTTCATATATACAAACCAATAGTAAAGGTATGGACCTAATTTCACTACATTATATAGAACTAGTAAAACATGTAGCAAAACAACACATGAGATATAGAGCAAACCTATACACATTGTATGGTTAGATGCCGTTTTTCTAAGGTGAGAATACAAAGACCTTGAATTAATTTGGTATATTGAACATTAGAAAAGGATTTTTATATTTAACTGTTTATATTATCTTTAACCTATATCTAAAGACAAACAAAATATAATTCTACAGAAGGACTCTGGTAAATCAATTCCTCTGCCCAATACAAACCTTTGAGTTCAATAAATCACAAACAAGACAAAATTAAATAAAATAACATTTATGGGAACCAGATGAGAAGGTAAGAATTAAAACTATAAATTAAAGAGAGATTTGTGGTATAATTCTAACCTAGAGAAGGTAGATCCACAATTGCACTTGGACTCCCTTGTACCACAGATCTTATTGTGAGACTTCAAGTGCCAGAGCACTGCATACTTCTTCTCAAATTTGTAGCATATATATATTTCTTATCAAAACACCAAATGGAAACATCAATTATTATCACAACCATATATAGATTATTCAAAACACATTCTGGAATAAAAAAAATCTCTTATTCATATTATTGTAGTATAGTAAAAAAAAAATCAACAAGTCTATAACTAACATTTTAGATTTCGAAAAGTATTTAGTTTTGATTTCAAACTACTACTTATATTTTATTTTAAAATAAATGACACATATTAAAATAATGTACCGAAAACAAGAATTAAATATTATTAAAGATGTCAAATCATGACGAACCAGAGAAGCTACAGTGCCAACTTAGAGCATATTCTTCATTGTTTGAGTCTTTGAGATATAGATCCAAAAACAACTCAAGGACATCAAGATCAATATTATATCCAAAATCTGAAAGCAAAATCTCAATTATTAGCATCATAATAAGAATTAATTCCAAAAGAAATTTTTTTTTAATATTTAATTTTTTTTTTTTGCTAAATGAAAATATTATAAAGAAAAGGAACAAAAAGACAAAGTCTAGGGGCATCCCCAGCGATGGACTAGAGAATAGACTCTCCTAGTCA
The DNA here is from genome assembly GCF_001625215.2 of Daucus carota subsp. sativus. Taxonomy (NCBI): domain Eukaryota; kingdom Viridiplantae; phylum Streptophyta; class Magnoliopsida; order Apiales; family Apiaceae; genus Daucus; species Daucus carota. The sequence continues at coordinate 16,154,227 of NC_030382.2, forward strand.
AGCAAATAAAGCAACAGACTAGCTGCTAGCCAGAGCATTACAAACAAATACAATTAACTAACTAGTATAGTATATGGCTCAGGGTGGGATCATTCTGTAGCCTTCTCTTAAAACTCGCACAAGTATATAACTTCTCACGAACCATACGCTTGACAGAAGTTAACAATTGAGAAGCTGGGATGGCTTGGCCACCATGAATACGCGAATTACGTTCCTTCCAAGTCAGGTAAATTACCACAGAAGTGAATAGATAAGCAATATTCTGCTCAAAGCGAGGGAGGTTACCAGCAAAGAAAGAGCCCTGCATCCAATTCTGCCAATTAATGGTGAGAGGGTAAGGACATGCTCGCAGCATCAAGCTTGTATAAGGGCATTCAGAGAATAAATGTTGGACAGTTTCATTGTAATTTTGGCATAAAAGGCAAGTAGGGTCTGGAACAGTCATTTCGAAATATTCCATACGATCTTTAGTGAGCAAACGATTCCGGCAAGCAAGCCAGGAGATGAAAGAGCATGAAGGTATGTGAAATCTGTGCCATAGGAATCTACACCACGGGACAGTTGGACTTACCTGTCGAAGGGCATACAAGATGGTAGTTCTGTTAACTAATGTGTCCCCGTTCCAAAGGACAGCATCATTGGTACTAATAGGACAAGACTGGAGCATATTGCGGAAGCTGATAACATGAGGGTCATTTGTAGAGACAACAGACCACTGGTTATGAATAATTAGGGATCCGACTAAAGCATCTGGAGTTGAGTCCATCATAGTAACAAAACCAGAACCAAATTTTTCAATCAGAGGGAGGTTCGTTAACCATGGGTCATGCCATGCTTTAAATTTAGAATCCATCTTCACTCTATAAGAGATGAACTGCAAGGCTAAAGATCGAGAGTTGAAGATTTTTCGAAGGCTCCAAGGGCATTTGTAGGGCAGTTTAGCAGTCCAGAATGCCTTGTGTTTTAAAAAGCACGAGTATACCCAGATAAGCCAGAGGGAAGTGGGATCAGGTTGGGAGAGTCTCCAAACTTGGTACAAAATAGCAGCTGAATTGCAAAGGAAGAGATCTCTAATGCCCAAGCCACCTTCATCCTTCGTATAACAGCAGTCAGACCATGCAACTTTATATTGGCATTTGGCATCAAGATTACCAGCCCATAAAAATTTGGCAAAGATTGATTGGAGACGCTTGAGCACACTCTTGGGAAGGAATAGGTACATACTCCAGTATCCTTGAACACCTTGTAGTACAGTATTAAGAAGCTGAAGACGACCACTATATCTTAAAATTCTTGTAGTCCAGCAATCAATTTTTGTGCAGATTTTTTGAATCAGCGGCGTGCAAATTTGATTGTTAAGTCTGCTAGTAATGAGAGGCAGTCCAAGATAAGTGATGGGTAAAGCACCACGACTGAAACCATATCGCTGAAGAGTATCATTAATAATATTCTCAGGAACGTTACAGAAAAATCCTCTGCATTTACTTGGGCTAAGATTCAGGCCAGACCAAGTGGAGAACTGCATAACAGCGTCAAGCAGAAGGTTAATAGATTGACTTTCACCTTTGCAGAAAAGAAACAAATCATCAGCGAAAATAATGTGACTAAGCTTCATCTGATCAGTGCGCCAATGAAAAGAGAAGTGCTCAGCATTCTGGATTTGATACGCTAGAAGAGCAGTTAGAACTTCAAGGCTAATTACAAACAAATACGAAGAGAGTGGATCTCCTTGACGGAGACCACTTTTGCAGGAGAAATAGCCTTCAAGCACACCATTAATCTTGATCGAGATCATACACTTAGTTATGCAAGATTTGATCCAGAGTATAAATTGAGCAGGGAAGAGCATACGTTCCATAGCAGAGAAAAGGAAATCCCAATTTAGGCTATCAAAAGCCTTGTGGATATCCAATTTAAAGGCACACCTGGGAATGCCATCATTGCGGTGGTAATCTTTGCATAGCGCTTGAACAATCATGATATTATCACCAATAACTCGCTTGGGAATAAAAGCAGTTTGATTGTGAGAGATGAGTGAGGGAATTATCAGTTTCATACGCCCAACTAGCAGCTTAGTGATGCATTTGTAGAGAGTGTTGCAGCATGAAATTGGACGATAATGCTCCATTCTAGAGGGATTCTCGCATTTAGGAACAAGGGTGATGGCAACAGAATTAATGGCATTAGGGAGGTGAAGAGAATCAAAGAAGTACAAGATTCCATTAGTAACTTCATCCCCAATGATGTGCCAAGCCGCCAAATAAAATTCAGGAGTAAGACCATCCGGCCCAGGGCTCTTCTTCTTAGCCATGCGTTTAAGAGTGTTGAGAATGTCTTCTCTATTGAAAGGAGTGCATAGATATCTCTGTTGACTGCTAGAGAGCTGAGGGAGTTCAACATTTGAATCCATGAGATTAACTTGCTGAGAAGAGCCAAGCAGATTTTGAAAGTAACTTGTGGCAATAGCAGCAATATCTTTATGATCAGTAACAACATTCCCATTATGATCTTCCATAGCCAACAATTTGTTAGAATTCCATCTCCCTTTACAAGAATGATGAAAGAAGGAGTTGTTTCCGTTGCCAAGTTCAATCCATTGAACTCTAGATTTTTGTTTTAAGAAAATTTCCTCGAGGGCTAGAGCTTTAGAATAGGCAGAGCACAGATGCTCCTCGATATTCATAGCAGCAGCTGATGGGTTGGCAGGAAGATGTTCCTGGTAAGTGAGAAGAGCATTTCTGGTGGAGAGAACAGCTTCATGAAGATTTCCACTAGAGTGATTGAGCTGTTTTAGAGCAGTTTTTACTCTTTTTAGTTTCATTGATAAAATAAACCATGGATCACCATGAATCGGTTCACACCAAGCACTGTCCACAGTGTGTAGAAAACTGGGATTCTCAATGATATGTTGGAAAACCTGAAATGGTTTGAACAACTTAGGGGCCTCAACTCCAAGGTAAGTCATTGCAGGACTATGATCAGATAAGCCTCGAGAGAAAAATTGAGCTCGAGAGAGAGGAAAAACATCAGGCCAGTTCGCATTGACGAGGACTCTGTCCAGCTTCTTAAAGATTGGAGAGCTGAGATTACTATCCCACCAAGTGTAGAATTTCCCTGAAAAATTCAGATCAAAGATATCCAATGTATCCACAATATCTCTAAATTCCCTCATAGCAGTCGTAATGATATTAGGATTATTACTAGCTTCATCAAGCTTGAGGCAAACATTAAAGTCACCCGTTAGAGCCCAAGGAGAATCAGCAGGTAAGGAGGCTTTGAAATTAATCAAGTCACACCAGAGATTTCGTCTTTCAATATAGTCATTAGAAGCATATATGAAAGAAACAAAAAAAGACAGCTGAGATTTAAGAGAAGAAACTTTACAGGAGATGTGCTGAGAATGGACCACAATATGAGATACTGTCCAAGCAGCAGGATCCCATCCGAGCCAGATTCTTCCATTATGGTGGCATTCATAATTAAAAAGCCACTGAAATTTAGGAGCCACTAATTTAGAAATAAAAGCTGCATTTTCCTTTTTAACATGAGTTTCCAGGAGGGCTACAAAATCAACTTTAGTAGCAGCAATAAAATCCTTATAATAGGAAATCTTATTATTAAGCCCTCTCGTGTTGTAGGAACAAAAAAACATGATCATGACTATTACTTTTGAGGGGAATTCCTCCCCACTGCCTTTCTGGCCTTCTTCAACTGGCTACGAGTCTTAGGAGGACTAGATTTCTTGCCTTTGACAGTGGTCCATTCCTCCGGTTTATCAACAGTAGCAGCCGGCACAGGTGCTGCGACAGATGTGCCCTTAGCAAATGACTCACCAGTAAGCTCAACAAAAAGCTCAAAAGAAGGAGGCTTGTTAGCTTGATGCTCCACAGTGGTATTAGGCATAGCAGCTGTATCTGCAGCAGGGGGCTGATCATTCTGAACAGAGGGCTGATCATTGTGCACCTTGGGCACCCAAACGCGCTTGACAGAGGGACAAGCTCCCACAAGATGACCCGACGATTTACAACCATTACACACTAATGGCCTCTGAGGATAAGACACCTCAATTTCAGCAAAAGTCGAGGAGGAAAGTGCCTTAGTTTCAGCATCAAGCACAGCGACCTTAATCACTTCAGGCAATGTGTCCCCCACAGTGTAGCGAACACAAATCTTGGCAAATTGTACCGGATTGAGCTGAGAAGTAGTCTTGTCTGCACAAATAGGTGGCCCTATTGAGCTTGCAACATGGCTCAGCCCTTCCCGGGTCCAATAATAATCAGGGAGGTTCTTGAATTTAACCCAGAGAGGGATGCTGGTAAGCTTTTTGTCCCCAAAATCAGAGCCCCAAATGCTAAAGACAAGAGGTTTTCTTTCAAAGTACCAAGTGCCTCTCGCAAAAACTGCGTTCATATCCCTTTCTGAGAGAAACTTAAAAAGAAAAGTGTGAGAATCTGTTAGGTCCAGATATGATTGTAGAAGGGGGGGGGTTGAATACAATCAGTACCAAATCGTCGCGGAAGTGAATCTGATTGAATATGATTTGTTAATCAGATTATAATTAATTAATATAACAATGTTTGAAGTCGTTATATAATTAATATGGTTCAGTTTTAATGTCCACTAAAGTTCGTAGAATAAATTCGACAGGGTATATTCTAGATTTAGTGATTAAAACAACCGGGTTATCAAAGCACAGAAAACTGTGGATATAACGAACAAGCAAGTTACTAACAACTTGAAAGCTTTACAAATGCTTTGAATACAAAGTGAATGAACACTTTCAAATGAAGAAACCAAGCCATATTTATAGGCAAGGCTTTGTACATGCAAGACAATCACTAGACAAGACAATTACAAGCTAGCAAAGACAATTACAAGAAGGGTAAGACAATCTAGGCTTGGGCAAGACAATAAGGGGCAAGGGAAGACAATCTCAGATTGTCTACCAAGCTTCAACCAAGTCAGTAAGACAATCAAAAGGGAAGGGAAGACAATTCCTTTGTCAGAAAGACAAACACTACAAACGGCAAGACAATGGAGGATTGTCTTGCACACCTTAAGCATTCGGCAAGACAAGACAAACAGATTGTCTTGCTGGAAGTGTGTCTCTCGGCAAGACAAGACAAACAGATTGTCTTGCAGACTTACACATGCCTTCGGCAAGACAATCTTCAAGGATTGTCTTGCACACCATTGAAATGAATCGGCAAGACAATTAGAGATTGTCTTGCTGATTCAATCAAGGCTAATGCAGACAATGAAGAATTGTCTTGGAAGCATGATGAATCCACTCGGCAAGACAATCCAGAATTGTCTTGCTGAGGTGATTTTTGTGATTAAATAAAGAAATAAAATGGTATATTAAAATAGAAAATTATTCACTTAATTAATTTAATCATATAAATTCATAAATTAAATTAATTCGAGAGTGAATTAATTTAATAAATAAATTACATAATTAATATAATTATTTGAGAAGTGAAATAATAGTCTATTAAAATATTTAATCACACAATCTTCAGTAGAACAACTTCCGGTCTTCTTTAAACTTGAATAATTTCTTCTTGATTTGTCGAACGAGCGAACTACCACTTCTGCTTGACTTCAAATATTTAATTTGGATAACTGATACATAGATGTACTGTCTGGTTCATCTGTATCTAGTTAAATCAAATATTCTTCGTCAAATAAACAATAAGAATTTGGTTAGTTCGTCGAGTCTTCGTCTTGTACGTACATCTTCATTAAATGGAATCTTCTGATGAAATAAAGTATAGAAACTTTATGTCTTCTGAATTCCTGGACGTGCCACAAAAGATTATTTGTGCACTGAGGCTTGAACATATTAATGAACTTCTTTCAGTGGCGTGCAGCAGCATCCTGGAACTTATCTGACATATGATTTCCATAAATCATTTGACGTTCTTCGTACTGATTCCGATGACTTGCTATTTACTGAGCTTTCTTATCTGAGTTGAGTTGTACCTCTTTAAATACAAATAGGCTGAACATATGCCTTTCAATCTCCCCCTATTTGTTTGTTAACATAACATGCAAATTTCCTAGAGGATAACTCAACTAACAGATAAGACAAAGATTTAAACAATAGAATGTAAATAGCAAAAGTTTATGGCTTGCATTAAACATTAAACCATGATCACAAATAGATTACAAAAGGATGTTCCTTGAACATATCTAACAAATATCCTAATCAATCTATTCACTCAGAATGAGTGACTTCTCCTTCTTCAGCATCAGAATAGTGAATAATTGGAGTAGAAGGCTCATTCTGAGTAGGCTCTTCAGCTGCAGTGGATTCTCCACGCTTCTTTCTTTCACGAGCCAGAGCTAGCTGGTGAAGAACTTCCAGATCCACAGGGTCTTCACGGAAGTCAGATGGCTGAGATTTTGTTACACCCTTCATCCTCCGAAAGTATTGAGAAATGTTTCTTCGAGTGCAGTAGGATGAGATTACATCATCAGCATCAGACTTGGCTTTAGATGCGAAGCCCTTGGTCCTTAGTAAGGTGGATGCTAGAGCCAGACGTTTGGCAGGGTACTTTGGCAAAGCCTCTTCATTTAAATAGACAGTGCAGAGGATTTCCAAGTGAACAAACTTGACACAGTAAGGGTTCTTAACAACCTGAGGACTGTTGAAAACAGCACAATCCAACAGTTTGTCACGAAGAAGTTCATTCAAGTTTGAGCAACGCTTGACTTTGTTGCGAAGTACCCAGAGCTCAGATACGGAGAATGATTTGAGAAATTCGACAGATAGTCTGAATGAACCATTTCTCCGTGTGTAGACAATCAGCTCCCATTCTTCTAGCAGTCCCCTAACAGCAGTAGTTACATATTCCAGTTCTAAGGCAAAGGCATGCATAAACACATCCTCATCAGGGTTCACCTCTCGAAGGTCATATATCAGAGATAAGAACTTCTTATCATCGAAAGTTTCCCTTTGAGGTCCATTGAATATTCTCCTAGCAATGTCCCAGCCTTTTCCTTCTTTTCTTTTAATTTCAAGATTCTTCTGCTTGATCGCAGCATCATAGATTTTTTGCTTTTCAATCTTGATTTGTTCCTCTGTGATCAACTTGTCTTCCAGAAGTTTCTGATAATCACGAAGCTTACGCTTCCTGGCTTCATTTTCTGCTTTGAACTTCCTGACATTCTCCTCGTGTTCAGGATCAACAGGTTCTTCCTGAAACAAATAGCTTTCATCAAATTTACCTTCTTCTTCAGCCTGACGATAGGTAGCATCGAATACGTCATCATCATCCATGTCTTTGGGATAATCATCATAATTGTCAGTGTTGAAGACATTTTCAGATTGATGTAGTGGTTCTTTGCCTTTAGACCTTTTATAGCTTTTATCAGCTTCAGAAGTTTCTTTGCCACTTGCTCTTTCTCCACCCTTATCACTCCTGTCAGCATCATCCTTATTACTCCTATCACCAGCATTGCTGTGATCATCTTTGTCCTTATCTTCCTTATCCTTCTCCCCCTTAGTTGAGGGATCCTCTGGAGTGGACTGAGCTGTTGACGGATTAAGCTTTAAGTGATGAATAACTTGAGCCAGAGTTTGCTCCAAGTTTCCAAGCTTTGTCAGACAGAGCTCCTGAGATTGATCAAACTTGTCCATCCTAGAATGAATACCCTTGACATGAGCATCTAATTCCTGTTTGAGAGAAGAATATGAAGGATCAACAACTTTTTCCTGTAGAGTCACCAACTCTTCACTTCTGAATCTGGCATTCTCAGCATTCAACCTTGAAATCTCAGCTTTCATAGCAGCCAATTGTTCCTGTAACAGATCAGTGTTGGTGTGTGCACTCACCTCACGAACACTCAAAGATTTATCACTATCCTCTCGTGCATGTGTTTCGCTCGGTGTTTGCCTGATTTCACTCGTGTTTGTCACACCGTCACCAGTACCTGTATAGACAACCATAGTACCATAAGATGGAACTGTAGGTTGTGAAGGAACAAATTGTCCTTCAGATGCCTGTGAAGGCGGATGTACTTGCAGGTTGCCAAGTATAGCCTGATCCAAAAAGAAAGATTGATCAGAAAGTTTTTCATATGACATTTTTTGAATATATGTGCTCTCTCTAAGTGAAGAATCAAAAGACAAAGGTTCAACTAGCGTGAGTGCTAGTTGCGTGCTTGACTCTTTACAGGATACCGCGGTCGGAAGGCCAATTTCAATAAATGCATTCTGTGGAGAGAATGAATCTAGAGACTGTATATTTACCATGTCAGTGTCCAAATCCTTTTGGGAGGAAATGGATGCGGCTGCAGTTGTCTCCGGTTCTGCCACCCTTTGCTTCTTATGAGACAGAGCTGCGGGTTCTCTCAGAATTGCACTACCACTCCGTTTCCGGGCTACCTTTCGAACAACTGGTGTTTGAGTAGTGTCGGTTGATGTGTTTGACGAAGAATCAGTTGTTGAAACGAAAACGTCAGCTTGGTTATGAACCTGGGTGTTGACAGGTTCAATGCTGGGAGTCTGGAAATCAAATCCAATATCACAATCAAAATCTGCAATATCAATATTAAAGGTATCAGTGAGATTAGAAAGTACCTGAGCTACCTGTAAATCTGTCCTGAAGTCCTGTAGCTCTGGATTGATAGCAGAATCAGCAGGCAGAGGCTGAGAGGTGGATTGTGGTGGAGGAATGGTATGTGGATGTGTAGGTGAAGGTATTGGTTCAGATTGAGAGGGAAGAATGGAGGCTTGTTGGTCTGGGAAGAAGTTGTATTGTGGAGGAGATTGGTGTTGAGAATTGTATGATGATTGGTGAGGTGATTGTTGTGGAGAATTATAAGGAGGGTTGTAGGGAGAGTAATGTGAGGATTGGCTGGATGATTGATAATCTTGTAGAAGTTGAAGTGGTTGGAAGTTGTGAGGAGGAGATTGTTCCTGAGGTTGGTTATCTTGAAGTTCAGGTTGATCCGGTTGATATTGTTGTTGTTGTAGTGGCTGAGGAACTTGGACAGGTTGAAGGGGAACATTAAACTGTTCCAACATGTAAGGAGTCACAACAAGAGGCACATTCTCATGCTTCTTTTGATTAGCAAGTCTTGATTGAATCTTGGTGCAAGTTCTTAGAATGGGCACCACTGCAGAATCAACGTACATTGCTCTATCAGCATCATTCATCTTGTCACTTAAGAATAGCATTAAGAACCTTGGAAAGTGACACTCCACTTTGTCATTTTCATGAATGGATCTCTGAGAGACAGAACCCATTTTTCTGATAATCTCCTTTAGTAATATCTTCCCGAAGTTAATTCGACGATTGTAAGCCACGGAGAATCCAAAGATTTGTAGCATGGAAGATATATTGTGAAAATTCTGCCTCGTAGTTGGAGCAAATACCTTTGCCAAAGTATCGAAGAAGACATCCCATTCAGCCTTCAATTTGCTTTTAGACATTCTAGGGAGAAAAATCTGTCCCTGGTAGTGGATGTCTTGGAAGAATTGAGTTAACTCAGCACTGGTTGGTTCCACTTGAAAGTTATTCCTTGGAAACCCTAGAATTCTGTTCACATCATCAACAGTTATAACAATCCTTCGTCTATTTGGTAGATCACCAATCAACTTATAATTCTCGAGAGTTGTAGAGTTGACGGCATTAGAGTAGAAGTCGAAGAGTGGTTGCACTTGAATAGGAACATCAGCGGTTAGTGCAGTACTGACAAGACTTTGTTGAGTCAGAAAGCGAATCCATTTCTTGAAACGATCAGAACAATCCTCGTAGTTTAGGTTAGCACAATAATTGGTCTCAGCAATCTCAAATTCTCCGGCCATTTTTAGTAATTAAAAATTGAATTAAGCGAGAAATTTTCAAATAAAAGATTAATTTTCAATTATCTCGCAAAGTTCAATTAATAATTAAACTTGATTAATTAATTATTAATTCGAAATATTAGAATAATCTCGAATTAAAAGTTAATTAATTAAAATGGAGCTTAGTCAAATAATCCAACTCAGCCAAACACTCCCTTAAGTTCAAACACCACAAACTCACAAAATCAGCCAAACAGTCCCTAATTGAGAAAATCCCCAAATTAACCAAGAACCCTAACTCCAAATCCTTTCAAATCAGTTCGAAGGTCACACGAATAACACAGATTAATCGAACTCTAGTCAATCCACAGTACAAACTCAGTCGAAGAGCTTTAAAAATCGACTAAACTTCGGCGAAAATCTGACTAAAATCCGGCAGAGTTTCGTTTAAACAAGGACGAAATCGAGTAACCAGCAAGCGTGAAAGCTTGTAAAAACCAAACCCAGCAAGTTTTTGATGATAAAACTTGAAAAACAATGAACGGAAATCGTGTATAGGAGAGGGCAGATGGAGAAGATGAAGTAGGATCAGCAAGACAATCGAATTGTCTTGCACGATTGTCTTGTAGATATATATATACACGTACGCAGTAAGACAACGGGAGAGTAGTCTCGATAAGACAATTCAAAATTGTCTTGCCGAGACCAAGTATAACAGACAAAAGGCTGTGTCAGTAAGACAATCTGATTGTCTTACTGATACGACAACTGACTTAAGACAGACTCGGTAAGACAATGGGATTGTCTTGCCGAGTTGTTTGAAAATCGGTGAAAAACCGGTTCAGCAAGACAATCTAATTGTCTTGCCGAGCCTAATTGTAGACAAAACCATTGTCTTGCCGAAAATCAAATAAAAATAATAGGATTTTTGATTATATTAAAAGATAAAACATTTTGCAATTAAACTAAAAAAAAAACTATAATAAAAACAATAGTATATAATACACGAATATTTTGTAAATTTCAACTTTAGTTAAATATAACTATTTACGACTTTAACTTTAATTCAATAAAATGAATTAACTTAAAATCAAATATTTATACTTAATTAATTTTGAAAAATACAAAATAATTACAAATAATTATCTAAATGCCTAGAGAATATTACAGGGGAGTGTATGAGCATTTAGAAAATCATTTACTAATTTACAGGCATGCATAATTAATTAGAATAATATCAGATAATATACAGAAAATCATATAAAATCTAATAAAATAGATATAATTATACAGAAAATTCACAAAAATATACAAAAACATATAATGCATATGAAAAATATATACAAGAGAACTATGTCATATTTAACATCCCTAACTCACAAACCAGCTTAGAGAAAGTGGATTCATCCAGTGGTTTCGTGAAGATGTCAGCAATTTGCTCAGTCGTGGGTACAAAATGTAACACCACTGTACCATTTATGACATGTTCTCGAATGAAATGATACCTGATATCAATGTGCTTGGTTCTTGAATGTTGAACCGGATTGTTGGAAATGGCTATGGCACTTGTATTATCACAAAATATAGGAATTTTGTTTACTACAACACCATAATCATTCAGTTGGTTCTTGATCCACAAGATCTGAGCACAGCAGCTACCAGCAGCTATATACTCAGCTTCAGCAGTAGAGGTAGACACAGAGTGCTGCTTCTTGCTATACCAGGAAACCAACCGACGTCCTAGAAATTGACAGCTTCCAGACGTACTCTTCCTATCAATCCTGCATCCTGCATAATCAGAATCTGTATAGCCGGTTAAGTCAAAACCAGTATTCTTAGGGTACCAAATACCTAAACCAGGTGTACCCTTAAGATATCTAAAGATTCTTTTGACGGCTATAAGATGTGATTCTTTAGGATCAGCTTGGAACCTAGCACACAAACATGTTGCAAACATGATATCTGGTCTACTTGCAGTAAGATAAAGTAGAGAGCCAATCATACCACGATAGCTTGTGATATCAACTTTCTTACCAGATTTATCCTGGTCAAGCTTTGTGGCAGTGGCCATGGGTGTCTTTGCCGGTGAAGAGTCTTCTAGATTGAACTTCCGAAGAAGATCTCTGACATACTTGGATTGGCAAATGAATATTCCATCTTCCTTTTGGCTTACTTGAAGACCAAGAAAGTAGGACAGCTCACCCATCATACTCATCTCATAGTTACTCTGCATCAACTTAGCAAATCTCTTGCACAAGTTATCGTTAGTAGAACCAAATATAATATCATCAACATATATTTGTACAAATATCATATCTTTATCATGCAATTTGTAAAAGAGAGTTTTGTCTATGACACCTCTAGTAAAGTTGTTTTCTATTAAAAACTCAGAGAGAGTGTCATACCATGTCCTTGGTGACTGCTTGAGTCCATAGACAGCTTTGAATAGGAAGTATACAAAATCAGCAAACTCTGGATTTTCAAAGCCAGGGGGCTGTTCCAGATATACTTCTTCTTCTAGCTTTCCATTCAGAAATGCACTTTTCACATCCATTTGATATACCTTGAAGTTGGAGTGTGCAGCAAATGCAAGAAATATTCTGATGGCTTCAAGACGAGCAACTGGAGCATAGGTTTCATCGTAATCAATTCCTTCTTCCTGAGAATAACCTTTTGCAACCAGTCTGGCTTTGTTTCTTACAACAATGCCATCACCATCTAACTTGTTACGGAAGACCCATCTAGCTCCAATGGTAGATTTTCCTTTTGGTCTTGGAACCAGGGCCCAGACTTCTTGTCTCTCAAATTGATTGAGTTCTTCTTGCATGGCAAGAACCCAATCAGGATCAGCAAGTGCTTCTACTATTTTCTTTGGTTCTAGTTGAGATAGAAACCCAGAGAATAGACATTCATTTGTCGTAGCACTTCTAGTCCTTACACCAACATCAGGATCACCAATAATCAAATCAAAGGGATGATCTCTGCTCCAAATCCTTTCCCTTGGAAGTTGTGTCCTTGATGATTCAGCAGTATTATCATTAAGCTGAAATGTGTGACTAGTTGATCCATCAGCTCCCCCTGAGTTGTTGCCAGGTTGACTTGATGATCCACCACTGGCATCAGTGGAATCTCCAGCATTATTGCTATTTCCTCCACCATTGCCTGGATCATCATCATTGTTGTCATCTCCTGTTGCAACCTCAGGTGGAACATCATCATCTGAATCAGAATCTGGATAGTTGTCAAACTTCAGAGATTCAGATGAATCAGCAGATTGTATACTTGGAAGTTTAGTGTCATCAAATGTAACATTGACACTAACTTTCACTGACAGAGTATCAATTATAAAAACTCTATAAGCATTATTTGTATAACCAACAAAAATTGCTTCAGAAGCCTTTGGTTCAAACTTGTTCAAGTTCTCTTCACCATCCTTGAGAACAAAACACTTGGCTCCAAAGACATGAAGATGTTTAACATATGGTTTCTTGTCTTTATACAAATGAAATGGAGTTTTCATATGATCCTTGTTGATCAAAGTCCTATTCTGGGTATAACAAGCAGTGGCCACAGCTTCAGCCCAAAAGTACAGTGGAAGCTTTGATTCAGCAATCATAGTCCTTGCAGCTTCAATCAGTGTACGATTCTTTCTTTCGACGACTCCATTCTGCTGAGGAGTCCTTGGTGCTGAATACTGCCTTCTAATTCCCTTTTCAGAGTAAAAGTTGATTAGAGTTTGATTCTTAAACTCAGTTCCATTGTCTGATCTTACAGCTTTTACAGGAACACCTTTTTCCAACTCAACCAACTTGATATGATCAATTACTGTCAGGGGAGTTTCATCCTTGGAAGAGAGGAAGTAAACCCAAGTAAATTTCGAGAAGTCATCCACAATGACTAAGGCATATCTTCCTCCATCAATAGATGCAACATTCACGGGGCCAAACAAATCCATATGCAACAAATGAAGTGGATCTGTAATGGTATTGATGGTTTTGCCTTTGTGAGATGCTCTCTTCGCTTTTCCTTTCTGACAAGCTTCACAAAGATCATCAGTTGAGAATTCCAGGGAAGGCAACCCTCTCACTAGATCTCTCTTGACTAGAGAGTTCATGGTTTTGAAGTTGAGGTGTGAGAGCTTCTTATGCCATAACCAACTATCTTCAGCAGACGCTTTGGCGTAGAAACAGTGAACTTCGTTTCCTGGTCCTGAAGACAAATCAGCTACGAATATATTGCCTTTCCTTATGCCACATAGTGAAGGACGCTTATCCTTGATATGTTTGATGATACATATCTCCTTTTCAAAATGAACATAATAACCTTTGTCACAGAATTGACTGACACTCAGGAGATTATGTCGAAGTCCTTCAACTATTGCAATATCTTCTATGATGATCCTCCCAATTTTGTACTTGCCATATCCCACAGTACGACCTTTGCTATTATCAGCAAAACTGACTGTAGGGCCAGCTCCTTCTCTTATGTCCTCCAGCAGGGATTTGTTGCCAGTCATGTGCATTGACGCTCCACTGTCAAGCACCCAGGTAACACGAACAACTCCACTGGCACCCTGCAAAAGACAACTTGATTAGACAGTCTTTGGGACCCACACTTGATTGGGTCCGGCAGTCTTAAAGAACTGATTTCTATCAGGTAATACAACAGAGCCTCTTGGACTGATACTTGGTTCAGATTTGACTGAACTTACTTCCTTAACAACAGCCTTATAAACCTTGGTTTTAGGCTTTGGAACATAAGTCTCCTTTCTCTTGTGAGAAGGACTAGCAGTCTTTGATCTAGCATGCTTGTTGTTTGTGTGTTGTCTAGGTGATGTGTTTTCATTTTTAGCATGCAAATTTTTAAAATAAGCAGACATCAAATTGAAAGCACAAGTCATACAATTATCAACACTACAAGATTTATGACATGCATCAAAAGCAGGAGCAACAGAAGTATCAGTCACAGTAGTAGGAACATCAATAGATTCTACTCTAACCTTATTATCAGATTTAAAGTTCTCAGTAGAATGACATCTATTGTTCTTGTTCTTACTATTAACAAAATTATTGGGCTTGTTGAATTTAGTTCTCTCAGAGTTGACACCTAAACCAGCTTTAGGCAACCTAACATTGCCTTTCACTTTAATTGGTTTCAGGTTTGTCAGAATCTCATCTCTCATCTCATTACTCTCTTTCATTTTAAGGTCTTCCTGTTTTAGTTCATATCTAATGACAACAGGAGTCTCTAAAAGAGGTTCAGCTTCTGAGGTTTTAAACAAAGGTTTAAGGGAATCTTTCAAAACAAAAGGAATCCCTCTCTCTTCAGCACTCTTCTTAAAAGGAGTAATGTTACTAGCCTTACCTACAGATTTGTTATAGTCAAAGCCTATTCCAACAGTTCTCTTGATCTCTTGTTTATCATTGAGTTCTTTGACTATCAAGGAGGCATCCTTAAAGGCTTTACATTTCACTTTCTCTTCGTCTAGCTGAAGTCTTAAAGCAATCTCACCTTTCTCTAGAACTTTGACTTTAGCACATTGTAATCCTAAGTCCATAGTCAATTGTTCTATTTTAGGTTTTAATACTTTCATCTCATTCATTTTATAAGCATGAATTTCTAAGACTAAAGTATCAATTTTAAGATTAGCAGCTTTCATCCTTTTAATAGCATCATCTCTTTCAAGTCCTAATTGCATAAACAGTTTAGGGCATGTAGGATCTACCTGAAAGCTTCCAGCAGGAGGAGGTGAAGATGATCCAGTAGTAGCCATGAAAGCAACATTCCCTAGCTGCTCCTCTTCATCACTATCTGTATCATCCCAGCTTTTGCCTTCTGCCAGATAAGACTTGCTTTTGAAACCTTGACTTCCAGAAGTACCATGATGCTTTCTAACCAGTGCATCATACTTCTGCTTCAGCTCATCATACGAATCTTTTCTTTTTCCTTGAACCTTGGGCTGTTTGCATTCAGTTGCAAAGTGTCCAGGTTCACCACAATTGAAGCATTTGAACTTGCTTCTGTCCACCATCCCAGTTTTATATCCTCCTTTACTTGTAGAAGATGAATAGCCTCCCTTCTGAAACTTACTAACAGTAGGTTTGTATTTATAGGAAGGGTTCTTCCGGAATCTCATGTTTCCAAACTTCTTGGCAAACAGTGATAGAGATTGATCTTCTAACTGTTCCAGCTCTTCCATTGTATAGAACTCTTCATCACCACTGGTAGAAGCAGTCTGACCCATCTCAGGTACAACAAATTCCTGAGTAGTCTCAGAAGGAACAACAACATCCTTCTTCTTTTCTTCCAGTACAGGTGACTCAACAACTAGAGCTCTCGAATGGTTCTGTGTTTTACCCCAGCCATATCTCTGTTTACTCTGAACTTGCTCCAGTTCATAAGTTTTCAAAACTCCGTAGAGTCTTTCCAGAGAAATCTCATTCAGGTCTCTGCTTTCCCTGATGGCAGTGATTCTGTGTTCCAGATGTTCAGGAAGGGTTAAGAGAAACTTCATGTTGACCTCTTTCTTGTCGTAGAATTTCCCATTCAGATTTAAATTATTTATCAAATTATTAAGTCTGATAAATACTTCTGAAATCCCTTCACCGGGATGAGAACCAAACTGTTCATACTGGGCCATCAGTATCTCTTTCTTGTTTTCCCTAACTTCCTCTGAGCCTTCATTGATAATCTCTAATGTATCCCAGATTTGCTTGGCGTTCGTACAATTTACAACAGCATTGTACATTACTGGGTTTAGAGATTCAACCAAGATTAGTTGAAGAGCATCATCTAAGTTCATCTGATCACTCTCTTCGTCTGTGTACTCAGAAAGTTCTTTCGGAATGACCTGATGAGGTATCAACACACCATCCTCTTCGTGTGCTAATATGACCTTCATCGGAGTAGTAACACCTTTGTCTAAAATCCCGATGTATTTTCTGTTCGCAGTTCGGAGGAATAAGAACATATGCCTTTTCCATAGGCCAAAGTGTTCCTGGCTGAACGGTGGGATTTTAATGCTACTGATCTTTTGCGTACTCATTTTTTAGGAATTTAAAGTGAATAGTGTTTGGAGAGATTTAGATTTTTGAAAGAAAAATATTTTTAATCAAAATTAATTTTTGGAATAAAATTAATTCGAATAAAAAATATTTGGACGTTACAGAGTGTGTATAGGATCTGATACGGAAAAATGGTATCAACCGCTCTGATGCCAATTGTTAGGTCCAGATATGATTGTAGAAGGGGGGGGGTTGAATACAATCAGTACCAAATCGTCGCGGAAGTGAATCTGATTGAATATGATTTGTTAATCAGATTATAATTAATTAATATAACAATGTTTGAAGTCGTTATATAATTAATATGGTTCAGTTTTAATGTCCACTAAAGTTCGTAGAATAAATTCGACAGGGTATATTCTAGATTTAGTGATTAAAACAACCGGGTTATCAAAGCACAGAAAACTGTGGATATAACGAACAAGCAAGTTACTAACAACTTGAAAGCTTTACAAATGCTTTGAATACAAAGTGAATGAACACTTTCAAATGAAGAAACCAAGCCATATTTATAGGCAAGGCTTTGTACATGCAAGACAATCACTAGACAAGACAATTACAAGCTAGCAAAGACAATTACAAGAAGGGTAAGACAATCTAGGCTTGGGCAAGACAATAAGGGGCAAGGGAAGACAATCTCAGATTGTCTACCAAGCTTCAACCAAGTCAGTAAGACAATCAAAAGGGAAGGGAAGACAATTCCTTTGTCAGAAAGACAAACACTACAAACGGCAAGACAATGGAGGATTGTCTTGCACACCTTAAGCATTCGGCAAGACAAGACAAACAGATTGTCTTGCTGGAAGTGTGTCTCTCGGCAAGACAAGACAAACAGATTGTCTTGCAGACTTACACATGCCTTCGGCAAGACAATCTTCAAGGATTGTCTTGCACACCATTGAAATGAATCGGCAAGACAATTAGAGATTGTCTTGCTGATTCAATCAAGGCTAATGCAGACAATGAAGAATTGTCTTGGAAGCATGATGAATCCACTCGGCAAGACAATCCAGAATTGTCTTGCTGAGGTGATTTTTGTGATTAAATAAAGAAATAAAATGGTATATTAAAATAGAAAATTATTCACTTAATTAATTTAATCATATAAATTCATAAATTAAATTAATTCGAGAGTGAATTAATTTAATAAATAAATTACATAATTAATATAATTATTTGAGAAGTGAAATAATAGTCTATTAAAATATTTAATCACACAATCTTCAGTAGAACAACTTCCGGTCTTCTTTAAACTTGAATAATTTCTTCTTGATTTGTCGAACGAGCGAACTACCACTTCTGCTTGACTTCAAATATTTAATTTGGATAACTGATACATAGATGTACTGTCTGGTTCATCTGTATCTAGTTAAATCAAATATTCTTCGTCAAATAAACAATAAGAATTTGGTTAGTTCGTCGAGTCTTCGTCTTGTACGTACATCTTCATTAAATGGAATCTTCTGATGAAATAAAGTATAGAAACTTTATGTCTTCTGAATTCCTGGACGTGCCACAAAAGATTATTTGTGCACTGAGGCTTGAACATATTAATGAACTTCTTTCAGTGGCGTGCAGCAGCATCCTGGAACTTATCTGACATATGATTTCCATAAATCATTTGACGTTCTTCGTACTGATTCCGATGACTTGCTATTTACTGAGCTTTCTTATCTGAGTTGAGTTGTACCTCTTTAAATACAAATAGGCTGAACATATGCCTTTCAGAATCTTTCTGCGAAACTTGACAAAGACCTTTGGAATCCCATGATTTCTTAGCGAGCTCCAGGACCTTTGAGTAGGGCAAGGTCCCCTTAGTGAAGGTGCCAACAAGACAACATTTAAATTTTTCTAACCCCTTTTGCAAAGCTTCAGCCGGCAAGGTAACCACAGAGGCACCAGGAGGCATAGGACAGTAATCGAAAGTGAGAGCCTCCTCTAGCTTCGAATTTTTTACTACAGCAGACCAAGAGGGTTTAGGAGTAGTATTGGAGTTACCACCATCACATTTCTTGTTTTCACCAGCAAGATTTGTGTTAGGCAAATCAGTAGACACCTTGGGGGTGTTCTCAGAACCATTTACTTCATCCATTTTTGCCTTCATTTTATCCTTGAACGGATTATCACCGTTATTTTTGAACAAAGGGAGGCCAAAATCATCTCTGAGAGGCTGTTGAGTTGAGAACCCGTCATGCTCCATTTCTTTAAATATGTCATCCTCTTGAAATCCTTTAGATTTAAGGAATTTCAAGGCATCAGCAAGTCGCCTCCTGCTGGTGTAGAGTTCCTCACGCTCGTGTTTGGAAACTCGAAGCATCGCCTGAACAGTGGCGCTTGTGTTAGATTTGCATCGATCCATGGCTGCAACAGGGGAAACCTGTTCCTCATCACTGGAGACATAGTCCTCCACTATGATATGCTCGGTGAGAGGGATTCCACCCGAGCTACTCGGTTTAGCACCACTCGGAGCTCCAAGAGCTTCAGCTTCAAAATGGGTTATATTCTGAGCAGTATCTTTTCCAGATCCACTAAATAGCTCCTGAAATACAGCTCCGGAGATGGCAAATGGAGCTGTACCAGAGGGGACACCAAATTCGAGACGCTCACCGTCGTGGTCAATGGCATAACCATCAGAGTCAACATTAGAATCCATAGCAAAGTAAGATAATAAGTGTTTGATATAGTATAGTAAGAAATATAGGTGTAGATTGGGTGAGGAGAAGAAGAAATCTAAGAAAAGGTGTGAGGGTTTATGGAAAAAGAGAGGCGGCTGAAGAAAAAAAGGTAGGGTTTGGGCTCTATCCTAGAGAGAAGGGAGAGGAAATGTCTAGAGAGAGAAACATTTTTTGTTTTTCTCTCTAATTCCAAAAGAAATTTAGGAAAACAAATTATAAATATATTGATTTATATCTCAATAAGTGCAAGGATGAAATTGAATTATGTCAACATGATTATACAAGATATTAACATATATCATATATCAAGATCTATTTCTATACCATGATTTGTCTAAACAAAAAGTGAATACTTACACTGATCGGAAATCATATCACTTGAAAAAATCTTATTGCAAATCTGCTGACTACTATTGTAATTTGTAATTCAAGAGGTGATAAATAGAATTTGGTGATGATATTATACACTTCTAGTGAGAGAACTAGACTTATCAAATACAAGGGGCGGGTGTATGGCCAACCCTCTGACATTGATCATATACGAAAGATTAGGGTTTTGGTCAGAAAGGCCTTATTGCATGGTAGCAGCCCAATAAGAATTTTAACGGGCTCTTAATTTTGTATGGGTCTAACTCTATACCATGCCATCGTTTACTATCTAATAAATGATTCATTTAAATATAATCTTTTGATTTATTTTTGAAAATTTATATTATTTGGTCATAAGAAAAACTATATTAAAATATAATTATTAAGATATTAGCTTTATGGTATTATTATATATTTCACAAATATTGATATGAACAAAAATAATACTCTAAACCTTCCATTATGTAGTGTTTTGATTAAATACAAACATATATCCATTTAATATTATATATTAAATAAGATAATTGACTCAAGTGATTTCTTTTTAATCTTCCACTTCAGCATCAAATTTATAGCCCAAGGAGAGAAGTACGGGTGAAGTTTTTCCTAGAAGATAATGGAGACAATGAGATAAATTGATTCAATAACATAAAAATCTGATATCCGAATATTATTCAAGAATATAAATATAAATAAATGAAATAAGATAATAATAACATATTTTATTTCTTTAAGCAGGAGTGTCAATTAGATAACTGCTCAACTCAATCTATACATGGTGACACTCATTATAATGTTGCGACGAGAGAATGTGTTGGAACACTAATAAAAACATATTAGGATAATTTGGCTTCACTTATGCCAAAATGGGAATTCAAGGAAGTTCAAGAGCTTTGGTCAGATAACTATATATTATGAAAATTGTTAAGCAGGCCTTGTCTGGTGCATATTCTACGAAGAATTATAAACTTAACTAGCAAGTTTACCCTAAAACTCGCAAGTTTCCGAAGGTAAAAATTCTAGTTTTATATTAGTATTATCACATCATGTGTTATCTGTCATTTCTTAACTATTGCTATTTTCATTTTTTTAGAAAAAAGATGGTGATAATTTAGAGGAAGAAGTCTGTGATCATGATTCAGTGGAACTAGACTTTGATAATCATGCGCCTAATTGGCTTCTTGGCAGAAGTGGAAGGACAAGGAAAAAAATGCTAGATAAGATGCAGAAAAGAGAAAAGAACAGATCTGCAGAATTGACAAAGCTAAGAGAAGAACTTTCTCGTGAAATGGAGGAGAAGACGAACAAAAAGCTGAAAAATATTTTGGAGAATATTGTTCAAATGACTTATTTACAAATTGACATTGACGAACTATTGGCTGACGACAACACTGATCATGGGGCTGAGGCGGAGTTGGATGGAAATGAAGCCGAGGGAGCTACTTGATAGCTTCAGATCTTATGCAGTACTTTTGTTTCAGAATTCTAGTGCATGAATTAATTATGAACCAATTAAGTAGACTTTCTCTGTACTTATTAAGTAATTGTCATTTTGCTTTGCACCAAAACTTTAAAACTTTAATGTGTTAGGTCCAGATAGAGTGTAATTTAAGCTAGAAGGGGGGTTCAATAGCTTAATCACCAATTTAAAAATTGATGTGGTGTAATAAAATTTATCCCCCTTTTTGATAGTTTTTATCAAGAGTATATGCAGTTAATGTGTGCGGAAGCAATGTAAGAGTAATATGACACACGAGATTTTATCCTGGTTCGCGGTGGCTAACTCAACACTTGGAGTCCACTCACCCCTACTCCAGTGCCCGAGCTCCTCCCCAGACTCGAGATTTTCTCTACTATAAAGAAACTCCTTTACAGTAGGCGGAGAAGTCTTTGTAAATATATATCGTCGAGCGTAACTTCCCGTTACCTCCTCACTATAAATGTAAATTTACAAGACTCGTCTTGGAGCGCAACTCCCCGTTACCTCCTCAAAGTCGTTGTACTCCGGGTGTAGTCTTTGAACTTCTAAACTTTTGCGGGTCTTCGATCTTAGGTCTTAGGTCTTGGGTCTTTTCTCTTTCTCATGGTGGAAAGACGACTAACTCCCGGTTAGCTCGTCTAGGACTTGGGTCTTAGAACGAAGATCACCTCACTTCACTTTTCCTCACTGCAAAACTTAGAAAACAATATCTACGACAAATAATCCTTGTATATAGAAAGAGTTTTGGACTAGACACGACTAGGCCGATAATGTATATATATATTGACTATATATATATTCAAAGTATACTTTTCTATGGATATAGAAAGAGATAAGTATACTTTTTAACTTACCCCAATACAAAGGATAAGTATTTGGTTGGAGTAAATAAAGTCTTATAAGCGATCTTCACTTTAGACTTTTTCAAGTATTCTCGTGATATTGCAAATTACGAATACTTGTTAATTTAAACTCCCCGTTAGATAATGTTTATAAAGATCTTCGGAGTTTAAATTGTCGTCTATGGCTCAAAGGCTTACGAATTGGGTACTTGTCCTGTATGACTAAATATTGTTTATTACTTCTTATATGTGTCTATAGTCGAAGTAATAAAATCAAGAAAGCTTTATGGAGAGCTTTTTAGCTATTAACTTTTCTTGAAACAACTCTTCTCATAATATAGTATTTTAGACTAAATGAAGTCGAGAGACTGTCTTTAACTTTAGCACAATATAATGAGATAGCCAAACAATCACAACAATAAAAATATTATACACTTTAAGCAAATTACAACAATAATGGTGCAGAAAGTATATAAATAAATTAGTTGGCTAAGTTAGTGCTAAGTAAAGTTAAAGAATACTTTTTAGATTTTCTTCCCACGGACACAAGGTGATGGGCAGGAATAGAATCACACTATATAAAATGTATTTTGACCGTCGTCAAATATTAGCCTCGCTTTAGAGGTATTACGAATCTTTAGTTCGTTTAAATATACACCGAATCTCTAGATCGTGTATTTGTATTTATATTTCGAATAACACGACTTAGTTAGTTCGTGTTTGAAATTAATTCGAAATAAGAAATCTATTTTATAAGAGATATAAAATGAAGAGCTTTAAGATGAATAGATCAAGAATAACAATGAGCTCTTATAAATATAATGGTCTGTTAAGACTCGGATCGAAGCTAAAATAATAACCACTTACAAAAACGATCAGAAAGTTCGCCGCAAAAATTCGCCGGAGGTTCGGCCGGATTTTGGCTTAGTGGTGGAACTCGGGCAGCCCTACGAGAGGCCTAAAGTAGTAGTGGTGGAGGTAGTTGGGTTGGGAGAGAGCTTGGTTGGTTGAACTAAGCTTATATAACTAAAACCGTGTATATATGATTATATATGTATAAGAATGGAGGTTTTAGAGAAGAAGTATTTGTAGAGAGTGTTTGTAGAGATGAAAGGGAGGATACTTCAAAAATTCCCAGCAACTAGTGTAAAAAATGAATGGGGTGGGGTGGTATTTATAGGGAAATTTAGGGTAGTAGGGTGATGTAAGATGATGTAAGGGATGATGTAAATGGAGTGGGTGAGGTAAGGGATGATTACATGGATTTTGTCTACTAGCCTTAGCAACATGTGACTAAAAATCTCAGCACTTATTGCTTACTAAAAGTCAAGGCACACATCCGAATGCAAGCTAATTAACTATTAATTAACGAATAAGTATCGTTAATTAAATATAGCTTATTTCTAAATATTTCCAATAAATCCAACAAAAAATATGAAAAATTTTCTAAATATTGGAAAATGGAAATCTGTGAAGGTTGGTAATTTTTGGTCAAAGTCTCCTAGGTCAAACGCTCAGTCAAATCTTTTCGGGTCAACCTTTCGGAAACACACCCCGACAAACATTCTCCAAAAATAACGAAACTTTTACCTAGCATACATCACATCATAAAAATGATATCCCCAAAGTTTCAAGTCATTCTAGCAAGTGGAAGTATTTTATCCGGAATTAAAACGATAAAAACCACTTTTCGGGTTTCAATAAAATACGAAAATCCTTTTGATGATTTGTAAAACGTTTTTGGCAAGAATTTTGACTTTGATAAATACTAAAAATATATTTCCTTGAGAATAAAATAGTTTGGTGTTTATGGATATATTTTTGAGCATTTAAATTAATTTCCTTCGATAAATAAGAAAATATACGGAAACCGAGAAAATTAGCATTTGGTCAAAACAAGTAGACCCTTGACTAATTTTTGATATCAAAATACTTAGAATAATAAGAATCATGATAAATCATGGTTTTGACAATTTTAAAGTACATTCTAAATATTAAAATATTTTTCTCCGAAAAATGAGTAATTTGAGAGACCTTGGAGAAAATATTTAAGGAACCAAAGAAAAATGGATATTAATATTTGACCATCCAAATAGTAAGGTTTTGATAGAGTAAATCTTTCTTTTGGATAGAAAATAATTTTTGGAATGAAATATTTATTTTTGAATAATTAAAGATAATTTATCCCTTAAAATAGAAATTTATAAATTAATCAGGGAATAAATTGCTTTAATAAAGAGATTTTAATGTTACATGAGGATTCTAAAGAATATCAAATCTTGATAATCCTTTTTTGATCTTCATGCGAGTTTAAATTTGCAATATGAAGATAAGGAAATATCGTAGAGTGGCGATATCCCTCAGCATGAATATTGCGTGAAAATATATTTCTTACCAAGAATTATTAAATGATTTTTTAAACAACTTGCAGGAATTAACTTTTTCCACTTAAGGATAATCATGCAAAATAATGTCCTATTGGGAGGATCACTAGGTGATTTAAAATTTACGTTTATTTATAAATACCAAAATAAATTAATATTGAAGATATCCTTTCAATCTTCCCCTTTTTGGTATTTATCAAACAAACCTAAACTTTTAATTTTACACATGTGTGCTTCCCCTAAGTGTATGCATGAATCTTGAAAAATTATTTTCACATAGGCATATAAAAGGGTTCAGGAATTTTACTTGTAGGCCTCACAATTCCGATATAAAAAACTTGTAATCCTCGTACTTCCAATAGCTGTACCTTGAAAAGAAATTGGTTAGATACATAGACAATTTAAAAAATTTGAACCAAAATTTTATTTTCTTTGTCTTTGGAAACTTTTAATTTTTGATTGTGCAAAAAAAAATTGAATTTTGATATATTGCACGTCTCTTCCCTTTTGGTTGATAAAAACCAAAAAGATCTTTCTCTTTTAGATATAGGTACGATTGTTTCGTTGAATAAGGTACTTTTTTTTCAAAAAACACGTCTCTTCCCATAAAAGTAGTTCTCTCCCTTGACTAGATTTTCTTTAAATTTATAGCTTCCCCTTAATTGTTGACCAATTTAAAGATATTTCTTTGAATAGATTGATCAAACAAGTGATATATGGCATTTTTGATAGATTCCTATTTTTATGTGTAATATATGGAATACTTGATGTCTAAAAACTCCCGTAGTTTCTTTGCCATGAATCAATTTTTTTTAAGTATTCTTCTTTGACAAAGTCCTTATTAGGCTTATAATTACAAAAAACTTTTTAATAATCTTCAGTCGATTCAAGTAATACTTTTGAGTTTTTCTTGATAGAAGCCACTGTTGAGCTCTGAATTCGAGTAGTTCTTTTAATTGTCGAGCCAGTTTGGATTCGAAATATATCTAGTTTATTAACCGATTATTCTTGTCATTTTGACTTGAAAAAAATCTAATGTTTTGTGTAATGATTTAATCCTTGTCATGTTGATTCGATAAAGATTTTATCTCTTTTTGAATATATTCGATTTTCTTTTATCACTTGAAGCTTTCTGCTTTCGTAAATTTATAATCTCGTGTTTGTGCTAGAAACAAAACCATCTCTTGCAAATAGAATATCTTCTTTGATTTCATAAACTAAGAGATAAATGCAAAATATTTTGCTGGAATAAGAAGGAAAAAATTCATTGGATTCTTGAAGTTTTGTACAAGTACAATAAATAGAGTATATTAGTATATAAGTACAAAGCTTTGACAACCCAAGAGTTAGAAGTCTTCAATTCAAGTTAGTTCCACAAAATTTCATAATACAGAACAAGTTTAATACAGAGTATTTGACTAACACTTGTAGACAAAATGAAGGATTTTAAACTTCTCATACATTGAATTGTTAATAGCTCTTGTAGATTAAAGTTTATAGTCCAGATAAGCACAAATATAGCATTGTTGACAAACTAAACAGAGCATGAATAGTACTTAACCATTTTATCAAAAACATGGTAGTTTTGCAGAAAAGACTATTTAGACAAAATTAACTAGGAACAATGTTATTTAAATTGCAGATTTATATTACTATATCAAAATTAGCCCATAAAAAGGACTACAACCTGCATAGATACAAAACATCCTTACCAACATCATTCTTATCTCAGAACCTGATATCATAACAACATTCACAAAACCAGTTTAAACCATAGTCACAAGGAAACGGGTACGCCGCCACGTATCCCGAACCAGTTCGTACGACCCGAAACACGGGTTGTTTCCGACCCAGGTTGCCATAATTCGCGACCGGTTCGTCAACTCCGGCGATCCACACCAATTCCGGTGACCAAGTTTTTTAAGAAGAAAACATAAGACTAACATACAAGGGATAAAAAGATGGCTTAACAGAGCGAAAAGAAGAGAGAAAAAAAGAAGAAGAAGATGAAGATTGGTGGGAGAAGAGAAGAAATAAAGAAGACGACGCCGATTGAAGTTTTCAATTTTCTGTACAACTGTATCTCTATATGCATGTGTGTATCTATATGCACGCACATCAAGACTAAAATTAATTGTTTTTAATTTATATATTTTGCGTGGGAGGAAAGTAAGAGAATTACAGAGGAGACTAGGTCGATCACCGTGCTGCACATGTATTTAAACTCCTTTTGTTATCCCTTTTTTTTGTTCCATGTTTATATCTAGTTTAATTCATGATCTACCTCCAGTAAAACCTTGATAACTTAATAATGTTGGAACCATAAAAATTTAATAATTTGTTGATAATTTCATTATCTAGATATATTGAAAATTTAGGTTTTTATTTCAAGTATTAATATATTATAACGAAATGAAAGTAAAATTTTTTTTATTGATAATCCTTGAAAAAATTGCAATGAAAATATTTATCAATAAACAAATCATTGATGATGATATAAAAAATTTTAAAAATTATAAGAAGTTACAAAGACGGGCCATATCAGAAGTGAGATGTTGATCCCGAGAAATTAAAAATATTTATAATTTATGTGATATCTCGTACCCATACGTCCTGTCGTACCCACACGTTCCCTCGTACCCACACGTTCCCTCGTACCGGAAACAATCAAAACAATGTTCCACGTATCCGAATTCATACCTCGTTTCGTATCGAACCGCGTCCTATGTAACTATGGTTTAAACATTACAGTACCACATCAAGTGGTTTAAGGAACGAGCAAAAAAACATAACCAGACCACCAAAGCCAGCAAGCATAGCAAACAACAGAGCCAAATCCACAAACACTTAGCACAGTCAGGACCATAGCAACAACATTCCCATAAACCAGTAAAGATAAATCAGATCTAAGCCTTCTCAGGCCCATTAACAGCAACAAAACCCAAATCATCAGACAAATCCATAATACCAGGGAGCATATCAGGCTTTTTAGCCTCATCATCAGCCATTTTATCACTCTTTTCAACCATTTCATTAACCATTTCTTCAGACAATAGCCTATACATCTTTTCATTAATCCCCTCATTTTTACCAACAGTGGAATCATCCTTATTCTTATTCTCTAAGTTGTCCAATCTAGCCAGAATTCCTAGATTCATTTCCTTAGGACTAGCAACCTCATCTTTCAACTTAACAAGTTCAGCACTGTTTTCAGTTACGGCACCCTTATTACCAGTTATTATCATCTCCGGAGCAATGCAAACAGATTTAACATTTAAAAGGCTGCAGTCTTTTAAAGGAACTTGGCTTTTAACTAAGTTGATTATATCACAGTATTCTATCTTCTCAGCTAGAATCCGAGGCATACCAAGGTGATATAATTCAAACAAGGAGGTCAATAACAGTCCATAAGGCAAATATTCCGCTTTAAAAGCCATAATCATATTTAGCAAAATCACATAGTTTATGTTAAATTCAACCTGATTTGTTACCAACTGAAACATAACCTTAAGATCCACAAAGTCAAAGAATTGAGCATGCTTTGGTTTAGGCAACAAATTTGATCTAATCACTATAGCAATCTGCTAATATAGAGGAGTAAAGTGATGATACTCTATTGCACAGTTTCTATCACATAGGCCTAATGGAACATGAGAATCACAGAAATGACCAACAAAGAGTTCAAATTCCTTCTTATCAAAAGTAAACTTTACATAGATATTAATGCAATGTTGAAAAGGATCCTGATAACCCAATTTCAGACACCTATTTAGTGTGTTCACATCCACAAACATGTTCTTATTATGCACAACAGTACTTATCTTAAGAACATCATCCCTACCCTTTTAAACAACCATATTTCCATAGAAATCACCAATCAAATGCACAAAGTAATTTTGCCCTCTATAGAATACCATATTTTCCCAACCAGCAGCAAGAAACAAGTTATGCACAACACCCCTTTGAGGCACACATATCAACATACCAGGTTGCACATTTAGTAACATTCTATCAAGCTTCATTAGGTTTGACATATCAACTAGCACACTTTTAGGAGAAGTGACAGTGGGTTTTGCAAATTGTGTTTGTGACTGCCTAGAAGTGTAAATGCTAGAAGAAGTAGCAGGATGTTTTGAAGAATGATTTTGTGAAGAGTTTTGATGCATATACTTCTGCTTTTTGTAAAACGTTTTGGGAGGTTTTCCATGATTGGAATGAAAATCATTGTTCTGGTTTTCATTAGAGTACTTCCTATCTATGGAATGTAAAAGAGGGAGAGTTTGAAGAGGTTTAGAGTTTGGAGGAGAATATAATTTTTGAAGCTCCATGCAGAGAATTGTGTTTTGAAAAGTTGGTGTAGTTTTTGAAAACATACAAGTAGTCTATTTATAGATGAAAACTGGTTTGTGCATGAGTTATAAAATTTTGTATGTATTTGTGCAGTGTGTGTAGGCATGCTTTTTAAGTGAGTAACTCATGTGTGCAGTCATGTATTCACATAAGACACCTAGAGTACATGAGCATTTATTGTTATATCAGTTAACAAGTAGCAAGATTGCACAAGTCAGCTAGTTTAAGCATGCTTATTTATGTATCTCAGAGAAGAAATTCAATGTTATGATATAAGGCTAAGGTGTAGACAGACAAGTAGCTTACTCTATGCATATGACATCCTTACACATAGTCCATTACACATAAATGGGTGCAACCATTTCTTATTAACATATACAAGCAGTTTACAAGCTTACAAATAGGCATTTATGGTACTCAGCCATGTATATATCATTCAATCAGTCAGGAAAACATGTAATTAGCCATAGATTCATGATTAAAATGCAGAAAATGAGATCCTAAATCTGGTGGCCGGATACATCAGTGATCTAGATACCCAGAGGCTCACATGACCTCTAAGCCTGGTCTTAATGCTCGGGCATTGTGTGTGTTGTGTCCAATAATAGTCTAAAATGATCATGTAAGTGATGTGTTTAAACAGAGCAAGCACCAAGTCTCATACCATCCTCATATATATATACACCAGACATGCCATGCATACAAAACACTCATGTAAGCAAACAAGTTATATGTATATATGGACACACCAGTCATGTAATGTATATACACATAGATCATGTATGTATATATGTATACATGTAATAGAGTATCCTACTAAGTCTAGAAGGAGGTGCACATTTTTCAATTAACACAGAAGAGTACACATCATTACTTATACAGCAGACTTATACAATAGGTGGACAGTTTTGACACCACAAGTTGGACACTTCAGAAAGCAGGTCACATGACTTTGAGCAAGTTGTATTAAAATAATATTACTTTTTAGACACAGAAGTCAACTAGAGCTTTGCTCCTAACATGAACCATGTGCTTCTTAAATCATATGCTAGCTTATATCAATTTGTTTGAATTAAATATTATCAAATATTAATCATTTATCACATAATCAGTAGTAAAAAGTCAAGAGGTCAAACTAACAAATTTTTGTTAAAATAATTTTAAAATACCAGAGTCCTCAAAATATAAAATTAGATTTGAAAATCAATTTTGAGCAATCTTATCAAATTCGAACATAATAATCATACAAGATCAAGTATCACTCGAATCCACTAAAGTTAAATTACCCTAAACACAAGTATCATTCTAAAACTGACAATAAGATCAATTCGAACTGAAACAAACCGATGATCAATTATCGAATCCATCCAAATCAATAAAATCCAAATATTCAACTATATCATCAATCAAATATCCACTAGTTCAAAATCAAACAACAAATCCACCAACAATCACCAAACATCCATCATCCAACAGTGAACAAAGCCCAACCTCCAGAATCAACAAACCACAACAATAATCCCCAATCTCCAAAAATTAAAAAAAGCAGAGAAAAGAGATTACCATTGCCCCAAGGCTTCGAACCTTCTTGGGGTCTTACCTTACAGCTACACACGATATAATCGTGTGTTTTACAGAACGCTTTCCATTCTTCAAATTTTTGCATCCTCAGCCTCATTCCGAGCTGCTCAGCTCTTCTTCTCCTTTTCCAATTCTCTCACTCGTACTCGCAAAAACACTCGACCAGAGATGTTAGTGAGGCGAAACAAAGATGAAAACAATTCAGGGTTTTGTATTTTACCTGAGCTCGAGGCGTTATTCACTCGAGACTTACCATAGCAGCATCGATTAAATCAAGCCGATTTAGTGGTATGGGCTTGAATCGCCGATTCGCCGCCAAGAACCCTAGAATGTTTTGACCATAAACTTGCCTTGAAATGCCATTAATCTGCATAAAATACTCGAAAACAAGGTTAGAGTGTTAAATTCATCTGAATCAAAGCTAGGGTTTCAAGAAATCGAGCACCCAAATTTAGGGTTTTTGAAAAATCATTTCAAAAATAACGAATCGAACATATGTATATACATATAAATGTCGATTTAAGATCGATTCTCAACATCAATTGGCACGATGTCGAGTCGATAGATCCAAATCGTAATTTTAACATACCAATCCCGACATGCAATGAGGTTTTTGCTCGAAATCGAAGAGAAGAATAATGAATGTAGTAGTTTAAAAGAAGAAACTAGCTAATTCCGGTGAGAATTTTGACAGAAAAAGGCCGGAGAAAGCTAGGGTTTTCATAGAAAACGAAGGAGACGAGAGAGAGTTCGAGAGACAGAGAAACGAGAGAGATTTGTGTGCGGCTGTCAAAAATGAAATATAAAATTATTATAAGTGTATATATATATCCTGAAACAGACAGCTGTGATTAGATCTTGATTAAGATGAACCGTCAAGATCTTAGGGTTTTAACTGGGTCAGGTTGGATCCACGGGTTATATGACCCGAAAAATATGATTTTAAAATTAAAAACTGGTTTTTGACTTTTCTGTTTTGTAAATAGAAATTTTAATAATCGAAAAATGATTTTAAAGTTACAAAAAAAATTATCCAAAATTTTGAAAAATGCTTTAAAATTGAGTTTGGATAATTTTGAATAATTTAAAATATTTGGAATATTAGAGAATATTTGGAATAACATACAATAGTGATATCAAAAGGATATTTGGAATATGTTACAAATTTGTCCAAAAATGAATATTTCAAAAAAATCTTTGTTTTGGACAAATAGAATAACTCCAAATTAATTTTCCAAATTATAAGGAATATAATATTTCTGAAAGGCATATGTTCAGCCTATTTGTATTTAAGAGGTACAGCTCAACTCAGATAAGAAAGATCAGTATATAGCAAGTCATCGAATCCGTACGAAGAACGTCAAATGACTTATGGGAATTATATGTCAGATAAATTCCAGGATGCTGCTGCACACCACTGAAAGAAGTTCATTAATATGTTCAAGCCTCAATGCACAAACAATCTTTTGTGGCACGTCCAAGAGTTCAGAAGATATAAAGTTTCTATATTTTATTTTATCAGAAGATTCCATTTAATGAAGAAGAACTTACAAGACGAAGACTCGGCGAACAAACCAAATTCTTATTGTTTATTTGATGGAGAATATTTGATTTAACTAGATACAGATGAACTAGACAGTACATCTGTGTATCAGTTATTCAAATTAAATATTTGAAGTCAAGCAGAAGTGGTAGTTCGACAATCGACAAATCAAGAAGAAGTTATTAAAGTTTAAAGCAGACAGGAAGCAGTTCTACTGAGGAATAGGTGATTAAATATTTAATAGACTATTATTTCACTCCTCAAAATAATTATATTAATTATGTAATTTATTTATTAAATTAATTCACTCTCGAATTAATTTAATTTATGAATTTATATGATTAACTTAATTAAGTGAATAATTTTCTATTTAATATATACTTCAAATTACATTCTAAATCATCAAAACAAGCTCAGTAAGACAATTCAAGATTGTCCAACCGAACCTGCTTTAAGGAAGGAAGAAGACCTGCAAGACAATCTCTTTTGGATTGTCTTGCCGAAGTGTTTATGTGGCTTGCAAGACAATAACTTCTAATTGTCTAACTGTGCTCATGTATCAAACTGCCAAGACAATCAAATTGTCTGACCGTTTGTTAAAGTGGCAGCAAGACAATCAATTGTCTGGCTGAATGGTGTGTGCCAAGACAATTATTTGTCCTACCGAAAGTGATGAGTGGCCAAGACAATTCAATTGTCTTGCCCTTCTTAGATTGTCTTTCTGCCGAGATGAAAGAACTTGGTAGGAAATTTTCAATTGTCCTTCCTTGTTTCTTTTTTGTCTTGCCCAAGCTAGTTTGTCTTGCCCTTCTTGTTTTGTCTTTCCATCACTTGTAATTGTCTTATCTCTTATTTGTCTTACAAGTTGTTTCCTTTGCCTATATATATGGCTTAGTTCTTCATTTCCAAGTGTTCATCACTTTGATATTCAAAGCATTTGTAAAGCTTTCAAGTTGTTCGTAACTTGCTTGATCGTTATATCCACAGTTTTCTGTGCTTTGATAGCCCGGTTGTTTTAATCACTAATCTAGAATATACCCTGTCGAATTTATTCTACGAACATTAGTGGACATTAAAACTGAACCATATTAATTATATAACGACTTAAAACATTGTTATATTAATTAATTATAATCTGATTAACAAGTCATATTCCAATCAGATTCACTTCCGCGATTATATGGTATCGATTGTATTCAACCCCCCCTTCTACAATCGTATCTGGACCTAACAATTGGTATCAGAGCCAGTTTAATACGAATACAACGTATTAGATACTATACACACTCTGTAACATTTCAAATATTTTTTATTCGAATTAATTTTATTCCAAAAATTAATTCTGATTTAAAATATTTTTCTTTCAGTAATCCAAATCTCATCCAAATACTATTCACTTTAAATCCTTAAAAATGAGTACACAAAAGATTAGTAGCATTAAAATCCCACCGTTTAGGAAGAACACTTTGGCCTATGGAAGAGGCACATGTTACTATTCCTTCGCACTGCGAACAGAAAATACATCGGGATTCTGAACAAAGGTGTTTCTACTCCGATGAATGTCATATTAGCACACGAAGAGGATGGTGTGTTAATACCTCATCAGACATTTCCAAAAGAACCTTCTGAGTATACAGATGAAGAGAATGAACAGATGAACTTAGATGATACTCTTCAACTGATCTTAGTTGAATCCCTAGATCCTGTCATGTACAATGTTGTTGTTAATTGTACGAACGCGAAGCAAATCTAGGATACATTAGAGATTATCAACGAAGGCTCAGAAGAAGTAAGAGAGAACAAGAAAGAGATACTGATGGCTCAGTATGAACAGTTTGGTTCCAGTCCCGGAGAAGGGATTTCAGAGGTGTTTATCAGACTTAATAATTTGATAAATAATTTAAATATGAATGGGAAATACTATGACAAGAAAGAGGTCAACATGAAGTTTCTCTTAACCCTTCCTGAACATCTAGAACACAGAATCACTGCTATCAGGGAAAGTAGAGATCTGAATGAGATTTCTCTAGAGAAACTCTACAGAGTTTTGAAAACTTATGAACTGGAGCAAGTTCAAAGTAAGCAGAGATATGGCTGGGGTAAAACACTGAACCATTCAAGAGCTCTAGTTGTTGAATCACCTACACCGGAAGAAAAGAAGGATGTTGTTGTTCCTTCTAAGGCCATTCAGGAATTTGTTGTACTTGAGATGGGTCAGACTGCTTCTTCTAGTGGTGATGAAGAATCCTATACAATGGAAGAACTTGAACAGCTAGAAGATCAATCTCTATCACTGTTTGCCAAGAAATTTGGAAACATGAGATTCAAGAAGAACCCCTCCTACAAGTACAAACCTACTGTCAACAGGTTTCAAAAAGGAGGTTACTCATCTTATACAAGCAAATGAGGATACAAGACTGGGATGGTGGATCGAAAAAAGTTTAAATGTTTCAACTTTGGTGAGCCGGGACACTTTGCAACTGAGTGCAAGCAGCCCAAGGTTCAAGGAAAGAGAAAGGATTCGTACGACGAGCTGAAGCAGAAGTATGATGCCTTGGTAAGAAAGCATCATGGTACTTCTGGAGGTCAAAGCTTCAAAAGCAAATCATATCTGGCAGAAGGGAAAAGCTGGGATGATACAAATAGTGATGAAGAGGAGCAGCTAGGGAATGTTACTTTCATGGCTAATACTGGATCATCTTCACCTCCTCCTGCTGGAAGCTTTCAGGTAGATCCTACATGCCCTAAACTTTTTATGCAATTAGGACTTGAAAGAGATGATGCTATTAAAAAGTTGAAAGCTGCAATCTTAAAATTGATACTTTAGTCTTAGATGTTCATGCTTATGAAATGAATGACATGAAAGTATTAAAACCTAAAATTGAACAACTGACTATGGATTTAGGATTACAATGTGCTAAAGTCAGAGTTCTAGAGAAAGGTGAGATTGCTTTAAGACTTCAGCTAGATGAAGAGAAAGTAAAATGTAAAGCCTTTAAGGATGCCTCCACTATAGTCAAAGAGCTTAATGATAAACAAGAGATCAAGAGAACTGTTGGAATAGGTTTTGACTATAACAAATCTGTGGATAAGGCTAGTAACATTACTCCCTTTAAGAAAAGTGCTGAGGAGAGAGGAATTCCTTTTGTTTTGAAAGATTTGCCTCATCTTTGTTTAAATCCTCAGAAGCTGAACCTCCTTTAGAAACTCCTGTTGTCATTAAATATGAACTCAAACAGGAAGACCTTAAAATAAAAGAGAGTAATGAGAAGAGATATGAGATTCTGACAAACCTGAAACCAATCAAAGTGAAAGGCAATGTTAGGTTGCCTAAAGCTGGTTTAGGTGTCAACTCAGAAAGAACTAAGTTCAACAAGCCTAATAACTTTTTGAATAGTAACAACAGAGACAATAGATGCCATTCTACTGAGAACTTTAAAATTGTTAATAATGTTAGAGTAGAATCTGTTGATGTTCCTACTATTGTGACAAATATTCCTGTTGCTCTTATATTTGATGCATGCCATAAATTTTGTGGTGTTGATAATTGTATGCTTTGTGCTTTCAATACTATGTCTGCTTATTTTAAGAATTTGCATGCTAAAAATGAAAACACGTCACCAAGACAACACACAAACAAAAAGTATGCTAGGGCAAAGACTGCTAGTCCTCCTCGTGTTAGGAAGGAGACTTATGTTCCAAAGCCTAAAACTAAGGTTTATGAGGCTGTTGTTAAGGAACTAAGTTCTGTCAAGTCTGAACCAAGTATCAGTCCAAGAGGCTCTATTGTTACACCTGACAGAAATCAGTTCTTCAAGTTTGCTGGACCCAATCAAGTATGGGTCCCAAAGAATGTTTGATCAAGTTGTCTTTTGCAGGGTGCCAGTGGAATTGTTCGAGTTGTTTGGATGCTTGACAGTGGAGCGTCAAGGCGCTGACAGAAGTGAGAGAGGCAACTGGACCTTCAGTTACTTTTGCTGATAATAGCAAGGGTCGTACTGTTGGATATGGAAAGTACAAAGTTGGAAGGATCATCATAGAAGAAATTGCAATAGTTGAAGAACTACAACATAATCTCCTTAGTGTCAGCCAGTTTTGTGACAAGGGTTATTATGTTCACTTTGAAAAGGAATTATGTATAATCAAACATACCAAGGATAAAGGTCCTTCACTATGTGGCATCAGGAAAGGCAACATATTCGTAGCTGATTTATCTACTGGACCAGGAAATGAATATCACTGTTTCTATGCAAAAGCATCTGCTGAAGATAGTCGGTTATGGCATAAGAAATTCTCACACCTCAACTTCAAAACTATAAACTCTCTGGTCAAGAGATTTTTGGTGAGAGGTTTGCCTTCCCTGGAATTTACATCTGATGATCTCTGTGAAGCTTGTCAGAAAGGAAAAGCGAAGAGAGCATCTCACAAAAGCAAGACCATCAATAGTGTCATTGATCCATTGCAGCTGTTGCACATGGATTTATTTGGCCCAGTGAATATTATGTCAATTGATGGAGTGAGATATGCTTTGGTTATTGTGGATGACTTCTCAAAATTTACTTGGGTTTACTTCCTAGCTTTCAAGGATGAAACTCCCCCCTACAATAATTGATCATATCAAGAAAGTTGAATTGGAAAAGGGTGTTCCTGTAGAAGCAATAAGGTCAGATAATGGAACTGATGTGACAGTCCAAGAATCCGGGGGTCTGGATTCTGACGTCACCACACAAAACCATTTTAAAACACTTTTGGAAACCTGTATTTTTGAAAAGGTAATAAAAATCAAAGGATTTAAAGCTTGAAGACTTTAATAAAAGATTTAAAGAAAACACTTTAACCCCTAAAAACAGGATCGCATCCAGGTTACAGTATTGAAATTAGAATCAACCACTATCAATAAACAATGTCTTACAATCTCAGATCATCTTCGATAAGAAGAATCATTGTCAATCTATTTCAATTATGACTTACAACTGAATCTCATCAATACAATTCTATCTAGAACCAACCTTGACAATCACCCTGGACATTCCACTTGTCCTCTGGATATTCTATAACTCTGACTCCTCGCTTAGCCTTAGCCATACTCGCAATCTCAATCAAGCAATTCATCTCTAAGCTTTTCTGAAATGGTTAAAAAGGAATAGCAAGGGTGAGCAACAACGCTCAGCAAGTATATATAAGCAACAATAGTCCTGAAATATCTTGTCAGGGTTCACAAGTTCAGGATATGTAATTGAAAACTTCACAATTCTTATCAGCAATTGAAATCAGAATTCAAACTTACAGAAGAATTGTCGAATTGGATTCATCACATTTTTAATTAAAAACCAAAGGTTAGGCTGCTGATCAGTCACACACTAACCCCGAACATGGCACACAGCCTTGTTCTCTATACTGAATCCAAGGCACACATTGGTCTATACTTGACCACGAATCTGGTCCACATTTTTTATACAAACTAATCCAATTCTAACAATTTAAATCATTAGACAATTCAATCAACAGAACAGAGTCATAATCATTATCAACAACAGAATTATTCCAAATCAACTTTCGAGAATCAACATTTCATAAACCACGGTCCGTCTTTTGATAAATCATAGTTCAGGAAATTCCTAACTATTCAGTATCCTCCATTATCGGCTAAGCAACTGAATTTAGCCTGCTAAACCAGCATGACAATGGCGGGTTGATAATCAAGAAGATCCCAACCCATTCTAAGTTCTAACTATCACTGAGCAACCCATGCTTCAATGACGGTCTGAACTTCAAATTAATTTGTAAAGCTGATATTTATAAAATCTTGAGGATTGGAAAGAAAGGATCAGAATACTTGTAATAGAAATTGAGAGTAATGAGGTGTTTGGCTTTTCAAAACTTGGAAGAAGAAAACAATCATGGGTTTCATTCTCAGACGTAAGAGTTTATTTGAGAAGGGTTTCAGTATAAACCATATCATAATCCTGACAGAATAATCAGAACATGCAATATATATATATATATATATATGAGGAAGGATTAGGAAAAATTTGCCTTAAATCCGATTCCACACACAGCTTAGTCTTATCTTTCCATCTCACAATCTATGCATATCATAACCTCCCGACCATCTCTTGATATACTCTATTCGTAATACGACTTCGTTTCTTCGATTCGTTTCTTATTCGCTTTGCAACATCGTTTGATCTTCTGAACGTCTTCGATCGTA
This sequence comes from Daucus carota subsp. sativus, assembly GCF_001625215.2. Classification (NCBI taxonomy): domain Eukaryota; kingdom Viridiplantae; phylum Streptophyta; class Magnoliopsida; order Apiales; family Apiaceae; genus Daucus; species Daucus carota. The sequence continues at coordinate 16,192,522 of NC_030382.2, forward strand.
CACGTTTCGTCCGAATCCTTTACGAGAATAAGATAATACCATAATCACTAAATAATTTATCGCATATACATATCACGTATATCGATACCCACTTATATATATCCCTTTAAACCTATCACATATCAGTTAACACGTAATAATGCTTCAACTTTAACATGTAGTCAAATCATATTTCACATATCGTATTTCAGTTCAGTAATCATATAAATCCTATCGAAAATTCGACAGCGCCTCGTCTATTTATAAAACTATCCACCTGTCAACTTAGCTCAACCAACAACCCAATTAACCATTCTAAATTCCACAATTCATATGCTTTTACCCAATATCAATCAACTCACAACACTAAGTCATATAGATCGTTCATTACATGTGTATAATATCAGGAATAGACACGTACAGCACGTAATAATCAATTCATAGCAACAAGTCACATATAACATATAATCACATTCTAGACTCAACCATATTGTCATATTATATTAAAATAGATTTTATAAGCTTTCACCTCGTTTTCGTTTCACTCGACTCCGAATTACGGGTCAAAAGTTATGATCAAAACTGTTTCCTGACTCTCCTATCAGCACATAACACGTCAACAGATAGCAGACAACATATTTCACACAAGTCTTCCCACCCCAATTGATGTCAAATCAAGTCTCAAGTTAAAAATAATTTTTCGAGAATTTTCTGGAATTTCTAGACATTTTTCGGAATTAAAACAGGTAAAGGAATTCATTTTTGAATAAATAATCAAGTCCGATTGCTCAATATCGGATCTGAAATCATTTGAAATCAATTAACGAGCTTCGAACATATTTTAGAAAAATGATTCAGAGCTCGAAACTATTTTTCAGAATTTTTAAATCAAAAGGAACAATTAAATCTACTTAATTAATCAATTAAAATCAATTAATAATTAACTAAATTAATTAATCAATTAATATTTAAATTAATTGACCAATTAAAATAACTAATTACTAATTCAAATTAATTAACAAACTAATTTAGATTTATTTTTGATTAAAGAAATAATTAAAAACTATGTTTGAAATTTAAAATAATTAAATAAAACAATTTTAGAAAATTAAATCAAAAGGTTTATTTTGTAAACTTTTGAAAGTTTTCGGCCAGGGTTTAAAGTGCAACTTTTAAAAGTTACATGGGGTAATTTGCAAGTTTCACAACCTGAGTACCATAACTTCACCACCTCCAAAAGTCAGGGGGTCGAACTGCACTTTGGCAGCCGTCGCCCCTGCCCTCGCCGGAGTGGCTAATACGGCCACCAATGGCCTCCAAAGCGTCCAGATAACATCTTTAAGCCAGCATAAACACAATCAAGCCATCAAACCCTCAAAGAAACGCCCGATTTGGTCGGAATCGGCGAAGAAAATTCCGCCGTCGGCGGACTCAATTTCAGGTTCCGGCGACTCCATTCGAATTCCAACACTACATATAATTATATGTACATATTCCTAGCAGCAAGACGAACCGAATGGTGGTTTCAGATTTCACAATGAATTAGTAGAATGAAAACGCCCAAATATCAATTGAAAACATTCATAAACCACGAACAACATTCAAGAACACATCTCAAGAATCAAACCCCGATTTCTATATGATTCCGAAGTCCAAATTCAACATATAATATATGAAAACGAATGGCAGGAGACACTCTACAACATGAAATCATCAAATCAATCAAACAATCAAGTTTGTGAAAATTCATATTTCAAATCATTTAAATTCTAAATTGAAAAGCTTATTTAGCAAAAACCTGTCGATTCAGCACTGATATGGATGACTACAATAGATTCTACGCGTCGAGAGCTTCGTTTTGACCACTACAAGAAAAACAGTTATCAGCGACCGACTATCAGCGACCGCCTTTGGCGACCGAGTATCTAGCGACGGATGCCGGTAGCCGATAATTGTCGCATATAATCTGGTCGCTGAGATGCCCTCCAGCGACAGCCTTTCGCGACCGAGTATCTAGCGACGGCTTTTAGCGACCGCTGTTGTCGCTAGTCTGAGTCAGCAGAAGACGGTCGATTTACACGTGGCAGCGACCACATTGGCGACCGATGGTCGCTATAGTTAGCGACGGATATTAGCTACTGCCTGTGGTCACAAACTGTAGCGACCGAGTGGCTACTGATATCCGTAGCTGATACAGCTACAAGTATTTGCGACGCACTTCTGTCGCTAAGTTTGAGACTTTTTGCTACCAGTATTGGCTACGGCTGGCGGTCGCTAATAATAATTTTTTTTTTTCAATTTTTTTTGTTTTTCCAGATTTACCATATATTTTCAGTTTGTACCTGCTTTTCAACAAACAATAAACAACTTTGTCCCAACAACTTCACGATGATCTATATTTAAAATGATCGCATTGAACACAACCATAACAAAAATCCCAACATCAAAGTTTACATCATCCTTAAAAATTCATCAAAGTTTACATCATCCCTAAAAATTCAGCAACAAAACCATATGTTCCAATTATACAATACTAAGACCAGAATACTCAAAGATCCTCCAATATCAACATCCGTATCTTCATGATCACCCTGTCAATATTAAATCAATTAAAGAAGTGAGATGTGAGATGGCATAAAAACAACATAATATGAAAAACAGATTTCAGCAGTTAATAACGAAATTAAAGTTAACTAATAAATAGATAATATACCTGACACTAAGATCCTCCAATATCAGCATCCTCATCATAATCATCAGCATCCTGATCATCATGATCACCCTGTCATTATCAAATCAATTAAAGAAGTGAAATCTCAGAACATGAAAAAACAAACTTCAAAAATTAATAACAAAATTGCAGTTAAATACTAAATAAATTATATACCTGTTGACCATCACTTTGCTGCGATGCTGCAGCCTCAGCCACAGCACGAGCTAACTCATCAGGATCCATAAGCCCAAGATGTCCTCCTAATACACGAAGAAGCGCTCGATCCTGACATATAGCTCGAACACAGTCAGCAGGAGTATGAACAAGTGGATGACTCTGTGACTGTGAAGACTGTGTGCTACAGGTTGAGCCAAAGATAGATGGGCGTCTTCGTTGTCCCTGACCCTTGACATAGTTCTTCTTCACAATAGAGGCCCTCTCCCAAAGCTCCTGATCAATATGCGGGGGCTGAGTGCCCTCAGGATAGCGCTCAGCAACTAAAGTGCGATAATTTTTCTGTCATCATATTTATGATTAGTTAGTTAAAACTCAATTTTGTAAACTCTTGAGATTTATGCCAATATTATATGCGTAATTATATATTATACCTTTATACTAATAACAACCATATTGATATCACCATAAATTATTTTTCTTTATATTCTATTCTTTAGCAGAACTACAAGTAACTTGGACATAATAAGTGTATAAAAGTTCAGTTTTATTACCGCTACTTCCTGAGCAGCTGGTATGCCTTCACGAGTAGCCACGTACACATCCAACCAGTTGATAGTACCCCTGAGATTGAGACTCCTGTACAAAACATATTTCCAATAATTGAGAAGTAAACATGTGATGATGGTTACACACATCGAAGCTATGCATACATACCTTGTTATCCATATGCTGCCCCTGGGATATACTACCTCCCTTGTATGTACCTTTGGCCTTCTCAGCACCTCCACATCTATTTCCTGAGGCAGTATTACTTTTGTGCACAAACTCAGGCTCTGTCCACTGAGCACACATCTGAGCCCAAATATCAGCGCTACACCACCATGGGTTATACTTATGCATGTGCAAATCCCCTTGACCTGGAAATTCATTGCTAGCATTCTGCAGGGCTTTTGCTCGCTCTTTTGACAGATTGTCTTTGGTTCGATCTGCACATTTTCTCCAAAACAGATCAGAAATAGCAGCACCGTCTTCATCCGCCCACCTGTATCGTTTCTGCATAAAAAGTTCAATAGGAAAAAATACATTAGTGTGGCAATTTGTTAATAGTACACAATTAAAAATATACATTAATTTTTTTGTTAATGAAACAAGCTAAATAAAATAATGGTGTACACAAAAATCTTTTTTGTCTATGTATGTTCACTTTTTTGGTCGAATTATAAATTATTATAAGCTAAAAATATAGTACCCGATATAGTTTAGTGTTCAAAAGCACGACAATATGACAATAAAGTATATTATTTTTCCAAGCTAATAATATGAGTAATATTTTTCATGTTTTAAGTGTTATGACTTGACAAATCAATAATTAAATTTCACCATTGTAGTACCTGAAATTCAGCCCATACTGCATCCTTATGTGATGTAGGTGTGCTAGCCCACCTAATGGCAGGGGTAGGCCAATTCTGAAGGCACAGCTGAGAGATGCACTTCACGATTCTATGATCTGCAAAATCACTACAATAAACAACAAAGTCATCGATCACTAAGTATTATGTCAATGAGGATAATATAAGTTCTTAAAGGTGGGTATGAGTAGATATGTACACGTTATATGGGGTATGACGAAGTTGAATAAGTTCCCGGTCGTTTGGGTTAGTAGGTGCCCTAGGGATTTGAGTGGGCCCCCTACCCAAACCACGCTTTTTAGGAGCTGTGGAATCCATCTGTATACATGTAACAAAGATGGGGAAATAAGCAGGGGCAAACATATAGATATATAGTCAATGCATATTATTAGACCCGTGGATTATATAATGTTTTACAAGTATATATCTAAGAAGTCGTGAGGCAACTAGCAGAAGCAAGAATCATGGACTATATATATATATATATATATATATATATATATATATTATATATATATATATATATATATATATATATTATATATATATATCATTAAAATATCAAAAGAATCAATTACTATTTACGCATGATTCATTACCCTAACCACAGATATACAATTGGCACAATATAAAAACAAATAACAAGCTAAAAACAATGTCAACATGTAAGTTGTATTCTTTCAAATATTCAGATACTAAATAATGAATTTACTTAATGTTTTTATATGAACCAGAAATGTAGCCATAAAATCGCAATGTACTTATGGTTTTAGTAATTTACATAAACTCTAAAGATGTAATAAAAACTTTTTAATCAATGGTGCTGAACATCATCCATGATATAATGAAATTTTTGAATGTATCAATTAATAAAAATCTCAATAAAAACTAATATTTAGGTTACTAAGTATCCAGATCATGTTTAGGTGCCATTGTCCGAGCTATCGGAGTCAGAATCATCTTCTTTTGCAGATTCATAACCATCATCTTCATCGGTGTCTATTTCAGTGTCTGTGTCTGTCAATAACTCTTCGTTGTCTGTATCAATGTCTTCCTCTACAAGTAATAACTCGGGATCTATTTCATGTGCTTCATTTTCGTCATCTAATTGGATTACTTCATCATCGTCCACATTAATCACATTTGGTCTATGAATAGTCTGCTCTTGATAAACATCCCCAGCAATTACTTCTTCACGTCTACGTGCGGGGGTATGTATTACAACCTGCCAGTTTGCAGGTGGCCTATCCCTTTTTCTACCAGGAGTAGGAGTGTAGTACACTTGTGTAGTTTGAGTTGGTAAAACGAACAGTTCATTGGAGTACGCAGACTTATGGAGGTCGATGTCAACAATTCCATGTCTATCAACACGTCTCCCCTTTTCTGAGTCGAACCAACGACACTTGAACAAGTTAATATGACCCCCATATGTACCCTTGTAAGATAACTCTATGATTTCTTCCAACTCCCCATAAAATACTTGATTAAGTTCATTGCAACTATCACCTTGGACACATACTCCTGAGTTTGTTGTTCTTTTACCGAACCCATATGCCTTGGTATGAAATTCATAACCATTTACCTTGTAACCATTACAACTGACTTGATCCTTGTCTGGTCCCATAGCTAGAGATAGTACATTCGCTGGCAACAGTGATCCAGCAGTCAAAGCCTACAAATATTCTATCTCGTTAAATAGGTACTATAAAGCGTGTATACGAATATCATGTTATAGAATTTGAACTTACTTTTTCCTTTATCCAAACTGCAAATTCTTTATAACGATTGGTTTGGATATCTTTATCCGTTATGCCGGGATGCTTTACTTTTAATTCATCATCATACAATCTGTATAACATATAGACAAATTATACACACACACACATATGTATATATATATAATACTATATATATATATATATACAGTTAATTGATATTGGAATGAGTTACCCTTGTACCTCACGTACTCATCAATCTCATCACAATTGAGAAGTATATAGGTATGTGCAGCATGTAAATCTTTCTCAGAGAGGAATATGCGTTTCTGTTTTCCATATGCGCGGCCAGATAGACCAAATACAGCAAGACGACCATTTAATTCCACATTTCCCCCATCATCATGTCTAGACACTCGATTGGCCTTTGTTAAGACTTCATCCGGAAAGTAGTCTGAGACAAAAGTAGATATCTCATTGAAACTATAGGCTTCACATATGGACCCCTCAACACAAGCTCTATTTTTCACTGCCCTCTTAAGCATTCCCATTAGCCTCTCGAAAGGGTACATCCATCTATATTGAACTGGACCCCCAACACGAGCTTCATAAGGAAGATGTATGGTTAAATGCTCCATAGAGTCAAAAAAACCAGGAGGAAATATTTTTTCCAATTTGCACGTGATCTCTATAATGTTCTTCTCAAGTATAGACATGTCCTTTTCATTTATTGTTTTTGAACATAAGTCATTAAAGAAACAACTAAGCTCAGTAACAGCATCCCATATTGGTTTATAAAGCAAATCCCGAAATGCAATTGGGAGGAGTCTTTCCAAGAATACATGACAGTCGTGACTCTTCATCCCTTTCAATTTCTCATGCGGTTTCTTATCTGAAACACACCTTGCAATGTTTGATGCATATCCATCAGGTAGTTTTAGAGACCTAATCCATGTGCATACATCTTCAATTTGTTTTTTGGACAATGTGTACCTTGCCTGGGGTTTGACACTCTTACCATTAGAAGATTCGTGAATTTCTAATGTAGGACGCTTACAAATATCTTTCATGTCCAAACGCGCCTTATCATTATCTTTTGTCTTCCCTGGAACAATCAAAGTTTCACCCAAAATTTTCCAAAATTAATGTACATGAAGATGAATCAATAAATCACATACATAAACAGCAATAATTTCACAAGCCCATTGAATATTAATTAGAGCACACACCAAATTGATCAAGTTTATCAAAAACAATAAAATCGAAAATTCATATACATACACATACATGAAACAGAACACAGTAAATATCTAAATTGCGGAAATCACACAATCACTAGGTAATACAAGGGATTGTTACCAGAATGTAGGAGGAGATGGGACGTGGGAGGAGAAACCACTGACCTTGATCTGTGCGAGTAGCGAATTCACTGACGAAGGAACGAGGGTTCTTGCGGTTTGCAAAATTCTTTTCCCAGCTTTTACACTTTGTTTTATATTAGTTTACTTAAAATATATTATGCTTAATTTTATACATTTTATATAGAATTTAATTACATTAATAGAATTTTCCAAATAAAATATTAATTATGAATAAATTTTTTATTCGCAGTAGGTACTCATAAAATTAATATATATTATTTAATTAAAAATATTTTATTTTATTTTGAAACATATACTCATGAAATTAGGAAACGTTTTTCTGATTATTCAATTAAAGGATATATATAAATATAAATATAAAAAGCAAAGTAAAATAAACGAAAAAAATACATTCTCAACGCTTTAAAAATACATTATAACTGAAGGAACATCAAACACATATATAGAAATACGTCGAAAAATACTCAAAATTTTGAGAAAACAGTCCAAACTACGTAGCTAAACGCGCTCCAATTAACTATCAAACATATTTTTGATTATTCGATAAAGGGATATAAATGTAAAATATAAAAACGAAAGTAAAATACACTAAAAAACAAAACAAAACAAAATAAATATTAACTTTTTTTGACTTTATAAAATACATCCTTAATATAACTAATTGACACATCATATCAATACACACATATGTGAAGTACACGTGTTAATAAATTCAATAAAAATTAATTAAACTTTCTACATAATTATATACACAAAATTGTTAAAATGAATAAACAATACTCAAGTTGCAATTATCATGAAACAATTTTTTATTTAATTTTATATTTGATAAATTAAAAGGGATATAAATATAAAATATAAAAGTTAATGCAAAATAAATGAAAAAATAATTATTTAATTGAATAAAATAATTATTCAATAAAAGAAATAAATGAAACATAGTTTTAGTTATTCAATAAAATAATTATAAATATAAAAATAAAATAATTAAGAAAACAAAATTAAAAAGAAAAATAAATAACAACAGCGACCGACTTCAGCTACCGACTTCAGTAGCTATCTGTTTGACGTGGCACTATTGGCTACCAATTGCGGTCGCTAAAAACATAGTCGCTAATAACCCCGCCGTTTTTTTCAAAATTTTAAGAGGGAGTAACTAGCTACCAACTGCGGTCGCTGAAGATTAGCTGACATGGCACTTTTAGCTACTGACGGCGGTCGCTGATAAAATCCAGTCGCAAATACGTGTAGCGGCAATTTTTAGCGCTCATTTGGGGGGGGGAAATGTTTTAGCTACTGATTAGCTACCACATTCGGTCGCTAAAAAGTATTAGCGACCAAGTGCCATTTTTGTCGCTATAGTCCGTCGCCGATGTGAAACAATAGCGACTGAATTGCGGTCGCTGATACCTTTGGTCGCGGATAGCTGTTTTTCTTGTAGTGGACTATTCATATGCCTCCATCGGATTCCAATAACGCCTTCAAATCCTCGTTTGATTGTGAAGAACACGAAGAACACCCGTTCGTTTTCTCTCGGTATTTGTGCAGAGAAACTGACGAAATGATTGTACGTGCGAAAAACTATAGAAAAGGCTATTTATAGAAGAAGATAAGAGAATATTCCATGAATATGCTTTGGAATATTCCTAGAATATGCTTCACGTATTTCGAGACAACCAGATAATTATTAACTTTAAAAATATTAACAAACTCGTACCGGACCATTTACGGGACAAACCGTACTCCGGATTGAAAAAGTTAAAACACGAAAAATGCTCAGAATGTCTCAAATAGCTTAATGGCGAAATTTTCCCGAACGCCCGCGGGGTTTAAAATATTAAACAACTATTTAATATAATTAATAATTAAATGAAATTAAATCCATAAATCGATTATAAAATCACGTAGCAATCCAAAAATCAATATGAACATATCTAAATAAAGGATATTTTACCTTGATCACATAGAAATTGAAATATCTCAAATCCGAACACATATGAGCAGTCAATTCAATAAACTAGATAACACAAACCTCACAGATTTTAATATAAACATCACATACTATTCATAAATTATCAGGAAAATACCCAAATGTTCCATATTTTATTCTGAGAATATGAAAATTGAAAACTCGTGATTGCAACATATATAAACAATCAAAATAGAAAACTAGTTACCATATGATTTACCAAATATTCATATAATATTCATAAATAACCATAACTAGTTATTTGACCATCGCACACGTAACACTTAATCATGTAATACATATATTCACATATCAACCATCTAACTTGCATGACCAATCTCTGTATTTTCAGAAATAATATTTGAAATGAGTTTTGAGATGGCATTCATATATCCATGTATAAATCATTTGAAAATATCTAAATTACATATAACTTATCCTGATAATATCAATAATTAAACTCACAGATCTGGCACATATAAATAACAATTACAGAAAATCAATTTACACCAAAATTCATCCAATATTTCACATTTAATTATTATAACTAATTAAACTCACAATTTCACATGCAACACTTAGCCATGTAACAATTATACTCACATACCAATCTTTTAAATCTTTAAAATCAATTATATGAAATATAGTTTTGAAAAAAAACAACCTTGTATTGATAACACAATAACCCAGAATTTAAATATAAACTTTGAAAACATATTAAACTGGAATAAAATATTAAACTTTATTCCTTTCATTCTAAGAAAGTAACTTTCATAATAATTTTGAAAAACCCGGGTCGTCAAGATATACGAAATCACAGAAGAAAGAGGATGCATAATCTGTTTAAACCTGATGATTCCACCTCACAATTATACTTATGCTACATAGACCATTCATCTTAACAGATAAAAGTCAATTAAAGCCAATAATAATATTCAAAAACTTATTTCTATATTAATAAACTAATTCTGAAAACCTGGGATGTTACATTCTACCCCCCTTATAAGGATTCTGTCCTCGGAATCCGCGAAAAGAACTACAATGTACATGCTTGGTAATATCGTCCCCCACCTTCTATCGACCTTGGCATACCTTTGACTTTGAAACAAATAAGAGTATCAAAATTTTCATAATTACAGAGTTCAGTTCTTAGGATCAATCTTTAAGGACTTAGAATGGAACAAAATGTTTTCAAAATAGGTCATGTTTGAATAAGAGAGTGACTGAGAGATCAGTATGATCAAACGAACTTAGTGTTGCGTGCTCATATTAGACACTACTAAAGGTTGTTAACCTTCTTGTAAGTACAACACACACAAGTGATGGCGTCCCATCCAACTCCTATCACACAGATAGGTATACCTTGTGTCCCCTATAAATAGGGTTGTTCATCCCAATCAGATGGAAGGAATACCAAGGAATCTCGAAGAATACCAAAGAATATCAAGAGATATCAAGATATATCAAAGAATCTCAAGGAATGTCAAGGAAATTCAGAATTATCATTGTCTTTTCACAACAACCTTTATGACACACCAAGAATCAATACCACTCATATCAATAATCAATACCAATGTTCACTCGTCATTCGAGAAGTAGAAATTCTCATTTATCAAAAATTTTGTAAAAAAGGTATAAGGGCTCAATGATGATGAAAAGAGTTAAAATAAGCTTTTCTTGAAGAAAGATATTGCCAAGGTCTTCTCAAATTCTTGCTCTGCTCCAATAAACCGTTGTTCAATGTATGTCTTCTTCTCGACGTTCTCGCTTGTGATAGCCTCGTAAGATTTCCTCGTAGACATTGTCATTCACAATAAAGTTGGCTCATCTTGATATCAGATGAAATCCCGGTTAGCTTGAAGCGTCGTCGTTGAAGACTAACGTTCTATCTTACTCACAATATCACTTCTGATAACTAGACTCAATTCCACATACTCTCTATCATTCACATCTCCTCTATCTACAAAACTCAACACCCCTTCTTTCACATCTCAGTCAAAACAATAAACTCTTTTCAAATATATAACATGGTCAGAATACCCTGAACCATGCATCTTTATCATTCTTAACTCAATCAATCACTATTAATACTCTTTTGACTAGGTCTAACTCTGACCCTTATCACAACTCACTATCTCAATTAGTCGACACTAGAAACCAAGTGTCCAGACTAACAAATCACAATCTCTCTAAACATGTACCCTCAACTTAATTTAACTATCTAGATTCTATTCCGATTACCTCTCTAGACTATCCCCAGACAGTCTCACAATACCTCTATCTGAGGTCATTGAATACTTCTTCTCTATAAAACTTATAACCACAATCTATATTCTAATTTCAATAACTTATAACCTGTTACTCTGATACCAACTGTGACAGTCCGAGAATCCGGGGGTCTGGATTCTGACGTCACCACACAAAACCATTTTAAAACACTTTTGAAAACCTGTATTTTTGAAAAGGTAATAAAAATCAAAGGATTTAAAGCTTGAAGACTTTAATAAAAGATTTAAAGAAAACACTTTAACCCCTAAAAACAGGATCGCATCCAGGTTACAGTATTGAAATTAGAATCAACCACTATCAATAAACAATGTCTTACAATCTCAGATCATCTTCGATAAGAAGAATCATTGTCAATCTATTTCAATTATGACTTACAACTGAATCTCATCAATACAATTCTATCTAGAACCAACCTTGACAATCACCCTGGACATTCCACTTGTCCTCTGGATATTCTATAACTCTGACTCCTCGCTTAGCCTTAGCCATACTCGCAATCTCAATCAAGCAATTCATCTCTAAGCTTTTCTGAAATGGTTAAAAAGGAATAGCAAGGGTGAGCAACAACGCTCAGCAAGTATATATAAGCAACAATAGTCCTGAAATATCTTGTCAGGGTTCACAAGTTCAGGATATGTAATTGAAAACTTCACAATTCTTATCAGCAATTGAAATCAGAATTCAAACTTACAGAAGAATTGTCGAATTGGATTCATCACATTTTTACTTAAAAACCAAAGGTTAGGCTGCTGATCAGTCACGCACTAACCCCGAACATGGCACACAGCCTTGTTCTCTATACTGGATCCAAGGCACACATTGGTCTATACTTGACCACGAATCTGGTCCACATATTTTATACATACTAATCCAATTCTAACAATTTAAATCATTAGACAATTCAATCAACAGAACAGAGTCATAATCATTATCAACAACAGGATTATTCCAAATCAACTTTCGAGAATCAACATTTCATAAACCACGGTCCGTCTTTTGATAAATCATAGTTCAGGAAATTCCTAACTATTCAGTATCCTCCATTATCGGCTAAGCAACTGAATTTAGCCTGTTAAACCAGCATGACAATGGCGGGTTGAATAATCAAGAAGATCCCAACTCATTCTAAGTTCTAACTATCACTGAGCAACCCATGCTTCAATGACGGTCTGAACTTCGAATTAATTTGTAAAGCTGATATTTATAAAATCTTGAGGATTGGAAAGAACGGATCAGAATACTTGTAATAGAAATTGAGAGTAATGAGGTGTTTGGCTTTTCAAAACTTGGAAGAAGAAAACAATCATGGGTTTCATTCTCAGACGTAAGAGTGTATTTGAGAAGGGTTTCAGTATAAACCATATCATAATCCTGACAGAATAATCAGAACATGCAATATATATATATATATGAGGAAGGATTTAGGAAAAATTTGCCTTAAATCCGATTCCACACACAGCTTAGTCTTATCTTTCCATCTCACAATCTATGCATATCATAACCTCCCGACCATCTCTTGATATACTCTATTCGTAATACGACTTCGTTTCTTCGATTCGTTTCTTATTCGCTTTGCAACATCGTTTGATCTTCTGAACGTCTTCGATCGTACACGTTTCGTCCGGATCCTTTACGAGAATAAGATAATACCATAATCACTAAATAATCTATCGCATATACATATCACGTATATCGATACCCACTTATATATATCCCTTTAAACATATCACATATCAGTTAACACATAATAATGCTTCAACTTTAACATGTAGTCAAATCATATTTCACATATCGTATTTCAGTTCAGTAATCATATAAATCCTATCGAAAATTCGACAGCGCCTCGTCTATTTATAAAACTATCCACCTGTCAACTTATCTCAACCAACAACCCAATCAACCATTCTAAATTCCACAATTCATATGCTTTTACCCAATATCAATCAACTCACAACACTAAGTCAAATAGATTGTTCATTACATGTGTATAATATCAGGAATAGACACGTACAGCACATAATAATCAATTCATAGCAACAAGTCACATATAACATATAATCACATTCTAGACTCGACCATATTGTCATATTATATTAAAATAGATTTTATAAGCTTTCACCTCTTTTTCGTTTCACTCGACTCCGAATTACGGGTCAAAAGTTATGATCAAAACCGTTTCCTGACTCTCCTATCAGCACATAACACGTCAACAGATAGCAGACAACATATTTCACACAAGTCTTCCCACCCCAATTGATGTCAAATCAAGTCTCAAGTTAAAAATGATTTTTCGGGAATTTTCTGGAATTTCTAGACATTTTTCGGAATTAAAACAGGTAAAGGAATTCATTTTTGAATATATAATCAAGTCCGATTGCTCAATATTGGATCTGAAATCATTTGAAATCAATTAACGAGCTTCGAACATATTTTAGAAAAATAATTCAGAGCTCGAAACTATTTTTCAGAATTTTTAAATCAAAAGGAACAATTAAATCTACTTAATTAATCAATTAAAATCAATTAATAATTAACTAAATTAATTAGTCAATTAATATTTAAATTAATTGACCAATTAAAATAATTAATTACTAATTAAGATTAATTAACAAACTAATTTAGATTTGTTTTTGATTAAAGAAATAATTAAAAACTATGTTTGAAATTTAAAATAATTAAATAAAACAATTTTAGAAAATTAAATCAAAAGGTTTATTTTGTAAATTTTTGAAAGTTTTCGGCCAGGGTTTAAAGTGCAACTTTTAAAAGTTACAGGGGGTAATTTTCAAGTTTCACAACCTGAGTACCATAACTTCACCACCTCCAAAAGTCAGGCGGTCGAACTGCACTTTGGCAGCCGTCGCCCCTGCCCCTGCCCTCGCCGGAGGTGGCGAATACGGCCACCAATGGCCTCCAAAGCGTCCAGATAACATCTTTAAGCCAGCATAAACACAATCAAGCCATCAAACCCTCAAAGAAACGCCCTATTTGGTCGGAATCGGCGAAGAAAATTCCGCCGTCGGCGGACTCAATTCCAGGTTCCGGCGACTCCATTCGAATTCCAACACTACATATAATTACATGTACATATTCCTAGAAGCAAGACGAACCGAATGGTGGTTTCAGATTTCACAATGAATTAGTAGAATGAAAACGCCCAAATATCAATTGAAAACATTCATAAACCACGAAGAACATTCACGAACACATCTCAAGAATCAAACCCCGATTTCTATATGATTCCGAAGTCCAAATTCAACATATAATATATGAAAACGAATGGCAGGAGACACTCTACAACATGAAATCATCAAATCAATCAAACAATCACGTTTGCAAAAATTCATATTTCAAATCATTTAAATTCGAAATTAAAAAGCTTATTTAGCAAAAACCTGTCGATTCAGCACTGATATGGATGACTACAATAGATTCTACGCGTCGAGAGCTTCGTTTTGACTATTCATATGCCTCCATCGGATTCCAATAACGCCTTCAAATCCTCGTTTGATTGTGAAGAACATGAAGAACACCCGTTCGTTTTCTCTCGGTATTTGTGCAGAGAAACTGATGAAATGATTGTACGTGCGAAAAACTATAGAAAAGGCTATTTATAGAAGAAGATAAGAGAATATTCCTTGAATATGCTTTGGAATATTCCTTGAATATGCTTCACGTATTTCGAGACAACCAGATAATTATTAACTTTAAAAATATTAACAAAATCGTACCGGACCATTTACGGGACAAATCGTACTCCGGATTGAAAAAGTTAAAACACAAAAAATGCTCAGAATGTCCCAAATAGCTTAATGGCGAAATTTTCCCGAACGCCCGCGGGGTTTAAAATATTAAACAACTATTTAATATAATTAATAATTAAACGAAATTAAATCCATAAATCGATTATAAAATCACGTAGCAATCCAAAAATCGATATGAACATATCTAAATAAAGGATATTTTACCTTGATCACATAGAAATTGAAATATCTCAAATCCGAACACATATGAGCAGTCAATTCAATAAACCAGATAACACAAACCTCACAAATTTTCATATAAACATCACATACTATTCATAAATTATCAGGAAAATACCCAAATGTTCCATATTTTATTTGAGAATATGAAAATTGAAAACTCGTGATTGCAACATATATAAGCAATCAAAATAGAAAACTAGTTACCATATGATTTACCAAATATTCATATAATATTCTTAAATAACCATAACTAGTTATTCGACCATCACACACGTAACACTTAATCATGTAATACATATATTCACATATCAACCATCTAACTTGCATGACCAATCTCTGTATTTTCAGAAATAATATTTGAAATGAGTTTTGAGATGGCATTCATATATCCATGTATAAATCATTTGAAAATATCTAAATAACATATAACTTATCCTGATAATATCAATAATTAAACTCACAGATCTGGCACATATAAATAACAATTACAGAAAATCAATTTACACCAAAATTCATCCAATATTCACATTTAATTATTATAACTAATTAAACTCACAATTTCACATGCAACACTTAGCCATGTAACAATTATACTCACATACCAATCTTTTAAATCTTTAAAATCAATTATATGAAATATAGTTCTGAAAAAAAAACAACCCTGTATTGATAACACAATAACCCAGAATTTAAATATAAACTTTGAAAACATATTAAACTGGAATAAAATATTAAACTTTATTCCTTTCATTCTAAGAAAGTAACTTTCATAATAATTTTGAAAAATCCGGGTCGTCAAGATATACGAAATCACAGAAGAGGGAGGATGCATAATCCGTTTAAACCTCATGATTCCACCTCATAATTATACTTATGCTACATAGACCATTCATCTTATCAGATAAAAGTCAATTAAAGCCAATAATAATATTCAAAAACTTATTTCTATATTAATAAACTAATTCTGAAAACCTGGGATGTTACAACTGAGTTCAAGAATCAAACCTTAGTCAACTTTTACTCTGAAAAGGGAATCAACAGACAGTACTCAGCACCAAGTACTCCACAACAGAATGGAGTTGTCGAAAGAAAGAATCGTACACTGATTGAAGCTGCTAGAACAATGCTTGCTGAAGCAAAGCTTCCTCTGTACTTTTGGGCTGAAGCTGTGAGCACTGCCTGCTACACCCAGAATAGAACTTTGATCAATAAGGATCACATGAAAACTCCCTTTCAGCTGTATAACAACAAGAAACCATATGTCAAAGATCTTAATGTCTTTGGAGCCAAATGCTTTGTTCTTAAAGATGGTGAAGAGAATTTGAGTAAGTTTGAACCAAAGGCATATGAAGCAATCTTTGTTGGTTATACCAAAATAGCTTATAGAGTTTTTGTGATTGACACTCTGTCAGTAAAAGTTAGTGTCAATGTTACATTTGATGACACTAAACTGCCAAGTCTACAATCTGCTCATCCATCTGAGTCTCTGAAGTTTGACAACTATCCAGATTCTGATTCAGATGATGATATGCGACCTGAGGTTGCAACAGGAGATGACAACAACGATGGTGATGATCCAGGCAATGGTGGGGGAAATGGTGGAAACACTGCAGATTCCACTAATGCTAGTGGTGGATCATCAAGTCAACCTGGCAACAACTCAGGGGGAGCTGATGGATCAACTAGTCACAAATTTCAGCTTACTGACAATACTGTTGAATCATCAAGGACACAACTTCCAAGGGAAAGGATTTGGAGCAGAGATCATCCCTTTGATTTAATTATTGGTGATCCTGATGCTGGTGTCAAGACTAGAAGTGCTACGACAAATGAATGTCTTTTCTATGGTTTTCTATCACAATTAGAACCAAAGAAAGTGGATGAAGCACTTGCTGATCCTGATTGGGTTCTTTCCATGCAAGAAGAACTCAATCAATTTGAGAGACAAGAAGTCTGGGCCCTGGTTCCAGAACCTAAGGGTAAATCTATAATTGGAACTAGATGGGTCTTCCGTAACAAGTTAGATGGTGATGGCATTGTTGTGAGAAACAAAGCCAGACTGGTCGCAAAAGGTTATTCACAAGAAGAAGGAATTGATTACGATGAAACCTATGCTCCAGTTGCTCGTCTTGAAGCCATCAGAATATTTCTTGCATTTGCTGCACACTCCAACTTCAAGGTTTATCAAATGGATGTGAAAAGTGCTTTTTTGAATGGAAAGCTGGAAGAAGAAGTATATCTGGAACAACCCCCTGGCTTTGAAAATCCAGAGTTTGCTGATTTTGTATACTTCCTATTCAAAGCTGTCTATTGACTCAAGCAGTCACCAAGGACATGGTATGACACTCTCTCTGAGTTTTTAATTGAAAACAATTTCACTAGAGGTGTCATAGACAAAACTCTCTTTTACAAATTGCATGATAAGGATATGATATTTGTTCAAATATATGTTGATGATATTATATTTGGTTCTACTAACGATAACTTGTGCAAGGGCATTGCTAAGTTAATGCAGAGTAATTATGAGATGAGTATGATGGGTGAGCTGTCCTACTTCCTTGGTCTTCAAGTAAGCCAAAAGGAAGACGGAATTTTCATTTGCCAATCCAAGTATGTTAGAGATCTTCTTCGAAAGTACAATCTAGAAGACTCTTCACGGGCAAAGACACCCATGGCCACTGCCACAAAGCTTGACCAGGATAAATCTGGTAAGAAAGTTGATATCACAAGCTATGGAGGTATGATTGGCTCTTTACTTTATCTTACTGCAAGTAGACCAGATATCATGTTTGCAACATGTTTATGTGCTAGGTTCCAAGATGATCCTAAGGAATCACATCTTATAGTCGTCAAAAGAATCTTTTGATATCTTAAGGGTACACCTGGCTTAGGTATTTGGTACCCTAAGAATACTGGTTTTGACTTAAACGGCTATACAGATTCTGATTATGCAGGATGCAGGATTGATAGGAAGAGTACGTCTGGAAGCTGTCAATTTCTAGGACGTCGGTTGGTTTCTTGTTATAGCAAGAAGCAACACTCTGTGTTGACTTAAACGGCTATACAGATTCTGATTATGCAGGATGCAGGATTGATAGGAAGAGTACGTCTGGAAGCTGTCAATTTCTAGGACGTCGGTTGGTTTCTTGGTATAGCAAGAAGCAACACTCCGTGTCTACTTCTACTGCTGAAGCTGAGTATATAGCTGCTGGAAGCTGCTGTGCTCAGATCTTGTGGATCAGGAATCAACTGAATGATTATGGTGTTGTAGTAAACAAAATTCCCATATTTTGTGATAATACAAGTGCCATAGCCATTTCCAACAATCCAGTTCAACATTCAAGAACCAAGCACATTGATATCAGGTATCATTTCATTCGAGAACATGTCATGAATGGTACAGTGGTATTACATTTTGTACCCATGACTGAGCAAATTGCTGACATCTTCACTAAACCAGTGGATGAATCCACTTTCTCTAAGCTGGTTTGTGAGTTAGGGATGTTAAATATGACATAGTTCTCTTGTATATATTTTTCATATGCATTATATGTTATTATATATTTTTTTGTGAATTTTCTGTGTAATTATGTCTGTGTTATTAGATTTTATATGATATTTTGTATATTATCTGATAATATTTTAAGTAATTATGCATGCTTATATATTAGTCTGTAATTTTCTAAGTGCTCATGTACTCCCCAGTAATATTTTCTAGGCATTTAAATAATTATTTGTAATTATCTTGTATTTTTCAAAATTAATTAAGCATATATATTTGATTTTAAGTTAATTCATTTTACTGAATTAAAGTTAAATTCAAAAATATTTATATTTAATTAAAATTGGAATTTACAAAATATTTATGTAGTATATAGTATTGTTTTTATTATAGATTTTTGATTTTAATTGCAAAAAGTTTTATCTTTCAAATCAATCAAAAATCATATATGTGATATTTTATTTGAAAATTATTAGTTCGGCAAGACAATTTCTGTAGTTTGTCTTGCTCGGTTTCTTTCTGGACTCGGTAAGACAATTATTTGTCTTGCTGAGACTCCTTTTTCATTGCGTCAAACCATTTCAGTAAGACAATTTAAATTGTCTTACTGACCCGTGATGGTTGCTTTGCTTTTGGTTTCGGCAAAAAAATTCCCATTGTCTTGCCCGCATAAACTATTGTCTTGCATATTTCTACACTACCCCGCGTTACGCTCGGCAAGACAATCTCAATTGTCTTGCCCGCATAACAAATTGTCTTCCCGAGAATTATATCTCCCCGTTTGTCTCTTCGACTTGGTTTAAAACCCTTAAGACAATTTCGAGTGTTTGTCTTAGCAGACTTCATCATCTCCATCACCTGTTTATACACGCATCGTTTGATCTGGGTTTTCAAGTTTTGCCGGAAACCTGCTGGGTTCTTGTATTTCAAGCTTAAAAGCTTGCTCTGTTACTCGAAATCGGTCGATTTCAAGTCGGAACTCTGTCGGATTTTCGTCGGATTTTCGAACTTTTCGACTGAGTTTGCTCGGAGTTTCTCGCAATCGCTTGCTGTGGTTGTTTGTGGATCGTTTTCTTTGTATTGATTTGGGACTTTTCAATTTAATGGCTTGTTTGACTTGTGATTATTTAAATTTGAGGTGTTTGGACTTAAGGACGCGTTTGGCAAAGCTGGATTATTTGGACTTAAGGAATTGTTTGGTGGATATCTATTGGAGTTTAAATTGTCTTAGTGCCATTTAAATTAATTAACTTTTAATTCGATATTATTCTAATATTTCGAATTATTAATTATTTAATCAATTGTTAATTAATTATTAGTTGAAATTTGCGAGAAATTTGCGAGAAGATATAAAGTTTCTATACTTTATTTTATCAGAAGATTCCATTTAATGAAGAAGAACTTACAAGACGAAGACTCGACGAACAAACCAAATTCTTATTGTTTATTTGACGAAGAATATTTGATTTAACTAGATACAGATGAACTAGACAGTACATCTGTGTATCAGTTATTCAAATTAAATATTTGAAGTCAAGCAGAAGTGGTAGTTCGATCGATCGACAAATCAAGAAGAAGTTATTAAAGTTTAAAGAAGACAGGAAGCAGTTCTACTGAGGAATAGGTGATTAAATATTTAATAGACTATTATTTCACTTCTGAAAATAATTATATTAATTATGTAATTTATTTATTAAATTAATTCACTCTCGAATTAATTTAATTTATGAATTTATATGATTAACTTAATTAAGTGAATAATTTTCTATTTAATATATACTTCAAATTACATTTTAAATCATCAAAACAAGCTCAGTAAGACAATTCAAGATTGTCCTACCGAACCTGCTTTAAGGAAGGAAGAAGACCTGCAAGACAATCTCTTTTGGATTGTCTTGCCGAAGTGTTTATGTGGCTTGCAAGACAATAACTTCTAATTGTCTTACTGTGCTCATGTATCAAACTGCCAAGACAATCAAATTGTCTTACCGTTTGTTAAAGTGGCAGCAAGACAATCAATTGTCTGGCCGAATGGTGTGTGCCAAGACAATTGTTTGTCCTACCGAAAGTGATGAGTGGCCAAGACAATTCAATTGTCTTGCCCTTCTTAGATTGTCTTTCTTCCGAGATAAAAGAACTTGGTAGGCAATTTTCAATTGTCCTACCTTGTTTCTTTTTTGTCTTGCCCAAGCTAGTTTGTCTTGCCCTTCTTGTTTTGTCTTTCCATCACTTGTAATATTCTTATCTCTTATTTGTCTTAAAAGTTCATTCCTTTGCCTATATATATGGCTTAGTTCTTCATTTCCAAGTGTTCATCACTTTGATATTCAAAGAATTTGTAAAGCTTTTAAGTTGTTCGTAACTTGCTTGATCGTTATATCCACAGTTTTCTGTGCTTTGATAACCCGGTTGTTTTAATCACTAATCTAGAATATACCCTATCGAATTTATTCTACGAACATTAGTGGACATTAAAACTGAACCATATTAATTATATAACGACTTAAAACATTGTTATATTAATTAATTATAATCTGATTAACAAGTCATATTCCAATCAGATTCACTTCCGCGATTATTTCGTATCGATTGTATTCAACCCCCCCTTCTACAATTGTATCTGGACCTAACAATTTCCCATTATTTAGATAATTTCTTTAGATAATATTATGAGATGATAAATTTTAATTAATTTTGGCATGGTAAATTATGAATAACTCTCATATTTAAAAATTTCACAAATATCTCTGATAGCTCATCAATATTTGCTTGTACTATGAATATTATAATTAATTATGAACTCCCAAATTTTGACTCAGAAAAATTCGATCAATAAATTTCTTTATTGACAAATATGAATTTTTAGAGTATACTTGAAAGAACCGAATTAAAAATGATATTTAAAGTACATGAAATGACTGAAATAATGATAGCACTCATTTATTATTTTAAAAAGAATTTTTCCAAAATATTATTTATCTAGTTCCAACATTCCTAAATCCAATCGTAATCTGGAAAATCTTTCGGAACTTGAGGGGTTAGTAAAAATGTCAGCGATATTGAACTCTGTTTCAATATGAGTCATTTTTATATCGCCTTTATTGACATGATCACGTAGAAAATGATGTTGTCTATCTATGTGTTTGGATCGTGAATGCAACACTGGATTGTTACTTAAATCAATAGCACTCGTATTGTCACATAATATTGATATGACATCAAATTTAATGTTATAGTCTGCCAATGTTTGTTTCATCCATAAAATTTGAGCACAACATTTTGCGGCAGCTATATATTCAGCTTCAGTGGTAGAAATAGATACAGAGTTTTGTTTCTTTGAGAACCACGAAACAAGGCCTCCACCGAGAAATTGACACGTACCACTAGTGCTTTTTCTGTCTACCAAATGTCCGGCATAATCCGAATCAGAATAGCATACTAGATTAAATGGTACGCCTTTTGGATACCAAAGGCCTAGATCAACAATGCTCTTTAAATATCTTAATATTCTTTTTACAGCGGATAAATGTGATTCCTTAGGGGCCACTTGGAATCTTGCACATTTGCAAACACTATATTGAATATCGGGTTGGCTAGCGGTAATATATAATAAACTTCCGATCATACCACGATATTTCTTAGTGTCAATGGATATTCCTTTCGGATCTTCCGTTAATTTATCCGAGAGTGACATGGGAGCTGAGATAGGTTTAGCATTTTCCATTTCAAATTTCTTGAGCATTTCTTTGCAATACTTTGATTGTGAAATATGAATGCCCTCATTAGATTGCTTAATTTTCAAACCCAAAAAAAAATTT
Organism: Daucus carota subsp. sativus; assembly: GCF_001625215.2. Taxonomy (NCBI): domain Eukaryota; kingdom Viridiplantae; phylum Streptophyta; class Magnoliopsida; order Apiales; family Apiaceae; genus Daucus; species Daucus carota. The sequence continues at coordinate 16,215,461 of NC_030382.2, forward strand.
AATTCTCCCATCATACTCATTTCGAATTCCTTACTCATATGTTCAGAGAATTCCTTGCAGAGATTATCATTTGTTGATCCAAAAATGATATCGTCTACGTATATTTGGACAAGTAATATATCATCTTTTTCTTGTCTAGTAAATAAGGTTTTATCGGCAGTTCCCATTTTAAATTTATCTTATAAGAGGAACTTGCTTAACCTTTCATACCAAGCTCTAGTCTTGCTTTATTTCGGACAACCGTTCCATTTTCATCTAATCTATTTCTAAAAACCTATTTTGTTCCAATTATGGATGTATCATCGGGTTTTGGAACGAGTTCCCACACTTTACTTTGAATAAATTGGGTTAATTCATCTTGCATTGCAAAAATCCAATCCTCGTCAAGTAAAGCCTCTTTAGCGGTCTTAGGTTCTATTTGAGATAGAAAACTAAGATGATTCACAATGTTTTGTACTTGTGACCACGTTTGAACGCCTTTACTTTGATCACCCAATACGTTATCTAAAGGATGACTTCGTATAGTAGGAATTTCTTTAGGAAGTTCATCTTCCATATTTAACAATTCTAATGGATTATTTTGAGGGGTATTCCTGACTTCCATATTTTCGAATTGTCGAATAATATCTTCAATCCCATCTTGTTGTGCATCTTCTTTATCAACAAGATCAATATACTTCAAGTGTGGTTTTGTTTCGTCCAATGCAACATTCATAGATTTTTCCACCACAAGAGTTTTGAGATTGAATACTCGGTAAGCCTTACTATTTGTGGAATAACCGAGAAATATACATTCGCTTGATTTAGGATCAAATTTCGTAAGGTAATGTTTAGAGTTTAGAATAAAACACTTGCATCCAAAAACTCTAAAATAACTAAGTTTTGGAGTTTTACCATAATAAAGCTCTTATGGAGTCTTTTGTGTAATTGGTCTTAGTAAAACTCTATTTAGTACATGGCAAGCCGTTGACATAGCTTCGGCCCAAAAATACTTAGAACGACGATACTCATTAAGCTTCGTGTTTGCCATTTCTTGTAATGTTCTATTTTTCCTTTCAACAACTCCATTTGATTGAGGTGTATATGGAGCGGAAAAATTATGAGTAATACCATTTTCTTCACAAAATTGAGTGAAGTTAGAATTTTCAAATTCTTTACCATGATCGGTTCTTATATAAACAATGATATTGTTTTGTTGATTTTGAATCTTTTTGCACAATGACAAGAAAGACTCAAAAGCATCACTTTTGGCTTTGAGAAATTCCGTCCACGTATAATGTGAAAAGTCATCAACAATTACCAAAGTATAAGAACATCCTCCGAGACTTTGTATGGTCACAGGACCAATTAAGTCCGTATGTAATAGCTCGAGAGGTCTAGAGGTTGATACCATGAATTTAGCTTTGTGAGATGCCCTTATTTGCTTTCCAATTTCACAAGCCTCACAAGTATGATCTTTTTGATAGTTTAATTTTGGTATACCTCTAACTGTTAGGTCCAGATACGATTGTAGAAGGGGGGGGTTGAATACAATCGTCACAAAATAATCGCGGCGGAATAATCTGATTGGAGTTTAACTTGTTAATCAGATTTAAATTAATTAATATAACAATTTTTAAGTCGTTATATAATTATAGTTAATATGGTTCGTTTTAAAGTCCACTAGTTCGTAGAATAAATTTGACAGGAAGTATTCTAACTTAGCGGATTAAAACAACCGAGAGATCAAAGCACAGAAAACTGTGGATTAAACAATAGCAAGTTTAGCACAACTTGAAAGCTTTACAATGCAATGAACATTGAACAAATGAAGTGGTGAAGCCATATTTATAGGCAAACCATTGAACTAATATGACAAAGCTAGGCATGACAACCCTTAGGAAGCTCTATGACAATTACACAAGTGCTATGACAAAAGGTATGACAATTAGAAGCATTGTCATGGCACAAATGAGAAGGTATGACAATCTAAGGGAAGGTATGACAATCAGAATGACAATACAAGGGAAGGTATAACAATTACAAGCATTGTCATGCTGATTTTGAATAGGTATGACATCCGTATGACAAACGGTATGACAATCAGTGGGAAGGTATGACAATCAAAACTTGGAGGCTAAGGCTTGAAGTGGTATGACAAACGGTATGACAAACCAAGGCATTGTCATACCTTGTGACTTCGGTATGACAATGATCAATTGTCATGCCTAAGTCATTCGGTATGACAAACCTTTGGTTTGTCATGCCTCCTGACTAAGGCAGATGTCATGGTGCGGTATGACAATCCTTTGGATTGTCATACCGTGCCCAAAAAGCATATAAACAATGATTTTTCTTATATAATTAATCCAATAATTATCCACTTAATTATATTAATTATATAAATTCATAAATTAAATTAATTCGAGTGTGAATTAATTTAATAAATAAATTACATAACTTATATAATTATTTTGAGATGTGAATTAATTAAAAGAATAATTATATTGAGCACAGCTTCAGTAGCAGGTCTTCTGTCTTCCTTTAAAAGATCTGATTCTTTGTCTTGATTGAACGACCACCTATTGTTGATGCAGAATATTTAATCGGAGTAGCTGACACACAAATGTACTGTCTGGTTCATCTGTATCTAGCTGAATCAAATATTCTTTATCAATTAAACATTTGTGAAGTGGCTTGTTCATCGAGTCTTTGTCTTCGTAGTTCTTCTTCATAGGTAGAAATAGTTTGGAATCTTCTGAATAAATAAAGTATTAAGACTTTATACCTTCTGGACTTCTGGACGTGCTACAAAATATTATTTGTACACTGAGGCTTGAACATATTAATGAACTTCTTTCAGTGGTGTGCAGCAGCATCCTGAAATTCTTCAGACATATGATTTTAATAAATCACTTGACGTTCTTCGTACGGATTCCTTCAATAGTGCTTGCTAGTTTACTTTCTTTCTTATCAGAGTTGAGTTGATACTCTTAAATACAAATAGGCTTAACATATGCCTTTCAATCTCCCCTATTTGTTTGTTAACATAACATGCAAATTATCGAGAGGATAACTCAACTAACTGATAAGACAAAGGATTAAACATGAATTGTAAATAGCAAAAAGTTTCTGGTATTTCATTAAACATTCACCAGAATTCAAACAAGTACATTAGATTACATAAGGATGTTCTTACTGAACATATATTACAAATTCCTTATCAAATCTAAAGATCAACTTCTCCTTCTTCGATATCTGAACTGTGAAGGACAGGAGTTGATGGTTCTTCTCTGGTTGGCACTTCTGATGTAGTGGACTCACCACGCTTCTTACGTTCTCGTGCCAGAGCCAGTTGATGCAACACTTCCAACTCTACAGGGTCTTCCTGGAAGTCTGAAGGCTGAGCCTTTGTAACATTCTTCATCCTCCGGAAATATTGAGAAATATTCCTTCGGGTGCAGTAAGCTAGAATCACATCATCAGCATCAGACTTGGCTTTAGAAGCGAAACCCTTGGTTCGAAGTAGAGTGGATGCTAGAGCCAGTTGCTTAGCAGGATACTTTGATAAAGCCTCTTCATTCAGATAGACAGTGCTTAAGAGCTCCTTGTGAACGAACTTTACACAATATGGATTCTTGACAACCTGTGGACTGTTGAAGACAGCACAATCCAACAGCTTATCACGAAGGAGTTCGTTCAGGTTGGAGCATCGCTTTACCTTATTGCGAAGTACCCAGAGCTCAGACACAGAGAATGATTTAAGAAATTCAACAGATAATCTGAATGACCCATTTCTCCGTGTATATACAATCAGCTCCCACTGTTCTAGCAAGTTATTGACTCCAACAGTCAAGTAATCAATTTCTAAAGCGAAGGCATGCATAAAGATATCCTCGTAAGGGTTTACCTCTCGAAGATCGTAGATCAGAGATAAGAACTTTCTGTCATTGAAAGACTCCCTTTGAGGTCCATTGAAAATCCTCTTTGCGATGTCCCAGCTTTTTCCAACTTTCCTTTTTATATCAAGATTCTTCTGCTTGCACGCAGCATCATAGATTTTCTGTTTCTCTATCTTGATTTGCTCTTCAGTTATCAACTTGTCCTCTAGAAGTTTCTGGTAATCTCGAAGCTTACGCTTCCTGGCTTCATTCTCAGCTTTAAACTTCCGGACATTTTCTTCGTGTTCAGGATCAACAGGTTCTTCATCTTGGAATAAATAGTTCTCCTCAAATTTGCCTTCTTCCTCTGCTTGACGGTAAGTAGCATCGAAGACGTCATCATCATCCATGTCTTGTGGAAAGTCATCATAATTATCAGAATTGAAGACATCATCAGATTGATGTAACGGTTCTTTGCCTTTTGACTTTTCAGAAGTGTCAGGGGCAGATTCAGAAGTATTCCCTTTATTGCTTTGATTTGAACTATTTCCCTTGTCATCCCTGTCACCTTTGTCTCCATCTCCTCTTCTATTCTCCCCCTTAGTTGAGGGATCCTCTCTGGAGGTATCAGCATCTGACTTTGAGTTCCTTAGGAGTTGATCCAGCTTTCTGTCGATATCATCAAACTTTGACATATACAGTGCATGATTAGATCTCATCTCGACAGTCAACTCTTGAATTTCTCCTTTAAGCTCATCCCTGGAAGAACTGGATGGCCTTTCATCAGCTTTCTTCTCTAGGGTCACCAACTGTGCACCCTTTAGCCTCTCATTTTCAGCTATCATCCGGGCTAATTCAGCTCTAAGCTTAGACATTTGTTCCTCAAACAGAGCCGGGTCAGTGTGTGCACTCACCTCACGTACACTCATAGCTGTTTCACTAGCCTCACGTGCATGTGTATCGCTCGGTGTTTGCCTTTCATCACTCATTGTATTCACTCTTCCAGCTGTACCTGTGTAAACTACCAATGTCCCCTGAGATGGGTTCAAAGGTAGTGGAGGAACAAATTGTCCTCCGGAAGCCTGTGAGGGCAAGTTTACTTGCACATTGCCAAGTACCGCCTGATCAGAAAAGAAAGTTTGATCAGAATAGTTTTCATACATATTAATTGGATTTTGAAAATCTGTGCAATCAGTAAACATAGTAACCTGTGTATCTGTTTGGTCTTGCACTAGCGTGAGTGCTAGCGCAGTGCTTGACTCTGTACAGGGTACCGTGGCAGGACGGTCAACTTCAATGGCATCATTCTGTTGAGAGAATGAGTCCAGAGACTGTTTCATTGCCTGTTCCAAGTCCAAGCCTTTTTGGGAAGGCAAGGATGAGGCTGCAGATGTCTCCAGGGCTTCCAACCGAGGTTTCTTTATGGAAGACAGAGCTGCGGGTTGACTCGACAAACTGCTTGTACTCCTCTTTCTGGCAATCTTACGAAAAGGTTGAGTAGTAGTGATGATTGTTGTGTTTGCAGAAGGAGTAGGTTGAGCAATGTCATCAGCTGGGATATGAACCTGTGTGTTGTCAGGTTCATTGCTGGTAATCTGGAAAACAAAATCAAGGTCACCAACAAAATCTGATACATCAACATTAAAATTAGATGAGAAGTCAGAAAGTACCTGAGCTACCTGTAGGTCCTGTCGAAAGGACTGCAACTCTGGATTTGATGTTGAGTCAGCAGGTAAAGGTTGGGAGGTTGATTGTGTTTGTGGTATATAGTGGGTGTGTTGTTGTTGTGGTAGAGGTTCAGAAGAAGACGGTTGAGCTTCGAAGAAGTTGTATTCCTGAGGTTCGTCTTCAAATGATTGTGATTGATGTGTTTGATGTAGAGGGGAATGATGTGGTGATTGGTATGGAGATTGATGTGGTGATTGATATGGTGATTGGTGTTGTTCTGGTTGTTGCATTTGAAGTGGTTCTGGTTCTTGTGGTTGCTGTTGTTGTGGTTGAGCTTGTTGAGGCTGTTGCTGTTGAGGTTGAGCCACTTGGAATTGATGAAGTTGTTGTGGCTGAGCATTGATCTGCTCCATCAGGTATGGAGTCACTATGAGTGGAAGATTCTCATATTTTCTTTTGTTTGTCAGAGCTTTCATCAACTTCGTACAGACACGCTGAGTTGGTGCAATTGGAGAGTTGAAGTATGAATTCTTCTCAGCGTCCGTCATCTTATCATTCAAAAACAGCATTAAGAACCGAGGGTAAAAACAGACAACCCTGGGATTCTGTGCAACTGATCGACTACTGAGTGGTCCCAACTTCTTTAGAATCGACTGAAGAATCAACTTGCCAAAGTTGATTCGTCGATTGTGAACAATGCAGAATCCAATGATTTGAAGAAGGGAAGATATGATATTGAAGTTACTTCGAGTGGTTGGGGAAAAGACCTTTGCCAGTGTATCGAAGAATAAATCCCACTCAGGTTTCAAGTTCCCTTTCAGCATTCTTGGTAGATGTATCTCTCCTTGATAAAGAATGGTCTGAAAGAATTGAGTAATTTCAGCATCTGTCGGAATCTCAGCAAAGTTGTTTCGTGGAAACCCAAGTATTCTGTTGACATCATCAACTGAAATGGTAATGCTCCGACCTCCTGTAATATTTCCCGAAACCCTGTAGCTGTCCAAGAGAGTGGTATTGAGTGCAGAGGAGTAGAAGTCTTGGAGTGGACGAATCTGTAAATCAGCATGAGCAGTGATGGCCGTGCTGACTAAACTTTGACTATTCAGAAACCTCACCCAAGGTCTGAATCTCTCTAAGCTGGAATCAGGGTCCAAATATCCGTTGTAGTTGGTCTCACCGATAACAAATTGGCCAGCCATTTTATAATTAAAAATTGAATTAGACGAGAATTTTTCAAATAAAATGTTAATTCTCAAATTTCTCGTAAATTTCAATTAATAATTAATTAACAATTAACCAATTAATTAATAATTCGAATTAATTGATTAAACTCGAATTAAAAATTAATTAAATTGTAAATGGCCAATTTAATTCCACTAAATCCAACAAAGTCTCAAAAATCACCAATAATCCAAACAAGTCCTAAAATACTCGAAAAACCCTTCAAAATTCGAACCACAATTCGAAATAATTTGCAAACCCCAAACTTCCAAATCCTTCGAAATCTCCGAAATGCAGTTGAATACACCCAGAGAAGAACTCAGTAACATAAAAACTCCAAAAACCGAGGTCAAAACGCGTGAACCAGTTCTTGAAATCGCGAAAAGGGGGTTTGAAAAACTCGAAAAACGGGCGGAGTAACGGCTTAGAACTTGATTAATTAGTAACCAGCAAGCGATTAGAGCTTGAAAATCACAAAACCAGCAAGTTTTTACACAAAAAACTTGAAAAAACTCGAAGTAGAACAATGGAGTTTTGTGTGTGTATACGGCAGTGTATATATATGATTTAAACAGCGGTATGACAATATAACCAAAGGTCATACAAGATTAACAGTCGGTATGACAAAGAAGAGAATTGTCATAGGGGATTTAAATTTCGGTATGACAATCACTTGTATTGTCATACCGAGTTTTAAAAGAGGCGGTGGTTAGGTGAATTACCTCGGTATGACAATGTTTTACATTGTCATGCCGAGTTCTTTTTAAAGCGAAAAAGGCACACACAGACACTGATATGACAATATAATACATTGTCATACCGAACTAAGTAAGAGGCAAAAACACACTCGGTATGACATTTTTCAGAATGTCATGCCGAGTTATTTTTTTTATTTTTTTAATAAAAGAAAAACAGAAATATATGAATATATAATATGATTTTTGATTTTCTTTTGAAATAAAACCTTTTAACAAATAAAATCAAAAACCTAATACAAATAATATTTAAAAAATTACACAAATATTTTGTAAAATTCAACTTTAATTAAATATAAATATTTATGAATTTAACTTTAATTCATTAAAATGAATTAACTTAAAAACTAATATTTATGCTTAATTAATTTTGAAAAATACAAAATAGACACAAATAATTATCTAAATGCTTGAAAAATAATACAGGGGAGTATGCAGCACTTAGAAAATTAACAGAAACATATATGAACATGCATAATTACTCAGAAAATTATCAGATAATGTACAAATAATTATATAAAATCTAATAAAATACATATAATTACACAGAAAATTCACAAAAATATATAATAATATATAAAACAAATATATAAAATATACAAAGAGAATCATGGCATATTTAACATCCCTAGCTCACAAACCAACTTAGAGAAAGTGGATTCATCAAGTGGTTTAGTGAAGATGTCAGCAATTTGATCAGCCGTGGGTACAAAATGTAACACCACAGTTCCATTCATGACATGTTCTCGAATAAAATGATACCTGATATCTATGTGCTTGGTCCTGGAGTGTTGCACTGGATTGTTTGAAATGGCTATGGCACTGGTGTTGTCACAAAATATAGGAATTTTGTCGACAGAAATACCATAATCATTTAATTGATTCCTGATCCAGAGAATCTGAGCACAGCAACTGCCAGCAGCAATGTACTCAGCTTCAGCAGTAGAAGTGGACACAGAGTGTTGCTTCTTGCTGTACCAGGAAACCAACCGACGTCCTAGAAATTGACAGCTTCCAGACGTACTCTTTCTATCAATCCTGCAACCTGCATAATCAGAATCTGTATAGCCGGTTAAGTCAAAACCAGTATTCTTAGGGTACCAAATACCTAAACCAGGTGTACCCTTAAGATATCTAAAGATTCTTTTGACGGCTATAAGATGTGATTCCTTAGGATCAGCCTGAAACCTAGCACATAAACATGTTGCAAACATGATATCTGGTCTACTTGCAGTAAGATAAAGTAATGAGCCAATCATACCTCGATAGCTTGTAATATCAACTTTCTTACCAGATTTATCCTGGTCAAGCTTTGTGGCAGTGGCCATGGGTGTCTTTGCCGGAGAAGAGTCTTCTAGATTGTACTTTCTTAGAAGATCTCTGACATACTTTGATTGGCAAATGAATATTCCATCTTCCTTTTGGCTTACTTGAAGACCAAGGAAGTAGGACAGTTCACCCATCATACTCATCTCATAATTACTCTGCATTAACTTAGCAAACTTCTTGCACAAGTTATCGTTAGTAGAACCAAATATAATATCATCAACATATATTTGGACAAATATCATATCATTATCATGCAATTTGTAAAAGAGAGTTTTGTCTATGACACCTCTAGTAAATTTATTTTCAATTAAAAATTCAGAGAGGGTGTCATACCATGTTCTTGGTGACTGCTTAAGCCCATAGACAGCTTTGAATAGGAAGTACACAAAATCAGTAAATTCTGGATTTTCAAAGCCAGGGGGCTGTTCCAGATATACTTCTTCTTCCTGAGAATAACCTTTTGCAACCAGTCTGGCTTTATTTCTCACAACAATGCCATCACCATCTAACTTGTTACGGAAGACCCATCTAGATCCAACTGTAGACTTTCCTTTTGGTCTTGGAACCAGGGCCCAGACTTCTTGTCTCTCAAATTGATTGAGTTCTTCTTGCATGGCAAGAACCCAATCAGGATCAGCAAGTGCTTCATCAACTTTCTTTGGTTCTAATTGTGAAAGAAAACCAGAGAATAGACATTCATTTGTCGTAGCACTTCTAGTCCTTACACCAACATCAGGATCACCAATAATCAGATCAAAGGGATGATCTCTGCTCCAAATCCTTTCCCTTGGAAGTTGTGTCCTTGATGATTCAGCTGTATTATCATTAGGCTGATGTGTATGACTAGTTGATCCATCAGCTCCCCCTGAGTTGTTGCCAGGTTGACTTGATGATCCACCACTAGCATCAGTGGAATCTCCAGCATTATTGCCATTTCCTCCACCATTGCCTGGATCATTATCATTGTTGTCATCACCTGTTGCAAACTCAGGTGTCACATCATCATCTGAATCAGAATCTGGATAGTTATCAAACTTCAGAGATTCAGATGGATCAGCAGATTGTATACTTGGAAGTTTAGTGTCATCAAATGTAACATTGACACTAACTTTCACTGACAGAGTATCAATTACAAAAACTCTATAAGCATTATTAGTATAACCAACAAAAATTGCTTCAGATGCCTTTGGTTCAAACTTGTTCAAGTTCTCTTCTCCATCCTTGAGAACATAACACTTGGCTCCAAAGACATGAAGATGTTTGACATAAGGTTTCTTGTTGTTATACAGATGAAATGGAGTTTTCATATGATCCTTATTGATCAAAGTTCTATTCTGGGTATAGCAGGCAGTAGACACAGCTTCAGCCCAAAAGTACAGTGGAAGCTTCGCTTCAGCAATCATAGTCCTTGCAGCTTCAATCAATGTACGATTCTTTCTTTCGACGACTCCATTCTGTTGTGGAGTCCTTGGTGCTGAATACTGCCTTCTAATTCCCTTTTCAGAGTAAAAGTTGATTAGAGTTTGATTCTTGAATTCTGTGCCATTGTCTGACCTTACAGCTTTGACTGGCACACCTTTATCCAATTCAACTAACTTTATATGATCAATCACTGTCAACGGGGTTTCATCCTTAGAAGCCAGGAAGTAAACCCAAGTAAATTTCGAGAAGTCATCCACAATGACTAAGGCATATCTTCCTCCATCAATAGATGCAACATTCACAGGGCCAAACAAATCCATATGCAACAAATGAAGTGGATCTGTAATGGTATTGATGGTTTTGCCTTTGTGAGATGCTCTCTTCGCTTTTCCTTTCTGACAAGCTTCACAAAGATCATCAGTTGAGAATTCCAGGGAAGGCAAACCTCTCACTAGATCTCTCTTGACTAGAGAGTTCATGGTTTTGAAGTTGAGGTGTGAGAGTTTCTTATGCCATAACCAACTATCTTCAGCAGACGCTTTGGCGTAGAAACAGTGAACTTCGTTTCCAGGTCCTGAAGACAAATCAGCTACGAATATATTGCCTTTCCTTATGCCACATAGTGAAGGACGTTTATCCTTGATATGTTTAATGATACATATCTCCTTTTCAAAATGAACATAATATCCTTTGTCACAAAACTGACTGACACTCAGGAGATTATGTTGAAGTCCTTCAACTATAGCAATATCTTCTATGATGATCCTTCCAATTTTGTACTTGCCATATCCCACAGTACGACCTTTGCTATTATCAGCAAAACTCACTGTTGGGCCAGCTCCTTCTCTTATGTCTTCCAGCAGGGATCTATTGCCAGTCATGTGCATTGACGCTCCACTGTCAAGCACCCAGGTAACACGAACAATTCCACTGGCACCCTGCAAAAGACAACTTGATTAAACATCCTTTGGGACCCACACTTGATTGGGTCCAGCAAACTTAAAGAACTGATTTCTATCAGGTGTAACTACAGAGCCCCTTGGACTGATACTTGGTTCAGATTTGACTGAACTTACTTCCTTAACAACAGCCTTATAAACCTTGGTTTTAGGCTTCGGAACATAAGTCTCCTTTCTCTTGTGAGAAGGACTAGCAGTCTTTGATCTAGCATGCTTGTTGTTTGTGTGTTGTCTAGGTGATGTGTTTTTATTTTTAGCATGCAAATTTTTAAAATAAGCAGACATCAAATTGAAAGCACAAGTCATACAATTATCAACACCACAGTATTTATGACATGAATCAAAAGTAGGAGCAATAGGAATATCAGTCATCACAGTAGGAACGTCAACAGATTCTACTCTAACTTTGTTAACAGTTTTAAAGTTCTCAGTAGAATGACATCTGTTATCTCTGTTCTTACTGTTCACGAAACTATTAGGCTTGTTGAATTTAGTTCTTTCAGAGTTGACACCTAAACCAGCTTTAGGCAACCTAACATTGCCTTTCACTTTGATTGGTTTCAGTGATGTCGGGATCTCATCTTTCTTCTCATTACTCTCTTTCATTTTAAGGTCTTCCTGTTTGAGTTCATATTTAATGACAACAGGAGTTTCTAACAGAGGTTCAGCTTCTGAGGCCTTAAACAAAGGTTGAGGGGAATCTTTCAAAACAAAAGGAATTCCTCTCTCCTTTGCACTCTTCTTAAAGGGAGTAATGTTACTAGCCTTACCTACAGATTTGTTATAGTCAAAGCCTATTCCAACAGTTCTCTTGATCTCTTGTTTATCATTAAGTTCTTTGACTATCATGGAGGCATCCTTAAAGGCTTTACATTTCACTTTCTCTTCGTCTAGCTGAAGTCTTAAAGCAATCTCACCTTTCTCTAGAACTTTGACTTTAGCATATTGAAATCCTAAATCCATAGTCAATTGTTCTATTTTAGGTTTTAATACTTTCATCTCATTCATTTTATAAGCATGAATATCTAAGACTAAAGTATCAATTTTAAGATTGGCAGCTTTCAACTTTTTAATAGCATCATCTCTTTCGAGTCCTAATTGCATAAAAAGTTTAGGGCATGTAGGATCTACCTGAAAGCTTCCAGCAGGAGGAGGTGAAGATGATCCAGCATTAGCCATGAGAGCAACATTCCCAATCTGCTCTTCTTCATCACTATCTGTATCATCCCAGCTTTTCCCTTCTGCTAGATATGATTTGCTCTTGAAGCTTTGACTTCCAGAAGTACCATGATGCTTTCTAACCAGTGCATCATACTTCTGCTTCAGCTCATCATACGAATCTTTTCTTTTTCCTTGAACCTTGGGCTGTTTGCATTCAGTTGCAAAGTGTCCAGGTTCACCACAATTGAAGCATTTGAACTTGCTTCTGTCCACCATCCCAGTCTTGTATCCTCCTTTGCTTGTAGAAGATGAATAGCCTCCCTTCTGAAACTTACTAACAGTAGGTTTGTATTTATAGGAAGGGTTCTTCCGGAATCTCATGTTTCCAAACTTCTTGGCAAACAGGGATAGAGATTGATCTTCTAACAGTTCCAGCTCTTCCATTGTATAGAACTCATCATCACCACTGGAAGAAGCAGTCTGACCCATCTCAGGTACAACAAACTCCTGAGTGGTTTTAGAAGGAACAACAACATCCTTCTTCTTTTCTTCCAGTACAGGTGACTCAACAACTAGAGCTCTCGAATGGTTCTGTGTTTTACCCCAGCCATATCTCTGTTTACTCTGAACTTGCTCTAGTTCATAAGTCTTCAAAACTCCGTAGAGTCTTTCCAGAGAAATCTCATTCAGATCTCTGCTTTCCCTGATGGCAGTGATTCTGTGTTCCAGATGTTCGGGAAGGGTCAAGAGAAACTTCATGTTGACTTCTTTCTTGTCGTAGAATTTCCCATTCAGATTTAAATTATTTATCAAATTATTAAGTCTGATAAATACTTCTGAAATCCCTTCACCGGGATGAGAACCAAATTGTTCATACTGAGCCATCAGTATCTCTTTCTTGTTATCCCTAACTTCCTCTGAGCCTTCATTGATAATCTCTAACGTATCCCAGATTTGCTTGGCGTTCGTACAATTAACAACAGCATTGTACATTACTGGATCTAGAGATTCCACCAATATTAGTTGAAGAGCATCATCTAAGTTCATCTGTTCACTCTCTTCATCTGTGTACTCAGAAAGTTCTTTCGGAATGATCTGATGAGGTATTAACACACCATCCTCTTCGTGTGCTAATATGACATTCATCGGAGTAGTAACACCTTTGTCCAAAATCCCGATGTATTTTCTGTTCGCGGTGCGGAGGAATAGGAACATGTGCCTCTTCCATAGGCCAAAGTGTTCCTTGCTGAACGGTGGGATTTTAATGCTACTGATCTTTTGCGTACTCATTTTTTAAAGATTTAAAATGAATAGTGTTTGGATGAGATTTGGATTACTGAAAGAAAAATATTTTAAATCAAAATTAAATTTTTTTTTAAAAAAAATTAATTCGAATTAAAAATATTTGAATTTGAAGTGAATAGTGTTTGGAGAGATTTGGATTACTGAAAGAAAAATATTTTAAATCAAAATTAAATTTTTTTTTTTTAAAAAAAATTAATTCGAATTAAAAATATTTGGACGTTACAGAGTGTGTATAGGATCTGATACGGAAAATGGTATCAACTGCTCTGATGCCAATTGTTAGGTCCAGATACGATTGTAGAAGGGGGGGGTTGAATACAATCGTCACAAAATAATCGCGGCGGAATAATCTGATTGGAGTTTAACTTGTTAATCAGATTTAAATTAATTAATATAACAATTTTTAAGTCGTTATATAATTATAGTTAATATGGTTCGTTTTAAAGTCCACTAGTTCGTAGAATAAATTTGACAGGAAGTATTCTAACTTAGCGGATTAAAACAACCGAGAGATCAAAGCACAGAAAACTGTGGATTAAACAATAGCAAGTTTAGCACAACTTGAAAGCTTTACAATGCAATGAACATTGAACAAATGAAGTGGTGAAGCCATATTTATAGGCAAACCATTGAACTAATATGACAAAGCTAGGCATGACAACCCTTAGGAAGCTCTATGACAATTACACAAGTGCTATGACAAAAGGTATGACAATTAGAAGCATTGTCATGGCACAAATGAGAAGGTATGACAATCTAAGGGAAGGTATGACAATCAGAATGACAATACAAGGGAAGGTATGACAATTACAAGCATTGTCATGCTGATTTTGAATAGGTATGACATCCGTATGACAAACGGTATGACAATCAGTGGGAAGGTATGACAATCAAAACTTGGAGGCTAAGGCTTGAAGTGGTATGACAAACGGTATGACAAACCAAGGCATTGTCATACCTTGTGACTTCGGTATGACAATGATCAATTGTCATGCCTAAGTCATTCGGTATGACAAACCTTTGGTTTGTCATGCCTCCTGACTAAGGCAGATGTCATGGTGCGGTATGACAATCCTTTGGATTGTCATACCGTGCCCAAAAAGCATATAAACAATGATTTTTCTTATATAATTAATCCAATAATTATCCACTTAATTATATTAATTATATAAATTCATAAATTAAATTAATTCGAGTGTGAATTAATTTAATAAATAAATTACATAACTTATATAATTATTTTGAGATGTGAATTAATTAAAAGAATAATTATATTAAGCACAGCTTCAGTAGCAGGTCTTCTGTCTTCCTTTAAAAGATCTGATTCTTTGTCTTGATTGAACGACCACCTATTGTTGATGCAGAATATTTAATCGGAGTAGCTGACACACAAATGTACTGTCTGGTTCATCTGTATCTAGCTGAATCAAATATTCTTTATCAATTAAACATTTGTGAAGTGGCTTGTTCATCGAGTCTTTGTCTTCGTAGTTCTTCTTCATAGGTAGAAATAGTTTGGAATCTTCTGAATAAATAAAGTATTAAGACTTTATACCTTCTGGACTTCTGGACGTGCTACAAAATATTATTTGTACACTGAGGCTTGAACATATTAATGAACTTCTTTCAGTGGTGTGCAGCAGCATCCTGAAATTCTTCAGACATATGATTTTAATAAATCACTTGACGTTCTTCGTACGGATTCCTTCAATAGTGCTTGCTAGTTTACTTTCTTTCTTATCAGAGTTGAGTTGATACTCTTAAATACAAATAGGCTTAACATATGCCTTTCACTAACACGATTATTTGTTGATATAGTTTTAATCAACTTCATATTAGCATGTCCTAATCTTCAATGCCATAGCCATGGGTCATCTTGTGTAGTGATTAGGCACACATTACTATGTTTGCTAATATCGCAAGTATAGACATTTTTGCTACGAGGACATGTAAGCACTAATTTTCCATCCTTATCTAGAATAGAGCAATGTGATGGATAGAAAATCACCTTTTAGCCATTATCACATAGTTGACTTATCGATAGGAGATTGTATTTCAATCCCGTAACTAATTATACATTGGCAATTTTAAAATGTTCATTTCCTATATTTCCAATGCCAATAATATTACCTTTGCTGCTATCTCCAAAAGTGACGGCTCCAGCAGTTACCTTTTTAATTTCGTTCAAGAGAGACTTGTTACCGGTCATATGCCTTGAACATCCACTATCGAGGTACCACATGTTTTTCTTAGCAACAAAAGATTCCTACAAGATAAATCAAGTATATTTATAGGTACCCTTTTGTCTTGAGGGCCCTGGGTTAGTACTTCATAATAAAGATAAGGATATTAATTAGAGGTAGGCAACACATTTCTTGTAGCATTATAATTTCTTGTCGTATTGTTCCTACTTTGATATCTTGAGTTATCATAATACCATGTATCTTTTGAATTATATCTTTGAAAGTTTTCATTTTGATACACATAATTTCTATTTCTTGGATAATGCATTGTGTTTTGAGAATAGAAATCATAACTTGGTACATGATAATTTTTGGGAGTTTGACCATTAGAAAAGGTCTTGTTTCGTGTGTTTCTTCTTTAAAACGGAATAGATTGTTGATGATAACTAAATCATGGTTGCCTTTGCTCATTTACGACTATGTTGTACGGTACAATTTTTTCAACCTTGAGATATTATTTTGACTCTTTACGAACCCATATATGCTTCCCCTTAAATTCACCATTCTTGAATTTGCAATTTTGAATTTCATGTCCATTCTTGTTGCAATATAAGCATTTAAGCATAGGTGATTTGGAAGCCATTCTTGAGGGTTGTACTTTTGGTTGAACATTGCTCTTTCTTTGAGCATTTTTATCATATCCGAAACCTTCATGGTTGTAGGATATTTTAGAATGTACCATTTTATCCAACATTTCATTGCCTTCGGTAAATCTTTGAATTGTTCGTTCAAGATCTTCTTTATCATTAATTAAGGCATCAATCTTAGCGTTAAGAATTCTTTCTTGATTCGTGTATTGTGCTAAGATGTTGAAATGAGCATCCTTGAGTTTTTGAGTTTCTATTTTGAACTCTTTTTCTTTATTTTCAAGGATATGAGCAAATTCTTTTTCGAGTTTATCTTTTTGATAACTCGTAGTTGATTTTTCTTGAGTCATTGATTCATTTAATATTTTTAGATTCAGTAAATCAACATGAAGCTTTCGAATGTTTTCATTTAATTTAAGCTTCTCATCTTTCATTTATTCCACTTGTAATAACAAGGAAATATTTTTAACTTCCAAATTCGTAATTTCATTCTTGGTCTTGTTGATGTCAAGATTAAAGGAATCTTGAAGAGATACCATTTTTTCTTCAAGTTTAATATTTCATTCCTTTATCCGAGAAAACTCTTTTTGTTGAGTTTGATATAAATCTTCAAGTTTTTCTTTCTCGGACCAAGTAGATAAAAATAATTGATCAAGATAATCATATCGAGTATTGATTTCAACTAGCAACTTGGTCAATTCATCCTTTTCCATATTCAGCAAGTTTAAACTAGAGAGTTTAAGAAGAGGAATATCAACTAAAGTTGGTACAGAAAAACTTACCTCTTGGTTAGTAGTGGAAGGATCTGTTGATGTAGAAGCATCTTCAATTGCCATCAAACATAGATTAACCACTTCTTCACTTGCTTCGGGAGGATCCTCATCTTCACTTAAATCCCAACCGTTTTCGGCCACGAGAATCCTACCTTTAGTGAGTTTGGGACATTCTCGTTTATAGTGGCCCAATTGTTTACACTCGAAACATACTTCTTGTATTTCCTCCGGAGTTTGTTCCTTTGGTTTTGAAGGAGTGTAATTATTGGTATTATAACCACTTGGGCTTTGATTGGTTTTACCTTTCTTATAGCCCGAGTTGGTAGGAAAATTATTCTTGTAGTTTGGAGAATAATTTTGAGAGTAATTAGGCCTTCCATTAGAGTTAAATACTCTTTGTTTATTATTTGATTTTAGGAAGCCTTTTTCATACCTTTGTGCTTTGCTCTGAAGCACGCGACGAAGTTGTCTCGTGAGTAGAGCGATTTCGCTTTCATCGAGATTTTGAAGTTCTTCATTTAATTCTTCATCATTTTCTTCTTCGTCAATTAATATAGCTTTTACTGCCATATTTTTTTTTTGTCTTCCACTTTGGGAACAACAACATCCGGAACATTATCTTCTTCGTAAGCACGAAGGTTTCCGAATAAATTATCAATGTGATAGTCATTGAGATTATGCATTTCTTTTATAGTAGTGACTCTCACTTTCCAACTTGGACGTAGAGATTGAAGAACACTACGATTCTTTTCATTTTGAGTATAGTTCTTTTCGAGTTGAGATAGTTCATCGATTATACGAGTGAATCTTGTTTCCATATCGATGATATTTTCTCCATCTTGGAGTTTAAAGTTCTCGTATTCTTGGATCAATGTGTCCATTCGAGAATCTGTTATATCGGTAGTACCTTCACAGATTACCACTAATTTGTTCCACATTTCTTGTGCCGACTTGCAATTGTTTACTCGTTTATATTCTTTTTCCTCAAGTGCACTTGTGAGAACCATTTCGGCTTTTACGGCGATATTCATTATATCTTCTTCTTCGTGAGTGTATTCACTTACTTTCTTTTCGATGGTAACATCGTCGACAATTTTAGTCGGTATAATTGTTCCATCTTCTATGGCCATCCAAATTTTGACTCCTTGAGATCTTGCATATATTCTAAATCTCATTTTCCAAGTAGCAAAGTTTGTGCCATCAAATAGAGGAGGTCTAGAATTTGAGAGACCTTCACTACAACCGATAGCATTTATATAAGCCATATCGGATCTTGTTCGCACAAAATCACGCAAGTGTACGTGGTCACAAGTAATATAGAATATAATTCAAGTTCGTTCCCACAGAGACTGGTGTATTCAGAATTATGCACTTATGCACCAATGTATGATTATTATTCAATGCTTGGACAAGTAATCAAATTGGGTTTTGGTTTTATACTTAACTAATCCTATTCGAATTATGAAACTAAGAATTATCAACTAAGAGAATAACGATTTACTACTGAGAATAGAACATGGGATTCTAGCTTCATTAACAACTTCAATCAGAGTTCTACCTTTATTCAATTGTAATGGTTGATAACTAATCAGATAACACGAAACTGATACACGCTAACTGTCGTTATACGTGCACCATACTGCTACACATCCACAATTAAGATAGAAGGTAAACAGACACCAATTATGCTTAGACCCTATATGTCTATAGAATTTGAAATCATAACGGTTGAAGAGCAAGTTATCTATCAAGATTACATAGGGCGATGCAAGATGGGTAAAATCACATCACAAGTCATGTTATCGAACACGAAACCTATGCTCGCATGGCAAGTTCTAAATCAATATATTCACTGTCGCTTCAATAAAGATTAACAAGCAATCTTAGATGTTAGCTACGCATCCAAGACGAATAAGCACAACCAATACGAGGAAATCAAACCATCACATATGAACAAGGCAAATTAACTACTGAAATTCATCGATAAATCCGCTAAAATCCCATGACAATGATTAGTTCATAATCGAACTTCTCATCATCATGGGTTCGAATGTAAACATGGTACGGAATAAGAAAAGCAAACTAAAAGTACTAGAATAAGAGTTAAGAAACAAATCCGAAACGAGCATCCAAGTTACGCCTACTTCGAAGAATTACAAAAGTAAAAGTTATGAAATTCGATCTTGATCTTCTCCGTAGCCGTCACGTGCTCCTTGGAATGATTCTAGGTTATGTTTTTAGTCCCCCAAAGCCTTTCTTAAACTTCCCCAGCGATCGGGCCTTCAAACGGATCAGAAACAGACAAACGGGCTTAAATTCGCTGCCAGTTTGGTGCGGGTGCGCCAGATTTGGGGCATGTGCGCCAGCGGGGCAGGTGCGCCAGATTTGGGGCGGGTGCCCCATTTCAGCAGCCCACTTCTTTGTCCATAACTTTTGACTCGCGCATCCGATTGCTTCGCCGTTTTTTTTCAATGAAAGCTATGAATCTCCTCCTCGTTCTCCTCCAAAGAAACCTACACAACATCACACTAAAACATATCAAAAACATCAAAAGCTTGAGGCCAGATCATCCATTTAAGCCAAAACGAAGGCTTCCAAGTGGATATAAAATCCACTTATCACACCCCCAAACTTAAACCGATGCTTGTCCTCAAGCATAGACACACACACAAATACTAATAATGCAATGCATGAATGCAACTAAATGCCTACATCTAAGCGAATCATGAAGTGTAATCCTTGTTAACATAGCATCCTCAAAATATGCAACATTCTCGGCATTCATCTCTTTCACACATTAGCCATGTTCTCTTCCACTACTAGTGTGAAGTGCATCGTGTGTGCTAGCATGCTCTCGAGTGAAACAAAACAAAGACTATCAAACTTCAATAAAGTCCTCACTATGAGCCGTTAATAAGAATCCGGTTTAAACACTTCTTACTAAAGAGTCAACTACAATTTAGGGTCACTAAAAAATTCCTATGCCTCTCCTATTTTCTCTACTTTTTTTTCTTTTTTTTTCTTGCTAAGTCTAAGGTTGGGACGCTTCTCAGTGTAAGTGAGTCACGACCGCCATTCAACTTCGCTTTTTTTTTCTTTTTTCTCTCTATTTTTTTTCAATCAAGTAATTCTCCAGTAATCAAGGGTTGTGAAAAGTCACCAAGAAATTGCTTATTCTAATACATTTGCACTTAATACCAGCACAAGTACATGGATCGTCCCTTTCACATGACATTGCATTATACCAATTGATCTCAAAGGAGTACCTGATAATTTTTTTTCTTTTTTTTTCTTTGTTTTTTTTCTTTTCTTCTTTTTTTTTTGAAAGGCATATTCATCCCTTAATTCCCCCAAACTTGAGATTTACAAACTCTAATTTCAAAAAGGGAATACTCCAAACTCTACGCTCGACTCAACGCAAAGACTCAAGAAATAAGTTAGTCTAAGTCTTATCTCTAGAGCATAAGTGTAATTACAATTTCCACACAAGCAGTTTTCAAGTAACAAGGCATCACATATGATCGAAACTACTAGCCAAGAAATTATGCACATAAACTCATCATAGGAAATTAACTTGGAAGACAACTTTCATGATTCATGCAAATGCAACTATATGAAACTACAAACACATACTAAACACAAGCATATAAGCATAAAAAAACAAACCCGAAAATGAACTAATATGCAAACAATATGAGATAATATTCTAAACTATATGCCACATGCAACCTATATGCACACACTATACCTATATGCACACACTATATACTATATACTAGTCCTTAGATTACCACCCCCAAACTTAAAATCTTCAATGTCCTCATTGAAGGTGATAAAAAGGATCGAATGTACCTATAAGGAGTCATAACGATCACTCTCCTCACCCTCATCGGGTGAAGAGTCAGCTGGAGGATACATCATATCTGCACCGAACACAGGCCACTCAACGTCTACGCCCGTAGCACGAAAAGCAGTCCCCAACGCCTGTGTCAAATCCCTCGCAAAACGGCTATGCATATCATGCATAGTATCCATACGCCTCGCGAGCCGCCTATACTGCGAATCACTGAAACTACGGCTTCCCATACTAGAGCTCTCCACGGGCTCAGAAGGCCCCGCAATCTCTCGAACTGGTGAAACTGGAGGTGGTGCTCTCATCCGTCTACCATCGGCATCTCTATAACCCAATCCTCTAAGGCTGGCGTAACCACCCCGCCACTCAGGTAGCCGCTCTATAATAGCATGATCAATAGCGGCACCCGGCATCTGCAACTGCTCATCTGCTGACCAACGAACACCCACTGCAGTACATAACTTGGTCACTATCGTCGCGTGAGGTATAGCCACTCCAGTGCGACTCCTCAAAAATCTCATAATGTTCTGGTGGATGACGTATGCAATATCAACATACTTCCCACTCAGAATCCCAAACAACAATATAGCCCGATCGACAGTGACATCGTGGTGGTGTCCCGATGGCATAATACTATGGCAAATAAACAGGTTCCAAGCTCGAGCATACCTGTTCATAGTAGAGGCAGGGAAAGAGGCTCTCACATTAGTAGACGGATTACGCTTCCACGTAGTACCCGGAATGCATAACTCATAGACAATTTGATCTAAATCAATGTTCCTCTTGTCCTTTCGCACCCAATCATCCTGCGTAGTCCCCATCTCGGTACCCCCAATAAGCGCTTGGATTGTCTCCAAGGTGTAATCCACCGTCAACCCCCTAACCACCGAATACCCGTTTTGATCCGCTCGGGCATTAGCATAAAACTCCCGCACAATACTCATCGGCACCGGTGCCGGTGCCTCACAAAACGACTCCCACCCCCTATTCCGAATCATCTGCACCAACTCACCGTCACCCGGTGACGGCAAGAACCCCCTCTCCTTAGCAATAGGCTTACCCAAAAGCCGAGTAAACTCCTCTCGAGCTTCCGGAGTCGTGAACTTAGCAACCTCAACCCCCAAACTCGATGAATCCGTAGATGTGCCTCGCACACTACTACTTTCGGCTCTCCTCGCTCTTTTGGGTGCCATGGGTTTGAATGTGTGTAGTGGGTGTAGAGATGTTTGGAAGATTTAGAGAAAAGAGAGGAATTGGTGTAGGATTGTGGAAGTAGGTGAATGTATATGAATGTAGTGTTTGAATTGGATTAGGAACAAGTGTGTTTGAAGTAGGAGATGAGAATGTGCTTGTGGGTGTGTATAGAATTGTAAGTATATGTATGTATAGATGTGGGTTGAAGAAGATGGAGTTGGGTTTGTGTTTTGGGGATATTAGGGGCTTAATTTAGGGTTTGGGAAAGGCTAGGAGTGCTGGGAATTAAAGAATCTAGGCTGGGGTTTAAGCAAAAAACGGAAGAAGAATTTTTTTTTTTTTTTTTTATAAAGGAGGCCGCGCTCACTGCCATTCCGGCGCACGTGCCCCGGCCACGGTGCAGGCGCGCCGCTCGCGCGGGTGCGCTGCGCGTGGCGCGGGTGCGCGAGATTGCCAGTGTAGCGCCGTGAGCTCCCTGGCCGTTTGGCGCAGGTGCCGCGCGTTTTGGCGCACCTGCCCCATTCAGTCAGTGGAGTCTCCCCCCAAAATTTTTTCTAACTCAAATTTTTTTTTTTTTTTAAAACAGTAAAACGCGTGGGTTGCCTCCCACGAAGCGCTTGTTTAACGTCATTAGCTTGACGTGAAGTCCCAAGAATTAAATACTAGTGAGGATGGTGCTTACCGACTCGCGATTCACCGGTCCTCCGAAATATGGCTTCAATCTTTGTCCATTCACTTTAAATGATTCCTCCGGTGTTGTTTCATATATTTCAATTGCTCCATGTGGAAACACCGTCTTTATTGTGAAAGGACCCGACCATCTAGATTTCAACTTTCCCGGAAATAGTCTTAGGCGCGAATTAAAGAGTAACACTTGTTGGCCAATGAAGAAATCCTTTTGCACCAACTTCCTATCATGCCATCTCTTTACTTTTTCCTTGTAGAGTTTATTGTTCTCATACGCCTGAAGCCTAAACTCGTCGAGTTCATTAATTTGAATCATTCTTTTCTCACCAGCGGCTGTCATATCCAAGTTCAATTTCTTCAAGGCCCAATATGCTTTGTGCTCTAACTCCGCGGGCAAATGACATGCTTTTCCATAGACCAACTGAAATGGTGACATCCCCAATGGAGTCTTATAAGCCGTTCTATAGGCCCAAACGGCCTCATCAAGCTTCAACGCCCAATCTTTCCTCGAAGGACTCACAACTTTCTCTAGGATTCGCTTGATTTCACGATTAGATACCTCGGCTTGGCCATTCGTTTGAGGATGATAGGCTGTGGCAACTCTATGATTGATACCGAACCGTTCCATCAGCGCTGTGAACTTGCGATTGCAAAAGTGTGATCCTTCATCACTGATTATAACTCGAGGAGTACCAAAACGAGTGAATATGTTCTTCTGAAGAAAATTTATGACTACCGCAGCGGTGTTTGTTGGTAAAGCTTTGACTTCGACCCATTTAGACACGTAATCCACGGCGAGAAGAATGTAGAGATTATTGCAAGACGAGATAAAGGGTCCCATGAAGTCTATACCCCACACATCGAAGATTTCAACCTCAAGAAGTACATTGAGGGGCATTTCATCCCTTCGAGAAATATTACCAACCCTTTGACAACGATCGCATTTCAACACAAACTGATGAGCGTCCTTGAAGAGTGTAGGCCAAAAGAAACCCGCCTGCAAGATACGAGCAGCTGTCTTCTGCCCTCCATAGTGTCCTCCATAAGTGGAGTCATGGTAAGCTTGCAAGATTCCTTCAATCTCACTGTATGGAATGCACCTTCTGATAATTTGATCGGAACCTTGACGAAACAGCAAGGGCTCATCCCAACGATACCACTTCGCCTCATGAAGAAACTTCTTCTTTTGAGCATAAGACAAATCAGGAGGAATGACATTACTCACCAGATAATTCACTATATCCGCAAACCATGGCTCTTCTTCTTGGATCCCAAATAATTGTTCATCAGGAAAAGACTCATTGATTAGAGTGGTGTCCTTGGATGCTCGCGCTTGATCTTCCAATTGAGAGAGATGATCAGCCACCTGATTTTCAGTACCCTTTCTATCCTTGATCTCTAACTCGAACTCCTGAAGTAAGAGAACCCATCGAATCAATCGAGGCTTCGAGTCTTTCTTTGACACTAGATACCGAATGGCAGCATGATCGGTGTAAACCAACACCTTTGTCCCAAGCAAATAAGACCTGAATTTCTCGAATCCATAAACAATAGCCAACAGCTCCTTCTCGGTCGTAGTGTAATTCAGCTGAGCACCATTGAGAGTCTTACTAGCATAGTAAATCACATGGAAGATGTTATTCTTTCTCTGACCCAACACAGCTCCCACCGCATAGTCACTAGCATCGCACATCATCTCGAAAGGCTCATTCCAATCAGGTGCAGTAATAACAGGTGCTGTGGTTAATTTCTTCTTAAGAGTTTCGAACGCAGCCAAGCACTCTTCATCAAATTTAAAAGGCACATCCTTTTCTAACAAATTGCACAAGGGTTTGGTGATTTTAGAGAAATCCTTGATGAACCATCGATAGAAGCCTGCGTGACCAAGGAAACTCCGAATTCCCTTCACTGAAATCGGCGGAGGAAGATTTTCAATTGTCTCCACCTTAGCTTTATCCACCTCAAGACCCTTGTTTGAAACTTTATGCCCAAGAATTATGCCCTCTTGCACCATGAAGTGGCATTTTTCCCAATTAAGAACGAGATTAGTTTCCACACATCTTTTTAGCACCATCATCAAGTTGCTCAAGCATTCATCATAAGAAGTGCCAAACACAGAAAAGTCATCCATGAACACCTCAACATTGGTACCAATCATCTCGGAGAAAATAGCCATCATGCATCTCTGAAAAGTTGCTGGTGCACCACAAAGTCCAAAAGAAAGACGACGGAAAGCAAATGTGCCAAAAGGGCAAGTGAAGGTGGTCTTCTCCTGATCCTCTGGTGCGATACAAATCTGATTGTACCCTGAATACCCATCAAGAAGACAATAGTACTCATGACCGGCCAACCTATCAAGCATCTGGTCAATGAAAGGCAATGGAAAGTGATCTTTTCTGGTGGCTTTATTGAGTTTCTGATAATCCATGCATATTCTCCATCCTGTGACTGTTCGAGTTGGAATGAGCTCATTCTTCTCATTAGCTACCACGGTCATGCCTCCTTTCTTAGGCACGCATTGAACAGGGCTCACCCAAGAACTATCCGAGATTGGATAAATAATGCCGGCATCAAGCCACTTAAGCCACTTAAGAATCTCCTTCTTAACCACTTCTTTCATTATTGGATTGAGTCTTCTTTGATGCTCAACAGTGGGTTTACTACCCTCCTCGATCAGAATTTTATGTTGACAATAAGAAGGGCTGATTCCCTTGATATCTGCAATCGTCCATCCAATGGCTGATTTGAACTCCCTAAGAATTCTCAAAAGCTTTTCTTCCTCGATACCTGAAAGGTTAGATGCAATAATTACAGGTAACGTAGAAGCTTCGCCAAGAAAAGCATACCTTAGGTGTTCGGGAAGTTGCTTAAGCTCCAGTTTAGGAGCTTCGACAATAGAGGGTTTCAGCTTTTCATGAGAATCCTTCAACTCTGATAACCCAAGAGATTCAATTGGAGGATACATCTGTCTTCTCCAAGGAGAAGCATTCAAGTATTGAAGGTGTTCTTCCTCCTCCTTATCTCCGAATTCTGATTCACCTGATAGAACCCTTTCCAAGATGTCGGTTTTCAGCCTGTTGTCAATTTCCGAATTAGCCGCAGCTTCGAGCATATCCACTTTAAAGCATTCCTCCTCATCTGATGGAAGTTTAATGGCATTAAACACATTGAAAGTGACCATCTGATCTTGAACTCTCATTGTGAGTTCACCCTTTTGAACATCAATCAAAGTCCGCCCTGTCGCAAGGAATGGTCTTCCCAAGATGATGGAAATCTTCTTATCTTCCTCAAAATCGAGAATGACAAAATCAGCAGGGAAGATTAGCTTATCTACCTTTACCAACACATCTTCAACTATCCCCCTTGGGTATGTAATCGAACGATCAGCCAGTTGCAAAGACATATTAGTAGGTTTCAGCTCCGGAAGACCAAGTTGCATGAAAATAGACAAAGGCATCAGATTGATGCTAGCTCCCAAATCACATAAACACTTGTCGAATGACAATTGCCCAATAGTACACGGGATTGTGAAACTTCCCGGATCTTTCAGCTTCGGAGGTAATTTCTGCTGCAATACAGCACTACACTCCTCGGTCAAAGCCACAGTCTCCAAGTCCTCAAGTTTGAGTTTCCGAGATAGAATACCTTTCATGAACTTAGCATAACTCGGCATTTGTTCTAGAGCCTCCGCGAAAGGTATGTTGATTTGTAGTTTCTTGAAAACTTCTAGAAATTTAGCGAATTGCTTATCGAGCTTATGCTTCTGAAGTCTCTTCGGAAAAGGTGGAGGTGGATATACTTGCTTGACCCCAATATCAGCTTTCGGGCCAGATCTCTCGGCTGAATCCTCGCTTTCTTCCACGTTGATTTTATTCTTGTCAGCTTCAACAACAGTTTTTCCACTATCTGACTTAGATGAGAGCACGGGTGTTTCAACCTGTTGATCACTCTCTTCCTTGTTTTGCTCTGTTGCTGATTCTTTTTCCTTCGTAACCTTTCCGGACCTTAAGGTGACAGCCTGTACCTGTTCTTTCATCTCTTTCTTACCCGGATTGGCCTCGGTATCACTAGGAAGCGTTCCTTGTGGTCTGTTTATCAATGCGTTAGCAATCTGCCCAATCTGATTTTCCAAAGTTTTGATTGACACCGCTTGGCTTTTAATCATTAATTTCATCTCTTCCCATTCAGATCTTTCGTTGGAAGACTGTCCAGCCACCCCATGATTTTGTTGCTGGAATCCAGGTGGATGGAATTGCTGCTTTGGTGCAAACTGTTGTTGAAAACCAGAAGGGTTGAAAGGTCTAGCTCCTTGCTGCTGAAACTGCTGTTGCTGTTGTGGCATGAAGTTCTGATTATTGCTCCAGCTGAAATTCGGATGATTCCGATTATTCGGGTGATAAGTAGCCGGAGCTGGTTGCTGAGATCGCTGAAAATTGCTCACAAACTGAGCTGACTCGCTAGATATGGCACACTGATCAGTGGAATGTGTACCCGCACAAAGCTCACAAACTGAAGGTGGCTGCTGAATCCCCAAGTTTACCAAAGAATCCATCTTCATAGTAAGAGCCTTAATTTGAGCAGTCAAGGCTGTAGTAGCATCAACATCCAGAATCCCTGCTGCTTTGCCCTGATGAAGACGCTGAGTAGGATTCTGATATTCATTTGCAGCCATCATCTCGATCAACTCATAAGCCTCCTCATAGCTCTTAGTCAATAGAGCTCCACCTGATGCTGCATCGAGCATTGGTCTCGATTGAGGACCCAAGCCATTATAGAAGCAATTGATAACCATCCAATCAGGCATCCCATGATGTGGGCACTTCCGAAGCATCTCCTTGTAGCGTTCCCATGCTTCACAAAGAGTTTCACCAGATAGCTGAGAGAATTGAGTGATAACATTCCTTAGTGCAGCTGTTTTGGCCATAGGGAAGAACTTAGAAAGAAATTTCTGAGCCAGATCCTCCCATGTCGTAATAGATCCTGCAGGAAGAGAATGTAACCATCCCTTAGCTTTATCCCTCAGAGAAAACGGGAACAACCTCAATTTAATGGCATCTTCCGTAACACCATTGAACTTGAAAGTGTCACAGATCTCAATGAAGTCTCGAATATGCATATTAGGATCCTCTGTCGGAGAACCCCCAAACTGTACTGAGTTCTGTACCATCTGAATAGTGCTAGGTTTGATTTCGAAAGTGTTGGCCTGAATCGCTGGCCTGACAATGCTCGACTGAATGTCATTGATTTTCGGCTCAGAGAAAGCCTTAAGAGCCTTAGTATCATTAACTGCTGGTGGTTGATCATCCATTGTAATACTCACTGCTGTTTCTTCCTTAATCAATGCTTCTTTACGAGCCTGAGAACGTGTTCGCATACACGTCACTCAAGTACCTGAAACACAAACAAACGAACTAACGTGAGAAAAGAAACCAAGTCACTGAACTTTAACGACCACTAATGACAAGCACATAAACTAAAATATAACACCGAGTCCCCGGCAGCGGCGCCAAAAACTTGTTCGCACAAAATCACGCAAGTGTACGTGGTCACAAGTAATATAGAATATAATTCAAGTTCGTTCCCACAGAGACTGGTGTATTCAGAATTATGCACTTATGCACCAATGTATGATTATTATTCAATACTTGGACAAGTAATCAAATTGGGTTTTGGTTTTATACTTAACTAATCCTATTCGAATTATGAAACTAAGAATTATCAACTAAGAGAATAACGATTTACTACTGAGAATAGAACATGGGATTCTAGCTTCATTAACAACTTCAATCAAAGTTCTACCTTTATTCAATTCTAATGGTTGATAACTAATCAGATAACACGAAACTGATACACGCTAACTGTCGTTATACGTGCACCATACTGCTACACATCCACAATTAAGATAGAAGGTAAACAGACACCAATTATGCTTAGACCCTATATGTCTATAGAATTTGAAAACATAACGGTTGAAGAGCAAGTTATCTATCAAGATTACATAGGGCGATGCAAGATGGGTAAAATCACATCACAAGTCATGTTATCGAACACGAAACCTATGCTCGCATGGCAAGTTCTAAATCAATATATTCACTGTCACTTCAATAAAGATTAACAAGCAATCTTAGATGTTAGCTACGCATCCAAGACGAATAAGCACAACCAATACGAGGAAATCAAACCATCACATATGAACAAGGCAAATTAACTACTGAAATTCATCGATAAATCCGCTAAAATCCCATGACAATGATTAGTTCATAATCGAACTTCTCATCATCATGGGTTCGAATGTAAACATGGTACGGAATAAGAAAAGCAAACTAAAAGTACTAGAATAAGAGTTAAGAAACAAATCCGAAACGAGCATCCAAGTTACGCCTACTTCGAAGAATTACAAAAGTAAAAGTTATGAAATTCGATCTTGATCTTCTCCGTAGCCGTCACGTGCTCCTTGGAATGATTCTAGGTTATGTTTTTAGTCCCCCAAAGCCTTTCTTAAACTTCCCCAGCGATCGGGCCTTCAAACGGATCAGAAACAGACAAACAGGCTTAAATTCGCTGCCAGTTTGGTGCGGGTGCGCCAGATTTGGGGCATGTGCGCCAGCGGGGCAGGTGCGCCGGATTTGGGGCGGGTGCCCCATTTCAGCAGCCCACTTCTTTGTCCATAACTTTTGACTCGCGCATCCGATTGCTTCGCCGTTTTTTTTTCAATGAAAGCTATGAATCTCCTCCTCGTTCTCCTCCAAAGAAACCTACACAACATCACACTAAAACATATCAAAAACATCAAAAGCTTGAGGCCAGATCATCCATTTAAGCCAAAACGAAGGCTTCCAAGTGGATATAAAATCCACTTATCAGATCTACTTTTCTTTGTGCTTGAAATTCAAATAGCACTTTTAAAAGCAACTGCTCTGATGCCAATTGTTAGGTCCAGATAGAGTGTAATTTAATCTAGAAGGGGGGGGGGGTTGAATAGCTTAATCACCAAGTTAAAGATTGATGTGGTGTAATAAAATTTATCCCCCTTTTTGATAGCTTTTATCAAGAGTATATGCAGTTAATGTGTGCGGAAGCAATGTAAGAGTAATATGACACACGAGATTTTATCCTGGTTCGCGGTGGCTAACTCAACACTTGGAGTCCACTCACCCCTACTCCAGTCCCCGAGCTCCTACCCGGACTCGAGATTTTCTCTACTATAAAGAAACTCCTTTACAGTAGGCGGAGAAGCCTTTACAAATATATATCTTGGAGCGTAACTTCCCGTTACCTCCTCACTATAAATGTAAATTTACAAGACTCTTCTTGGAGCGTAACTCCCCGTTACCTCTGATATGGGTCTGAAATTGGCCCTAAAAATTATTGGGTAATTTTGAGCCCGGGTCTGATTAAAGGCCAAAATATAAGGCCCGGATTCTGAGTTTATCACCCAAAATTCGTGGCTAGCAGATTGAGGTTATAAAAGGCCCGTTGGGCATTCATGTTTGAGAAACATGGGCTGCCCAAACTCAAGGCACGAGCCCCCAGCCCGGTCAGGGCCCAGAACTCGAATCCTAGTCCTACTAGGAGTCTGACTGACGAGTCCAGGACTCCGAGAGTCCTACAAGAACTCTGAATTTCGTGGATAACTATCTAGAGTCCTAGATAACCTCCAGCAGCTCAAGATAAGGATCAAGGATCAGTCCTATCCTATCTCTGACTCAAATACCTATTTCTACTAGGACTCTAACACCAGGGATCCTACTTCTAATCAGTCTCTAACCCTGAGACATCTATATAAAGGGCTCTACCCCTCCAAAATAGAACTACGTTTTTTGACTTGATTCTTCACCCCGCTGAAGATACGTAGGCACCTCGTGAGGACCCGTCTGAGTTCCGACTCGCGAGATCAGTCAAAAAGCATGAAGCTCACCCCTCGATTTTTGATCCATAACATTTGGCGCCGTCTGTGGGGAAGGAGACAACAACCATGGTGTCCACCAGATTACGTTCAGAAATTCATGCACCTTCAAACGGAGACAACACCGCAACCCAGGATCCACCCTTGTCTCAGGTCACCGCTGGAACCTCAAATCCCGTCACCACCACACCACCGGTCACGTTGACCCTTGCTAGCAGTGGCACAACCACCGCTGCACAAACCTCGATTCCTATGATTTTTGGCACGCTGCCCCCTATGACTAATGTTGTGGCCACAGCCACTGATCATGGGACTCATTACTCAACCGTTGTGACGACCACAAGAGGACCAACAGATGAGTATGTGGTTTATACGGACGACTCTTCTGAAGATTCGGAGAGGGACTATGATATTCCCCCACGAAGGAGGAGAGACGGAAACCAGAGCCGAGGCTCCCAGCACAACACCAGGCCGAATAACCCCGAGTCCCGTCGACCCACGGACCAGGAGTACGAAGCCAGGATTCGAGCTTATGAACAGGAGATAGCTCAGTTGAGAAGAGACAGGGCGGCACACCAGACCAGGCAGCCACCACCCGAACCTCGGCAACAAACTGAAAACCCTCAGAACACAGGTATGAATAGAATTCACTTGTTGGCTGCAGGTGATCCAGATAACCCGATCCCCCCATTCACCGAGGAGATCATGGCAGCAAGGATTTCTCGAAAGTTCAAGTTGCCCACAATTAAGGCGTATGATGGAACGGGTGACCCCGCGAATCATGTACGAACTTTCATGAATGCATTGCTGTTGCAACCAGTCACGGAGGCCATTAAGTGTCGAGCCTTTCCCCAAACTTTGAGTGGGATGGCACAACACTGGTATAGTCGACTACCCCCTAACTCTATATCCTCGTTTGGAGATTTGAGCCAAGCTTTCATAGGCCAGTTTATTGGGAGCAAGACCCATGCTAAGAGTTCAGCCTCGTTGATGAACCTTCATCAAGGCAGGAACGAATCCCTCAGAGACTATATGAATAGGTTCACTAAGGAGGCGCTCAAGGTCCCGGATTTAGACCAGAAAGTAGCCATGATTGCCTTACAGCAAGGAACCACGGATGATAATTTCCGCCGATCACTAGCCAAGAGGGCCCCTGAAAATATGAATGAGCTCCAGGAGAGGGCCGGGAAGTATATCAAGGCTGAGGAAAGCCTGAAGAAATCTCAGAATAACCAGGGACCGACCCCGAACCCAAAGAAACGTGGAAACGACACCGAGTACAACGCGGATAGTAAGTATTCAAAGACAGGGGATGGTGATAAGTCCCCCACCAAAAAGAAAGCAGGACCGAGGTTCACTGAGTATGCAAGGCTGAATGCCCCTAGGAGTCAGATCCTGATGGAAATTGAGAAAGATGAAAGTGTTCGATGGCCGAAGCCTATCAGGACTGACCCCGAAAAGAGAAACAAGGACTTGTACTGCAGGTTTCATAAGGATACAGGACATAAGACCGATGATTGTCGGCAGTTGAAGGATGAGATCGAGTTTTTGATCCGAAAAGGCAAGCTGTCCATGTATACTAGGGATACGGACAAGAATCCCCGTGACAATGACAACCGTGGAAGAGACAACGATGATAGGAATAAGAGAAACCAGCCTAGAGGGCCTGTGATCAATGTAATCTCTGGAGGACCGACCGCAGCAGGCCTATCTAGTAACTCACGAAAAGCTTATGCTCGTGAAGTGATGTACATTGTTGGAGAGCCCCCGAAGAGGGCAAAAATTGAGTTTGCTCTAGCATTCGACAATTTAGATCTTGACAGAGTTAAATTTCCCCATGATGATCCTTTGGTAATCACCCCGGTGATTGGAAACTCTTCTGTAAAAAGGGTACTCGTTGACAGTGGAGCCTCAGTAGATATCTTATTTCATGATGCATATGAGAAGATGGGATATTCTGATTCGCAATTGACACCTTCAGATATGCCTATATACGGCTTTAATAACGTGGAGACAAAGATTGAAGGTATGATCCAACTACCCGTGACAATGGGCACCGAGCCTAGACAGGCCACATGTATGCTGAATTTTTTGGTCGTTAAGGCTTCATCAACCTACAATGCTATCCTTGGGAGGACTGGGATACATGCTTTTAAAGCAATCCCATCCACCTACCACTTGAAGATCAAATTCCCTACCAAGAATGGGGTGGGAGAAGAGATATGAGATCAAAAAATGGCTAGAAGTTGTTATGTGGGGGCTCTGAAATCTGGAGGGACCGGGGGGCAAGTTCTCCCAATTGAGGACTTGGATGTCCGAGAGGAAGAGGAAAGGAGAGGAAAGCCTGCTGAGGACTTGGTTCCCTTCTCCCTATATCCAGATGAGCCCGAAAAGGTGACCTATGTAGGGGCGTCGCTCCCCGAGGATATGAAATCCGAATTTGTGAAATTCTTGAGGAACAACCGGGATGTGTTTGCTTGGACCGCAGCCGATATGCCAGGGATTGATCCCCTCTTTATGACACACACGCTTAACGTAAGCCCAGATAGAAAACCCGTGAAACAAAAGAAGAGAAGTTTTGCCCCTGAGAGGCAGGAAGCCATAAAACAGGAGGTCGATAAGCTTTTGGAAGCAGGTTTTATAGAGGAAATCCAATTCCCAGAATGGCTAGCCAACCCAGTCATGGTCAAGAAAGCTAATGGAAAGTGGAGGATGTGTGTAGACTTCACAGATTTGAATGATGCTTGTCCTAAGGACTGTTTTCCTCTCCCAAGAATAGATACTCTGATCGATGCTACAGCTGGGCACGAGATGTTGAGCTTTATGGATGGCTTTAGTGGATACAACCAGATCCGAATGAATAAGGACGACATTCCTAAGGTATCATTCATCACTGATTTTGGTATCTTTTGTTATTTGGTTATGGCGTTTGGTTTAAAGAATGCAGGAGCCACATATCAACGCCTGGCAAATAAGATGTTCAAACATCTGATTGGAAAAACCATGGAGGTCTATGTTGATGATATGCTAGTGAAGAGCTTGAACAAAGCTGATCACCTTGAACACCTGAGAGAGGCTTTTGAAGTCCTGAGGACACATAAGATGATGTTGAATCCAGCCAAGTGTGCCTTTGGAGTTGGGTCTGGAAAATTTTTGGGTCTGATGGTCTCAAAACGTGGGATTGAGGCCAACCCCGACAAGATAAAGGCCATCCTTGATATGGAGCCGCCTAAGTCTGTAAAGGATGTTCAAAAGCTAACAGGAAGAATTGCGGCACTAGGACGTTTCATCTCGAAGTCCGGGGATAAGTGCTTGCCCTTCTTTAAGGCTTTGAAGAAAGTTAAAGATTTTGAATGGACAAGTGAGAGCCAAGAGGCCTTTGAGCATTTAAAGAAGTATATGGCAGAGCCACCACTCTTATCAAAGCCCGTGGATGGAGAAACATTATATGTCTACTTGGCTGTCTCTGAGAAAGCACTGAGTGCGGTCTTGGTTCGTGAGGATCGAAAAATCCAGAAACCCGTCTACTATGTTAGTAAGATTTTGCATGGAGCGGAGCTCAACTATTCTGTGATTGAGAAGTTTGCCTTAGCCATGATTACAGCTTCAAGAAAGCTGAGGCCTTACTTCCAGGCTCACAAAATTGAAGTCTTGACAGACCAGCCCCTTAGGAACGTAATGCATAGCCCGAAGGCTAGTGGGACATTAATAAAATGGGCAGTAGAGCTTGGGGAATTTGAAATTCGATACAAACCACGGGTGGCAATCAAGGCTCAAGCTCTAGCTGACTTCCTCGTTGAATGCACCATTGACAACAAGGAAGTCGGGGGGCAGGAGAGTATGGTAGAGGAACCCAAAGAAGAGGAGAAACCTAAAGAGTATTGGTTACTATTTTTTGACGGAGCTTCAAAAACAAAAAATAGTGGGGCAGGGCTGGTGCTCCGAAGCCCGGATGGCTTCACGGTCGAGTACGCGATCAAGTTAGACTTTCCAACTACCAACAATGAAGCTGAGTATGAGGCCCTTATAGCTGGATTGGGATTGGCGAGAACCCTGAGGGTTAAAAACCTGAAAGTATGTGGGGACTCAAGACTTGTGGTGTCACAGGTTAATGGAGAATTTGAGGCACGAGAAGAAACAATGCTGAAATACTTAAGTATTGTGAAAGCCCAGATGACACAATTTAAAGAATGTTTGGTAGAACATATACCTAGGGAAGAGAATACAAAGGCTGATGCCTTATCCCAGTTTGCATCCTCAGAGAATGAGGTGTGCTCGGGAAGTGTTTACTATCAGGTTTTGAAAACCCCAAGTATCAATGCCAAGCTGGTAGCCCCAATCGACACGGGGGCCACTTGGATCGATGAGGTCAAAACGTATCTCGAAACTGGACATTTACCACCTGATGCTGGGGAAGCACGAAAACTACAAGTAAGAGCTTTAAAGTATGCACTCGTTGAAGGGATTCTCTATAAGAAATCTTTTGTTATACCTTATTTGAAGTGTTTAAGGCCGGATGAGGCCCGGGAAGCCTTGAAAGAGGTCCATGAAGGAATCTGTGGCCAGCACCTAGGCGGGAGAGCCTTGGCTCACAAAATTACTCGCCTTGGGTTCTTTTGGCCAAATATGCTGAAGGATGCGAAGGATTATGTTAAGAGATGCGATCGTTGTCAGAGATTTGCACCTGTTGTGCGCCAGCCCCCAGAGATGCTGACATCCATTAACTCCCCGATTCCCTTTGCTATGTGGGGGATGGACATCCTAGGGTCGTTTCCACTCGCCAGTGCTCAAAGGAAGTTTTTGATAGTGGCTATTGACTACTTTACCAAGTGGATTGAGGCCAAACCCCTGGCCAACACCTAGGCGGGAGAGCCTTGGCTCACAAAATTACTCGCCTTGGGTTCTTTTGGCCAAATATGCTGAAGGATGCGAAGGATTATGTTAAGAGATGCGATCGTTGTCAGAGATTTGCACCTGTTGTGCGCCAGCCCCCAGAGATGCTGACATCCATTAACTCCCCGATTCCCTTTGCTATGTGGGGGATGGACATCCTAGGGCCGTTTCCACTCGCCAGTGCTCAAAGGAAGTTTTTGATAGTGGCTATTGACTACTTTAACAAGTGGATTGAGGCCAAACCCCTGGCCAAGATAACCACCAAGCAAGTTGCTCAGTTCTTCTGGGAAAGCGTCATATGCAGGTATGGCATACCCCGAGTCTTAGTTACTGACAATGGAGCCCAGTTCAACAATCCAGAGTTTGTGGGATACTGTAACGACTATAGCATTGAGCTACGATTCACTTCGGTTGCCCATCCACAAGCCAATGGGCAAGCTGAAGTAGCCAACAGGATAATCCTTGATGGGCTAAAGAAAAGAGTCGAGAAAGCGCATGGGTCTTGGGCTGAAGAGATTCTCCCTATACATTGGGCATATCGAACAACCTGCAAGGTCTCCACAGGAGCAACCCCGTTCCAGTTAGCTTACGGGGCTGAAGCCGTGGTGCCACTTGAGATAACTCATACCTCCCCCAGGGTCCAGCAGTATGAGCCCGAAGCCAATGAGGAAGGAATGAGACTCGCACTCGACATGATCGATGA
Source organism: Daucus carota subsp. sativus (assembly GCF_001625215.2). Classification (NCBI taxonomy): domain Eukaryota; kingdom Viridiplantae; phylum Streptophyta; class Magnoliopsida; order Apiales; family Apiaceae; genus Daucus; species Daucus carota. The sequence goes on from NC_030382.2 coordinate 16,251,980, forward strand.
GGTCCGTGATGAGGCTAACGCCAGGATCGTTGAGAGCCAAAAACGAGCTTCCTATTACTATAATCTCCGAGTCAAGGAACGATTCTTCAGAAAAGGGGATTTAGTCCTAAGGAAAGCTGAGGCCTCAGGAGTTGGTCCCAAGGGAAAGATGGCCCCAAACTGGGAAGGTCCGTATCAGGTGAAGGATGTTATTGGTCGCGGCTCGTACAAGCTTCAGACCCTGGATGGAGTTGAGTTTCCAAGGAGTTGGCATGCCACCAACTTGAAGATTTATTATATTTGATTATCTTAGCAAGTAGATGACCATTGAATAAGGTCAGATAGACCACTGCCAGTTAGTTTATAACTTAGTTGATTTTAGTTGTTTATCTCTTCTACTATAGTTTCAATAAAATTTCTTATGGATTGCTCCATATCTCATGCTTCTAATGTTTTCCTTGAGTTTTTGTTTACTTACCGTGAACGGATCAACCCGGAACATGAATTCAACCATAAATAAGTTACGATTAACATTGATTGAGTGAAAATTACAAGCTAAGGCTTGATAAGTCCGATACTACGAGTTAAGGCTAGACAAGTCTAATACTACAAGTTAAGGCTAGATAAGTCTAAATAAGTTGACCACGCAGGGTCCTTAATAAATCCTACTCATCAGACTCAGAATCAGCCTCTGAGCTATCTGCAGACCCGGACTCCCCAGCCGGATGCTTTTCAATGACACCCAAATCTTCGACTTCCTCTTCAATAGGACTAGGAGAGTCAAGAACAATCCTCATGGGACAGAGGTAATCCCATTTAGGATGGAATAGGTCTGGATGATCCTCATGAATGAAATGAACAGCCTCATTCCACCCGTTACTGTAATCCTCGGCAGAGGTGGTCTCATTGTGCTTCTCCAGCAGATTCTTGAACTCATCAGAGTCCATATAGTCGTCGATGATAGCATCCTTTCCCTTTCGAGCCTCGACTAGCTCGCTTCGAGCTTCCACTAGCTCCGATTGAGTCTTAGCCACAATCTCATCTTTTTCCGCATCCTTGATTCGAAGGGCCTCCATGCCCTCCTCCAAGGATTCCTTAGCCTTCTTGTGGCTCTCAGCTTGTTTTTTCCAAGCTTTAGCCTGATGGAGGGCAGCCTGGAATTGAGCATTGGCCTGAGACAAGTAGATAAACGGGTCGATCCCAGCACCGAATCAGTCCTTCGAAAACCCCAGGCCGGTTTAAAGGCTTCAGACTTGGAAGCCCGAGGCTGACTAGATGATCCTCCCTCTGCCGAATGGGGTTGAAGGAAGGCAGGCAACTCCCGAGGGACCCGAGGGTCTTTAGCCAACCTATGCCGCTTCATCCGACCCGTCTCCTCTTGGAGAGGCGCATTCTGCTCATTGATTCTTGTGGCAGCTGCAAAACAAAAACAAGAAATAAGTTAAGTCGTGAATAATGGGGTAGACCCGAGAAAAGTCCTAGGTATAAAAAAAAAAGGTTTATACCTTCATCACTAACCCTTGAAAGACCAAGCTTTCTAAGATTGAATTCATCAAGGAGATCCCAGCATTTGGATTGGCCATTGTCTTTGACCAATTCAGCATAGGCTGCCTTCTCGACATCCGATAGGTGGATGGAGTCGACACTCCCATCAACGACCTTACAAAACTTGGATCTGAATAGAGTTCCCCAATCTCCCCCTTCCCAGTGTAGCTTGAAGAACTCTTTCTTCCAACGAGGGTTGTTATCCGGAATAGAGGAATTGTTGAAAATATGAGGCTGGTCAGGCCGATGACTAATAAGAACCCAACCCGTGGAGCCCACCGGGTAGTTCTTGAATTGGAAAATCTTACGAAACAATGAGACAGACATGGAAAGGCCTTTAGATAGGCACTGAACCATGAAACAATGGATTATGCGCCAAGCATTGGGCGTCAATTGGCAAGGATTGAGTCCCACATCAGCTAAGAGCTTAGGGATGAAGGGATGCAGGGGAAACCTAAGTCCGGCTAGTAGAGCATGCTTGTATACAAACAAGTGCTGCGGATCCCAATGACAGGTCCTATCCCCGGGTTCGGCACGGACCAGGGAATAAGCCTTGGGAAAGTTAAGCAATCTATGATAGGCCTTGGCCAACGAAGGCGAACAATCGGCAGCATAGCCATAAGAACCTAGCTCAGCTAGGGAGGGGTATTCATCCCGCATAATATTGATCAAATCAAGTAAAGATGAACAAGAAGAGTTTATGATTATAGGAGTACCTCTCTTGGACTTGGAGGAGGTGCCCATGGCCTTGGAAATCTTGGCCAAGCGTGATGCTTCCCGATCAGCCATTTGAGCTCGAAAGAACCTTGGTGGTGAAAGCTTGAAGCTTGAGAGAATTCTAGAGAGATGTTGTAAACTTGTAGAGTGAGAAGTGAGAAATGAGGATGCTCACTTATTTATAGGATGGCCAACAGGTCATCTAACAGGTCAACAGGCCAAGTGACCTGCTATTACAGGTCAACTAGCCCAAGCCCAAGAAAAAGCCCATAATCTAGAAGGTTTTGGAAGGATCTAGATTTTCCTAGAGCCTAAAAATAAACGAAAATACAATATTTATACATATTTTCATGTATAAAATATGTATAAAACCTTATAAAACCCTAATCAAGGGATTAGCCTAGAAAAGGCCCCTAAAACCTTGATTAAGGCCTAATCTTATCTCATACCATTAACAAGTCATAATCAAGCATGATTACACTTAATGGTTGCATAATCCATGTTTAAACTATGTATAGTCCCGAAACGCTCGAGAGCGCCCATGAAGCGCCCTGGGAGCGCCCTATGAGCGCCCCAGGAGCGCCAAGAGCGCCCGAGGTGCGCTTGAGGACCTCACCACCGTCGACCTGGGCACCCAAAATGCCCTAAATCGACCTGGGTGAGGTCGACAATTAACTTGGGTGTTAAAAAACCCCCAACGCCCGAGAGCGCCCAAGAAGCGCCCTGGGAGCGCCCTATGAGCGCCCCAGGAGCGCCAAGAGCGCCCGAGGTGCGCCTCAGGACCTCACCACCGTCGACCTGGGCACCCAAAACGCCCTAAATCGACCTGGGTGAGGTCGACAATCGACTTAGGTGTCAAAAAACACCTAACGCCCGAGAGCGCCCGAGAAGCGCCCTGGGAGCGCCCTATGAGCGCCCCAGGAGCGCCCGAGGTGCGCCTGAGGACCTCACCAGCGTCGACCTGGGCACCAAGGATGCCCTAAATCGACCTGGGTGAGGTCGACAACTGACTTGGGTGTCAAAAAACACCTAACGCCCGAGAGCGCCCGAGAAGCGCCCTGGGAGCGCCCTATGAGCACCCCAGGAGCGCCAAGAGCGCCCGAGGTGCGCCTAAGGACCTCACCACCATCGACCTGGTCACCCAAAACGCCCTAAATCGACCTGGGTGAGGTCGACAATCGACTTAGGTGTCAAAAAACACCTAACGCCCGAGAGCGCCCAAGAAGCGCCTTGGGAGCGCCCTATGAGCGCCAAGAGCGCCCGAGGTGCGCCTGAGGACCTCACCAGCGTCGACCTGGGCACCAAGGATGCCCTAAATCAACCTGGGTGAGGTCGACAACTGACTTGGGTGTCAAAAAACACCTAACACCCGTGAGCGCCCATAAGCGCCCAAGGTGCGCCCACGGTGCGCGCGAGCGTCGACCTGGGCGAGGTCGAGCGCCCATGAGCGCCCGAGCTGCGCGCCAGCATCGACCTGGGCGTCCAATCCGCCCTAAATCGACCTGGGCGAGGTCGAGCGCCCCTGAGCGCCCGAGGTGCGCCCGAGCTGCGCGCCAGCATCGACCTGGGCGTCCAATCCGCCCTAAATCGACCTGGGCGAGGTCGAGCGCCCCTGAGCGCCCGAGTTGCGCGCCAGCGTCGACCTGGACGCCCTGAGCGCCCTAAATCGACCTGGGCGAGGTCGAGCGCCCCTGAGCGCCCGAGGTGCGCCCGAGTTGCGCGCCAGCGTCGACCTGGACACCCTGAGCGCCCTAAATCGACCTGGGCGAGGTCTAGCGCCCTGGAAGCGCCCGGAAAACGCTCAAAAAGCACCCCAGAACACTTGATGTACCCCCAAAATGCCTCGGATCGACTAAGGAAAGTCCAGAATCGGCCTAGATGGCTGACCTTACTCAGAATAGGCTCGAGAAGTGATTGAAAATGCTCTAAAACCTTAGAAAAGTTTCTACAAAACTTATCCAAAGTTGGGGGGCAAATGATATGGGTCTGAAATTGGCCCTAAAAATTATTGGGTAATTTTGAGCCCGGGTCTAATTAAAGGCCAGAATATAAGGCCCGGATTCTGAGTTTATCACCCAAAATTCGTGGCTAGCAGATTGAGGTTATAAAAGGCCCGTTGGGCATTCATGTTTGAGAAACATGGGCTGCCCAAACTCAAGGCACGAGCCCCCAGCCCGGTCAGGGCCCAGAACTCGAATCCTAGTCCTACTAGGAGTCTGACTGACGAGTCCAGGACTCCGAGAGTCCTACAAGAACTCTGAATTTCGTGGATAACTATCTAGAGTCCTAGATAACCTCCAGCAGCTCAAGATAAGGATCAAGGATCAGTCCTATCCTATCTCTGACTCAAATACCTATTTCTACTAGGACTCTAACACCAGGGATCCTACTTCTAATCAGTCTCTAACCCTGAGACATCTATATAAAGGGCTCTACCCCTCCAAAATAGAACTACGTTTTTTGACTTGATTCTTCACCCCGCTGAAGATACGTAGGCACCTCGTGAGGACCCGTCTGAGTTCCGACTCGCGAGATCAGTCAAAAAGCACGAAGCTCACCCCTCGATTTTTGATCCATAACAACCTCCTCAAAGTCGTTGTACTCCGGGTGTGGTCTTTGAACTTCTAAAATTTTGTGGGTCTTGGATCTTAGGTCTTAGGTCTTGGGTCTTTCCTCTTCCTCACGGTGCAAAGACGACTAACTTCCCGTTATCTCGTCTAGGACTTGGGTCTTAGAACGAAGATCACCTCACTTCACTTTTCCTCACTGCAAAACTTAGAAAACAATATCTACAACAAATAATCCTTGTATATAAAAAGAGTTTTGGACTAGACACGACTAGGCCGATAATGTATATATATATTGACTATATATTCAAAGTATACTTTCCTATGGATATAGAAAGAGATAAGTATAGTTTTTAACTTACTCCAATACTAAGGATAAGTATTTGGTTGGAGTAAATAAAGTCTTATAAGCGATCTTCACTTTAGACTTTTTCAAGTATTCTCGTGATATTGCAAATTACGAATACTTGTTAATTTAAACTCCCCATTAGATAATGCTTATAAAGACTTCGGAGTTTAAATTGTCGTCTATGGCTCAAAGGCTTACGACTTGGGTACTTATCCTGTATGACTCAGTATTGTTTATTACTTCTTATATACGTCTATAGTCGAAGTAATAAAATCAAGAAAGCTTTATGGCGAGCTCTTTAGCTATTAACTTTTCTTGAAACAACTAATCTCGTAATATAGTCTTTTAGACTAAATGAAGTCGAGAGAGTGTCTTTAAATTTAGCACAATATAATGAGATAGCCAAACAATCACAACAATAAATATTATACACTTTAAGCAAATTACAACAATAATGGTGTAGAAAGTATATAAATAAATTAGTTGGCTAAGTTAGTGCTAAGTAAAGTTAAAGAATACTTTTTAGATTTTCTTCCCACGGATACAAGGTGATGGGCGGGAATAGAATCACATTATATAAAATGTATTCGACCGTCGTCAAATATTAGCCTCGCTTTAGAGTTATTACGAATCTTTAGTTCATTTAAATATACACCGAATCTCTAGATCGTGTATATGTATTTATATTTCAAATAACACGACTTAGTTAGTTTGTTTTTGAAATTAATTCGAAATAAGAAATCTCTTTTATAAGAGATATAAGATGAAGAGCTTTAAGATGAATAGATCAAGAATAACAATGAGCTCCTATAAATATAATGGTCGGTTAAGACTCGGATCGAAGCTAAAATAATAACCACTTACAAAAACGATCGGAAAGTTCGCCGGAAAAATCCGCCGGAGGTTCAGCCGGATTTCGGCTTAGTGGCGGAACTTGGGCAGCCCTACGGGAGGCCTAAAGTAGTAGTGGTTGTGTGACGGTCCACGAATCCGGGGGCCTAGATCCTGACGTCACCACACAAAAACCTTTTTAAAACACTTTGAAAACCTGTATTTTTTTTAAAGATAATAAAACCAAAAGAATTTAAAACCTAAAAACATTTAATAAAAGATTTGAATGAGAACATTTTAACCCCCAAAAAACAACAGGATCGCATCCAGGTTACAGTATTGAAATTAGAACCACTAACTATTACACAGCATCTCTTACCAAATCAGATCATCTTCGATAAGAAGAATCACTGCCAATTTGTTCCAGCTATGAATTACATCTGAATCTCAATAGGTCAACTCTAGCTAGCACCAACTTTATAAATCTTCCTAAATACTCCTTGACCACTGAATCCTCAACTCTGACTCCTCGCCTAGCCTTAGCCTTACTCGCAATCATAGTCTAGCCATTCATCTTTAATCCTTTCTGAAATGGTTAAAAGAGAATAGTAAGAGTGAGCAACAATGCTCAGCAAGCAATAATAACAATGAAATTCTGAACAATATAAAAAGGGTTCACAAACTCAAAATACTTCATCAACAGGTTCAATATGAGATCACAAGATCAGGGTATTATATAGAAGGGTTCACAATACCTTGCAGCAATAGAAATTGAGGAATTCAATTCTTCCAACGGAATTATTGAATTGGACTATCACATTTTAATTAAAACCAAGGTTAGGATGCTGATCAGACATACCTAACCCTGAGCAGGCCCCGTCATGCTCAGTCTCTGGATCCAAGGCACTCATTGGCCTAACATGACCACTCATCTGGTCTGACCACTCATTTGGTCCACATATTTTTATAAAAACAACAATCCAATTCTATAATTCAATTCAACAAATCAGTAAATCAATAGAACAGTATCACAATAAATATCAATAACCGAATAATTTGAATCAACTTTTCATAAACCAGAGTCCATCCTTTCATAAATCATAGTTCAGGAAATCCTTAACTATTCAGTATCCTCCATTATCGGCTAAGCAACTAAATTTAGCCTGCTAAACCAGCATGACAATGGTGGGTTGAATAATCAAGAAGATCCTAAGTCATTCTAGGTTCTAATCATCACTGAGCAACACATGCTTCAATGACAATCTGAACTTCAAATTAATTCATAAAACTGGAATTATCTGAATTTTTGAGGATCAGAAAAGGATGGATATAATATTTACACTTTCATATATGAAAAAGAGAGGAACGAATATTTGCAATACATACGAAAAGAATGGATGAGAATAATTGCAAGATATCCAAAATAAGGGTATAGGATACTTGCCTTAAATCTGACTCCAGTCTCACATCTCAATCTCATCTTTCAACTTTCACAACTATGCATATCGTAATATCTAGACCGTCTATAGCTATACTTTATTCGCCACACTGCTTCGCTTACTCGATTCGTTTCTTATTCGTTTTGTAACACCATTTGACTTTCTGAAGGTCTTCGAGCATACACGTCTCGTCCAAATCCTTTACAAGAACAAGATAATACTATGATCACTAAACAATCTATCGCATAGACATATCACGTATATCGATACCCACTTATATATCCCTTTAAACCTATCAGATATCACTGAACATATAATCATGCTTTGACTTTATCATATAGTCAAGTCATCTTCCACATAACATATCACAAATCAATTATCATATAAATCCTGTCGAAAATCCGACATCGTCTCGTCTATTTATAAGACTATCCACCTGTTATCCTATTCTGTCCAACAACCAACCATTCAATTTCAAACCTTATCATCCATATATCTTTATCCAATATCAGTCATACAAATCATTTATCATGAATAAGCACGTATATCACGTAATCATCAATTTATAGCAAATAATTCACATATAATCACATTCTGTATACTTAACAACACATGATCATATTCTCGACTCAATCATATTATCATGCCATATTAAAATAGACTATACAAGCTTCTGTCCCTCTTTCGTTTCACTCGATTCCGACTTATGGATCAAAAGATATGTTCAACACTGTTCTCTGACTCCCTATCAATATATAACACATCACACATATAGCAGACAACACATTACACATGAAGTTTCCCTTCCCAATTGATGTCAAATCAGGTCTTGGGTAAAAATGATTTTTCGAGAGTTTTTTGGAATTTTTAAACATTTTTCGGAATTAAAATCGATAAAAGAATCACTTCATAAATAAATAATCAAGTCCAGATACTCAAAATCGGACTTAAAATCATTCATAAACAATAATCGAGCCTTGAACATATTTTAGAAACATATTTCAAAACTCGAAACTATTTTTCGGAAATTTTAAATCAACAAGAATAATTAAATCTAATTAATTAACCAATTAAAATCAATTAATAATTAATTAAAATAATTAATCAATTAACATTTAAATTAATTGACCAATTAAAATAATTAATTACTAATTAAAATTAATTAATAAACTAATTTAGATTTATTTTTGAATAAACAAATAATTAAAAACTATTTTTGAAATTTAAAATAATTTAAAATATTTTTAAGATGAAAAGGTTTATTTTGTAAACTTTTGAAAGTTTGTACACGGGGAGCCAACTGCCAAGTTTTGAAAACTTGGTATCAAGAACGTAAGTACTGAAACCACGGTGACTTAAAGTCACCATCTTCGCAAAATGGGGTGATCAAACGGTAATTAACCGTCCGCCACTGCCACACCCGCCGGAGATCACTCTCCCGGCGTCCAGCAGCAACCAGATGCTTCATATATGTAGTATCCACCCTCTAGAATCCATATGTGTGCTCAAATTTAGCAAAGGATGGGTGAAGACGCCGGAAATCCGCATGAACACGGCATCGCCGCCGTGCCTTTTCCAGATTCCGGCGACGCCATACGGCCGCCTTTGCCACCATTAAACATACGAGCAGATTCCTCTCGACAAGATCTATCTATTGATATAAACCATACGTACCCAAATTAAGCCAATCGAAAACTCCGGCCAAACATGAATTTTCCGGCGACTTACTGAAGATTACCAAGAACACTGATTTTCGAAGATTAAACCTCATTTTAAACATGTTTCTGGACTCCGTTATTGACATACAATAAACCAAACCGACGAGAAAAACACGTTCTACAACATGAAATCATCAAATAAATCAAACAATCACGTTTGAGAAAATTCACATTTGAAATCATAATAATTCGAATATTATAAAAATAATAATAAATCACCTGTTGAATCCGCACACAAACGGATGATTAAACTAGATTCTACGCGTCGATAGCTTCGTTTTGACTATTCATACGCCTCCATCGGATTCTAATAACGCCTTCAAATCTTCGTTTGATTACGAAGAACAAGAAGAAAACTGTTCGATTTCTCTCGGTATTCGTGAAAAGAAACTGGTGAAATGATTTTACGGGTGAAATAAAGCTATAGAAAGGTCTATTTATATTTACAAATAATTGGTACCCCTTTGGATATTGTTTATAACATGAAAATATGATATTTACTAGCTTTATATTAATAAAGCGGGGACCAATCAGTACCGGTTTTTGAGATAATCATCAAAACCGGGCATTTTAACTCAATGATTGGTCTGCGGGTCCCATTTGCACGTATTTCAATAAAAAGTAATATAATAATCAAAATATCTGGCTTTCACGTATATCGAGACAACCAGATAATTATCGGTAATTAAAATACCCGAAAACTCCGCCGGACCGACTCCGGGGAAAACCGTACTCTGGATCGAAAAAGTCAAAACACGAAAAATGTCCGAAATATTCAAATTAGGCTAAAGGTGAGTTCCTCGTAACTCCTGTAAAGTAAAATCGCTACACCGTTACGAGTGGACGGTTTTACGAATAATCAATGAAAGGCCTTATTCAAAGGTATATGTCTAATCCTATTTTGTACAACCAGTGATAACTCAACTAGTGTCTGATAACCACTCAACTTGTAACTCAACCTGGAATCGTCTCTGATAAGTTATGTCAGTAGATAGTAGATAGTTTAGTTGGAATCAGTTCAAGAAAGTCTAGTAGATACAAGAATCAGAATGTCAGAAGAATTCCAAGATATCAGCTACAAGCCACTGGAAGAAGTTCATTCCATATGATCAAGCCTCAGTGTCAAATAAACTGTGTAGCAGTTCAAGGAGTTCGGAAGGTATGAAGATTCAAGTATTTATTTCATCAGAGATTCCATATGTGTACTGAAATGAAGAAGAACTAGAAGACAAAGATTCGAAGACCCACCACAGCTCAAATGTTTAATTGATGGAGAATATTCAATTTAGTTAGGCACAGATGAACCAGACAGTACATTTGTGTGTCAGCTATTTATATTGAATATTTAACATCAAAGGAAGGTGGTCGTTCAAGCCGTGTGATGATCAAGACGAAGGCTCAAGACATTTGCTTTCTGGAATATAGAGTTTTTAATTAATTCTTTGTTAAATAATTAATCTCTATTAATTTATTTAGTTGTTAAATTAATTCAATTAGAATTAATTTGATAATTAAGTTTATTAACAAGTTAATTGATTTAGAATTAATTTACAAAAAGAAAGCAAAAGAAAGAAGGCCAAAAGGAAGGACAAGGAGACCGCCGCTCAAACCTGTCTAGCTATGTGAAAAAGAATTCTCACCAACGCAATGGAGTGTGATATATTCTTAATGTTGGAAACCCGGTTGGAATTGATTTATATTTTTCAAAGCAAAAGGGATCCGGTTCCAGACCCACAGGAGACCGAATCTTAGACTTGTTTGACTATGAGGAAAAAGAATTATCACCAACGCTATGGAAATTGATATAATCTTAAAGCTGGAACCCCTGATGGAATTAAAATATTATTTGCAAGGCAAAAGGAGTCCGGTTCCTGGCCCTCTAGAGACCGCAGCTTGGACCGTAAAGATTTATTTATATTAATAAATATTTTAATTAATTAGAAAATTATATTTATAAATGTCTAATAATATTAGATATTTATTTATATAATTTCTGGATTAAATTAAATATTTATTAATTAAAGATTATAAGCTATGCGGGATTAAAAGTATTTCTAAGGAGCTGGCTATAATAAGTCGAGATAGACTAAAAGACGGAAGTTAATAAACTTCACCGTGTACACCTGATCTAGTTTGTCTTGCCGAAATTCAACTGCCATATCAACCTTCCAAGACAATCCTTTGGAATTGTCTGACCGAGGGAAGTCAGCAAGACAATCCTTTTGTCTTGCCGAATTTGCTTATGTATGCAAGACAATTCTGATTGTCTTTCTGCCTCTCGAATTGTCTTTCCTTCTTTCTAATTGTCTTCCCCTTCTATATATTGTCTTTCTGGCTAGTTTAAGGCTTGGTAGACAATCTGAAATTGTCTTTCCTTGCATTGTCTTGCCCAAGCCTAGATTGTCATACTTGCTTTGTATTTGTCTTTCCAAGCTTGTATTTGTCTTGTCTTTTAATTGTCTTTCATGTACAATGCTTTGCCTATATATATGGCATTCATTCTTCATTTCTAAGTGTTCATTCTCTTTGATTTCAAAGCATTGTTAAGCTTTCAAGTTGTTCGTAACTTGCTTGTTGTATCCACAGTTTTCTGTGCTTTGATCACTCGGTTGTTTTAACCACTAATCTAGAATACATCCTGTCGAATTTATTCTACAAACATTAGTGGACATTAAAACTGAACCATATTAATTTAATAACGACTTTCAAGTTTAAATAACCTTTTACTTGAACCTTGTTTATTTAATTAATTAAAATCTGATTATCCTGTTTTATCCAAATCAGATTTATTCCGCGCGAATTTTTGTGACGATTGTATTCAACCCCCCTTCTACAATCGTATCGGGACCTAACAATTGGCATCAGAGCGGTTGATATAATCTACCTTATCAGATCCTATACTCACTCTGAAAATTTCTAAAAATTCCAAATAATTTTTTATTCGAAATAATTTTATTCCAAAAATTATTTCTGACCGAAAATTATTTTTCCTTCAAAAATCCAATCTTTTCTCAAATAAATTTTTATTCGAAATAATTTTATTCCAAAAATTATTTCGGACCGAAAATTATTTTTCCTTCAAAAATCCAATCTTTTCTCAAATAATTTTTTATTCGAAATAATTTTATTTCAAAAATTATTTCTGATCGAAAATTATTTTTATTTAAAATCTTTTTCCAAATAATTTTTAATTCGAAATAATTTTATTCCAAAAAATATTTCTGATCGAAAATTATTTTTCTTTTTAATCTTTTTCCAAATAATTTTTAATTCGAAATAATTTTATTCCAAAAATTATTTCTGATCGAAAATTATTTTTCTTTCAAATCTTTTTCCAAATAATTTTTAATTCGAAATAATTTTATTCCAAAAATTATTTCTGATCGAAAATTATTTTTCTTTCAATTCTTTTTCCAAATAATTTTTAATTCGAGATAATTTTATTCCAAAAAATTATTTTTGATTGAAAATTATTTTTTTTCTGTCAAAATACAAATCTCTTCCCAAACACTCAATCTTCTACCATGTCTACCGCAAAAATTAGCAGCATTAAAATTCCACCTTTTGACAAGGCTAATTTTGGTCTCTGGACGAGACACATGCTTTTGTTCCTCCGGGCGGCGAATAAAAAATACATAAATATTTTGACGAAGGGTCTTTCGCCCGCAATGAATATTATCCTGGAACATACTGAAGATGGAGTTACTATTCCCCACAGAACCTATCTGAAAACACCTGCTGAGTTCTCGGATGAGGATAATGAGCTGATAAATCTAGATGTAACTCTACAGCTCATTCTGATCGAATCATTGGATCCAGCAATGTACAATAATGTTGTCAATTGTACAAGTGCTAAGCAGATATGGGACACTCTGCAAATTTTCAATGAAGGATCTGAGTAAGTACGGGAAAACAAGAAGGAAATTCTTGTGGCTCAATATGAGCAATTTGGTTCTAATCCGGGAGAAGGAATTTCTGAAGTATTCATCAGATTCAACAATTTGATAAACAATCTGAATCTGAACGGGAAATACTACGACAACAAAGAGGTGAACCTAAAGTTTTTGCTGACGCTCCCTGAGCATCTAGAACATCGGATAACCGCCATTAGAGAAAGCAGAGATTTGACAGAGATCTCATTGGAACAGCTGTATGGGGTTCTGAAAACCTATGAATTGGAACAGGCTCAAACTAAACAGAGATACGGATGGGGAAAGACACTGAACACGTCTACGTCTGTCAGCAATTCTACTGCCCTCATAATACAATCACCTCTTGTGAAAGAAAGGAAGGTTGTTGTACCTTCAAGAAGCTCCCAGGAGTATGTTGTGCCGGAAATGGGACATACTTCAGTAAGTACGGGAGATGATGAATTTTACTCGATGGAAGAGTTAGATCAGCTGGAGGACGAATCTCTTGCTATATTTGCCAGGAAGTTTGGTAACATGAGATTTAGGAAGAATCCCTCCTACAAGTTTAAATCTTCGGGTAGTAAATTTCAGAAAGGGGGATCTTCGTCCACAACATCAAAAGGGGCTTACAAGACTCGGATGGTTGATCGAAGCAAGTCTAAATGTTTCAACTGTGATGAGCCTGGTCACTTTGCATCGGAGTGCAAGAAGCCCAATCAGCTGGCAAAGAAGAAAGAATCTTATGACGAGCTAAAGCAGAAGTATGAGGCTCTGCTAAAGAAGCATCAAGGCCAAAGCAGCCAAGGGAAGTCCTATGTGGCAAAAGGAAAAAGCTGGGATGACACAGATAGTGATGAGGAGGAAGAGCGGGGGAATGTTGCTCTAATGGCTTTCATGAAACCTTCTACACCTCCACATCACACTGGCGGATTTCCGGTAGATCCTACTTGCCCTAAACTTTTTATGCAATTAGGACTTGAACGTGATGATGCTCTTAATAAGCTGAAAGCTTTAACTCTAGAACACAAAGCTTTAAAGCTGGAGGTTCATGAGTTAAAGTTAAAAGAAAAACTAGTGCTCACCCCTAAAATTGAACAACTAACTAGTCAGTTATTGACTCAGACTAATAAAGTCGAAGTGTTAAAATTTAGGGAGAAAAAGTTGAATGAGCAGTTAGTTGAAGAAAAGGTTAGGTGCCTTGCTTATAAGGAGTCGACTAATATTGTTAAGAACCTAGTGGACCAACAAGTGATTAAAAGGAAAGTTGGTATAGGTTTCGATTACAACAAGTCGGTAGGTAAGGCTAGTAATATAACTCCTTTTGTTAAGAGTAGCCAATGCAAGTTGAGGGCACATTCAGTTCGCCCAAAGCTGGCATAGGTGCCAATGGCTTAAAGAATAATTTTAACAAGCCTAATAAGTTTGTTAAATGCAGGAATGATAACAATACATGCTCTTCTACTAATAACATTAGAACTTCTGAAAATGTTAATGTAGAAACTATTAAACCCCCTGTTGTTCTGAATAACATGCCTACTGTTCCTTTAGTTGATATGTGCCATAAACCTTGTGGTGTTGATAATTTCATGTTGTGTGCGTTTAATGTAATGTCTGCTTATTTTAAAAGTATGCATGCTAACAAAGAAAACACAACACCTAGAAAGCACATGAATAGTAAGTTTGCAAAAACCAAGACTGCCGGTCCTTCTCCTATCAAGAAGGATACTTATGTTCCCAAGCCTAAACCTAAAGTGTTCAAGGCCGTTTGTAGGAAAGTAAGTACAGTCATGGTGGATGCTGATGTTATTCGAACAGGATCTATTGTCAAAGCTGACAAAGGTCAATTCTTTAAGTATGCCGGGCCCAACCAAGTTTGGGTTCCGAAGAAGGTTTAATTCGTTTGATATGTGCAGGGAGCCAAACAAGGTTGAAAAGGTTGTATGGATTCTCGATAGTGGATATTCTAGACATATGACCGGTGATAGAGCCCTGCTATCAAATGTGATTGAGAGAGCTGGCTCGATTGTCACCTTTGGAGATAACAGCAAAGGTCGTACTACGGGATATGGCAATTTATTTGCTGGAAATGTTATCATTGAAAAAGTTTCTTTGGTTGAAGGACTCAAGCACAATCTTCTGTGACAAGGGATTCCAAGTCAACTTTGTCAAGGAGAAGTATTTGATATCTCACACTAAAGATGACTGTCTTGCTCTCTGTGGAGTAAGAAAAGCTAACTTATACTTAGATGATCTCAATTCAGGTGCCAATGATGAAGATAATTGTTTCTATTCAAAGGCTTCACCTGAAGATAGTTGGCTATGGCATAAGAAGCTGTCTCACCTTAGTTTTAAAATTGTAAACTCTTTGGTCAAGAGGGATTTGGTGAGAGGACTGCCACCTTTGGAATTCACTCTACAAGGACTTTGTGAGGCATGTCAGAATGGGAAGGCTAAGTTAGCAACATACAAAGGCACAGACACCAGTAACATTACTGAACCACTGCAACTATTACAAATGGATTTATTTGGTATAGTCAATGTGATGTCTTTATCAAGAAAGAGATATGCCTTGGTGATTGCTGATGACTTCTCTAAGTTCACATGGGTTTTATTCCTACATTCTAAGGATAAAACTCCGCAATTGGTAATTGATCTTATCAAGGAGATCGAGTTGGATTCGAATGATAAACTTCGTGTCAGAGCAATAAGGTGCAATAATGGAACCGAGTTTAAGAATAAAACTCTCAACAGATTTTGCTCTGACAAGGGATAACAAGACAATATTCAGTGCCAGAGACTCTTTAACAGAATGGAGTAGTAGAAAGGAAGAATCGTACCTTGATTGAAGTTGCAAGAACTATGTTAAGCAAATTAAGGTTGCCCATCTACTTTTGGGCTGAAGCTGTGAATACTTCTTGTTATGCTCAGAATCAAACTCTGATCAACAAAGAACACATGAAAACTCCTTATGAACTTATGAACGGAAAGAAACCAACGGTCAAGTACTTTCATGTATTTGAGCTAAATGCTTTGTGCTTAAGGATGGAAATGTACATCGTGGCAAGTTTGAACCCAAAGCACTTTAAGCAATTATTTGTTGGTTATTCTCATCAAGCATATAAGGTGTTTATCATTGATCAATTACAAGTCAAGGAAAGTGTCAACGTTACTTTTGATGACACTAAACTCCCAAGTATCCAATTTGAAGATCCATCTGAGTCACTAAAGTTTGATAATTATCCCGACTCAGACTCGGATGATGACGATGAATAACCTGATGCTGCAACTAGTAATGAGACTAACAATGCTCATATTGATCCAGGTATTGGTGGAGAAAACAATGGAAACACTGTGGACTCTACTAATGCTAGTGGTGGATCATCTAGTCAACCTGGCAGCAACTCAGGGGGAGATGGTGGATCAACTGGTCAAACACAGCATCACAATGATAATTCTGGCGAATCATCAAGATTATATCTTCCAAGGGAGATGATCTGGAGTAGAGATCATCCCTTTCAACTAATCATTGGTGATCCAGATGTTGGTGTTTAGACTAGGAGTGCAACTCAGAATGAATGTCTATATTTGGGTTTTCTATATCATGAAAAACCGAAAAAAATTGAAGATGCACTAGCCGATCAGGAATGGGTTCTTTCCATGCAAGAAGAGCTCAATCATTTCGAGAGACAAGAAGTCTGGGCCATGGTTCCAAGACCAAAGATAAAGTCTGTTATTGGAATTGGATGGGTCTACCAGAATAAGCTTGATGGTGATGGCATTGTTGTACGGAACAAAGCCAGACTGGTTGCTAAAGGTTACTCCCAAGAAGAGGGAATTGATTATGATGAAACCTACGCTCCAGTTGCACGTCTTGAGGCGATCAGAATTTTTTCTTGCATTTGTTGCACATTCCAACTTTAAATTCTATCATATGGATGTGAAAAGTGCATTTCTGAATGGAAAGCTTGAAGAAGAAGTATATCTAGAACAGCCCCTGGCTTTTAAAATCTAGAATTTGTTGATTTTGCGTACTTCTTGTTTAAAGCTGTTTATGGCCTCAAGCAGTCGCCAAGAAGCTGGTATGACACTCTCTCTGAATTTTTACTTGAAAATGGTTTCACTAGAGGTGTCATAGACAAAACTCTCTTCTATAAATTGCATGAAAATAATATGATATTTGTTCATGTATATGTTGATGATATTATATTTTGTTCTACTAACGATAACTTGTGCAAGAGATTTGCTAAGTTAATGCAGAGTAACTATGAGATGAGTATGATGGGTGAACTGTCATTCTTTCTTGGTCTTCAAGTAAGTCAGAAAGATGATGGGATCTTCATTTGCCAATCAAAATATGTCAGAGATCTTCTGAAGAAATACAATATAGAAGACTCTTCACCGGCAAAGACACCCATGACCACTGCCGCTAAGCTTGACCAGGACATATCTGGTAAGAAAGTTGATATTTCAAGCAATAGAGGTATGATTGGCTCATTACTTTATCTCACTGCTAGTAGACCTGATATAATGTTTGTAACATATTTATGTGCAAGGTTTTAGAGTGATCCTAAAGAGTCACATCTTATAGATGTTGAAAGAATTTTTAGATATCTTAAGGGTACACCTATTTTAGGTATCTGGTACCCTAAGAATACTGGTTTTGACCTAACAGGCTATACAGATCTGATTATGCAGGATGCAGGATAGACAGGAAAAGAACTTCTGGAAGCTGTCAGTTTCTAGGACAACGGTTGGTTTCCTGGTACAGCAAGAAACAACACTCAGTATCTACCTCGACAGCGGAAGCAGAATATATTGCGGCAGGTAGCTGTTGTGCTCAGATCTTATGGATTAGGAATCAGCTTAATGACTATGGACTTGTATTAAACAAAATTCCCTTTATTTTGTGATGATACAAGTGCGATAGTCATTTCCAACAATCTTGTACAATATTCGAGAACCAAGCACATTGACATAAGGTATCATTTTATTAGAGAACATGTCATGAATAGAACTATGGTGTTACACTTTGTACCATCAGCTGATCAGATTGCTGACATCTTCACTAAACCACTTGATAAATCCACTTTCTCAAGATTGGTTTGTGAACTTGGCATGTTAAACATGACATGAGCTCTTGTAAATAGTTTTTATGTTTAATTCCATTTTAATTTTGTTGCATGCTTGTAAAGTATTTCTTATTGGTATCTATGTTGTGAATACTAATATTGTGAATATTTCTGTGGTTGGTAAATATTTAAGTAATTGACGGTTGCAATAACTTTGTCGTCCATATCAGGGATAGACATCGGAATTGCTGGTTCTTTATTGAACCAAGTGCCTTCATAGGCATCCGAGGGAAACTTGGACACGTTGCCATCTAAAACGTCCTTGTCTACCCTCCCGGAAGGAATATTTCCGGATCCCCTAAGTGATCTTTCACCCTCGAAGGTGAAAGGCAATCTACTCTGGTAGAGGATTCTTCTAAGGATCATATGCCTTAACAGGTATCCGAGGGAAACATAGGTTTCATGCCATTGAAAGGCCTAATGTCTACCCTCCTAAAATCAAACTCTGGATCCTTTAAAGGATTTACTACTTTCTGAAAGTAGTTGGCAACTTGTGGACTATGACTTGGATTTATCCGACGAGTCTACGAGGATCGGGAATTACGAACTCCCATTGCACCACCAATGACCTTCCATGAGGAGGCAAAGGTGATCTTAATTGCAGGTACATCACACCATCTATGGAAGCTCAGGATTTGTGTGGAGTGAAACACTTACAGAACTTGTGAGTGACACCTTTACCTATAAACTGAGAGATATTTTGAGTGTCGAGTGATACACCTGCAGAATGTTTTTGTGAGACACCCACTGTTTACCAAATTTAAACCTTATTGTTCAAAATTGGTATCTATAATGTTTTATCTAAGTGGATGCTTACTATGGATACTTTTCTACTTGACGCACCTTCTACGAAGCCCTGTCTTCTTCATACTGGATTCTGTCATTCAATGTTTTATCTAATCAGTTGGTATCATTATTGATAACAATTGAGGATTCCTCAACTAAGGGAGAGAATGTTCAATGATGTTAAAGGGGAGAATGTTCTGAGAGAATATTCTATGATCCATGCTCTAAGGGGAAGAATGTTTTATGCCTCACTTAGGGGGAGTGCAGAGTCACATAGGGGAAGAATAATATTGCCAGAACCCATGGAAGGAGAATATCAAAGAGAATATCAATGTTCTAATCTATCATCTAAGGGGGAGAATATTATGAACTTATGAGGGAGAAGATTAAGGGAGAATTACATGTTATATCTTGGAAGGAGATTGCAAGGCCTCTGGGGAGATTGAAAGGTATTCCAGAAGAAGTAGCTGTCTGAAGAAAAATGGAGACTGGTACAATGTTATATGTATTACCAGAAACCATCTACTATGTACATTTTAATGTTTTACGTTTCTCTTATCAACTGGGATTGTTTCCTAATAGGTTGAGTTGGTATTAATGTTTATTGAGTCATAGAAAGTTGTTAGTTGTTGTTAGTTGAGTTATCCTCATCAGAATTTGTGTGTTAATGTTCAACAAACAAATAGGGGGAGATTGAAAGGCCTTATTCAAGGGTATATGTCTAATCCTATTTTGTACAACCAGTGATAACTCAACTAGTGTCTGATAACCACTCAACTTATAACTCAACCTGGAATCATCTCTGATAAGTTATGTCAGTAGATAGTAGATAGTTTAGTTGGAATCAGTTCAACAAAGTCTAGTAGATACAAGAATCAGAATGTCAGAAGAATTCCAAGATATCAGCTACAAGCCACTGGAAGAAGTTCATTCCATATGATCAAGCCTCAGTGTCAAATAAACTGTGTAGCAGTTCAAGGAGTTCGGAAGGTATGAAGATTCAAGTATTTATTTCATCAGAGATTCCATATGTGTACTGAAATGAAGAAGAACTAGAAGACAAAGATTCGAAGACCCGACCACAGCTCAAATGTTTAATTGATGGAGAATATTCAATTTAGTTAGGCACAGATGAACCAGACAGTACATTTGTGTATCAGCTATTTATATTGAATATTTAACATCAAAGGAAGGTGGTCGTTCAAGCCGTGTGATGATCAAGACGAAGGCTCAAGACATTTGCTTTCTGGAATATAGAGTTTTTAATTAATTCTTTGTTAAATAATTAATCTCTATTAATTTATTTAGTTGTTAAATTAATTCAATTAGAATTAATTTGATAATTAAGTTTATTAATAAGTTAATTGATTTAGAATTAATTTACAAAAAGAAAGCAAAAGAAAGCAAAAGAAAGAAGGCCAAAAGGAAGGACAAGGAGACCGCCGCTCAGACCTGTCTAGCTATGGGAAAAAGAATTCTCACCAACGCAATGGAGTGTGATATATTCTTAATGCTGGAAACCCGGTTGGAATTGATTTATATTTTTCAAAGCAAAAGGGATCCGGTTCCAGACCCACAGGAGACCGAATCTTAGACTTGTCTGACTATGAGGAAAAAGAATTATCACCAACGCTATGGAAAGTGATATAATCTTAAAGCTGGAACCCCGGATGGAATTAAAATATTATTTGCAAGGCAAAAGGAGTCCGGTTCCTGGCCCTCTAGAGACCGCAGCTTGGACCGTAAAGATTTATTTATATTAATAAATATTTTAATTAATTAGAAAATTATATTTATAAATGTCTAATAATATTAGATATTTATTTATATAATTTCTGGATTAAATTAAATATTTATTAATTAAAGATTATAAGCTGTGCGGGATTAAAAGCATTTCTAAGGAGCTGGCTATAATAAGTCGAGATAGACTAAAAGACGAAAGTTAATAAACTTCACCGTGTACACCTGATCTAGTTTGTCTTGCCGAAATTCAACTGCCATATCAACCTTCCAAGACAATCCTTTGGAATTGTCTGACCGAGGGAAGTCAGCAAGACAATCCTTTTGTCTTGCCGAATTTGCTTATGTATGCAAGACAATTCTGATTGTCTTTCTGCCCCTCGAATTGTCTTTCCTTCTTTCTAATTGTCTTCCCCTTCTATATATTGTCTTTCTAGCTAGTTTAAGGCTTGGTAGACAATCTGAAATTGTCTTTCCTTGCATTGTCTTGCCCAAGCCTAGATTGTCATACTTGCTTTGTATTTGTCTTTCCAAGCTTGTATTTGTCTTGTCTTTTAATTGTCTTTCATGTACAATGCTTTGCCTATATATATGGCATTCATTCTTCATTTCTAAGTGTTCATTCTCTTTGATTTCAAAGCATTGTTAAGCTTTCAAGTTGTTCGTAACTTGCTTGTTGTATCCACAGTTTTCTGTGCTTTGATCACTCGGTTGTTTTAACCACTAATCTAGAATACATCCTGTCGAATTTATTCTACAAACATTAGTGGACATTAAAACTGAACCATATTAATTTAATAACGACTTTCAAGTTTAAATAACTTTTTACTTGAACCTTGTTTATTTAATTAATTAAAATCTGATTATCTTGTTTTATCCAAATCAGATTTATTCCGCGCGAATTTTTGTGACGATTATATTCAACCCCCCCTTCTACAATCGTATCGGGACCTAACAATCAAATAATTAATAAATAAATATAAATATACGCAATTTAATCCGTAAATCGATTATAAAATCATATAACATTTCACAAATTGATATGAGAATATCCAAATAAACTATATTTCTTCCTGAGTGTATAGAAATTGAAATCTCTCAATTACGAACACATATGAATAGTCAACTCAATAAATCAGATAACACAAAATTCATAAAATTCATATAATAATCCCATAATATTCATAAATAATTACAAGTACTTAGACAAACAAATCCACCAATATCACATAATCATGTAACACATGTATTCACATAATAATCATCTCAATTTTTCAAGAACAATATATAAAACTCAATTTTTTGAAAATATAATCATATACCAATAACACAGTTACCCGGAGTTTAATTATAAAACTTTGAAAACTCATTAAACTGGAATAACATATTAAATCTTATTTCCTTCTTTGAAGAAAATCACTTTTATAATAATAAATAAATTTTAAAAAGTTCGGGTCATTATAGGTTGAGCTAGTTGGGTTGGGAGAGAGCTTGGTTGGTTGAACTAAGCTTATATAACTAAAACCTTGTATATATAAATATATATGTATAAGAATGGAGGTTTTAGAGAAGAAGTATTTGTAGAGAGTGTTTGTAGAGATGACAGAGAGGATACTTAAAAAATTCCCAGCAACTAATTGACTCTTTAGCTTGTGTAGAAAATGAATGGGGATGGAGTGGTATTTATAGGGAAATTTAAGGTAGTGGGGTGATGTAAAATGATGTAAGAGATGATGTAAATGGAGTGGGTGAGGTAGGGGATGACTACATGGATTTTGTCTACTAGCCTTAGCAACATGTGACTCAAAATCTCAGCACTTATTGCTTACTAAAATCAAGCCACACACCCCAATGCAAGCTAATTAACTATTAATTAACGAATAAGTAATGTTAATTAAATATAGCTTATTCCTAAATATCTCCAATATATCCACCAAAAAATATGACAATTTTCTAAATATTGGAAAATAGAAATCCGTGAAGTTTGGTAATTTTTGGTCAAGGTCTCCTAGGTCAAACGCTCAATCAAAGTTTCTCAGGTCAACCTTTCGGAAATACACCCCGACAAACATTCTCCAAAAATCACGAAATTTTTACCTAACATACATCACATAATAAAAATGATATCCCCAAAGTTTCAAGTCATTCTAGCAAGTGAATGTATTTTATCCGGAATTAAAGTGATAAAAACCGCTTTTCGGGTTTGAATAAAATACGAAAATCCTTTTGATAATTTGTAAAACGTTTTTGGCCAGAATTTTGTCTTGGATAAGTACTAAAAATATATTTCCTTGAGAATAAAATAGTTTGGTATTTATGGAAATATTTTTGAGCATTTAAATTAATTTCCTTCGATAAATAAGGAAATATACGGAAACCGATAAAATTAGCATTTGGTCAAAACAAGTAGACCCTTGACTAATTTTTGATATCAAAATACTTAGAATAATAAGAATCATGATAAATCATGGTTTTGACAATTTTAAAGTACATTCTAAGTATTAAAATATTTTTCTCCGAAAAATGAGTAATTGGAGAGACCTTGGAGAAAATATTTAAGGAACCAAAGAAAAATGGATATTAATATTTGACCATCCAAATATTAATGTTTTGATAGAGTAAATCTTTCTTTTGGATAGAAAATAATTTTTGGAGTGAAAGATTTATTTTTGAATAATTAAAGATACACTAGTACAACTATAGGAAAAGGAACCACTAATAAGAAACCTTCTAGTTTGAATAAGTGGTTTCTTAATAAAAGGAAGCTTATATTTTTAATGAATGATATCTTATAATGGAAGAGAAAGAACCTCTTTTTTGAAATAGATGGTTCTTTTTCATAAAGTACCTATTTTCCTTGGGAAGTGGTTTCTTATCATGGACTACAGAATCCATTTTAACAATTAGAACTTGACCCGATTTGAGATGTGGTCCATTTTTGGCTATACATACATTTTCACAAATAAACTGCCCAAGACTCATTATTGTAGACATCCCTTCACAATAATTGTGCTGAAGAAAATACCAATTTAAATTGAATGGATTCAAAATAATGTTACTGCACAAATCATAATTATAAATTTTACCAATTTCATCCATGAGAAAGTAATCACTTTTTTTAAATAGATGATTCTGTTTCATAAGGTAACTCCTTTTTTTCAGAAGAGGTCTCTTATAATTCTAGAGAAAGAAACCACTTTTTTTAAATAGGTGATTCTCTTTTATAAGGTAACTCTTTTCTTTCCGAAGAGGTCTCCTATAATTCTAGAGAAAGACACCACTTTTTTAAAATAGATGATTCTTTTTCACAAGACACCTCTTTTCCTTCAAAAAGAAACAAAAAATTTTATAACGTTAACCTTAATTACTTCTCTAAAAAAAATATTCTAAAAAAAACCCCTCTTTATTCATATCTAACTATTAAAACAAGTTTTCCTTTATGTATTTGTATTTTGTTGATAGGAAAGTGGGCATAAACTTATAAATAATTTAATTTTGTATACTATTAGTTCATTAATTTATTAATTGATATTTTGACAAAAGAATTATTAATTGGAATTAAAATCTTAATTATAAAATATTCAAGTATATTTTATTAAAGTGAAAAGAATAATATATATATATAATGCATCTAAAATAAAATAATAATTATTGTAACTATAATTTTTGTTAAGAACATAATTTGTCACTTATAAATTTTTGTTCGTAATTTCTAAAAATTTAAGATAGATTTAGCATGAGTATTTTAATTAAATTTTCATAAATATTAATGAACAACTAAAAAATGTATTACGATAAATGTGAGTTAATCATTGTAATATAGTAAATTAATATTATATTGAATAAACATATATTTTCAAATATGTAGTTGGAAATAAAATTTGTAAGTTATATTTTTACATTCAATAGTATTTTCTGTCGAATAATTAAAATATAAATTATATTATATATACTATTCAAAGAAATTTATTTTTTATATCTTGAGTTAACATATTTGTTATATCAAATTTAGATTAAACAATATTATTATACCTTATGTTTTTCTTTTCTTTCAAAATAGTATTAGAAGTTTTTGTGAGGTAAATATTCATCAATCAATTAAAGTATAGTAAATCAATATTTTATTGAATAAACATATATTTTTATATATATCTTGAAAATGATATCTAAAATTATATTTTACATGTAATTTAAATTTCTATTGGACAACTGAATCTATATAAAAATAGATTTTATATATCTACTATTCAAATAAATTTATTTTATATTTGAATGATAAAATAAAAAATATAATTACGTAATTGTGAATCAATCAATATATGGTACGGTAAATTAAAATCTAAATAAGCATATATTTTCAATTATAAAGTTGTAAAAAATATTTTACTTGTAATATATTATTTTTTATCAAGCAATTAAATCTTGTACAATAAAATAAATAAATTTATATAAAATTATTCAAATAAATGTGTTTTATATTTTCAATTTACAGTTTCGTTGTACATGATGTGTTTCAGTTTTCAAAACTAGGAGTCGTGCGCACAAAAGAACACAAGATCAGTACTCACCCTCAACCTCGACGCAGTGCAAGCAGTATACATACCTGTGGAATTGCATCCAGTATATAAAGTTCCATATGGGATAACCGCACCACTCTGTCCACTTATATTGGTGTAGTTGTTCGGGAACGTGTAAACATCAACTACAAGAAATGGCGTAATGTTCCAAAAGAAGTCGTCAATGAAGTGTATGAGTTTATTGGAGTAAGTTTAATATTCTCAGTTAATCTAAATATTATCCCTTCTTATTTATTGCTTCAAGTTTTTCTATTATGTCAATATAGTTAAATGTGATACTAATCACATCTGAAATTAATATGCAGAAAGGGTTCGAAATTCCAGCTAATAGTAAATCTTGGGTCTTAAGGAAAGCTTCCATTCGTTTTAGAGCTTTTAAGACTA
Source organism: Daucus carota subsp. sativus (assembly GCF_001625215.2). Classification (NCBI taxonomy): domain Eukaryota; kingdom Viridiplantae; phylum Streptophyta; class Magnoliopsida; order Apiales; family Apiaceae; genus Daucus; species Daucus carota. The sequence goes on from NC_030382.2 coordinate 16,277,652, forward strand.
GATTAAGGAAGTTTCGGGTTCACAAATCAACCGGAAAAATAAGGAAAACTGTTCCATGGAAATATCCTTGGATAAGTCAAGTTGATTGGGATAAATTTGTTGATTACTGTACCAGTCCTGAGTATCAGGTAGTATTTTGTGACTTTTCAACATTCAATAATTGTGTTTATATTTATAATATACAACATTGTCCATGAAGGAGGTGAGTAAAAAGAGTAAAGAAAGATCTTTGAAAAAGAATACAAGCTATAGAGGAGGTTGTCGAGGCTACTTATATTATGAGGAACAAATTGTAAGTTTTCAATAATTCAGATACAATCTCTAAGAATGGCCTTCATAGTTTTAACTCTGGTTTCTAACATGTTATATTATAATTTACAGACAAAAGAACTTGAGAAGCAAGGTATCCATGTAACACAGGTGCCTCTACATTTAGTATGGCTCAAAGCACATTCAACGGAAGAAAATGGAAAGTTGATGTTCAAGAATCCAGCAGATTTAGAAATCGCCAAAGCAATTGTAAGAGTCTATTTCCCAACCTCCTATATAGTCGAGATATATTGCTATAATAATGGATGTATCTTAAACATCCATGCTATCAGCCCATAATAATATATATTTAGGAAAGATTATTAGTAACTTTAGACAAAATTATTGGCCAATATCCTTGTTATTAGAATTCTATTTATATTTCTTACAGCTGTATGAAAAAAGAGACAACTTGATTTAATATTCTAGATGGAAAAATGATAATTGTAGACTAATTAACAATCTCCTTTTAATGAAAGAATCAGCACGTAAATCTCCTTTTAGTGAAAGAACCAGCACTTAGTTGCAACTCACATGTATAATTACAATAAATTATATTAAATTTAGCATTATTCAGTGAAGATTACTATAGCAAAATATAGAAGACAGAGCTGGAATATAAAATCATAACGTTAGAAGTTAATGACAGTACATAATACTCTGTAATACAGCTTAAATTTCTTTAGAGCTCCAAGTGTAGACATAAATATTTCATAAAGCATTAAAGTACCAGGAGGCTTGAGATATATTTTGTCGCAAAACAGCCCAGGAAGCTAGATCATACAAATGAGCTAAGTTATATGCAGAATATACCCTGTGGTAGAGATTAGGTTAGGAAATTGGTAAGTAATACTTTGAAACTTGCAGTATAGGTGATTATATATATTAATAGATAATGTTTCTGACCTTGGTTTGTTGTATCATGTTTCTCTTTGTTAGAAATCATTAGAAGCTCAATCTGAAAATGGTGAAATTAGCACCAAGGGTCGGAAAGATATATTAGCGCATGCAATCAACAAGCCTGAGCAAGGTGGTCGGGTCCGAGGAATTGGATCAGGTGTTACAAATAAACAGTATTTTGGGTTTAACCGACCGACACCTCCCAATCAATTGCGGGCTGAACTCATTCATATGAAACAGGATATGGAAAATATGAAAAATAATCAAAAATTTATGATGTCTTTCATCATGTCATGCTCTTCAATCAGCCAAGAACAGTTGGGGCAATTCTTGTCAAACTTTGGGAATAATTCTTGCAATCCACTTAATGATAAATTACATAGTTCTCAAGGGTTGGATGGTTCCGAGTTTGATGGTTTAGGTGGCCAACATAGTGGTTTTGATAAACAATTTTGTGCATCTGGTTACCAAGTGCCGGAAAATGCCAGAACAGGTGGTTTCATTAGTCTAGTTAATGGCTTTGGTGACCAAGGTCCAGTTGATGCTCACATGGGTGACTTTGCCATTGCTTCACAGCAAGTGCAAGACGAAATTGAGCCCTACCATGTTGCTTGGCCAGAACAGCCTCAATCTAGAGATGAACACATCATTAATGATTATACATTTCCTCAGGTAAGAAATTTTTTTTAATTATAATTATCTTTATATAACACTATCATCATGATAGTTTTATATTATTGGAAATATGATTATATACAGTTTGTAGAATGTTTCACGACTGTGAACATCTGAATGCTACATAGTTTACTTTGTTGTCATTGTTCTTATTTAACATGTTTATTTTGTAACATATTTCCAATATAATGTGATTCTTTTATTTTGTTACCAAGGTTGGAGTCCTTGTTCTTTGGCAATTCAGGGTGACAAAGGGATCCAAATAGTTGTTATAGGAGAGGTGGAGGTAACATCTGAAGTGATCCACATACATAATATTCGTGTTGGGAGTGATTTTTGTCGTGTCAAGATCCTTGAAGAAATAGTGTCGTCTGCAGAATTACCATGTCCAACCGAAGAATTTAAATTTGTATGTCAAGCTATGAAAAGTTTTGTTCCGTGGCCTATTCACTTGATCTTTCCAAAGGCAGAGGTACAAAATTTTATTATATTTCGAATAATAGTTCACTCATACTTTACCATTGTAATAAATTTTGTTTTTTTGCTTTTGTATTAAGGGTGATAAACAACAATGTCAAGGGGATAAATCATTAATGAGTATGAGATAAATCTGATTGAATAACATAAAAATCTCACATATGAATATTATGTTGGAATTTGATAAAAATAATAATAAGGATATAGAGACAGTAGTTTTATATGTATAAACAGAGAAGATACATAAAGACTACATTGTATTCTCTTCTGATAAACTAAACAAGATACATGCAGTTTAAATAGAACCACAGGCAAGAGGTGGGTAACACAAAAATAGCAACTAACCTAGAAAGTAGCGTACTGGACTCCTAAAATACTTCCAATGCCCATGACTCTCCTATAATATCTCTCCTACTGCTACTTATACACACGTAACTAAACAAATAAAACACCTCATAACAATAATTGACACAAGTTTAGATAAAATAAATAATCCCAACAATCTCCCCCTTAATCTAAACTTAGCTGCCTGGCAAATTCTTCGCATCTGGCATGATCTTTGGTGCCCATCTGGCAAGACCTTCGTAGCCGATAAGACTTTCTTTATTGGCCCGTGTGGCCTTTTAAACTGAGCCCGTATGGCTATTCTTCACAAGCCTGTATGGCTATCCTTCTGAGCCCGTATGGCTATTCTTCACACGCCCGTATGGCTTTTACACTGAGCCCGTATGGCTATCCTTCTGAGCCCGTATGGCTATTACTTCTGAGCACGTATGGCTATTACTTCTTTGACTGTATCGCACTTCAAATTTGCCCGTCTGGCACGCCCATCTGACAATTAGACTAAAGAAAGAACTCCATATGCATCCCATACTACACATGATGATCTCTCCTGCATTTCATGGAACAGTTGGCGCACTCTATCAAAACCTGTTGGAATAATCTTAAATTTAGTTATTATTATTATTTGTTTAGTTATTTATTTTGAGGATTAATTCTAGATTGAAGTAGTTGCATGATTGTTGGAGTTCTAGAGAGTTTGTGGGAGATATTGAGTCTATCTTGGTTTAAGAGATTTATTAGAAGTAGTAGAGTATTGTTAGGAGTCAAGTACGTTTGTTTTAAATATGGCATGCAATCTTTTTTTTAGAGGAACAAGAATTAATAAAATAATCAGTTTTATATTCTACACTTGGTATCAGAGCGAGGTTTTGTTGTTCCGCCGCCAGACGGTGGTGAAGCCGCCGCTAGTGGTGGAGGCACATAGTGAGGGTTTGACGAGATAGTTTCATGTAGGCGTTGCAGAAGGATGGTGGTAAAGCTGCATGTGTAGTATGGGATGCATGTGTAGTATGGGGCTGCCGAGAAAGACGAGGAGATGCCGGAGAAGCCTACTGAAGGCGGAAAATGAGATATAGTGGCCAAAGGCCATGTAGAACGAGATGGATCTTGTGTTTTTTATGACGGAATAGAGGGAGAATTTTTTATTTTTTTTTTGAATTATGGGTGATTATGGGTACCTGGAGAGAAGTGCTCTAGTGAATTTGATGTTGATGAGAAGTGCATCAACAATGAATTTGGCGTTGATGAGAAGTGCATCAACAAAATGATGTTGATGAGAAGTGCATCAACAAATTGATGGTGGTGAGAAGTGCATCACAAACGAAGAGAAGTGCTTCAAGTGCTTCATAAACTTTGTTAAGTAAATTTAAGATTATGGGGGTGATTGTTGGAATAATCTTAAATTTAGTTATTATTATTATTTGTTTAGTTATTTATTTTGAGGATTAATTCTAGATTGAAGTAGTTGCATGATTGTTGGAGTTCTAGAGAGTTTGTGGGAGATATTGAGTCTATCTTGGTTTAAGAGATTTATTAGAAGTAGTAGAGTATTGTTAGGAGTCAAGTACGTTTGTTTTAAATATGGCATGCAATCTTTTTTTTAGAGGAACAAGAATTAATAAAATAATCAGTTTTATATTCTACAAAACCAACCTTTTGTCCTCACTCTTTCTTCACCGGCTCCCTCACTCCAACTGCTCTTACGTACCTCCAAGGAATGGTAGGGAAGGCTGTTAAGCCTTGATACTCCCCCCAAGCTCTGATACCATGTTGGAATTTGATAAAAATAATAATAAGGATATAGAGACAGTAGTTTTATATGTATAAACGGAGAAGATACATAAAGAGTACATTGTAGTCTCTTCTGATAAACTAAACAAGATACATGCAGTTTAAATAGAACCACAGGCAAGAGGTGGGTAACACAAAAATAGCAACTAACCTCGAAAGTAGCGTACTGGACTCCTAAAATACTTCCACTGCCCATGACTCTCCTATAATATCTCTCCTACCGCTACTTATACACACGTAACTCCTGATATAATTTATTTAAAAAAACTAAAAAAATAAAACACCTCATAACAATAATTGACACAAGTTTAGATTAAATAAATAATCCCAACATATTATTCTACAATATGAATATAAATAAAATAATAATTACTTGTTTTATTTTCTTAACCAAGAGTGTCAATTAGATAGCTACAATATTCAATCTATACAAGTAAAAGAAAACATCTATTGTGATAAGTAAATTGTGTTTTCACACTTATATAATTAAAAAAAACCACGCTATGCATCCAGTATGCCACCCGTGCCCGGGCTGTTGTAGATATGTTTGTAGTATTCGCTATGTTTGTAAAAGCCATATTACCATCAGTAGCTGCTCCCCATATCCCTCCTCCTTCATTGTCTCTCCAAAGTCTGCGTCAAGATTAAGTCTTTGTTATCTTCCTCCTTTCACATTCAAATTCCAACTTTGAAACTGGCTGTGCACAAGGTTTTCTCTTTGACATTACAAGCTATATTGAAATATGGATCTGAAAGAGCCTACACAAATAAAAACACCAAATGCATTAACCTACAGAACACTACTGGTAAATAGACAGATTCCAACAATAAGGTTTATTTTACCTCTTCAGTTGAAGGTCTATCTTTTGGTTCAAATGCAAGCATTCTTTCTAACAACCCAAGCGCTAGGGGTCTGCATACAAATTTCTTTGAGTATAAATAGTGTGATAACACACAAATTTCTCTCAGTATTTTATATTGGAGGTGTTTTTTAATATAGTTATTAGGTGATAAAGGCGGTTTTTGTCATTAAACTACTATGTATTATAATGTTGTTCAATACTAGTTATGTACCTCCGTGAATGCCGTAATTCCTTCCATGTATACTTTTATAAATGGTGGAAGTCGGAACTACTTTAATATCAATAATTAAGTAAACATGAAGAAGAATGCAATGGATAGTTTAGCTACTACTCAGACAAAACTCAATATCAAAAGCTTGTGGTTTTTTGTTTAAAAAAAAAAATACTCCATCCCATAGTTATATTGGGAGTGATAGTAATTAGGACACTACAAGGTCAAGAGTCATTACATTAAAACAACTATTAAAAAGTCTCTATATTATCAGCTTAATATTAACCACAGGAGCCCAAAAGTTTTAGTTTAATAATTAACTATAAATGTGAAAACACAATTTATTTTTGTATAATATAATGTTTTTCTTCTATTATTGATCTAATCCTCAAGTGATCCAGTTGACACGGTTTGTCAACCCAATATAACATGTTATTATTATTTTATTCAAATTCCTTATGTTCATATATATTGATGAAAAATATTCATACATGTTATTATTATTTTATTCAAATTCCTTATGTTCATATATATTGATGAAAAATATTCATATAGGAGTTTTTTCTCTAACGAAGAAACTATCATCATGCTTTCTGGATACACTGGTGCTGCACTCAAAAATTATATGAGATGAGTATGTTGTGAAAACCTTCCTTGCACTTGGACTATGGTCTTTATGGTATGAATGAGAGAAAAAAGAATGGTGGAAACCTAAAAAGAAGAAAATGCTAAAATATGCATAAATAACTTCTTACAAACTGTATGAATATGTGCTTCTAACTTATAAATCTGGAAACTGGGCTTTTAAGCGGTAAACAAACACCACCTATATATGATGGAAAGATGTATAGATGCCTAATTAAGTCGACACTCGGTATTTCCATTTGTATGTAGATTTGAAAGCAAATCATGAAGACTTTCATATGCATATGTAGATTAGACATAAATTTATTTCTATAATCATATACAATCTCTTTTGAGAAGTATGTACAACATGTGTAACTCATGGTATGATCACATTACAACTAGCATGACCATTGTTCACGTATACGTACACACAGGATAATTTGGAAGGAAATGAGGATGTTCAGCTTATGTCCTAAAAAGCCAAATAATCATCATTTGCTTTTATAACTTGGTGTAAATCAGACTTCATTAGTTCGAAACCTACATATATGTCTTTAAATTCTCTTTTAGAAGGCGGCAATAAGATGTGTTTGATTTCCAATATGTTTGGATGACGTAGGAGTCGACTTATTACTACTACATATGTTTGATCCAACTTTTGCTGTATTGGATTCCCAATATGTAAACATGTGTAGTAGTAATAAGTCGGATCCTATGTCATCCACACATAGTGGAAATCAAACACATCTTATTGCCGCCTTCTAAAAGAGAATTTAAAGACATATATGTAGTTTTCGAACTAATGGAGTCTGATATACACCAAGTTATAAAAGCAATTGATGATTTGACCGCGGAGCATTATAAGTTCTTTTTGTTGAAAAGGTGGTCTCAAATATAGAAGATTAAAATCACTTTATTGTATAAAGATTTATAAATAAAAACAACAAGCTTTCTATTTCACTAGAATTAAGATACAATCATTTGTTTCGTACATGCAATAACAAGAATCTACCGCCTTTTTTCTCTTCTTTTTGTTTCACTCGGTAATACATGCAATATTATCATTGTCACAACAATATATATCATTAGATTTTGGGGAATTTATCAAAAATACCACTTTTTCTAAATTTTTTTACGATTTTACTATCTTTTGGAAAAAACTGCAAAAATAACAATTTTTTAAAAAATATTTGCAAAAATACGGTCTGCAACTAGCTGCAACCAGATGCAACTTTTGTTAATTGGCCCCGCAGGGGTTGCAAATATGGTTGCATCTGGTTGCAAGTATGGTTGCATGTGGTTGCAACGAGTTGCATATAGTTTTTTGCAAATATTTTCATAAGTATGGTATTTTTGCAAAATATTTAAAAAAGATATAGTAATTTTGCAAAACTAATTTTACACTTAGGTATTTATGAAAAAAACCCTAGATTTTTTTAACAAATCAAACATATTATGCAAAGTCATGGCATTTTAAATCTTCTCATCATTGTGTTTGGTGGTCAATATATGCATTAATAACGTCATGGTATTAAATATAACATTTAGATCCTCGAGATGTGTTTAGTTGCTATAAAAATGTGGAGATTGATTATGCCATCTATCATATTATAAAATTATTTTTTCATTGAGGTTAAATTGTTTGTAATAATGGATGCTAAGTCATCAATAAGTCTATAAATCATGAGGAAATTTTTTAGATAATATGTGGGTATTTTATAATATCATTGAATTTTCTTTAAATAAAGTAGAAAAGTTGAATATAATTAATTTCTAGAACATGCCTGTATCATCATTTTGCTAGAATAGGAGTCTATTTGGAGAATGCATTTATCAATATAGTAAGGAATAAATATTGATGGCATAATCAACCAAACATACACACCTTTTGTTTAATACCATGCACCAAACAACAGGACGGGAGATGTAAAATGTGAGGCAATTTGTTTAATTACTTAAAAGCAAATCAATGATACTGTTAGAGAAAATTATATATATAAAAAACTTAATTTTATAGAAATATTGCAAACTTAAATGATTATTACAACGTTATTTCATTCAAAACACAGTTACAAACTTCAATATTTTTTTATTCATTTATTGTAGTATAGTAAAGAAAACTAATAAATCTGTAACTAACACTTAGGTTTCTTAAAAATATACTAACTTGTAGCAACTACATTTTGGAGAATCTTAATTAACAAAAATATATTTTTGATTTCAAATTACTATTCGTATTACTTTTTAGAAAAATAAATCATATTAAAATAATTTAATATCATGCACCCAAAACAAGCATTAAATATTCTTAAAGATGTGAAATATTCACTTACAGAAGATGTAAACTTGGAGCATCTTCTTCTTCATTGCTTGAGATTTAGATCCATAAACAACTCATGGGCACCAAGATTAATACTTGTGTAACCAAAACCTGAAAGCAAAATCTTACTTATTAGCATCATAATAAGAATTGTTAAAAAAATACAATTCCACAAAAAATTTAGGAAAATAAATTGCAAATATATTAATTTATATCGCAAATAGTAGAAGGATGAAATTGAATTATGTTTATAGAGATTATATTAACAAATATATGAGATCTGTTCCATGAAAGATCATCTAATGAACAAGTGAAATACTCACAACTGATGAGATATCATATCACTGGAGAACATCTTATTACAAAATCTTTGACTATAATTGTAATTTGTAATCAAAGAGGTGATGAAAAGAATATACTGATGATATTATACACTCTAATGAATATAGGATGAGAGAACTAGACTTATAAAATAAGGGGTGGGTGTGCGGCTAACTCTCAAACAACTAGGTATTTAAATAAGAAACTAGGGTTATGGAGGCTTAGTGGGTAGCCCAAAATTATATATAAGTTATTAGTGTTATGGTCCAAAACAAAAAGAGGCCTTAATGGGTTGTCCATGCTCAACCCAAGCTCTTAAAATTGTGCATGGGCTTACTCTATACCATTTCATGTAACATACTCACAGCTTTTCAGATTTATTAAGTGATTTATATTAGATATAACATTTTGGCTTTTTTTAATATTGTTAGGAATCAATAATTTTGATGATAACATAAACACTCTGTAACATGTTTTATTTGGAATCTTTATCAAAATTTTAGTTATAATTGTTATATTTCTTGTCCTTGAGAATTATCAACGGATGGATAGAATAGGATGGCTAATTGTAAATATTCAATACCATGTAATTTTATCTAAGTGAAGGATATTCAACTGATGAGATGTAATTATTCAACTGATGAAGACTGGATCATGTTTCAACTGATGAAGACCAAGCTTTCAACTGATGAAGACAATGTGTTCAACTGATGAAGCTAAAGAATTCAACTGATGAGACTGGAACAGGACTCAACTGATGGAGTCTGTAATTCGTTCAACTGATGAAGGCACTTTCAACTGATGAAGCAAATAGCAGTTGAAAGTGACTAGAGCTTAAGTCTGACAAATCACATGGATCGAATTACACTAAAATAGACATGGGAGCCTGATTATGACAATAAAGAAGAACCAGAAACATTCTTATCTCATGCAATGCAATCTGGATCAAATCAAGATGATGGTCAAAGATGAAGATATCACAGAGAGCTTGCATAAGACAAAGATGTGCAGCATAGTTTAGATTAGAGTGCACAATTTGTATTCTAGTTATAAGCTTTGTAAAACTTGGAGTATATAACCAAGTTAGTAGCATCAGTTGAATGTGTTCGAATACTTGAGAGAAAATCTGAGAGTTAGAAACTATTCAAGTGATGAACCTGCAGCTATGCGAATTGTAATCAATCCACAGATCCTTCTATATAAAATCTCACGGGTGGATCAATCAATCCACCCGTATTTTTAATACTTGGTGTTTTTCTGATTTATTGTTTTTAGGTGTTCTTGTTCTTGAATCTTTTAATTTGTAAAAGATTGTATTCAACCCCCCCTTCTACAATCTTTCTTATAGTTAGTGTAAAATAACAATTGGTATCAGAACCAGGTTCCCAACAAACAGGGAAAAAGATCAACACTTCTAAAGAAAGATGGGAAAGAAGGATGCTGGAGTGAAGATTCCTGTTCTTGACAAAGACAACTATTTTCACTGGAAAGTTAGAATGCATTTGCATCTGTTGTCAATTGATGAAAGCTATGTAAACTGCATTGAGAAAGGACCTCCTGTTCCCATGAAGGTCTGTACCAGTATTGGAGCTGATGGTGAAGACATTGTAGGCAAAATGATTCTCAAACCTATCCATGAATTCTCTCAAGAAGACACTGAAGAAGTACACAAGGATAAGAAAACCATGAACCTTCTGTTTAATGGTTTGGATCAAGAAATGATTGATAGTGTCATCAGTTGCACAAGTGCCAAAGAAGTTTGGGATACCATCAGGACCATCTGTGAAGGAAATGAGCAAGTAAGACAGAACAAAATGCAGTTGCTGATTCAACAATATGAGTCATTCCATTTCAAGGCTGGTGAAAGTTTGAGTTACACATTTAACAGATTTCAAAAATTGTTAAATGGTCTAAAACTTTTTGGAAAAATATACCAGGTTAAGGATTTAAATTTGAAATTCTTAAGAGCTCTTCCTAAAGAATGGAAACCCATGATAGTCTCTTTTAGAAACACTCAAGAATTTAAAGACTATACTCTTGAGAGACCGTATGGAACCTTAAAAACTTATGAGCTTGAAATGGAGCAAGATGAAGAGATAGAAAAGAGTCAAAAGAAAGGACATTCATTTGTGGCTCTAGTTGCATCTCTTGACAACTCTGTCAAGGATAAAGGAAAATCCCAAGTTGAAGAAACTGAGAAGTTGGTCAAAGAAGAAAGCACAGAATCAAGCAAAGGAAAAGGAAAAGCAAAAGATGCAACTGATTCTGGTGAAGAAAGTGATGGAATTGATGAGCACCTAGCCTTCCTGTCAAGAAGATTCTCCAAGCTGAAATTCAAAAAGAATTTTAACCCTGAAAAATCATTTAAAGGCAATCCCAAGCCTGACAGAAGCATGGTAGATAGATCCAAGTTCAAGTGCTTCAACTGTGGAAATGCAGGTCACTTTGCAAATGAATGCAGAAAGCCTAAAGTTGAGAAGAGGTCAAGTGATGAGCGGGGTCATCCAATTTGGCTCGTTATTGATTTCCAAGATTTCCTCATACTCGGTTGCTAGTCTTTGTAGCTCTTCGAAATAAACCGAGCTATCTAGATCGGATGAGTTTTGGACCAATTTTGAAAGAATATCTGCCTCGGTGTTTTCTTCTCTGTTGACTTGCAAAATCTGGTGGTTCGGGATTGTAGCTAGGTAACTTTGGACCAGGGTTTGATATTTGGTTAGGACTGGGTCCTTAGCCAGGTATTCTTTCCTTGTTTGTCTTACCACGATCTGGGAGTCACTTTAGATTTTGAGACTTTGGATTCCTAAAGTCTTTGCCAGCTTTAGTCCTGCTAAGAGTGCCTCGTACTCGTCCTGGTTATTGGTTTCCGTGAATTTGAAAGATATAGCAGTCCTGATTGTGAATCCGGATGGGCTTTTTAAGATGAGTCCAGCTCCTGACCTTTCTGTTGTAGATGATCCGTCGACGTGAAGGATCCAGGAATCTGAGAGAGGATCTTGGTTGTCTTTCTGATCCCGGCTTGTAGGGTTTTGTTCTTCTTCAGGGAAATTACATTCTGTGACAAAATCGGCCAGGACCTGGGCCTTGATTGCTGTTCTGGGGATGAAGGTCAGATTGAATTAGCTGAGTTCAATGGCCCGATTCACTAGTCTTCTTGAGATATCCGGTTTGTGTATAGTTCTTCTTAAGGGTTGGTCTGTCACGATCCGGATCTCCCTTCCTTGAAAATAATGCTTGAGTCATCTGGATGCTATTATTAAGGCAAAGGCAAATTTCTCTAGATTCGGATATCGAGTTTCTGAGTCTTTTAGTACTTGGCTCACGTAGTAAACAGGCTTTTGTTGCCCTGATTCCTCTTGGATGAGTGCCGCTCCAATTGCCTGGGTCCCGGCTGAAAGGTAGAGGTATAGGGGTTCTCCAGGTTGAGCCTTAGTCAGGATTGGTGGCTTTGCCAGATACTTTTTGATTTCTTCGAAGGCTTTCTGACAATATGGGTTCTAGTTGACTACCTTCTTGTTCTTGGCTCCTTTCAATAACTCAAAAAATGGAAGGCATTTTTCAGCGAGCTTTGAGACGAACCTGCGTAATGCCGCGAGGGATCCTACTAGTTTTTGAACCTCCTTTTGCGTTTTGGGTGGTTTCATTTCCTGGATTGCCCTTATCTTTTTTGGGTTGTCCTCGATCCCTCTGTTGCTTATAATAAATCCTAGGAACTTTCCTGCTTCTACACCAAAAGCACTTTTCTCTGGATTCAATTTTAACTTGTGTTTTCTCATGTTTTCGAAACATTCTTTCAAATCTGGAATGTGATCCGGGATCGTCATTGACTTGGCTATTATGTCATCAACGTAACATTCGAGGTTCCTTCCCAACTGGTCTTTGAATATCTCATTCTTGGTTTTCTGGTAGGTGGATCCTGCGTTCATGAGGTCGAACGACATTAGCTTGTAGGCGTAGATGGCTCTGTGAGTGATAAAAGCTGTCTTGGCGACATCTGTTGGTTTCATCCTGATCTGGTTGTATCCGGATAAGGCGTCCATAAAACTCAGCATAAGGTGCCCGGATGTGGCATCTATTAATTGGTCTATACTTGGTAGAGGATATGGATCTTTAGGGCATGCAGAGTTCAGATCCGTGTAGTCCACGCACATCCTCCACTTGCCATTAGATTTTTTGACCATGACTACGTTAGCTAGCCATTCTGGATATTTCATTTCGCAAATGATTTCTGCTTTGAGCAGTTTTTCTACTTCTTCGTCAATTTCCTTTTGTCTTTCCGGAGCGAAGTTTATCTTATTTTGTGTTAGGCCGAATAAACTCACTATATAAGATAATATAGTGAACACAATCCAAGACAAACACAAGTATAAGAGAATAAATCAATAAACTCTTATTCACAAATCACAGTAGCTTACAAATAATCTCTTAGTGATTTATATGTTATCACTAAGAGCTGCTAGGTTACACGAATGATATTCAATTGTTAACTCCTCTAGAGTAAACCCTAAGCTGTGTTTATATACACAGTTACATGATATCTACTGATTGATTTATAATTATCTGCTTCCTAAAATAATCTAATCAGTAGCTATCCTTCTGCTGTTCTGATCTGCACAATCTCTCTTGATCTTTATCTTCCTTATTTAGTCAGATATGCTCCTGAAAATCAGCCGCCTGCAAACTCTGATCATCACTTAAACTCTGATCCAGCTGACAGTCGTTAAGCTCTGATTTCCAGCTAAACTCTGATATTTGCCTCTGTACACTAAACAAGTTAGATACCTGTGACATCATCAAATATGTAACAATCTCCCCCAACTTGTGCATTAGACAGAATGAACAAGTTATATATATTTACTGATGATGTCAAAAACAATCAAGGACAAATGCATGAAGTAACTAATCTGCATAAATAAATTAAAACTTACAGAGTAGGCAGAACTAATTACAACTTACAGAACATAGCAGAACTAATTAGCCAATCAGTCTATATCCATAGCTCTCCTTAACGAACTGAGTAATCAGATCTTCTTCAATTTGTCTCAGAGTTTGTATCATTTGAGCTTTGACAGTCTTTAACTCTTCATCTTCATCTCCTGTCTGGTATATAGCTGATCTCAAGGCATTAGCCTTGCTTCTCTTCATGGCTTCTCCCAACTGAATTGCTCCTGGTCATTCAGCTTCATTATTGTAACCCAGAATTCTGGTTCCAGCAATAGTCTCCATAACAGAGCTATTTTTCTCCATATCAATCTCTGAACCATCTTCTAAGGTTATCTTAGGCACATATTCAGCATCAGAACTTATCCCATAGAATCTTCTTTTCTCTTGGATAGTTCTCTTCATTCTGTCAGACCATCTCCTGGATGCTTCATTCTTTATCTCAAGCATATAGTGAATATGCTCAAGTTCCCTCAGAGATTTTATCAGTAGATCAGCTTCATAAATTCTGTAAACTCTGCCAGATTCCAAAAATATAGCAATTTTCTCCTTGTCTTCTGGTCCATCATGAGTGTCTATCAGAATTTGTGCTGATTCTATTCTGTCAAGGTCTTTCTGTGTCACAACTTCTCCAGCCTTTTTAGTAAGAGGATATGGATCCTTGAAGATAGTTGATGCACTTGTCTGTATTTTCTCCTTTCTGTGACCTAGACCTGTAGTGTCTCTTGCCTCTTTCCCTCTTGTTCCTTTTGCTCTGATCTGAGTGAATAAAGAGCTTTCCTTGTACTGACCTGTACCAAGGCTTCCAAATAAACTCTTCTTCTTAGGTTCAGCTGTGTCAACTTGAGCCTTGTCAGAGGTTGACTTGATCCAGGTAGCTTTGTCTTCAACTGGCTTCAGCTTTTCTTTCTTCACATCTTTAGCTTGAGCAATGTCAGAGGCTAAACTCTGATCAGTAGACTCAGGAATGATTGCAAGAGTTTGTTTAACTTCTGATTCAGCCTTCCTTTTAGATGGAGCACCATCTATAATCTTTTTCCCTTTTTCACTGGAATCAGAGTCAGACTTCTTCTGATAAGCTCTGGGCCTATTGATATCAGCATAATTGACTTCACTGATCACAATTCCTTTTCTTCTTGAAGAAGTTGATTTCTTTGAAGAGGAATCAGTGACCAGTTTCTTGCCATCAGAGCTTACTTTCTTCTGATCAATTTCAGCTTCCTTTTCATCAGACTTTGATTTTCTGATCTTCTTATTCTCAGCAGCCAACCTTTCTTCTTCTTTTCTAGCATCTTCAAGTGACACCCCTGGATTTTCCTTTTCAAATAAGTTCTTTGCAACTGCTTCATCAAAAGCCAGTTGTGTAGGAGCCTTGTAGAAGAAGGTTGTTTCCTCTCCCTGAATCTTCACTGTGTGACTCAGAATCTTAGATTCAGGATTACCAAGCTTAATTAATTGCTCAGAGAGAGCTCTTGTTTTATTGTCAGCTGGTATCAGAGGTTGAGATTTTGTTTTCTGAGATTGATGGGAACTGCTTCCAGCCTTATCACTCCTCTTTTCCTTAGATTGACTCTGAGAGTGTAAGATTATTTCAGAGTTTAAAATTTCAGACTCCTTCTTATCTTCATCCTCTTCCTCATCATCTGGTTTTCTCTGTTGCTGATCAACCTTGCATTTGTCTTTCAGTACTTTCTCCCCCTTTTTGACATCATTGGGGTTGAGAAATTTTACCAGTTGAGCAACAGAGGAGCTCAACTCAGCCAGAGTTTGCTGCATGGATCTCTGAGTGGATTCTATTGAGGAAAGTCTGGCTTCCACAGAGGAAGTTGGAGCTCTGTGCATCCTCTTGGAGTAACTTAGAGTACAAACCCTGTTCTCTGTAGGTTTGGAAGGAGGAATGTCACAGGCAGGAGCTGGTGATGCAGGTTTAACAGGTGAGGGATCTCTAACTGGAGAAACTTCCCTGACTGAAATGCTTTCTCTGATCTGAGCAGAGATTTCAGCTACAAGAATAGCTGAGTCAATAGGAGGAACAGAAGTGACCTCTGTAGCATCTGCATTATCATCATCATCATCAACTGCAATACTGAGTGTCTGTGAACACAGAGGAGCTGTAGCTTCCTCAGAATTTGCAGCATATAACATCTCCTGATCAGGAGCTGCAACCAAGTCTTCAACAGGGGTCAGAATTTCCTGAGCAATGTCTGGAGTAGTTACGATTGCTTCTGGAGTGGAGACAATTGCTTCTGGAGTTGTGACATGTGCTTCTGGAGTAGACACATGTTCTTCTGGTGTATTTTCTGAAGGAGGTATAGCAGCTGCTGTGGAGTGTGGCAAAAGATCCTCTGACTGAGGAATAGGTTCTGACATTGGAATGTCAGCTTCTGATGAAGTAGTTAGAGGTACTGCAGATAGAGGTTCAACCATCAGAGGATCAGAGACTGTGACCATCTCAAGAGGATTGACTATGGATTCCTGAGGAGGGTCCACAGTAAGATCAGTGATTGTGGAGGTGGGCTTGATCTTCTTCCTGGGCCTTGAGATAAGAGGAACTGGTTCTGGCTCAGGGTCAGAGTCAGAGTCTGATAATCTCTGCAGAAATCTTCTCTTCCTTGGTGGAGGAGATGGCTGTTTGGATGGAGATTTAGAAGACCTCAGTACCCTTGTTGGTGAAGATATTACAACTGGCCCTTTTTGGGAAGGACCAGAGGTTGTCTTTAGATCAGATTTTACAACTGGCCCTTTTTGGGAAGGACCAGAGGTTGGTATATCTTGTGTCTGGTGGGTGGAGGATGGTAAATTCTCATCAGAGAATGAGGAACCATATTTATCTGGCATTGCCAGCTTCAGTTTATCCTGTACAGTTACAGGTATAGCAAAAACAGGCAGTTGGGGTTTCTTACTGTCCTTCTTTATTAAATCAGTGAAAGCTCGTTTTGTGATTTTGAAGGGTAGTTCAGTGTCAGTATCAGGAATAGGGACCAGAGGATAACAGTATGAGAAAATAAGATGGCAAAATCTAGCAAAGTAGACAGTATTTTCATCTTCTAATTTCCTATCACCAATAAATCTCAAAATAGATGGAGCTATATCAAAATTGAGATTATGGATAAGAGCATACCCAATCTGCTGACTGAAGAGAGGAATAGCATCAAAATTGCTGCATTTATTCCCAAAAGCTCTTGTTATGCAGTCATAGTAGAAACTCCATTCTTTGCAGAGACAAGGGCGCTTGAGTTCCCCCATCTTATCAGTGTTACCGGAGTATCCAAAGAATTGCATCATATCCTTCAGAGTTTGTGTAGAGACAGAGCTATGATACTTGGAATGCTCTGGAAGGTGAAGAGCCTTTCGAACCGTTTCAGGAGTTACAAGATACTCCTGACCCTCATAGGAACATGTCAGAGATGGTGATCCGTGTTCACCACCATCATTGTATCTTGCTGAACGCCAGAGAGTCAAAACTTGTGCCGGAGAATTAACTTCTGGTTGTGTGAGTGCATACATGAACTCACTGTGAGCAAGATAGTCTTCAATGAGATGAAACTCGTTTGGAGCTTCAGCATTTGACAGGATTGCAGCATAGTTGTTGGTGACGAACTTTGCACCAGCATATTCAAAGGCTTTGGTCGACATTTTCTGAAAAAAATCAAGAAAATCGTGAAGTGTTGATGAGATGTTTGATGAAATGCGCACAAGAGATTTTGAAAAGATTATCAGAGAGAGAGAGAGATATATCGTGTGAAATAAAAAGAAAATAATCGATCTCTGAGTATATATATGAATGTACGCATGTGGGTGAGAGAGTAAAGCCGTAGTGGGGCACGTGGCAAGCTCTGAGCGGTAAAAAAAATGGTAGTGGAGAAGTAATAATGAGTGGCGTGTGAATCTGTACAACTGTGTACCATTTACCAATAAAACACAATTATTTACCGTGTTTTTCTCCACTCAGGAATACAAATGGTTTTTCTACCGTTTGATAATAAAATCTAATATTATCTTGACCAAAATATTTATTTTAACTTTGACTTTGATCAGATGCTGACCATGAACCAGAGTTTAAATAAATGCCACTTAATATGACAATCCAAAGAGTGATCGAAGAATCTTGTAATGATGAGAGATAGATATTCAAGGTCTTACTGACACTTGCTCCTCAGAGTTTGCAAAAATTTTATTTAAATCTAGTCAAAAATTGCTCGAAGTCAAAAAAATTGTTAATCACAGAAGTGGAGTGAGGTGTGTGTTTACATGAATATTCTAATGTCACAGAGATTGTCAAATTTCTCAAATAATATTAGAAAGAATCAGATAATTAGAAAATGTTTTAATCATCTCATAAGCCCAGTTTCTCACAATATGGATCAGAGTATACTATTTCTTCTCTTTTGAACAACATTTGTCTTTTGAAAGGGAACTTCTCATGGTAAGTGAGTCATAACCTTTATCAGACTTTTGTTTTCTCAGAGTATTTCTCCAGTAATCAGAGAATGTGAAAAGTCCCCAAAAATTAACTTAATTTTCGATGCATTTGCTTAATACCAGCAGTGCACTTGGATCTTTCCTTTCACAAATTTTCTAAGATCTCAAAGGAGTACCTGAGATTATTTCTTTTGTTTTTCTTTTCTTTTGATTTTCTTTTCCGAGAAGAAATATCTTGAGGATCCATAACTGAAGTTTATTAACTCTTAGCTCATAAGAGGAGTAAAGCAAATTCTTTTCTGAGTACATATCTAATATTTAAGAAGTAAGACAGTCTAGGTAACAAAATTAACTCATGTGTTTTGTGTTAAAGATTTCCACAGCTGTAATATCACAAAATTCAGACTTTAGAGAAGCTTATGACTAAATTCAGTTAAGTGCAACATATTCTTCATGGGAGTATCTTTCATCATGAAAAATTCAAGTCATCAGAGTTTGTCAGGTCAGAGAATATATATCAGAGTTTATCAAATCAGAGTATAAACATCAGAGTCTGATCAGAGAATAACAGATGCAGTTGTAGATCAGGTTTATAACAACAAATACTAACAGATATAGTATCATGCAATGTATCAGAGTTTAGAGAGGACCAGAGATCATCCCTAATTCGTTTACAAGCCTTGTAAATGTTGCTTCAGCCAGAGGTTTGGTGAAGATATCTGCCAACTGCTGATCTGTTGGAACAAAGTGAAGCTCTACTGTTCCTTCCATCACATGTTCTCTGATAAAATGATACCTTATGCTGATATGCTTGGTCATGGAATGCTGTACTGGATTTCCTGTCATAGCAATAGCACTTTGGTTATCACAATAAATAGGAATTTGAGTCAGAGTTAACCCATAGTCCAGTAGTTGATTCTTCATCCATAAAATCTGAGCACAGCAGCTTCCTGCAGCAATATACTCTGCTTCTGCAGTGGATGTGGAGATAGATTTTTGTTTCTTACTGTACCAAGAAACTAATCTTCCTCCTAGAAATTGACAGCTCCCACTTGTACTTTTTCTGTCTATTTTGCATCCTGCAAAATCTGCATCAGAGTAACCAATCAGTGTAAAGTCTGATTCTCTGGGATACCAGAGTCCCATCTCAACTGTTCTTTTGAGATATTTGAAAATCCTTTTGACTGCTACAAGGTGTGGTTCTCTTGGATCTGCTTGAAATCTTGCACAGAGACAGGTTGCAAACATGATATCAGGTCTACTAGCAGTCAGATATAGTAGTGAGCCTATCATACCTCTGTAGTTAGTAATTTCTACTGGTGAACCAGTATCTTTATCTAACTTAGTGGCAGTTGCCATTGGAGTGGTAGCAGCTGAGCTATCCTGCATGCCAAATTTCTTTAGCAGGTTCCTTGTATATTTAGACTGATTAATGAAAATACCCTCATCATTCTGTTTGACTTGAAGTCCCAAAAAATAGCTCATTTCTCCCATAATGCTCATCTGATATCTGGACTGCATAAGCTTTGAGAATCTCTCACAGAGTTTAGAATTAGTAGACCCAAAAATGATATCATCTACATAGACTTGAACTAATAGCAGATCATTACCATGGTTGAGATAAAATAGAGTTTTATCAATTGTACCTCTGTTGAAACCACTGTCCAAAAGAAATTGAGCCAGAGTTTCATACCATGCTCTTGGTGCTTGCTTTAGTCCATACAGTGCTTTATCCAATCTGTAGACATGATCTGGAAATTTTGTGTCCACAAATCCTGGAGGTTGTTCAACATATACCTCTTCCTCCAGCTCCCCATTGAGAAAAGCACTCTTTACATCCATCTGAAAAACTTTGAATTTCTTGTGTGCTGCATAAGCCAAGAAAATTCTAATTGCTTCCAATCTGGCAACTGGGGCAAAGGTCTCATCATAGTCAATTCCTTCTTGTTGAGAATATCCCTTAGCTACCAGTCTGGCTTTATTTCTTGTAATTACACCATCACTGTCTGTTTTGTTCCTGAAAACCCACTTAGTACCAACTATTGATCTGTTCTTTGGTCTTGGTACAAGTGTCCAGACTTTATTTCTCTCAAATTCATTTAACTCCTCCTGCATTGCTGTTACCCAGTCTGCATCCTTTAAAGCTTCTTCCACTTTCTTTGGTTCTGTCTGAGATAAAAATGAATGGAATAAACACTCATTTGCTGTTGCAGTTCTGGTTTGTACTCCAGCATCTGGATCTCCAATAATCAAGTCTGGTGTGTGAGACTTTGTCCATTTTCTTTCATGTGGCAGTTGATTTCTGAGTTGATTTCTGGAACTAGATCCTCCCCCATAATCCATGCCAGTATCATTCTGATTCTCTGATGCCTCTCCCCCATTATTCATGCTATCTCCATGAGCATTCTGAGTTTCTGATGCTCCCTCTGAAGATGTGTTCTCATGATTTTCTGATGCAGAATGATCAGAGTTTGAGGAGTCAGAGTCAGAGTTTGAGTTTTCTGCCGAGTCTGCAACATTTTCATCCAGATTTTCATTTTGAAAATGCTCCCCCTCAACATGTACTTGAGGTTGAAGAGTTGAAGTGACATGTTCTAATATTGTCTCAGAGTCAGAGTTTATGGAATCAGAGAATGCATCTTCATCTTCAAATCTCAGTTGCTCATGATCTTCAAAATCTTCCATTCCAGTAATTTTCTTATCATCAAAGGACACATGAATGGATTCCATGATTACCCTTGTTCTCAGATTGTAAACTCTGAAGGCTTTTGTTGATAAAGGATAACCAACAAAAATTCCTTAATCAGCTTTTAAATCAAATTTGGTTAGCTGTTCAGGATGATTTTTCAGAACAAAACATTTACATCCAAAAATATGGAAGTATTTGAGATTTGGTTTTCTGCCTTTAACCATTTCAAATGGAGTTTTCCCATGCTTGTTAATCAGAGTTGCATTCTGTGTGAAACAGGCAGATTGCACAGCCTCAGCCCAGAAGTAGGTTGGTAACTTTGCTTCCTCCAACATGGTTCTAGCAGCTTCAATCAGAGTTCTGTTCTTTCTTTCTACAACACCATTTTGTTGAGGTGTTCCAGGTGCTGAAAATTCCTGTTTAATGCCATTTGCTTTACAGAACTCCTCCATTTTAAAATTCTTGAACTCAGTGCCATTATCACTTCTGATGATCTTTACTGCATCTTTAGAGATTTTGTTCAACTGTCTGACATGCTCAATCAATAAAGATGGTGTCTCATCCTTGCTGTGTAGAAAATATACCCATGTATATCTGGTAAATTCATCAACAATGACCAGAGTATATCTCTTCTTTGCAATGGACATTATATTTACTGGTCCAAAAAGATCAACATGCAGCAGATGATATGGCTCAAGAATTGAGGACTCAGTTTTACTTTTGAAGGAAGACTTCCTCTGTTTTGCTTTCTGACAGGAATCACAGAGTCCATCTGGAGTAAAAACTGATTTTGGAAGTCCTTTCACAAGATCTTTCTTCACAAGCTCATTTATATTATTGAAGTTCAGGTGAGATAATTTCTTGTGCCAGTTCCAGCTTTCTTCAATGCTGGCTCTGCCAAGTAGACATATTGCAGAGCTTTCAGAGTTTAAAGATAGCTTAGTTTCATAGATGTTTCCATGTCTGTATCCTTTCAGAACAACTTTTCCAGTTCTTTTGCTAATGACCTCACAGTGTTCTTCTAGGAAATCGACATGATATCCTCTGTCACAGATTTGACTTATGCTCAGCAGATTGTGCTTAAGTCCTGAGACAAGAGCTACAGATTGAATGATGACATTTCCAAGATTGATATTGCCATATCCCAAAGTTTTCCCTATGTTGCCATCTCCATAAGAAACATTTGGGCCAGCCTTCTCCACAAAGTTTGATAGCAGGGCTTTATTTCCTGTCATATGTCCTGAGCATCCACTGTCCAGAACTAGGATGTTTTTCCTGTTGCCCTGCAATCACATACACAACTAATGATTAGTTTTAAGGACCCAGACTTGCTTGGATCCTTTGTTCTTGTTAAGTTTGTTAACACTAGCAGCGGAAGATTTATCAGAGGTTAAATCAGAGTTTGTGCTAACAGACTTTTTAGCAGATATGGAACTAGGAGAATCAATCTTTTTCTTCAAAGAAGGTTTCAATTCATAATAATCATGATATAAACTATGGTATTCCTTACAAGTGTAAATGGAATGCCATAAACTACCACAATGAAAACAGGGATTCTCTGGTCTAAATCTAGTATTCCTAGTCTTAACTTCTGATTTTGGAGACATAGCATTTATGTCCTTATTTTTCCTGCAAAAAGAAGCAAGATGATTAGGATTACCACAATTATGACAAGTTTTCCTAGGAGCATTTGGAACAGGCATGTAATTGTTGCTTTTGTTTATTCCAACCTTTCCATTCCTATTTTTCCTAGGTTCCTTAATCCTGTTTTCTTTCTTAACCTCCTTGAGTTTATGCTTAAGCTGTTTCTGAGTCATTAAACCAATGTTAACCTGTTTAGGTATTTCAGTTTTTGATTTGTCCTGGACCTTTGATTCTGCAACAAATCTAACTGGAACCATCCTAGGTTTTTCTATTTTAATAGTTTCTTGTTTATATGACTCAGCTTCATTCTTATTAGAGTAACCTAACCCTTTCTTCCAGTTTCCACTTTCCAAGATATTCTGAGTAGTCTTCCCTGAGTTAGTCCAAGTTCTGATTATCTCTTTTTCCTTAACTAGTTCTGATTCAAGAGAAGCATTTCTCTTTAAAAGTTCATTTTTAACAAGGATACAGTCATCTCTCTCCTTCTGAATCTCTAGCATCTGAACTAGTTTCTTTTCAAGATAATCATTTCTTTTCTTGACATCTAAGATCTCAGATTTTAGTCTTTCATTTTCTAAAGTCTGATCTCTATAACTAACATGCAGAGTTTTAAGAAATAGTATTAACTCAGTTATATCTTCAGTATCAAAAGCAAGAGTGGAATGAGGTACCTTAGTTTCAACAGTCTCAGTGCTGTTGTCCATGTTTGCCATCAAGGCATAGTTGACTTCATCCTCTGATTCTGATGTGTCTGCCCAGCTTCCTTTCTTTGTGATAAAGGCCTGTTCCTTTTCTTTCTTAGCTTTCTTGCACTCAGTTGCAAAGTGGCCTTTCTCTCCACAATTGAAGCAGGTGTACTTAGACTTATCATATTTTCCAGATTTTTCTTCTTTGCCTTCATTCTTTTTGAAGACCTTTCTGTCAGAGTTTCTGTCTTTGGTTGAGAACTTCTTCCCTTTGTTGAAGTTCTTGTAAACCATCTTCTTGAAGCTTTTTACCATCAGTGCTGCCAGCTGCATCATCTCAGTATCACTGTCATCAGAGTCTGAAGGCATATCAGAGTCTGAGTCAACATCAGAGTTTGATGACTCAGTATCAGACTTTTTGACATGAGCTTTTCCCTTGCTTTTCACAGTTGATTCTTCTTGAACTTTTAGAGCAACTGGTTTGGGTTTCCCACCATGTCGTTTGCTCCTTTGCTCCATTTCAAGTTCATGAGTTTTCAACCTTCCAAAGATTTCATCCAGAGACATCTCTTCAAGATCATGATTGTCTCTTATAGTGGTTACTTTCAAATCCCACTTTTCAGGAAGAGCAAGCAGAAATTTGAGATTTGAATCTTCCAAATCATATTCTTTGTCCACAAGAGACAAGTCATTCAGCAGCTTGACAAACCTGTCATAAAGGTCAGTCAGTGATTCACCAGATTTTGAATCAAATTGTTCATACTCTTGAGTAAGTATGGTTCTTCTGTTCTTTTTGATGGCTTTGGTTCCTTGACATCTGACTTCCAAAGCATCCCATATCTCCTTTGCAGTTTTGCACCCAATTACTCTATTGGACATAGCATTGTCCAGAGCACTATGCAACAGATGCTTCACCTTTGCATTCTTACTGATAGATGAGATGTCCTCTGGAGTATAATCCTTCTTCTCTTTAGGGATCATCTTCTGGGGTTCATCTCCCACTGCAACAGAGAGCTTTGTTGGCATGTGTGGACCATCATAAATTCTATCCAGATATTCTGGATCTGTAGATTCCAGAAACATGATCATTCTTACTTTCCAGACAGAATATTCAGATGCCCTGAGGACCGGAACCCTAAGAGACTCATATCTATTGTTTTGTGATTTCTCAGACATGATTGTGTGATTAAGATCTCACTGTAGGTATATCAACAGAGCTCGCTCTGATACCACTTGTTAGGCCGAATAAACTCACTATATAAGATAATATAGTGAACACAATCCAAGACAAACACAAGTATAAGAGAATAAATCAATAAACTCTTATTCACAAATCACAGTAGCTTACAAATAATCTCTTAGTGATTTATATGTTATCACTAAGAGCTGCTAGGTTACACGAATTATATTCAATTGTTAACTCCTCTAAAGTAAACCCTAAGCTGTGTTTATATACACAGTTACATGATATCTACTGATTGATTTATAATTATCTGCTTCCTAAAATAATCTAATCAGTAGCTATCCTTCTGTTGTCCTGATCTGCACAATCTCTCTTGATCTTTATCTTCCTTATTTAGTCAGATATGCTCCTGAAAATCAGCCGCCTGCAAACTCTAATCATCACTTAAACTCTGATCCAGCTGACAGTCGTTAAGCTCTGATTTCCAGCTAAACTCTGATATTTGCCTCTGTACACTAAACAAGTTAGATACCTGTGACATCATCAAATATGTAACATTTTGCCTGATGGCTTTTCTGCTAGGATCTACATCCAGGCTGTGGAGAGCTGATAATTCGTCTAATCCGGGCATATCGCTGGGATTCCAGGCGAAGATGTCTGCGTAGTCTCAGAGGAGTTGGATTAATCCTTCCTTGAATGTCGCGTCCAGACCTTTTCCTATTTTGATATTGTGGGAAGGATGTCCTTCTTTCACGATGACTTCTTCTGTCTCGACGGCTGGTTCTACTTTGGCTAGTTCTTTTGCCGAGATCATTTGTTGAACTTGAGCTTCGGTGTTTTTCTCAAAGAAAGCCCGCACTGAGTCCACGGCTGCTTGGTAGCTTTGTTGGGAATTAGGTCTGGTTGTTCCCGGGTTGGATGTACTCGGGTTGAGATCAATAACCTAGACCTCCCTTTTTGAGTCCTTTCTTGGGTATGGCCGATGTTTTTTGTTGCTCTTTTGCTTCTGAAAGATGGTTGCTTTTCTCTTGTTATCCAGGTGTGTTTCGGCCATGATCAGGGCTTGACTATAGCACATCCCGGCTGCAACAGAGTCCCCTTTTACTTCCCCTACTCCAAACAGGGTCGGGAACTTGAACTTTAGACGAGGGATGGAAGCAATTGCTTCGACCTTGGTTAGGGCTGGTCGACCAATGATTGCGTTGTAGGAGGAAGGCGTATCGGTCACATAGAATTTAATCATATGGTTGATCTGGTTTGGGGCCGTGCCGAATTGGACCGGGAGATAAAGCGTGCCAAGGATCGGGACAATGCTATTCCCGAACCCGTAAAGAGGGTCCTCCCTACAGTAATTTATCCGGATACTTCCCAGCTGCATCCGGTCCATAGTATGTTTGAATAAAATGTTGGCCGAGGAGTCGTTGTCTACTAGGATCCTTCTGACTTCATTTTCGGCGATGTCTAAAGTTACCACTAAGGCTTCATTGTGACCCCGGGTGACTCCTTCGAAGTCTTTGCTGCTAAAAGATATGACTTGTTCAGGGAAGGACTGGATGGACATTATTTCTTCGCATGGGTCCGGGCTGGGAGGAGGGGAGTAGGATCCTCCTAGGACCACATTGACTACGTTTTTCTGTTTCCCGGATCCTTCTCCTTTGTTTGCTGTGGTTCGGGTTATGTATTGCCCGAAGTTCCCTTTACCAATCTGTTCTTCGATAAAGTACTTTAAGGACATGCAATTATCTGTCTTATGGACGAGTGTTTCGTGGTAATCGCAGTGACGGTTGGTGGGTCTACTTTCTGGGGGTGTTTGTATTGGTTTCGGGGCGTAATAGAAGGGCTTGTCCCGGATCTCTTTCAGAATTTCTGCCCGGGGTCGGTTGAGTGGAGTCCACTCAGGTTCCAGTTTTTGTTCTCGGGTTGATCTGTTAGGACTTGGGTCACTCCTCGAGCCTTGCCCGGGTTAGGCCACTCTGCGGGATCTAGAGTCTTGGATGAAATTGGTCTGTCTTTCGGGTTTGAATTTTTTATCTTGGTGGTATTCTCTCCTCGACCTTTCTTCGGCTTGTTTTCCTTTCGAGCTACCCTGCCGGGTCATCCTCATGGCTTGAAGGACATCAGTTTCCTTAATAAATTTTGCTACCATAGCGTATGCTGCCGCTAGGCTTTGGGGTTCCTTGTTATTCAGTTCCACGACTTATCTCTAGTTGTGTTCCAGATCCAGGTTCCTTCGGAAGATACTCAGAGCTTCTCTTTCATCTAGGCTGGAAATTTTGTTAATCGCTTCCTGGAAACGTCTCATGTAGTCTGCGAGTGCCTCGTTGTCATACGGACGAACTGTTTCCAGGTGACATATGTGGAGTTCATGCGTCCTGTTGGCCCGGAACCTTCTGAGGAAGGCTTTCCTGAAGTGTTTCCAGGATCCGATGCTCCAGGAGGGAATCCTGCTGAACCATCTTTGAGCCCCTCCCTTGAATGTGGATGCGAAGAAGCGGCACTTGGTCAGGTCATTGTAGTAATAGATCTGGGCTATCTGTTCAAAATAGTGCAAATGCTCTTCCCGGTCTCCTAGTCCGTCGAAGGACTCAAAATTATAATGCTTCATATTTTTTTGCTGGGAAATGGACTCGAGGGAATGATTGAAGGGGGTCAGGGTTCCCCCTATTTCCAATCCGGAGTCATTCCCCATCTTTCGGTTGAGCTCGTTTATCATGTCTCTTAGGTTTGTCTGTCTGGGTCCCTCATTTTCATCATCTGATATGGGCTCAGGGGTCATCTCCTTTCGATATCGTTTGGACCGGGACCCTTTTGTCATCTTTTCCTCTTCTAGTTGGAGTCGCAGAGCAATTTTTTGTTCTAGCTTTTCTTCTTCTTCTTTCCGGATTTGCTCTCTTTTTTCGGCCAGGATCCTCTGCTTGGTTGCATCGCTTTCTTTTTGTTTCTTTTTCTTGGTTCTTTCTCCGAGTCGGTCAAAGACAGAGCCCCGGGATTTATGGCTATTCCCGGAGTCTTCGGACTCGTTAATGATTTCCATTTCTCTACGGATCCCGCCCAGGTGCTCTTCGTACAGTTGCATAGCATCTGCAAACTCTTTGCTAGTTAAGTGAAGGGTCTGGTTGGGAGCCACCGGGACCTCAATGTACTTATATTGGTTCATTTCGATCGTGACCCAGGCGTCATCAGGATTGATTGTTTGGTTCTCGTCCGGGTTCACCCGGGTGAAGAGGGGTTCTGAGGTGAGATCTGGGTTTGGATTGTCCTGGTCCGCCGGAGGGACTATGTTAGACCTGGTCGACTGGGTTTGATTCTTTTTTACCATGATTATAGCACATGGTATATGGTTGCTTTTTTGGTAGGAGTGCACGTGTCTGGTGACAAGGGTTAAGTGTCAACTTTACTATTTTGGGTTTGTGCTAGAAGTAGTTAGGAGACAAAAGTATAATGGCTACGGGACAAACTTTTTCGATGAGCTACAGACAAATTTAGGGTTTTTCTTGGTCGGGGTTTACTAACATGCGCATGACCAAGAAAATCATATCTGGGGTTGATTTGAGAGATTTGGTTGGTTTCGGGGTTCAGAGGGGTGATCGGGATTTGCTTTTCTGGAGTTTTCCCGAAGAAGATGAGTCTAGTGGTAGCGTGACCACGAGACGGAGAATACCAGAAAGCCCTCCTTCTAGCGCCAAATGATAACTCCATTTTCGGTTCCGGTCCTTCCTCCGTCGTGCATGGTTTCGTCGTGGTGTGGCTGCTGGTGGGATTCTGCAAAACAACGCCGGAGGGGGATTGTGGCCCCGCGGCGCCTCCGGCGTGAGAGTAAGTCGGTGTCTTTGGAAGGGGAATATGGAAAGTAGAAGATATCAGAAAATGTAGAGGGTGAGTGTGTGAGCTTTTGAGTGTGTATGTATTTCGTAACCCTTAAACCTTTGTTCCTTCCCCTATTTATAGGTGAAGAACTGGGTTTAAGGGTTGGTACCTTTCATCCCGACCGTTCATCTGGGAACGGTTGTAGGTCCTGATCGCTTGACGCGTGTCCTGACTGCTGTGGTGGTCCAAGAAGGACATCTTCCATTTATCAGCACCTTACACGTGTCCCGGGCGTTGAGACTGAGGATGACTCCAAGAATGTACTGATTCGTACGTTTGGCCGCATCCATTCCTCCGACCATTACCAGCTGTCGTCGCAGACATGTGGGGTCATATTTGTTATATGTCTGGGATGTCTTAGAAAGGACTTTGTTTGTTTCTTGGATTGGGGTAGCGGGATTAGGTGACGTTGTCCGGATCATCGTAGCGGGACTAGACTTGTATCTGAGTTGATGTGAGGGGAATGATCTCAAAGGCGGTTTTGTAGCGGGATCAGTGTAATTTTGGCTGGAAGGGATTATATCATATCACCGGTCGGTCACTGTTATGGATCAATAATCGAGGGGTGAGCTTCGTGCTTTTTGACTGATCTCGCGAGTCGGAACTCAGACGGGTCCTCACGAGGTGCCTACGTATCTTCAGCGTTGTGAAGAATCAAGTCAAAAAACGTAGTTCTATTTTGGAGGGGTAGAGCCCTTTATATAGATGTCTCAGGGTTAGAGACTGATTAGAAGTAGGATCCCTGGTGTTAGAGTCCTAGTAGACATAGGTATTTGAGTCAGAGATAGGATAGGACTGATCCCTGATCCTTATCTTGAGCCGCTGGAGGTTATCTAGGACTCTAGATAGTTATCTCCGAAATTTAGAGTTCTTATAGGACTCTTAGAGTCCTGGACTCGTCAGTCAGACTTCTAGTAGGACTAGGATTCGAGTTCTGGGCCCTGACCGGGCTGGAGGCTCGTGCCTTTAGATTGCGCAGCCCACGTTTCCCAAACGTGGATGCCCAACGGGCTTTTTATAACCTCAATCTGCTAGCTACGAATTTTGGGTGATAAACACAAAACCCGAGCCTTATATTCAGGCCTTTAATCAGACCCGAGCTCAAAATAACCCAATAATTTTTAGGGCCAATTTCAGACCCATATCATTTGCCCCCCAACTTTGGATAAGTTTCGTAGAAACTTTTCTAAAGTTTTAGCGCATTTTTGATTACTTCTCGAGCCTATTCTGAGCAAAGTCAGGCACCTGGGCCGATTTTAGACTTTCCTCGGTTGATCCGAGGAATTCTGGGGTAAACCAAGTGTTCTAGGGCGCTTTCCGAGCGTTTACCGGGCGCTTCCAGGGCCCTCTAGGGTGCTAGACCTCGCCCAGGTCGACTTAGGGCACATTTGGCGCCCAAGTCGACGCTAGTGCGCGTCTCGGGCGCACCTATGGCGCTCTAGGGCACTCGACCTCGCCCAGGTCGATTTAGGGCGCATTGGGCGCCCAGGTCGATGCTGGCGCGCACCGTAGGCGCATCTCGGGCGCTCGTAGGCGCTATCAGGCGTTGGGTGTTTTTTGACACCCAAGTTGATTGTCGACCTTACCCAGGTCGATTTAGAGCGTTTTGGGTGCCCAGGTCGACCATGGTGAGGTCCTCAAGCGCTCCTCGGGCGATCTTTGGGCTCCTGGGGCGCTCATAGGGCGCTCTTGGCGCTCCTTTGGCGCTCTCAGGGCGCTCCTTTGGCGCTCTCAGGGCGCTTCTAGGGCGCTCTCGAGCGTTGGGGGTTTTTTAACACCCATGTTAATTTTCGACCTCACTCAGGTCGATTTAGGGCGTCTTGGGTGCCCAGGTTGACCATGGTGAGGTCCTCAAGCGCTCCACGGGCGCTCTTGGTGCTCCTGGGGCGCTCCCAAGACGCTTCTAGGGCGCTCTCGAGCGTTGGGGGTTTCTTTAACACCCATGTTGATTGTCGACCTCACCCAGGTCGATTTAGGGCATCTTGGGTGCCCAAGTCGAACATGGTGAGGTCCTCAGGCGCTCCACGGGCGCTCTTGGCGCTCCTGGGGCGCTCATAGGGCGCTCCTAGGGCGTATCCAGGGCGCTTTTGAGCGTTGGGTGTTTTCAACACCCATGTTGATTGTCGACCTCACCCAGGTTGATTTAGGGCGGCTTGGGTGCCTAGGTCGAACATGGTGAGGTCCTCAGGCGCTCCACGGGCGCTCTTGGCGCTCCTGGGGCGCTCATAGGACGCTCCTAGGACGCATCTAGGGCGCTCTCGAGCGTTGGGTGTTTTTAACACCCATGTTGATTGTCGACCCCACCCAGGTAGATTTAGGGCGTCTTGGGTGCCCAAGTCGAACATGGTGAGGTCATCAGGCGCTCCACGGGCGCTCTTGGCGATTCTAGGGCGCTCATAGGGCGCTCTCAGGGCGCATGTAGGGCGCTCTCGAGCGTTGGGTGTTTTTAACACCCATGTTGATTGTGGACCTGACCCAGGTCGATTTAGGGCGTCTTGCGTGCCCCAGTCGAACATGATGAGGTCCTCAGGCGCTCCACGGGCGCTCTTCGCGCTCCTGGGGCGCTCATAGGGCGCTCCAAGGGCGCTTCTCGAGCGCTCTCAAGCGTTTTGCATTAAACATAGGTTAAACATGGATTATGCAACCATTAAGTGTAATAATGCTTGATTAGGGTTTTGTTGAGTGTAATCATGCTTGATTAGGGTTTTGTTGGTTTCAGATAAGATTAGGCCTTAGTTTAGGTTTTAGGGACCTTTTCTAGGCTAATCTCTTGATTAGGGTTTTGTTGAGTTTTATACATATTTTATACATGTAAATATGTATAAATATTGTATTTTCATTTAATTTTAGGCTTTAGGAAAATCTAGATCCTTCTAAAATCTTCTAGATTATAGGCTTTTTCTTGGGCTTGGCTAATTGACCTGTAATAGCAGGTCACTTGGCCTGTTGACCTGTTGGCCATCCTATAAATAAGTGAGCATCCTCATTTCACCACCAAGGTTCTTTCGAGCTCAAATGGCTGATCGGGAAGCATCACGCTTGGCCAAGATTTTCAAGGCCAAGGGCACCTCCTCCACGTCCAAGAGTGGTACTCCTATAATTATAAACTCTTCTTGTTCATCTTTACTTGATTTGATCAATATTATGCGGGATGAATACCCATCCCTAGCCGAGCTAGGTTCTTATGGCTATGTTGCCGATTGTTCGCCTTCGTTGGCTAAGGTCTATCATAGATTTCTTAACTTTCCCAAGGCTTATTCCCTGGTCCGTGCCGAACCCGGGGATAGGACCTGTCATTGGGATCCTCAGCACTTGTTTATATAAAAGCATGCTCTACTAGCCGGACTTACGTTTCTCCTGCATCCCTTCATCCCTAAGCTCTTAGCTGATGTGGGACTCAATCCTTGCCAATTGACGCCCAATGCCTGGCATATGATCCATTGTTTCATGGTTCAGTGCCTATCTAAAGGCCTTTCCATGTTTGTCCCATTGTTTCGTAAGATTTTCCAATTCAAGAACTACCCAGCGGGTTCTACCGGTTGGGTTCTTATTAGTCCTCTGCCTGACCAGCCTCATATTTTCAACAATTCCTCCATTCCGGATAACAACCCTCGTTGGAAGAAAGAGTTCTTCAAGCTACACTGGGAAGGGGGATATTGGGGAACTCTATTCAGATCCAAGTTTTGTAAGGTCGTTGATGGGAGTGTCGACTCCATCCACCTATCGGATGTCGAGAAGGCAGCCTATGCTGAATTGGTCAAAGACAATAGCCAATCCAAATGCTGGGATCTCCTTGATGAGTTCAATCTTAGAAATCTTGGTCTTTCAAGGGTTAGTGATGAAGGTATAAACCTGTTTTTTACACCTAGGACTTTTCTCAGGTCTACCCCATTATTCATGACTAAACTTATTTCTTGTTTCCCTTTTGCAGCTGCCACACAAATCAATGAGCAGAATGCGCCCCTTCAAGAGGAGACGGGGCGGATGAAGCGGCATAGGTTGGCTAAGGACCCTCGGGAGTTGCCCGCCTTCCTTCAACCTCATTCGGTGGAGGGCCGATCATCTAGTCAGCCTCAGGCTTCCAAGTCTCAAGCCTGTAAACCGGCTTGGGGTTTTCGAAGGACTGATTCAGTGCTGGCATCGACTGTTCATGCCTTTGATTGGTCCCTTCACTCTATTACCCCTGCCGACTACCATGATGTGGTGCTACAGTGGAAGATCGAGGGGATTGATGGCCTTGGCTCTCAGGCCCTTGCTAGTGTAAGTATCTTTACACACTTATTGTTTAGGTTTTTCGAGTCTTCCTTAACCCGTTTGTCTACTTGTCTCAGGCCAATGCTCAATTCCAAGCTGCCCTTCATCAGGCTAAAGCTTGGAAAAAACAAATTGAGAGCCACAAGAAGGCTAAGGAATCCTTGGAAGAAGGCATGGAGGCCCTTTGGATCAAGGATATGGAAAAGGACGAGATCGTGGCTAAGACTCAATCGGAGCTGGTGGAAGCTCGAAGCGAGCTAGTCAAGGCTCGAAATGGAAAGGATGCTATCATTGACGACTATACGGACTCTGATGAGTTCAACAAGGTGATGGAGAAGCACAATGAGATCGCCTTTCCAGAGGATTACAGTATCGGGTGGAACGATGCTGTTAAGAGCATTCATGAGGTTCATTCGGACATGTTCGACCCTAGCGTGGAGTATATCTGTCCCATGAGGATTGTTCTTGACTCTCCTAGTCCTATTGAAGTGGAAGTCGAACCTTTGGATGTTATTGAAAGGCATCCGGTTGGGGAGTTCGAGTCTACAGATAGCTCGGAGGCTAATTCCGAGTCCGATGAGTAGGATTTATTAAGGACCCTGCGTGGTCTACTTATTTAGACTTATCTAGCCTTAACTTGTAGTATTGGACTTATTTAGCCTTAACTCGTAGTATCGGACTTATCAAGCCTTAGCTTGTAATTTTAACTAAATCAATGTTAATCGTAACTTATTTGTGTTCACTACAAGAAAAACAGGGTCATACAACGGTTTATAACCGTTGTATGTCATGCTGGGATTCCGTTGAATATCGAGGCGATATCTGATAGTATTTTCGACAACGGAAATGAGACTGTTGTTGGACTTTCTCTACAACAACAGTTTAAGTCTGTTGTCTAAGAGTTGGTGACACGACAGTTCTAGAATGAAATCCAATGTTGAAATCTGTTTCAAACAATTGTTTACGTAAGAAACCAATGTAGGAAACTATTTCAGACAACAATGTCTGTAGTTCAGACAACAGTTACTACCTGTTGTTCTTTGATCACATAAATAAATTCTTTATTACCACAACGCTTTGAGATATCAGAACTATTGTAACAGTTCAATAAAAACAACCGTATTGGCCTAAGGCTGTTGTTAGAAAACCACTCAAACAACATTTTCTTAGGAAAAGAACCCTTGTTGTACAATATGTAAGACAACGGTTTCTATGAAAAAAATTAATGTGTCAGTTTGTGTTCCACAACTGTGTTTTACAACAGCTACAAGGATTTCATGTTTAATAAATCTTACACAACAACTTAAGAGTACAAACCATTGTGTAATTAGTATATGAATAACTGCTATTTCGGAGAACACTTGTTGGAACTCATTTGCGACGACATTGTTTTGTTGCAAATCCATTGTTGGATACTTTTTAAGACAATAGTTTTATTGAATAACCTGTTGTATCAATTGCTTCACACAATAGTTTATTTGATAGAATCATAAGAAAAGATGCAGACAACAATGGTGTCATACATTAATTGTGTTGTAGGTATTTTTTTCATAAAACTGTTTCTTTGTTTGGACATTGTGTGAATATTTAACTGACAATAGTTTTACAACTTTCACCCATTGTCTTAATTAGTTTCACGCAACTGTTATTCAAATTTTGTCGTTGTGTGCATACATAACCCACACTGGTTTTATAACTTTTAGCCATTGTCTTAGTTATTTTCACTCAATTGTTATGCAAATTAGATACAGTTGTCTAAAAATTGAAGATATATTAGTCTCAAACAATTCGAAAAACCATCTTCTTCTGATCTATAAAACTTTTGCAAAAATTTAGATACTTTTACCTAATCCCATCCATTTACAAACATCCAACAAACATTATAAACCAACAATTCAACCATACCATTCAACCAACAATCACCAAATAGTTCACAAAATACCATACCATACCTAGCTAATACCATTCACAAAATACCATACATACCATTCACCAAATCCCAACCAAAATAAGATAAATCCAACAATTCAGTAACCAAGCAAATCCCCCCACCCAACCAAGTTTACAAACCAACAATTCAACCCGGAGAAAAGTTTAATCAAAAGAAACCAACATAGTTCTATTTGGAATCTACCTTCACGCACCAAGACCTAACATGCATAACGTTTCATAAAATATTTAGCGAATTCAATCTTGATTTCGCTAATGTTGTCTTGTGTATACGCCAAGTTGCTCCTACGCATCCACTGAAAAATGGACCATATTTTTGTAAGTCAGGTGTCTTAGCAACAAAGACAGTTATTGTAAAAACTTAACAAAAGTGAAACTCACCTTATTTGCGAAGTCAAGATCCTTGTCCTGAACTATTTCTTTCATGTACCTCATAACAAAGAGGCCGCAATCTTTAGTCCCTGCATGCACCGGAACTCCCTAAAATTCCAAAAGAAAATATAACTACACAGTTGAATATATGATTTCTATATTTGATAGAAATAGAATATGAGATAATTTATTACCGCCATGTTCTCCCATACCAATTTTCTTCTTAACAACCTTCTTCTGATCCTCTTTATAAAACTTGATGGCACTGTAAGCAAACAATAATTATCGACAAATATACTAACCATGATAAAATAATTCTAGTAAAGTTAATAAGTGAAGAAATGATGTGAAACTCACTTATCAACAACCTCTACCCATTCGCCATTGGCAATGCGTCGTTTCAGAGGGTCCATGTGATAGACAATCTCTGCCTCGGGATTGGCAACCGTCAATGTCCAATGGTTCCTACGAAAGCATAAAAGAGATCAAGTACAAAAATTGAGTAGTAATCTATCATCTCAACTCAAGTAGTAGGCTTAAAATTAAAATAGTAATTAAATTTTATCTCCAGTAATCTTGATTACATCACTGGCTTACATGCAAAAAAAAAGTTCCTAATTATTATACTTATTAGCTAGCAGGCTGTTGAAATCAAACAATTGTTTCTAGTCTAGACTTAATGTAAATACTCACACATCATTATACGGCATGAGAAAGTATTGGCCTTTCCTAGCATCCTTAAATCACAAAGCAAGTGCTCGCGACCTCTGACCGACATTTCCACAGCCAAGAGCACCAATCGTGCTTGGATCTACGAATGCTATCAAGTTGGCCATTTTATGTTTTTGCACATAGTCATTCAAGAAACTGCATATAAATTTACGCATTACTGAGATTAAGTTTTCATTCAAGCAGCAAGTAATTACGAAAAATAAGAAAAATTCACTTACTTCATATAAATGCAGATGACAGACCCTGCCATTTCCCCTCCAGAGCATACTGCGTGTATATCAGATATGGAAATGGCTCGCTTCTTCGTAGATCCAAAAGCCTCTTCGCTTAGCTCAAAAGAAACTGTTTGACCATCACTCAAGGCGTCTTTTGCCCAGGTCCACAAACGTTTCAATGCCGATGGATAATTTGCACCCATCGGAACAACAAGCTCTGGTTGAATATCCTAAACCAGTTTATATGTCTTCCTTACTTTCTTCCCAGGTCCTTTTTTGCCTCCCTGAAAAATTAAAAAAAGAAGCACTTCAAATTAGTAAAAACAAAATCAAACATGTTAAATACACAGACCGGACTTGAACAAGTTTAATATATAAAGTTTTAATTCTAACCTTTGGATCATGCACAACTTTGGTTGTGTTACTTTTTTCCACAACAATCATGTCCCTCGGCCATGCAACAAAGGTTCCCACGGCCTGTAGCACAGTAACAATTTCATCACCAATGGGGAATGGTATCTTCGCATCACTTTGTAGAACTTTAGTGATGGATACTCTTGCATTTTCTCCTACCAGCCTTACTCTGTGTATAGTCTGCTCCAGTCCTTCAACAACAGGGACTTCGTCAATTTTTGCATAAGCCACAATATTGCTTATGGACCCAACTGCTAGTTGGCATTCATTATTCTCAGAAGCTACCACTTTCCTTTCATCTGTGAATTCATTTTTATCAATCTCCACAACATCAACATCCTTCACAATAACTGGTTCACCAGTATTATGAAAATCTTCAAGTTCTTCCGCAGCCATAGCTTTGTCACTTTTTTCCTTTTCATCTTCTGGGACATCGTCAACACATATCTTCCTTGCCGCTTCAGGTTTATCAAGATCCTGAGTAGCTTCATCCTTCGAATGAGAGCCACTTGCTTGATGGGAAGCATGGAATGGACTACCATCATTTGGTACAACCTTTTTCAATAACTCAATTTTGAGTTTTTCCATTTCAGTAGCCCAGAAAGCATCTCTCTCTTTAATGATCCTCGGAGTCTCCTCTGCCATAAATTTTTGAACTCCTTCACGTATCTTTTCATCCATTGTTTTTGCTCTTTTTTGTCTTGGAAGATCGAAGTAAACAGACTGCCTCACATGCTTTCCTTGGCCACGTACTCTTCCTCCGTGCTCAGCCTTTCCAAGCGCCTTTGTTAACACGTCATCAACACCTTCAGCAACCAGTGCACCCTGCTTAACCTCCTCCTTCAACCGGTCCTACAAAATAACCATCAAACAGAAGTATTTAATATGAGGTTATATTTGATTGACTGCTAAAATATAAAAATTAGATTTAATAAAGATAGTCTGGTAAAGCCGATTCAGTTCTGCTCATTGTTGTGAGATATTATTCATAGATAGTATAGAATTTAGTAACTTACAATTTCCTTAGCTTTTTCTTCAACATCATCACTTAAAAATTTTCCATCTTTGTCTTTCCTAGCTAACACCCAAGTCATCGACCTATCCACCTCCTCTGTTTCCGGATGAGATTCACACTGCATTCACATATAGAGGATGATCACCTTAGTAAAAATATTATCATGCTTTATAAATAGAATGAATGCAAAAAGTGGGACTGTTGTTTAATTTTTACTAACCCATTCTTGTTCAAGGTTAGCATAACCTTTTCGCGATAAGCGATGCGGATACTTAATCAACTGACTTTTTTGTTGTTGTTCTTCATGAAATTTCTGCATGACATACACCAATGAGGTTATAGTACAACATTAGAAATCAAATTGGGTGTATTAGAAATTATAGATAGTTGTTATTACCTACAATGCTACTAAAAGAAAATAGCACATTAAAATTATTCTATGATGCTTGTTCTGATGTCAGGACATCTATAGTAGTAAAAAATAATATACTGAATTAACTTAACATAAATATTCATCTCTTACACTGAATTAACTTAACATAAATATTTCATCTCCTACAAGGTGACTTTAAAGAGACAATCATGTACAGCAAAAATTTACTAGACAATACCTTACTCTGAATATTCATAGGCTTATTTGAGCAAAACTATTTATTAGACAATACCTAATTAGATTAAAGATAATATGCCACATTTATTGGGTTATTTGAAAAGTCAGATGCTAAGTGCAGACACACCTGAAACTCTACTGATGTGCGATCAGCCACAAATATGTCCCAATCAGACTTTTCTATGAACGAATAGTCCGCGGGAGGATAGATCAACATCTCTGGTTGATCCACATAGGGTAAAATGTAGTGTTTGGTCAGCCGACATTTAAACTCTCTCCACTTCTGAACTGCTGAGTTCAACACCATCCTCTTAGCTGTCTGGAGTACAATAAAAGCCATCTGCATATATCCCCGACCAACCAAAGTAGAGTTAGAACACAAATAAGTGAATGAATAACTATTAAACGATTACAAATAATTTAATTCAACCTGCACACAATCCCAAATCTTATTTTTCGTGTCAACTGGCACATCCTTCCAAGTATCATGCCAGATTGGAGGTTTAGTTCTTGCTAAAACACCAATATATGACTGCATCTCTGCCCCTTGATCACCAAGTGGCTCTCCTTTTGCATTGAAAGGGACCATTAGCTTGACACCCATCATCTTCCGTCTAACAATTCTGTGCATTGTCACACATCCACGCTTCAATAATTTAAGTCCTTGAGTTTGGTTTGGTGTGGTATCAGCCTTGGCTCGCTTCTTTTTCTTATTCAATTGCTTTTGTAATTTTTCATAGATTGGTTTCTTCTTTATTGATGCCTCTCCTGTCGATTTGTTTTTGCTATTTTCGCTCTCGTTGTTCATGGATCGTGTTTTTCTTAAAGCCCTTAGCACGTTCATTGTGGCTGGATGGGGTGAAGATCGAGTGGACTTCGCCTTTGAGGAATTCTTTCTCTTTAAATTAGTCATTGTCTATACAATAAAATATGAAACACCAAACGGAACTATTCAGTGTACTAAAGAGATCATTTCAAGTGAATTCCCTGATAGCAAACAATATAAGTAATGACAGATTTTCTAACAATTCACATGGTAGCAAACGATATAGTAATGACAGATTGAAATAGTATAAGTACTGAAGAGATCATTTCAAGAGATGAAACCCCAGAAACCCCATATATCAAAACCCAAGTATGAAACCCCAAATATGAAACCCCAGATATCAAACCCCATATCTCAAAACCCAAATATGAAACCCCAGGTATCAAATCCCATATTTCAAAACCCAAATATGAAACCCCAAATATCAAGCCCCAAATATGAAACCCCAGATATCAAACCCCATATATCAGACCCCAATATGAAACCCCAGATATCAAACCCCAAATAGATATATGAACTCCCCAAACATGCAGTCCACATAAACACATACATGCATACATCACTAAAATAAACCCTAAAATACTTGCAGAAAATTACACTAAAAATACAAATAAACCCTAAAATAGATATATGCACTCCCCAAACATGCAGTCCACAGAAACACATACATGCATACATCACTAAAATAAACCCTAAAATACTTGCAGAAAATTACACTAAAAATACAAATAAACCCTAAAATAGATCATCACTAAACTCTTTACAAAAAGACCCAAATCAAATAAACCCTAAAATAGATCATCACTAAACTCTTTACAGAAAGGCCCAAATCAAACACAATAAGAATGTACCTTAAAACTCGAGAGTCGAGAGTGAGTGATGATTAGCTGAGAGTGAGTGAGCCGAGAGTCGGAGAATGGTGAGTGAGTCGAGAGTCGGAGAATGGTGAGAGAGTCGAGACTCAGAGCAGGTTTTGTGTTTGGACAAGTGTCTTTAGAAAAGTGTGTTTGGACAAGTGTGTTTGAGAAGGGTGTTAGGCTGTATTAGTGATGTGCTCAAAATAATATTTTGAAATTAATCGCAAGTGCACGATCCCGATTTAGTAATATAAGATTCGTTCCAAGGACTAAATTTATTTTCGCGAAAACTTAATTTTTAACTTAATCAAATTAGAACAAAAGATTTTGAGGAGAGTATCTTAATTTAAATGACTTTTTTTTTAAAAATTAAAAATTAAATTTTCATCAAAACTAATTTAAATAAAGAAAAACACTAAATAAGTTGCTAATACATGAACCGGCTGCGAGTTGACTAAACAGATCATAAACAAAATCGAACTAACAGCGAAAACAAAAAGAAACAAAAACAAACAGTGATGCACGTTTAACTTAAAACAAAATAAAAAAAGGAAAAAAAAAAGAAATGAAAAGAAATCAGTAGCAGCGCGTGAAAACAGACTAAAACAAAACATGTACGCCGGACTTCCGCAAACAACCAATTACACGAGACTCGCCGGAATAAATGGGGGTCGTCGACATAACTTAAATCTCGCCGGAAAATTGATTTGACCGGAAAATTTAGCCATTCCAAATATAACAAATAAAAGCCCACTAACCTTTAAACCAAATTTAACACTAAATTCTACACTAAATAGCCCTTAAACTACCCATTTTTTACCAAACCAAGACTCAAATCAAGCCAAAACAACTCCAAATTATACCAAATTTCAAATCTAGCCTAAACATAATATTTCCAACATAAACCCACTAACCTCAATTCAAAATTTGACACTAATTTCTACACTAAATAACCCCTAAACTACCCGTCTCTTGATCAAAACAAGATTCAAACCAAACCAAAACAACTCCAAATTATACCAAACTTCAAAACTAGCTTATCTACCAAGTCTCTAACAAAACCCCCATCAAACTACAAGCTAAAATCAAAATCTAGAATACTAAACCATTGAACCCACTAATAATATTGAGAATTAAAAGGGGCTCAATCTAAATACTAAAAAATGCAAGCTTAAAACATATAATTAGGCTCCTTTCAATCCACAAGTAATTTTGAGTCTCATGTGGTTAGAGAAAGATTTCATAGCCTAGAAGTAAAAGTAAAGAGCAAGATTTAAGAACAAAAATGAATAGTTGTATTGATATAATAAAAGTGTTTACAAATTTAGAGTGCTACTACTAGATCTACTACATAAAAGAGAGGCTACTAAAAATATGAAATCCTAGGTAGGTTAAAACATGATGAGGAGGTGTGTATTTATAGGGGGAAATTAGGGTAGAGGGGGGGTGTAGGTGTCCCATCTAGATGCTTCCTTGAGAATATTCCCCTATGATCCTTTTCTTCCATCTTTTTCTCTTTTTTGCTTTATTCTTTTATTTCTTCAAGCATTTGCAATATTCCTACAAAAAAGACAAATAAACAAATAAATAAGTGAAAACAAGCAATAATTAGGCATTTAAAATATACAAAAATATGCACTTATCAATTAGCGAAATGTTTGTGGGAAAAAACGGGGGGAACGAAAAATCAAAATCAATCGATTAATCGAAATGAATTGAAAATTCGGGGCATTTTAGCATAAATCGGACGGATTTTGGTACCCTTGATATGTGAATTAATCTAAATTGGATATTCTAAATTCATATATTATTTCACTATCTTGTTCTTAAAAAGTTCCAATTTCGAAAATATGTAAATCCTTGTTACAAGATATGATTACAGGGCGTGTCCTCACGGGATTATGTGTATTCGGTTAAGATACTATCTCGTTCTTAAAAGATTCACGTTTCGAAAATATCTAAATCCTTGTTCAAAGATAAGATTAAAGGGCGTGTCCTCACGGGATTCTGTGTATTCGGTTAAGATACTATCTCGTTCTTACAAGATTCCCGTCTCGAAAATATCTAAATCCTTGTTACAAGATATGATTACACGGCGTGTACTCACGGGATTCTGTGTATTCGGTTAAGATACTATCTCGTTCTTAAAAGATTCCCGTTTCGAAAATATCTAAATCCTTGTTACAAGAAAAGATTACAGGGCGTGTCCTCACGGGATTCTGTGTATTCGGTTACGATACTATCTCGTTCTTAAAAGATTCCCGTTTCGAAAATATCTAAATCCTTGTTCAAAGATAAGATTAAAGGGCGTGTCCTCAGGGGATTCTGTGTATTCGGTTAAGATACTATCTCGTTCTTAAAAGATTCCCGTTTCAAAAATATCTAAATCTTTGTTACAAGATAAGATTACAGGGCGTGTCCTCACGGGATTCTGTGTATTCGGTTAAGATACTATCTCGTTCTTAAAAGATTCCCGTTTCGAAAATATCTAAATCCTTGTTCAAAGATAAGATTAAAGGGCGTGTCCTCACGGGATTCTGTGTATTCGGTTAAGATACTATCTCGTTCTTAAAAGATTCCCGTTTCGAAAATATCTAAATCCATGTTCAAAGATAAGATTAAAGGGCGTGTCCTCACGGGATTCTGTGTATTCGGTTAAGATACTATCTCGTTCTTACAAGATTCCCGTTTCGAAAATATCTAAATCCCTGTTCAAATATAAGAATCTGTGTATTCGGTTAAGATACTATCTCATTCTTAAAATCCTTGTTTAACATGTTACTCAGACTGGAGTATTAGTATGTCTTATTATAAAAAGGTCTTTTTTGTTCTCTAGTGTTTAATAGACAATGGTTTTGTAACGGTTTAGTTGTCTCAAACCGTTGTCTATTGTGTTTTGAAAATTTTAAAACTAAGGAGGGAAACGAAATTTTAAAAGAAGTGGGAAACGAAATTTTTGGGGGAACTAATTTCTTTAAAAATAACCGTTGTCTAAATGGAAATAAAATTTGGAAAATTAGGTAGAGGAAAATGAAATAATATCTAATTCGTATTGACGGCCAAGATCTAGATCGGTTTAAATCCAACGATCCATAGTAATTTGGTTCATTTTTATTTTAACTTTTTTTTAGTTTAATTGTCCTACAACAGTTTTTTATGTGGAGCCGTTGTTAAGACTGTTTCCTTACAACCGTTAATTAAACAGTTGTGTAACAGTAAAGACTAAAGCGTATAACCCTTATCCAAATCTCCTTACAGCAGCCGCATCTCATTTATTGTGTCTGAATCTCCGAATCTCTCATTTTACAAATCTCCACATCTTCAATTCTCCAAATCTTTGTCTATACACATCTTCATCTTCATCTTCGTCTTACACATCTCCATCTCATATCTCATCTTACACATCTCCATCTCTTCTCATCTTACAAATCTCCATCTTATATCTCATTTAACGAAAGGGTTGTAATCAAAACGAGATTCACAGTTATTTCTGAGGTATTTTATTTGCGTTTTGATATATTCTATAATTTGCACTTAATTTTGTTTTTGGGATCTATTTTTATGCTCATATATGTTTTGATTTTGTTTTAATACTTGTAATATGCATTTGTTGAGCCTGGATGAGGTTGTGGAAGTAGGGGTTTTGATTAGGCATAGTATTAGGCTGCTCAGTTGTATGATTGTTTCATGGGAGATAATTTATTGGGGTTTTATTTGCAGTTTGCCATGTTTGTTTGCAAAAATGATTTGGAGCAATTTTAACTTTTTATGCTTATATATGCCTATTCTTGGATGATATTTATAGTTTGTTTATTATGTTGAGAATTTTTGATTATATATAGTTTGTTCATTCTGTTAAGAATAGGTAGAATTTTAATTTTAGGCATGAAATTCGGATATGAAATTTATTTGGCACTCAATTTGTTCTTTAATCTGCAGAAGGTCGTCTCCCCCTGAATCATTGGAATATGGATAGATCATGGTTGAGAGCTGATAGAAGAACCAGAGAGTATCAATTAGGTGTAGAATAATTGTTGATGTTTGCTTTTGAGCATGGGTGTAATGCAGAAAAACTAAGTTGTCCATATTTAAAATGCGCACACACTAAATCATGGAAAGCTCAGACTGTTAGAAACCATCTTTTCCAACATGGTATTGATGAAACTTACACGCGTTGCATATGGCATGGAGAGACAAATTTAGCTGGGCCTCCTTCTTTAGATGAGATAGACAGTACTGGATCTGATGGCCACGTCTACAGAGCAATGGATGGTGGTGATGAAGATTATTACAGTTCTTCGGATTCATCAGATTTTATTAACCATGTTCAAAGTGAACAAGAACCTATTTAGCCCGGATGTGAGAGTCACACTAGGTTAAGAGCGTTAGTTAAACTGTACAACTTGAAAGCAAAGCATGATATGTCTGATTCATGCTTCTCTGAAGTTTTAATTTTGCTTGTTTCTATGCTTCCAGAAGGTAACACTATCCCATCATCCTTTAATGAAGCCAAAAAAACCTTATGTCTGCTAGGAATGGGGTATGAAAAGATTCACGTATGCCCAAATGATTGTCTTCTATACCGTGGTGAGAGAGATGAGGATGAAATTGTTTGCCGCATATGTAAGGCCTCAAGGTGGAAATTAAA
The DNA here is from genome assembly GCF_001625215.2 of Daucus carota subsp. sativus. Classification (NCBI taxonomy): domain Eukaryota; kingdom Viridiplantae; phylum Streptophyta; class Magnoliopsida; order Apiales; family Apiaceae; genus Daucus; species Daucus carota. Next base: position 16,321,813 of record NC_030382.2, read on the forward strand.
CAAGAAAGGAGAGGAACTTGAAGGGGTCCCTGCTAAGGTTTTATGGTATTTTCCGTTGATACCCAGATTGAGAAACTTATTCAATACAGATCACATTGCAAAGAACATGACATGGCATGATATCGAGCGACAAAAAGATGGTAAATTGAGACATCCAGCAGACTCAAAAACATGGAAAGATGTTGACCAAAAGTGGCCTGAATTCGCATCAGAGACCAGGAACCTTCGACTAGCTTTATCATCTGATGGATTCAATCCTTTCCACAGAAATCGTACTGATCACTCAACCTGGCCTGTATTATTATCGATTTACAATCTTCCACCCTGGCTTTGTATGAAGAAAAGATATATAATGCTTTGCTTGTTGATATCTGGCCCGACTGAGTCAGGAAATGATATTGATGTGTACCTCCAACCGCTTTTAGAAGATTTACAGGAGTTATGGAATGGGAAGCAAGTGTACGATGCATATAAGAAAGAGTTTTTCATGCTTAGGGGAATTTTATTATGGACAATAAGTGATTATCCGGCTTTAGGTTGTTTGTCCGGCAATGTCACTAAAGGGTATAATGCTTGTACAATTTGTGTTGATCAAACAAATGCTACAAGGTTGGTTAATTACCGCAAGACAGTGGTTATGAGGCATCGGAGGTGGTTACCAAGGCAGCATCCATATAGAAGGCAAAAATCAGCTTTTGATAACACTGTGGAGAAGGGCGTTGCTCCAAATCCTTTGACTGGAGAGCAAGTTTTTGAAAGAGTACAACATCTAGGGAGCCATGTCTTTGGTAAGAAACAACGCCAACGTCGATGGAAGAAGGGTGAACCTCGACCCATATGGAAGAAGGTTGCTATATTCTTCCAACTTGGGTATTGGAAGTTTTTGCCAGTTAGGCATTGCCTCGATGTAATGCACATCGAGAAAAATATCTGTGAAGCTTTGGTTGGAACTCTACTCAATATTCCAGGAAAGACTAAAGATAGAGAGTCTGTCTGTCTTGACATGGCTGAGATGGGAATAAGAACGGAGCTGAGGCCAAAAACTCCTGGAAAGAAAGAGAAGGTACCCTTAGCATCCTTGAACTTATTAAATGCAGAAAAGAAAATTGTTTGCTCATCCTTTCTTAAGATGAAGTTGCCAGATGGATTTTGTTCAAACATCAAGAATCTCGTAAACATGGAAAAACTTCGGCTTGTTGGTATGAAATCTCATGACTGCCATACAATATTGCATCACTTACTACCAATTGTAATTCGATCAAGCCTTCAAAAACAGGTCAGGGGCACAATTATTAGGTTCTTCCTATTTTTCAAGGCAATTTGCAGCAAAGTCATCGAGATAGATAAATTAGAAAAAATGCAGTCTCAGTTGATCGAAACCTTATGCCAGCTAGAGAAACACTTTCCCCCGTCATTTTTTGATGTGATGATACATCTCTCAATTCATCTTGTGAGAGAGGTTGAGCTTTGCGGGCCAATCTTTCTACGTTGGATGTATCCTTTCGAGAGGTATATGAAGACCTTCAAGGGGTATGTACGGAACCCAGCTCGTCCAGAAGGTTGTATTGCCGAGGGGTATTGTGCAGAAGAGGCTGTGCAATGTTCGGTTGACTTGGAAGATACTACAGGATTGCATCAAGATACTAAACATAATGAAGATATAATTTGCAGACCCTTATCAGGTGCAACAATAATAAAGCCCAACAGTAAGGAATTGCACCTAGCTCATTTGTGTGTTCTTCAAAATATCAATGACGATAAGCCATATTTAGAGTAAGTTATATAAATCTGTGTTTGTTATTTCCCTATTTTCTGCATTTTTATCAGCATGTTGACATACAGTTGCTTTTACTTGCAGCGAACATATGGCGCACTTGATGATGAGATATCCACAACATGAGAATGACGAACACTGGCTAAAAAACAAGAAAATGATGAATTTCCTAAATGGTTACAGACAAAGGTATAATGATTTGATCGATTAATGTAGCTTATTGTTCTGGAAATTATTGTTGAAAACTAGATCATGGAGTGATTTATGATTTTAATTCCAAAAAAAGGTATATGTTTGCAATTTTTAATTCGGTTTTTTATTATGATTTTGAATTTAGTTTGGTTGAGACGAGTAAATTTGATTTTAATTGGTCAGATTAAGTCAGAGTTGGTTGATGACAAGAATAAGGTAACTAAAGAGATCATGTGGATTGCGGAAGGCCCCAACAAGGATGTTCCAACATTCAGCGGCTACAAAATTAATGGTGTAACTTATAGCACCAAAGAGGGTGATGATAAACGACAAGTTCAGGGCAGCGGTGTTTGTGTTGTTGCAGATACAATGATTGTGCAGAGTAAGGGTATAGATATTCAACACACTTCACACACATATTATGGAGTCATAACTAGTATATGGGAGTTAGACTATAACGAGTTTAGAGTCCCTATATTTCGTTGTAACTGGGTAGATATGAACAGAGGGGTTAAAGTGGATGACTTAGGATATAAATTGATGAATTTACAAAAATTAGGTTCTGTAAATGATCCATTTGTTTTAGGGAAACATGTTAAGCAAGTTTGTTATATTGACGACCCTCTTGAGAAAATATGGTCTGTTGTGTTGAGATTACCTGAGAAGAACTATTATGATCAAAGTGATGATGAAAATGAAGGATCCGTAGAAATTGAACTTGAGAATGAGCTATATGTGCCAATGTTCCCCACTGTTGACGAACACGAGGAACAAAACTCTAACTACATGCGGGAGGAAGACGAATTGATCCAGCTTGCATGAGGGTAATACATAATAACATCTTATTTAATTTGAATTATCTATAAGGAATTAAAGCCATGCATATGTATCTAATTCATTAATTTTGATTATTCAAGGTGTGCAGGGTGCCTTCGAGAGCTCTCCAGTGGTGTCCATATGCCTTGCTGTTGATATTATACATTGATAAGATTATTTTTTCCGTGGTAAAATCATCATCTACCTTGATAAGATATGAATGTCTTGTTTTTATAGATGATGGTTTTAACATAGCAAAAAAAATCATTCAATGGTCGTAAGAGAATGGATAGCATCCACAATGGTACTGACATTCACTTGCCTGCCCTTGCAACACTTGGATTTTAATTTGAAGTCCAAGTTCCATGATTCTCTGTCTCAAATGGCCTCAAGAACTGATGGAATCTTAACATAATATGTTATTCGATTATTTTGTTTGGTTTATGTATTATCTGATTATAGTTTGTTAGTGAATTTGGTTGATGATTGTAGTTTCTTAATGCATTTGTAGTTGGTTGATTCTGTTGAGAACTTTGGTTTGGTCTGAGAACTTTGGTTTGGTCTGTATTGGTTAAGCATTTTGGTTGGTATTGGTTGTCTGATGAAAATTTCAAGGTTTTTTTTATCATCAGTAAATAGATAACGGTTTCTTAAAACTATTGTCTGTTAGCTGCCAATGTTACAATGGTATTTATAAACCATTGTTGGAGACAAAATAAGACAATGGTACTAATAAACCACAGTCTGAATTACACAACACTACATCAAAAACCATTGTGTTAACCACCTCAATTCACAACGGTTACTAGACCATTGTGTTAACAATGTGACACAACACTTCCAAAAATCAAGCTTGTCTGTCGAGTTTTGAATATAATCAAATAGACAATAGTTTACGTAACCAATGTCTGTTCGGCTCTCAGACAACTGTATTTTAAGGAAAAATATTTCGCCGTTGTATGTCAGAATGGCACAACGGAACTTTTTCAAACCGTTGTGTAATGTGTGTTGTCTAAGGTTGTTTTTCTTGTAGTGGTTTGAATTCATGTTCCGGGTTGATCCGTTCATGGTAGGCAAGCAAAAACTCAAGGAAAACATTAAAAACATGAGATATGGAGCAATCCATAAGAAATTTTATTGAAACTATAGTAGAAGAGATAAACAACTAACATCAACTAAGTTATAAACTAACTGGCAGTGGTCTATCAGAACTTATTCAATGGTCATCTACTTACTAAGATAATCAAATATAATAAATCTTCAAGTTGGTGGCATGCCAACTTCTTGGAAACTCAACTCCATCCAGGGTCTGAAGCTTGTATGAGCCGCGACCAATAACATCCTTCACCTGATACGGACCTTCCCAGTTTGGGGCCATATTTCCCTTGGGACCAAATCCTGAGGCCTCAGCTTTCCTTAGGACTAAATCCCTTTTTCTGAAGAATCGCTCCTTGACTCGGAGATTATAGTAATAGGAAGCTCGTATTTGGCTCTCAACGATCCTGGCGTTAGCCTCATCTCGGACCTCATCGATCATGTCAAGTGCGAGTCTCATTCCTTCCTCATTGGCTTCGGGCTCATACTGCTGGACCCTGGGGGAGGTATGAGTTATCTCAAGTGGCACCACGGCTTCAGCTCCGTAAGCTAACTAGAACGGGGTTGCTCTGGTGGAGACCTTGCAAGTTGTTCGATATGCCCATAGTATAGGAAAAATCTCTTTAGCCCAAGACCCATGCGCTTTCTCGACTCTTTTCTTTAGTCCATCAAGGATTATCCTGTTGGCTACTTCAGCTTGCCCATTGGCTTGAGGATGGGAACCGATGTGAATCGTAGCACAATGCTATAGTCGTTATAGTATCCTACAAACTCTGAATTGTTGAACTGGGCTCCATTGTCAGTAACCAAGACCCAGGGTATGCCATAGCTACATATGATGTTTTCCCAGAAGAACTGAGCAACTTGCTTGGTGGTTATCTTGGCCAGGGGTTTGGCCTCAATCCACTTGGTAAAGTAGTCAATAGCCACTATCAAAAACTTCCTTTGAGCACTGGCGAGTGGAAACGGCCCTAGGATATCCATCCCCCACATAGCAAAGGGAATCAGGGAGTTAATGGATGTCAGCATCTCTGGGGGCTGGCGCACAACAGGCGCAAATCTCTGACATCGATCGCATCTCTTAACATAATCCTTCGCCTCCTTCAGCATATTTGGCCAAAAGAACCCAAGGCCTCCCACCTAGGTGCTGGCCACAAATTCCTTCATGGACCTCTTTTAGAGCTTCCCGGGCCTCATCTGGCCTTAAACACTTCAAATATGGTATAACAAAAGACTTCTTATAGAGAATCCCCTCAATCAGTGCATACTTTAAAGCTCTTACCTGTAGTTTTCGTGCTTCCCCAACATCAGGTGGTAGGTGTCCAGTTTCGAGATACGATTTGATTTCATCGATCCAAGTGGCCCCGTGTCAATTGGGGCTACCAGGTTGGCATTGATACTTGGGGTTTTCAAAACCTGATAGTAAACACTTCCCGAGCACACCTCATTCTCCGAGGATGCAAACTGGGATAAGGCATCAGCCTTTGCATTCTCTTCCCTGGGTATATGTTCTACCAAACATTTTTCAAATTGTGTCATCTGGGCTTTAACAATCCACAAGTATTTCAGCATTGTTTCTTCTCGTGCCTCAAATTCTCCATTAACCTGTGACAGCACAAGTCTTGAGTCCCCACAGACTTTCAGGTTTTTAACCCTCAGGGTTCTGTCCAATCCCAATCCAGCTATAAGGGCCTCATACTCAGCTTCATTGTTGGTAGTTGGAAAGTCTAACTTGATCACGTACTCGACCGTGAACCCATCCGGGCTTCGGAGCACCAACCCTGCCCCACTATTTTTTTGTTTTTGAAGCTCCATCAAAAAATAGTAACCAATACTCTTTAGGTTTCTCCTCTTCTTTGGGTTCCTCTACCTTACTCTCCTGCCCCCCGACTTCCTTGTTGTCAATGGTGCATTCAACGAGGAAGTCAGCTAGAGCTTGAGCCTTGATTGCCACCCGTGGTTTGTATCGAATTTCGAATTCCCCGAGCTCTACTGCCCATTTGATTAACCTTCCACTAGCCTTCGGGCTATGCATTATGTTCCTAAGGGGCTGGTCTGTCAAGACTTCAATTTTGTGAGCCTGGAAGTAAGGTCTCAGCTTTCTTGAAGCTGTAATCATGGCTAAGGCAAACTTCTCAATCACAGAATAGTTGAGCTCTGCTCCATGCAAAATCTTACTAACATAGTAGACAGGTTTTTGGATTTTTCGATCCTCACGAACCAAGACCGCGCTCAGTGCTTTCTCAGAGACAGCCAAGTAGACATATAATGTTTCTCCATCTACGGGCTTTGACAAGAGTAGTGGCTCTACCATATACTTCTTCAACTGCTCAAAGGCCTCCTGGCTCTCACTTGTCCATTCAAAATCTTTAACTTTCTTCAAAGCCTTAAAGAAGGGCAAGCACTTATCCCCGGACTTCGAGATGAAACGTCCCACTGCCGCGATTCTACCTATTAACTTTTGAACATCCTTTATAGACTTAGGCGGTTCCATATCAAGGATGGCCTTTATCTTGTCGGGGTTGGCCTCAATCCCACGTTTTGAGACCATCAGACCCAAAAAATTTTCCAGACCGAACTCCAAAGGCACACTTGGCTGGATTCAACATCATCTTATGTGTCCTCAGTGTTAGGGTTATACTAAAATATTCGTTTGAAGTATATAACAATTATTTGAGAATCTTGAATGCATGTTTTCACATTGTCTATATATTATATATTGTAGACAATCTAGTATCAAATGGGATGGCAGAAGATTCGATTGTCGAGTTCCTTATTAATATAATAAAGGTTCACAGTCTAAATGGTGTTAGACAAACCATTGGAACGACTGAAGTATTATTTGGAAATAGTTTATCTTGACTATTGAATAATACTTATATACTTTGTGTATATTGAACGGGATCAAAATAGTAGAATAATTGTTTCTTTAATTCTGACAATAAAGAACTAAGATTCCATGATGTTATTAATGCTTAAGTTCTTAATTCGGATATAGTGATTGACACTTGTATTTAATGCACATGCCTTGACTCATAAGTTAAGTGATTTACTTTAAATTACGAATTTATGTATTGGGCAATGACATTATATACAGAGTGGGATATTGACTATATAAGGAAACCATGTCCGAAAAATATATTCGGGTGATGATGTCCTCTTGAAAGCTCATAAAGATAATTATGCTTTAGTCCTGCAGGCAGATTTGTTCTTGCATAATTATAAGGTTGAGTGGATGATCAAGGATAAAAGATATTAATTAAATTAATTGTCAGAAATTAATCTAATTAATGGACATGCGATATCTTAAACATGGGGAATTTATAAGCAATTAATATGGGAGCCGAATTAAATAATTAATTTACGGAATTAGGAAAGGTAGTGCAAATATTAATTCTTTAGTGGATTGAATTAATATTTAATGACATTGGGCCTGGCCTGGAATGTCATTGGAAGGCCTGACCTAATGGTCCATGATCTCTACTGTAGCCTATATATATTCTCGTTCTCCTAAAGCTGAAAGACACACCAAAACTAATCCATCCTAGATTTTGAGAGAGGCAGACGTTTTTCTCAAGGAGACATCTAGGGTTTTGGGTTTTCGAAGCTTTAAGGAGAGGCACACCTTGGGAGATCGAAGGCCACACTTCGTCCAAGGAGAATCAGGGAATACAGTAGAAGACATGGATTTGAATCGCTTGCGCCGTAGCGATTAAGGTTAATATAATGTTCGAACTTTTAACTAGTATCATAAAACGCAGGGCCAAGGTCCGATTGTTCCTACAATGGTATCAGAGCGAGGTTGCGGTTCTGCGTTTTATGATATGTAGTCCATGTCATGATTATATATGCATGTATGAAGTGGTTCTGTGATGCAGGTCGTTGTCCACTATTTTGGCCGTGTTTTAATTCTGTTATGTTTGGATTCCACGTGGTTTATCGTGGCTGTTGTAAATCACGAGGGTTGATCGTGATAGTTTAATCTTGTAATTCAATTTGTAATTGTTTTAGATTATGATCTGATGTAATAGAATAGGCTAGTTCGTCTGTACAATTTGTATGTAATTGTTTGATCAACGGGGCTGCAAGAAATAGAGATCTTCCGCTGTTGCGATCTGTTTTCGGGGGTGCTGCAGTGTTTTGGCCGTAACTTTTGCATACGATGTCCGATTTGGGCGAACGAGCACTTTTCGGAGACGGCAGAATGAGACGGAACTAGCTATGAACCAGGCAAGCCCGGTTTGGATGTTGTCGAGGCTGTTTTTGGAATTTTTCGAGGTATTCTGAGGCCGTTTAGGCCTCCAAACGGGCTCTCGAAGTTTTCTGGAATCTTTCGAAGGATGAGTTCGAAGCAGTTATTCCGGGGACCATAATAGTGGATGTGTTCAATTATGATTTACATAATCCTTGATTATTGTTATTATGTGTTTCTTGTCTGTGTTGTTATGCCATGTGATACTAACCTTTCGCATGCTAGAATGACATGGACATAGGGATATTTTAATTAATGCTTTAATCATGATAGTATGCAGCCATGTTATGTGTTCTTTGTGTTGCTATTACCATGATAGTATCCATGTGGACTTCGAAGAACTAACAGAGGGCGATGCATCTAGATTAAAATCCTCAAAGTAAATTCTAAGTGGGAGAGGGAGTTAATATGATATTAAATCCCATGGTCTCCATCATTGTTTGTATGTAATTTAACATAAAGACGAATATAAATTATGTATACGTCACCCATCGTGGCATGTAATTTATGGTGTCTAGAATGTTATTGATATTACTAGAACAAACTTCTTAAATTAATATGAATAAATACGAATTTTCATTATCTCTGATTTGGGGCGATTTCTAAGGCTTATGGGTATTAAGTGAGACCGATGTGACTCCTCCACTGCCTAAAAATCAAACCAGACACGAATATTGAATTGAAGTATTCTATTCAAAGAATATCGGAAGGTATACATGCCGCCCATTGTGGCGTACCAAGTTCCGTAAGTTTCGGATAATTTAAGATTTGATGATGGTATACACTTAGCTATGAAAAATAATATAGACCACCCCAACGTGGCTTATTGTTTAGTAATAGGACCGAAGTAACGTTAAAACAAATTTAGGTGGTATACATGTCACCCATCGTGACGTACCAGAAACTTATGGTGTTTAAACGTTAGTGCATTTAATTTTAATAATTGTTAGAGGAACCAATAGGTCTTAATTTTTAATGCACCCTTCTTATGTGTAATGTGATTTTTTCATGCATGATTCTCAGGATAAAATGGGCTTTAATCCACTGTTCACCATACTTAAGGATGACAAACTTACCGGACCTATCTATATTGAATGGAAACGTAATTTGGACATTGTGTTGACTGCTGAGGAGTTCAAGTTTTGCACTTATGAACCCAAGCCTGAGCAGCCTGCTGCTGATGCTCCTGATGAGGAGAAAGAGTATTATAAGCGGTGGATAAAGGCTGATGAGATGTCACGATGTTACATTCTGGCAGCAATGTCGGGTGTTTTGCAGCATCAGCATCAGGCTATGGCCACTGCTTCGGATATGCTCTTTAATCTCAAGGAACTTTTTGGAGATCAGAATAGGGCTACTAGGCAAGTAGCCATGAAGGCTTTAATGAACACTCAGATAGCTGAAGGTAGACCTGTAAGGGATCATGTTCTCAAGATGATGTCACATCTAAATGAGATAGAGATCCTTGGTGATGAGCTTGACGGGGAAACCCAGATTGACATTATCCTTATGAGCTTGCCTAAGAGTTTTGAGCAGTTGCGCTTGAATTACAACATGAAAAAGAGGCAATATATTCTTGCGGAACTGCTGGCAGAACTTCAGGCAGCTGAAGGATTATTTCGCCAGAGTGTTCAAATGAATGTGGCTGAAAAAGGTTCTTCTTCTAAGCTAAAAGGAATTAAGAAGAAGAAAAAGGCTCAGACACAGAAAGCTGTGAAGGCAGTGGGACTTCAAGGTGGTGTGAAGAAGCCTAAGGGGAAGTGCTACCGGTGCAAGCAGTCTGGTCACTGGAAACAGGATTGTCCTCTTCTGAAGAAGACAAACAATACTGGTATGTCTCTTTCTCTAGTTACGGAAACATTTACAGCGGCTATATCTACGAGCACTTGGTGTGTAGATACATGAGCCACTGATCATGTTTGTAACTCTATGCAGGGGTTCCACCAATCCAGAATGCTTAGAGATGGTGAGATCAACGTGTTCATGGGAGATACTACAAAAGAAGCAGTAGTTGCAGTAGGAGTTATTCATTTATCTTTTGCTTCTGATAGGATTTTGGTTTTGAACAATTGTCTTTATGTACATTTTTTTAGAAGGAATTTGATTTCGGTTTCTAAACTTGCTATGGATGGTTATAATGTTTGTTTGGATCGTAATGTTTCTATTATGATGAATAAACGGATTATATGTTCTGGTACATTGCAAGACAATTTGTATATAATTAATCCTAGTCAACCTGCACTGCAACTACAACATAGGGTATTGAACAACACATCTTCTACCTCTAATAAAAGAAAAGACCCTTCTAGTTTGAACCAAACATATCTTTGGCACTTGAGATTAGGTCATATTGACTTAAGGAGGATTCAAAGACTGGTAGTAGACGGGCCTTTAGGCTCATTGGCAATGGAGCCATTTCCAGTTTGTGAATCCTGCTTGGAAGGTAAAATGACCAATAGACCTTTCAAGGCAAAGGGGAATAGAGCCAAAGAAGTGTTAGGATTGGTTCACTCTGATTTATGTGGACCCATGAATATCCAAGCAAGAGGTGGTTATGAGTATTTCGTCACTTTCATAGACGATTATTCTAGATATGGGTACGTTTATTTGTTGCGCCGTAAGTCTGAGTGCTTTGATAAGTTCAAAGAGTACAAAGCTAAAACGGAGAAGCGACATAATAAAAGTATCAAGTCACTACGATCAGATCGTGGTGGCGAATACTTGCTTGGGGAATTCAGGGAATATTTATCAGAGAATGGGATAGAATCCCAGTTGACTGCACCAGGCACACCCCAGCAGAACGGTGTAACAGAGAGAAGGAACCAGACTCTTTTAGAGAGTGTTAGATCAATGATGAGTTATTCAGATTTACCCAAGTTGTTTTGGGGACATGCCTTAGAGACAACAGCTTATCTTCTAAACTTAGTACCTTCTAAGTCGGTTCCTAAAACCCCTTTAGAATTGTGGACCGGGGACAAACCGAGTCTAAGACATATTCGGATATGGGGTTGTCCAGCACATGTGCTGAACAAGAACGCGACTAAGCTAGAATCTCGTACTGAAGTAAAGCTGTTTGTAGGCTACCCCACGAAAACAAAAGGTTATTTATTATATAGTCCTAAGGATCGGGATGTCACTGTTAGCACCAATGCAAGATTCTTAGAGGAAGAGTATATATTGAATCACAAACCCATGAGTAGTATCGTTTTAGAGGAACTAGTGGGAGGGACGAATAATGAACCTGTAGTACAAGTAGAACAACCACAGTAGACTGCGCAACCGGCCACTGATGCCGCACCAGTTCCTCGTCGTAGTGGGAGGGTTGTTCGACAGCCCGACAGATTCATGTTTTTGGGAGAGTCTTCGGACTTGGTCTCTGATGAACATGATGATGATCCCCGGACATACGAAGAGGCAATCAAAGACAAAGATGCAAGTCTTTGGGAAAAGGCAATGGATTCTGAGATGGAATCAATGTATTCTAATCAGGTCTGGGAGCTCGTGGAACCACCCAAAGGTATAAAACCTATTGGATGTAAGTGGGTCTACAAGAAAAAGAGGGGATCAGACAAAAAGGTGAAAGCCTGGAAAGCAAGACTTGTTGCGAAAGGGTATACTCAGAAAGAAGGTATCGATTATGAGGAAACCTTTTCGCCGGTAGTCATGCTTAAGTCAATCCGTATTCTTTTATCTATAGCAGCTCATCTCGATTATGAGATTTGGCAAATGGATGTCAAGACAGCTTTCCTTAATGAAAATCTTGAGGAAACCATCTATATGCAGCAACCAGAGGGATTCATTAAAGAAGGCCAAGAGCATCTTGTATGTAAGCTGAAGAGGTCTATTTATGGACTGAAACAAGCTTCTAGGTATTGGAACATTCACTTTGATCAGGCAGTCCAGTCGTATGGATTTGATCAATGTCCAAGCGAAGCATGCGTGTATAAGAGATGTGAGGGAAATGCAGTGGTTTTTCTAGTGCTTTATGTTGATGACATTTTACCCATTGGAAACAATGTTAAGATGTTGTCTTCAATAAAGGCATGGTTGTTCAAACAATTTGAAATGAAGGTCTTAGGTGAAGCAGCATACATCCTTGGGATCAAACTTATAAGGGATCGCAAGAAAATGATGTTGGCTTTATCTCAAGAGCCCTACATAGATGACGTATTAGCTCGTTTTAACATGCAGGACTCCAAGAAGGATAATTTACCCTTCAGATATGGAGTTACTCTATCAAAGAGGCAGTGTCCTTCGACACCTAAGGAGATAGTGAACATGAAGGCAGTTCCTTATGCTTCGGTATGTGGGAGCCTAATGTATGTAATGTTATGTACGAGGCCTGATATTTGCTTTGCCGTGGGCATGGTTAGCAGATACCAGTCAAACCCAGGACATGAACATTGGAGTGGTGTAAAAGCAATACTCAAGTACCTGCGAAAGACTAAAGAGTATATGTTAGTTTACAAGTCCTCTGATTTATTGCCTCTGGGATATACCGATTCGGATTTCCAAACAGATAAGGATAAGAGAAAGTCCACCTCGGGATGTGTTTTTACTTTGGGAGGTGGAGCTGTAATATGGAGGAGTGTGAAGCAGAAATGCATCGCAGACTCAACCATGGAAGCCGAATATGTGGCAGCCTTTGAGGCATCCAAAGAGGCTATATGGTTCCGAAACTTCCTGCTGGATTTGGATGTGGTTCCTAATCTGCCACAGCAAATCATGATTTATTATGATAACACTGGTGCTGTGGCAAATACCAAGGAACCACGGGCCCATAAGGCAGCGAAAAACTTAGAGCGTAAGTATCACCTCATACGACAGTTCGTTAAGCGAGGAGATATCATTGTGGCTGATATAGCATCGAAGGATAACCGGGCAGATCCTTTCACGAAGAGCTTACCAGCTAAGGCTTTTCAGGAGCACGTGGAAGCGATAGGATTCAGATACTTGGTCACATAGTTGTTATAGTTTGTAGTGGATTGCTTGTAATAAACACTGATATACTCAAGGAATATCTTGAGTATAAGTGGGAGATTGTTAGGGTTATACTGAAATATTCGTTTGAAGTATATAACAATTATTTGAGAATCTTGAATGCATGTTTTCACATTGTGTGTATATTATATATTGTAGACAATCTAGTATCAAATGGGATAGAAGAAGATTAGATTGTCGAGTTCCTTATATAATATAATAAAGGTTCACAGTCTAAATGGTGTTAGACAAACCATTGGAACGACTGAAGTATTATTTGGAAATAGTTTATCTTGACTATTGAATATTACTTATATACTTTGTGTATATTGAACGGGATCAAAATAGTAGAATAATTGTTTCTTTAATTCTGACAATAAAGAACTAAGATTCTATGATGTTATTAATGCTTAAGTTCTTAATCTGGATATAGTGATTGACACTAGTATTTAATGCACATGCCTTGACTCATAAGTTAAGTGATTTATTTTAAATTACGAATTTATGTATTGGGCAATGACATTATATACAGAGTGGGATATTGACTATAAAAGCAAACCATGTCCGAAAAATATATTCGGGTGATGATGTCCTCTTGAAAGCTCATAAAGATAATTATGCTTTAGTCCTGCAGGCAGATTTGTTCTTGCATAATTATAAGGTTAAGTGGATGATCAAGGATAAAAGATATTGATTAAATTAATTGTTAGAAATTAATTTAATTAATGGACATGCGATATCTTAAACATGGGGAATTTATAAGCAATTAATATGGGAGCCGAATTAAATAACTACTTTACGGAATTAGGAAAGGTAGTGCAAATATTAATTCTTTAGTGGATTGAATTAATATTTAATGACATTGGGCCTGGCTCGGAATGTCATTGGAAGACCTGACCTAATGGTCCATGATCCCTACTGTAGCCTATATATATTCTCGTTCTCATAAAGCTGAAAGACACACCAAAATGAATTCATCCTAGAGTTTGTGAGAGGCAGACATTTTTCTCAAGGAGACAGCTAGGGTTTTGGATTTTCGGAGCGTTAAGGAGACGCACACCCTGGGAGATCGAAGGCCACACTTCGTCCAAGAAGAATCAGGGAATACAGTAGAAGACATGGATTTGAATCGCTTGCGCCGTAGCGATTAAGGTTAATATTCTGTTCGAACTTTTAATTAGTATCATAAAACGCAGGGCCAAGGTCCGTTTGTTCCTACACTCAGGACTTCAAAAGCCTCTCTCAGGTGCTCCAGGTGATCATCTTTGTTCAAGCTCTTCACTAGCATATCATCAACATAGACCTCCATGGTTTTCCAATCAGATGTTTAAACATCTTATTTGCTAGGCGTTGATATGTGGCTCATGCATTCTTTAAACCAAACGCCATAACCAAATAACAAAAGATACCAAAATCAGTGATGAATGATACTTTAGGAATGTCGTCCTTATTCATTCGGATCTGGTTGTATCCACTAAAGCCATCCATAAAGCTTAACATCTCGTGCCCAGCTGTAGCATCGATCAGAGTATCTATTCTTGGGAGAGGAAAACAGTCCTTAGGACAAGCATCATTCAAATCTGTGAAGTCTACACACATCCTCCACTTTCCGTTATCTTTCTTGACCATGACTGGGTTGGCTAGCCGTTCTGGGAATTGGATTTCCTCTATAAAACCTGCTTCCAAAAGCTTATCGACCTCCTGTTTTATGGCTTCTTGCCTCTCAGGGGCAAAACTTCTCTTCTTTTGTTTCACGGGTTTTCTATCTGGGTTCACATTAAGCGTGTGTGTCATAAAGAGGGGATCAATCCCTGGCATATCAGCAGCGGTCCAAGCAAACACATCCCGGTTGTTCCTCAAGAATTTCACAAATTCGGATTTCATATCCCGGGGAGCGACGCCCCTACATAGGTCACCTTCTCGGGCTCATCCGGATATAGGGAGATGGGAACCAAGTCCTCAGCAGGTTTCCCTCTCCTTTACTCTTCTTCTCGGACATCCAAGTCCACAATTGGGAGAACATGCCCCCCAGTCCCTCCGGATTTCAGAGCCCCCACATAACAACTTCTAGCCATTTTTTGATCTCCTATTTCTTCT
This sequence comes from Daucus carota subsp. sativus, assembly GCF_001625215.2. Taxonomy (NCBI): domain Eukaryota; kingdom Viridiplantae; phylum Streptophyta; class Magnoliopsida; order Apiales; family Apiaceae; genus Daucus; species Daucus carota. Next base: position 16,337,019 of record NC_030382.2, read on the forward strand.
CCCACTCTGTTCTTGGAAGGGAATTTGATCTTCAAATGGTAGGTGGATGGGATTGCTTTAAAAGAATGTATCCCTGTTCTCCCAAGGATAGCATTGTAGGTTGATGAAGCCTTAACGACCAAAAAATTCAACATACATGTGGCCTGTCTAGGCTTGGTGCCCATTGTCACGAGTAGTTGGATCATACCTTCAATCTTTGTCTCCACGTTATTAAAGCCGTATATAGGCATATCCGAAGGTGTCAATTGTGAATCAGAATATCCCATCTTCTCATATGCATCATGAAATAAGTTATCTACCGAAGCTCCACTCTCAACGAGTAACCTTTTTACAGAAGAGTTTCCAATCACCGGGGTGATTACCAAAGGATCATCATGGGGAAATTTCACTCTATCAAGATCTAAATTGTCGAATGCTAGAGCAAAATCAATTTTTGCCCTCTTCGGGGGCTCTCCAACAATGCACATCACTTCACGAGCATAAGCTTTTCGTGAGTTACTAGATAGGCCTGCTGCGGTCGGTCCTCCAGAGATTACATTGATCACAGGCCCTCTAGGCTGGTTTCTCTTATCCCTATCATCATTGTCTTTTCTACGATTGTCATTGTCACAGGGATTCCTGTCTGTATCCCTAGTATACCTGGACAACTTGCCTTTCCGCATCAAAAACTCAATCTCATCCTTCAACTGCCGACAATCATCAGTCTTATGTCCCGTATCCTTATGAAACCTGCAGTACAAGTCCTTGTTTCTCTTTTCGGGGTCAGTCCTAATAGGCTTCGGCCATCGAACACTTCCATATTTCTCAATTTCCATCAGGATCTGACTCCTAGGGGCATTCAGCCTTGCATACTCAGTGAACCTCGGTCCTGCTCTCTTTTTGGTGGGGGACTTATCACCATCCCATGTCTTTGAATACTTACTATTCGCGTTGTACTTGGTGTCATTTCCACGTTTCTTTGGGTTCGGGGTTGGTCCCTGGTTATTCTGGGATTTCTTCAGGCTTTCCTCAGCCTTGATATACTTCCCGGCCCTCCCCTGGATCTCATTCATGTTTTCAGGGGCCCTCTTGGCTCGTGATCGGCGGAAATTATCATCCGTGGTTCCTTGCTGTAGGGCAATCATTGCTACTTTTTGGTCTAAATCCGGGACCTTGAGCGCCTCTTTAGTGAACCTATTCATATAGTCTTTGAGGGATTCGTTCCTGCCTTGGTGAAGGTTCATCAATGAGGCTGAACTCTTAGCGTGGGTCTTACTCCCAATAAACTGACCTATGAAAGCTCGGCTCAAATCTCCAAACGAGGATATAGAGTTAGGGGGTAGTCGACTATACCAGTGTTGTGCCATCCCACTCAAGGTTTGGGGAAAGGCTCGACACTTAATGGCCTCTGTGACTGGTTGCAACAGCAATGCATTCATAAAGGTTCGTACATGATTCGCGGGGTCACTCGTTCCATCATACACCTTAATGGTGGGCAACTTGAACTTCTGAGAAATCCTTGCTGCCATGATCCCCTCGGTGAATGGGGGGATCGGGTTATCTAGATCACTTGCAACCAACAAGTGAATTCTATTCATACCTGCGTTTGGAGGGTTTTCAGTCTGTTGCCGAGGTTCGGGCGGTGGCTGCCTGGCCTGTTGTTCCGCCCTGTCTCTTTTCAACTGAGCTATCTCCTGTTCATAAGCTCGAATCTTGGCTTCGTACTCCTGGTCCATGGGTCGACAGGACTCGGGGTTATTCGGCCTAGTGTTGTGCCGGGAGCCTCGGCTTTGGTTTCCGTCTCTCCTTCTTCGTGGTGGAATATCATAGTCCCTCTCTGAATCTTCAGAAGAGTCATCCGTATAAACTACATACTCATCTGTTGGTCCTCTTGTGGTCGTCACAACGGTTGAGTAATGAGTCCCAAAATCAGTGGCTATGGCCACAACATTAGTCATAGGGGGCAGCGTGCCAAAAATCATAGGAATTGAGGTTTGAGCAGCGGTGGTTGTGCCACTGCTAGCAAGGGTCAACGTGACTGGTGGTGTGATGGTGACAGGATTCGAGGTTCCAGCAGCGACCTGAGAAGAGGGTGGATCCTGGGTTGCAGTGTTGTCTCCGTTCGAAGGAGCATGAATTTCTGAGCGTAATCTGGTGGACACCATGGTTGTTGTCTTCATGTTTTTTGACTGATCTCGCGAGTCGGAACTCAGACGGGTCCTCACGAGGTGCCTACGTATCTTCAGCGGGGTGAAGAATCAAGTCAAAAACGTATTTCTATTTTGGAGGGCTAGAGCCCTTTATATAGATGTCTTAGGGTTAGAGACTGATTAGAAGTAGGATCCCTAGTGTTAGAGTCCTAGTAGAAATAGGTATTTGAGTCAGAGATAGGATAGAACTGATCCCTGATCCTTATCTTGAGCTGCTGGAGGTTATCTAGGACTCTAGATAGTTATCTCCGAAATTTAGAGTTTTTATAGGACTCTTAGAGTCCTGGACTCGTCAGTCAGACTCCTAGTAGGACTAGGATTCGAATTCTGGGCCCTGACCAGGCTGGAGGCTCGTGCCTTGTGATTGGGCAGCCCACGTTTCCCAAACATGGATGCCCAACGGGCTTTTTATAACCTCAATCTGCTAGTTACGAATTTTGGGTGATAAACACAGAACCCGCGCCTTATACTCAGGCCTTTAATCAGACCCGAGCTCAAAATAACCCAGTATTTTTAGGGCCAATTTCAGACCCATATCAGTCACTCTCCGGCAACCTTCAAATCGCACTCAACCACCATGGTTCAACTCCCCGAATCCCGATCTATTCATTCCTCCATTTATTTTTGAGAAACTCGGCTTCCTTTTCATTTTCCGGCCAAACCCCGAAACTCTACTCTTCTCTCTTTCTCTCTTCTTTTCCCCTCTCTTATCTCTCTCGCCTCGCTGCTTCTCTCCGAGCGTTGTTCCGCGCCTGCCTGTCGCCACCAGCGGTGGTGGCGACTCTTCGCCTTTTCCGGCGACCTCGACACACACACGCTCAAACACACGCACACATACAAGCCAACAAAATAAACCAGCCTCCTCCTTTGATTCCCTTTCCTCCCTTGCAACTACCACTATAGTGGCTTAAAAAACACCGCCCGGAGCCGTCGCCGGCGACATTCGTGGCGCGCTCCGGCCGCGTCTCCCCCACTTCCGATCCACCCTCCTTCTAAACTCCTTATTCTCCCAACAACAAGCAACCAACAGATTCAGTTTTGTTTTAATCGTATACATAGCTGATTAACATGTTTTGACCCTACGAATATTACTCCTAAAATTTACAGTGGCTATACATATATGAATATGGTAATAAGTTAAAATAAACAACAACAAAAGTGCAAGAATATTCAAACTCGCCTACTTACTTGGGTGTATTTAAGGCAATCTCTAACACATGTGTATCTACTACCAAATCACTCTTATTTTATATCCAAATATACAAATGAACTTAAATGCTCAAGAATCTTACCTTTTTGTAGCTTGATCTTGCTTTTAAAATCAAATCTTTACTCTTAATTACTCCAAGCCTTTGAATCCTTGCACAAATCTTCTCCCTTTCTCACTCTAAATCTCTTCCTTTCTTGCCTCTTTCTCTCTCTAATACACACCAAATGCAAGCTTCCCTTCTTTTATTTACTCTTAACACTTTCAATAACTTTATTTTAATTTATTAATTCTCTAGAGGCTTCCACTAGAAGATCTTATAATTTTATAATATTTTCTCACCAAAATATCTCCATTGCTAGTAGATCTTTTCACTTACAAATATCTTTTATTTTAATTTTATTTAATTAATTAATTCTACAGGCTTCCATCAAAATATCTAGGCTTTTAAGTAGTGTTTTATTAAAATATCCTTCCAAGCACAAATATCATCTCCCTCCAAAATGTCATCTATTATTTTATTACTTAAATCATTTTCACCTTATTTAAATTTAATTAATATATTGAGCCTACTACTTAAATACCTTAAATTTTATTTTAGATCTTCACACAAAATATTTCACCTTACCAAAATTATATTCTTTTATATTTATTTATCTTTTATAATATTTGAAATACTTTTAATAAATATTCTTGTAAGCTCATAAATTGTTGGGCCCTTAATTATATTAATACCCATATATATAATTGTATATGAATATATTTTATAACTCGCAAAAAATTCTCATATCACGATAGTTATACTTATATCAAAATTGCGGACTTTAAATATATAATATTTTCTTATATAATTCGTGATAATATAAATTCTATTTATGTAGCTTTTCTAGTGTGGTGCCAATTCACCGGCCACTATCGATTTTTATATAATTCTAAATCAAATTCTCAAATATTTAAATCACAAAATCAATATATTTTAAAAGATAAATTTTACGTACCCATAAATTTGACAGGTGTTACACATTGTTTGAGTCTTTGAGATATAGATCCCAAAACAACTCAAGGACATCAAGATCAATATTATACCCTAAATCTGGAAGCAAAATCTCAATTATTAGCATCATAATAAGATTTGTTCAAAAATATTTAATTCCAAAAGAAATTTAGGAAAACAAATTATAAATATAATGATATATATCTCAATAAGTGCAAGGACGAAATTGAATTATGTCAACATGATTATACAGGATATTAACATACATCATATATCAAGATCTATACCATGATTTGTCTAAACAAAAAGTGAATACTTACACTGATCGGAAATCATATCACTTGAAAAGATCTTATTGCAAAACTAATTTGATCTAAGAGGTGATAGAAAGAATTTGGTGATAATATTATACACTTCTAGTGAGAGAACTAGACTTATCAAATACAAGGGGCGGGTGTGTGGTCAACCCTCTGATATCGATCATATACGAAAGATTAGGGTTTTGGTCGGACAGGCTTTATTGGTAGCAGCCCAATAAGAACTTTAACGAGCTCTTGATTTTGTATAGGCCTAACTCTATACCATGTCATGGTTTACGATCTAATAAATGATTCATATAAATATAATCTTTTGATTTACTTTTGAAAATTTATATTATTTGGTCATAAGAAAAACTATATTAAAATATAATTATTAAGATATTAGCTTGATGGTGTTATTATATATTTCACAAATATTGATATGAACAAAAATAATACTCTAAACCTTCCATTATGTAGTGTTTTGATTAAATACAAACATATATCTATTTAATATTATATTTTAAATAAGATAATTGACTCAAGTGATTTTTTTCTAATTTTCCACTTCAGCATCAAAATGTATAGCCCAAGGAGAGAAGTACGGGTGAAGTTTTTCCTAGAAGATAATGGAGACAATGAAATAAATTGATTCAATAACATAAAAATCTGATATACGAATATTATTCAAGATTATAAATATAAATAAATGAAATAAGATAATAATAACATATTTTATTGCTTTAAGCAAGTGTGTCAATTAGATAACTATTCAACTCAATCTATACATGGTGACACTCATGATAATGTTGCGCCTCTTCAACAAGAGAATGTGTTGGAACACTAATAAAAACATATTAGGATAATTTGGATTCACTTATGCCAAAATGAGCATTCAAGGAAGTTCAAGAGCTTTGGTCAGATAACTATATATCATGAAATTGTTAAGTAGGCCTTCTCTGGTGCAGATCCATTAGAATTCTAAGAAGAAGAAGGTAAAAAGTTATAGTTTTATATTAGTATTAACACATCATGTGTTATCTGTCATTTCTTAACTATTGCTATTTTCATTTTTTTTGAAAAAAGCTGGTGATAATTTAGAGGATGAAGTCAGTGATCATGATTCGGTGTAACTAGACTTTGATAATCATGCGCCTAATTGGATTCTTTGCAGAAGTGGAAGGACAAGGAAAACAATGCTAGATAAGATGCAGAAAAGAGAAAAGAACAGATCTGCAGAATTGACAAAGCTAAGAGAAGAACTTTCTGGTGAAATGGAGGAGAAGATGGCTCAAAAATATTTTGGAAAAGATTGTTCAAATGACTTATTTACAAATTGACATTGACGAGCTATTGGCTGACGACAACACTGACCATGGGGCTGAAGCGGAGTTGGATGGAAATGAAGCCGAGGGAGCTACTTGATAGCTTCAGATCTTATGCAGTACTTTTGTTTCAGAATTCTGGTGCATGAATTTATGAACTAATTAAGTAGACTTTCTCTGTACTTATTAAGTGATTGTCATTTTGCTTTGCACCAAAACTTTAAAACTTTAATGGTTGTCACAATGTTGTTGGGATAGTCCATTTTGAGTTGGTGGTTATGTGCCAATGTTGATGACTTGGTTGGTTTTTGTTTCGTACCAAGTTATTTGGTGGATTGTAATGGAAACAAACATGTCATGCCAATTTGTTTATTAAAATTCATTGCTATATCCTATAAACCGTTGCTATTATGAGTGATATATTTTAGTAAAAGCATTACTATATCCTATAAATTGTTGCCATTAATTATTTTTTAGTAATCAAAACATTGTTGTAACCTGAAATTTGTTACCATTTGTTCTCCCTTTAATTCTAAAAGCATTGCTGTTGCACTTGTTTTGTTGCCAAATATGGTTTAATTCATTGCAATAACTGACATATTGCAATAGTTGACAAAAAAACAACTAAAAAGCAGCATTGCAATAGGCTATTGCAACGGCTAAACTATGTTGTTGTGGACTCAAAACCATTGCCATATAACACTTTTTGCAATTACTTTAGTCGTTGCTATATTTTACTATATTTGTTGCAATATTGCCCTATAGTAACGGTAACGGTCATTTTTTACTAAAACATTGCAATAGAGTATACTGCATTGGTTTTACGCCATTTAGCAACATTTTCAAGGGGTTTCCGTATGCCATCTATGGTATAGTGGGTTTTCATAATTTCCTCCTTACTTGTTCATAATCTGAGGTCTATCAATTAGTGGAGAATCGGGAGGTTGAATATATCTTTGTAATTTAAGAATTAACCAAAAATGCATTTTGGTTAAAAAAAACAGTTCGAGTCATTTCACCACCTTGAGTATAGCCCTCACTGATACAAATATCTATTCTATAATCTTTATAGCTAGACATTTTAGACTTACAAATCCCATCTCCACCTTTCAAAATTTAGATACTAGAGTAAGAAATATGTTGTCTGAAATTCACTACAATGGACACATGGAACACCAAGAAACTCAAAAATAAGATAATGTAGCCCACATTCCTATTGAGAATGATGGAAATAATAAGATAAATCTCATTGATTAACATAAAAATCTCATATATGAATATTATTCAACAATACGAATATAAATAAAATAATAATTACATGTTTTATTTTCTTAACCAAGAGTGTCAATTAGATAGCTACAAAATTCAATCTATACAAGTAAAAGAAAACATCTATTGTGATAAGTAAATTGTGTTTTCACACTTATATAAATAAAAAAAAGCACGCTATTTCATACACAAACATATAGTAATGAACTAACTTATTTTATATAATTTTGCTACAAAGCATGCTAATAATATCCCCAGTATTAGCGTCCAGTATGCCACCCATGCCCGGGCTATTGTAGATATGTTTGTTGTATTCGCTATGTTTGTAAAAACTATATTGCCATCGGTAGCTGCTCCCCATATCCCTCCTCCTTCATTGTCTATCCAAAGTCTGCGTCAAGATTAGGTCTTTGTTATCTTACTCCTTTCACATTCAAATTCCAACTTTGAAACTGGCTGTGCAAAAGGTTTTCTCTTCGACATTACAAGATAAGTTATTGAAATATGAATCTGAAAGAGCCTACACAGATAAAAACACCAAATGCATTAACGTACAGAACACTACTGGTAAATAGACAGATTCCAACAATAAGGTTTATTTTACCTCTTCAGTTGAAGGTCTATCTTTTGGTTCAAATGCAAGCATTCTTTCTAACAACCCAAGCACTTGGGGTCTGCACAAAATTTTGTTTGAGTATAAATAGTGTGGTAACACACAAATTTCTCTCAGTATTTTATATTGGAGGTGTTTTAATTAATATAGTTATAGGTGATAAAGGTGGTTTTTGTCATTAAACTACTATGTATTATAATGTTGTTCAATACTAGTTATGTACCTCGGTGAATGCCGTAATTCCTTCCATGTACTTTTATAAATGGCGGAAGTCGGAACTACTTTAATATCATTAATTAAGTAAACAAGAAGAAGAATGCAATGGAGAGTTTAGCTACTACTCGGACAAAACTCAATATCAAAAGCTTGTGGTTTTTTGTTTGAAAAACAAAATACTCCATCCCATAGTTATATTGGGAGTGATAGTAATTAGGACACTACAAGGTCAAGAGTCATTACATTAAAAAAACTATTAAAAAATCTCTATATTATGAGCTTAATATTAACCACAGGAGCCCAAAAGTTTTAGTTTAATAATTAACTATAAATGTGAAAACACAATTTATTTTTGTATAATATAATGGTTTTCTTTTATTATTGATCTAATCCTCAAGTAATCCAGTTGACACGGTTTGTCAACCCAATATAACATGTTATTATTATTTTATTTAAATTCCTTATGTTCATATATATTGATGAAAAATATTCATATAGGAGTTTTTTCTGTAACCAAGAAACCATCAACATGCTTTCTGGATACACTGGTGCTACACTCAAAAATTATGTTGTGAAAACCTTCCTTGCACTTGGGCTATGGTCTTTATGGTATGAATGAGAGAAAAAGGAATGGTGGAAACCTAAAAAGAAGAAAATGCTAAAATATGCATAAATAACTTCTTACAAACTGTATGAATATGTGCTTCTAACTTATAAATCAAGAAGCTGGGCTTTTAAGCGGTAAACAAACACCACCTATATATGATGGAAAGATGTATAGAGGCCTAATTAAGTCGACACCCCGTATTTCCATTTGTATGTAGATTTGAAAGCAAATCATAAAGACGTTCATATGCATATGTAGATTAGACATAAATTTATTTTTATAATCATATACAATCTCTTTTGAGAAGTATGTACAACATGTGTAACTCATGGTATGATCCATTACAATTAGCATGACCATTGTTCCCCTGTACGTACAATATGTCAAGATAATTTGGAAAGAAATGAGGATGTTCAGCTTATGTCCTAAAAAGCCAAATAATTATTTGAAGGTAAACTATCAATTTTCAATGTCAATAAAATAATATAGATGACCAAAGAAAATCCACCTTATGCAATAAACTATCAATTTTCAATGTCAATAAAATAATATAGATGACCAAAAAATATCCACCTTATGCAAAGATAAACACAACATATAACATAAAATAGAACTCTTTTAAATATAAGGTTAATTATTTAATAAGAGGATATGTTGTATTATAATTGGTTTTCCTATTTTAATATACCGACCGTTAGTTCATTTGAAGGCACAGGTAGCTACAGCGCCCATTACAATCTGCCCACAACAACCTACACATTGTTGATTTCACTATATAAAACATTCTTCTAAAATATAATAGTCATTTCTAACTATATTAGTAAATGCACTCTCAATATAAAATCTTAATGACCTTGTAGGCATGTCTAAAAATTAAATTCAACTTTTCTACTTTATTTAAAAGAAAATTCAAGGACATAAAAGAAATACCCACATATTGTCTAAAAGAGCTTCCCAAAATTTATAGAGTCATTGATAACTTAGCATCCATTATTATAAACAATTTGGCCTCAATGGGAAAATGATTTTACAATGATAAATGGCATAATTATCGGTCCGTCATCATTTTTTTATAACAACTAAACACATTTTGAGGATCTAGATGTTATGTTTAATACCATGAGTTTGCATAATATACTTGATTTGTTAAAAAATCTAATGACATATTTTCTTGTGATAATGATAATATTGCATGTGTTGGAGAGTTAAAAAAAAGAGGAGAAAGAAGTTTGTAGCCTCTTGTTATTGCATGTACCAAACTCTATCTTTATTTTAATGAAATAGAAAGCTTGTTTTTATTTATAAATCTTTATTCAGTATATCAAAACCATTCATCAAGTGTTTTTGAGCTTCTATATTTGAGTAAAAGCTGACCACCAATTTCCAACTGTGGAAACTAATGCAGTTTTACATTCATGTATATGTAGTAAGATTATAATAAATATAAATTCATGAATCTTTTAATCTGAGCATTTAAAATTATCTAAAGGTTCGTTGAATCTTCTATCAAATAATTTCTAGAAAATTCTGTAAAGCTATATATAAAGCATTGTAATTTGTCAAGATAATGTATCAGTAAAAATTACAAGATGAAAAGAGCTCTGTATAGTGTAGAAAATCAATTATTTTCGATCACCAATAGGAAGAACTTATAATGCTTGTGGATCAAATCATCATTTGCTTTTATAACTTGGTGTAAATCAGACTCCATTAGTTCGAAAACTACATATATGTCTTTAAATTCTCTTTTAGAAGGCGGAAATAAGATGTGTCTGATTTTCAATATGTCTGGATGACGTAGGAGTCGACTTATTACTACTACATATGTTTGATCCAACTTTTGTTGTATTGGATTTTCAATATGTTGGATCAAACATATGTAGTAGTAATAAGTCGGATCCTACGTGACATAGTGGAAATCAAACACATCTTATTGCGCCTTCTGAAAGAGAATTTAAAGGCATATATGTAGTTTTCGAACTAATAGAGTCTCGTTTACACCAAGTTATAAAAGCAATTGATGATTTGACCGCCGAGCATTATAAGTTCTTTTTGTTGAAAAGGTGGTCTCAGATATAGAAGCTTAAAATCACTTGATTTTATAAAGATTTATAAATAAAAACAACAAGCATTCTATTTCACTAGAATGAAGATACAATCATTTGTTTCGTACATGTAATTTTCATACATTATTTTTGTAAATATTTTTGTAAATATTTTCATAAGTATAGTATTTTTGCAAAATATTAAAAAAAGATATAGTAATTTTGCAAAAATAATTCTACACTTAGGTATTTATGAAAAAAACCCTAGATTTTTTTAACAAATCAAACATATTATACAAAGTCATGGCATTTTAAATCTTCTCATCATTGTGTTTGGTGGTCAATATATGCATTAATAACGTCATGGTATTAAATATAACATTTAGATCCTCGAGATGTGTTTAGTTGCTATAAAAATATGGAGATTGATTATGCCATCTGTCATATTATAAAATTATTTTTTCATTGAGATTAAATTGTTTGTAATAATGGATGCTAAGTCATCAATAAGTCTATAAATCATGAGGAAATTTTTTAGATAATATGTGGGGTATTGATTCTATGTCATTGAATTTTCTTTAAATAAAGTAGAAAAGTTGAATATAATTAATTTTTAGAACATGCCTGTATGATCATTTTGCTAGAATAGGAGTCTATTTCGAGAATGCATTTATCAAAATAGTTAGGAATAAATTTGATGGCATAATCAACCAAACATAATAGCTTTTATAGAAATCAACCACACATTTTGTTTAATACCATGCACCAAACAAAAAGACCGGAGATGTAAAATGTGAGGCAATTTATTTAATTTCTTAAAAGCAAATCAATGATACTCTTAGAGGAAATTATATGTATAAAAAACTTAATTTAATAGAAATATTGCAAACTTCAATGATTATTACAACGTTATTTCATTCAAAACACAATTACAAACTTCAAAATTTTCTTATTCACTTATTGTATTAGAGTAAAGAAAACCAATAAATCTATAACTACCACTTGGGTTTCTTAAAAATATACTAACTTGTACCAATTATATTTTGGAGAATCTTAATTAACAAAAATATATTTTTGATTTCAAATTACTATTCGTATTACTTTTTAAAAAAATAAATCATATTAAAATAATTTAATATCATGCACCCAAAACAAGCATTAAATATCTTAAAGATGTGAAATATTCACTTACAGTAGATGTAAACTTGGAGCATCTTCTTCTTCATTGCTTGAAATTTAAATCCATAAACAACTCATGGGCACCAAGACCAATACTTGTGTAACCAAAACCTGAAAGCAAAATCTTACTTATTAGCATCATAATAAGAATTGTTGAAAAGATATACAATTCCACAAAAAAATTAGGAAAATAAATTGCAAATATATTAATTTATATCCCAAATAGTAGAAGGATGAAATTGAATTATGTCTATAGATATTATATTAACGAATATATGAGATGTGTTCCATGTACATGAACGATCATCTAATGAACAAGTGAAATACTCACAACTGATGAGAAATCATATCACTAGAGAACATCTTATTACAAAATTTTTGACTATAATTGTAGTTTGTTAATCAAAGAGGTGATGAAAAAAATATACTCATGATATTATGCACTCTAATGAATATAGGATGAGAGAACTAGACTTATAAAATACAGGGGTGGGTGTGCGGCTAACTCTCAAAGAACTAGGAATTTATATTGATACTCTCAAGGTTTTGATGATAACACTAACAGCAAGCTAATAACATGAAACTGATATGTGTAAGCATGCTATCAAAGGTTGTTTATGCGGACTAACAGTATTTCAGGATGTTAGCATGATTATAGCTGTCAGCAAGCTTACAGGATGGTTTACAAGCTATCAGCAGGCTAACAGCGTGAACAGAGAAACAATCGGATAAAGATCAAAGTCTATTTTTATGGAGATTTAATAGGAAACGACTTTGTAAGGATTCTAATATTTGTATATATCTTATATAAATATTAGAGCTCGGTTTTATAAAGAGTTTTCATTCAAAAACGTTTTCCTAACAAATAGGAGATTTTATCTCAAAAGAATCTTATCTTTAACAAACTCCTATTTTGTTTCAAACGGGTTTTATTTTTAAATACTTTACTGAGATGCTTTCAAACGTGTTTTATCTTTTACTCAGTAAACATATATCATCCAAACGTTCATCATTCAATTCAAATTTAAACGTGAGGTTGTTACCAAGATCGTTGGGAAATTTGTTGGATTATGACCGTTGGTATGATGTATATAAATTTGTGTGTGCTTTCATTTTCGAGAGAGAATAAGGAGAACACACCAAGCTTTCTGAAATACAACTCTTTACATTGCTAAATCTTTTGTTGAGCTCTAGTACTTATATTTGCATATATATCTATATTGAGAGTTCATAGTTTCGGTTGTATTACATTTATTCATTGTATTGTTCAAGGTGTAATGTTTTGTTGCTGTGTATCCAACTTGTGAAACAAGGGAACAAGGGAACTAGTTAGGTAGGAGAATATACTTGGGAAGTATAGGTCTTGGTAGGCTTTTGGTTCGTGGTTCAGGGGTTTCAGCAGGCTGATAACAGGAACAAGGGAGAAAGGGAGTTATATTATTGAATCTTGTAATCGTTGACATTTCTTGATTAATAATATAATCTTTTACCAGTTGGTAGGGGACCAGGACGTAGACCATTAGGGTTAGGGGTCGAACCTGGCTAAAATTCTTGGTGTTGCTAGCATACTGCTTTACATTATCTGCATTGCATTTATCTTATTAGCAGGCTAACTGTTTACTCTGAAAATTAACAGCAGGCTGTCTTTGACAGATTAATTATTCGGTAACTTTTAAAAATCGGGTATATTAGCCATAACACCTATTCACCCCCCCTCTAGGTGTGTAATTTCAATTGGTATCAGAGCTGTGTTTGTACTAATACTTCTGTAACAGGAATAGTATCGATCGATATGGCTGATAACTTTCAGGGAAAGTCCGATTTTAGAGCTCCTCTCCTCACGGGTTCTGACAACTACAATTGGTGGAAAGGCCAAATGGAGGCTCATCTGTCCAGAGATCCCCTAATGCAAAGAGTTGTGCAAAGAGGTCCTTATGAATATCTTGATAAAGATGGCAAAGTCAAGGACGTTGATGTTCTCACAGTGGACGAGCTATCAAAGGTTGCTGCCAATGGAAAAGCAAGGAGTACACTTATCAATGGGCTGAATCAAGCTGAATATGACAAGGTCTCTTCTCTCAAAACAGCTAAGGAAATTTGGGATGCATTGGAGACATATCATGAAGGCTCACAAGGTCTAAAGAAGGTCAAGCTCGGAAAGCTCATGAAAGAATTTGGAAGCTTCGCTATCAAGAAGGGAGAATCCATTCGTGAAAGCCAAGCTAGATTCCAAGTTACTCTTAACAGCCTTGAAAGACTTGGGAAAAAGATTCCTCAATCGGAAATCAACATGAATATTCTAAATGCAGCTCCATTCGAATACGGTGCCAAGGTCACAGCATTGGAGTCAGCTCTCAACATTGATACCATGGATCACCTAGCTATATTTGCTGAGTTGGAACAGTTTGAAGCTATGATTGAAGCTAACAGCTCAGAAAGCAGCAAGCTGCCAACAGAGAAAATGAAGAATCTTGCACTTCACTCTACTGCCAGCAGGCTGGAATCAGATGAGGAAACAGAATCAGATGAGGATCTAGCTCTTATGTCCAGAAAAATCAAAAGAATGATCGAAAAGAAGAATAAGATGAAAAGAGAAAAGGGCAAAGCTTTTGGTGCAAAGAAAGATCCAAAAGATGATGCATGTTTCGAATGTGGCAAGAAAGGACATTTCAAAAGGGATTGCTACAAGCTGAAAAACAAGTCTAAGCCGCCTAAACAACAAGCTGATTACAAGAACAAAAAGAAATCAAAGGCACTTCTAACATGGAGTGATGATGAAGATGAATCAGCTTCTGATGTTTCAAGTGATGAGATGGTTAACTTGGCTCTTGTTGGTCTCGATGGTTCAATAGAGACAACTGATTCAGATTCAGAGACTAATAGTGAGGTATATTCTATTAATTCTGAATTACATCCTATTGATACAACATCTTGTGAACTAACCATGCAGGATAAGAGTTGTCTATCAATTATGGAACTCATTGATCTGAAGAATGAGAACTATGAGCTCGAGAAAGAAAATGTTCATTTGAAGAAAGTCATAGGTGATTTCTTGAATGAAAAGAGTGCCAAGGCAAGCAGTGGAATCATTGCTACTCTCAAGGAACAAATCTCACAACTTGAAGGGAACAACATGCAAATCCAAAGGAGGAATGATACACTCATGAAGGAACTCAGCTCGCTAAGAGCAGATCTTAAAGCTAAGGATGCTAGCTTGGAGGCATTCGAGTTAAGCAAATCTCAAAGCTTAGCCGAAATCTCTATTCAAGCTGAAAAGATCAAATCATTGGAGCAAGAAGTCAAAGATCTTCAGAAAGCCATGGGAAAGTTTGTTCAAGGAGAAGAAAGTCTCAAATCTATGATGAAACAAGCTAAAGGTTCTCATGATAAAGGAGGCATTGGTGCAGCTTCTACATCCACATCATCAATGAGATATGAAGGGAAAAATGGCATTCCATACAATTATGCCATGCCTTGGGTGACTTGTCACAAGTGTGGAAAGAAGGGCCATCTTGCTAACAATTGTCCAATGAAGAATACTCAATCAGCAAGCTTGAAAAGGAAGTCAGCTCACAGACAGTATGCTGACAACAGAAACAGACAGAAGACAGCTCCAAGACAGTATGCTGATAAGACCAGCAGAACATGGAAGAAGAGTTCTAAAGTGGTCCAAATGTGGATCAAGAAATCTGATCTAAATGTTCTATATGTTTTATCATCTAACACTGCTGGACCCAACAAAATTTGGGTACCAAAACGTTGAGTTGTTTTTGTTTGTTTTGTAGGTTTGTCTCGTGTCTAAAGTAAAGCCAAATCAATGGATATTGGATAGTGGATGTACTAGGCACATGAGTGGAGACAAATCTCAGTTTCTAAGCTTGAAGATGAAGAAGGGTGGACGTGTCACAATTGGTGATAGCAAAACTCTTCCTATTCTTGGCAAAGGAACTATAGGTAATAGTATCATTTCTATCAACAAGGTACAATATGTTAAAGGTCTTACTTATAACTTGCTTAGTATAAGTCAGTTATTTGATGATGGTCATATTGTTAACTTTGGTAAGGATAAATGTACTATACTTGTTGGTGCTAACAAAACTCCTCTAGTTGCAAAACGAGAAGGAAATATATATGTTTTGAACTTTGAAGAACAGGAGGCAGGTGTTTGTTTAGCAGCTGTGGATAACAATCCAGAAATTTGGCATAGAAGGCTTGGACATGCTCATATGGATCATCTCAGCAAGCTGTCAGCAAAGAAGCTTGTTCAAGGACTACCAAAGCTTAAGTATGTCAAGATGGAGACATGTTCTGCTTGTCAATTAGGAAAGCAAACAAGGACTCCACATAAGGCAAAGAAAATGGTATCTACTTCTAAACCTTTAGAGCTTCTTCACTTGGATCTCTTTGGTCCCGAAGCTTATAAGAGTATTGGAGGTAAACAATATGCCTTTGTTATTGTTGATGATTATTCTAGATTCACTTGGTTATTATTCTTGCGTACTAAAGATTGTGCTTTTAGTGAATTTGAGAAACTAATCAAGTTGCTTGAGAACAAGCTAGATACAAGACTTGTAGGTATTCGAAGTGATCATGGTGGGGAATTCCAAAAAGACTTCATTACTTATTGTGAAGAAAGAGGAATCTCACATGAGTTCTCAGCACCTCGTACACCTCAGCAAAATGGAGTTGTAGAGCGTAAGAACAGGTCCTTACAAGAAACAGCTAGGACATTGCTGCAGGAGAGCAAG
This sequence comes from Daucus carota subsp. sativus, assembly GCF_001625215.2. NCBI lineage: Eukaryota > Viridiplantae > Streptophyta > Magnoliopsida > Apiales > Apiaceae > Daucus > Daucus carota. The sequence continues at coordinate 16,353,710 of NC_030382.2, forward strand.
CTGCCAAGAAGCTTTTGGGTAGAAGCTGTCAACACAGCATGCTATGTTCTTAACAGAGTGCTTATCAGGCCAATACTCAACAAGACTCCTTATGATTTGCTAAGGAAAAAGAAGCCTAACATCAGCTATTTCAAGGTTTTTGGATCTAAGTGCTTCGTACTCAAAACCATTGATAGGGATGGTAAATTCGACTCTAAATCTTATGAAGCTATATTTTTGGGTTATTCTTTAACAAGTCGTGCTTATAGAGTGTATAATCTTGCTAAACATACTGTTGAAGAGTCTATTGATGTTTCATTTCAAGAGTCTACTGATGATCTTGCAAAGGATGAGGAAGAATGTGCAGGTACAGGTACTAGCAGCAAGCTGACAGTGCAGGAAACTGGAAATCAGCAAGCTGACAAGTCAACTGCCCCAACTTCAGAAAGCAATAAAGCTACTTCCACTCCATCTCTTGAAGAAACCTTGGATAAGATGTCAAAGCTCACATTGGATGAATCCAGAGGTCAAACTTCATCAGCAAGTCAAAATGTTGTTGATCAGACTCCTCCTAGGCAGACTACAAGGAATGAAGAGGTCATAGCTCAACATAATCTACCAAAATCAACTAGAACAGTGAAGAATCATCCTCCTCAGTTGATCATTGGAGATAAATCAGCTGGAATCAAGACAAGGAAAGCTCAAGCCAACATTTGTGCTTATGCTGCCTTCATAGCTCAAGAGGAACCAAAGAATGTTCAAGAAGCTTTACAAGATGAAAATTGGATCATGGCAATGCAAGAAGAACTCAACCAATTCGAAAGATGTGATGTTTGGGAACTTGTAGATCCACCAGAGGATGCTTCCATTGTTGGAACCAAATGGGTGTTCAAGAATAAAGTTGATGAATTTGGTACTATCACTCGGAACAAAGCTAGACTTGTTGCACAAGGATACAATCAGCAAGAAGGAATTGATTTTGATCAAACATATGCTCCGGTTGCAAGATTGGAATCTATTAGGATGCTTTTATCATTTGCATGCTTCAAGAAGTTCAAGCTACATCAAATGGACGTCAAAAGTGCATTCTTAAATGGATATCTAAAGGAAGAAGTCTATGTCAAGCAACCACCAGGATTCGAGGATGAAAAATATCCCAACCGTGTCTACAAGCTCAAGAAGGCACTATATGGATTAAGGCAAGCACCTCGATCATGGTATGAAAGGTTAAGTGAATTTTTGATCAAAAATGGTTTCATCAGAGGTAAAATTGATCCTACTTTGTTCACTATCTTTAAAGGTCAAGATATATTAGTTGTTCAAATATATGTAGATGATATTATATTTGGATCTGCTAATGATTCTTTGTGTAAGTGGTTTTCAAAGTGCATGCATAGTGAGTTTGATATGAGCATGATGGGAGAGCTCAATTATTTCTTGGGGCTCCAAATTAAGCAAACTCCAGAAGGAATTTATGTGCATCAATCCAAGTATATCAAGAATCTACTCAAAAGATTTGGATATGAGAATATCAAGGCGAAATCAACACCAATGAGCGTTGTCAGCAAGCTGACAGCAGATGAGCAAGGTAAAGATGTTGATGTTCGAATGTATAGAGGTATGATTGGTAGTTTACTTTATCTTACAGCCTCTAGACCTGATATTATGTATAGTGTTTGTGTTTGTGCTAGATTTCAAGCAAAACCAAAGGATTCTCACTTACAAGCTGTTAAAAGAATATTCAAATATTTAAGTGAAACCATTACTTTGGGCTTATTCTATCCTATCACAAATGCTTTTGATCTTGTTGGGTATAGTGATGCAGATTATGCAGGTAGTCAAATTGATAGAAAAAGTACAAGTGGTGTTTGTGCATTTTTGGGTCAAAGCTTAGTTTCTTGGTTAAGCAAGAAGCAAACTTCAGTTGCTCTATCTACGGCTGAGGGGGAGTATTTAGCAGCTGGTAGCTGTTGCTCTCAAATGCTATGGATGAGACAACAATTGAAGGACTTTGGAATCAAATGCAAGCAAACTCCAATCTTTTGTGACAACACAAGTACAATCAACATTTCAGAAAATCCAGTCAATCATTCAAGGACAAAGCACATTGATGTTAGACATCATTTTCTGAGAGATAATGTTGCAAAGGGTGCTGTCAAGCTAATTTTTGTGGCTACAGCAGATCAGCTAGCTGACATCTTCACAAAGCCTTTACCTGAAGAACGTTATGTCGTGCTGAGAAGGAAATTGGGTATGTGTGATGTGCAGTCAGCAGGCTCTTAAACATGGTCCGGGTACTATCAGCTTACTACTAGTATTTTATATAATTTTTAATTATTTTGCATGCCGGTCAATTTAAGTGTTTATTTGAAATCAGTGCTCGTAAATGATATTGCCGTTGTAAGTTTAGAAAATTGAAATTTTGTGTTGAATTTTGATACGTGATTATGTGCTTATCTGTGTAATTTATGATAAGTTTAAAATTCAAATTAGTTACAATGAGTATATAAAGGTGTGATAAGTGATAAGTGTTCACTAGATTTTTTTAATTCTTTCGGGATCTAATAGATTAACATGAATTATTTTAGGAATTGTAGTTCGTTTAATTTTATTCCTAAAAATACTCCCCTGATAATCCTTAAAAGAGTTTTGAAATACGTACTCTCTCCACACCTCTTCAACTACATATACAACCCTCCCCGAGACGCTAGGGTTTTATCGCCACTTCTCCGAAAACTCTTCGTACTCACCATAGCCTCAATCGGTCTCCGTGTCGCAATGAGGAAGAAGACGAGAGCTAACTTCAAAGCCCACACCCCACAGCCCTCTTCGATTTCCCAAAAGAGAAAGCTAATTGATGAGGATGATGATGAGTTGGTCACTGTGGACAGCGGTGATGAGTTGTCTGGGGTCAATCGCGGTGATACTGGAGTTGAATCGGGTCAGAAGAAGGTCAAATCGGAAGTTCTTGCTGTTCGCGGACTCGCTGGTCGGAAAGTTATCTTGGGTAAGCCTATTTTCGGCAAAACTTTCTTTACTTGTGGCATTGTCAAGTTGTTTGAGGATCTAGGGTTTCAATCTTTCTTAGTTGATTTGCCTAAAACTTGCTATCCTGCTTTAGTGCGTGAGTTTTATGCAAACCTTCAACTGGTTGGGTCAGATCAATATGTGTCGTTTGTCTCGGATGTCAAGATCTGTTTGTCGTCTATGTTTTTGGGTGCGATCTTGAAAATACCACCATCTACTGTGTCTATACACACTAAAAGAGGACCTAAGGATATTGAGGGTTTTTCTCACAAAGATCAGTTAAAATTAATTACTGGGTCTGAAAATGTTTCTGAGAATGCATTTCCTTCGACTACTCAACTACTTCCCCTTGCACAAGCTTTGTTTAAGCTGTCTATTGAGAATGTCAGTCCTAGGCTTGATACTAGGTCTAATTTATCTTCGCAAGATATTGTGGTTGTTTCGATGATAATGGCTGGTAGGAAATTTGATCTACCTGATTTGATTCTGAAAAATATGATGGATTCTGTGGAGGGTAAGTCTTCTGGTGGCTTACCTTATGGTTTGTTGTTTACAAGAGTGTTTGAATGGTTTGGAGTGTCATTTGTTGATGAGGACACTGTAACTGCTAAGGAATTTCTTGATATGAAATTCTTAACTCAATCAAGTCTGAAGCTGGATAAGGATGGGAATCTGGTTGTGGTTGAGGTTCCTCCACCTCCACCTCCATCACAATCTGTCAATGTGGTTGATCTGGGAATCTCTGCTCAAGAGATTCATGACTATATGGAAGAGATTCGTTCCAATCACAAGCAGCTGGTGGATGGTCAAAAGCAGCTCTCTGAACAGATGGAAGAATTGTCCAACCAGTTCCGGGAACTGGGAACTCTCCGGAAAAATGCAGCTCCGGGAAAATGCAGCTCCGGGAGTATTGCTTATGAGCTTCGCAAGCGTATGTTCAGTTCTGGGGGTTCGTCTGATGTCAAGTTCACCTTCACTTCAGAAGATGATGCCACAGATAGCCCAAGGCCAAGGACAGCTTTGGATGCATTGAAGGAAGCTGCTGGAACTGATTCCAAGTATGCTGATGCTGGGAATGCGCTGCTGGCTGAAAATCTTATTGCTGCTGAGCTTGCCAAGAAATTTGCGGCGGAGAAGGATGATCAGGACAAGGCTGGAACTTGATTTTCTCAACCTTTTTTAATGATTAAGGGGGAGGAAATTAGGAAAATAAGACTTTACTTAAGTTTGTGTTTATCTGCTTAAGTACATTATTGGCCCTAAGTTTCATTTGCTTGCTTGCTTTAAGTTCTAAAACTAAGTTTTTTTGTGTTGGTTTGTCTGGATTTGAATTTGGTGATCTCAGGTGGTTTATCCTGAGTAAATTTGTTTAAATTGTTTGGATTTGAATTTGTGGATACCAGGTGGTTTATCCTGGTTAGTTATCTATGCAAGTTGTTTTGATTAATTGTTTTTGTGTTAGTTAAATTTTGCATATCTGTGAATATCAGTGAATTAGATATATCTGCTAGATTTTATTCTCTGTGATAATTGTGAAAGTTTAGTGATATTAGATTGCTATATTTAGGGGGAGTTTACTACTTTTCCTAATATAGTGTAATCATCAAAAAGGGGGAGATTGATACTCTCAAGGTTTTGATGATAATACTAACAGCAAGCTAATAACATGAAACTGATATGTGTAAGCATGCTATCAAAGGTTGTTTATGCGGACTAACAGTATTTCAGGATGTTAGCATGATTATAGCTGTCAGCAAGCTTACAGGATGGTTTACAAGCTATCAGCAGGCTAACAGCGTGAACAGAGAAACAATCGGATAAAGATCAAAGTCTATTTTTATGGAGATTTAATAGGAAACGACTTTGTAAGGATTCTAATATTTGTATATATCTTATATAAATATTAGAGCTCGGTTTTATAAAGAGTTTTCATTCAAAAATGTTTTCCTAACAAATAGGAGATTTTATCTCAAAAGAATCTTATCTTTAACAAACTCCTATTTTGTTTCAAACGGGTTTTATTTTTAAATACTTCACTGAGATGCTTTCAAACGTGTTTTATCTTTTACTCAGTAAACATATATCATCCAAACGTTCATCATTCAATTCAAATTTAAACGTGAGGTTGTTACCAAGATCGTTGGGAAATTTGTTGGATTATGACCGTTGGTATGATGTATATAAATTTGTGTGTGCTTTCATTTTCGAGAGAGAATAAGGAGAACACACCAAGCTTTCTGAAATACAACTCTTTACATTGCTAAATCTTTTGTTGAGCTCTAGTACTTATATTTGCATATATATCTATATTGAGAGTTCATAGTTTCGGTTGTATTACATTTATTCATTGTATTGTTCAAGGTGTAATGTTTTGTTGCTGTGTATCCAGCTTGTGAAACAAGGGAACAAGGGAACTAGTTAGCTAGGAGAATATACTTGGGAAGTATAGGTCTTGGTAGGCTTTTGGTTCGTGGTTCAGGGGTTTCAGCAGGCTGATAACAGGAACAAGGGAGAAAGGGAGTTATATTATTGAATCTTGTAATCGTTGACATTTCTTGATTAATAATATAATCTCTTACCAGTTGGTAGGGGACCAGGACGTAGACCATTAGGGTTAGGGGTCGAACCTGGCTAAAATTCTTGGTGTTGCTAGCATACTGCTTTACATTATCTGCATTGCATTTATCTTATTAGCAGGCTAACTGTTTACTCTGAAAATTAACAGCAGGCTGTCTTTGACAGATTAATTATTCGGTAAATTTTAAAAATCGGGTATATTAGCCATAACACCTATTCACCCCCCTCTAGGTGTGTAATTTCATATATAAGAAACCAGGGTTATGGAGGCTTAGTGGGTAGCCCAAAATTATATATAAGTTATTAGTGTTATGGTCCAAAACAAAAACCGGCCTTAATGGGTTGCCCATGCTCAACCCAAGCTCTTAAAATTGTGCATGGGATTACTCTATACCATTTCATGTATCATACTCATAGCTTTTCAGAATTATTAAGTGATTTATATTAGATATAACATTTTGGTTTTTTTGAATATTTATATTATCTGGTTATAATAGAAAGTACTTAAAATATAATCATCACGATATTAGCTTTATGATGATACTATATATTTTACAAAAGTCGATCTAAATAAAAAATAACACTCTAAACCTTTCATTATGTGATGTTACGGTTAAATACAAATATTTGTCTATTTAATATTATATATTAAATAAGATTAGACTCGATCAATTTTTTTTAAAAAAATTTCACTTCAGTATCAATTTTAGCCAACCTTTAAACTCATAGTAAGCAAGCAAACCAAAGAAGTATTGCAAAGTTATTCATAGACGATGAAGGAGATAAGGAGATAAATCTGATTGAATAACATAAAAATCCCATATATGAATATTATTCAACAATATGAATATAAATAAATGAAATAAAATAATAATAACATGTTTTATTGTCTTAATCAAGAGTGTCAAACTGTCAATGCAGAGCTCAATCTATACATATATAAAATAAAATATCTATTGTGATATACATAAGTAAATTATGTTTCATAATTACAAAAAATCGCACTAGTTCATACAAAATACACAAACTTATGGAAATGAACTAACTTATTTTATGTAATAGTTCATGGGCTACAAACCATGTTAATTATCCACAAATATATCCAAAAATACCTTCAATATATATACAAACAAACCGACCGTTTTCTGACGTAACCGACCGTTTTTGGCGGTCGGTTTTGTCATTTTTTTTTTGTAGTGACAAACTCAAAAAAGTTGAACAGGTTTTGAGGTAAATATGGAAAGATGTGAAGTTAGAAGAGTTTATAGGTTTAAGAGCATTCCATAGATACATGTCAAAATTTTCATCAAAACCAACGAGCCAAACATATATCTGACACAAGAAAGCTTGTGCTCTATGACCAAATTAGATATACTGTTAGCTCCCAATATAGGGGATAATTAAGCTAGAAGGGGGGTTGAATAGCTTAATCGCCAATTTAAAAATAATAGTGTAGTTTTAAAAAGTTTATTCCCTTTTTAAAAGCTTGTATCGAGAGTTTTAGCAGTTATGATGTGCGAAAGTAAATGAAAAGAAAGAAAATACCACACGACCAATTTTATCCTGGTTCGCGGTGGCTAACTCAACCCATGGAGTCCACTCACCCCTACTCCAGTCCCCGAGCTCCTCCCCGGACTCAAGATTTTCTCTACTATAAAGAAACTCCTTTACAGTAGGCGGAGAAGCCTTTACAAATATATATATCTTGGAGCGTAACTTCCTGTTTCCTCCTCACTATAAATGTAATTTACAAGACTTGTCTTGGAGCGTAACTCCCCATCACCTCCTCAAAATCGTTGTATCTCCAAGTGTGTAGTCATTGTTCTTCTAGCCTTAAGCGGGTCTTGGATCTTAGGTCTTAGGTCTTGGGTCTTTCCTCTTCCTCACGGTGCGAAGATGACTAACTCCCCGTTAGCTCGTCTAGGACTTGGGTCTTAGAACGAAGATCACCTCACTTCACTTCACCTCACTGCAAAATCTAGAAAACAATATCTACGAAAAACAACCTTAGTTATAAAAAAGAGTTTTGGACAAGATTCACTAGTCCGAGTGTTTCAATAATATTCTTGGTCTTAGAATATTAAAGATCAAGTGTTCTTTAAGCCTTTATAAAGCTTAAGACCTTGTGAGTATTCTTTTTTGATAAATTTGTCTTTATAATCAAAGAATACGTTTATCGTACAAAATCCTCCAAATAAATGATATTCGAGTGTCTTGGAGTTTGTAGATAAAATAAAGTCCTTTTAAGCTCTTTTAGCTATATGGACTAATATACTTGTCTTTGACTAAGTATATGAAATATTCCTTCGGGTATTATAACCTTCCGAAGTGAATAACACGAAGTGTTTTTATTTTACAACTTCGTTATAAAATAACTCCTCTTTGAATGTAAATATCGTTTTGCACGAGAGAGTGAGTTCTTGACGATCTTTAACAATAGCACAATGATGTAGAGTTTTGGGCCACTAAGATTTGCGATTATAACACCGCTATAATATATATAGTTGATTTTGGAAATACCGAGCGAATCTCGCGTGGGACAAGCTACGGGTATTCTGTGGTGTGTGAACAAAGTGTTGGTGATATATATTTATATACGTATTAATCAACTCACTAAGGTGAGGACCACCACTATACTCGTTTAGGCAAATATTCTCACGAAGCACGGCACATATGAGAACCTTCACGTAAAAAAGAAAAGGTATAACACACACACGCACACGTAGGTATATTATAGATAATACGAGCGGCCAACTCTTGTGCTTTTGTATTGTTAAAGAAAAAGAGAGCTTTGAGATGAAGAGAAATTTGGCTTGATAGCTCTTTTAAGGATGGTCGGTTAAGACTCGGAAAAGACGAAGCTAAAGAAACCACTTACACGATTTTCGCAAAAAAAATCGCCGGAAAAATTCGCTAGAGGTTCGGCAGGAATTTGGCTTATGGACGAACTTCGGACAGCCATTCAGGAGGTCGAAAAAAGTGGTTTGTGCGCAAGCAAAGTGGTATGGGGCTTGGTTGGGTGGAGCAAAGCCTCGGTGTTTAAAACCTCGAGGATATACAAATATACGGAGCGGAACGGAGGTTTTAAAGATAAAGTAGATGAAGAATGTGTTTGTATAAATTTGAAGAGAGCTTCTACTTGCAAAATCTCAGCACTTTCTTGGCTATTAGCTTGTAGAAAATGAATGGGAGAGCCTTGTATTTATAGGCAAAATTGGGTGGAAGTATCTGAATTAAAAATGATTAAATTCAAATTAAAAAAACATTGGCCCCACTTGCCCATGCTTGTCATTCTTTTCCCCCATGCTTGCCAATGCATTAAATGCATTAGTTGACTTGCATTTATTGGCACACATCTCAATGCTCCATGCTTGTAGATAAGGTGACACACATTTCGAGAAAACGGTTAAATTCCGTTACACTAAATATTATGATATTTCGAACGTGCTAAATAAATTCTGGAAAAAATATGATAAATCGTATAATATTAGAAAATGGTATCCTGCCAAGTTTGGTAATTTTTGGTCAACTCTAGCTTGGTCAAACGTTTGGTGGAAGATCGTGACGAAAAACTCTCCGGAACGAAAATCCTCGAAAAATTACGAAAATTTAACCATGCACTAAGAAAAATATATAACTAGCTAATCTCAAGTTTCAAGTCATTTGGACAAGTGGAAGTATTTTATTTGGAATTAAAACGATTAAAATAGTTTTTGGGTCCAAATAACGACGAAAATTCTTTTGAGATTTTGAAGAGAGTTTTTGACCAAAGTTAAGACTTTATTAAATACTTAAAATATATTCCCTTAAACAAAAAATACTTTTGAGGATTGGGAAATATTTTAGAGTATTTAAATCAATTTTCTTAACGAATACCGATATTTGAAAAACCGATACAGTTCGTGTTTTAGTCAAATCTCGTAGATTCTTTCACGAAGGTTTTTATCCCAAAACACTTAAAAAAATATTGTTCATGATAAATCATGATTTTGATAAGTTGAAAGAGCTTTCTAAGTACCGGAAATATTTTTCTTTGAAAAATAACGAATTTTGAGAGACCGAGAAAAATATCCCAAAATGGGATAAAATTTGATATTAATATGGAGAGTATAAATCCTTCTTGAGAAAAATAAGACCTTTGAAAAATGAAGGATCTATGATTTTTGAAAGATTTAAAATAATTTATTCTGAAAGATAATAAATTGTTTAAATATGGAATAAATAACTTTAAATATATTTTGAAAATAATGTTACATGAGATATTTAGAGAATATCATATGTAGATGATACTTCATCCCTCATGTAATTTGATGTTGCAATAGGAAGAAAGAGATAATCGAAAAATATCCAAACTCCTCAGCATGACTATTGCGTAATGAAAATTCTTTTTGAAAACAAATGTATTTTGGTAAAAAGGTATTTTAGAAATGCTTGCCAAAAATGACTATCCACCTTTGATTAATCAATTAAATTAATGACCTATTGGGAGGATTACTAAGTGAATTTAAATTTAATGTTTGTCACAAATACCAAAACAAATATATAAATAATTGTATATCGAAGATATACTTTCATTCTTCCTCTTTTTGGTATTTGTCGAACAAACACAAAATTTAAATTTTAAAAGTGTGTGCTTCCGCTCAGTGTATGCATGAGTTTTGAAAAATAATTTTTTCTCACACGAAAATCCTAGAAGCACTAGTAATCTTTGATAGTCCCTGCAAAAATAAAACATTTGTTAGAATAATATATATTTTGTCTATTTTTGGCCTTGGGGAAATTTTAAATATTGATAGCTATATAACCTTTAGATAGATACCAAATGTTATGATACCAATAGTTATATAGCTTCTCATCCCCTTTTGTTTGACAAAAGACTAAAAAGATTTTCATATTCGAAAAGGAGCTTCTCTTCCCCTTTTTTTAAAATTAGGGAGGTATAATAATTTCTCTTCCTCTTTAAATATTAAAATAGACAATTGCTTCCCCTTAATTTATAGAGGAGTAATAAAATTTCTTCCCTTTTTATAGTTAAGATCTTCCTTTTATTTAAGGAAATGTACTTGTGATTCTTTGAAAAATCAATAATAGTTGTAGATTCAAGTACTATTATTTGTAGTTAAAGGAGAAATGGTTTGAAAAAGATAGTCGAGAGACTAATGACATATCTTTTGTTCAAGTTTCCCACAAGAGTTTAAGTTCATATTTTTGAACTTATTTTCATAAAATCGAAATTCAGTTAAATCGATTTAAAATTTTGTTTCAATTCGATAATTTTCTGTTTGTTTGAAAATTTTAATTCGAATATGCCAATAATATAGTCGAAATGCTAATAATTTCGATTTCAGAATTTATGGGTTAATTCGAAATTCAAGTTGCGATAATTCCTATATTTCGTTTCGAATATACACAGGTGAACTAATTCGAATATTTCAATAAATGGAAGTACAGATAAATCGATTTTGAATATCACTTCTGCAACCACAATATAAATCTGTGTGTGTGTTGTGCAGAAATACTACAAGAAATAGTAAACTGAAATTTCATTACTCAGAGGTATTCCTTCTAATCAGTTTTCACTAATTAGTTGAAATATATAGCTACGTTACAAACTTATTCACACAAAGGAAGAAGACAGAACTTCCTTCAAGCTTCTGCAAAACGAGTAGATTTCCTGAAACAGAGGAAATAAGCGGTTAAAAAAACTAACATATTCATGTTCCAACTCCAGGAACGTACAACAGCTATTCCTTATTAACTGCCAACCGACTGAGCCACACAATCTCAGCAGAGTCACATGAACTTATCAATCAGCAGAGCCAAGGCACAGCTACACTTTTTCAGAACCACAGCACAACACAGCAGCAGCAGGACAAAATATACCAGTAGAGCCACATGGCTATAGCACAACAGCATAGCCACAGCCAGAATCTCACAACTTATTAAACAAAGTCACACTAGCTTAGCAGAGACATAGCTACAAAACTAGAAGAAATCAGCACCCAAGCAAATACATAACAAGTTATTAATCAAACACAAACGAAAACCAGTCAGCAGGTGTTGCGTAAAATACTAATGTGCAAGTGTACCAAATCGCAAACAAGTAATATAGTAATAAATACCAGATATCGTTCCACAAGAACTATCTATACGTATTAATCGCAAATAATCTCTCACAGTCTGATTATCGAACACAATAAATTGTTGATGGTTTTATATTAAAACTAAATTAACAAACTAAAATTATACTAAAGAGCTTAACGAGTTTCAAATATGAGAAGATAAGTCAGGATAATTACTTCCCCCTAACACAAGAATATCGGTAAAAGAGTCGCGAAATACTGCAGAATATCACAATTTACTAGATAGAATTCAATGGTCACAGTTTTCTCTCGAAATCACTATGATATAATTCCTACAATTATACCAACATATGTCTATGTGAATTTAATATTCGGAATCTAATTAAGCATCCAATTCACAATGCTATGCATGATCACAATATACGTCTATACCGTAACTAAATTATAATCAAAAGATATAATCATGCACCATTCAAGTCTTGTGTCAATTAATCATAGCACGGGTTATAGGCTTGTATGAAATATAAGCTATACAGGTTTCATCCTAATTAAGGTCAGGTACATCTGACAAAACCCGAAACACGACGATGCCATTGCTCACATTATTAATTCAAGCACAAATCGGTTATCATCGAAGAACTTGTCTGCTAAGATTACAAACCTTTCAGTTTATACAATTTATTGATATCATAAATTAATAAATTTTGGAATGACATAGAATTGACATGTTAACTGGTGGTGTTGCCTGAAACCCAAATTTGTCAACTAGAATTGACATGTTAACCATCTGCAAATATAATTAGCAACATTAGTGCCTCTCGGTCCAAAGTCTGCGTCTAGATTAGGTCTTTGTTATCTTCCTCCTTTTAAATTCAAATTCCAACTTAGTTTTGGTTTTGCACTACCATCAAAACCAAAATCAAACATGTTGCTCGGTGCTATGTTGCTAGGAAAGCCATGAATCTCCGAATATTCAAAGGCTCTAGGAATATTAAGTTTTGGCTCCCAAAATGGATGAAGAGGCATATTACTGGCATTTGCATGTATTCGAGCAGTCTGCTGCTTGGGGGGCCATTTGTTGTGTGCCTAGCCACCTCTCCCACAAACACTTGGCATATTTACAAACTAATAGTAAAGGTATGGACCTAATTTCACTACATTATATAAAACCAGTAAATCCCTACACGTAGCAAAACAAAACATGAGATATAGAGCAAACCTATACACATTGTATGGTTTGCTGCGTTTTTCTAAGGTGAGAATACAAAGACCTTGAATTAATATGGTATATTGAACATTAGAAAAAGATTTTTATATTTAATTTTTTATATTATCTTTAATCTATATCTAAACACAAACAAAATATAATTCTACAGAAGGACTCTGGTAAATCATTCCTCTGCCCAATACAAACCTTTGAGTTCAATAAATCACAAACAAGACAAAATTATACAAAATAACATTTATAGGAATTGGATGAAAAGGTAAGAATTAAAACTATAAATTAAAGGGAGATTTGTGGTATAATCCTAACCTAGAGAAGGTAGATCCACAATTGCACTTGTACTCCCTTGTACAACAGATCTTATTGTGAGACTTCAAGTCAGAGAGCACTGCATACTTCTTCTCACATTTGTCGCATATATATTTCTTATCAAAACACCAAATGCATTAACGTACAGAACGCTGGTAATGGTAAATTACCAGATTTCAACAATAAGTTTTATTTTACCTCTTCAGTTGAAGGTCTATCTTTTGGTTCAAAAGCAAGCATTCTTTCTAAAAAACGAAGCACTAGGCCGGTCTGCATTTGGGAACTTTTGGGAGAAAGGAACAGGCTGCAGTTTTCTCTTCATGGAGCTTAAGTATCTCTTTGCCTTTTCATTTCGTATCTGTGTACTAGATATCTGAGAAATTGTCTTACCATCATGAAATAGAAAGGTAACCACACTCTTTTTAAAGTAAAAATATTTACTCAAGAACTTAACTTACCCTGGCTACGGCTTCAGAAGTGGAGTCCCAAGAAAATGAGTTATCAGGATTACATTTTTCCCAAGAAAGAGGCCATGCTCCAAATGTCTATTGCAGGTTTGAACTGTATAGAACAACTTAGTAATTATTGTAGCTATGACCAAATTATAGTGTGTATAATATGCTACCTCCGGATAATATATAATTTAGCATTTAACCCCACCTCTGGAATATAAAATGGTGTATTTAATACCATGGACCAAACACAAGGATAAGGGATAGAGACAATATACTTAATTTCTTAAAAAACCATATATCTTGTTTTGACAAAAAAAACACATATATAAATATACACTTCTAGTGAGAGAACTAGACTTATCAAATACAAGGGTCCGGTGTGTGGCCAACCCTCTAAGGGATTATATAAGAAAGATTAGGATTTTGGTCAGAAAGGCCTTATTGGTAGCAGCCCAATAAGAACTTTAACGACCTCTTAATTTTGTATGGGCCTGACTCTATGGTTTACGATCTAATAAAGGATTCATTTAAATATAATCTTTTGATTTATTTTTGAAAATTTATATTATTTGGTCATAAGAAAAACTATATTAAAATATAATTATTAAGATATTAGCTTGATGGTGTTATTATATATTTCACTAATTGATATGAGCAAAAATAATACTCTAAACCTTCCATTATGAAGTGTTTTGATTAAATACAAACATATATCTATTTAATATTATATATTAAATAAGATAATTGACTCAACTGATTTTTTTTGATTTTCCACTTCAGCTTCAAGATGTATAGCCCAAGGAGAGAAGTACGTGTGAAGTTTTTCATAGAGGATAATGGAGATAACGAGATAAATTGATTCAATAACATAAAAATCTGATAAACGAATATTATTCAAGAATATAAATATAAATAAATGAAATAAGATAATAATAACATGTTTTATTGCTTTAACCAAAAGTGTCAATTAGATAACTGCTCAACTCAATCTATACATGGTGACACTCATGATGATGTTGCCCAAGAGAATGTGTTGGAACACTAATAAAAACATATTAGGATAATTTGGCTTCACTTATGCCAAACTGGGCATTCAAGGAAGTTCAAGAGCTTTGGTCAGATAACTATATATCATGAAAATTGTTAAGCAGGCCTTCTGGTGCAGATCCGTCAGAATACTAGGAAGAACTATAAATTTTACCCACCTTTTCTTTCCGTTTTTCCGGAACACCATGTCCCCCGTTAGCCTATCTTTTCTTTCCATTTTTCATAAGAGGTTGGACATACGCGTGTTTAGTTGTAACATGATTTGACTAATAACAATTAAGATGAACTAGAAAGCTGAGCAAGTAATGGCCATAGATTTGGTCAATATATTTATATATATTGAGAAAAATTTATCGTGAGAAAAGAATACCACTCACCATAATATATTTTTGTCGAAGCTATTTTGAAAAAAAAAAAAGATAAACAACACTTCTTAACCTTAATGCAAGAAGAATAGATCTCCTAGTAATTCATTTCTAAAACTTTTGGTACTTGATGGTACCTCATATCATCACATCATATCGCGACCTTGGGAGGAGACCTCATCAAGGTGACATCATATCGCGACCTTGGGAGGATACCAGAATTTTTTTGCTTATTTGGCACATTAATCGGACAAAAAAAGATCGACCTGGCTTTGCTCTTATACTTTTTACTAGCACAACCAATGTTTTCTGGCACAAATCCAAAAAAGTTGAATAAAATTTGAGGTAAATATGGAAAGAGGTGAAGTTGGAAGAATTTCAGGTTTAAGAGCATTCCATAGAGATATGTTGGAATTTTCATCAAAACCAACTAGCCAAACATATATCTAACACAAGAAGGCTTGTCCTATGTGATCAAAGATATTATATATCTTAAAGGCAGTCTTTGATCAATGAATGATCATAAGAAAATATAGAAAAATATAGTGTATTAAAACTCAATCCACAATTTGTAAAACAAAACTAAATCATTTTGAAGAAAAAGGGCTAAACTCGCTGCTATAGATAACATGAAGTTACTTCCCACATTGAATTCTTAACCGGAACCATCATGTAATATATAAATAAGTATAAGGCAGCTACGGCTCCTGCTTTAATCTATAATATTAATGCTAAACCGTAAAAGTTCGGTCGTTAGTTTGTAGTCTAGTACATTGCATTATAACCTTTGATTATAAAATGAGTGATTGACACTTTGCACCCCTTATGTTTAGGCGCTTTTTCGATTGGTCTCAAACAATTTTTTTTGGCAGTAAACACCCTAAAGTCTGAAAAGCACTTCGCTTTGCACCCCTTTGACCACTCTCCGTTAATGACCCATTAGCCCATCTTTTCTTTCCGTTTTACGGAACCCCACTAGCCCATCTTCTCGTTCCGTTTTTCATAACAAGACAACTCCCGTGTTTAACTGTAACATGATTTTACAATTAACAGTTAAGATTAGTTAGAAAGCTGATGAGCAAGTAATAGTTATAGTTAGATTTGGGTGTATATATTTAAATATATACATAATAAATTCACTATAATAAATTTGTTAGGAATCAATAATTTTGATGATAACATAAACACTTTGTAACATGTTCAAATTAGAATCTTTATCATTTTATCAACGGATGGATAGAATAGGATGGCTAATTGTAATATCCAATGCCATGTAATTTTGTCTAAGTGAAGGATATTCAACTGATGAGTGATAGTAATTCAACTGATGAAGACTGTACTATGTTCGATGGATGAAGACTAAGTTTTCAACTGATGAGACTGGAACAGTGTTCGATCGATAAAGTCTTTAATTCATTCAATGGATGAAGCAAACAGCCATTGAAAGTGACTAGAGCTCAATTCTGACAAGTAACATGGATCGAATTACACTAAAATGGACATGGAAGCCTGATTAGGACAATAAAGAAGAAGCAAAAACATACTTATCTTATGCAATGCAATCTGGATCAAATAAAGAAGATGGTCAAAGATGAAGACATCACAGAAGACATGCAGAAGACAAAATGAAAGGCATTTGTTAAGCCTATTTGTAATTAAGAGGTATCAACTCAACTCTGATAAGAAAGCAAGTAAATAACAAGTACTGTTAATCGGAATCCGTAGGAAGAACGTCAAATATTTTATTGAAGATTTTATGTCAGAAGAATTTCAGGATGCTGCTGCAAACCACTGGAAGAAGTTCATTAATATGTTCAAGCATCAGTGTACAAATAATCTTTTGTAGCACGTCCAGAAGATCAGAAGGTATAAAGTTTAAATGAAGAAGAACTCAGAAGACGAAGAATCGACGAACAAGCCACAACTTAATTTAATTGACAAGGAATATTTGATTCAGCTAGTTACAGATGAAGCAGACAGTACATTTGTGTATTAGCTTATTAGATTAAATATTCTGTATCAAAAGAAGGTGGTCGTTTAATTAAGTCAAATATCACAATTGTTGAAAGAAGACTGAAGGCTCTGCTGCTGAAGAAAAAGGATTTAAATGATTATTTAATTAATTATTTGACTTCTTAAAATAATTATATTAGATGTGTAATTTATTTATTAAATTGATTCTATCTCAAATTAATTTAATTTAGGAGAATTTATGCATTTAATATAATTAAGTGAATATTAATTAATTATTTATTTATAAATAAAATCATTGTCTTACTCATTCTAAACTCGGCAAGACAATTCAAGAGATTGTCTTACTGAGCTTATCATCCTTCTACAGGACACGGGAAGACAATCCCTCGGATTGTCTTGTCATCCCCAAGATTGTCTTTGGCATGGCAAGACAATCTCTAAGATTGTCTTGCCGAATAAAGCTGGCAAGACAATCCATGAGATTGTTTTGTCTAGTGCCTTGCAAGACAATTCAAGAGATTGTCTTACTGAAATAGACAATCTCTTAGATTGTCCTTCCCATGGTTTTCATTGTCTTACTAGTTATAGACAATCTCTAAGATTGTCTTACCTTGCTTAAATCAGCAAGACAATTTTTCAAATTGTCTTAGCAAGCTTAGGATTGTCTTTTCCATCATTGTCTTGCTAGTTCTTGAGATTTGCCTATAAGTATGGCTCATTCTCTTCATTTGTAAAGTGTTCTAAGTATTGTAAAGCTTCCAAGTTGTGCTAAACTTGCTATTCGTTAAATCCACAATTTATTGTGCTTTGATCACTCGGTTGTTTTAAACCGCTAAGTTAGAATACTTCCTGTGGAATTTATTCTATGAACCAGTGGACTTTAAAACTGAACCATACACATTGTTATATTAATTAATTAAAATATGATTAACAAGTTAAACTCCAATCAGATTATTCCGCCGCTATTATTTTGTGACGATTGTATTCAACCCCCCCCCACCATCATTTCAGGACCTAACAATTGGCGTCAGAGCGGTTGATACTAATTTACTGTATTAGATCCTATACACACTCTGTAACATCCAAATATTTTTTATTCGAATTAATTTTATTCCAAAATTAATTTTGATTTAAAATATTTTTCTTTCAAAAATCTAAATCCCATCCAAACACTATTCACTTCAAATCCTTAAACATGAGTACACAAAAGATCAGTAGCATCAAAATCCCACCGTTCAGCAAAGAACACTTTGGCCTATGGAAAAAGCACATGTTCTTGTTCCTCTGTACCGCCAACAGAAAATATATCGGGATTCTGAACAAAGGTGTTTCTACTCTGATGAAGCTCATACTAGCACACGAAGAGGATGGTGTGCTAATACCTCATAAAACTGTTCTGAAAGAACTTTCTGAGTACACAGATGAAGAGAGTGAACATATGAACTTAGATAACGCTCTTCAACTGATTTTGGTTGAATTTCTAGATCCGGTCATGTACAATGCTGTTGTAAATTGTACGAAAGCAAAGCAAATCCTGGATACACTAGAGATTATAAACGAAGGCTCAGAAGAAGTCATAGAAAACAAGAAAGAGATACTGATGGCTCAGTATGAACAGTTTGGTTCCAATCCCGGAGAAGGGATTTCAGAAGTATTTATCAGCCTTAATTATATGATTAATGACTTAAATCTGAATGGGAAATACTACGACAAGAAAGAGGTCAACATGAAGTTTCTCTTAACCCTTCCTGAACATCTGGAGCACAGAATCACTGCTATTAGGGAAAGTAGAGATCTGAATGAGATTTCTCTGGAGAAACTCTAAGGAGTTTTGAAAACTTATGAACTCGAACAAGTTCAAAGTAAGCAGAGGTATGGCTGGGGTAAAACACTGAACCACTCGAGAGCTCTAGTTGTTGAATCACCTACACCATAAAAAAAGAAGGATGTTGTTGTTCATCCTAAAACCACTCAGGAATTTGTTGTACCTGAGATGGGCCCGACTGCTTCTTGAAGTGGTGATGAAGAGTTCTATACAATGGAAGAGCTAGAACAGTTAGAAGATCAATCTCTCTCACTGTTTGCCAAGAAGTTTCGAAACATGAGATTCTGGAAGAACTGTGACAGCCCAAAAATCCGGGGTCAAGATCTGGTGTCACTAACCTTAAAAACATTTCAAAAACCTGGAATTTCAATGTTAAATAAAAGAAATAGAGTTGACCCCTAAAACTCCTGGATCGCACACAGGTTATAATACTGAAAACAGAACATTCTTACGAAATGTTATTACACACTTAATCTCCATAATTAGCTAAACTTTGATAAAAAGCACAGCTTAAAACCAATTGTAACCTTTGACACGATATCTCAAAAGAAACTGCCCTACAGTTACTGATTACAATACATTTCAAAATATACTCTATATGGTTTCCCTAAAGTGGAACCTAGCTAGCTTTGCTCTCCTGGTCGAACTCTTACGCGCCGCCCTATGCTGACGTGTCGTCTTTTATCCTAGCTGAAAAGGGTTGGAAATAGTAGCAAGAGTGAGCACAACATTGCTCAGCAAGATATAATATGAGCAAAATAATTAAATATGCTTTGAACTGAAATTATAAGCTAGGGACACAATTCATCCATATAGAACTGATTAATGATGTTCAGCGTTCATAAAAGAATAAATAAACTTAATTAAAATGAACAACAATCCTCAGGATCTATGTATCAACAAGGTTTATTAGAAGCCTTGTCTTTACCAAAACTCTTCTTTTTATTAACTTATATCCTTCTTTTCAACCCAGTTATTTAATTCCACTACTTTTCAACTAAATTCATAGACAAAACGGGTGATCAGCCGTATAAAGTCCTCCGTCCCGGGCACTGGATCTAAGTCCCACCGACGACGGATCGTTCCGGGCACTGGATCTAAGTCCCACCGGCAACGGATCGTTCCGGGCACTGGATCTAAGTCCCACCGGTAACGACACTAGAGTATCCAATAGGCATCTAACTGGCCTTCCGGCTGGACTATCTACTAGTCTCTTACGCCAACCTTTTATTTTTAATTCCGCAATACTTTGAAACTCAACTATCACTGAATACCTGTCTAAAGTTTAAACTTTGTAATACAGCTCATGAATTAACAAGCTATCCTGGCTATAAACAAAATATAGTTTTATTGCCAAAGTTCAAGGTATAAGTAGATGACAGGAGATCAAGCTCATCTCATGATGCCAAAGCAGGCTCCCTATAAGTCAACAATAATGCCAAGCTGTGAAAGAGCTAAATTATACTTCCAAGAATTTGACTAAAAGATAATCAGAATATATTTCTTAAGATGCTGTCAACTGTAGATCATCAATTTGTTTTAATCACAAGAAAGGATAAAACACTTGCCGTTTTTCACTGTTAATATAGAATAAGACTACTTGCAATAGTTACAAGCCAAGAATAGAATACTTGCCTGATATATAGCAAAATCTTGAAATGGTTAGACTTTACACCTTATCTAACTGCGCACACTTGCCCTTATCCTTTGCTTCAGAACCTATATAAAAGACAGTAATTCAGTTGACGAATAATCTAAGTCGTCTTCTAAATTACTAACCAAATCTACTTGCTACCCTTCGTAGTTGCAAACAAATAAATATATTATTTGCAAGTAACAAATAATAATGGTATATACACATTGTGTCAGATAAGCAGGTATTCACTTTAATCACAAGTCATTAATAATATTTACTATCTTAATATCTTCTGAGTCAAATAATTTGTAACACAGAGAATCTAACCCAATCTCAATAGAAATCACTATTGATTATATATTTAAGACAACTCTAATTGTCAAGAATAATTAGCTTCAATTAACATGTAATTCCCAATACAATCTAGTATTTAACTAGAACAGTTACTCGATAGTGAAATCTAGATGCGGTCACCCAACATAATTAACATACATAATCCATATATAATTCACGTAGCACATATCAGATATTGATCATAAATCACTTTCAAATATAAGATTTAAATCACAATATTCACAAGTTATTGTATTTAATATGAATCCGAATCAAAGTATACTATCCTCTCACAATACTCCAGGGTTGTACCAAGATTCCACCTGCTCTCGGCCCCATAAGTGTACATATATTATTACACCCCTTTTCTCTCCATCTTTCCTCTCCTTTTAATTAACCACACAATTTGAATACCCCTGTTTATACCTATTCATCTTTCTGTACCCACACAATGCAAACTTTATATTACCCCCACATACTCTTATTTCACCTCCTATTTTCTCAAACAACCCTTTCCCCCAACTGATTATAACTACTTCCCAGCTCATACCCATACCCATCTCCTGGCCTAAACTAAAGCTTCCTCCAACCACAACTTCACCCCCTTCCGCGTCACCATCACCATTCACAATCTTCACCGAACCCAATCTCAACACCTATGACCCATTACTATCATCACCAGCTCCGTTTTCAAACACGCCTCTGACTCCTTTATTCAGTCCTCTCTTCCGTACAACCTGTAATTATAGTCCATCTCCATCCATGTCCCTTGTCTCACTTCATCATCTACAAGATGGCTGGCTCCGTTCACTCAGCCTCTCCCTCTCGGCGCTGCCTGTGTCTAATCCCGAGCAAACACAGAGCCATCAAAAACTGCACTACAAGGATTTTGCTATCAGACAACACCTCTTAAACAACGGTGAAAAAAAAAACCGTTGTCCGAAATTGACAGACAATGGTGGATTTCTTTGACATGAAAAACTGTTGTCTGATAGGTTCTATAACAACAGTTATAGCTATTTTTTGAAAGTGTTGTTTGTTGGATGTTCTATTACCAAGTTAGACAACCGTTTAAAAATGCACTATTGTAAAATCTCTTTAACCACAACACTTAAAACCCGTTGTTAATAAACTAAGTTTTTGTAGTATGAGACAACAGTTTTGGCCTTTATGTTGTGTAATTCAAACAAGTGTTTATTATAATAGTTGTCTGGTTATTCATCAAACAATGGTTTTTGCATACCATTGTTAAATAGTATTAAATGGAAAGCTCATATAGACAATGGTTATTAGTACTGTTCGGTAAATTTGGTTCAAACAACCAGTCTATAGAACCGTTGTCTGAACACAGTATTTAGAAGACTGTTTTACAGATTTTGAGAGTAACCGTTGTCTATTGAGTAATGGCAATAAAAAAATTTTACCTATACATATCAATGCCCCAAAAAACCAATCCAAAACCATCCAACCATGAAATTTACAAACAATAAATCATCCGACCAATAGACTAGCAATCAAAATTTTCTTCCTCAAATGGACAAGTCAAATTAAATCGGACAATACAACCAAATACCATCATAAATGACAAGTTTAAAATCCACCAAAATCACATTTAACTTATATATTCATCATCATGGTTTCAACTTTTAAATTCTAAGTTTGGCGATAAGAGCATACATGTCCAGTGTTACTCTCTTTAAAATAATACAAAAGCTGCAAAATGCAATCATTATTGCAGCTGTTGCATTATTTTAAAGAGAGTAAATAATGGACATTGCATTCATCCAACAAACTAAATACTGCTGTCAAATTTACAAGTTAATCCATGAATCGAGAAATAAACAAACTAAACCTACTGCCTACACAAAACATAACATGTATGTTGGCAGAGTAGCGTATTACAGTGGAATACAAAGCACCAACTAGGAAAACAAGAATGCGATCAAACAGTGGTATGTGTCCACCCAAATTGGCTCAACTGTTAAAATTTCTTCTTCCTGCTTGATCAACATCATCTCACCTTGATCAACATCATCAGTAAACCCTGCAGGTTCCATCATCATTAAATGACCTAAATTTTCTTGCCCTTAAGTAGTTTCAAATGAGGCTAAAAAATTGGATCATTCACTGAAATAAAAATAAAAATTTAAACATTAACAAATATTAAAGGAACACGGTTCATGACACCATTAATGTATACGTAGTATAATTACTTGAAACCAATTAATACAGGGCAGAGTAATCGTAATGACACATATTAACTGAAAAATTTATAATTCAACAAATAGAATCATTTAAGAAATTAAGAAGAAATTATTGTGGATAAATAGTAATAAAAGGCAAACATGTGTACTCTTCTTCAAATTCAAAACAAATGTAATTTATTACCATCATGAAAGTTGGATCCATTCTTCTTCGTCCCTCATATAACTAGCTTTTTCCTCGTCATGTTCGTCATCATTCGGGAACGTTGGCACATGTAACTCATTCTCAAGTTCTATTTCTACCGATCCATCATTTTCGTCATCACAGTGGTCATAGTAGTTCTTTTCCGGTAATTTCAACACAACAGACCAATTTTTTTCAAGAGGATCCTCAATGTAACATACTTGCTTAACATGTTTACCTAGAACAAAAGGATCATTTATAAAGCCTAATTTATTTAAATTCACTAGTGTAAATCCCATGTTATCTACCTTAACCCCTTTGTTCATATCTACCCAATTACAAAGAAATACAGGAACTCGAAAGTTGTTATAGTCTAACTCCCAGATACCTGTTATAACTCCAAAGTAGGTGTACGAAGTATGTTCAATATTCTTATCCTTACCCTGCACAAGCATTGTATCTGCAACCACACAAACACCACTGCACTGAACTTGCCGTTTATCATCACGCTCCTTCGTGCTATAAGTAACACCATTGATTTTATATCCGCTAAATGTAGGCACAATCTTGTTCGGGCCTTCTGCCATCCACCTTATCTCGTCAGTTATAGTATTGTGTTCATCCAACAATTCTGATTCAATCTGTCCAAAAAAAAATTGTTTAAAACTAATTATTTCATATTACTAGGGAGTGAAATACTATGGTTTCAATTTTATATGGTGTTTCAAAATGTAATTATATAAATTCTTTTGATAAAGTACAAATTTAACTTTAAAGAGATTAATGCAATATAAGCTTATACCATACTACTTGTCAGTGAAACTTTTATTCATAGCTTCAAATGCATATTATGCCACTGCTGCTTTTCATGTTTTGACTAAACTATAGGACTGTTGTATTACTCTATTGAATTAAGCATCAATTTGTGTGTGGACTTTTAAAATAATCCTACTATACTCTATTTAATTGGCCTTGCCCCTGATATAGCCACAACAGGCTTGCTGATATAGCCTTAGCTTTCACAGTTTACATTGTAAATGTTTTTGAATTAAATTTGTTTACCACATAGGAAACAGAAATGTAAAAATAACACACAGGTATAAAGGAAAGTTTGAAAAATGTAAAAATAACACACAGGTATAAGGGAAAGTTTGAAAAATGTAAAAATAACACACAGGAAACAGAAATGAAAGTACAGAGACAACATGTAAAATAACAAGTCTTTTATTAGGGTAAAACTAGAAAATAAAGATTGAGAGAGGTATTTTTCTGCATTCTTCTCTTGTGTGATAATCATTCTCTTTTTAATGTATCAAAAATGTAATCTGCATCCAAGGAAAATTACTAATTACTAATTTGAAATATGTAGAAACTGATAGAGTTCTAGATTTGTTAAATTAGCATCTTTGAGTATGACTAATTATTGTGAGCATATTAATTAGGCCTACATATAATGTTAAAACAAAATAAAAATCATACCTTTTTCCTGAACCATGTGGGGAATGTATCATTTTGCTTATTTTTTAACCAGACTTCATCATTTTCATGGTGTTTGAATCTCGTCATCAAAGATGCCATATGCTCCCTGCCAGTAAAATCCACGGATATTATATATTAATCAAAATGCACAAAATAAGGAAATAGCACACACACATATTTCAATAACTGCTTACTCAAAATATGGCCTTATGTCATTACTGTTTTGCAAAAAACACAAGTGTGCTAGGTGCAAGTCGTGATTGATTGGCTTTATCATAGTTGCACCAGATAAGGGCCTGCCATCATTCTGCTCTTGCCTAGGATTTCGCGGCAATCCAATGGTAGCTTCTTCAAAATTTACCAAACACTCGACGGCCTCTTCGGCAACATATGCCTCGGCAATACATCCTTCAGGATGAGCTGGATTCCGTACATATCCCTTAAACGTCTTCATGTATCTTTCGAAAGGATACATCCAACGTAGGAATATTGGCACGCAAAGCTTAACCTATCTCACGAGATGAATTGAGAGATGGATCATCACATCAAAGAAGGAGGGAGGGAAGTGTTTTTCAAGCTGGCATAATGTTTCCACCAACTGAGATTGGATTTTTTCCAATTTATCTATATCGATGTCTTTACTACAAATTGCCTTGAAGAAGAGACAAAACTTAATAATTGTGCACCTGACTTCTTTTTGCAGTACTGATCGAATGGAAATTGGAAGCAAATGATGCAATATCGTGTGACAATCATGTGATTTCATTCCAACAAGTCGTAATTTTTCCATATTTACCAGATTCTTGATATTTGAACAAAATCCATCCGGTAACTTCATTTTAAGAAAGGATGAGCAAACAGTTTTTTTTTCAGCATGTGATAAGTTCCATGACGCCAACGGCACCTTCTCTTTCTTTCCGGGAGTTTTTGGCCTCAACTCTGTTCTTATTCCCATTTCAGCCATGTCAAGACGGACAGACTCCCGATCTTTTGTCTTTCCCGGAATATTTAGCAAAGTTCCAATCAAAGCTTCACATATATTTTTCTCGATGTGCATCACATCGAGGACATGCCTGACTGGAAAAAACTTCCAATACTCGAGTTGGAAGAATATAGAAACCTTCTTCCATATGGGTCGAGCTTCACCTTTCTTCCATCGAAGTGGGCGTTGTGTCTTACCAAAGACATGACCCCTCAGATGTTGTACTCTTTGAAAAACTTGCTCTCCAGTTAATGGAATAGGAGCACCCTCCTTCTCTATAGTGTTATCAAAAGCTGATTTTTGCTTTCTATACGGATGATGACGGGGCAACCACCTCCGATGCCTCATGACCACCGTCTTGCGGTAATTAACAAGCCTGGTAGCTTTTGTTTGATCAATGCATACAGTACAAGCATTATAACCTTTAACGACGTTTCCCGACAAGTTCCCTAAGGCTGGATAATCACTTATTGTCCATAATAAAATGCCCCTAAGTATGAAAGATTCTTCCTTATATGCGTCGTACACTTGTTTCCCTCGCCACAACTCTTGTAAATCTTCTATAAGTGGTTGAAGGTACACGTCGATATCATTTCCTGATTCAATTGGTCCTGATATCAATAAACAGAGCATAATATATCTTCTCTTCATACAAAGCCAGGGAGGAAGGTTGTAAATTGATAGCAAAACAGGCCAGGTTGAGTGATCAGTACGGTTTCCATGAAAGGGATTGAAACCATCAGCAGATAAAGCTAGTCGAAGGTTCCTGGTCTCTGATGCAAAATCGGGCCAGTTTTGGTCGACATCCTTCCATGTTTTTGAGTCAGCTGGATGCCTCATTTTACCATCCTTTTGTCGCCCAGTGTCATGCCAAGTCATTTCTTTTGCAATGTGCAGTGTACTGAATAAATTTCTTAATCTCGGTATCAACGGAAAATACCATAAAACCTTAGCAGGTACCCCTTCCAGTTCCTCTCCTTTCCGATTCACTTTCCATCTAGAGGCCTTACATATACGACATGTAGTCTCATCCTCATCTCTCTCACCACGGTATAATAAACAATCATTCGGACATGCGTGTATCTTTTCATACCCCATTCCTAATGAACATAAGGTTTTTTTCGCTTCAGTGAAGGAAGAAGGAATATTGTTTCCTTCCGGGAGCATAGACCCGATTAGTAGTAGAACATCAGAGAAGCATGCATCAGACATACCATGCTTCGCTTTCAAATTGTACAACTTAACTAAAGCTTTTAACTTAGTGTAACTCTCACATCCGGGATAAAGTGGCTGATGTTCACCTTTAACATGGTTGATAAAATCTGAATAATCTGAAGAAATATCATCTTCATGGTCCTCAGGTATATCCATTCCTGTGGAAAACTGATTAATAGATTCTGAAGTACTTCCTGTTTCAGTCGGTACAGGACTTTCTACTAAATTTGACTCCCCGTGCCATATCCAACGTGTATAAGTTTGATCGATACCGTATTGAAAAAGATGATGTTTAACTGTTTGAGCTTTCCATGATTTACTATGTGCGCACCTTGTGCAGGGACAGCTAATCTTTTCTTCAGTATACCCATTTCCATATGCAAACAACAATAAATCTTCAACGCCTCTTTGAAACTCTTTTGTTCTTCTATCAGCTCGTAACAATGACCTATCCATCTGATATTAATAAGAAACCAAATTAATGAACAAGTATAAGAAAATTAGAATGACAGTAGAACATCAGCAGTGAAAATGTTAGGAAATGCAGGATGTCCAGGTAGGTTATTACTTGCCAATAGTGAAAATGTGAGTTAAGAGATCGGTGGTGGGTTATGATTATTATTTTAGTGTTGATGTTAATGCAGATAAGGTCTTGTCTTATGTTGACAGGGTCTTTCAGATGCCAGACACGCAATTAAGCCGAGAAAGAAGCCAAATGAGCTAGTGTCCTAAATGAAATTGGAAAAGGCAAACATAACATACCATGTCTTTATGAAGGAATTGGATCAGTGTTAATTATAGCATTAAACTTAATTAGAATGATCTTATAATATATAATCTATATATATTTCTGCCTCATAAACTTCAATTAGGGCCTCACAGACATCAATTAGCATTAACAGGCCTCATAGACATCAATTAGCATTAACAGAATGTTTTACCATAGACTTCTAATAGATAAATTTCTTGCCTCATAGACTTCTGAGAAATTACAAGTTATAGATCACAAGTGCTAAACATTTACTTGTGTCGTGGGAGCTGACTTTTCACGGGGATTACATTTTAAGATACAACACACCCACCCAACAGTCCTCCAATGTACACAAATAACTCATCTCTACACAATTAATACTAGCTAGCATCAAACTATATCACAATACTAATGAAAATATCTAGAAACACAAATTAATCACAAATTAGTCACTACAGAAATCAACTTGGTTTCCTCTAGAGGATAGCAGGACCATTGAAAAAGAACCAAATTAAAGTTCTCCATTACCACCACAAACCAAATTAGGTATAAAGAACCAAACCACTGCAACAAACTTATCAAAATGAATTCATTAAACATTTACCTAAAATGAAGTGTAGATGGTGGCCTTGATGAAACAATTAGCTGATGAAACAATTAGCTGATGAAACAATTAACAGAGAAAAGATGAAAGAAAGAGAAGCGCTGAGGAGAAAAAGAAGAAAGTAAGGGATAAGAGAAAGAAAATAACGACCTAACTGTTAGAGCCCAATAATTGTGTTCGACTAATCTGTGTGATACTGTGATTATAATTAAATTAATAAATATTGTTAACAAATTATATCTTCTTTCTATTTCTTTTATTAAAATGTCACCGAAAATAATTTTTAAAAAATCCGAGAATTTTTTCTAGTTAATAAAATCGCCTTCCCCAACATCTGTACGGTTGGATCGTCCAAAAAACATTTTAAAAAAAATCGTTCTTCTAATCTACAACGTATCTCAGTTTAGGGGTTAGCACTTTCGCTTCATTTTCCTTATAAAGTCACGGAAGATAATTTTTAAAAAATCCGAGAATTTTTTGTAGTTAATAAAATCGTCTTCCTTCGACATCTGTACGGTTGGATCGTCCAAAAAACATTTAAAAAAAATCATTCTGCTAATCTGCAACGTATCTCAGGTTAGGGGTTAGCACTTTCGCTTCATTTTCCTTATAAAGTCACGGAAGATAATATTTAAAAATTCCGAGAATTTTTTCTAGTTAATAAAATCGCCTTCCTTCAACATCCGTACGGTTGGATCGTCCAAAAAACATTTTAAAAAAATCGTTCTGCTAATATGCAACGTATCTCAGTTTAGGGGTTAGCACTTTTGCTTCATTTTCCTTATAAAGTCACGGAAGATAATATTTAAAAATTCCGAGAATTTTTTCTAGTTAATAAAATCGCCTTCCTTCGACATCCGTACGGTTGGATCGTCCAAAAAACATTTTAAAAAAATCGTTCTGCTAATATGCAACGTATCTCAGTTTAGGGGTTAGCACTTTCGCTTCATTTTCCTTATAAAGTCGCGGAAGATAATATTTAAAAATTCCGAGAATTTTTTATAGTTAATAAAATCGCCTTCCCTCGACATCCGTACGGTTGGATCGTCCAAAAAAACATTTTAATAATAATAATATGTTTTAAGGCTATGGTACACCGTAAATGGAAAAAGACAAATATTAGATAATACAAATAATTCTGGTGGTTAGATCTAAACAACTCTAGCATCTGGGCCGTTGCTTCGAAATGAAAATATTTTCAGTTTCCCTCCCCTTTTATTTTGTTCTCCCCCCCATTTACTCTTTTAGTCTCCCGACAGTTTCACAAAACCCATTTCTCACATTTTTCCACTCAGCTCTCATCTCACCGGCGATTTCGCTCATCTCAAACCCATTTCTTCGGTGATTTCACTCAGCTCAAACCCATTTAAGCTCATCCATATTATCAAAACAACCCATTTTAAAATAGTTCGATTGATTTGGAAACCTTGACATCAATTTTTAGGGTTTTGTTATTTGGGGATTTTTTTAAAATTTTTAGGCCCTTAATTTGCTTTAGCATGTGATGATGTTTGTTATAGGCCCTTAATTTGTTTTTTAAATTTGTTCGATTAATTGTTTGTTTGTATTATGTGTTTACTTTGCATGCATTTGTGTTGGTAGAAAGTTTTGATGTATTTGTGTTTGTTTGTTTGCACTGATATAGAGTTTGCATGTTTTAAGTGAAGGCAGAGATATTGCATGTTTTAAGTGAAGGCAGAGATGCATTTGTTTGCACTGAAAAAGACTGATAATATGAAAAAGGCAGATGATGTTTGTTTGCATGTTTGTACTGATAATATGTAGTGATTTTATACTAATAATATGTTGAGTATGAAAAAGGCCGATGATGCTTTTCACTTTTTATGCTTTTGAGTAATTGTTTTATTTTGAAGCATTTATATCAAGTTATATATGCATCAATTTTTAATTAGATTGCATTATGTTTACGTCATTCATTCTATGGTTAATAAATATTAAGTGTACTAATACTTTTTTGTT
This sequence comes from Daucus carota subsp. sativus, assembly GCF_001625215.2. Classification (NCBI taxonomy): domain Eukaryota; kingdom Viridiplantae; phylum Streptophyta; class Magnoliopsida; order Apiales; family Apiaceae; genus Daucus; species Daucus carota. Next base: position 16,383,944 of record NC_030382.2, read on the forward strand.
TGTTGTGTAGATTATGGCCGGTCCAAAGAAAAAGGGAAAGTCGAAGATGAATGAGTCAAAAAAGACAGAAGCAAAGAAAACAGAGTCGAAGAGCACAGAGTTTAAGAAGACCACTCGATCATCACCCCATCCAACTACCATGAATGTCATTAGGGCATTAAGAAAGACAAGGTCCTTAAACAACGAGACCCCCACTCCGTCGAGTTCTTACCCAGAATCTGTAAAGAGGAAGCCCATATCTGAAAACTTACGAAAGGAGATTTCCAAGAAAAGAAAAAGAGAAAAAGCTGTTAGCACTAGTGACAACAGTCAAGGACTAAAGCTACTCACGCGAGGCAGTGTGACGATGCACCGAATTCTAAGACGCAAGATGTTGGGGGTCAAGCTTAACGTGTCTTTTAATGCAAAAGGAGAGCCATATGGTAAAGCGGCGGGAGAGATGCAGTCATATATAGGAGTTCTGGCAAGAACTAAACCCCCAATCTGGCATGATTCTTGGAAATCTGTTCCTCAAGACACAAAGACAAAGATTTGGGACTGAGTGCTGGTAAAAAATTATAATGATCTAGTTCATTTACTTTCTTATTATCTATGCATTTAATTACTTGCATTTTTTAACTATACTTGTGTTGCTTATGGATGTAGATGGCTTTCACTATACCTCCGTCAGCCAAGAAGATGGTTTTAAGATCCGCGTGTCAAAAATGGAGGGAGTTCAAATGCCGGCTGACCACACATTATATTCTTCCTTATCTAGATCAACCAGAATTGTTGGCATATCCTCCTGCAGACTATTCTTTTATAGAGAAATCCCACTGGGACATATTTGTTGCTGATCGCACGTCGAAGGAATTTATGGTATGCTTCTAGTTACCTTTGTTCACATACAGTTTGTACTTTTACTAATAATATTATATAACCTCATCGGTCTTTTTTATGAAGAAAATTCATGATGACCAAGTTGAAAAAAGGATGCTGAGTTTATATCCACATCGAATGTCTCGAAAAGGTTATGCTAACCTCGAGAATGAATGGGTTAGTGATAATAAAACAAGTAAATTTTGGTTCCATACTAATTTTCCTAACATGCTTATATTATTACTAATGTGATGTTCTATATCTTATGCAGTTTGAATCTCATCCAGAAGCGGAGGAGGTAGATCGATCAGATACCTGGCTCGAGGCAAGGAAGGACAAAAAAGGAAATTTTATAAACGATGCAGTTGTAAAAAAAGCTGAGGAAATTGTAAGTTATTGATAGATATTAAATTCAATTAAATATCTTGACTAGGCCTTTTTTTTAAAATACTGCTTAAAAGCAACTACAATTATTTTAAAAAATCTTTAACATTGAATAATGAAATATGTGACTAATTAAAAATTCAATTAATAAATAAAGAATATCTATTTCAACCTTTAGAAACTATCTCCTTGTACAAAAAATAAAAGTCAAGTGAAAATTGAAATTAGAAAATTCAGAAATTGGAACATATTTGTTGTATTTGGCAATTAGGCTAATTAGCAATATGAACACTTGACTAGTATTATTACAGCACAACCTTTGTAGATTCTTGGAAACTATCACATGATAGATGATTCATTGTAAGCATAGCCAAGCCTAGGGATCCCCATCTCATTTCATTACAAATCACCATTTTAAACTTCTCATTCTTTCTGGTATGTCTCTTCTTCAATATTACCTTGTTTTCTGGTTGTAAGTTATAAATATAAGCTTGTTACATACATAAACAAATTAGATTTTTTAAATGGGAATTGCTAAGCTTAAGAAAATGCTACTCTTAATTTTGTAGGAAAAGTTAAAGGAGGATGTTAAAGAAGGGAAAGTCGTAGTAGAAGGTGTTAACGATATTTTAACCATGGCCCTTGGTAAGCCTGAGCATGGAGGCAGAGTACGTGGTCAAGGAACCCACGTGAAGCAGTCGGTTTACTTTGATCTTCCAAGGCAAAAGAAAGCAAGAACAATGGATGAACGTATACAGGAGGGAGTTCAAAAATTTATGGCAGTGGAGACTCCAAGGATAATCAAAGAGAGAGATGCATTTTGGGCGGCAGAAATTCAAAAGATTAGAGCAGAATTATCATTGACTAGGGGTGGATGTCATGATAGTCCAAAACCCACTTTGCAGCAAGCAAGTTGTCACTCCAACGGTGCCGTTGTTAGGGATGTAGGTGTCAGTGATCCCAATACACCTGAAACTGCAAAAAAGATTTTTTCTACCGAAGAAGACAGAGCTGTTAACAAAGTTAAAATGATTGATACTATATTTGTTGATTTTGGGGAAGAGTTTCAAAATAATAACAAGGTGGCTAGTGAGGATGATTACATGGTGGCTGATCAGGATGATAAGAAGGTGGGTGGTGATGATGATAAGAAAGTGGATGGTGAGGATGATAAGAAGGTTGCTGTTATGGATGATAATGGTGTGCATGTCGTTGAAAAAAATGAATTTGAGAAAGTGAAAGTGGATGGTTCAGGTAGTTCTGACTGCAAATTGGCCATAGGATCATTGAGCAACATTGTTGCTTTTGCAAAGATGCATGAAGTCCATGTTCTTGATGGACGTGAACAGACTATCCATGGAGTCAAACTTGGAGAAGCAAATGCAAGAGTGTCAATCACTCAAGTCATTCAAGGCAACGCAAAGATTCCCTTCCCCATTGGTGATGAAATTGTTTCTGTACAAGAAGCCATGGGAACTTTTATTGCGTGGCCAAAAGACCTCATAACTGTGGGAAACAATAGCCTTAACCAGGTTTTTTCTGCTCCAAAGGTCAGAAAGGTTTTTGCATTATGTTTAGTAGAAGTATGTGTTTATTTGTATCTTTATTTCTTAGTCTTTTGACATGCATTTTTTAGAGAGCCAAGAAAGGTCTTGCCAAGAAAATAAAGAAGTCAAGCAAGTTAATTGATGAATATGTTGAACCAGAGCTTGTTGTGGACATGGGTCCAAATTATCCATCTGCATTGAATCGCTTGTGGACATGGGCAAAAGATTCGTTGAGTGATGGCCGGACTATTTCTTTTCAGTTGAGCAAAGAAGCATTTGGCTTGACAAGAAAGCAGAGCATATTCTTATCAGACATACATGCAGTCTGCTCTGGAGGTGAAATGGCAGGGTCTGTAATCTGCCTTTACATTCAGTAAGTTTCCTTGTAAACAATTTTTTTTTTAATTTTTCGTGGATTGTCCTACAATTAAAATGTGAATCTTTACTCACTATTGCTTAATAATGTATGTAGCTTTTTAAATGACTACGTGAAAAAGAATAAGATGTCGAGCATGATAAGCTTCGTTGATCTGTGTACGATTGGTGCCACTGGATGCGGTACTGCAACGCAGAGGTCGCATGCACTAGCTGCACGTTTTAAGGGTGCGAGAAAAGGGGAACACTTTCTCATGCCTTACAATGATGTGTGAGTATTACACTACTGCTTTACTATTATTTTAGTATTAAAGATGATCATATGTCTTACCATTTTAAGTAAATTTTTTACGAGAATTTAAGTTAGAATTTAAATGCAAGAGTTAATTTTTGAGTTTAAACCTGATAATATTTCTTTTAAAATGTAAGTTGAATTTTTTACCGTAATTTAGGTTCTAAATTTTAATAGAAGGGTGAATATGGTTTCATCACGTTTTCAGACAATTTGCTAGAATTTTTAATAATAACTGCAGGTTTCATTTTTTAAGTTGATTGGTTACGATAATTTAAGATTTAACTTAAATAAAATATTTGAATTTAAGATTCTAGCTTAATGATAACATGCCTTACTAAAGTTGAATTTTAGATATTCAACTTAATCGCACATGTAGTATATTAATTGAACATGAAAGTTTGATATACAAATTTTAAGACGAGAGAATATTTATTATATCATTTAAAAACCATTAATATCTCTTGCAATTTCTGAGTTGAATTTTTACGAAAATTTTAACTTTTATATTTTAATACAATTGTTAATTGCAAGTTGTTGCAATGAGTGTCATAATTTGTGACAATTTACTGATTTGTTGATTTTAAGAAATTTACTGCTTTGTTTTTATTTTAGTAATAATGATATGTTTTGATAGGAACCACTGGACGTTGTCTGTGGTAAATCCGGATGCAGAGATAGTCTACTACATGGACCCTCTTAAACGTCGAATTGCAAATGGTGAATGGGTTGATGTTGTCGACAAGTAAGTCCCCCTATAGTATTCAGTCTTCACTTGTAAAGCTTGTCACACCAAACTTTATGGTGTTATGTGTATTTAATGATATATATATATATATATATATATATATATATATATATATATATTATTTTCATTACAGTGCCATTAAGTTGTACAAGGAGGATCTGAATAAGGTTGTCAAGAAGAAAATATTATGGGAGAACATGGCGGTACAGTTTCATTCTCATCATGTTTCATTTATGCCGTATATGAAATTGTAACTAAAATTTTGTTACAATTTTCAGGGAGTTCCCGTGCAGACCGGGACCAAGGATTGTGGGCTGTTTGTTATGCGATACATGAAAGAAATTGTTCATGATAAGGAGCTTGAGTTTGTTACTAAGGTGAGAACTTTAATTTCTTTGAATTTTCTGACCAAATATGTATTTACTCTTGTATCATAAATTATGTGACTTAACAAAAAAAATTCATGCTTTTTCAGTGGATGCGTCGGTCGAAGTTAGTTTATACCGCTGATGAAATCAACGAGATCCGGATTGATTTTGCAAAGTACTTTATGAAACGCCATGCCACTTAGGTTTTAGATCAGTTTCTTTGCTTTTGAACTATTCGCTTTTGAACTATTCAGGGAAGTGCAACTTTAAGTTTATGTAGTTGGTGAATTGTTATGTAAATTTGGATGTGGCTACTTGATGTTGGTTTGAATGCCTGAATATTTGGTTTGTTGAACTTGTAGTTTAAGTATGATGAATCTTGAACGCCATATAGTTTATGGTCGTTGTTTTTATTTTAGTTGGTTTGGTTGCGTAATTGATGGATAAAAAAATTGCTAATTTGTGGTTTGACTTGTTTATAGATTTGTTTTATTTCCAGTCAGGTGGATTTGTGAATGGATTGAATTTAGTTTTAGGTTTGTGCAGGTGGTATGTATGAGATATTAATTCAATTTGTAAAAAAATTACAGATTCACAGATAATGGTCTTTAAGAGAAAAAAGAGCCATTGTACCATATTCATTCAAACAACAAGTTACCTAAAATATCGCAAAAATAACCATTGCGTGATGTTATATAATCAAATGGGTACCTAATTGAAACCATTGTGTCAATAACATTTCAATAACTGATGGAACTGAAATAGTGTTGTGTGAAAACCGAAATCACAATTTGACTCCAACACACACAATTGTGTGAAGAGCTTTAAGATAACAGTGAACAAAAATTAGATATTAAAACCATTGTCTAAACAAACTAGAAAAAAGTTTTTATTTTAAAACAGTTGTTGTTAAGTTTTCAGACAATAGGTAATTACAATTACCATTGTCTGAAACAGACATACAACACAGTTTGGAAAATATTTGATACATTAACTCAACACAAATTCCCCGTTCTCTATACCTCTGGAAACGGTTGTGTAATATTTCTTTCAACAATGGTTCTCACATTGTAGTGTTGTCTCTTTAACATTCTAACAAGTATTCATATCTGTTGTGTGCTAACTTATTCTAACAATGGTTAAAAAATGCGTTGTCTGATATACTATCAGACGAGTACTGGATAGTCAACGGGAAATTCTGAGGTCAGACAACGGTGAAAAACTGTTGTCTGATAGCAAAATCCTTGTAGTGCTGCCACGCTATTCATTCCGTTTCCACCAGAAAACAACTCTCACACCTCACTGTAATAGCCTACTTCCGACGTCACCTCTTTCAGACTCCAAACCCAGCGACTTCAAACAGCCAACCCCGTGCAACGACGGTCGGCAACAACACACAAGGTATACACAAGCAGGAGACATCACAAGTATGCACAAACAGTAATACATATAATTACTAGTGAATTAAAAAGTAACAAACTCAATTACCCTTAATTGATAAACCCTAATACCACCGCCTTACCTTCTCTCGAGAACACTGCAGGATGTATGTATTATTGTTCTTACTGTGTAAAAAGGTTAAAGAAATCAGTTTATATTAACAGAACTTAAGGCCTCGATTACTACAACAAAAGCTATTTAAGCTTCAAAAATCATTTCAGGGGCTCGAAAATATTCTCAAAACTAAAATAAACCTTATCTAATTTACGTAAAATTCTAGATCGCTTATAAAAATAAAAAGGAGCCTTCTTTTTTTTTCTTAAAAAAAGAAAACAATAAATCAATTTTTTTTTATAAATAAATGCTTGAATAATCGTGTTAATCACAAAATTAAAAGAGTCATCATGTAATTGCACAAACTTTATTTATTTTTATTAAATAGAAAAAAAATTCCCGAGTATTACATCCTTCCCCCCTTAAAAGGATTCTGTCCTCAGAATCAACTAAGTAAATAGATAAGGGTAGTTCTCAAACATTTCATTTTCAAGTTCCCATGTTGATTCTTCAACTAGGGGATTCCTCCATAATACCCTAACCATAGGTATGGATTTGTTTCTAAGAACTCTATCCTTTTTATCCAGAATCTGCACTGGCTGCTCGACATAAGTCATATCAGGCTGGATCTCTATTGGCTCATACTCGATAACACAACTAGAATCAGGATTAAACTTCTTAAGCATAGACACATGAAATACGTTATGAATATTTTGCATATTAGGGGGTAAAGCTAGTTCGTATGCTACTTTCCCAACTTGCTTTAGGATTTCAAATGGACCCACATATCGAGGACTGAGTTTTCTTTTCTTGCCAAATCTGGTGAGTCCTTTCCACGGGGATACTTTCAATAACACTGGTTCTCCCACTTCAAAACTGATGTCCTTACGTAATGGATCTGCGTATCTACGCTGGCGATCTTGAGCGGCTTTCAATCTTTTCTGGATGATCTCTATGGCTTCCTTGGTTTGTTGTACCAGTTCTGGGCCTAGTATCTTTCGTTCCCCAACTTCTTCCCAATATAATGGTGATCTGCATTTTCGTCCGTACAGAGCTTCATAAGGTGGCATCCCGATACTCCCGTGATAGCTATTATTGTAAGAAAATTCCACTAGTGGCAAATGTTCATCCCAACTTCCTTTAAAATCAATAGCGCATACTCGTAGCATATCCTCAATGGTTTGAATAGTTCTTTCACTTTGTCCATCGGTTTGGGGATGATACGCGGTACTCATATTTAGCTTAGTTCCTAGACATTCCTGAAATTGTCTCCAAAATCTTGAATTAAAACGAGGATCTCTATCTGATACAATAGATACTGGAACTCCATGTCTGACAACTATTTCCTTTAGATATAATTGAACCAGCTTTTCTAAAGAGAACTTTTCATTAATTGGAAGGAAATGCGCTGACTTAGTCAATCTATCTATAACTACCCAGATGGCATCATGGTTGGAGTTTGTCTTGGGCAACCCTACTACGAAATCCATAGCTAGGTTTTCCCACTTCCATTCTGGAATCTCTAAGGGTTGTAGTAGTCCACTTGGTCTCTGATGTTCTGCTTTAACTTTTTGACAAGTGAAACATTTACTAACCCACTCTATAATATTATTCTTCATATTTGGCCACCAGAAATTTTCTTTTAGATCTCTATACATCTTGGTGCTTCCAGGGTGAATGGAATACCTACCACTGTGTGCTTCTTGCAGTATGTCTCTTTTTAATTCCATAACATTTGGAATCCATATTCTAGAAGAGAATCTTAATATTCCTTTATCATCCTTGTGAGTACTCAGCTCCTCTCCGGTAAGATTATCAGCTTCTTGTTTTATCACTTCTTCTTGACACTTCTAATCTTTTCTAATAGTTCTGGTTGAAATGTCATGCTATAAATCCGAGCATCTACTAAATCCGTATAAAATACTTCAATTTCTAATTTCTCAAATTCTTTGATGAGCTCTTCTGATGAAATCACCATATTCAATCTTTCTCTCCTACTAAGCGCATATGCTACCACATTCGCTTTTCCAGGATGATAGTTAATCGTGCAGTCGTAATCTTTAATTAATTCCAACCACCTCCCACTACTAGAAAAATGACATTAGACATCGCACTTTAGACATCGGTTAGAAATACCCCTGATGTTAAAAGTATATCTTACATCAAATAAATCAAAAACGATGTCTATTAACAATCTAAACATCAGTTATTGTTAAAAATGATGTCTTATTCCCAGTTTCAAAAAATGAAAAACAACCCGCTCATTATTCCCCCTTATTACAGATATATTCCTCCTTAACCAAATTTTATTTCCCACCTTCACCAAAATCTTATTTCCCCTCTTTCTTTCTTTTCTTCTCGGCTATGTCTCTCGAGTCTCGACTGACGACTTTCTCGACCCTCTCTCTCTTTTTCGACTCTCTCGACTCTCTCTTCTCCCACCTCTACTCTCCCTATCTCGTCTATCTGGTCTCTCTCACACCATCGATCTTGCTCCGACATTCATATAGTAGTTAGGGTTCAATTGGGTAAACCCTAATTTGTTTCTATTGGAGACACAACTCGAAGAAATTAGCAACTTGAAGCAATTAGTAGATTGAAACTCAGCTCTGAGAAACGCAACCTGCAAATTATAAGTTCGATTGGGTTTAAGGGTTTGATTGGTTCAATTGGGTTTTAGGGTTCTTTTCCGAGTCTCCATCTTCTTTTTCAAGGTATCTTACTTTCTTATAAAAAAGTTCAATTAGTTTTGTGGTTCTTGTTCTTTACTTTTATTCAATCATAGTTCTACATCTACTAATTAGATGTGTCTACCTGAGTCCTGTCTTGTATACATATGCAGGGAACCAAATCAGAGATGCCATGGTCATTGCAGTATATTTTTTTTTGTCTTGTTCACCTTGCTGTTTACGGAATCTTTCGAGTAACAACACTGAACTATAAGTCTCTTTAAAGTTGAATGTTAAGTGATAGATTTGACTATGATATGTTTCCATCGTGTTAGTACTAAGTTGAATAGCAAAGACTCTTTACATTTTTGTATCAGTTTATTATAGTCTCTACTAATTTGTCAATTATTATGTTTATGTTTTTGGCAGTAATATGTTTATGGCTGGGTCAAGAAAGTACTCTGTTTGTTTATATCAGAGGCTCACAGAACTAGATGGATTTGTTCTCTCATTCGACCCAAAACCCATCCCGGTCTGTCCTAATATTCTGCTCCTGCTATTAGTTTCAGGCTTTCAGCTTCCTAGTACAATTTATATATGTTTTTATATTTGTGCGCGGTCTAATATTTCATGACAACAGTTTTAAAAAACAATGAGCTGCAGTAAATTAATTAAATACTCACACGTCCAATATTTATGTTCATAGGACTTTGGATGATAGCATAGCGTTTTTTTTTTCATTTAACAATTCTATGACATAAATCTGTCGGGATTTATTAGGAACTGACATGAATTGTTGATGACTATTTATCGACTTTAATGCAGCACCTTCTTTTTTCTTTCACTCATCCCGTGATTCTACAGTGGAACTTAATTTCTTTTAGTTGTAACTTGATTTAGATGTGAAAATATCCAGACTGTAAGCTAAGTAATTTTAATAAAAATAGATTATAAAAGATTTTGATTGGAATAACTCGATATTAGTTTTATAAATCTCAGGGTGTCTTGGACAGGGGAGCTACTTCTATTTTCCGTCCCCTGCATTCTAGTTCCTTTTTCCCCATCCGCTTGAGATTTTATGGTGCTAGTCGGTGACTGGTTCAAGCAAAATCACATTGTGAGTTACCTTTCTTGTTAAGCTCTGTATATTGGTTAGACTTTGTGATATATGCTTAACTTTATTGTTCTTTTCTTTCTTTTAGGAGTGCTTATATTATTGACTTCTGTAGGATTTGAAATCAATTTTGGACAGTGGAATAATCTTCCCTTTCCAGATGGAATTGTTATTAAAGGACTGTCAGCAAACTCGTAAACTTTTACCATTGATCAAGGTGATTTGAGCTTGACATATCCAAAAAAAAAAGTTGCTAGTTTTTTTTTGTAAAGTTAAAGCACATTTCTAATGTGATTCACGGATTTGTGATTCTCGAAACTCATTGGCAGGTAAAACTTATAGGTTCCGGATATCAAATGTGGGCCTTACTACCAACCAAGCACGTTCAATCAGGTACGGACCTGCCCAGCTACATATTGCCTTGCAGATTGTTGCTATAATTTTATTCATCTAGTAATGCAAAGTGCAAAACGAGCAATAATGTGTATTTGTGTGTATGTGCACGTCCATGCGGCTGAGCTCTGCGCTGATCTGCACGTTGAATATGCCTTGTTTAATTTTAATATGAAAAATGCAGACTTGGCTCTTTGTTTAGTCTCAAACTAGCAAACAGTTCTCTGAGACCTCTTTCTCTAACCTGGCTCTTTGTTGAGTGCACCTTCTATTGTAGTGTGGTTATTCTTCTCCTACTCAAGCTGCTGATGAAGTACCTATAGTGTCAAATGATATGATGCCTTCTGATTTACTTCATGCAGTTGCAAGTCAGGTTTTCTGGATTCCAAAAAGTTAAATGATTATCCTCTTTTACTATTTCATTAAGATATAAGCATGATTTATATATGAGAGCTTGTGATTTGACATGGCATAACAACTTCTCTACAGGCTCTGCTAAGGAGGCAGAGTTTCCAAAGAGAAGAGTCTCCTACTATGTGCTGCAAGCTAGAGACATTTGCTAGAGTTTACAAGCTAGGCCAAAAATTTTGGCAGTATAATTTGATGGATTAATGGATAATGTAATTTTGTGTTTAATCTGCATTGGTTGTGTTGATATCAATGTAGTTTTGATATTGTATGGTTTGGATTATGTAGTTGGTTTCAATATTTGATGAATGAGATAATGTATTTGACTGCTTGAATGCATGTTTATATTTTGGTTTTCAGTTTTGATATATTGCTCTTCAGTTTTGGTATATTGGTTTTGGTAATATCAGTGTTTTGGTTTTGGTATTTTGGCGGATTACAAAGCAGGTGATTCATGGCTAAAATTTAAATCAGAAAACAAAAGAACTGATGTCTAACAGGACAACAGACATCGGTCATCTTAAAAGAAACTGAGGTCTAACTCGGTAAAACAAATTAGGCACTAAAAAGAAATGATGTGAAAGAGTCATATAGACATCATAAATTATAAAGAACTGATGTCATAACATGGAAAGCACATCATGTTCACTAATGCATCGATGTTAAAGCTATAAAAGAACATCAGTACCTCCAACAAACTGATGTTAAATGGACAAGTGGACATCGGGGTTTTTAAAATAACCGATGTCCATGCCTTATTTTCTTTCACATGTCATACATTTAAGATGATATAAATAGCATATCAAAGCTATATTCAAATGATAATCATGGTAATTTATGGTGATTTTGATGCAAAGACATCGGGTTTTTATAAGGAATCGATGTCTAAGATGCTCGCAGACATCGGCTAAAAACCGATGTCTAATACCCCTACCTTTCACATCACATGCGAAGACATCAGTTCGGTTTTCAATAGACATCGGTTTTTAGCCGATGTCTAAGCCCTTTTTTCTAGTAGTGTCCTCTGTCTCATGTTCAATTCTTTCTGTGTGAAAATGTACTTTAGACTCTTGTGATCTGTATAGATTTCACATTTCTCTCCGTACAAGTAATGTCTCCATATTTTCAGGGCAAACACTATAGCCGCTAATTCCAGATCATGCGTTGGGTATCTTTGCTCGTGAGGCTTTAATTGTCGAGAAGCATACGCAATAACTTTATCATTCTGCATCAGTACACATCCTAATCCTTTATGAGATGCATCACTATAAATCACAAAGTTACCTTGATCATCTGGTAATACTAATACAGGCGCAGTTATCAATCTCTGCTTTAGTTCTTGAAAACTTGCTTCACATTTTTCTGTCCATTCAAATTTCTCATTCTTTCTAGTGAGTTTTGTCAATGGCGTGGCTAACTTAGCAAAATCCTTAACAAATCTACGATAATAACCTTCTAATCCCAGAAAGCTTCGTACTTCTGTCGGAGTCTTGGGTCTTTCCCAATTGATCACTGCCTCAATCTTGGTCGGATCTACCTTAATTCCCTCACTACTAACTACATGTCCTAGGAATTGAACTTCTCTTAACCAAAACTCACACTTCGAAAATTTGGCATATAACTTTTCCTTGCGCAAAATCTCCAATATAATTTTTAAATGTTCAGCATGCTCTTCCTTAGACTTAGAGTAGATCAAAATATCATCAATGAACACAATCACACATTTATCCAAATACTTCTTGAAAATTCAATTCATCAAATCCATAAAAGCTGCTGGTGCATTAGTTAATCCAAATGACATCACCAAGAATTCATAATGTCCATAGCGGGTTCTAAAGGCGGTTTTCGGAATATCCTCTGGCTTGATCTTCAGTTGATGATACCCACTACGTAGATCAATCTTGGAGAAACAGGTTGCACCTTTCAATTGGTCAAACAGATCATCAATCCTTGGTAAAGGATATTTATTCTTGATAGTCAGCTTGTTAAGTTCGCGATAATCAATGCATAGTCTCATGCTGCCGTCCTTCTTCTTCACAAACAATACTGGTGCGCCCCAAGGTGATACACTTGGCCTTATTACTCCTTTATCTAAAAGATCTTGCAATTGCATAGCTAATTCCTTCATCTCTACAGGTGCCATACGATATGGAGCTTTCGATACAGGTTCTGTTCCAGGGGCTAGGTCAATCGCAAACTCAATCACTCTGTCAGGAGGTAGTCCGGGGAGCTCATCAGGAAATACATCTGTAAATTCATTCACCACTGGAATATCTTCAATCTTAGGTGTTTCATTACGGTTGTCTATTACATGAGCTAAGTAGGCTTGATATCCTTGACGTAACAATCGCTTGGCTTGAATTATGGTTAAGAACTTCTTAGCTTGTCTCTGACCTTGAAATACTATAGTTTGACCATCAGAGGTCCGCATACTCACTTTCTTATTCTTGCAATCTATGAAAGCATCACTAGCTGCTAGCCAATCCATTCCTAATATAACATCAAATTCTCTTAACTTGAAAGGTATCAAGTCAGCATAGAAATGACGTCCTCATATATTTATGACACATTGAGGACAAATCTTATCTACGGGGATACGATGTTGATCAGCAATTTTTATCATTAAAGGTTGCTCTAATGGTTGAGTCTTATTATTGACTTTACTCATAAAATCCATGGATATAAAAGATCTGGTAGCTCCCGAATCAATTAACACCTTAGCATTCATGGAATTTACTGAAAGCGTACCTGCAATCACATTGGAGTCCTGAATGGCATTTCTCATAGTCATATTAAAAGTCCTGGCCTTAGGTTGATTGACGGACGATGCTGCTGAGTTGGCTGGAAATACGCTTCTACAATCTCTCGCGTAGTGACCTGGTTTCCCACACTTGAAACAAATATTACTTGTCGGAGCCTTCATATTTGGGCATTCCGTAGCATAGTGCCCCTTTTTATGACATCTATAACATTCAATATTAGCTTTTCTGCATGGTCCTAGGTGTTTGCGTCCACAGACCTTACAATCTGGCAATGGTGGCCTCATTATGCGCTCCTGATTAGACACTTGTGGGAGATTACTTCGTATCACACTTCTTGCTTCTGGATTCCTGAACTGCTCACTCCTTCTAAACCCAAACTCTGTTTTTCTTCCACTCCTGTTATTAAAATTCCCCTGGTGTTGACCTCCTTCAGATGCTTCCATCTTTCTCTTCTTTCCTTCTTTCTCTTTTTGAGAAAAATCACTTTCTCCTTCAATAATCATTGCTTTTTGGACAACAGCTGTATAATCTTTCAACTCAAACATAGCTACTCGGCTTCTAATCCAAGTTGTTAGTCCCTGTTGAAATCGTTTTGCTCTTTTCCCCTCAGTATCAACATAGTCGGGAACAAACCTAGAAAGCTCTGTAAATTTTGCTTCATAATCCGCTACACTCATATTTCCTTGTTTCAACTCTAAGAACTTAACTTCCATTTGATCTTGCATATAAGTAGGAAAGTACTTTTCAAGAAATAACTCTGTAAATCTTTCCCAAGTAATTGTACATGTACCTTCTACTACTTTCCGAGACTCCCACCAGTAATTAGCTTCTCCTTTCAAAAAGTAACTCGCGAATCCTGTTTTCTGTTCATTCCCTATTCGAACCAATTCAAATGCCTTCTCAATCTCTTTCAACCAATTACTGGCCTCAATTGGATCCGCTGTTCCTTTGAACTCTGGAGGATGCACAGATTGAAACATTTTAAAGGTTACCACTGGCTCTATTGGCTGTTTAGGTTGCTGGGCCGCAAAAGCTGCAGCCTGCGTGCGCAGAAGTTCCATCATATGCTGTGCAGTAATGGGTTCTCCTGCTTCACTACTACCAGTATCAGCTCGAGTCGTTCCCTCAGAAGCCATACTTCTGATATATCAAAACAAACGACTTGTTTAATACAACATTCCAAATTTTGGGCAAGGACGTAAAATACCTTGTAAGCTAATTTACGATCACACAAAAATAATCCCCAATTATACTAGGAAAGCTAACCACATCAAAACTCTAAAGGAACAATAAAGGAAAACAAATCTACTGCAAAAATACACTATTCAACAAACTACTGCCACAACCCATTCCTATCAAAGCTTCCTGCTAAAAAAAATCCATGATAATGGATAAGTTATATAAGCATCATACATGGAGCTAGAACTGCATATTGCTAAACATCTGTCAAGTCCAGTCCAATGAAACACAACTAGTAGTGACCTGCCCGCGATATACCCTAATAGCCTATAACTACCCTTATGCGAGGTTTCCATAACACACCCTGCTTATTAAACCTGTTACTACATATATTCTGCTTTCAAAAATATAACCTGTGGCTCTGATACCAACTGTGACAGCCCAAAAATCCAGGGTCAAGATCTGGTGTCACTAACCTTAAAAACATTTCAAAAACCTGGAATTTCAATGTTAAATAAAAGAAATAGAGTTGACCCCTAAAAATCCTGGATCGCACACAGGTTATAATACTGAAAACAGAACATTCTTACGAAATGTTATTACACACTTAATCTCCATAATTAGCTAAACTTTGATAAAAAGCACAACTTAAAACCAATTGTAACCTTTGACACGATATCTCAAAAGAAACTGCCCTACAGTTACTGATTACAATACATTTCAAAATATACTCCATATGGTTTCCCTAAAGTGGAACCTAGCTAGCTTTGCTCTCCTGGTCGAACTCTTACGCGCCGCCCTATGCTGATGTGTCGTCTTTTATCCTAGCTGAAAAGGGTTGGAAATAGTAGCAAGAGTGAGCACAACATTGCTCAGCAAGATATAATATGAGCAAAATAATTAAATATGCTTTGAACTGAAATTATAAGCTAGGGACACAATTCATACATATAGAACTGATTAATGATGTTCAGCGTTCATAAAAGAATAAATAAACTTAATTAAAATGAACAACAATCCTCAGGATCTATGTATCAACAAGGTTTATTAGAAGCCTTGTCTTTACCAAAACTCTTCTTTTTATTAACTTATATCCTTCTTTTCAACCCAGTTATTTAATTCCACTACTTTTCAACTAAATTCATAGACAAAACGGGTGATCAGCCGTATAAAGTCCTCCGTCCCGGGCACTGGATCTAAGTCCCACCGACGATGGATCGTTCCGGGCACTGGATCTAAGTCCCACCGGCAACGGATCATTCCGGGCACTGGATCTAAGTCCCACCGGTAACGACACTAGAGTATCCAATAGGCATCTAACTGGCCTTCCGGCTGGACTATCTACTAGTCTCTTACGCCAACCTTTTATTTTTAATTCCGTAATACTTTGAAACTCAACTATCACTGAATACCTGTCTAAAGTTTAAACTTTGTAATACAGCTCATGAATTAACAAGCTATCCTGGCTATAAACACAATATAGTTTTATTGCCAAAGTTCAAGGTATATGTAGATGACAGGAGATCAAGCTCATCTCATGATGCCAAAGCAGGCTCCCTATAAGTCAACAATAATGCCAAGCTGTGAAAGAGCTAAATTATACTTCCAAGAATTTGACTAAAAGATAATCAGAATATATTTCTTAAGATGCTGTCAACTGTAGATCATCAATTTGTTTTAATCACAAGAAAGGATAAAACACTTGCCGTTTTTCACTGTTAATATAGAATAAGACTACTTGCAATAGTTACAAGCCAAGAATAGAATACTTGCCTGATATATAGCAAAATCTTGAAATGGTTAGACTTTACACCTTATCTAACTGCGCACACTTGCCCTTATCCTTTGCTTCAGAACCTATATAAAAGACAGTAATTCAGTTGACGAATAATCTAAGTCGTCTTCTAAATTACTAACCAAATCTACTTGCTACCCTTCGTAGTTGCAAACAAATAAATATATTATTTGCAAGTAACAAATAATAATGGTATATACACATTGTGTCAGATAAGCAGGTATTCACTTTAATCACAAGTCATTAATAATATTTACTATCTTAAGATCTTCTGAGTCAAATAATTTGTAACACAGAGAATCTAACCCAATCTCAATAGAAATCACTATTGATTATATATTTAAGACAACTCTAATTGTCAAGAATAATTAGTTTCAATTAACATGTAATTCCCAATACAATCTAGTATTTAACTAGAACAGTTACTCGATAGTGAAATCTAGATGCGGTCACCCAACATAATTAACATACATAATCCATATATAATTCACGTAGCACATATCAGATATTGATCATAAATCACTTTCAAATATAAGATTTAAATCACAATATTCACAAGTTATTGTATTTAATATGAATCCGAATCAAAGTATACTATCCTCTCACAATACTCCAGGGTTGTACCAAGATTCCACCTGCTCTCGGACCCATAAGTGTACATATATTATTACACCCCTTTTCTCTCCATCTTTCCTCTCCTTTTAATTAACCACACAATTTGAATACCCCTGTTTATACCTATTCATCTTTCTGTACCCACACAATGCAAACTTTATATTACCCCCACATACTCTTATTTCACCTCCTATTTTCTCAAACAACCCTTTCCCCCAACTGATTATAACTACTTCCCAGCTCATACCCATACCCATCTCCTGGCCTAAACTAAAGCTTCCTCCAACCACAACTTCACCCCCTTCCGCGTCACCATCACCATTCACAATCTTCACCGAACCCAATCTCAACACCTATGACCCATTACTATCATCACCAGCTCCGTTTTCAAACACGCCTCTGACTCCTTTATTCAGTCCTCTCTTCCGTACAACCTGTAATTATAGTCCATCTCCATCCATGTCCCTTGTCTCACTTCATCATCTACAAGATGGCTGGCTCCGTTCACTCAGCCTCTCCCTCTCGGCGCTGCCTGTGTCTAATCCCGAGCAAACACAGAGCCATCAAAAACTGCTACGCTATTCATTCCGTTTCCACCAGAAAACAACTCTCACACCTCACTGTAATAGCCTACTTCCGACGTCACCTCTTTCAGACTCCAAACCCAGCGACTTCAAACAGCCAACCCCGTGCAACGACGGTCGGCAACAACACACAAGGTATACACAAGCAGGAGACATCACAAGTATGCACAAACAGTAATACATATAATTACTAGTGAATTAAAAAGTAACAAACTCAATTACCCTTAATTGATAAACCCTAATACCACCGCCTTACCTTCTCTCGAGAACACTGCAGGATGTATGTATTATTGTTCTTACTGTGTAAAAAGGTTAAAGAAATCAGTTTATATTAACAGAACTTAAGGCCTCGATTACTACAACAAAAGCTATTTAAGCTTCAAAAATCATTTCAGGGGCTCGAAAATATTCTCAAAACTAAAATAAACCTTATCTAATTTACGTAAAATTCTAGATCGCTTATAAAAATAAAAAGGAGCCTTCTTATTTTTTTTTTAAAAAAAGAAAACAATAAATCAATTTTTTTTATAAATAAATGCTTGAATAATCGTGTTAATCACAAAATTAAAAGAGTCATCATGTAATTGCACAAACTTTATTTATTTTTATTAAATAGAAAAAAAATTCCCGAGTATTACAAGAACCCCTCCTACAAATACAAACCTACTGTTAGTAAGTTTCAAAAGGGAGGTTATTCATCTTCTACATGAAAAGGAGGATACAAGACTGGGATGGTGGACAAAAGCAAGTTGAAATGTTTCAATCGTGGTGAACCGGGACACTTTGCAACAGAGTGCAAACAGCCCAAGGTTCAAGGAAAAAGAAAAGATTCCTATGACGAGCTGAAGCAGAAGTATGATGCATTAGTGAGAAAGCATCAGGGTACTTCTGGAGGACAAAGCTTCAAGAGCAAATCTCATCTAGCAGAAGGGAAAAGCTGGGATGATACAGACAGTGATGAAGAAGAGCAGATTGGGAATGTTCGAGTTGTTTGCGTGCTTGACAGTGGAGCGTCAATGCACATGACTGGCACAAGATCCCTGCTAGAAGACATAAGAGAAGCAACTGGACCTTCAGTCACTTTTGCTGACAATAGCAAAGGTCGTACTGAGGGATATGGCAAGTACAAAGTTGGAAGAATCATCATAGAGGATATTGCTATAGTTGAAGGACTTCAACATAATCTCCCGAGTGTCAATCAGTTCTGTGACAAGGGATACTATTTTCACTTTGAAAAGGATATATGTATCCTCAAACATATCAAGGATAAACGTCCTTCACTATGTGGCACAAGAAAAGACAACATATACGTAGCTGATTTGTCTGCATTCTCCCCTGTAATTATAAAAGTTTATATGTCTATCTGTAATATTCTAAATGTCTGCATACTCCCTGTATTATTCTCTAAGCATTTAGATAATTATTTGTTTTTATTTTGTATTTTTCAAGATTAATTAAGCATAATATTTGAATTTAAGTTAATTCATTTTTATGAATTAAAGTTAAGTTCATAAGTATTTATATTTAGTTAAAGTTGAATTTTACAAAATATATGTGTTATATGTAATATTGTTTTTATATTAGATTTTTAATTCAACTTGCAAAATGTTTTATTTCTAAAATAAATCAAAAATCACAATTTCTTATATTATTTTTCTTTGTTTTACTGTTGAAAAACTCGGCAAGACAATCTAAATAATTGTCTTACCGAGCTTTTTCAACTGATTTTTCTATTTTATTTTAAATCGGCAAGACAATTTGTGTAATTGTCTTACCGACTTTTCTTTTAAAATCTCGGCAAGACAATTATATAAATTGTCTTACCGATTTCTAGCTTCTTAAGCACGCTTGGTGCGGCAAGACAATCAAGGAGATTGTCTTACCGCATCTCATCTGTACACTCCGCTTTTAAATCTCGGCAAGACAATCGGTAAGATTGTCTTCCCGAGAATTTAAAACCTCTCCAAGACAGAAGCATCCACTGTCTTACCCGACTCCATTATCTTCTTCACCGAGTTTCACATACACATACATATACTTACGATCGATTTGTGTTTTCAAGTGTCATACAACTTGCAAATCTGTTTTCAAGTGTCAAATAACTTGCTGGTTACTCGATTTTTGCCCCATTTCGACGAACTACTGTCGAAATTTCCCAAAAATCTCGACCTATTTGCTCGTTTTGGATCGATTCTTGTGGGTAATCAGTACTGGCATTCGAGTTCTGATCCGTTCGTACTCAAATCTGTGGGTTTAGTTGAAGAAATCCAAAACCCTTGCTTTTGTAATTTAGGGGCTTTTCGAAAATTAGGGTTCTTGAGCCTAATTAGGAATTTTGGAGTTTGTGGATTGATTGGCACTTGTTGGACTAACAGGAGTTGGTACAATTCTTCCAGACTATTCAGTACTAGGGAGATATAAATCTGCCCAAGATGACTAAGGGCAATCTGAAGCCTGAGTGAGAGATCTTCTTTGACACCCTGGCTAAGGTGTTCTCTCCTACAGATCGTAGAAACTTCCACAACCTGAACCTCAATCATCACCTCAACAATCACCTGCTCACTCCCCTATCCATCAACAACAATTCCATTCATTTGAAGATGAGCCATTGCAATACGACTTCTTCGAACAACAACCATCTTCATCTGAACCCATACTACCATTCACCCAAACAAAACCTATCCCTCAAACACAATCAACCTCACAACCCCTACCGTCAGACTCTGCAATCAACCCTGAGCTCAGAGCCTTCCAGGATGACTTACAGGTAGCTCAGGTACTTTCTGATTTTACATCTAACTTTAATGTTGATAACTCTGATCATGGTTGTGACTTTGATTTGTTTTGCCAGCCTGCCAGCAATGAACTTGACAACACACAGGTTTATATCCAAGCTGAAGTTTCATTTCAACAAACTATCTCTTCTCCAAACACTTCAATCGACACTACTATGCAACTTGTTCGTAAAGTTGCCAGAAAAAGGAGTGGGAGTAGTTTCGTGTCTGAACCCGCAGCTCCGTCTTCCCTAAAGAAGCAAAGGGTGGAAGCCTCGGAGACATCTATAGCCACATCCTCGCCTTCCCAAAAAGGCTTGGACTCTGAAATGGCAATGAAACAGTCTTTGGATTGATTCTCTCGACAGAATGAAGCCATTGAAGTTGACCGTCCAGCCACGGTATCCTGTACTGAGTCTAGCGCTGCTCTAGCACTCACGCTAGTGCAAAATCAAGCCAATACACAGGTTACTACACTTTCTGAGAGCACAATTTTTCAAAACCAAGTTACTATGCATGAAAAATTTTCTGATCAGGATCTACTTCACAACGTGCAAGTACATCTGCCGTCAATGGCATCCGGAGGACAATTTGTTCCTCCACTACCTTTGAACCCATCTTAGGGAACATTGGTAGTATATATAGGTACAGCTGGAGGTGTGAATGAACAAAGTGATGTAAGGCAAACACCGAACGATACACATGCACGTGAGGAGAGTGAAACAGCTCTAAGTGTACGTGATGTGAGTGCACAAACTGACCCGACTCTGTTTGAGGAAAAAATGTCAAAGTTACAAGCTGAACTTGCCCGGATGATAGCTGAGAATGAAAGGCTGAAAGGTGGACAGTTGGTCACCTTAGAAAAGAAATTAGTAGAGGAGGAGCCATCTAGTACTTACAAAGATGAGCTGAAGGAGGAGATTCATGAGTTGTTTGTCCAAATGAAGTCCAATCATGAGCTTTATATGGCAAAGTTTGATGCAGTTGAGCAAACTCTGGCTCAAGTGCTCAATCATTTGCAAACTTCAAAGTCAACTGCTCAGGAAACTGGAGAGGATCCCTCAACTAAGGGGGAGAATAGGGACAAGGGTGGAGACGACAAAGGAAACAGCTCCAACCAAAGCAACAAAGGGAGCACAAATACAAACACTTGTTATTCTGCACCTGGTAGAGATACTGAAAATTCAAAAGGCAAACAACCCATGCATCAACCGGAAGATGTCTTCAATTCTGATAACTACGATGCTTATCTTAAAGGAATGGATGATGATGATGTGTTTGATGCCACTTACTATCAGAATCAGGAAGATGGAGCATTTGATGAAGCTTATTTATTCCAAACTGAGGAGGAGGCTGTAGATCTTGGACATGAAGAACTGGTGCAAAAGTTCAAGATGGAGAATGAAGCTAGGAAGTGAAAGCTCAGGGACTTTCAGAAGCTTCTAGAAGACAAGCTCATTACTGAAGAAGACATCAAGAAGGAAAAGCATAAAATCTACGATGTTGCCTGTGTGCAGAAGAATCTTGATATTAAAAGGAAAGTTGGAAAGAGTTGGGACATTGCACGAAGAATATCGTCAATGGACCTCAGAGGGAACGCTTCGATGACAGAAAGTTCATGTTTATCATCTATGATCTAAGGGAGTTAAACCCTGATGAGAATGTTTTTATGCATGCCCTTTCTTTGGAATTATGGTATATAACAGTTGCTAGGGCATATGTTAAGCCTGTTTGTAATTAAGAGGTATCAAATCAACTCTGATAAGAAAGCAAGTAAATAGAAAGTACTGTTAATCGGAATCCGTACGAGGAACGTCAAATGATTTATTGAAGATTTTATGTCAGAAGAATTTCAGGATGCTGCTGCAAACCACTAGAAGAAGTTCATTAATATGTTCAAGCCTCAGTGTACAAATAATCTTTTGTAGCACGTCGAGAAGATCATAAGGTCTAAAGTTTAAATACTTTATTTATTCAGAAGATTCCATATTGTGTCAACAAATGAAGAAGAACTCAGAAGACGAAGAATCGACGAACAAGCCACAGCTTAATTGTTTAATTGACAAGGAATATTTGATTCAGCTAGTTACAGATGAACCAGACAGTACATTTGTGTATCAGCTTATCTGATTAAATATTCTGTGTCAAAAGAAGGTGGTCGTTCAATCACGTCGAAGATCGAAATTGTTTAAAGAAGACTGAAGACTCTGCTGCTGAAGAAAAAGGACTTAAATGATTATTTAATTAATTATTTCACTTCTCAAATTAATTATATTGGATGTGTAATTTATTTATCAAATTAATTCTATCTCAAATTAATTTAATTTATGTATTTATGCATTTAATATAATTAAGTGAACATTAATTAATTAATTAATTATTTATAAATAAAATCATTGTCTTACTCTTTCTAAACTCGGAAAGACAATTCAAGAGATTGTATTACCGAGCTTATTATCCTTCTTCAGAACACGGTAAGACAATCCTTGGGATTTTCTTGCCGTCCCTTGATTGTCTTTGTCATGGCAAGATTGTCTTGCCGAATAAAGCTGGCAAGACAATCCCTGAGATTGTCTTGTCTAGTGCCTTGCAACACAATTCAAGAGATTGTCTTACCGAAATAGACAATCTCTCAGATTGTCTTGCCCATGGTTTTCATTGTCTTACTAGTTATAGACAATCTCTAAGATTGTCTTACCTTGCTTAAATCAGCAAGACAATTTGCCAAATTGTCTTAGCAATCTTAGGATTGTCTTTGCCACCATTGTCTTGCTAGTTCTTGACATTTGCCTATAAATATGGCTCATTCTCTTCATTTGTAAAGTGTTCAAAGTATTGTAAAGCTTTCAAGTTGTGCTAAACTTGCTATTCATTAAATCCACAGTTTACTGTGCTTTGATCACTCGGTTGTTTTAAACCGCTAAGTTAGAATACTTCCTGTCGAATTTATTCTACAAACTAGTGGACTTTAAAACTGAACCATACACATTGTTATATTAATTAATTAAAATCTGATTAACAAGTTAAACTCCAATCAGATTATTCCGCCGCGATTATTTTTTGACGATTGTATTCAACCCCCCCTATTCTACAATCGTTTCAGGACCTAACACAAAAGTTGTGCAGCATAGTTTAGTTTAGAGTGCAAATTTTGTATTCTAGTTGAACTTTGTAAACTTGGAGTATATAATCAAGTTAGTAGCAATAGTTGAACTTGTTCAAATATTCTTGTAAGAAAACCTGAGTGTTAGAAACAGTTTGAGTGTTGAACCTGCAGCTGTGAGAATTGTAATCAATCCACAGATTCTTCTATATAAAATCTCACGGGTGGATCATTCAATCCACCCGTATTTTTAAATACTTGGTGTTTTTATTGTTCAGATGTTTTTAGTGTTGTTGTTCTTGAATCTTTTATTTTTGTAAAAGATTGTATTCAACCCCCCCTTCTACAATCTTTCTCATAGTTAGTGTAAAATAACAATTGGTATCAGAGCGAGGTTCCCAACAAATAGGGAAAAAGATTAACACAACTAAAGAAAGATGGGAAAGAAGGATGCTGGTGTTAAGTCCTGAAACGATTGTAGAAGGGGTGGTTGAATACAATCGTCACTGAAAATCGCGGCGGAATAATCTGATTTGAGTTTAACTTGTTAATTAGATTGTAATTAATAAATATAATAATTTTTAAGTCGTTATATAATTAATACGGTTTAGTTTTAATGTCCACTAAAGTTTGTAGAATAAATTCGACAGAAAGTATTCTAACTTAGCGGTATAAAACAACCAAATGATCAAAGCACAGAAAACTGCGGATTTAACGAATAGCAAGTTTAGCACAACTTGAATGCTTTACAATACTTTGAACAAGAAACAAATGAAGAAGTGAAACCATATATATAGGCAAACACTTTGAACTAGTATGACATTGCTAGGTATGACATTCTAGCCAGGTATGACTTATACAAGGAAATGTATAAAATTCTAAGACAAAGTCATACTGAAATAAGGGAAGGAATGACTTTCTTTGACAATGTCATACTGATCAGTTCGGTATGACATTATTGAACTTGGCCTTCAAGCAACACTTCGCATGACATTTTTTGGTTAAGTCATAAGGATGCAAACAGTATGACTTATTAAGTCATGGCTACAAAGTCCTGTATGACATTGTGGGAAAGTCTGGTAGTGAGACACGGTATGACATTCTTTAAGAATGCCACACCGACTGCTATGTCCTGATGCATAGCTCGTTATGACATTCTTTGAGAATGTCATGCCGAGTTATATTATGTATAAAACAATTATATTTTAATTAAATAAATATTCAATAATTATTCACTTAATTATATTAATTATACAAATTCATAAATTAAATTAATTCGAGGGTGAATCAATTTAATTAATAAATTTTACAACCAATTTAATTATTTTGATAAGTGAAATAATTAATGAAATACTTATAAAATTCTTTTCCTTCAGTAGCATGGACTTCTGACTTTGTTACACGTTGTA
The DNA here is from genome assembly GCF_001625215.2 of Daucus carota subsp. sativus. Lineage (NCBI taxonomy): Eukaryota > Viridiplantae > Streptophyta > Magnoliopsida > Apiales > Apiaceae > Daucus > Daucus carota. The sequence continues at coordinate 16,408,815 of NC_030382.2, forward strand.
GATCTTTTTCTTGATTGAATGGCCACTTATAGTTGATGCAGAACATTTAATCTGAGTAGCTGACACACAAATGTACTGTCTGGTTCATATGTATCTAGCTGAATCAAATATTCTTTATCAAATAAACATTTGAGATGTGGCTTGTTCGTCGAGTCTTTGTCTTCGTAGTTCTTCTTCATAAGTAGAAATAGTATGAAATCTTCTGAATAAATAAAGTATTAAAACTTTATACCTTCTGGACTTCTGGACGTGCTACAAAAGATTATTTGTACGCTGAGGCTTGAACATATTAATGAACTTCTTCCAGTGGTGTGCAGCGGTATCCTAAAATTCTTCTGACATATAAGTCTATTAAATCATTTGACGTTCTTCGTACGGATTCTTTCAACAGTACTTGCTATTTACTTTGCTTTCCTATCAGAGTTGAGTTGGTACCTCTTTAATTACAAATAGGCTAAACATATGCCTTTCAATCTCCCCCTATTTGTTTGTTAACATAACATGCAAATTATCGAGAGGATAACTCAACTAACCGATAACACAAAGGATTAAACATGAATTGTATATAGCAACAGTTTCTGGTATTGAATTAAACATTGACCAGAATTTAAAATAATTCATTAGATTACAAAAGGATGTTCTTAGTGAACATATATTACAAATCCCTAGCAAATCTAAAGATAAACTTCTACTTCTTCTACATCTGAGCAGTGAAGTATAGGAGTTGATGGTTCCTGTCTAGATGGCACTTCTGATGTAGTGGATTCACCACACTTCTTATGTTCTCTTGCTAGAGACAGTTGATGTAGTACTTCCATTTCCACAGGGTCTTCACGGAAGTCTGATGGCTGAGATTTTGTAACATTCTTCATCCTCCAAAAGTACTGAGAAACATTCTATCTGGTGCAATAAGCTAAGATCACATCATCAGCATCAGACTTGGCTTTTGAAGCGAAGCCCTTGGTTCTGAGAAGAATGAACTTCACACAGTATGGATTCTTAACAACCCAAGGACTATTGAAAACAGCACAATCCAGCAGTGTGTCACGAAGGAGTTCGTTCAGGATGGAGCAGCGCTTTACCTTGTTACGAAGCACCTAGAGCTCACTCACAGAGAATGATTTAAGAAAATCAACTGAGAGTCTGAATGTTCCTTTTCTCTTTGTGTATACAATAAGCTCCCATTCTTCCAGCAAATTCTTAACTCCCACAGTTAAGTAATCCAATTCTAGAGAAAAGGCATGCATAAAGACATCCTCGTAAGGGTTTACCTCTCGAAGATCGTAGATGAGAGATAGAAACTTTCTGTTAGGTCCTGAAACGATTTTAGAAGGGGGGGTTGAATACAACCGTCACTAAAAATCGCGGCGGAATAATCAGATTTGAATTAAACTTGTTAATCAGATTTTAATTAATTAATATAACAATGTTTTAAGTCGTTATATAATTAATAAGGTTCGTTTTAATGTCCACTAAAGTTCGTAGAATAAATTCGACAGGATGTATTTTAGTTTCATGATTAAAACAACCGAGTGATCAAAGCACAGAAAACTGTGGATATAACAATTGCAAGTTACAAACAACTTGAAAGCTTTTACAATGCTTGAACAACTTTGAAATGAAGAAGTGAAGCCATATATATAGGCAAAGCACTTGGAACTAGGTATGACATTGAAATGAATGACTTAGTAGCATAGGAATGACATTACAAAGCAAAGCCATGCCAAAAGGAAGGAAGGAATGTCATACTGGTACAAACGGTATGACATTATTTCCTTGGCCTTCAAGGGTCATTTGGCATGACATAATTAGCTAAAGTCATAAGTAATAAGGAGGTATGACTTTATAAGACATATAGATGCAAAGGGTATGACTTAATAAGTCATAAGGATGCAAACGGTATGACATTCAAAGAATGTCATACTGCATCACACGGTATGACTTAATAAAGTCATGTGGGTTAAGACAGTGTATAGTACACGGTATGACTTTCTTTTAGAAAGTCATGCCGCCTGTTTAAACCATGCACACCCCACCAGTATGACTTGTTTAAGTCATGACTAACAAAGCCATAAAGGAGGACACGGTATGACATTTCTTGATAATGTCATACCGACCCTTTTAAACCTTAAAAACAGTTTAAATAATTATATAAATATTAGATAATTACTCACTTAATTATATTAATTATATAAATTCATAAACTAAATTAATTCGAAGGTGAATTAATTTAATAAATAAATTATACAACCAATTTAATTATTTTGATAAGTGAAATAATTAAATAAATACTTATAAAATTATATTCCTTCACCAGCAGAGACTCCAAGCTTTGTCGAACGTTGTAGGTCTTTGTCTTGATTGAACGGCCACTTATAGTTGATGCAGAACACTTAATCTCAGTAGCTGACACACAAATGTACTGTCTGGTTCATCTGTATCTAGCTAAAATAAATATTCTTTATCAAATAAACATTTGAGACGTGGCTTGTTCGTCGATTCTTTGTCTTCGTAGTTCTTCTTCATTAGTAACAATAGTATGGAATCTTCTGAATAAATAAAGTATTAAAACTTTATACCTTCTAGACTTCTGGATGTGCTACAAAAGATTATTTGTACTCTGAGGCTTGAAAATATTAATGAACTTCTTCCAGTGGTGTGCAGCAGCATCCTGAAATTCTTCAGACATATAATTTCAATAAATCACTTGACGTTCTTCGTACGGATTCCTTCATCAGTACTTGCTATTTACCTTGCTTTCTTATCAGAGTTGAGTTGGTACCTCTTTAATTACAAATAGGCTAAACATATGCCTTTCAATCTCCCCCTATTTGTTTGTTAACATAACATGCAAATTATCGAGAGGATAACTCAACAGACTGATAAGACAAAGGATTAAACATGAATTGTAAATAGCAAAAAGTTTCTGGTATTTCATTAAACATTCACCAGAATTCAAAAGATTACAATAGATTACAAAATGATGTTCTTATTGAACATATATTACAAATCCCTAATGAATCTAAAGATCAACTTCTCCTTCTTCGATATCAGAAGTGTGAAGGATAGGAGTTGACGGTTCTTCCCTAGTTAGCACTTCAGATGTAGTGGATTCACCACGCTTCTTTCGTTCCTTTGCCAGAGCCAGTTGATGTAGCACTTCCAAATCCACAGGGTCTTCGCGGAAGTCTGATGGCTGAGATTTTGTAACATTTTTCATCCTTCGAAAGTACTGAGCAACATTCTTTCGAGTGCAGTGAGCAAGAATCACATCATCAGCATCAGACTTAGCTTTAGAAGCAAAGCCCTTGGTTCTTAAAAGAGTGGAGGCAAGAGCAAGTTGTTTAGCGGGATACTTTGGCAAGGCTTCTTCGTTGAGATAGACAGTGCTGAAGATCTCCTTGTGAACGAACTTTACACATTAAGGATTCCTGACAACCTGAGGACTGTTGAATACAGCACATTCCAGCAGTTTGTCACGAAGGAGTTCGTTCAGGTTGGAGCTGCGCTTTACCTTATTCCGAAGCACCCAGAGCTCAGATACAGAGAATGATTTCAAAGATTCGACAGATAGTCTGAAAGAACCATTCCTCTGTGTATAGACAATTAGCTCCCATTCTTCTAACAAATTGTTGACTCCCACAGTCAAATAATTCAATTCCAAAGCAAAGGGATGCATAAAGACATCCTCGTCAGGGTTTACCTCTTGAAGATCATAGATCAGAGATAAGAACTTCTTGTCGTTGAAAGGTTCCCTTTGAGGTCCATTGAATATCCTTTTTGCAATGTCCCAGCTTTTTCTGACTTTCCTTTGAATATCAAGATTCTTCTGCTTGCACGCAGCATCATAGATTTTCGGTTTCTCGATCCTGATTTGCTCTTCTGTGATCAACTTGTCCTCTAGAAGTTTTTGGAAATCACGAAGCTTACTATTCCTAGATTCATTTTCAGCTTTGAACTTCTGGACATTCTCCTCATGTTCTAGGTCAACAGGTTCTTCATCCTGAAACAAATAACCCTCATCAAATTTACCTTCTTCTTCTGCTTGACGATAGGTAGCATCGAAGACGTCATCATCATCCATATCCTGTGGATAGTCATCATAACTATCAGAATTGAATACATTCTTGGACTGATGTAACGGTTCTTTGCCTTTAGACTTATCAGTTTCTTTGTCAGGGGCAGATCCAGAAGTGGTATTTTCCTTGTTGCTTTGATTTGAGCTATTGCCTCTGTCATCCCTGTCACCTTTGTCTTCTCTATTCTCCCCCTTAGTTGAGGGATCCTCTCCGGAGGGTTGATCATCAGACTTGTTGGAGTTTCTGAGGAGTTGATCTAATTTGCTGTCGATGGTCTCAAATTTGGACATGTAAAGCTCATGATTAGATCTCATCTCAACAGCTAACTCATGGATTTCCTCTTCAAGCTCATCCCTGTAAGAACTGGATGGCCTCTCCTCAGCTTTCTGTTCCAGGGTCACCAACTGTGCACCCTTGAGCTTCTCGTTCTCAGCAATCATTCTGGCAAGCTCAGCTCTTAGCTTTGCCATTTGTTCCTCAAACAGAGCAGGGTCAGTGTGTGCACTCACCTCACGTACACTCAAAGCTGTTTCACTAGCCTCACGTGCATGTGTATCGCTCGGTGTTTGCCTTACATCACTCTGTTTAGTCACTCTTCCTGCTGTACCTGTATATACTACCAATGTCCCCTGAGATGGGTTCAAAGGTAGTGGAGGAACAAATTGTCCTCCTGACGCCTGTGAGGGCAGATTAACTTGCACGCTGCCAAGTTCTGCCTGATCAGAAAAGAAAGTGTGATCAGCAAATTTTTCATATATAATACATTGATTTTGAAAATCTGTGCACTCAGTAAACATAGTAACCTGTGTATCTGTTTGGGCTTGCACTAGCGTGAGTGCTAGCGCAGTGCTTGACTCTGTACAAGTTACCGCGGCCGTACGGTTAATTTCAATGGCCTCATCCTGTAGAGAGAATGGGTCCAGAGACTGTTTTATTGTCATTTCAAAATCTAAACCTTGTTGGGAAGGTAAAGATGAAGCTGCAGTTGTCTCCATGGCTTCCACCCTTTGCTTCTTTGAGGGAGACAGAGCTGCTGGTTGACTCATTAAACTACTCCAACTCCGTTTCCTTGCAACTTTACGAACAGGTTGCATTGAAGTGTTGGTTGATGTGTTTGGAGAAACGAGAGTTTGTTGAAGTGAAACATCAGCTAGGTTATGAACCTGTGTGTTGTCAGGTTCATTGCTGGTAGGCTGGAAAACAAAATCAAGGTCACAAACAAGATCACAACCATAATCTGACGTATCAACATTAAAATTAGATGAGAAGTTAGAAAGTACCTGAGCTACCTGTAGGTCCTGACGGAAGGACTGCAGCTCCTGGTTGATAGGAGAGTCAGAGGGAAGGGGTTGTGAGGTAGATTGTGTTTGTGGTATGATTTGGAATGTGTTTGGTATGGGAGAGGTTCAGATGAAGATGGTTGATGCTCGAAGAGATCATAATCCAAAGTTTGATCTTCAAATGAAGGGACAGATTGTTGTTGTTGATGGATAGGGGAGTGATATGATGATTGGTTGGATGAATGGTGTGAAGACTGTGCTTCTTGAGATTGTTGAGGTGAATGCTGCTGTTGTTGTTGTTGTAGAAGTTGTTGTTGATGGTGTTGTGCAAGTTGTTGAATCTACAGGGGTTGAGGTTCTTGAGGTTGCTGTTGCTGTTGCTGAGGTTGCTGCTGAGGTTGAGGTGGAGGAGCCACTTGAAGTTGATACAACTGAAGAGGAGCATTGAACATTTGTAGCATGTAAGGAGTGGTGACAAGGGGAATAGCTGCAAATTTGTTCTTGTTATCCAACTGAGTCATTAATTTGGTGCAGGCACGAGGAACTGGTGCCACAAGAGAGTTGGAGTAGTGTTCCTTCTCAGCGTCAGTCATTTTATCATTGAGAAATAACATGATAAAGCGAGGATAAAAGCATGTAACCTTCGCCATCTGTTCAACAGATCTGTTCCTTAGCGGTCCCAACTTGGAAATAATGGCTTGCAGTATAAGCTTACCAAAGTTGATTGGACGATTATAGACAATACTGAACCCAATCTTCTGAAGCAAAGAAGTTATGACATTAAAGTTCTTGCGAGTGGTCGGAGCAAATACTTTAGCCAAAGTGTCGAAGAAGAGGTCCCACTCAGGCTTCAGATTGCCTTTCAACATCCTAGGCAAATTGATCTCTCCCTGATATAAGATTGTCTCAAAGAATTGGGTGAGTTCAGCTTCAGTAGGGAGTTCAGCAAAATTGTCCCTCGGAAATCCAAGTACCCTATTCACATCATCAGTGATGATGTGAATGGTACGTCCTCCATGTACTTCTCCAGACATTCGATAATTATCCAACAACGTAGTATTTAATGCTGAAGAGTAGAAATCCTGTATTGGTTGAATCTGGAGTTCTGCAGAAGCAGTAATAGCAGTGCTGACGAGCGACTGACTATTCAGAAAACGGACCCACGGTCTAAAGCGAGCCAAACTAGCCTCGGGGTCAAAGAATCCATTCAAATTTGTCTCCTCAATTACAAAGCGACCGGCCATTTTTAAAATTAAAAAATTGAATTAAGTGAGAATTTTTCAAATAAAATATTAATTCTCAAATTTCTCACAAACTTCAATTAATAATTAAATATCAATTAATTAAATTAATTAATAATTCGAATTAAAGGGTTAAATTCGAATTAAAATTTAATTTAATTTAAACTGGCTTAATCATAGTCCCAAACACGGCCTTAATCTCCACTTAATCCAAAATTCCCAATTACACTCTTAAAACCCTAAAATTCGAAATCCACAAACAAGGGTTTCAAAAGCTTTTGATCCAAATCACCACCCAACTGCACTAAACAAACGATCCTCAGTCACAGGAGCTCAAAATCGGTGCAAACTCGGGCTAACTCGTTCGAATCGTCCAGACTCAGTCCAACTCAGTGTAATGGGTTTCGAATTATTCAAAAATCCGGCAACAATTCGACAGTATTTGAGATTAAACTAAGTAGCCAGCAAGTTTTTACACTTGATTGAGAGTAACCAGCAAGTTTTACTGAGAAAACTTGAAAAAGTCGAGAGCAACAACAATGGAGCTCGAAAAAAATGTGAAAGAGATGAAGTGAGGAGGTATGGGTTTGATTTGATATGTCATACAGCAATTTCAGGGGTCGGTATGACATTCTTAGGTAATGTCATACCGTGCTCTTGGATATGTCATTCTCGAGCAAGCGGTATGACATTCCTAGAATATGTCATACTGACGAACGAAGTGGATGTAGAGTATATCGGTATGACTTACACAAATAATGTCATGCCGTACGGGAAGTGTACAAAAGAAGCTTCAGGCGGTATGGCTTTTTCTGAAAAAGTCATACCGCACTTTTAAAACAGATTTTTATAAAAACAAAATAGAATATTATGATTCTTGATTAATTAAAAACAATAAAACCTTTTGCACATTTAATCAAAAATCTAATACACATAATATATAATATATTACACATATATCTTGTAAAATTCAACTTTAATTAAATATAAATACTTATGAATTTAACCTTAATTCATTAAAATGAATTAACTTAAAATCAAATATTTATGCTTAATTAATTTTGAAAAATACAAAATAAACACATATAATTATCTAAATGCATAGAGAATATTACTGGGGAGTATGCAGCATTTAGAAAATTACAGAGACAAATATGAACATGCATAATTACATAGAAAATTATCAGATAATTTACAATCAATTATATAAAATCTAATAAAATAGATATAATTACACAGAAAATTCACAAAAATATATAATAATATATAAAATACATATAAAATATATACAAAGAGAATCATGGCATATTTAACATCCCTAGCTCACAAACCAACTTAGAGAAAGTGGATTCATCAAGTGGTTTAGTGAAGATGTCTGTAATCTGATCAGCCGTGGGTACGAAATGTAACACCACAATACCATTCATGACATGTTCTCGAATGAAATGATACCTGATATCTATGTGCTTGGTTCTCGAGTGTTGCACTGGATTGTTTGAAATGGCTATGGCACTGGTGTTGTCACAAAATATTGGAATTTTGTCGACAGAAATACCATAATCATTTAATTGATTCCTGATCAGAGAATCTGAGCACAGCAACTTCCAGCAGCTATGTACTCAGCTTCAGCAGTAGAAGTGGACACTGAGTGTTGCTTCTTGCTGTACCAGGAAACCAACCGACGTCCTAGAAATTGACAGCTTCCAGACGTACTCTTTCTATCAATCCTGCAACCTGCATAATCAGAATCTGTATAGCCGGTTAAGTCAAAACCAGTATTCTTAGGGTACCAAATACCTAAACCAGGTGTACCCTTAAGATATCTAAAGATTCTTTTGACAGCAATAAGATGTGATTATTTAGGTACAGCTTGAAACCTAGCACACAAACATGTTGCAAACATAATATCTGGTCTACTAGCAGTGAGATAGAGTAATGAGCCAATCATACCTCGATAGCTTGAGATATCAACTTTCTTACCAGATTGATCCTGGTCAAGCTTAGTGGCAGTGGCCATGGGTGTCTTTGCCGGTGAACAGTCTTCTAGATTGTACTTTCTTAGAAGATCTCTGACATACTTTGACTGGCAAATAAAGATTCCATCTTCCTTTTGGCTTACTTGAAGACCAAGAAAGTAGGATAGCTCACCCATCATACTCATTTCATAATTACTCTGCATTAACTTAGCAAATCTCTTGCACAAGTTATCGTTAGTAGAACCAAATATAATATCATCAACATATATTTGAACAAATATCATATCATTATCATGCAATTTGTAAAAGAGATTTTTGTCTATGACACCTCTAGTAAATTTATTTTCAATTAAAAATTCAGAGAGGGTGTCATACCATGTCCTTGGTGACTGCTTGAGTCCATAGACAGCTTTGAATAGGAAGTACACAAAATCAGCAAATTCTGGATTTTCAAAGCCAGGAGGTTGTTCCAGATATACTTCTTCTTCCAGCTTTCCATTCAGAAATGCACTTTTCACATCCATCTGATAAACTTTGAAGTTGGAGTGTGCAGCAAATGCAAGGAATATTCTGATGGCTTCAAGACGAGCAACTGGAGCATAGGTTTCATCATAATCAATTCCTTCTTCCTGAGAATAACCTTTTGCAACCAGTCTGGCTTTGTTTCTCACAACAATGCCATCACCATCTAACTTGTTACGGAAGACCCATCTAGCTCCAATAGTAGATTTTCCTTTTGGTCTTGGAACCAGGGCCCAGACTTCTTGTCTCTCAAATTGATTGAGTTCTTCTTGCATGGCAAGAACCCAACCAGGATCAGCAAGTGCTTCATCTATTTTCTTTGGTTCTAGTTGAGATAGAAATCCAGAAAATAAACATTCGTTAGATGTAGCACTTCTAGTCCTTACACCAACATCAGGATCACCAATAATCAGATCAAAAGGATGATCTCTGCTCCAAATCCTTTCCCTTGGAAGTTGTGTCCTTGATGATTCAGCAGTATTATCATTAGGCTGATGTGTATGACTAGTTGATCCACCAGCTTCCCCTGAGCTGTTGCCAGGTTGACCTGATGATCCACCACTAGCATCAGTGGAATTTCCAGCATTATTGCCATTTCCTCCACCATTGCCTGGATCATTATCATTGTTGTCATCACCTTTTGCAACCTCAGGTGGAACATCATCATCTGAATCAGAATCTGGATAGTTGTCAAACTTCAGAGATTCAGATGGATCAGCAGATTGTAAACTTGGGAGTTTAGTGTCATCAAATGTAACATTGACACTAACTTTCACTGACAGAGTATCAATTACAAGAACTCTATAAGCATTATTAGTATAACCAACAAAAATTCCTTCAGATGCCTTTGGCTCAAACTTGTTCAAGTTCTCTTCTCCATCCTTGAGAACATAACACTTGGCTCCAAAGACATGAAGATGTTTGACATAAGGTTTCTTGTTGTCATACAGATGAAATGGAGTTTTCATATGATCCTTATTGATCAAAGTTCTATTCTGGGTATAGCAGGCAGTAGACACAGCTTCAGCCCAAAAGTACAGTGGAAGCTTTGCTTCAGCAATCATAGTCCTTGCAGCTTCAATCAGTGTACGATTCTTTCTTTTGATGACTCTATTCTGCTGAGGAGTCCTTGGTGCTGAATACTGCCTTCTAATTCCCTTTTCAGAGTAAAAGTTGATTAGAATTTGATTCTTGAATTCCGTGCCATTATCTGATCTTACAGCTTACACTGGCACACCTATATCCAATTCAACTAGCTTTATATGATCAATAACTGTCATCGGGGTTTCATCCTTAGAGGCCAGGAAGTAAACCCAAGTAAATTTCGAGAAGTCATCCACAATGACTAAGGCATATCTTTCTCCATCAATTGATGCAACATTCACGGGGCCAAACAAATCCATATGCAACAAATGAAGTGGATCTGTAATGGTATTGATGGTTTTGCCTTTGTGAGATGCTCTCTTTGCTTTTCCTTTCTAACAAGCTTCACAGAGATCATCAGTTGAGAATTCCAGGGAAGGCAAACCTCTCACTAGATCTCTCTTGACTAGAGAGTTCATGGTTTTGAAGTTAAGGTGTGAGAGTTTCTTATGCCATAACCAACTATCTTCAGCAGACGCTTTGGCGTAGAAACAGTGAACTTCGTTTCCTGGTCCTGAAGATAAATCAGCTACGAATATATTGCCTTTCCTTATGCCACATAGTGAAGGACGCTTATCCTTGATATGTTTAATGATACATATCTCCTTTTCAAAATGAACATGATATCCCTTGTCACAAAAGTGACTGACACTCAGGAGATTATGCTGAAGTCCTTCAACTATTGCAATATCTTCTATGATGATCCTTCCAATTTTGTACTTGCCATATCCCACAATACGACCTTTGCTATTATTAGCAAAACTGACTGTTGGGCCAGCTCCTTCTCTTATGTCTTCCAGCAGGGATCTATTGCCAGTCATGTGCATTGACGCTCCACTGTTAAGCACCCAGGTAACTCGTACAATTCCACTGGCACCCTGCAAAAGACAACTTGATTAAACCTTCTTTGGGATCCACACTTGATTGGGTCCAGCAAACTTAAAGAATTGATTTCTATCAGGTAATACAACAGAGCCTCTTGGACTGATATTTGGTTCTGATTTGACTGAACTTACTTCCTTAACAACAGCCTTATAAACCTTGGTTTTAGGCTTTGGAACATAAGTCTCCTTCCTAACACGAGGAGGACTAGCAGTCTTTGATGTAGCATGCTTATTGTTTGTGTGTTGTCTAGGTGATGTGTTTTCATTTTTAGCATGCAAATTTCTAAAATAAGCAGACATCATATTGAAAGCACAAGTCATGCAATTATCAACACCACAACATTTATGACATGCATCAAAAACAGGAACAACAGGAATATCAGTCACAGCAGTAGGAACATCAATAGATTCTACTCTAACCTTGTTAACAGATTTAAAGTTCTCAGTAGAATGACATCTATTGTTCTTGTTCTTACTATTCACAAAGTTATTAGGCTTGTTGAATTTAGTTCTCTCAGAGTTAACACCTAAACCAGCTTTAGGCAACCTAACATTGCCTTTCATTTTGATTGGTTTCAGTGATGTCAGGATCTCATCTCTCTTCTCATTACTCTCTTTCATTTTAAGGTCTTCCTGTTTGAGTTCATATCTAATGACAACAGGAGTTTCTAACAGAGGTTCAGCTTCTGAGGATTTAAATAGGGGTTGAGGGGAATCTTTCAAAACAAAAGGAATTCCTCTCTCCTCAACACTCTTCTTAAAGGGAGTAATGTTACTAGCCTTACCTACAGATTTATTATAGTCAAAACCTATTCCAACAGTTCTCTTGATCTCTTGTTTATCATTAAGTTCTTTGACTATAGTGGAGGCATCCTTAAAGGCTTTACATTTCACTTTCTCTTCGTCTAGCTGAAGTCTTAAAGCAATCTCACCTTTCTCTAGAACTTTGACTTTAGCACATTGTAATCCTAAATCCATAGTCAATTGTTCTATTTTAGGTTTTAATACGTTCATCTCATTCATTTTATAAGCATGAATATCTAAGACTAGTGTATCAATTTCAAGATTGGCAACTTTCAACTTTTTAATAGCATCATCTCTTTCGAGTCCTAATTGCATAAAAAGTTTAGGGCATGTAGGATCTACCTGAAAGCTTCCAGCAGGAGGAGGTGAAGATGATCTAGCATTAGCCATAAGAGCAACATTCCCTAGCTGCTCCTCTTCATCACTATCTGTATCATCCCAGCTTTTCCCTTCTGCCAGATAAGACTTGCTTTTGAAACTTTGATTTCCAGAAGTACCCTGATGCTTTCTCACTAGTGCATCATACTTCTGCTTCAGCTCGTCGTAGGAATCTTTTCTCTTTCCTTGAACCTTGGGTTGTTTGCATTCAGTTGCAAAGTGTCCTGCAGGTTCACCACAGTTAAAGCATTTGAACTGGCTTCTATCCACCATCCCAGTCTTGTATCCTCCTTTGCTCGTAGAAGATGAGTAACCTCCTTTTTGAAACCTGTTGACAGTAGGTTTGTATTTGTAGGAGGGGTTCTTCCTGAATCTCATGTTTCCAAACTTCTTGGCAAACAGTGATAGAGATTGATCTTCTAATTGTTCTAGCTCTTCCATTGTATAGAACTCTTCGTCACCACTGGAAAAAGCAGTCTGACCCATCTCAGGTACAACAAATTCCTGAGTGGTTTTAGAAGGAACAACAACATCCTTCTTCTCTTCCGGTACAGGTGACTCAACAACTAGAGCTCTTGAATGGTTCAGTGTTTTACCCCAGCCATATCTCTGTTTACTTTGAACTTGTTCAAGTTCATAAGTTTTCAACACTCCGTAGAGTCTCTCCAGAGATATCTCATTCAGATCTCTGCTTTCCCTGATGGCAGTGATTCTGTGTTCCAGATGTTCAGGAAGTGTTAAGAGAAATTTCATGTTGACCTCTTTCTTGTCGTAGTATTTCCCATTTAAATTTAGATTATTAATCAGATTATTAAGTCTGATAAATACTTCTGAAATCCCTTCTCCGGGATTGGAACCAAACTGTTCATACTGAGCCATCAGTATCTCTTTCTTGTTTTCTCTAACTTCATCTGAGCCTTCATTGATGATCTCTAATGTATCCCAGATTTGCTTGGCGTTTGTACAATTAACAACAGCATTGTACATTACTGGATCTAGAGATTCCACCAAAATTAGTTGAAGAGCGTCATCTAAGTTCATCTATTCACCCTCTTCATCTGTGTACTCATGAAGTTCTTTCGGAATGGTCTGATGAGGTATTAACACACCTTCTTCTTCGTGTGCTAATATGACTTTCATCGGAATAGAAACACCTTTATTTAATATCCCGATATATTTTCTGTTGGCTGTGCAGAGGAATAATAACATGTGCCTCTTCCATAGGCTAAAGTGTTACTTGTTGAACGGTGGGATTTTGATGCTACTGATCTTTTGTGTACTCATGTTTAAGGATTTGAAGTGAATAGTTTTTGGATGAGATTTGGATTTTTGAAAGAAAAATATTTTAAATCAGAATTAATTTTTGGAATAAAATTAATTCGAATAAAAAATATTTGAACGTTACAGAGTGTGTATAGGATCTGATACGGAAAATGGTATCAACCGCTCTGATGCCAATTGTTAGGTCCTGAAACGAATGTAGAAGGGGGGGTTGAATACAATCGTCACTAAAAATCGCGGCGGAATAATCAGATTTGAATTAAACTTTTTTTTTTTTTTTGAAACAAAGATTTGAATTAAACTTGTTAATCAGATTTTAATTAGTTAATATAACAATGTTTTAAGTCGTTATATAATTAATAAGGTTCGTTTTAATGTCCACTAAAGTTCGTAGAATAAATTCATAAGGTTCGTTTTAATGTCCACTAAAGTTCGTAGAATAAATTCGACAGGATGTATTCTAGTTTCATGATTAAAACAACCGAGTGATCAAAGCACAGAAAATTGTGGATATAACAATTGCAAGTTACAAACAACTTGAAAGCTTTTACAATGCTTGAACAACTTTGAAATGAAGAAGTGAAGCCATATATATAGGCAAAGCACTTGGAACTAGGTATGACATTGAAAGGAATGACTTAGTAGCATAGGAATGACATTACAAAGCAAAGTCATGCCAAAAGGAAGGAAAGAATGACATTTAAAAGGAATGTCATACTGGTACAAACGGTATGACATTATTTCCTTGGCCTTCAAGGGTCATTTGGCATGACATAACTAGCTAAAGTCATAAGGGATAAGGAGGTATGACTTTATAAGACATATAGATGCAAAGGGTATGACTTAATAAGTCATAATTAAGGATGCAAACGGTATGACATTCAAAGAATGTCATACTGCATCACACGGTATGACTTAATAAAGTCATGTGGGTTAAGACAGTGTATAGTACACGGTATGACTTTCTTTTAGAAAGTCATGCTGCCTATTTAAACCATGCACACCCCCACCAGTATGACTTGTTTAAGTCATGACTAACAAAGCCATAAAGGAGGACACGGTATGACATTTCTTGATAATGTCATACCGACCCTTTTAAACCTTAAAAATAGTTTAAATAATTATATAAATATTAGATAATTACTCACTTAATTATATTAATTATATAAATTCATAAATTAAATTAATTCGAAGGTGAATTAATTTAATAAATAAATTATACAACCAATTTAATTATTTTGATAAGTGAAATAATTAAATAAATACTTATAAAATTATATTCCTTCAACAGCAGAGACTCTAAGCTTTGTCGAACGTTGTAGGTCTTTGTCTTGATTGAACGGCCATTTATAGTTGATGCAGAACACTTAATCTGAGCAGCTGACACGCAAATGTACTGTATGGTTCATCTGTATCTAGCTGAAATAAATATTCTTTATCAAATAAACATTTGAGACGTGGCTTGTTCCTCGATTCTTTGTCTTCGTAGTTCTTCTTCATTAGTAACAATAGTATGGAATCTTCTGAATAAATAAAGTATTAAAACTTTATACCTTCTGGACTTCTGGACGTGCTACAAAAGATTATTTGTACACTGAGGCTTGAACATATTAATGAACTTCTTCCAGTGGTGTGCAGCAGCATCCTGAAATTCTTCAGACATATAATTTCAATAAATCACTTGACGTTCTTCGTACGGATTCCTTCATCAGTACTTGCTATTTACCTTGCTTTCTTATCAGAGTTGAGTTGGTACCTCTTTAATTACAAATAGGCTAAACATATGCCTTTCACTTTCTGTCATTGAAAGGCTTCCTTTGAGGTCCATTGAAAATCCTCTTTGCAATGTCCCAGTTCTGTCCTTCTTTCCTCCTTAATCAAGATTCTTCTGCTTGCAGGCAGTATCATAGATTTTTTGTTTTTGAATCTTGATTTGCTCTTCAGTGATCAGCTTGTCCTCTAGAAGTTTTTGATAATCTTAAAGCTTACGCTTCCTAGCTTCATTTTCAGCTTTGAACTTCCGAACATTCTCCTCATGTTCTAGGTCAACAGGTTCTTCATCCGGAAACAAATAGATTTCATCGAATTTTCCTTCTTCTTCTACTTGACGGTAAGTAGCATCGAATATGTCATCATCATCCATGTCATTCGGATAATCATCATAACTGTCAGAGTTGAAGACATTATCGGACTGATATAACAGTTCTTTTCCTTTAAACCTTTCAGATTCTTTGTCAGGGGCAGATCCAGAGGTATTTCCCTTGTTGCTTTGATTTGAGCTATTTCCTCTGTCATCCCTGTCACCTTTGTCTCTATTCTCCCCCTTAGTTGAGGGATCCTCTCTGGAATCTTGATCATTTGATTTTGGGTTCTGCAGATGAGTGAGCACTTGAGCCAGTGTGCTGTCAATTGCATCAAACTTTGCCATATAAAGTTCATGGTTGGACCTCATCTGGACTGACAACTCATGAATCTCTTTATTCAGCTCATCTCCGTATGAACTAGATGGCTGCTCATCTGCTTTCTTTTCCAAGGTGACCAACTATCCACCTTTCAATTTCTCATTTTCCACAATCATCCGGGCAAGTTCATCTTTTAGCTTTTCCATTTGTTCCTCAAATAGAGCCGGGTCAGTGTGTGCACTCACCTCACGTACACTAAGAGTTGTTTCACTCTCCTCACGTGCATGTGTATCGCTTGGTGTTTGCCTTTCTTCACTCTCTTCATTCACACTTCCCGCTGTACCTGTATATACTACCAATGTTCCCTGAGTTGCGTTAAAAGGTAGTGAAGGAACAAATTGTCCTCCGGATGCCTGTGACGTATCAAAAGTAAAATTAGATGAAAAGTTAGAAAGTACCTGAGCTACCTGTAGACTGCAGCTCCGGGTTGATGGTAGAGTCGGATGGTAGTGGTTGAGAGGTTGATTGTGTTTGTGGTATATTTTGGGAGTGTTGTTGGTGTGGTAGTGGTTCAGAGGAAGATGGATCATTCTCGAAGAATATGTATTCTTGTAGTTCATCTTCAAATGAAGGGTTAGGTTGTTGTTGATGAAGAGGGGAGTGATGTGGTGATTGGTTAGATGATTGATGCGGTGATTGTTCTTCTTGAGACTTTTGTGGTTGTGGTTGATCCTGTAGAGGTTGAGGTTGTTGTTGTTGCAGTTGTTGTTGTTGAGGTTGAGGAGGAGCCACTGGAAGCTGATAAGGTTGCAGCTGAGTATTGAACTGTTCTAGCATATGTGGAGTGACAATCAGAGGAACAGTTGGAAACTTGTTCTTATTATCCAGCTGAGTCATCAAGTTGGTGCAGGCCCGAGGAATTGGTGCAACAGGAGAGTTGAAGTAAAAGTTCTTCTCAGCATCGGTCATCTTGTCATTAAGGAACAACATGATGAACCTTGGATAAAAGCACGAGATCTTTGCATTGTGCTCAACTGACCGACTCCTCAGCGGTCCCAACTTCGTAAAAAATTAACTGGGAGATTGTGAGCAATGCAGAATCCAATCTTCTGAAGTAGAGAAGAAATGACATTGAAGTTCTTCCGAGTGGTATGCGCAAATACTTTGGGTAAAGTATCGAAGAAAAGGTCCCACTCCGGCTTGAGATTGCCTTTCAAAATTCTTGGCAAAAATATCTCTCCCTGATATAAAATTGTCTGAAAGAATTGAATCGTCTCTTCTTCAGTCGGGAATTCAGCAAAATTGTCTCTCGGAAACCCAAGTATCCGATTCATATCAT
The DNA here is from genome assembly GCF_001625215.2 of Daucus carota subsp. sativus. NCBI lineage: Eukaryota > Viridiplantae > Streptophyta > Magnoliopsida > Apiales > Apiaceae > Daucus > Daucus carota. The sequence goes on from NC_030382.2 coordinate 16,426,144, forward strand.
CAGTATTGATATGGATTGTCCGTCCTCTAGTAATATCTCCAAACATCCGATGATTATCAAGCAGAGTAGTATTCAGGGCAGTCGAGTAAAAGTCCTGAATTGGTTGGATTTGAAGATCTGCATTGGCTGTGATAGCTGTACTGACGAGAGACTGGCTATTAAGGAATCTCACCCAGGGTCTAAATCTAGCAAGACTAGCTTCCAGATCAAAATAACCGTTCAGGTTTGTTTCCTCAATTACGAAACGACCAGCCATTTTTAGAATTAAAAATTGAATTAATCGAGAATTTTTCAAATAAAATATTAATTCTCAAATATCTCGCAAATTTCAATTAATAATTAAATATCAATTAATTAATTAATTAATAATTTGAATTAAAAGATTAAATTCGAATTAAATTTAATTAATTTTAAATGGCCAATATTAACTCCCAACAAGTCCAAAAAGCCCCAATTTGTTCACTAAAACCCCAAAAATTCGAAAAACCAAAGAAGTGGGTTTCAAATTTTTCACTTAAAACTCAACACAAATTGGCAAGAAACGATCAATAGCAGTACATATAGCCCAGAAAAATCAAGAAACAGCCATGGAATCGTGAAACAACATCCCAGAAAATCGATTTGGGGCTTCGATTTTGTAAAAAAATTGGCAGCAATTCGTGTTTTTTTCTGGATTAAAAATCGGAATCAGCAAGCTTTTAGACTTGTAATTAGTAACTAGCAAGTTTTTCGGTCAAAAACTTGAAAAAACGATTAAGCAACAATGGCGATGTATGTATATGCATGTATGCGAGTAGAAGATGAAAAAGGAGACATGTATGACTTTTGAAGGTAAAGTCATGGGAGGTTCAGGGGTCAGTATGACATTATAAGGAAATGTCATACCGAGCTCTTGAATATGACATTTCAGAGCGTCCGGTATGACATTCCTTTGAAATGTCATACCGATTGTTGTTGGTAGAGTGTAAATCCTCGGTATGACTTTTTCAAGAAAAGTCATGCCGAGTTTTGGAGGTGTACTCAGCAAGCTAGAGCGGTATGACATTTTATAAAAATGTCATACCGAACTATAAAACCAGAAATTAAAAAAACATATAAATATTATGATTTTTGATATATTCAAAAATAAAACCTTTTGCACATTAAATTAAAAATATAATACACATAATATATAAAATATTACACATATGTTTTGTAAAATTCAACTTTAATTAAATATAAATATTTATGAATTTAACTTTAATTCATTAAAATGAATTAATTTAAATCAAATATTTATGCTTAATTAATTTTAAAAAATACAAAATAAAAACATTTAATTATCTAAATGCACAGAGAATATTACAAGGGAGTATGCAACACTTAGAAAATTATTGAAACATATATAAACATGCATAATTACACAGAAAATTATGAGATAATTCACAAATTATTATATAAAATCTAATAAAATAGATATAATTACGCAGAAAATTCACAAAAATATATAATAAAATATAGAACATATATAAAATATATACAATGAGAATCATTCATGACATGTTCTCGAACAAACTGATACCTGATATCTATGTGCTTGGTTCTGGAGTGTTGCATTGGATTGTTGGAAATGGCTATAGCACTGGTGTTGTCACAAAATATTGGAATTTTGTTAACAACAATACCATAATCATTTAATTGATTCCTAGAATCTGAGCACAGCAACTGCCTGCAGCTATCACTACTACAGATTTAAACTTGCATAACGTTTATTTTATTACTTGCATAACGTTTGTAAATGTTATGTAAGACACTGCTATGCAAGTGAAATTTTAGTTACATAGCATTTGTCAAAGTTTCGCACCAACATAGCACTTGTCAAAGTGCTATACAAGGAAGCACTTCCGAAGTAAGCTTTTATAGCTTTTTGAGAAGTGATATGCAAGTAGAGGGACAATACTTATATAGCACTTTCTCAAACACTATGTTACTACTATTTTTTTTAGAAGCTCCACGCATGTTCTTTATTGTTTGGAAAAATGCTATTTAAGCTATTTTTTATAAAAATTAAATAGATTAAATAAATTTTTGGTGGTAATATATACCAAATAAATTTATAATAAATATAATAAAATCTGAAAAGTGCTTCTAATCCACAAAAAAATTTCAGAAATCTTCATATAAATTCCAAACATCATCATAAATACATTATGTAAAAAAATAAAAATCTCCACAATCCATAAAAGGTTATTTTCTGGAAATACATAATCCTCCTTGTAGATTTGTACATAGAGCAAAAGAAAAGTACGTAAATAATATAAAAGACTACTTCATAAGCAATTTTCCTTTAAGGTGCCGGTTGTATAAGTATCCTCCCCAGTTCTTCTCAAAATGAACCATTTTATTAAATGGATAGGTCTTCAATCTCGGGGTGTAGGTAAACTGCAGAGCAACAAAAACATAATTAATGTCATTTAGTATGATCATATATCACAGTAAATAATATACACTTAATTTTGTGAAAGCGGCTTAAAAATCAATCTTACATTAGCATCAATTTTTGTTGCACCATAAATCCTCTATGAAGGATCCAACAAAGTGTCCAGAGTAAGTGCTATCTTTCATAGTTTGCTTGGGGCACTGCATATTACACAAAAACAAGGAAAATTGAAAAAAACTAATAATAAAAGAACTATAATTCTTATGTAGAATGAAGGCAGACATAATCAGTATATGAAAAAACCATGCCACAACCACCATGTTTTTTAATTACAGTTTTTGACTATTACAGTTTGGAAGGTAAAGTTCATGTATAATGTATATTACAACTCATATCCACCACAGTTTTTAGACTTCAAATTTTTATTAATAACCAAGCGGTTGAATTTAAAAGAAAATAGAATACCTGTACTTTTGACCACCTGAAACTATTAAACATCATTGCACTGTACCTCTTCCCAGAATGAGACCGGAACATACTCATAGCCCTCTAAACAAAAAACAAACCACATGAAAGCACTGGGTCCACATGCATTTTAGGTTCTTAAACGTATGGTGAATATTTCAAATATTTACTAACGTCTCTACAAGAGCTTTCACATTCTTGAAATGTATCTGATTGGTCACTGGTGCAGGATCCATAAAGTAAATGCTCTCTGTTATTGGATTAATAGCGACCAAGATCCAATGTTTTCTACAATTTTCTTTTTGTAGTCAGAAGCAATTAAATAAAAATTAATAATGTTATATCTATGTATGTATATATTTATATATATAACAAATGTAACTTACGAAACATTATAAGGCACAAAAAGTAGGTGGTCTTTGTCAACATGTTGCAGCAAACACTTAGCCAAGGATGAATTAGAGTTATCTATCGAGTGAGACACAATATGAGGCGATACAAAAGAGACTTGGCTGCCATGTCAGGATTTTTTGACAAAAATACCTCACACAAGTACCTTCAAATAAGGGGAAACATAATTAAAACTTGGTTATCAGAACCTCCATAACATTGTCCTTATTACGATGTTCAATCCACGGATCTGCATTCCAGTAAGGTCCCATGTCAACTTGTATATCGGTAACACGATCGAACCGAATTGCAAGACGAACAAACTCCAAAACTCCATCATGACCAATATCATCTATGAGAGTTTAACCAAGTTGTCTCGAAGACACATAACCAATTGACTCGCTTGTTTTCTCATTCTCTTTAACTGCATGCTTCCTATTTTCTTTATCCTCAAGTTTCTTTTGTCCCATAGCATGTTTAGCTTTTTCCTTGTTCATGATACTTGGAGTTTTCTAGGAAATATGAAAAAAAAATCATATAAGGAACTAACAACTAACCTAGAAGCCAGATTAAAAAGACATATAACAATCAATACAGATAATGTATTCAACCTGAGGTTTCATGGAAATTAGTTTACGTGGTCATGCAAGAAAATATCCAGGTGCTTCCCCAACAAGGTTGGCCTCGTCACAAGGTCTGGGTAGCTGCGTATTATACTCAGACTTTTCTGCCACCTCGAACTGAATCCTAACATATCCTGCTTCAAGTGGAATACCATGAAGGATTCTATCATTAGGGTCATTATGCAAGATTCCTCGACCTACATATTTGCGACCAGGATCCACATACAAATAGCAAACATTTTTTCCCTATATTTTGAAAAATTATGACAACATTTAGACAAATTAAATTTTAAGTAATAATTTTCTCATGTTTCACTTTTTCAATATATGGAAAGACAGGCCAGGATGGCTAGAATAATTTATAAATAAAGGTCTTAGAGATAAATGAATACCTGAGGAAGGTATTCACCTAAAACAAGATCACCATCATCGTGTTGACCAACAACTTCATTATCCATGTCAAAATTATCCATGTGGCTAGAACCTCCTGGTTGCACCACCGGATTACAGCCCTTCCTTTTCATCTCATTAATTTCATTCATCAAGTAAGAAACATCATTTTTCAATTTTGATAGCTCACTCGCAGTTGATGTTGTTTTTAATGATGTTTTGATCACACCCCATCCTAAACCTCTCACTCGTCCCACGTATTCCAATGGTATTGCACGAGCAAGCAAGTCATCGGTTCCAATGTTAGTAAGCTCATGTTCTGGAAAACTCTATGATATGGCAACCTAATAAAAAAATGACATGATTTAAAACATTGTTTTAAAGTATAGTGCAAGTCATCGATGAAATTATAAACTTGAAATCTAACTCTTACCACATCCTCAAGTACTTGCAATGTTGCAGGATCACTGACTTCGCCATCTGCATCACGCCTAGCATACTCCCACGCATCTAGTTGAGTCAAAATAGGATTCTTTACACCAGAATTAATTTTATCCTTCATCTGCACATAAAACAGATATCCAGATATATACATTGAGAATAGGTATACCATCCAGATATATACCTAAAGCGTAGAATGTTCTGATAATTCATTGAGAAAAAACCCAGGGCTAATCTCAAAAATTACTCATCTCCTTGAAAATTACTATAAATCGATTATTGAACTTACAATTTCCTCTCTAATGCGTGCATAGCCAACACATGCCTTCTTATATCGTGCCTCAATTCCTTCTGCTTTTCTTTTATTTTTTTCACTTATTTCCTACAGGTAAACTGGTTAGTGAAATGCAATATGAACTAAAATAAATAGCATCTAAAATTAAATAACTACTATAGATTAGAGAATAGGTATACCATGAATTCTTCTTTACTTGAGTTCTCCACAAACTGTTTCCAGTAAGGTGCAACACTAGAAAATTGTGCATGATATTTTCCATTTTTATCTTTCGCCAGACTCCTTAATCTAGTTCAAAATTGTCGATGAAGGTCACCAGCACGATGAATTATTTTATTATTTTACCCTTGTGTTCATCTTCAACCCCATGGAACGTTTCCTACAAAATTGGTTTACAAATTAAAGTCTGATGATGGGAATTTCTACAAGTTCAATGCAAGCAGAAATTTAACAAGTTTAAAAGATGGATACTATGTAGTAATCAATAAGATTAATTGCAGAGAAATACAATTTACACCTAAAAATAAAAAATAATGTTGTAATTAGAGACTTAGAAGCATGATACAGTCGAGAGCTATTATTAAGTTCCAAAAGTATTTATCTGGTACCAACATATAAACCAAAAACCAGCGGAGGCCAGGATCTGCAAAATTCAATATATATCCAGGAATCTGCTCTAATCAGATTTTTATTCATCATTTATTCAGACACAAAAACATAAAATATACTTTAAGTAAACGAAAGGGATCCAGACACCCTAAACTACCAACATGTTTAGAGATCTAACTCATCTTCTCTGCTATTGCAACTTAATATTAAGAATAACCAGTACACTGCCATTTACCAACTAGCCAGAATTGTATTAGAAGCAACACATAAAGGTATCTTAAGTAAATTAATTTGTTTTACATAAGGTGACACAACAATATACCTTAATTTCATCCCATAAAGTTTGTTTCACATTCTTCCATTCATCTTTGCGCCAGTCATCACATATTATTGGCACATTCCTTCTTTCATAATTGCCGACAAAATGTGCCAAGGTCATTGACTCTTTGCCTATTGGTTGTCCCATATCATTCCAATTGACCTAAAACATATGAAATTGAACAAGAATAAAAAATTATCGATTTTTTAAATATTATCAGTAGTTATGATTCCTTTTTTAATTACCTTTTGGATTATGTCTTTAGTTCTAGCTTTTTTGACCTTTAGCATATTGACTATGCCTCGCTTACCACGTCTCTTTTCAGTGTCTCCAGGGTCCTTGCTTCCATTCGTGCCACTTGTACCGTGGGATTCAGAAGTCATAATCCTGAAGAGAAAAAACATAATGTTAATTGCAAGACTAATGGCTTGTATATATTATTAAAATCTAGTGCAGGTATTACGTTGCTCAATCAAAAACAGAATACCAGTCAAAAATCACTTATACTAGAATGTCCGGTGTTCAGCAATACTAGAGGTAAAAAAATAAATCTAATATGCCAAGGGCTGAAACAAATATGTAGGAATATAATGCAATATGATAGATATAAGAGAGAATGCATACAATTCTTAGATTTATTTTTCCTTCTGCGTTTTGTGTTTGTCTTTTTTCTTTCGTGCCCATGCACATTAATGAATTCCGGATTCACGTATTCACCCTCATCATGATCATTTCTTGAATAATAGCATTCATAATCATCACCTTCATCCATGTTCAAGGGAAAATTAACTCCATTAAAAGAATAATCTATATTATCAATTTCCTCATCTACATCATCCTTGACTTGATAAGTATTGTTCCACTTGTTTGACAAGACAACAATGGACTATTTCTTATCAACTGGATCAGTAACATAAAACACTTGACGAGCTTGTGCTGCCATTATACATGAATCATCTTTGTACCCAATCTTGGCAAGATCAACCCGTATGAATCCCGACTCTTCAACATGCACACCACCAATATTGTTAACCCAATCACAATTAAACACGGGCACCCTAAATCCAAAATAATCAAGCTCCCAAATATTTGCAATCCTTCCAAAGTATGTAGTATCAGCCAAAATTGGATCTTTATCAATACTTGATGATTGGTGTAGTGCAGTCGCACTAATTGCAACTCCACTATTCTGCATTGTACTCGTTGCATCATGTTCCCTTGGGTAAAAAGTGTATCCATTTATAACATAACATTTATAAGAATACACAAATGAATCTGGACCTCTTGACAACCGTTTAACTCTATCTGATATCGATTCATTATTTTGAATTAACTCATTTGTGACATAATTCTTGAACCAGTCAACAAATGTACGATTATGCTCCAGTTCCATCCAATTAGCACCTTTTTCGGGATGTTCTATATTGATAGTTTGCTTGTGCAAATCTACAAAAGGAACAACATCAACAGTATTATGTAGAACACAAAGATGCACCTTATGCCATTGAGCAAGACTGATCTCAACTTGTTGACCTCCAATTACACCTTCACCCTCAATCCTACCACTGTGACGATCACTTGGAAGACCGATTGCTTCCACGTTTGGGATAAATTCTGACCAAAACTCTATTGCTTCTTCTATTAAATAGTGCTCTGCGATGCAACCTTCTGGTCGAGATCTATTCATCACATATTCTTTCAGAATTTTCAAATATCTTTCAACTAGGTACATATATCTCATACGAGCAGGACCACACATCCTAGTCTCATAGATCAGGTGCACGGTCAAATGACTCATAATATCAAAGAATGATGGAGGAAAATACATCTCAACCTCACAAAGCGTCTCAACAATTTGTCGTTGTAGGTACGACAACCTTCTTGGATCAATGACTTTGCTACTCATTGATTTGAAAAACCAACACAACTTTGTAATTGTTATTCGCACCTTTTCAGGCAAGATAGAACGTATAGCTATTAGGAGCAAATTCTCCATAATGACATGACAATCATGTGATTTCAAACCCTTTAACTTCATGTCACTCAAAGAAACCAGATTCTTAATATTTGATGAGTAACCTTCTGGAACCTTAACGGAATGAAGTGTTTGTAGTAATACTTTCTTCTCAACTTTAGATAGAGTATGGGCAGCATGAGGTAAATAAGGTTTTTTCCCAGGTTGCTCCACGGGGCCTAGTTCATTTCTTATACCCATCTCCATCATATCCGTCCTTGCTTTTAGACCATCTTTAGTTTTACCTTGCACATCGAGTAAGGTACTAATTAGACTTTCAAAGACATTTTTCTGCACATGCATGAGACCAATAAAATGTCTCACATACAGGTCCTTCCAGTAGCTCAGTTCAAAAAAGATTAAACGCTTTTTCCAACCCCTAGTAGGAACATCCTTTGCAAATTTCTTACCAAACTGTGTGTTAAGATTTTCAACCTTTTCAAAAATTTCATCACCTGATAGTATAGGAGGAGCACGTCGTTCTTCAACTTCCCCATTAAATGCCAAGGACATACTTCTATACTGATGGTTTGCCGGCAACCATCGCCTATGCCCTATATAAACACACTCCTTACAATTCTTCAATCTAATGTGATCAGTCTCCTCACCACATAAAGGACATGCATAATAGCCTTTCACACTATATCCAGAAAGATTGCTAGAAGCAGGAAAATCACTTATTGTTCCGAACAACTTGGCCTTTAAATTAAAATAATTCTTTCTATAGCCATCATATACTTCAATTCCTTCATCCAATAGTAGCTTTAAATCCTCGATTAATGGTGCCAAGTATACATCAATGTCATTACCCGGCTGTATGGGACCAGATTTCAAAATAGACATCATCATATATTTGCGCTTCATACAAAGCCACGGTGCCAAGTTGTATATCATCAAAATCACAGGCCATGTACTGTGAGAACTGCTTTGAAGACGGTGAGGGTTCATTCCATCTGTTCAAAGTGCTAGGCGAAGATTTCTTGGCTCCTTCCCAAAATCCTCATGTCTTTCGTCAAATGTCTTCCACCGAGGTGCATCTGCCGGGTGTCTCAACATTCCATCATTAATCCTCCCATCATGATGCCATGTCAACTTTTTAGAATCCTCTGCACTAGCATATAGTCGCCTAAGTCTGGGAATTAATGGAAAGTACCACATTACCTTGGCCGGAGAATTACCATTTTTATAACGTTTTAATGAGCACTTGGGGCATTCATCCAACTCTGCATACTCCTTTCGATATAAAATACAGTCATTAGGACAAGCATGAATCCTGTCATTTGTTTAGCCTCGTACGTTCTACGAGGGAGAACATTACCATCTGGCAAAAGTTCACTAACAGTTGTGAGCAATTCTATAAAAAATACATCAGAAACTTGATGTCCAACTTTTAAGTTATATAGAGTCAACACAGCCGATAATTTAGAAAATTTGGTACACCTCGGCCACAATGGTATAGCAGCATCCACTTTTAACTTCTCATGCATATCAGGAGGATGATCACGCAACTCTTCATTGAACATGTTAGGGATATCATTTTTATCATCAGAATTGCTACTCTCGGTGCCCCCAAAAATATTACTATCCATTCTGTCTTCAAATTGATAGTATGAATTTAAATCCCTTGAGCTGCATTCTCTTTTTTTTCCACCATGGTATGTCCAACATGTGTAAGTTTTATCAATGCCATCACACAATAAATGTTCCTTCAATTTGTCAATACCATCAACTTCTAGAACATTCAAACAATTTCGACACGGGCACAAGATGAACCTGCTATCTTTTGCATTTTTAGCTGCATGTTTACAAAAGTCTATCACACCTTTCTTATATTCAGCTGACATCCGGTCTGCCTTTACCCAATTACGATCCATCAAAACCGACCTGGCTGCGAAAATTCAATTTCTACAAGTTGTAATCATATAAAAAACAACAATAATATTAGTTATAAAATCAGTACATGTCATCTCTTTTTTCCCCTCTCAGAAGCTAGAATATAGTATTTGAAATTGATAAGGATAGTGTAGCTAGGCAAATACCCAACCAGTAGGTTTAGTTGATATAATTTTCTATCTTGGCCGTAGGGGAAGGCACTTCCTAATTGCACTAAATTTTAATCTTTAATTTGTTACTCCCTCCGTTTATTAATATTTGACGTTTTGACTTTTGGCACACATTTTTAGATGAGTTGACCGGATAGTAAAAATTATTAATTTTGATTGATTTTTTTTGTGAATTAAAATTTTGATTAAATATTTTTATTCAGAAAAATAAAATTAAAAAAATAATATTTTTAACTACTCGGTCAAAACACTTAAAGATACGTGCCCAAAGTCAAAGCGTTAAATATTAAAATAACAGAGGGAGTATGTTTCACATTCCTATTGCACTAAATTTTACGTACACGGAAGAATATGCTAATTGGGACTTAGAGAGGGCAATGAGTATTGCAACCTGTCCAACTACCTAGTTCTCAGTTTTAACTCTTGTTGCCGTGTTTGCTTCCTCTGGTAACCATTTTTAAGTTATAAACTACTTATAAGATGAGTCAAACGACTCGTAATTATATCACGATAAATAAGTTCCGTAGTTGTTTAAAAACTGGGAGTTAATTATTAGTATAAGAAAACTAACCAGAGTTGAGTAAAAAAAATGTATATGTGTTCAATAAAAAGAAAGGGACAGATCATTTATACAAATGTCACATATAGACATCTATAAGATAATACTAACGAACAATGAATAAATTTGATCAAAGATATACGAAAACAGAACAAAGATTTGGGTGACGTGGCTTAATTACTATGCCAATAGCTTAAAACAGTAGAAAAGGATATACGATACTAATTTATAATTCTTTTGGCGCATTTGGTGTGTGTGTATCCAAATCTTATACCCCTCAAAATCATAAAAACCTATTTTTCATATATAATAGATGTAATAATTTAAGCTGAATAATTTTTAAACAAAATCACAAGATACAAACAATATAGCAGTTTTAAGGGGGCAATTACAGAGAGACAGAATCTTCCCGTAGGATGGGTATCAACCACAATATTTATATGCACCGCCATTTACTTATATATCAATATCACACTAGACCTTTGATCATTTTAAGAACGTAATAGACTTGGCATACTTGGGCCTTTCCCACATCCAGAATTAGAAAATGTTATTAGAATCTACACACAAAACACGTGAGTTGTAACTGCACAAAGCAGAACATACATCTAAACTAACTTGTTAACAACTTATTTACATAAACAAACATACATCCCAATTGAAAAGAATCTCGCACTCGAAGTTGCTTCATTACTTAAATCTGACTAGTTATATAGAAGTTAAAAAACAAACCAAACCGTCATAATGATAAAAATTGAACCGAATTAACACAAATAATATACACAAAATAATATACTCACAAATTAACAGAAGTAATGGCCAGATAACACAAATAAACACAAATAATGATGATTAAAACAGTAAAGAATACCTAATGGCCGGCTTTAGAAGAAGTAATGACGAGAAAATATTGATGATAATCAGAAACACCCAGCAAATTTAGAGGAAGTAATGAACACGATGATGAACAGCCCAATCGATTAGCCTGTGTGTATGTATGCGTGCCAAGATTGTGTGTTCTCTGATTTTACTAGGTTAGGGAAATAAGACCCACTGACATAGAGAACGGGTCACAAACGCTATCTAAGTGTTAAAAATAATAATTGAATAAATATTAATTACTTAAAAAATGTTAACTTACATAACGTTTAACAAAATGATTTGTAAGTACAAACTTGAACAACGCTTCCTCGAATAAACGTTATGTAACCATTTTTCCTATTTTTTTAATTTCTAGTATTTTTTCCCTTGCAACTTACATAGCGTTTATTTTCAAAAACGCTATACAAGTTACATACTTGCATAGCACATGTCAAAAATGATATCTAAGTACTGTATCCCAAGCCCAATTTTTTAGTAGTGTATGTACTCAGCTTCAGCAGTAGGAGTAGACACTGAGTGCTGCTTCTTGCTGTACCAGGAAACCAACCGACGTCCTAGAAATTGACAGCTTCCAGACGTACTCTTTCTATCAATCCTGCAACCTGCATAATCAGAATCTGTATAGCCGGTTAAGTCAAAACCAGTATTCTTAGGGTACCAAATACCTAAACCAGGTGTACCCTTAAGATATCTAACGATTTTTTTGACGGCTATAAGATGTGATTCTTTAGGATCAGCTTGGAACCTACCACACAAACATGTTGCAAACATATTATCTGGTCTACTAGCAGTGAGATAGAGTAATGAGCCAATCATACCTCGATAGCTTGAGATATCAACTTTCTTACCAGATTTATCCTGGTCAAGCTTAGTGGCAGTGGCCATGGGTGTCTTTGCCGGTGAACAGTTTTCTAGATTGTACTTCCTTAGAAGATCTCTGGCATACTTTGACTGGAAAATGAAGATGCCATCTTCCTTTTAGCTTACTTGAAGACCAAGAAAGTAAGATAGCTCACCCATCATACTCATTTCATAATTACTCTGCATTAACTTAGCAAATATATTGCATAAGTTATCGTTAGTAGAACCAAATATAATATCATCAACATATATTTGAACAAATATCATATTATTATCATGTAATTATAGAAGAGAGTTTTGTCTATGACACCTCTAGTGAAATTATTTTCAATTAAAAACTTAGAGAGGGTGTCATACCATGTCCTTGGTGACTGCTGGAGCCCATAGAAAGCTTTGAACAGGAAGTATACAAAATCAGCAAACTCTGGATTTTCAAAGCCAAGGGGTTGTTCCAGATATACTTCTTCTTCCAGCTTTCCATTCAGAAATGCACTTTTCACATCCATCTGATAAACTTTGAAGTTGGAGTGTGCAGCAAATGCAAGAAATATTCTGATGGCTTCAAGACGAGCAACTAGAGGATAGGTTTCATCGTAATCAATTCCTTCTTCTTGGGACTAACCTTTTGCGATCAGTCTAGCTTTGTTTCTCACAACAATGCTGTTATGCCCAAAAATCAGCATGGGCGTAGGCAGGCCCATAATCAGATATGAACCACCAAGATAGGCATGTCCACCTATATTTATGAAGATTTATCCAGTTAATAATAGGGAGAGGAGATTGGGCCAAAGATACTGGGCTCAACGGTCTATTTGGACCGAGTCTTTTGGGCTCATCATTCTTATAAGATGCTTCGTCAATGAGGCCCCATGACTGAGAATATTTATGAAAACTTAAGGAAGAACCCTAGGGGGTCATCACCCTTAGGGGCCATCATGAAGACATACCAATGAGCCCAGGGCCTCACTGCTTTATGGCCTCATGCCTCTCAGGGGTCATCATAATTAGAGGCCAATCGCCTGGGGGTCATCACCCTAGGGCTCACTCTCCAGGTAGGCCTCTAGGCCTCATCCTCTCAACTACAAGGTGGCCTCATCGGAGGTGTCACGTGCTTTATTCTACTAAGTCCTTTGGGCTCTCGCCATTAAGGCTACGCCTTCCACTTCGGGTTACATCACCCCGTAAGATGATGATCGGGTTCCCTCGTCCCATAGAGGATGAACGGGTTCCCTCGCCCCATAGAGGATGAACGGGCTCCCTCGCCCCATGGAGGATGAACGGGCTCCCTCGCCCCATAGAGGATGAACGGGCTCCCTCGTCCCATGGAGGATGAACAGGCTCCCTCGCCCCATAGAGGATGATTGGGCTTCCTCGCCTCATTCGAGGACTTATTGGATCAATATCCATTCTCTGACCCGCTCCATGACATCCTCTTACCATATGGGCCTAGGCCATGCGAGTACGGGCCTCTCCTGACGGCAGCCCTCAAGGTTCTACGGACCTGGGCTTTGATGGACCAGACCGACACTTAGCCCATGCTAAGAAGTTTGGCCCGCAAGAACTACGTGGTAGCTTGAACCCTTATAAATAAGGGTACGTAGGCCTCTTGTGCTCATTATCTGATTCTTGCTGAGAAACGTCTGAGAATACTTTCCCTCTTTCTCTCGAGGATCGAACACAAGATCAGCTACATCATCCATCACTTCCCGTCCCGTGTTCTTCGCTGTTTCTTAAGGAAATCACTCAGGTACCCACATCTGTTGTTAACCAATTTCTCCCGTTAACAATTTGGCGACCACAGTGGGAGCATTAACAACATATATAGGAGAAAGATGAACAGATCTAAGAGAGCCCGGAAGGATTCCCAAGGAACTCAAGAGGGGGAGGACGGCATCACTCCCAACAACGGGAGTCAGCCCCAGGCCACACCAGAGGGGGAGGCCCCCCCACCTAATCCCATCATGGAATACCTGCAGAACCTCTCAAGGGACATGAAGACCATACGGAATCAAGTAGCCCGAATGAGTAAGCGAGGAGGCAGGAAGAAGAGGGTCTTCAAGAGGACTGGACGCGGGCCGACACCTTCGGTGACCCCTAGGAACTTGGAGCAGGATTTTAATCGAGAGGCTGAGGGTGAGGGCACACTTGAGACTGGTGGAGTGCCCCACCATTCTCGTCGGCAGCCTACGCCGTCTGCTGCCAGAAGCACGAGTGTGCTGGATCGGTTAGGAAGGAGATTAACTGAGAATGATCTAAGGCTCAGGCTAGAAGCCAAACAGATGGAAAGAATGGAGAGAGAGCGCCAGCGCCGAGGGGAGCGACCCCCTTCCCATTATGACGAGAGGGAGCGGTCACTGCACTCAAGGACCCATAGGGAGAGATCCCCTCCTCATCCTTCCCGCCAACAATCTAGGCTTCGGAACAATGGGGACGATGGAGAATCCCAGGTCCGTGACCTTAGGAGGAGTAATCCACCTCCATCTCTCCACGGCGAGAATAATGGCCACGATGAGGACGAACGACTTGGAAATTTAAATGTCCATGACCTCAGGAGGATATTAAATCACATGGAGGAGGAGAAGAGGCTCCCTCAGGCTGTCGTTGCCCGCTCTCCCTTTACTAGGGCCATCCTGGAGTCTCCACCACCTGTAAACATGAGGCATCACCCCGAACTCATCTATAATGGGGAGGATGACCCGGCCTCATACCCCGAACTCTTCGCTGCCTCGCTTCGAGGGCGCGCCCAACTGTGGTTCTCTAAGCTAGCTCCAGGGATAATAAGCTCTTGGGAATCAATGGGAGACCTATTTATTAGGCAATTTCAGTGTTCCATGACCTACGCACCTCCTGTGGCCACCTTAGCCAACATCAAACAGAGGAGCGGGGAAACCCTCCATGATTACTTCAAGAGATTCAACGCTGAGGTCCCTTACGTGAGAGGGGCCACTGATGAAGCTGTAAAGAATTTCCTGATCGTTGGGCTAAGGAGAGGCTCAGACTTTTGGAAAGATATTCAGGCTCATGAGCCCGCCACTCTCCAGGATTTCTATCGGCAGGCTGAACCGTTTAAGATAGTGGAGAGGTCCATGGCGGAACTGGACTCTGGGAGCCCTCCTCCCCGCGACAATTACAAGTATAAAAATCGGAAGAGAGGTAGGTCGGTGACCCCTGAAAGGAAAAGTAATATAATAATCAAAATATCAGGCTTTCATGTATATCGAGACAACCAGATAATTATCAACAGTTAAAATACTCGCAAAACTCCGCCCAAACGACTCCGGATCGAAAAAGTCAAAACACGGGAAATGTCCGGAATATTCAAATTAGGCTAAAGGTGAGTTTTCTCGAAACTTCCGGGAAGTAAAATCGCACACCGTTATGAGCGGACGGTTTTACGAATAATCAAATAATTAATAATTAAATATAAATATACGCACTTAAATCCGCAAATTGATCATAAAATCACATAGAAATCCATAAATCGATATGAGCATATCTAAATAAACTATATTTTATCCCGAGCATATAGAAATTAAAATCGCAAATACGAATACATATGAGCAGTCAACCCAATAAATTAGATAACATAAAATTCACAAAATTTCATATATAAATCACATAATATTCATAATTAATCAATAGTTAATTAACAAACGAATTCTCCGATACCACTTAATCACATAACACATATATTCACATCATAATCATCTAGAATTTTGAAAAACAATATGTGAAACTAAGTAATGAAAATATAATCATATACCAATAACACAGTTACCCGGAGTTTAATTATAAAACTTTGAAAACTCATTAAACTGGAATAAAATATTAAATCTTATTCCCTTCTTTGAAGAAAATCACTTTTATAATAATAAATAAATTTTAAAAAAGTCCGGGTCATTACAATCTACCCTCCTTATAGGGATTCCGTCCTCAGAATCAGAGAAAGAAGGAGGAGGCATATTCAGTATAATCCATATTAATCCATAGAACAAGTATAATCACATAGAACTATTCACATAGTCATTTCACTTTTCCATTAAAGCCAACAACAATATTTGCACAAATTAGATATATAATAATCACAACTAAATTTAAAAATCTGGGATATTACAGATTTCGTGACAAATTAGTAAAAATATGTTTTTATGGTAGCGAGCCCAACAACCTGAGATTTGGTAAAATAAAAATGAAAACAGGATGCAAAACCTTTAAAAACCATTTAGCACCTCTATTACCAGGACACAGTAAATTTCAGTAACCTAAATTTAACAGTTAGTCTAAAATTTGATTTGTCTTCTTAAAGAATCATGCTTGTATTTGGATATTAAGAAGCAATATATTCAAGAACTCGTAATTTTCTTTTGATAATTAAACACATGCACATACCCGCCTTGTCTTTGACAAGATTCGGACCCTCGATATCTCGTAAAAAGACGTGTTTGACAAGATTCGAACTCTCGACATCTCATAAAAGGAACGAGTGAAATATCATTGAATTAAGAGTTTGGTATTGCAGGTGGATTAAATGTTTGGTCTTGAAGGTGGATTTTATTAACAATAATGAGCAATTTTTGGCTTACACAAATGTTCCATTTCTCCCTTGGGTTGCAAGAACAATCGTGTCATTGCCTGTAATTAGAGCTTCGGACAATGCAGGCTGGATGCAATTCTGACGCCCGGTTCCATTAACCATGAACAGATTACATTCCACCGGATATCTGGATATATACTGCAAATATTGAGGAGACGGAACATATTAATTAGCACTGTCAAATAATATTTCACGACTTCCATAACAATACAAACAAAAATAGCATTCAAGATTTACCGACGGAAGTAGAAATGAGAATGTACCAAGGTTGTCACCAACATAAAACTCCTTGTCCTGTGCCCAAGCCTCATAATCAAATTATAAATTTGACGGTTTTCGTTCAAATATAATAAGTTTAATTCGATTGAAAGCAACCAAATTAATCAAAAATATTACCATAAAAAAACGCCATGACCTTGTTGTATATGCTACTATCCCACCTGTAACCCAATCAAAATAACCTATTCCAATCCAATAAAAATAACCCAATCAAACTATACTATACTTTGCAATTTCATATAAACATAATTTAGATAAACATTATAAGCAAACTTGATCATACACCATTCATTGATCATATACCATTCATAACAGATGGTAAAAGTTTTATGCTGCTAAATTAGTCTATACAGAACTTAGAAATTCATTCACCAAGGTTAGGCCAACGACTTGCAGTATTATATGCACATTTCTATTTGTGGATTTTAGTCTTAAAAGTCAAAGTGAATTTCCAAAAGTTAGCCTGAAAAGATTAGCTAGTCCTTCATAAACCTTGTATCCATTACAAGGGATAATCCTCTACTTCATCGTCAACGTCTTTGTTATATGCAAAATTATAGGAAGTCATTATATGGGCCAGGCCCACAAAAGGACGTAGTTGGGCCATGATAAGTGAGGCTGAGGCAACTTCAAGGAAGCCCTGTTAGAAGACAGGGCGCGCCCACATGCCAGGGAAAGTTCGTATAATCATGATTCAGAAGGGCAGCAGGTGATTCTTTATGTTTAGGGGGACGCCCTTAAACCTAAGTAAATCCTACTGTTGAAGTGATAAAGGCCCTACCTTGTAGTCTGAGGAGTTATCCTCCTTGGGACGTAGAGGATAGAAGAAGAAGACGTGCCCTGGAAGGCTCTATCTCTGTAGTCTGGCGGGTTGTCCCTGTCGGGAAGAAGGGTAATGTCCATAGATTTGGGGTAAGCTCTAGGGCTAGGCTTCATCGTATTGGGCCCCTTTCAGGAGGAAGATTCTACAAGGGGAGGCCCAGCCCATATGGGTCTCTTAGGAGAAAGAACTACGTACCGGCTTGATCCCCTATAAATAGGGGTACGTAGGCAGATTGTAGGCATCGATCATTCTAGAGAGCTATTCCAGTTAGCGATCTCGAACCCTTTGCTTACAATTGCAGCCGCCTCCATAACAAACAACCAACCACTCTCTACATTCTCGCCAACAAGAATCTTGATCTACGCTGCGGACCTCATCTTTGTTGACCTACTAGTTTTCTCCGTCAACAAATTGGCGCTAGAAGGAGGGGATAGTTCAAGATTTTTCATCAAGGAGAAAGATGTCGAATCACGGCGAGACAACGCCCGGCGGAAACCAACCGCTTGATCCCAGATCAGGAGGAGGCAATAATACCCCCGTCGACAATACACCGGCGGGAAACACTCCTCAAGATAGAGCGATCATCATAACAGATGGGGAACCCGTCGATATGCGACGTCCCATCTCCAACTCGCCGTCGGTCTTCATAAGTAACGAGGAGTTGCTTAAAGAATTGCACTATCTGAGAAACAAGGCGAGAGAACAACAAGCGCTCAGAGAGCGAATCGTTCAACTTCAATCTCTTGTGCCCGGAACACATCATTCCGGGAAGCAACCCTTTGAAGAAGACAGTCAGTCAGGCCACCACGATGATAGGAGGCATGTGTTTGTTCCACGGAACTTGTTTGCATCAGGTGGCCAGACCACCATTGGAGGAGAAGGTGCCAGAGATGGAGGGAGACCCCCGCAAGATAGGTGAGCGGCTGCGTATCTGGAAGAGGCCAGTCGGGATATCAATTCTCTGGCGGAAAGATACAGAGGAAGAGTCAGTAGGGCAGATCTCCTATCCCTAATCAAGGATCTTGAAAGTAGGCCTGAGTACGCGAGTACCGGGTCAAGAACAACAAGCATGGGCCGAGATGGGCATAGGAAGGAAGTTCCACATGGGTCAGACTCAAGGGGCTATGACAGATCAAAAGAACAAGAACCCCGTGGCTTGGGTGGAAGAACAGAGCGAGACCCAATTGTGCTTGAAGGACGGCAGAGTCATGGAGGAACGCGCGAGCATGCGACGTCTCCGGGCAACGGAACGATTCATCAACAGACCATTGCCGATCCTCATATTCAAGCCTCATCTCAGGCCAATGTGCCCCCATCCGCTCAGACTCACGCTAATCAATCCAATCCTCTTGCCACGACAAGTGATTTCACGACTACTGGAACACTACCATCAACGACTCCGCCAGAGCCAAATGTCCAGACCATTCCAAGCATTGGAGCTATTGATGTCAACAGCCTTAGAAAGCTTCTAGCACACTTTGATGGATGCCAGACATCTCTCTCAAGCCAAGCCCTATCACCATTCTCTGCCGAAGTGATAGAAACTCCGCTGCCAGCCAATTACAGAAACACCACGTCTGATCTAAAGTTTCATGGTAATTCGGATGCTGTGGAGTTTCTTGGAAGGTTCAATGTTGAAATGGGTGTCTACCAGATACCGGATCTTGTTAGGTGTAGGCTCCTTGCTGCCACATTCAGGGATAGCGCCTATCAATGGTTCCGGAAGTTGGAACCCGCATCCATCATTTCTTGGACAAGCATGCAGACTATGTTCTTGACTCAGTTCCAGGAAACCGTCAAGTATGCTCCACCGGTCACCACTTTGGCAAACATCAAACAGAAGGAAGGAGAGACTCTCCATGCTTACTTCAAGCGTTTTAATGCGGAATCATCTAATGTTCGGGGAGCGACAGATGAGACATTGAAAAGTTTCTTGGTGGCAGGGCTTCGAGTAAGAACCGACTTTTGGAAACACTTGTAAAGCAATGATCCCAAGTCCTTAGCGGATCTTTATGCAAGGGCTGAAGCATACAAGAATGTCGAGCAATCACTGACTGAGAGTAGGAAGAATGAGAGAAGCCCTGTTAAGGCCCGACAAAAGTGGAGAGACCGGTCCCCAAGTCCAGAACAAAGGGGGAGGCGACGAAGTCCCAATCGGGTCAACACCACGTACAGAAGGAACTACACGCCTCCTAGGGATCATAAAGAAAGAGGAGATCGTTGGTCATCGCTCGCTGCACCAATTGACCACATCTTCGAAGTTAATCGAGACAAGGGACTCTTTCGCAGGCCAGCACCACTAAATTCTTGGCAAGCCAAGAATAAGGACAAGTACTGTGAGTACCACGAATCAACTGGGCATGACACCCATGAATGTAGGCAACTGAAAGAAGAGATCGAATCGCTAATCAAAGAAGGTCACCTTAATGAGTGGATAGTACGTGAAGCCCGATCCCGACGGGATATTCGAGCCAAAGACAAGAGAGGACTTGGTTATACTGGTGATCAAGAAAGGGGGAAGCAAGAAGATATCCAGTTCGTTAAGGAAGGGAGCATTCATGTCATCTTTGGAGGGCCACATTTGGCTGGTAAGGGGACCAAGGCTATGGAGAGATATGCAAAGGAAGCTAAAGGTAGGCCCCTAACCAATATACATAATTTGTCATCTAGGCCTCCTAAGATCTTTAGAGGAGAAGCTATTGACATTACTTTTTCAGAGGAAGATGCCAGATGGGTTCACCACCCGCACAATGACGCCTTAGTGATCGCCCTTCGTATTGGCCCGATGAATGTTTATCGAGTGCTTGTTGATAACGGTAGCTCAGTCAACATTCTTTACTACGGCACCTACCAGAAGCTGGGCCTCCCTGACAAGGATATGAAAGTTGAGGATGTGTACATCTATGGGTTTGGAGGAGAAGCGGTGAAAGTGAAGAGAACAATTCGGCTACCAGTGACCCTAGGAGAAGGAACATGTTCGGCCACCCAGGTCATGGATTTCATGATTTTAGATCACGACTCATCACATAACGCCATTGTTGGGCGACCCCTAGTAAAAGAAATGAGGGTGGTCACATCAATATACCACTTGTCTATGAAATTCCCAACACCAGGGGGAATTGGGATCGTGAGGGGGTGCCAATATGACTCCAGAGAGTGTTACCTTCAATCCCTCAAAGGTTTCAGGAAGAGTAGATCATTGAAAGAACCCGCTGATGCGAACGCTAGTGAGGTGGTCAACATGACTTATATTGTCCAGTTCCCTGATGAAGAGGATAGTTTTAAGCGAATAAAAGGGAAGGAAATGATGGAGGTAGATTCGGATGCGGAACTTAACCTTGCTCTATATGGGAAAAAGGGGAGACGTCCGGAACTAAAGAAGAGTCTGATCTAGACCCAAGGTTGCCCCTGGAGTCAACCAAGACCGGCCCAGCTGAAGATACAATTGAAATCCAAGTGGGAGAAGCCAAAGAAGCCAAGGTATTAAGAATAGGTTCCAAGCTAAAAGGAGAGTTGAAGGCGAACCTTATCCATTTCTTGAGGAGCAACTTGGATGTTTTTGCTTGGTGCCATGCCGACATGATAGGGATAGACCCGGGGGTAATGAGCCATCACCTGAACATTGATCCTACCAAGAAAGGGATGAGATAGAAGAGAAGACCTGTTAGTGGAGAAAGGGCCCAAGCACTAAAAGAGGAAGTTGACCGATTGTTGGGTGCCAAGCTAATTAAAGAATCATTCTACCCTACATGGCTGGCTAATCCTGTCCTTGTTAAGAAGCCTAATGGGAAATGGAGAACCTGTGTTGACTTCACTGATCTCAACAAAGCATGCCCAAAGGATAGTTTCCCACTCCCAAGGATAGATCAGTTGGTAGATGCCACGGCAGGACACGCCTTGCTAAGTTTCACGGATGCCTATTCAGGATACAATCAGATACCCATGCATGAGCAAGATCAGGAACATACTTCATTTATAACAGACAGAGGGTTGTACTGCTATATAGGGATGCCGTTCGGACTAATTAATGCTGGAGCAACTTACCAACGCCTTGTGAACATGATGTTTAAGGAACAGATCGGTAAGACTATGGAGGTTTATGTGGATGACATGCTGGTCAAGTCCAAAGAGGCGCAAGATCATATTCAACATTTAGCTGAAATGTTTGACATACTCAGGAAATATCGAATGAAGTTAAACCCGTAGAAGTGTGTGTTTGGAGTGGAGTCCGGTAAATTCTTGGGATTCATGGTAAACCATCGGGGGATCGAGGCTAACCCTGCAAAGATCAAGGCGCTACTCGATATGAAGCCTCCTCAGAATGTTAGGCAGGTACAGAGCTTGATAGGCAGAATAGCGGCATTAAATAGATTTGTGTCCAAGTCCTCTGATAGATGCAAGGAGTTCTTTAAAGCTATCAAGGATGCAGGAAAAACGTTCGTATTGACAGACGAATGTGAGGAGGCCTTCCAAAAGATAAAGGAGCAGTTGGAAAAGCCACCTCTCTTGGCCAAGCCAGTAGAAGGAGAAACATTGATCTTATACCTGGCTGTTTCAAGATACTCTGTCAGTGCCGTCCTTGTAAAGGAGGAAAAGGATGCCCAATTTCCGGTGTACTATGTTAGCAAGAGGCTTCAAGATGCTGAGACAAGATACACCAGCATGAAAAAGTTAGTATATTCTTTGATCTTAGCGGCAAGGAAACTTCGCCCATATTTTCAGGCACATAAGATAGAGGTAAGAACCTCCTATCCCATGCGCCAGATTATGCATAAACCTGAAGCAACAGGAAGACTTATGAAGTGAGCTGTTGAGCTAGGACAGTTTGACTTGGATTACAAGCCTAGAGCTAATATCAAAGGTCAAGCCCTGGCTGACTTCTTGCTGGAATTTGAAGATGATGCTCAGGAGTGGGCAATAGTACCGTATAGTCCAGTTGTTGAACCCATTGATGGTCTTTTGATAGAGGATGATGCATGGTGGAATTTGCATGTCGACGGAGCTGTCAACTCGGATGGAGCTAGAGTGGGGATAGTTTTGGTCAGTCCCAGGGGGTGTCGACTATTGAATGCCATCCACTTGGGGTTCCCCGCTACCAACAATGATGCAGAATATGAGGATTTAATTAATGGCTTATCCCTAGCTATAGAAATGAAGGCTAGAAACCTTATTGTGTACAGTGACTCCATGTTGGTGGTTCACCAGGTAAATGGGGGGTTCTTGGCTCGAGGTTGGAGGACGAACCTATACATGACCCGCACGCAAGAGTTGATGAAGAAATTTAAAGAGGTACATTTGGAAAAGGTCCCTCGCGAGAAAATTGAAGGTGCTGATGCATTGGCCAAAGCCAGTTCTAGGAGGGACACCAGGCTATTGGGAACTATTCAATTCTGTGTTCAGGAGAGGCCAAGTGTGTCAGAAGCACAGAAGGTAACACGATTCAGAGAAGATCTGATGGAAGTCGAGGATGAAGTTGTGGATACCTGGATGACCCCAATACTTAAGTTCATCTAGAATGGCCAGCTCCCAGAAAGTGTAAAGGAAGCCCGGAGTCTTAGATACAGAGCAGCAAGATTTGTGATATATGATGGTATCTTATACAAAAGAGGGTTCAACCAACCATTGCTGAAGTGCATCGCAGGGGATGATTGCAACTATATCTTAAGGGAAGTGCATGAAGGAATATGTGGCAATCACTCGGGGGGTAGTTCACTTGCTTTAAAGATCCTTAGGAAAGGATACTACTGACCGACTATGAGGAGTGAAGCAAGCAAGTTTGTGCAAGCATGTGACAAGTGCCAGCGATTTGCCACATATTCATCTCGTCCTGCAGCAAGTCTGACTCCGTTACTCAGCCCATGGCCATTCGCCTTATGGGGGATAGATCTTATTGGAGAGCTTCCAAAGGCCAAAGGATGAGTCAGGTATGCAGTAGTAGCAGTTGATTATTTTACAAAGTGGGCCGAGGCCGCGCCTCTAGCAACTATTACTGCTAAGAAGATAACAAGCTTTGTATTCAATTCAATTGTGTGTAGATTTGGTATCCCGTTCAAACTAATATCTGATAATGGGAAACAATTTGATAGCAGAGAATTAAAGAAGTTATGTGATGACTTGAATATAAGGAGGAACTTTGCAGCTGTATACCATCCACAAAGCAATGGACAGACTGAAGCAATCAACAAAATAATCACACACACGCTAAAGGACAAGTTGGAAGAGAAGAAAGGTGATTGGCCGGAGGAGCTCCCGATGGTACTATGGTCATACAACACTACGCTAAGGACAACCACCAGGGAGTCGCCATTCATGTTGACATATGGCTGTGAGGCTATGGTTCTAGTAGAGGTTGGAGCAGGTTCCTTCAGGAGAGACCACTTTCAGGAAGAGGCCAATGAGGTCAACTAGAGGCTACATCTCGATATGTTGGAAGAAGTCAGAAGGGAGTCGCAAGTTAGGTTGGCAGCATACCAACAAAGGACAGCCCGGTTCTATAACAGTCGAGTCAAGCCTAGACCGTTCAAGATAGGAGACTTAGTGTTGCGCAAGATGATGCCAGGAATGAAAGTGCCAGGTCATGGAGTGTTTGGTGCAAATTGGGAGGGACCCTACCGCATTCGAGCTGAGATATTTGGAGGAACATACTACTTGGAAGACATGCAGGGGGAGCCCATTTCCAAGGCATTGAATGCTGAGCATTTGAAGAAATATTATCAATAGAAGTAACATGAGAACTGCCAATAGACACAGCATGTATTCACCCTTTATGGAAGAACTCCCTTTGTAATCACCTGTTAAGTACTAAGTCTTGATACATTTCAACTGATTCTACTCTTTACAAACATAGGTTACGCCACGTTATTTTATTATCTTGATATTGCTGTAATAGTTTTAACGTTGCCTTAGCATTTTAGTTTTAAATAATAAGGATCTCTAGAGTGAAGTCAAAACAAGGGAGTAATCCAGCGAATCTAGTCTGATTTGGTAGCATACCTGGTCGTAGAAAGGGCGCGCCAAGCAACAAGGCGCGTCGCTTTGTCAAATATAACAGATGTTAGGACAAGGTGTTGAAGAAAAGATTGGTGACATTTTACAGATGATGCTTCGCAGGTTACTTATACATCAACAAACTAAGTCTCCAATATGTGGCGCGTCCAATCAATTACATACAACTTAAAATGAGAAATGCAAAGAAACAAGACATTTGCGTGGTAAATTAAACAGCAATAGAAATAAACAGTTACAATGTAAGCCAGCACCATAAGGGCGCGCCCTTGTGCCACAATCAAAGTACTAGATAATCTCTTTTACAAGTTGCAGGGTTACAGGGACCCGCGCCCAAATAAGAATCCAGATAGATAAAAATCATAAACAAAACCTCAGACTCGATCTTGAGAAGAGTCATTAACGTTGGGTTGCGACCCAGTCATGTCAGCAGTCTCAACAGCCAGAGGTTCTTGAGGTATATCACCACCAGATTGGATTCTGGGGATTTGATCCTCCTGAGATTTCTGACCATCTGGGCGCGCCTCATGTGGGGATGGTTTTTCCAGAAACTTTCTGGCAGAGTCAGAAGCAGCCCCTAGCTCAATCTCCAGTCTCTTATCCTCAATAGCCTGGGCTGGTTTCACTTTGAATTCCTCGATCCATGACCTAGTGGCAGGAACGAACTTACTCCAGTCGTAATCAGGGTCTACAGCAAGGAAGCCGGTAACATAGCTCCTGAACCCATCAGCAAAAGCAATACGACTGGTCTCAGCTTGTTGCCCCTCCAACTTTTCAACTTTCTTCTCCAAAGAGACAATTGTCTCACTTGCTGCAGAAAGATCTTGCGCCGTCTTGTTCAATTCAACCCTGAGATTGTCTGCATCAGTCTTCAGCCTAGAGATGTCTTTTACAGCCTTGTTCTTAAACTTTTCTAGCTCTGCCTTATCTTTCTCAGCTTCAGATAACTTTTTCTTTAAGTTAGCAGTTTCCTCGTTAGCCGTGTCAAGGCTCGCCCTGAGCTTCTCAGTGTCAGATGGGTTACAGGTCAAGTGGAAGAAAAGCTCAGCTGCGGCCCGCCTACATGCATTAGCCGCTTGCTCGCCATTTCTCTGTTGCCAGTTCATAAATTTAGACGGTTCAATATAACCATCTGCTACCTTGGCAAACCAGTCACTTGCAGCTATCACTGGCGCTTCATAAGGAAATTCAGATGATGACTCCTGCAGCTTTGACCTCTTTGGGGTGTGCACATCTAACTCCTGGTTTTTTCTCTTTTCATGACCCTTCTTCTTAGGGGAAGGAGGCTTGGTAACCTGTTGGCCAACAGACACCTTGGGTGCCTGCTTAGAACTGGACGCGTCGACATTGGTGGCGCGCCCACCTTTTACACCAAATCCAGCAGGGAGTGACATATCTGAAAATATGTAAAACAAAAGAAATGTTACAAGCAACAGTGCAAGTTAAAATATAAGCATGTTTAGTAAGCACGGCGATAATGGGAATATAGACAGCAGAGAACATGTGAACACATTAAAGGAAGAAAGGTAACCATAATCAGGCGCGCCCTGATCCATGTCCTCATCAGACTCTTCTTCCTCCTCATCCTCGGGTTCTTCCACAACTCTAGTTTTCCTCTTTATAGGACGACCCCCGTAAAAATCTTGGTATGGGCATATGTTTCCCACCGCTTCACTTAAGAATCCATACTCTATTAGATGCTCGGTGGTGACCAAATAGTTGATGACCTTGGCCTCATAGGGAAGATTAATAATATTTTCAGCACGCCTTTTGGCGCGCCCAGACAAAACAGATTGTTTTCTCTCAACTAAACGTAAAGGGGAGAAGAATACTTATGTACGTGAATAATAAAGAGGAAGGATATAGGAAATAAGGCGCGCCTAGATAAGGAAGGAAAGGCTTACTGGGTTGTGTGTTGAATTGAGTTCTGACTCTCTCGTCCGGCCAAGTATAGAAAAATGGCTCCTTCCACTTTTTCTCATTACTAGTTTTGCCCTCAGACCATCCAGTGGCATTATGAGTCTTCCACACCACAAGATAGTAGTACCCGAGACTGGACGCGCCCAGTCTGAAGAAATAACCTAAGTCCTCCATTGTAGGCGTACGTTGGTTGTGATCTCGATACAGATGTACAAGGCAATAGCAAGTTTCCAGCCATTAGGAGACAGTTGAATTGGAGCAATATCAAACCACTCAATTATGGATTTAAAGTACGGGTGAAGAGGGGGACTAATGCCTAACTTCACCAGCTTTGGTGTAAGGACCATCCTCGGGATGCGAAGTCCGGGATTGTAATCAAAATATGAGGCCTCATCCAGGGGTGAGGGCGCGCCCAGATGCAACCTTTGTCATAATACCTGAGACACCACTCGATCTTTGCCTTAGATGCGGTGGAGGATAAACCAACACAACCTAACTTGCCTGCCTTCTTACGCTTTTTCGCCTTCAATGCCTCGCGAACTTCTTCTCCCTCATCCTAGTCAAAGTCCAATTCACTATCTAGTATCTGAGGATGAGCATAGGGATTAGGAGAGGGAAGTGGAGAAGGAGGGGGCGCCTCATCTGACGGATCGTCTTCAGTCATGGCGTGATAGAAATTCCTGGCTTCTTCCTCAGCCGCAGCCTCTTCAGAATCCTCATCAGTATTATCACTATCATTTTCTGACTCCTCCTCACCGGTGTTGCCCGGTTCATTATCGCCAGATTCAACAACTCGATCCTTCTTAGAAGAATTACGAAGATCCTGCTCATCTTGGTCTAAAAGATCGTCTATGTCAACTTGATTAGTCTCTGGTGACTTAGACGAAGAGACCCCAGTCTCAGCCATAACCACAACTGGTCGAGAGGGGAAGGATCGTAACAGAATGGGTGAAAGAAGATCTGGCGCGCCCAGATTAGCCAGCTGCAAAAAAAGAAAGAGAGGGGGAGCAAGTTGTAACAACTGGGCGCGTGTTAGGTCCAGATATGATTGTAGAAGGGGGGGGTTGAATACAATCAGTACCAAATCGTCGCGGAAGTTAATCTGATTGAATATGATTTGTTAATCAGATTATAATTAATTAATATAATTAAAATGGTTCAGTTTTAATGTCCACTAAAGTTCGTAGAATAAATTCGACAGGGTATATTCTAGATTTAGTGATTAAAACAACCAGGTTATCAAAGCACAGAAAACTGTGGATATAACGATCAAGCAAGTTACGAACAACTTGAAAGCTTTACAAATGCTTTGATTACAAAGTGAACGAACACTTAAAAATGAAGGATGCAATGCCATATTTATAGGCAAAGCATTTGTACTTGTAAGACAATTGAAAGACAAGACAATTGTGAGTAGCAAAGACAAAGTAGCAAGGGCAAGACAATTTTAGATTGCCTTGCAAGCACAAGACACTGCAGAAAGACAATTTCAAGGCCCGCAAGACAATTCAGAGCTCGGTCAGACAATTTACATTCGGTCAGACAATCAAGGATTGTCTTGCTGATCTTCATTCGGTCAGACAATCTTTGATTGTCTTGGCAGAATGCATTCGGCCAGACAATTTAGATTGTCTTGCAAGTATCCAGTCGGTCAGACAATCTAATTGTCTTGGCAGAGCATACTCGGGCAGACAATCCAGGATTGTCTTGCTGAGTACCATTCGGTCAGACAATCAAGGATTGTCTTGTAAGCTTCAGTCAGACAATCAGGATTGTCTTGCATGTTTAGCTTCGGTCAGACAATCTCAGATTGTCTTGGCAGTTGGAAATTCGGTAAGACAATCTCAGATTGTCTTGCTGAGCTTGAGTGGATGATTGAATGTGATTTATAGATTATATTTAAATAGAAAATTATCCACTTAATTAATTTAATCATATAAATTCATAAATTAAATTAATTCGAGAGTGAATTAATTTAACAAATAAATTACATAATTAATTTAATTATTTGAGAAGTGAAATAATAATCTATTAAATATTTAATCACCCATTCATCAGCAGAACTGCTTCCCGTCTTCTTTAAACATTAAAAACTCCGTCTTGATCAGTCGAGCGAACGAACCACCAACACTGCTTGACTTCAAATATTCAATTTGAATAACTGATACACAGATGCACTGTCTGGTTCATCTGTATCTAGTTAAATCAAATATTCTTTGTCAAATAAACATTAAGAATTTGATTTGTTCGTCGAGTCTTCGTCTTGTAAGTACTTCTTCATTAAATGGAATCTTCTGATAAAATAAAGTATAGTAACTTTATATCTTCTGAACTCCTGGACGTGCCACAAAAGATTATTTGTGCACTGAGGCTTGAACATATTAATGAACTTCTTTCAGTGGTGTGCAGCAGCATCCTGGAATTTATCTGACATATTATTCCCATAAATCATTTGACGTTCTTCGTACGGATTCCGTTGACTTGCTATTTACTGAGCTTTCTTATCTGAATTGAGTTGTACCTCTTTAAATACAAATAGGCTGAACATATGCCTTTCAATCTCCCCCTATTTGTTTGTTAACATAACATGCAAATTTCCTAGAGGATAACTCAACTAACAGATAAGACAAAGATTTAAACAATGGAATGTAAATAGCAAAAGTTTATGGCTTGCATTGAACATTAAACCATATTCATAATAGATTACAAAAGGATGTTCCTTGAACATATCTAACAAAATATCCTAATCAATCTATTCACTCAGAACGAGTGACTTCTCCTTCTTCAGCATCTGAACAGTGAATAATTGGAGTAGAAGGCTCATTCTGAGTAGGCTCTTCAGCTGCAGTGGATTCTCCACGCTTCTTTCTTTCACGAGCCAATGAGAGATAATATTGAACCTCAATATCCACAGGGTCTTCGATGAAATCTGCTGGCTGAGATTGGTTGATATACTTCATCTTCCTGAAGTATTGTTGAATATTTCTCCTTGTGCAGTAGTTCACAATCTCAGTATCAGCATCAGCTTTGGCCTTAGTAGCGAAGCCCTTGGTACGTAGAATTGTAGATACAAGAACCAACTGACTCACATCATACTTGAGAAGATGTTGGTGGTCCAGGTAGAAGGTTCCAAATTTTCTCTCGTGAATGAACTTGACGCAGTAAGGCTTTCTGACAACTTGTGGACTGTTATGAATAGCACAATCCATAAGTCTGTCACGTAGGAGTTCATTCAGATTCGAGCTGCGTCTGATCTTGTTACGAATCACCCAGATTTCAGTTAGAGATAGAAACTTGAATAAATCAATTGAAACCCTGAATGTTCCGTTTCTCTGAGTAGAAATAATGATCTCCCATTCATTGAGAAGATTCTTGACACCAATAGTTATATATTCTAACTCGAGAGCAAGAGCACGCATAAACATATCTTCATTAGGGTTAGCCTCTCTCAGGTCATAAATGAAGGATTTGAATTTACCATCATTGAAAGGTTCCCTTTGAGGTCCAGAGAGGATTTGTCTTGCAATATCCCAGCTTTCACCAACTTTCCTGGAGATATCCTCTCTCTTTTCCTTGCACTTTGCATCCCACAGTTTCTGTTTCTCCAGCTTAACCAACTCATCAGTTGTCCTCTTTTCATCTACCAGTTTCTGCAGTTCCTGAAGCTTTGCTTTGCTAGCTTCATGTTGAGCTTTAAACAACTTGACCTTTTCCATGTGCTCAGGATCTACAGACTGATCTTCATTGAAAAGAAAGCCTTCCTCGAAACGACCTTCTTCTTCAGCTTCAAAGTAAGCAGAATCAAATGCATCATCATCATCAACATCTTCAGGAATGTTATCATAATCCTGATTAGTGAAGATGTTCTCAGTTTCAGGCATTTTGCCTTTAGATTTGCTAGCTGCAGAAGAATCCTTTTCACTTGCTCCTACTCCACCCTTATCACCCCTATCAGTATCACCATCCTTGTCACCACCATTGCCACCACCACCAGCATTGCTGTCATCCTTATCTTTGTCATCCTTCTCCCCCTTAGTTGAGGGATCCTCTGGAGTAGACTGAGATGTTGACGGATTGATCTTTAAGTGTTGAACAACTTGAGCCAAAGTTTGTTCCAAGTTGTCAAGCTTCGTCAAACAGAGCTCCTGAGTTGTATCAAATTTGTCCATCCTAGAGTGAATACCCTTGACATGAGCATCTAATTCCTGTTTGAGGGAAGAGAAAGAAGGATCACCAGCCTTTTCTTTTAGAGTCACCAGCTCTCCACTTTTGAATCTGGCATTCTCAGCATTTAACCTTGCAATCTCAGCTCTCAGAGCAGCCATTTGTTCCTGTAGCAGATCTGTGTTGGTGTGTGCACTCACCTCACGAACACTCAAAGATTTTTCACTATCCTCTCGTGCATGTGTTTCGCTCGGTGTTTGCCTGATTTCACTCGTGTTTGTCACACCGTCACCAGTACCTGTATATACAACCATAGTTCCCTGAGATGGAACTGTAGGAGGTGAAGAAACAAATTGTCCTCCGAATGCCTGTGAAGGCGGATGTACTTGAAGGTTGCCAAGTAGATCCTGATCCAAAAAGAAAGAGTGATCAGAAAGATTTTCATATAACATATTTTGAAATTCTGTGCTCTCTCTAAGTGAAGAATCAAAAGACACAGGTTCAGTGTTTACTAGCGTGAGTGCTAGTTGTGTGCTTGACTCTTTACAGGATACCGCGGTCGGACGGCCAATTTCAATAAATGCATTCTGTGGAGAGAATGAATCTAGAGACTGTATATTTACCATGTCAGTGTCCAAATCCTTTTGGGAGGAAATGGATGTGGCTGCAGTTGTCTCCGGTTCTGCCACCCTTTGCTTCTTATGAGACAGAGCTGCGGGATCTCGTAAAAGTGCACTCCCACTCCGTTTCCGGGCTACCTTTCTAACAACTGGTGTATGAGTAGTGTTGTTTGAAGTGTTTGAAGAAGAATCAGTAGTTGAAGTGGAAACATCAGCGTGGATATGAACCTGGGTGTTGACAGGTTCAATGCTGGGAGTCTGGAAATCAAATCCAATATCACAATCAAAATCTGCAATATCAATATTAAAGGTATCAGTGAGATTAGAAAGTACCTGAGCTACCTGTAAATCTGTCCTGAAGTCCTGTAGCTCTGGATTGACAGCAGAATCAGCAGGCAGAGGCTGAGAAGTTGATTGTGGTTGAGGAATGGTATGTGTATGTGTAGGTGAAGGTATTGGTTCAGATTGAGAGGGAAGAATGGAGGCTTGTTGGTCTGGAAAGAAGTTGTATTGTGGAGGGGATTGATGTTGAGATTGGTGAGGAGAATTGTAATCAGATTGGTGAGGTGATTGATGTGGTGAATTGTAAGGAGGGTTGTAGGGAGAGTAATGTGAGGATTGGCTGGATGATTGATAGTCTTGGAGGAGTTGAAGTGGTTGATTGATACGTGGAGGTGATTGTTGTTGCGGTTGTTCTTGTTGTTGAGCTTGTTGTTGAGCTTGTTGTTGTTGTGATTGATATTGTTGCTGTTGTAGTGGTTCTGGAACTTGTACAGGCTGAAAAGGAACACTGAATTGTTCGAGCATGAATGGAGTCACCACCAGTGGTACATTATCATGCTTTTTCTTGTTGACCAGCCTAGTTTGGATCTTGGCACATGTCCTCTGAATAGGAACAACAGGAGAATCGATATACATGTGCCTATCATCAGCATTCATCTTATCATTCATAAACAACATCAGGAATCTGGGGTAGAAGCATTCAACTTTGTCATTCTTCTGAATTGATCTCTGTGAAACAGACCCCATCTTCCTGATTATCTCTCTCAGCAATATCTTCCCAAAATTGATTCGACGGTTATAAGCTATGCTGAATCCAAAGATTTGCAGCATTGAAGATATATTCCCAAAGTTCTTTCGATTAGTGGGAGCAAACACCTTGGCAAGGGTGTCAAAGAACACATCCCATTCAGCTTTCAGATTTCCCTTTGACATCTTCGGGAGAAAAATCTGACCCTGATAGTGAATATCTTGAAAGAACTGTCTCAATTCATCCTCTGAGGGATCTGGCTCAAAATTGTCCCTTGGAAGTCCTAAGATCCGGTTCACATCATCGACAGTGATTACAATCCTCTTCCTATTAGGCAGATCCCCTATGATCTTGTAATTCTCCAGAGTCGTAGAATTGACAGCATTTGAGTAGAAGTCAAAAAGAGGTTGCAGCTTAATCGGAATATCTGCAGTCAGTGCCGTACTGACTAAACTCTGTCGCGAAAGAAATCTAACCCAAGTCCGGAATCTATCAGAACAGTCATCGGGGTTAAGGCTGGCACAGTAGTTAGTCTCAGCAACCACGAATTCCCCGGCCATTTTTGATAATTAAAAATTGAATTAAGCGAGAATTTTTTTTTTTAAATTTAAAAGTGAATTCTCAAATATCTCGCAAATTTCAACTAATAATTAAAGCTTAATTAATTAATTAATAATTCGAAATATTTGGATAATATCGAATTAAAAGTTAATTAATTTAAATGGCACTAATCAATTTTATCTCCACAAAGCTAGATGTCCAAACAAGTCCTTAAGATCAAAAACCCCAATCTTAAAGAACTCAAGCCAAACGCAGCCTTAACTTAGAAAATCCCCAAATTCAAAAACCAAGAACCCTAATTTCAAAAAGAGGAACCCTAAAATCGAAATCCAATCATCCAGTTTACAGGAATCAAGAGCAAACGTTTTTCACAAATCGATAACCCCAGATTCAAGCAAGAAAACGCACAAAGCACACCAAATCAGTCAAAATTTCGGCAGAGATTCGACTTGATCAAGTCGAAAAAGAGTAACCAAGCAAGCAATCGAAGCTTGAAATACGAAACCGAGCAAGTTTTTTATCTCAAAAACTTGAAAAACGATGTCGATCGAGTGTGTGTAACAGTGTGTGTATCTGCGTGATGGTGAAGATGAAGTTATGGGCAAGACAATATGAATTGTCTTGCTCAATTGTCTTGCAAGAATATATATATGCATACAGATAGACAAAGATAGAGAGGGGTCTCGGTAAGACAATTTGAATTGTCTTGCCGAGATTCGTGAAGACAGACTCCGTAAGATAAAAACATATGTGAGTAAGACAATCGTATTGTCTTGTAGAGCGAAACGGAAATAACGGATCAGTAAGACAATTTAAATTGTCTTACTGCAAAGATGTGACACGGTGAAAAACGGAGTCTCAGTAAGACAAATAAATTGTCTTACCGAGACTTAGCAAGACAAAAGCAGAAAGAAAATGTCTTGCAGGTCAAATCAACATGAAATTAAAATAATAACTATATGATTTTTGATGATTTAAGAGATAAAACTTTTTGCAATAATCAAAAAATCTATAATAAAAACAATAGTATAAATTACACAAATATTTTGTAAATTTCAACTTTAATTAAAGATAAATACTTATGATTTTAACTTTAATTCAAAAAGATGAATTAACTTAAAATCAAATATTTATGCTTAATTAATTTTGAAAAAATACAAAATAATTACAAATAATTATCTAAATGCTTAGGGAATGTTACAGACTAATATACAAACATGCATAATTACTCAGAATATTATCAGATAACATACAGAAAATCATATAAAGTCTAATAAAATAGATATAATTATACAGAAAATTCACAAAAATATACAAAAACATATAATGCATATGAAAAATATATACAAGAGAACTATGTCATATTTAACATCCCTAATTCACAAACCAGCTTAGAGAAAGTGGATTCATCCAGTGGTTTAGTGAAGATGTCAGCAATTTGCTCAGTCGTGGGTACAAAATGTAACACCACTGTACCATTCATGACATGTTCTCGTATGAAATGATACCTGATATCAATGTGCTTGGTTCTTGAATGTTGAACCGGATTGTTGGAAATGGCTATGGCACTTGTATTATCACAAAATATGGGAATTTTGTTTACTACAACACCATAATCATTCAGTTGATTCTTGATCCACAAGATCTGAGCACAGCAGCTTCCAGCAGCTATATACTCAGCTTCAGCAGTAGAAGTAGATACGGAGTGCTGCTTCTTGCTATACCAGGAAACCAACCGACGTCCTAGAAATTGACAGCTTCCAGACGTACTCTTCCTATCAATCCTGCATCCTGCATAATCAGAATCTGTATAGCCGGTTAAGTCAAAACCAGTATTCTTAGGGTACCAAATACCTAAACCAGGTGTACCCTTAAGATATCTAAAGATTCTTTTGACGGCTATAAGATGTGATTCCTTAGGATCAGCTTGGAACCTAGCACACAAACATGTTGCAAACATGATATCTGGTCTACTTGCAGTAAGATAAAGTAAAGAGCCAATCATACCACGATAGCTTGTGATATCAACTTTCTTACCAGATTTATCCTGGTCAAGCTTTGTGGCAGTGGCCATGGGTGTCTTTGCAGGTGAAGAGTCTTCTAGATTGAACTTTCGAAGAAGATCTCTGACATACTTGGATTGGCAAATGAATATTCCATCATCCTTTTGGCTTACTTGAAGACCAAGGAAGTAGGACAGTTCACCCATCATACTCATCTCATAATTACTCTGCATTAACTTAGCAAATCTCTTGCACAAGTTATCGTTAGTAGAACCAAATATAATATCATCAACATATATTTGTACAAATATCATATCCTTATCATGCAATTTGTAAAAGAGAGTTTTGTCTATGACACCTCTAGTAAAATTGTTTTCAATTAAAAACTCAGAGAGAGTGTCATACCATGTCCTTGGTGACTGCTTGAGTCCATAGACAGCTTTGAATAGAAAGTATACAAAATCAGCAAACTCTGGATTTTCAAAGCCAGGGGGTTGTTCCAGATATACTTCTTCTTCTAGCTTTCCATTCAGAAATGCACTTTTCACATCCATTTGATATACCTTGAAGTTGGAGTGTGCAGCAAATGCAAGAAATATTCTGATGGCTTCAAGACGAGCAACTGGAGCATAGGTTTCATCGTAATCAATTCCTTCTTCCTGAGAATAACCTTTTGCAACCAGTCTGGCTTTGTTTCTCACAACAATGCCATCACCATCTAACTTGTTACGGAAAACCCATCTAGCTCCAATTGTAGATTTTCCTTTTGGTCTTGGAACCAGGGCCCAGACTTCTTGTCTCTCAAATTGATTGAGTTCTTCTTGCATGGCAAGAACCCAATCAGGATCAGCAAGTGCTTCATCTATTTTCTTTGGTTCTAATTGTGAAAGAAAACCAGAGAATAGACATTCATTTGTCGTAGCACTTCTAGTCCTTACACCAACATCAGGATCACCAATAATCAGATCAAAGGGATGATCTCTGCTCCAAATCCTTTCCCTTGGAAGTTGTGTCCTTGATGATTCAGCAGTATTATCATTAAGCTGAAATGTGTGACTAGTTGATCCATCAGCTCCCCCTGAGTTGTTGCCAGGTTGACTTGATGATCCACCACTGGCATCAGTGGAATCTCCAGCATTATTGCCATTTCCTCCACCATTGCCTGGATCATCATCATTGTTGTCATCTCCTGTTGCAACCTCAGGTGGAACATCATCATCTGAATCTGAATCTGGATAGTTGTCAAACTTCAGAGATTCAGATGGATCAGCAGATTGTATACTTGGAAGTTTAGTGTCATCAAATGTAACATTGACACTAACTTTCACTGATAGAGTATCAATTATAAAAACTCTATAAGCATTATTTGTATAACCAACAAAAATTGCTTCAAAAGCCTTTGGCTCAAACTTGTTCAAGTTCTCTTCACCATCCTTGAGAACATAACACTTGGCTCCAAAGACATGAAGATGTTTGACATAAGGTTTCTTGTTGTTATACAGATGAAATGGAGTTTTCATATGATCCTTGTTGATCAAAGTTCTATTTTGGGTATAGCAGGCAGTAGACACAGCTTCAGCCCAAAAGTACAGAGGAAGCTTTGCTTCAGCAATCATTGTCCTTGCAGCTTCAATCAGTGTACGATTCTTTCTTTCGACGACTCCATTCTGCTGAGGAGTTCTTGGTGCTGAATACTGCCTTCTAATTCCCTTTTCAGAGTAAAAGTTGATTAGAGTTTGATTTTTAAACTCAGTTCCATTGTCTGATCTTACAGCTTTTACAGGAACACCTTTTTCCAACTCAACCAACTTGATATGATCAATTACTGTCAGGGGAGTTTCATCCTTAGAAGCCAGGAAGTAAACCCAAGTAAATTTTGAGAAGTCATCCACAATAACCAAGGCATATCTTCCTCCATCAATAGATGCAACATTCACGGGGCCAAACAAATCCATATGCAACAAATGAAGTGGATCTGTAATGGTATTGATGGTTTTGCCTTTGTGAGATGCTCTCTTTGCTTTTCCTTTCTGACAAGCTTCACAAAGATCATCAGTTGAGAATTCCAGGGAAGGCAAACCTCTCACTAGATCTCTCTTGACAAGAGAGTTCATGGTTTTGAAGTTGAGGTGTGAGAGCTTCTTATGCCATAACCAACTATCTTCAGCAGACGCTTTGGCGTAGAAACAGTGAACTTCGTTTCCAGGTCCTGAAGACAAATCAGCTACGAATATATTGCCTTTCCTTATGCCACATAGTGAAGGACGCTTATCCTTGATATGTTTAATGATACATATCTCTTTTTCAAAATGAACATAATAACCTTTGTCACAGAATTGACTGACACTCAGGAGATTATGTTGAAGTCCTTCAACTATTGCAATATCTTCTATGATGATCCTTCCAATTTTGTACTTGCCATATCCCACAGTACGACCTTTGCTATTATCAGCAAAACTGACTGTAGGGCCAGCTCCTTCTCTTATGTCCTCCAGCAGGGATTTATTGCCAGTCATGTGCATTGACGCTCCACTGTCAAGCACCCAGGTAACACGAACAACTCCACTGGCACCCTGCAAAAGACAACTTGATTAGACAGTCTTTGGGACCCACACTTGATTGGGTCCGGCAGTCTTAAAGAACTGATTTCTATTAGGTAATACAACAGAGCCTCTTGGACTGATACTTGGTTCAGACTTGACTGAACTTACTTCCTTAACAACAGCCTTATAAACCTTAGTTTTAGGCTTTGGAACATAAGTCTCCTTCCTAACATGAGTAGGACTGGCAGTCTTTGATCTAGCATGCTTGTTGTTTGTGTGTTGTCTAGGTGATGTGTTTTCATATTTGGCATGCAAATTTTTAAAATAAGCAGACATCAATTTGAAAGCACAAGTCATACAATTATCAACACTACAAGATTTATGACATGCATCAAAAGCAGGAACAACAGAAGTATCAGTCATAGTAGTAGGAACATCAATAGATTCTACTCTAACCTTGTTATCAGATTTAAAATTCTCAGTAGAATGACACCTATTGTTCTTGTTCTTACTATTAACAAAATTATTGGGCTTGTTGAATTTAGTTCTCTCAGAGTTGACACCTAAACCAGCTTTAGGCAACCTAACATTGCCTTTCACTTTAATTGGTTTCAGGTTTGTCAGAATCTCATCTCTCATCTCATTACTCTCTTTCATTTTAAGGTCTTCCTGTTTTAGTTCATATCTAATGACAACAGGAGTCTCTAAAAGAGGTTCAGCTTCTGAGGTTTTAAACAAAGGTTTAAGGGAATCTTTCAAAACAAAAGGAATCCCTCTCTCTTCAGCACTCTTCTTAAAAGGAGTAATGTTACTAGCCTTACCTACAGATTTGTTATAGTCAAAGCCTATTCCAACAGTTCTCTTGATCTCTTGTTTATCATTAAGTTCTTTGACTATCAAGGAGGCATCCTTAAAGGCTTTACATTTCACTTTCTCTTCGTCTAGCTGAAGTCTTAAAGCAATCTCACCTTTCTCTAGAACTTTGACTTTAGCACATTGTAATCCTAAGTCCATAGTCAATTGTTCTATTTTAGGTTTTAATACTTTCATCTCATTCATTTTATAAGCATGAATTTCTAAGACTAAAGTATCAATTTTAAGATTAGCAGCTTTCATCCTTTTAATAGCATCATCTCTTTCAAGTCCTAATTGCATAAACAGTTTAGGGCATGTAGGATCTACCTGAAAGCTTCCAGCAGGAGGGGGTGAAGATGATCCAGTAGTAGCCATGAAAGCAACATTCCCTAGCTGCTCCTCTTCATCACTATCTGTATCATCCCAGCTTTTGCCTTCTGCCAGATAAGACTTGCTTTTGAAACCTTGACTTCCAGAAGTACCATGATGCTTTCTAACCAGTGCATCATACTTCTGCTTCAGCTCATCATACGAATCTTTTCTTTTTCCTTGAACCTTGGGCTGTTTGCATTCAGTTGCAAAGTGTCCAGGTTCACCACAATTGAAGCATTTGAACTTGCTTCTGTCCACCATCCCAGTCTTGTATCCTCCTTTGCTTGTAGAAGATGAATAGCCTCCCTTCTGAAACTTACTAACAGTAGGTTTGTATTTATAGGAAGGGTTCTTCCGGAATCTCATGTTTCCAAACTTCTTGGCAAACAGTGATAGAGATTGATCTTCTAACTGTTCAAGCTCTTCCATTGTATAGAACTCTTCGTCACCACTGGTAGAAGCAGTCTGACCCATCTCAGGTACAACAAATTCCTGAGTAGTCTCAGAAGGAACAACAACATCCTTCTTCTTTTCTTCCAGTACAGGTGACTCAACAACTAGAGCTCTCGAATGGTTCTGTGTTTTACCCCAGCCATATCTCTGTTTACTCTGAACTTGCTCCAGTTCATAAGTTTTCAAAACTCCGTAGAGTCTTTCCAGAGAAATCTCATTCAGGTCTCTGCTTTCCCTGATGGCAGTGATTCTGTGTTCCAGATGTTCAGGAAGGGTTAAGAGAAACTTCATGTTGACCTCTTTCTTGTCGTAGAATTTCCCATTCAGATTTAAATTATTTATCAAATTATTAAGTCTGATAAATACTTCTGAAATCCCTTCACCGGGATGGGAACCAAACTGTTCATACTGAGCCATCAGTATCTCTTTCTTGTTTTCCCTAACTTCCTCTGAGCCTTCATTGATAATCTCTAATGTATCCCAGATTTGTTTGGCGTTCGTACAATTTACAACAGCATTGTACATCACTGGATTTAGAGATTCAACCAAGATTAGTTGAAGAGCATCATCTAAGTTCATCTGATCACTCTCTTCATCTGTGTACTCAGAAAGTTCTTTTGGAATGACCTGATGAGGTATCAACACACCATCCTCTTCATGTGCTAATATGACCTTCATCGGAGTAGTAACACCCTTGTCTAAAATCCCAATGTATTTTCTGTTCGCAGTGCGGAGGAATAGGAACATGTGCCTCTTCCATAGGCCAAAGTGTTCCTGGCTGAACGGTGGGATTTTGATGCTACTGATCTTTTGTGTACTCATGTTTAAGGATTTGAAGTGAATAGTATTTGGAGAGATTTAGATTTTTGAAAGAAAAATATTTTTAATCAAAATTAATTTTTGGAATAAAATTAATTCGAATAAAAAATATTTGGACGTTACAGAGTGTGTATAGGATCTGATACGGAAAAATGGTATCAACCGCTCTGATGCCAATTGTTAGGTCCAGATATGATTGTAGAAGGGGGGGGTTGAATACAATCAGTACCAAATCGTCGCGGAAGTTAATCTGATTGAATATGATTTGTTAATCAGATTATAATTAATTAATATAATTAAAATGGTTCAGTTTTAATGTCCACTAAAGTTCGTAGAATAAATTCGACAGGGTATATTCTAGATTTAGTGATTAAAACAACCAGGTTATCAAAGCACAGAAAACTGTGGATATAACGATCAAGCAAGTTACGAACAACTTGAAAGCTTTACAAATGCTTTGATTACAAAGTGAATGAACACTTAAAAATGAAGGATGCAATGCCATATTTATAGGCAAAGCATTTGTACTTGTAAGACAATTGAAAGACAAGACAATTGTGAGTAGCAAAGACAAAGTAGCAAGGGCAAGACAATTTTAGATTGCCTTGCAAGCACAAGACACTGCAGAAAGACAATTTCAAGGCCCGCAAGACAATTCAGAGCTCGGTCAGACAATTTACATTCGGTCAGACAATCAAGGATTGTCTTGCTGATCTTCATTCGGTCAGACAATCTTTGATTGTCTTGGCAGAATGCATTCGGCCAGACAATTTAGATTGTCTTGCAAGTATCCAGTCGGTCAGACAATCTAATTGTCTTGGCAGAGCATACTCGGGCAGACAATCCAGGATTGTCTTGCTGAGTACCATTCGGTCAGACAATCAAGGATTGTCTTGTAAGCTTCAGTCAGACAATCAGGATTGTCTTGCATGTTTAGCTTCGGTCAGACAATCTCAGATTGTCTTGGCAGTTGGAAATTCGGTAAGACAATCTCAGATTGTCTTGCTGAGCTTGAGTGGATGATTGAATGTGATTTATAGATTATATTTAAATAGAAAATTATCCACTTAATTAATTTAATCATATAAATTCATAAATTAAATTAATTCGAGAGTGAATTAATTTAACAAATAAATTACATAATTAATTTAATTATTTGAGAAGTGAAATAATAATCTATTAAATATTTAATCACCCATTCATCAGCAGAACTGCTTCCCGTCTTCTTTAAACATTAAAAACTCCGTCTTGATCAGTCGAGCGAACGAACCACCAACACTGCTTGACTTCAAATATTCAATTTGAATAACTGATACACAGATGCACTGTCTGGTTCATCTGTATCTAGTTAAATCAAATATTCTTTGTCAAATAAACATTAAGAATTTGATTTGTTCGTCGAGTCTTCGTCTTGTAAGTACTTCTTCATTAAATGGAATCTTCTGATAAAATAAAGTATAGTAACTTTATATCTTCTGAACTCCTGGACGTGCCACAAAAGATTATTTGTGCACTGAGGCTTGAACATATTAATGAACTTCTTTCAGTGGTGTGCAGCAGCATCCTGGAATTTATCTGACATATTATTCCCATAAATCATTTGACGTTCTTCGTACGGATTCCGTTGACTTGCTATTTACTGAGCTTTCTTATCTGAATTGAGTTGTACCTCTTTAAATACAAATAGGCTGAACATATGCCTTTCAGCGCGCCAAGATGAAAATGAAATAGACGAAGAAGGATTTATAAAACAAATGGAACATCATAAAAAAGGTCATATAAGAAAAAGAAGAAGAAAGGGAGATTAAAGGGTGCAGGAAAGTTTTAGACTACGGTTACGGTAATACGAACAAGTACTATGTTTGCATAAGCGTAAAAGGGAGACGGATAAGGAATAGAGAATAGCCAAGGTTAATAGGCGCGCCTAGAGATAGGGCGCGCCACGAAGAAAAAGGAGAGGTTTGACAAAACAGGGAAACATAGTTATAATCCTACGACTTACATCTACATGACAAAGAGACAGGAGATCATATATTACCACTACAGGACGCGCCTAGTCTATACTAAACAATCCAGACAACACAAACATCTATTTCAGATCAAAAATTTCCTAAACAAGATCAAACGAAGATATATACATATACATATACAGTAAAAGCATGAAGAACAGTAAAGAAAATGAAAAGTCACATGCATGGATCTAACAAGATACTCGGTGAAATAGCAAAGAAAAGGTAGGAATGTGTACCTTAAGTTGAGGAGAGTTGTGGGCTGGCCTTGGAATTAAAAACGGAGCAGTAATGCGACCTGGAGAGCTCGAACAAAGAAACGGCGGCGAAAGGTTTTTCGGAGTAAAAAAGAGATGGAAATGAAGAAGTGAAAAAAGATGAAACCCGTATTTATACTCGGGTAAAAGGAAGCAGAATTAAAATAAATAAAAAATACAAAGAAAGTGGAGTACAGCTGTTCATGATAAGGGTTTCAACGGTCAGTATTGTAAGGCGCGCCTAATTAGGTCGCGGACAGTTGGTAGAAAGAAGAAGTCAAAGATAAGTAAAGATTTCAAGATCTTACCGATGTTTCCAACATCACCAAGATCTGGGGGGTAGTTGTTATATGCAAAATTATGGGAAGTCATTATATGGGCCAGGCTCACAAAAGGACGTAGTTGGGCCATAACAAGTGAGGCTGAGGCAACTTTAAGGAAGCCCTGTTAGAAGACAGGGCGCGCCCTATCATCAGGCGCGCCCACATGCCAGGGAAAGTTCGTGTAATCATGATTCTGAAGGGCAGCAGGTGATTCTTTATGTTTAGGGGGACGCC
Organism: Daucus carota subsp. sativus; assembly: GCF_001625215.2. Taxonomy (NCBI): domain Eukaryota; kingdom Viridiplantae; phylum Streptophyta; class Magnoliopsida; order Apiales; family Apiaceae; genus Daucus; species Daucus carota. The sequence continues at coordinate 16,469,338 of NC_030382.2, forward strand.
CTTAAACCTAAGTAAATCCTACTGTTGAAGTGATAAAGGCCCTACCTTGTAGTCTGAGGAGTTATCCTCCTTGGGAGGTAGAGGATAGAAGAAGAAGACGTGCCCTGGAAGGCTCTATCTCTGTAGTCTGGCGGGTTGTCCCTGTCGGGGAGAACGGTAATGTCCATACATTTGGGGTAAGCTCTAGGGCTAGGCTTAATCGTATTGGGCCCCTTTTAGGAGGAAGATTCTAGAAGGGGAGGCCCAGCCCATATGGGTCTCTTAGGAGAAAGAACTACGTACCGGCTTGATCCCCTATAAATAGGGGTATGTAGGCAGATTGTAGGCATCGATCATTCTAGAGAGCTATTCCAGTTAGCGATCTCGAACTCTTTGCTTACAATTGCAGCCGCCTCCATAACAAACAACCAACCACTCCCTACATCCTCGCCAACAAGAATCTTGATCTACGCTGCGGACCTCATCTTTGTTGACCTACCAGTTTTCTCCGTTAACAGTCTTCATCATCATGGTTTCTTGAGATGTCACGATCCATTGGAGCTTTTTCAATACTAGTACCCTCCAATTGAAATTATCTTCATGAACACAGGAAATAGCATTTCAAAAATGAGTATTCGCTGCAAATACAAGAACAACAGGAGATTAAAGCTTCACGCAATCAAAACTAAAACTGAAGAAACCCCCCCTCCGTTTAACACACATATATGAATATTGTTATAATCCAAACCCTTATAAGTAGTATTAATAATGCATGGAAAATTGGCTTGCTGGAATCCTGGATTCAACATTCGTGCACACAACAGCCAAGAAGAAGAATAACTGCAAGAGACAAGGACTCTAGGTTTACTGGGGTTACATAAATAAGAATAGTTATCTGAATAAAAGGATAAGTAGCTGCCTAGTCAATGTTTACAGCTTCTGGATAATTAGAATACAAACTGGAGCAGCTAGATGGTGGCACGTAGCAATAACTCTTTTTCTCTATTCAACATAGCAAACTGCAGGTCAATTCAGAACCCTAAATATAAGGTGGGCTGGTACAAACTTCTGATGCAGTGTTCTCCATGTTCAGTAAAAATAGGCTGGTCATATGCAGTGACAATTCTGCACGTGGCAGAGGTGGCTTTAACGGTGGCTAACATGGTGGACGAGGACGAGGAAGGCAGTGTCCCTCAATAGAGGCTAGAATTCTGAAGGCTATCAGCCATCTGGTCGTGGTCAAAATTTCAGAGGCCGGGGACGAGGCGGATATCAACAAAGAGGTGATAAGTCTCAATATCAGCGCTATAACTGTAATAAATATGGTCATTTCAGTTATGAGTGTAGAGCACCAAAGGTGGAAGAAAGAAGTCATTTTGCAGAAGCAAAAGAAGACAAAGATGTTGGCACTGCAATGTTCCTCACTTACAAAGGAGATGGGGAAAGCAAGAAGAATGTTTGGTATCTTGACTCAGGGGCCATTAATCACATGAACACAAGGAGTTATCCACGGAGATAGACGACACCATCAGTGGAGAAGTTACTTTTGGTGACTCATCAAGATTCCGGTCAAAGGAAAAGGTACTGTCACGATCATGTCAAAGAAAGGTGAAAAGAAATATATAAATGATGTTTATTATACTCTTGAATTGAAAAATAATATCATCAGTCTTGGCCAACTTGTGGAGAAAGGATATAATATACAGATGCAGAACAATTCCCTCATTATCAGAAATCAAGCTCGGGAATTGATTGCGAATGTGAAGATGTCAAAGAATCGTTTGTTTACGCTTGATATGCAAACGAAGGTACAGAAGTGCTTAAAGTCAGTCATTAAAAATGACTTGTGGTTGTGGCATTTGAGATATGGTCATCTTGGATTTTCTGGCTCAAAATTATTGTCGAAGACAAAAATGGTGGACGGTTTGCCAGAAATCAACGAACCAGAAAATTTGTGTGAAGCTTGTGTAAAGGGGAAACAACATCGACAAAGTTTTCCCGTTGGGAAGTCATGGAGAGCCAGGAGGCCATTGGAGATTGTTCACACAGATATTTCTGGTCCATTTGATATCTCATCACTTGGAGGTAATGGATATTACCTAACATTTATTGATGACTTCAGCAGGAACTTGTACATATTATCACATGCAGAAGTTGGGGGATATTATTGAGTATATTTTGATGATATCAACATTTACTATCAGAATATGAAGATCAAATTTTGTCTGAGATCAATACTTGACAAGCACAGAGTATATGAGAGTTTATCGTCAGAGAATGTTTCTCAGAGTTTTCCCCACACATGGTTGGTAGGAGATGATTGATCATAATCAAGAAGATATATACGGCAAAGATATGTCGGTTCTGGGACTTCAGTAAATAAAATTTATCAATCATATGATATGTGCTGTAATGCATAAATCATGTTAATCATATATTTAATCGATTGGCTATTTGTTTAGTATATAAGCATAGATTAGGTTTACACTATATGTGTTAAGTAACATAGTTATCGTGTAACCTAGCAACTCTCAAAATATATGTTCATGCTTTGAGAGAGGAGTTGTTATTCAGTGCCAATGAGTTTTTAGCAGTCAACATGTTATTTTACACCAACTATAAGAAAGATTGTAGAAGAGGGGGGGGGGTTGAATACAATCTTTTACAAATTAAAAGATTCAAGAACACAAACACTTTAAAACAGTAAAACAGAAAAACACCAAGTATTAAAAATATGGGTGGATTGAATGATCCACCCGTTTATATTGAAGAATCTGTGGATTGATTACAATTCGCACAGCTGCAGGTTCATCACTTGAACAGTTTCTAACTCTCAGATTTTCTCTCAAGTTTTTAGAACACTTTCAACTGATGCTACTAACTTGGTTATATACTCCAAGTTTTATAAAGCTTTTAACTAGAATACAAATTGCACTTTAATCTAAACAATGTTGCACATCTTTGTCTTATGCATGCTTTCTGAGATGTCTTCATCTTTGACCATCATCTTGATTTGATTCAGATTGGATTGCATGAGATAAGAATGTTTCTGGCTCTTCTTTATTTTCCTAATCAGGCTTCCATGTCTATTTTAGTGTAATTCGATCCATGTGATTTGTCAGGCTTAAGCTTTAGTCACTTTCAACTGCTCTTTGCTTCATCAGTTGAAAGCTCTAGTTACTTTCAACTGCTCTTTGCTTCATCAGTTGAAAGCTCCTTCATCAGTTGAACGAATTACAGACTTCATCAGTTGAATGCTGTTCCAGTCTCATCAGTTGAATTCCTTAGCATCATCAGTTGAACACTTTGTCTTCAGTTGAATGCTTGGTCATCATCAGTTGAAACAAGATACAGTCTTCATCAGTTGAACAGTTACATCTCATCAGTTGAATATCCTTCACTTAGATAGAATTACATGGCATTGGATATTTACGATTAGCCACCCTATTCTACCCATCCGTTGATAATTCTCAAAGACAAGAAGTATAACAATTACAACTGAAATTTTGATAAAGATTCTAAAGAAAACATGTTACAAAGTGTTTATGTTATCATCAAAAATTATTGAAACCTAACAATCTCCCCCAATTTATGACTGGAGAAGATGCAGACATAAATTCTACACTGGATGATAACAAAACACAGATAAAATAAAATTCAAAATTTAAATACAAGAGATAAAAAATTTACAGATGATTATGCTCCTCTAGACTATGCAGATTACTTATTCCTAGAAGATTTTCTTCTTCTGGACTTAAGTTTTTCTTCAAGTATATCAATCTGTTTCTGAAAAATCCTGCATAACCATTCTTCATCACTATCCTGTCTGTTGAGCTTGGATTGAAGAGTCTTCAGAGTATTCAGGCTAGCAACCTTGAGTTGATCTTTAGGTCTGAAAAATCTCCTAACACCTTGGCTGTCCCTGAACTCCATAATTGGGGTTGGCTCATTATGAATTTTCTTTCCAGTGTAGGGGATTTTCAGCCTTCTTTGCAGGCTAGCATCTGAGTTCCACTCCTTCCTGATTTCAAGAATTCTCTTTAACACCATTTGTTTGGCTGGTGGTGTGAATCCTCCTGTTCTCTTCATGGAAGCATAAATCTTGGTGAGAGAGCTGAATCCTTCAGAAATCAGAACCTCGTGAAGAGGCCAGGTGACATCACCTTTGCTTTTTTATGAGAATATCAATCTTTCAGGAAGCTTTGAAGTGGGCTCTATTCCTCTTACTTCTTGAAGGTCATTCAAATCCAGCTCCAACTCTGAAATTTCTTCTATGTTTGCTATGACAAGATAGTCATATGGATTTTCAAGTTCCTTAGGAGGTTTGGGAGGATTAGCCATTTTCTTTGCCACAGTCTTCACTTTCTTCTTTGGCTTTGGATTTTCTTGAACTAGAAAGGCTGGGATAGGAATGTTGTCAAGATCAATTGGCTCCTCCTTAGGTATAATTGGCTCATCATGGAAGTTGACATCTGGATGCATAACTGTGGTGTCTTTGATTGGAGAAGAAGGCTTTGAGATTGGTACAGACTTTTCTGGCTCTTCTTCTCTTTTCTTGGCAGCCTCAGGCATCTTAGATCTAGACTTGACTCTCTTCTTCTTTGGAGGATTCTCAGGAGCAACCCTATTTTCATTTTGAAATTCAGCTGCCAACTCCTCTTCCAGCTCAATTCATACCTTTCATCAACCTCTATTTCTTATTTTCAGAGAGTTGAGATTCATACTCCTTTCTTTCACATTCTCTGGCCACCTCTTCAGCTTTTGCAAATGAGTAATGAGGATGGCCAACTCCAATGAATACCTTTTGGCCTTCTCTGTAGATGATGGCAAAATGATCTTTTAAAGCCTCATCTGTAGAATCCTTGTAGCTCTTGATCTCATGGCCCAAAAGCTTGTATTCATTTTTGTCAGGCCTGGCTGGTGGAAAGTAAATTGAACTTGAGTCTTTGTCAGGCCTAGAGTAACCACAATTGTTTGGAAATAGGGTGGCCTTGAATTCATTCAGAGTTGATGGCTCACCCTTTTCTTTCTTTGAAGGTATAACAATCTCAGGTGTAATTACCCTGAGAATTGTAGTTGTGGTGGGAAAAGAGGTTGGAACTGTTGTGGCTGCAGATGTAGTTTGTGAAGTTGCAGAAGTTTTCTTGTCCAACAGAGCCAATCTCTTCTCAATTGAGTCCAGAGCTGCAAGTCTTTCAAGCCTTTTATTTTCTTTCTCAGTATGGAAAGGAGGAGGAATTCTGCTCACCAACTCTACAGGAGTAGGCAAGGGCTCTTTCTCCCCCTTTTTGTTAGCAGCAAGTGTAAAAGGACTAGGAAGAGAAATGCCAGAGGCCAGAAGAAGATGTTGGAGAAGTCCAGTTTGCACTCTTTGGTGTTGGAGCATCTCATCCATCCTTGAGTTTAAAATTTGGACATTGTCCTCTAGAGCCTCCACTTGCTTTTCTAACTGAGCTTGCTTTTTCTCAGTGGCAGACATTGCAGTTTTGACTTGAGTAGGAAGCTTCTCATCGATCTGTTTGGATAGATCAGTTTTAACAGAAGTGATGAGAGAGTTGAGATGCTCTACCTCCTTCTGAAAGTGACGATACTGATACTTGTGCAGTCTAAGATTGTCCATAGCCTGACTGGCAAGAGTAGCAGAGATGGATGAAGAAGAAGAAGAGCTCCCAGCTTGTGAATAAAGAATGGAGGAGGCTTGCCTTTGCAACTCCATACTGACCACTGTTGCATTGGCAGACTGAATGGAGAGCCAAGAAGGAAGAGAAGATGATGGTTCTGCAGGCTCTTCACCAAGAGAATTCCCAAGGGCTTCATTGAGGTCCTCATGACTCTCATCATCATAATGAAAATCATCATCAGCATTGGGAGGCAGAGCTGCAAGTGCCTCCTTCGCTCTGAGCATGGATGATGTAGTGTGAATCAGATTGAGACTCCTCTCAGCTGCTTGATTGTCCAGTCTTGCAAATGCCTGAACAGAAGACATACCATGAGTAAAAGTCTCAGAGTCTAGTGACACACTATCCAATATGGATCTGTATTCAGCTTGATATTCTTGTTCACTAAACCCTTCATTGACACCTGCTTTTCTCTCAATTTCTCTCTATTCTTGCATCAAGGGCTCCCCTTGGCTCACCACACTCCTCACCTCTCCCTCACTAGTTCTTACTAAGGAACCACTCAATTCCCCTCCTTTTTCCTGGCTGGAAGAAATAGCCAGACCCTCCACTAGCTCTCCTTTTGCCAGCTCATAAGGTTGCCTCTCCACACAATCACTCCCTTCCCTCAATCCTAGCAGTGTCTGTGTTATGATGTGATCAACTACTGTGGTAGAAGGTAGATCAGTTGAAGTACCAGTAGTTGTCAACTGATGAGAGACATCCGTTGAAACATGCATAGAAGAGGCTTTCAACTGATGAATGCTAAGCGCATCAGTTGAAGGACAGACACTGTTCAACTGATGAGAGAGATCAATTGAAGATAAAGAAGAAAAAGGTATAGAAGCTGTGACAGTTGAGTCTGTGAAGATTGATTTTAAAGGAGATTCCACAGAACACACTGGCACAGTAGAAGAAATTTGATGAGAAAGATCCAACAAATCATCCAGATGATGATGATCAATCTCATAGAGGGGCTTCTCCATGAAATCTAAAGATGGAGAATTTACAAGTGTGGTGTGAATTAATACCACATCCACAGAAGAGGTGGGGGATTGTGTTTGGACTGTAGAAATGGTGAGATCATGGATGTGTAAGATAGGTTGAGAAGTAGAAGGGGGCTGTGACTCCACATTTATTGGAGTCACATCAAGCTGACTTTGAGAAACTGTGTATGCAGAGTGCTTGGCCTTGTCACCTTTGAGCTTCTTTCTCCCATAGGCTTTTACAAGTGACTGAGTGTCCCTCCCCCTCTTTTGCTGTGTCCCTGGTTGGGGACTATTTTCAATAGCAACATCCTTTTGGGAGGATGCTGCTAGGGATATGCCAATTTCCATATTAATCTCTACAGTCTTTTGGGAGACTACAGAGTGGCTAGGCTGTTCAGCACTCACCTCTCCAACCTTATCCTTAGGGCTTCTTTGATTTTCACCCTTTCCCTCCCCCTCACTTCCTCTAGTCACACTCCCATCAGGTTTGTGTTTCTTAGTTTTTACAACAGGTGCCTTTTCGGAGGCACCTGAGGTTGCTTGGAAGATTTATATTTGGAAGGTTGTGCCACTTGGGTGGACTGTTGATGGGCCTCCTCAACAGCCCTGATGGCAGAAAGCAAAGAAGTAGAAGGTTGAGAAGGAGTAGAGGGAAAACCAAATACCTCTTTTTCTTTTCCAGCCTCCATGATTGGCAGGTAGACCACCTCTAAAGAGGGGTATAGATTCATCCTTAAGAGGTCTTTGAACACCCTCTTTTCCTGCACAAAACTTGGAAGCTTGGTTTCCTTGTTAGAGATGACTAGCTTATCATCAACATGATTAGCCAGCATCATCAGAAATCTAACATAGTAAATATTCCTAGGTCTATCAACCTTATCACATAATTTCTCCCCAATTTCATGGATCATCAAAGTACCAAAATTATAATACTCATTGGTTAAAAACATGTAAAGCATCTGCAAAATCTGAGAGGTAATAGCATTAAAATTACTAATCTTACCAGAAAAAGATTTTACAAAAGCATCACACCAATAACTCCACTCTCTCCTAAGACCTCTCCTCTCAATTTTACCTAGATCATCAGTAGGCAATACATAATTCATGGCATATAGCATATTAACTAACTGAATATCATAAGGCAAAGTAGTAACAGTGTTTTCAGGAATTTTAAAGCATGCATTCATGACATCACAGTTAATTATATGAACAGTATTTTTGAGAGAGAAAGAGATAGTGTCATCCTCACTATTAAACTCAGCCGTAGTCCACATCTCTTCCACAATTTCATGATAGATAGTGGGAGTTGAAAGCATGGCGTGGGAGAGTTGGCTGACTATGATAAACTCCATCATCCTGTGAAACTCCTTTTCTTCAACAGCTTTGGTGTCCACAAATAAAGAAAAAGTGTTCTTTTCATAGATGAAGTTAGTAGGAGACGTGTATTTCTTCATTGGAGCCATTGCAGTTACAGAAAAAGCTTGAAGAAAGTAAGGGCTTGTTTTTGCACACAGAGAGAAGATGGCTTTGTGAATTCGAAAGAGTAGGATGAAAAGAAATGAAAATAAACTAAAATACTTATATACTTTCTCAGAAAATTGCTGTGATTGGCTCAAAAATTACCGTTGAGAAGAAATAACTTTTATTTAACTCTACAAAAATTACACACACGATCGTGCGTATAAAGTGGAGGAGAGATAAAAGAAATTTCAACGGCTCAGATCTGATAATAGTTTCAACGGATGAAATAGGCGCCTCTTTAAACTTCTTATTCAACTGATGATGATCACTTGAAAGCGTTTTCAACTGATGCCATCAGTTGAAAGAAAAACAAGGCAATAGAGTATTGTTTCAATTATCAGTTGAAACAATTTAACTATCTCATCAGTTGAAATATTCCATATCTTATCCAGAGTCATAACTAATTTAATTTTGAAAAATTAAATTCAGTCAAACTCTGGCTGCCAAATTACAGACAAATTCACTATAAATTAGGAGAAATTTAACATACCTAATTTACTTACCAATCTTCTGAATGTGGATTCATCAAGAGGCTTTGTGAAAATATTTGCAATCTGTTCTTCACTTAGAACAAAATGCATTTCAACTGTACCAGCCATCACATGTTCTCTAATGAAGTGATATTTGATGTCAATGTGCTTGGTTCTTGAATGCTGCACTGGATTTTCAGTTATAGCAATAGCACTGGTGTTGTCACAGAATATTGGGATTTTTGAGAGATTTAAACCATAATCAAGCAATTGATTTCTCATCCACAATATTTGTGCACAACAACTTCCAGCTGCAATGTATTCAGCCTCAGCTGTAGAGGTTGAAACAGAGTGTTGCTTTTTGCTAAACCAAGAAATCAGCCTATCTCCAAGAAATTGACATGTGCCTGTTGTACTTTTTCTATCAATTTTGTATCCTGCAAAATCAGCATCTGAATATCCAATTATATCAAATCCAGAGTCTTTAGGGTACCAAATGCCAAGATTTGGTGTTCCCTTAAGATATCTGAATATTCTTTTGATAGCAATAAGATGTGATTCTTTAGGATCAGCTTGAAATCTAGCACAGAGCCATGTAGAAAACATAATATCTGGTCTACTAGCTGTCAAGTATAAAAGAGAACCAACCATGCCTCTATAATTAGATATATCCACATATTTTTCATTAGGACTTAACTCTAATTTAGTGGCAGTTGGCATGGGAGTTTTAGCTTCTGTGCAATCCATTAAATCAAACTTTTTAAGTAGATCATAAAAGTACTTAGTTTGATTAATGAATATACTTTCCTTTACTTGCTTAACTTGTAAACCAAGAAAGTAGGTGAGCTCTCCCATCATGCTCATTTCATACTGACTTTTCATTAGATTGGCAAACTTTTTGCAAAGTTTCTCATCTGTAGAACCAAAGATTATATCATCTACATAAATTTGAACTAAAATAAAAGCACCATTTACATTTCTGTAAAATAGTGTTTTATCCACAGTTCATTCTAGAAAAATGATTATCTAATAAGAATTGAGATAGAGTGTCATACCAGGCCCTTGGTGCTTGCTTTAAACCATAAAGTGCTTTCAATAAAAAGTAAACATACTCTGGAAATTCTGGATCTTCAAAACCAGGAGGCTGACTCACATACACCTCCTCTTCCAGTTCACCATTTAGAAAAGCACTTTTGACATCCATTTGATAGACTTTAAATTTTGCATGAGCAGCATAGGCCAAGAAGATTCTTATGGCTTCCAATCTTGCAACTGGTGCAAATGTCTCATCAAAATCAATTCCCTCAGATTGAGAGTATCCTTTAGCCACAAGCCTTGCTTTGTTTCTGGTGACAACTCCATTCTCATCCATTTTGTTTCTGAATACCCATCTTGTGCCTACAATTGTTCTATTCTTAGGCTTGGGTACCAGCTTCCATACTTTGTTTCTCTCAAATTGATTTAATTCTTCTTTCATAGCAAGAACCCAATCAGCATCTTTGAGAGCATCTTCTATTACTTTAGGTTCATCCTGTGAAAGAAATGCACTTTATAAACACTCATCTTGAGTAGCTCTTCTTGTTTGTACAGATGCATTTGCATCTCCAATAATTAATTCAAAAGGATGATCCCTTGTCCACTTTCTCTGAGGTGGAAGTGATTGTCTTGATGATGTTGCTTCATTGTTATAATTTAGATTCCCATGTTGAAAAGCTCCCCCTAAATTTGACATCTCATTATTCCTAGATTGATTGGAATTTTGAGACATTCTTTCAACTGATGACTCTTGAGGAGTTTCAACTGATGCTTCAGCTGAGTTTTCAATGGCTGTAGTCTCATGTGCCAAGTTCTCATCAGTTGGAAGATTTATTCCAGGATTAATTCCAGCATTCTGAACAGAATCATCACAATCATCATCACTGTCATATAGATCACCTTCACCTTCATTCTTAAATCTGAGATTGTCATGAAATCCTTCATCTGACAAACCTTGAATCTTTTTATCATCAAAAACTACATGAATTGATTCCATAACAATGTTGGTTCTCAGATTGTACACTCTAAATGATTTTCCATTATAGTATCCAACAAAAATAGCTTCATCTCCTTTGGCTTCAAATTTTCCAAGATTTTCACCTTGATTCCTTAGAACATAGCATTTGCATCCAAATACATGAAGAAAGCTAATTGTCGGCTTCTTTCCGTTGAAGAGTTGAAAAGGTGTTAGATTGTGAGGTTTGGTAATTAGAGAAATGTTTTGAGTGAAGCAAGCAGTGTTCACAGCTTCAGCCCAAAAATAGGTTGGAAGTTGAGCTTCACTAATCATGGTTCTTGAAGCCTCAATGAGAGTTCCGTTTTTCCTTTCTACCACTCCATTTTGTTGTGGAGTTCTTGGTGCAGAGAACTCATAAATAATTCCCTTATCTTCACAAAATTCTTTCATCACTGAATTCTTGAATTCTGTCCCATTATCACTTCTTATTCTTTTAACTTTGACATCTGGATTGTTGTTTAATGTCTTGATATGATTGATAATGATTTTCCCAGCTTCATCCTTAGAATGCAGGAAGAAAGTCCAAGTAAATTTTGAAAAATCATCAACAATCACTAGACAATATTTCTTCTTTGAAATGGACATTATGTTGACTGGTCCAAAATCCATATGCAAGAGCTGAAGAGGTTTCACAATTGATGAAAGAGATTTGTTTTTGAAAGAGCTTCTCTTTTGCTTTCCTTGCTGACATGCTCCACACAGACCATCTTTGGAAAATTCCAGGTTTGGAATTCCTCTGACCAAATCCTTCTTTACCAACTCATTTAATGTCTTGAAATTTAAATGAGACAATCTTTTGTGCCATAGCCAACTGTCATCTGAGCTTGCTTTGCTGAGAAAACAAGTGATAGATTCAGACTTGACAGAGTTGAAGTCAGCTACATACACATTCCCTTTTCTTTGTCCAATTAGTACCACTTTGCTGTCATCTCCTTTGGTGACAACACAGGCTGCATGAGTGAAATTAACCTTGTATCCTTTGTCACAAAGTTGACTGATGCTAAGCAAATTATGCTTAAGACTAGACACCAATGCAACTTCATCTATGATTACATTCTCTTTTGCTATCGAGCCATATCCCATAGTATATCCTTTGCTGTCATCTCCAAAGGTAATACTAGGGCCAGCTTTCTCTACAAACTTTGTGAGCAGGGAAGAATCACCAGTCATGTGAGCAGGGAAGTACCACAAATTCTTCTTATGGTTTCCCTGCACACATTTTCAAAAACAGATCAAGTTGATTTTGGTACCCAAATTGCTTTGGGTCCAGATTTGTTAGTCTTAATAGCTTTTCCCTCATTCTCAACCTTTCCCTTGGATTGAAGTGGTTCAACCTTTGGTTTTGGTTGAGAAATTGGAATATCAACATTGCTTTTAAACAGAGGCATCTGAGGCATACATACATTATTTATACCATGCAAGTTTGAATGGAATTGAGGCATATTAAAAGCATTGAAATATGGATTGAACATATATGGCATGCCAGTCTGAGAAAATGAATTGTGAGGCAATAAACCAGGCATCATGTTCATAGCAGATAAGTTCATGTGAGGAACAGATGGCAGAGGAATAGGCAATGATAAATTAGGAGCAATCACAGTTTTACAATTAGTAGATAAATGATTTACACTACCACATTTACTGCAAGTTTTCCTAGGAGCACTAGCAGTGGGTGTGTAATTAGTGTGCTTATTGACTCCAATCTTGCCATTTTTATTCCCTTTTTTCTTTTTAGTCTCTTCTGATTTAGACTCACTAGCATCCAATTTTTTCTTAGTCTTATTACTGGAATTGTGAATGTTGTTCACACTCTCACTAGTCTAAGAAGAAGTATTCTCACCTTTGACAAAGTTCTTTTTAACAGGACCATATTTCTTGTTGAGTTTCTTGAGAACTTTCTTGTCAACTGATGAGTTTTTGTTCCACTGATGACTTTCATCAGTTGAAGCTTTGGTTTTAACTGATGATCATCATCAGTATTCTCATCACTTGAACTGACCTCAGAGATCTCAAGAGCTTTCTTGTCTCTTTTCCATTCATTCTCAACAAAGGTTTCTCTACCTTGCATGTTGATGATATTAGTGGAAACATCTCTCCCAGATTTCCATTTGGCAATGATTTCTTGTTCCTTATCAAGCTGTTTTCTTATGATCTCTTCTCTTTTTAAGACAACCAAAAGATCATCTTTAGCTGTTTGACATTCAATCTTTAGTTTCTCAAACTCAATGAATTGAGTTTCCAGAGCATTGTTTCTATCACTAAGGAAGGTGTTAGCTTCCTTAATTCTACAGTTTTCCTTAGTGAGAGACTTTAAAGAGACATGCAAATGATATAATTCTGTAGACATTTCACTGATAGGTGCATTGCATTCATCTTTAGTTAACTCTACTAAGTTTGTAGTGAATACCTGACTACTGCTTCCAGTGTTTTCTTCTTGATCTGTGGAGTTGGCCATTAAAGCAAGATTGACAAACTCCTCCTCTTCATCAGAATCATCTCCAGCTGCCCAATCATCCTTTGTAATGAATGCTCTTTCTTTTTGCTTGAGAAGTTCATAATATTTCTTTTTGTAATCCATATTTTCACTGGACCTCTTCTCAGCTTTTGGCTTTCTGCATTCATTTGCAAAGTGACCTGCATTTCCACAGTTGAAGCACTTGAACTTAGATCTATCCACCATGCTTCTGTCAGACTTGGGATTGCCTTTAAATGATTTTGCAGAATTAAAATTCTTCTTGAATTTCAGTTTGGAGAATCTTCTTGACAGGAAGGCCAAGTGCTCATCAATCCCATCACTTTCTTCACCAGAATCAGCTACATCTTTTCCTTTTCCTTTGCTTGACTCTGAGCTCTCTTCTTTGACCAACTTCTCAGTTTCTTCAACTTGAGATTTTCCCTTGTCCTTGACAGTATCATCAAGAGATGCAACTAGAGCCACAGATGAATACCCTTTCTTTTGGCTTTTCTCTATCTCTTCATCTTGTTCCATTTCAAGCTCATAAGTCGTTAAGGTTCCATACAGTCTCTCAAGAGTGTAGTCTTTGAATTCTTGAGTGTTTCTGAGAGAGACTGTCTTGGGTTTCCATTCTTTGGGAAGAGCTCTCAAGAATTTCAAATTTGAATCATTAACTTGATATATTCTTCCAAACAGTTTCAGACCATTTAACAGCTTTTGAAATCTGTTAAATGTGTCACTTAAACTTTCTCCAGCCTTGAAATGGAAAGACTCATATTGTTGAATCAGCAACTGCATTTTGTTTTCTCTCACTTGCTCATTCCCTTCAAAGATGGTCCTGATGGTGGCCCAAACTTCTTTGGCAGTTGTGCAGCTGATAACACTATCAATCATTTCTTGATCCAAACCATTAAACAGAAGGTTCATGGTTTTCTTATCCTTGTGCACTTCTTCAGTATCTTCTTGAGAGTATTCATGGATAGGTTTTGGAATCATCTTGCCTACCATGTCTTCACCATCAGCTCCAATACTGGTGCAGACCTTCATGGGGACATGAGGTCCTTTTTGAATGCAGTTCACATAACTTTCATCAATGGACAACAAATGCAGGTGCATTCTAACTTTCCAGTGAAAATAGTTATCTTTGTCAAGAACAGGAATATTCATTCCAGCATCCTTCTTTTCCATCTTTCTCTAGCAGTATTGATCTTTTTCCCTGTTTGTTGGGAACCTCGCTCTGATACCAACTGTTATTTTACACCAACTATAAGAAAGATTGTAGAAGGGGGGGTTGAATACACTCTTTTACAAATTAAAGGATTCAAGAACACAAACACTTTAAAACAGTAAAACAGAAAAACACCAAGTATTAAAAATACGGGTGGATTGAATGATCCACCCGTGAGATTTTATGTTGAAGAATCTGTGGATTGATTACAATTCGCACAGCTGCATGTTCATCACTTGAACAGTTTCTAACTCTCAGATTTTCTCTCAAGTTTTTAGCACACTTTCAACTGATGCTACTAACTTGGTTATATACTCCAAGTTTTACAAAGCTTTTAACTAGAATACAAATTGCACTCTAATCTAAACAATGCTGCACATCTTTGTCTTATGCATGCAATCTGAGATGTCTTCATCTTTGACCATCATCTTGATTTGATTCAGATTTCCTTGCATGAGATAAGAATGTTTTCGGCTTTTCTTTATTTTCCTAATCAGGATTCCATGTCTATTTTAGTGTAATTCGATCCATGTGATTTGTCAGGCTTAAGCTCTAGTCACTTTCAACTGCTCTTTGCTTCATCAGTTGAAAGCTCTAGTTACTTTCAACTGCTCTTTGCTTCATCAGTTGAAAGCTCCTTCCTCAGTTGAACGAATTACAGACTTCATCGGTTGAATGTTGTTCCAGTCTCATCAGTTGAATTCCTTAGCATCATCAGTTGAACACTTTGTCTTCAGTTGAATGCTTGGTCATCATCAGTTGAAACAAGATCCAGTCTTCATCAGTTGAACAGTTACATCTCATCAGTTGAATATCCTTCACTTAGATAGAATTACATGGCATTGGATATTTACAATTAGCCACCCTATTCAACCTATCTGTTGATAATTCTCAAAGACAAGAAGTATAACAATCACAACTGAAATTTTGATAAAGATTTTAAAGAAAACATGTTACAAAGTGTTTATGTTATCATAAAAAATTATTGATTCCTAACACAATACAAAAACTATTTTTGGTTCAATTGTGTTTATCTTTTGAATTAATTGTTACCACTGTATTCAACCCCCTTTTTATAGTGGACTAAGGCCTATCATTTCTAATCGAAAATTTTGAATATATAATACTTGAGTTAGAACTCCATTTAAGATGACTTCACTTGACTTTTTTTATATATAATCATGTGGTTTTCTTTTACTTCAATAATCGCAAAAGTACGGTGTATTATAGTGAATATTAGAAAATATTAGAATTAACATATTGTGTCCCTAAAACATATTTTCAAAAAGGATGAAAACTTTCTCACGGTACTCCAATCATCACTCGTAGGCCTTCCATCAATGTTATTCAACTTGAGATGTTTTTTGTATCTAGGATCTTGTGTATCATACCTATCAAATGCCCTTTCAGATTTCTCCGCCACATCTAGCGTCTCATATGTTGAATTCCATCTAGTATCCACATCTAGAATAAAAGATCTTTTTACCTCAACTATCTCATATTTTGCACATTTCATAAACACCACCTTTTTAGCTGGTGAATGTCTTATATATTTAACGGCATTTCTCACTCTATTAATTGATACATCAAATATCCATAACCCATATTTACCAACTAAATTTAAAATATGAGCAACACACCTTATGTGTAAATTCTCTCCATTCAAAACACTAGAATCCCAATTACTGATTCTACCTTTTAATCTGTCCAATGCAACATCATTAGAACTAGCATAATCTATCGTGATAGATAACACCCCAGTAATTCACCTCTCCACCAAACAGTCCTCAATAGCCAATACAATTGCCTTACATTCATGGCTAGTAATCGGACAAAAGTTTAGTATTGTTTTATGCAACTTCCAATCTTTGTCAATAAAATGTGCGGTTAAACACATATAATTAATTCTTTGATAAGAAGTCCATGTGTCCGTACTGAGGCAAAGACGTTGTTTTTGTTCAAGTAATGAGATATTTAAATTATTTCTCCTAAGAGCATACATTCCATAAGATTCACGTGCAACCGTCCATCTTGTTGGAATTTGAAACATTGGTTGCACGGTAGCCTGAAATTCTCCGGAACCCTCCCCAAACTTAAATGGTTATTGATCAACAACATTCATCTTAATATAGTCCTCTCTAGCCAAATCCTTGTCAAAAGTCCAACTATTCAATGTTGTGAGGCCACTATCTCTATTATTTAAAAAGCTAATTTGGATGGATCACCTTGAACACTATATAAGTGGCAAGTTTTCAAATGATTATGCAAATTACTGTACCATTACTTGAAGAATTTGCACTTAACTCCTTACCACAATACTTGCACTTTGCTTTCATTTTGTTGTCCTCACTTTCAAATTTAATATAGTTATTCCATATTTGAGCTCTAGATTCCATTTTGTTTTGATTTCTTGGCTTTGAAGCTACAGTTTCAGTTTGAGTTTCGAGTTCATCTTAATAATCTCCTTCGTATTCCATCTACAAATATAATAAAATAACTCATACAAGTCCATGCTTGGAAGTCTACTGTGCCTACTGTTGTGTATACAACTATACACAATTATGTAACATATATACACACAAATCTGAAATACACACAACTCATAACACAAGTATAAAATTCCCCAATTGGCAGTGGCACGAAAAGAAAAAAAAGCCACAAATCGATTCAAGAATAATGACATAAAACTGAATCGATTCAAGAATATATACCTAGAGGCTAGATCACACCCGATGTAGTTGGGTTTGATTGTTTGAGGTTTTGAGCTCAGTTTGGAAGCTAATCGCAGCAGGTCGTAGGCTTGGGGCTCGTAGGTAGCGATGGAAGTTGATCGGTAGTTAATGAACTGGTTTCTAATTAGGTATTTAGGTTTAGGCCATAGTCTTAGTAGATACACGATTATAATGTTGGAATATTTATATTATTCACTTAAATACTATTTCTTATAAAGTATATAAAATCAGTTAACCATTCGGTTTTCGGTTATTCGAGGTTTAAAAACCGAAAAACCAAAATTTGGCTACCGAAAACCGAACCAAAATTTAAATTTCGGTTAACCAGAACAAAAATTATTTCGGTTTTTCGGTTCGATTTTCAGTTAACCGAACGGAATGCACACCCCTACCTAGGAGAAGTTATATGTTCTCAAGACCTGTGAACTTGAGATCCAAAAAGATGAAAAAATGGACAAAGGATGAAGGAAGGGAAAGAGTGTGGCCTTGGTTGCAGAAAAGGATGAAGTTAATGGGATGACACTTTAGAATATGAATACTAAAGCTACACCAAATATGAATGCTTGTGAAGGGAGGACATAAGCTGGAAAGGAAATGGAAAGCTGATAGAAGAGGATGATGAATCTTCTACACAAGCTGAGCTTGATGATATTCATGAACATCTGGCCTTTTGTCTTATAAAATTCTTCAAGCTCAAGTTCAAGAGAAACTTTTTAACGTGTAAACCATTTAGAAGGAGTAGTCATCCAAAATCATCAAACTTGGTTGACAGATCAAAATTTAAATGTTACAAATGTGGTCTAGCTACTTGGTCAATTCTCTAATGAGTGCATAGAACCCATAGGTGAAAGGAAAAGCTGCTCAACTGAATATATTGATTACATAAATAAATACTTTAACCTCTGAAAGTAAAAGAAAAGAGCATTCATCACTACGGAGAAAGTCTGGGCAGCTGATGGAGATGATTCAGATGATGATCTTCTTGTGAATATTCCTTCATCACTAAAGAGATGAATCAGAAGCCAAACACCTATAAGCACTTGACAGTTAAAAACCACTAACACTTCTGAACTTTCTAATATTGTGAATGCTAGAAAATTTATTGATGACATGTCAAATGAAATATAAAATCTTATAATTTCTCTAAATCAATAACCAAAGAAAATTCTAGAATAAATGGCGCTAATGATTTATTGGTTGAGAGAAATGCTACACTAGACTCTGAATTACTTGAGCTTAAGAAAATCAAAAGGATTCCAATATAGCAAGGAAAGAGATAGTGGTTGTGTTTAAAACCGAAGAAATATTTAAAAAGCCGTTGGAAAGAGAGCAAAAAATTATTGCTAAGTGAAAGGATACCATCAATGTCATTGATGGTACGCAAGCCTCGAACAAAGATAGAAAAACTTTTGAACAAGAAGCTGATGAATCAACGGATGATGATCATCCCTTCACGGATAATCCACCAACCGATAACAGTTATCCATTGAAGACTCAGAAATAAGTTAAGCTGAAAAAGCTTAATAAAAGATTTGGGTTCATTAACAAATATTTTGTAGGAGAAAGCAACACAACCAATAGAGTTGAAAAAGCAAATATATATAGGGCACTTACCTTTTGACGGATAACTTGAGACGGCTCAAGGATTTCCATCCAAATATATATGTTATATTCATTTTTTTGGCGCTTAACATATCCTAATTTGAAAATTTCCACGTAAAGTCATACTTTGGACAACCACTAGACATTCCGTCTAAAGTTAGGAGCAAACGACAGTTTCTATAACATCGTCAAAAGCTCCGGAAGCTTAAAAATTTAAAATATTGAATGTCATCAAGTACTTTTGACGGCATGTTGACTTTGAGTTAAATTTAAAAGGGTCCATTGTTCTCACGAATTTCGCATTGGCGTCAAAAGCTCCCTTACAGATATTGATACACTCACCAACCAAAAGAACATATGTAATGCATCTGTTACTTATCTATAACTTAAGTAAAATATATTTCACTTCACAAAATTTATTCACTCCAAGATTTAATATTGAATCTTGAGACATGATCAAGAAATGATCTTCTTCAAAAAATTCTTTAATGCAGCTTTATTTTTCTGTGATGAAAAATACAGTAGTAGTTTATTCTACATCATTTTAAGGACTTCACTGTATAGTATATTTTGCACTTAAACTAAACACAAATAATTGATCTTAAGGAGTCAAAGTGACAAATGAATTATTATCATGTTATATATTACTTGCCCAAAAAATTATATATCGAGTGTTATTATAGTAACAAAAATTTGTCATAATATTAATCTTTGTTACAAGGGTTTTTCCAATATAGCAATAAACATTTGATAAAATCGTTATGTATATTCTTGAGAGATATACCACAAACTAATTATAGGGTAATAATTTTGAAATAAGGTAGTAATTTGTCCTGCATAAAAGAAAATCTTAATTTAAAGTTGATATGTTTTCCTTTTGACAATTACAAATAACTAGCACAAGCTTTATATACCAATTGTATCCTAAATTTTAAAATCAGATTACAAACTAGATTAACTATGTATCATAACATAATTTATCAATAAATTTCTCAAGATATGAATTTGCACAATATAAATATTTGATCTTTGGATTATTATCCATGGACCATATTTTACTTGGATAGTTTAATTTTGGTCAGAGAAACAAAATCTAATGAAGTATTTATATTATTTTGTGCTAGGTGGGCTTTTAGTTAACTATTTTGTCTCCATGAAGTATAGTAGGCCCATTAGGGTGCTAATGATAATCAATACATATATTAAGAAAGAAAACCCTAATTAGTGTCTCGCGGCCAATCTTTCAACTATATACAAAAATCGCAAGCTTCTTCCTCTTCATTTGGCTGCTCATTTGGCTGATGGAGATTAATCTTCTGCTATACATTGACAGGTATTGATCATCTAATAATAGTATACCATTCAATTTATATATTTGGTAATTTTGTGTGAGGTTCATGTTTTCTTAATTTCATAATGAGACCCTGTGAGCATAGGAGACCTAACATATGGTTCAATTTATATCATC
Organism: Daucus carota subsp. sativus; assembly: GCF_001625215.2. NCBI lineage: Eukaryota > Viridiplantae > Streptophyta > Magnoliopsida > Apiales > Apiaceae > Daucus > Daucus carota. The sequence continues at coordinate 16,489,492 of NC_030382.2, forward strand.
TTGAATACTCTATTAAATTAATTTACTCATCTATGTGAATTTAATGTGTTTTAGATCTGATTAATAGTATTGTAAATGAATTTAGAACGAAATGATATCTTAGCTTAATCTACCAATATCTACATTTAAATATTATCGGCCTCTGTAGTGCCTCTTTAGTATATATTACCTCATTGGAGAATATGCATTTTTTTTTCTCCCATCATCTATAATTAACTCTATATTAAATCCACCTTTATGTATTATGTGTTTAGTATTATTTAGGTATTATGTGTTCACTAGGCTCTTAATGAAGTTATGAAAAAAAATTATATTCTTAGCAATATTCATTTTAGGCTAATATTTATTTCCCTTGTAAACATGTGATTTGACAAGCACTAAGGAAAACTTTTGTATTCCAAAAAGTAATAGTAAAATTTTCTTTTTAACATACCTATATACAAGGTTGTCCTTTAAATATCATTTTCACTATTTTAATTTTATATAATTACCCAAATTATATCATAGTATACATTACACAATGTTTTTTTTAATCTTTTTCATGTTCTATAAAATTTGCACCTCTATCTCTTCTACATTCTTGAGCCAATCTTCTCTATTATTGAAATTTTCTAAAGGAGTGTAGTGATAATCCTTTTTGAATATTTGGTTGTACCTTTTTTTTCGACCAAAAACTAGTTATGCTAATATTTTCATCTAATTATTGCTACCAAAAATATGATAGTTTTTTTAAAAAAAAATTCAAAACCATGGTCATTAATTATGAAATTTTCACTCGATTTCATAGTATTTTATTGCATAGGATTTGAACTCAACTTTGGGGTTCTATTATTATAATAGTATTACACACAAGTGTCTAAGTATCATATTAATTATATATTTCTTAGAGCATTTTATCAGTGATAATACACAAGTACGTCTTTCTCCTTGTCAAAGGCTTAATGTGCTTGACACCATCATCATGTGATATGCTATACGGACAACATAAAGGAGTCATAAATTCATTTACTGTTATTAACCGAATATTTTTTAATCAATACCAAATATATCTTTATAGTACTAATGCTTTCTTATACTCGTGTATATGCTCAACATTTCCGCGAGATCATCTCTATTATCGTAAAATACAAAATAAATGATATACAAAACTATATGTCAAATTATGAACTGAACTTAATTGAAAAGATTAAGAGTTGATTTTAGGCTAAAAGGTCATGTGTCTTACTAATTTGATGTACTAGTTATCTTTTCAATCTAAAATTGCTACATATTTAAAATCTCAAAAAAAATAGTCTGGTAAGGTCTGAACCAAGATTAATATATTCGCTCAAGTAGAATTAAAGTTACTTTTGTAGGAGTTGAGTTGATGCATTTTGTTGATATAAAATATGTTGGTAGTAGACTTTTATTTTTAACATCTTAGATTTGGAAAAAGTGTGTATGTGAGCACTCTTTGGTTATGATGTCAAAATTTTGTTCGGTCTTGTTTCTTGTATTCTCGCAATTTATTTATTTCTTGTAATTTCATAATTTAGTATATAACACAAATTGATTAGGCAGATAGGCACACATGATCCATTGTAGAAGCATGAATTTTCAGGATATGACCTTCTTTCTAAAACAACTCTCTTGTATAATCTAATATGATAAAAAATTATGAACATACTCATAGATTCTTACTTCAACAAATTACGAGCTATGCTTTGAGCCGAAGCGCAAGTCCAACAATTTATCTAAATGAGCTTCTAAGCTCAAGTAGAGGGAATGTGACATAAAATGCTGCTCCAACAGTATTACAGGGATTCTCTAAATCCCAAAGACATCCTCAGTATCACTAGTTAGGTCATATTATTTTGCCGAATCCCTAAGACATACTCAATATCACTAGTTAGGTCATGTCATATTTTTTGTTAACTAGTAATCATTCTCTATTTCATTTTTTGGAAAAAAATTCAATTTTACCCGGTCCATGTCGGAGACAGCGGGGCGTTACACAATTGGTGAGAGCCTCTAGAATAAGGAGGCCGCCATCAACCATTGACCCCACTATTTTGTAGATCTTAGGTCATTTATCCCCACTATATATTACCCCTTTCATATTTGAAATACATAATTATGATAAGAATCATGATGAATATAGGGACAACTCTTTACTGGTTTAAATATATTATTATAATAAAATGAGGAATATATATAAAAATCGTTGTTGGAAGTCGACATACAAATTAGTAATGCTAAATCACTAAGATATTTATTTCATAATATATATAATAAAATGCTTTAGAACACTTTTAAACTTACTCTAAATAATATTTACATCCTCATCTCATTTTTATCATACTTTAGAAAGTTTGGAACTTGATGCTCATATACTAACCCTAAAAAACAACCTTCACCTTTGAATATATTTTGAGTCATGACTCCAACTTGTTCTTGTTAAAATAAAAATAATATTTCTCTTTCTTTTCAGTAATCAACATTTTTTTTAAGTCATAAAGAACCATCTTTCAAGTTTAAATTGCAATAACACCTCTATTAATTAATTGACAAATATTTAAAATGATTCCTTCCTAAAACAGAAGTTTCTCTTCTCTTCTTATTCTAAATTTATCGTCATTTTAACATTATATTCACACTTGTTTGATCAACAAAAATATGTTGGTTATCATAATATATGGTGTTAAACTCTAACTAGCTTCTTTTCACATGTGTGAAGTTATTAATTATATTAAATCCACTATCTAGGTGTTGGTGTGAGCATAGAAGATATATATGATTCCCAATAACTACATATGGTGGATGCAAAATGAGTATAGTGAAGAGACCATTTGATATTTAATGCATGAACTAAATATGATGGATGTAAGTGTGCAGTTGATTTTTATATGGAAATTACTAGGTACCCAAAAATTGTTTCCAAATACTTTGCCCAAATGCTAGTTGGCTGTGTTTGATTAGTTCCACTTACCTTAAAAATAATGGACCCCTGCACATGAACCACCTAATTAAAATCAGTTCCATGTCATTTAATAAAATAATAGGGGACAAGATTTGAGATATATAATATTATTGTTTTTATATTATAAAGATTACTGTTTTTGATAAGTTTTGTAATATAACAAATTGAAATTGATATTTTTTAAGAAATAGTTGGGACGAGTACTATTTGTTTACCCGGTAACTCTTAGACATATGCGTGATGTGCAGGGTTGTGTGACATGGAGAAGAATAACTCCGAAAATACTGTTTCCAGACATAGAGAGGTGCCCAGAAAGAACTCCATCTTCATCGATTTTAGCAGTTACCAAATGAAGCAAGTTGGTGGACACAGTCATAATAATCTACCAAGCAGGTGACCAATTAAACTTAAGCACTTTGCGTCTTCTTTCAAACTTCAGTGCAATGTGCATCAGTAGTGACTTGACACAAGCTCAGCTTGGTTCATGATCTTTTAACTAAGTTAATGTAGCAATTAGAATGCACATATATGACCAGAAAAAATTGAAAACAAAACATGTGTGCAGGAATGACTCCGGGCAATTCGCAAAATCTGGAGAGGACGGTGCTGGTATAAAGGCAAATGAAAATTCTGTGGAGCATAGTTTTGGTAAAAAGGCAAAAGGAAGAGATGATCTGGCTCGTTTTAGTTTGAGGTGAACTTTCTATTACCTATAGGTCATATTACTAATATTGTGTTTCATTAGGAACAATGAAACAGAATGTAATCAAATGATTAAAAATAAATGAAAATAATAGATGAAGAAGGGAATCTGAAAAACATTTAGAGAGTGCAAAATTGATATAGTGAGATTTGAGAAAAAAAATCAGTATTGGAGGAAATTGAGCATAAATTGTTACAGTGTCTTCTTTAAGTATATGGTTTAAGAAATAAAATGGAGGGATATTCAATAAATTGATAAACCTACTTTAACATAGTTCAAATTTAATTGTATTTATTTCAAATTCATTCACCTCATCCAAACACAACATAAGATCTCAAATAAGCTCAAATGAGGGAAACAATAATGATATATTATTATGCAGATGTTCGGTTACGCAGTTATATCTTTTAAATAGTGTCAAAAGTTTTAGTTTGGGAGGAACTTTCTATTGTTTGCACATCATCTTATTCATATTCTGCTTGTTGTATTAAGAGCTCGAATTTGCACAAACTGATGGATATATGGAAATTATTGCTGTATTTTTCAAATCTTAGGATAGCAGTTTTGTACTCACTCAATTTTTTCAAAACTTCCCTCTTAACTCTATTATTTGCATTTACATTTAAGCATTTCATTCCTTTCTCCCATATTAAGATATATTATACAAATGTCTCGTTACGTATCTGTGGTACTCTACCAAAATTAATATAAGATGTGATTTTCAAAAATTTGGTGTCAGATGGCTATACACTGGCTATGTCGTGGCCATATTACACATTTATCAAAACAAACATTTTTTTAGGGTGATCTGAAAACTCAGAGAAATTTGAATGAACTCAGTGTTAAAGTTATTTGTTATGAAATTGTACCAATGACTTGAATATTCTCTCTTCTTCATTAGCAAATGTTCTAGTCTATCTTGCCTTCTATAGCTAGCCATAAACTTGATCATATATATACATTGGATAGAGTCCCTATTTAATTAAATTGGCTGATGTTAAACCACCACCAGTACTTTATTTAACATTCTCAAGTGACGCAGAGAATATGTTCCTGAGAAGACTCGAAAGAAATATGAAGAACGCGGTGAGGTCGACCTGCATATTTTTTGTTTACTTTACTATTTATTTTATTTCTTATAGAAAGCTGATAATATTTTTCTTTGTTATAGAAAAATGTTAAAGAGGATCGTGCAATTGATACAAAAAAGGCAGTTTACTCCGAAACCCGCGAGGGTCACAAAAAGAAGGTAACAAATGGCCCTTTTATATTTCTCGACAAATATTATAAGTATTTTTGTTTTCCAGATTTAGCATTTTTATATTTCATGACCAATTACTTTTTTTAACAAATTACATGTAGGCAAAGAAAAATGGTCAAAATCCTGAAGAAGGTGTTGATGAGGTTCAGGAGATTGAGGATGAGAAGATATCATACCTTCATCTTGAAGCTGGTGGTGCTAATTCGATTGTTGGAAGAAGTGGCATAACAAGGAAGTCAAAGAAAAAATTGACAAAAAATGACAATGCAACATCTGTAGAATTCCAAAAAGTGAGCGAAAAGTTAGCTGCAGCAATGGAGGAGAAGATGCAGAAGAAATTGAGGAAGATTTTTGAAAAACTTGGTGAATTGAATCCAGGTCTAAACATTAATGTAGAAGAATTGTGTGCTGAAAGTTCTGCTAATGCAACTGAAGATCGAGATTCGGAGGATGGAGAAGAAGTGAATGGAGATGAAGGCGATGCAGATGGAGAAGATGCTGCGTTGACATAAGTCAGATGTTGAATTTACATTTGTTTAAATTCTCTCGCGAATTTGGTCTAGCTTATGTATGCGACTAAATTCTCTCGCGAATCTGTTTTATTTTGCCTTAAACTTACTTTATGAACGGTTTGTCTGATGATGTTGTGACAGCCTGAGTGCTGATTTTGAATTGGTATTATGGTTATGAATTATATTGATGCTTGGATTTGTGTCATAAAAACATGCCTCGATAGTCTATTTTTAACAATATCCTTTTGTTTTTTTAAAAAAATTTGTTGCAATTGTGTTCCAATTTGTTGACATTTAGTATTACAACAGCTAAACAATTCATTGCAATTGGACTGATTAATGTTGCCTTAAGGTGGTTAGTTAGCCAACAAAAACTACTACTGCAATGATTTACCTGTGTTGCTGTAAAAATTATTTTGTTGCGACACAGGCTTTATTGTAATAATTGTTTGTTGTTGCATTACATTGCACAAATTGTTGCTATAAGGCCTCTATTGCATCACGGACGGATGCAACGCCAAAAATTTGCATATTTGTTGCAATACAATGTACTGCCACATACATAGCCCATAAGACAATATATTTTTGTTGTTGCTATATGCATTCTATGGTGTAGTGGTCCTTCCATTACAATTAAATTCATGTGTAGTTCCCGACACTAACTTTAGCTTCACATATTATGTATATATGTAGAAATAAAACATAGACTTGTAAGATGCTTTATTGTATAATTAGGTCAAGTATATGACAATTTTGTAATTTGTTTATTTCTACTAATATTTTACGTTGTAATTAGGAGTTGCTGATGACGATCAAACCATGGAAGATAACACATTGGAGGTTTTCATAAGGGCTCTTTCCTCGAGTAAACTAGGTGAAGTCATCAAAGGTAGTTGATAGTTGATACTATCATGTAGATTTTTTGTCAGCTCTCACATTTCTTTGTAGCCATTTATCTTTTTTGCCAGCTCACATTTCTTTGTAGCCATTTCTCCTCTTTGTTTGAGCCTTTCTTGAATATGTAATTTCAGAAGAAAACAATGGGTTGACTGATATCCCGGCTGATGATTCCGCTGGCAAGAAAGGTTTGGTTGTACAAAAACGACAGATTCGTCGACGAAAAGTGCAGATGTCTGAACTTGATCAAATAACAAAGCGTATTGGGGAAACTAGTGTGTAGCAGGTCTTGTGGCCCGAGACTTACTACTAGTAGCATCTTCAGGACATCATCCGTCATCACAGGGTCTACTCATAAAGGAGGATATACTGTGTCAAGATTAAGATCCATCAAATGATATGTCAACTCTTCGACGCACCACCACATTTCAGGTTGTCAATGTGGTTGAGAACTTGCACTTTGAAGAAGAATATTGCAATAATATACGCGTCAGGAGGAGGCAGAGGCAGGCTTAAGAAAGTGGTAAACACTTTTACACATATAAGCCTATATAATTGAATTGATCACTTGTTATATACTAAACAATAATTTCTTCCTTCAATTAAAATAAACAGAAAATGCTATAATTTCTTTATACATACCTAGTATTAATGTGTTCAATACTAGAATTCGACCATGCATTAATCATATTCCATGGAAAACAAACATGAGTCGAAAAATTGCAAAAAAGTTCACTTTATCATTTCTTGCAAAGCGTGAACATATCTTTGAGGAGCAACTGGTTTTCATCTTTCCATGTGCATATTTAGTTGGTGCAGGTTAATTCTCATCATATTTGGGGAAGTCAATGTGAAATATTGCATAAAACATGCACATCAACCTTTTAATCTGTACATTATCACGGTATAAATATACTATGTCTGTCTTGAGAAGTATCCTCCAATTATTTGTTAGAAGTGGTGCTAATGTATAGAATTGTGTTCTTGTGTATAGGTCTGGATCAGTCAGGGAGTTGTGGGAACATAAGTCATGACCAGGTTTCTAGAAAAACATGTGGCAATGTTGTTCTATAAGACTATATACATTACTAATGTCGTGGATTGCCTTGTTTGGTGTTAAAACTGAGGATATATGTCTTTGCATGTTGGAAGACGGTGAAATTTTTTGAAATTTGAGCAATTACAGTCAAAAAATTCAAAATTTTATACAAGCATGAGAATATTCATGAACCAATATCTATACCCCTTTTGTGGTTAGTTTGTTTATTAGATATTATAATATAGTTATTATTATTCATACAATATAAAATAATATTATTATTTAAAGGTGTTTAATATACAATTTTTAAAACATATTACTATTTATAAGTTATTTATTATTTCAGATTTTCATATTACCAAAAATTATAAATCATAATGATATAATATACATATAGGGGATGGTTGAACGAGCAACCAAATTGAGATGGATTAAAAAACAAACATGCGGTCTAGATTGCATGTGCACAGACTAAGCAAAGGCTAATGCAGAGCATCCGCATCACGCATCACCCCACACCCCACGTCTTTCACGTCAAAACCACTGGCGTGTGCACATTTTTACATAAAGAATTTCTATTTTAGAATAAATTTTTCATTTTTTTCTGATAACATATAATGTTGTGTTCAAATCACAAAAAATAGTAATATTCAATCCCAAAATCCTATATAAAACATAATAATTAAAAATAACATTACAGTCTAGTTCAGGGTTTTTTTTCAAAATAATTCATGTGTTATAATTTAATTCAAAAATATTATGATATAATTTTCTTCTATATTATGTATTTTATATTTAAGTTTTGTAACTTTCTTTTGTAATTTTCTTTTGTAATTTTCTATTGTGTGCTGTATATTATGTTATATTTTTTTCTCTTTATTTTTAGTTTTTTAATATTTTTTTCATTTTTAATATGTTTTGTAGTTAATTTTTATTTTATAATTTTTTATATTGTATGAATTTTACATTCGATATATTATGCACTCATTAACATAAAAATTATAATAATTTATATTATTTTCTTAAAGAACTAAAATTTATACAAAAATTATTATATGAAAGAAAAGTATTAATTGTCAACAATGTGTTTTGTATAAGAAATAGTTAATAGAATATTAGAAAATTAATGTTTTGTATTTTCAACATGGAAATAAAAATATTAAAAGTAATATATATGTACATTATTAAAAATAAGATATATATTTCTCTTTTTCCGAAAAAAAGGTGAAAACAAATTAACCATTATTTGCTTCAGAATTTTATATCAAAACAAATATATAGAATATTTAAATGATTAAGTTCAGTAATATAAATATAGTTTAAAAATACAGAACAATGAAAATGTAATTTTGTATTAAAGTATAGAATACAGTACCTCAAAAAATTCAGTTAAAAATTAATTATGTTATGTATTTTTTATGTAAGTTCTGTATTTTTTATGTAAGTTCTGTATTTTTTGTTATGTAAAAATTAATTATGTTATGTATTTTTTGCGTAAGTTCTGTATTTTTTGTTATGTAATTTTTGATGTTATGTACCTTTTTGTCTATGTATGTTGTGCTCTTTTATTTGTGTTCAACACTTTCTTCTATATCTTATAATTTTAATGTTTATATTATTACACAAATTTTAAAGTAACTCATGTTTTATAATCCATTAAAAAAATAAGTGTGTTATATCTTTTCATGTTATGTATATTTTATGTGAGTTGTGTAGTTCTTTATGTTCTGTATTTTATCTTATGTCTTTTATACATGTTTTGTAATTTTTATATTATGTGCTGTATTATATATGTATGTTATGTAATTTTATTCTTCCTTTAATTATTTTATATTCTTTCATACTGTTAATTTATATTCTGTATGTTATGTTAATGCGAAAAGAAAAGTTATAATATTTTCTTCAACTTCTTAAATTTATATAAAAAAAAACTATAGCATTATAAAGTTTTTTTACAAATATATCATTGGCTAGCAAGATTACAAAAAATAAATGATTATATTTTTTTATGACCCAAATATGTAGACAAAAAAGAATGAGTGACGGATATCACGGAGAGACACGTAGAAAGAATGGGGCGTGAGAAAGAGGCGTGTTTCTATGCATCGCAGGCAGTTATCATCTTGTATGCTGTTATATAATCTAGTGGTTAAGATACAGGGTACTTAGTTACTCAATTAAACGAGTTACCCACTGAGAAGCCCCTATATATATATACAGGGGATTCACTGAGAAGCCCCTATATATATATATATATACAGGGGATGGTTAAGTGAGGAACTCCATTATCCGAGTAACTTGGTAAGTTTTTGTAAGTCTAAATATAAAGACAACCCTATCTGTTACATAGGGATGATAACTCAACAATAGAACAGGACAAGTAAATAACACTACGCCTGCACCGGAATCAGAAGATACGAAGACAAAGGTTGAAGAAGCCATCTACAGTCTTGAAGGAATAAGTTCACTGGAAGAAGTTCATTAATATGTTCATGCCTCAGTGAAGAATAAAGATTGAAGTATTCAAGATTGTGAAGCAATGAAGATGTTGTCCAAGTACTCGAAAGATTTCAGTGCAACCCCTGAAGCAAGATATTTTCATATATCTTGGTTGGTTATTTATAATCAACAAACTGAAGCATAAACTAACCCGGATCCGACTGATCAATGTTTGCTGACAAAGACGGTACAATGTTTAACTTCAGTGTTAGTCGCTTGTGAACCAGACCAATGCACTAAGCGTCAGCACGTACGGAGCTTTGCAAAGTATTTATCGATCGAAGAATTGATCCAGTCATATCAAGCCAAGCCAAATGCCAGCTATGCCAATGCTTACTGCTCAACTGTCAAGCTTCCACACAAAGCCATATCAGGAAGTGACCTATCTTTTATATGTGTGCACTTATATATTTGTATATGTACAAATATATTTATATATATGTATATATGTATATTTAATTAAATATAATATATATAATATATATGTATATATGTTTTTAAACATATGTATATGTATATTTATATGTATGTATATTTAAATAAATATATATGTATATAATATATGTATTTATATTTTACATAAGCAATTATATAATTAAGTGTATATATATATTATATTATGGGCATAAATATATGTATATTTAGAGAGAGTTATATATATCTTTATATATATATTTATATTTATATTTACACATAGTTATATGTATATTATATATATTTAAATATATGAGAATATATTTAAATATATGTGTATATATATGTTACTATATGTTTATATAAATATTATATATATGTATATATTTATATATACTTTTCTTTATATATATTTATGTTTATATTTATATTTATAAATAACTTTATATATCTCTATATATATTTATATATATATTTACATTTGTATTTACATATAATTATATATTATATATATTTAAATATATGAGAATATATTTAAATATATGTACATATATTATTATATGTTCATATAAATAATATATATATGTGTATATATTTATATATACTTTTATTTATTAATATAATCACAACATAATATATTATATTATATGCATACATGGAGATGATGTCAGGTGTCTAGGGCACTCTAGGGTTTGCATGTGCATCTAGGGTTTCACACAATATAGACACAGGAGGCTACTGGATGGCGCCATTTCAATCTCTGTATAGTGGAGCAATGGGTAGCGCAAGCTGCTGGTTTGTGAAATAGACTAAGGCATACCACAGTAAGCTTAGTAAGTATCACATGAAGTCATTGGCGCAACTTACTGGATGGAAAAATATTCTAAGGCAGAGAACTGGGTGATACATTGAGCGCAACTTAATGGCTACAGTGTTGATGTATACATATGGAGCGCGAATTGAATCTAACAAGGATTTGACTAAGGCATTCATATTGTATACAGAGAAAACTGCATGGCGCAACTTGGTTAACTCCTTAACTAGGAGTGATAACATGTATACAGGAGGAAGGGCTGGCGCAAGTTGGAGCATATTTGACTAAGGCAAGGAAACCTACAGGTGACACAGTGAGAACAAGCGCCAACTCATCCCAGGCGCAAGTTCCAGTGAATTAAATTAATTCTAAGTCATATCACATATATATGGTGGATCAGTAGGCGCAAACTCACCTCCCTCCTTGGCGCAAACTTATTTTGGCGCAAATTCAAAAGTTAACTAGGGTTAGTTAATGAGAAGTCTATAAATACTTGAGATGTGGGTTCATAATTCACACACACTCTCCACCACCTTTATGGTGGAATGGCTTTGTGCCTTGCACACTACTACACACAAATAAACTCTAGCTTAGTTTTGTATTATATATATATTTAGAAGTTAGGGTTTGTGAGTGTAAGTAGTAGTAGCCATTGTAGCCAACCTTCGGGTTTGGATTTATAGCACCTTCGAGGTATTTATCAATATACAGATATACCTTGGAAAATATTGTGTGTTGGTTTAATATTTTCATATCCTCAGAAACCGACCCAATAAATATCCGGAACACGAAACCCATTACAGAACTGCAATTTGTTTATCCGCAAGATTCGAAAGAATTTTAAATTGTAGTGAGTATCGTATTCAACCCCCCCCTTCTACGATACTTTGGACCTAACAATTGGCATCAGAGCAGGCTGATTGATATACAAATCAGGATCCTTATCGTACGGATAATCAAGAACCTAGCTTTTGATATTTGATTAGGGGAAATGTTCTTCCGGTTTGTGTTGCTGAATTTGTCCGTAGGCCTAAGCAAGGATTATCTGTCGGATACTGAACTTTGGACCGGGACTTATAAATTTATACTTTAAATTTTAAAAAGTTTATTTTATAAATTTGACTTAATTTATTTTAAACTTATTAATTGAGTTTATTATGAATTAATTAAATTTATCTTATAAACTTAATTAAATTTACTTTATAAACTTTACTAAATTCATTTAATAAATTTGCTTAAATTTATTTTAGACTTGTAAAGTTTACTCTTAGACTTTATCAAGTTTATCATAAATTTTTATAAATTTATTATTTAAATTTGTATAGTTTATGATTTAAATTTAAGTTAAAATATAAAATATAAATTTAAGAGGATTTAACTGATTATGGATATAAGTTCAAGTTCAAGGGTTCAATTTCGTTTGTTTTGGAAGTTATGATTTAATTGGAGACGAGACACTTGAATATTTTCAAAAATTAAATTTATCTAATAAATTTTAATATATTTACTAAATGAGTTTGAAATAAATTTATTCTAAACTTATTCAGTTTATTATGAATTTATTTGAATTTATTTTTTAAATATATTTAAATTTACTTTATAGATTTAACTAAGTTTATTTTATACTTTATTTTCTTTTATTTTTTAAAACTTATTTTTAAATTTATTTTCTTTATAATTTAAACTTAGTTTAAACAATCAAGTGTCCCGTAACCTTCTTAATTATTCTACTCCAAGACAAATCAGATTGACATCTAGTTGAGACAGATCAGGCTGACAGATTACAAGACAAACACCGGGCATTCAAATACCAGATTCTCAGAACCGGTAATGGAAGTACATTGATGACCCAATCCAATTGATTACTCAAAGGATTATTAGAAGCAGTTTTCTATGTTCGACAAAGATGATTGTGATTCAAAGAAGATTCTATTGAAGACTAATTTGGTACTACTGACAGTGGATTTTGAAGAAGGTACTTCAGGCCTTGATCTGAGTAATTACTCCTACTTGATTATCAGATCACCAGATCAGGATGGGAACTTGCCTTATGTGTTGAGTGCATCTTCCCAGGGCTCGGAATGTCAACTTTGAATGGCACCACTAGTAGTAGGAAAAGAGAAGTTTTTACGGACGAATCTTCAAGGGATTTCAATCTAACTCAGTGATTCAGGGATATACAATTACACAGTGAATTGTACCAATGCTAAATCCATCCAGAATCAACTGAACCAAAGACAGAGAACTGTGGAGGTTTAAGGATATAATTATCGAGTTACTACCGCACTAAATCAGTTTTCGTGCATTTATGTCAGAACCTTAGGATTGAATAGAAGAGTTTGTATCTGCTGAATTTGAGGAAGCTCAAGTCGACGAAAGTTAACACTTTTGAAGAATGTGAGGACAGAACTTCAAGGATTAGTATAACACTGTCTGAGAGGTTTAGTCATGTCAGATTCAGATGGAATCCATTGGTTTCAAGTGGAGACTCTTCGGGGTTCAGTTCGACAGGTTTATTGAAAACTGAGTTGGTCAGTACACACAATATTGATTGGTATTTTTAGCAAAGAAGGGTTGCTATATATATCTGATGCCTCGACAAACAAGGATGATAGGGCTTGTCTGAAATTCAAGTGGATGTTTTGAAAGAAACATCACAACAAGTTCTTATGCTATTTTAGGAAAGGTGTGAGCTGAATCAGTTGCTGATGAGAAGGATGATTATGGTTATCTGGCTATCCAAGCATTCTCTGAAGGTGATTCACTTTGCACATCTCAGGAATGAATCCTTTCTAAGTCTGCAATACTTATCTCATTATATTCAAAGCATGTTATAAATATCTGAGTAGAATTGTTTAACACACAAGCACAAGCATGATAGCATCACAGTAGATAATGATTGGACCAGTATGCTAGATCACTGTTCTGGTAACTAGGATTGATGATAATCTTGTGCATGTGTCTTTAGCAGATTCTTAACATGTGTATGAATATTTAGGATTTGATTATTTGCAATGGTGAGATTAGAAGCTTTCCTTTGGAACACGACTCTTAGTTTTAGGGGTTATGATCCTAGCATGTATAACTTTGTAAAAACACCTACTTTCAGATTCCCTAGTACAATTAGATTTGCTTATTTATCTGAATTGTTTGTTAAGGAATTTATTTGTTCTATGATGGAATGTCTACCTTGTGTCAGTAGAACTTTTAGAACTTCATGTTAGATATAAAACTGACTTAGGTAATAGAGATAATATAATGCCATATAACAACAGATTGGGATTAATATGAATTGATGATGTGATTATCTGTCCATGATCCTTATGCTTTTAGGGGATTATTGAATATCTGTAATTCTGCTTTCTACCTATTACACTTGTGTTAATTGGTTTAAGTAGAGAGTACTGAATCTTCTGAATTGCATAACTACATGTCTTGCTCTTGTTTTATCTTTGATTGGTTTCCATGTGTATTCAACATCATGTCTGCTTATTTTCTTGTCATGATGCATGTCCGTGTACTTGCATTGATTTTAGAAAAGCATGTTTGAGAATCACATTAGGGCAATGTCTAAATAAGAATTAGCATGTTAAGGTTGATTCTGTTGTTACCACTATTAAAGAAAAATCTCTAATCCAACCGGACCCAGTTATGATTGGGGACCATAGAACACTTTCCATTTGTGATTGCAGGTTACATATGTTCCATATGATTTTTGGTGCACTCTGTTTGCTGAGTAGCTGAAATCATATATTTACCAAAAGTACCCTGTCAGCAAATGTGATCGTGTGAGCAGTTCCGTCAATAATCTTTGAAAGATGACAACAAAGATTCTCTTACGGGACATGCCTGTTTTCCTGGAATGTCATCATGGAAGAATATCTTTCTTGGAAGAGTCAAAGCACACAAATTCCTAGTATCAAACGGTTCTCTGACAAAGGACATTATGTCAGTTCATGGAATAGTGTTTTATCTTAAATCAAGAAGGATGTGAATATTGCTCGTAGCTAATATGGAACCTCAACTGAAGATGGAGTGAGCTGTTTTGATAGTGAAGCCTCATCAGATGAGTATTAGCTATGGCACTTGAAGCTCTCAAACTTGTATGTCAAAACAAGGAGCTCTTTTTATTAGTAAGAAGAGCATTGGTGAGAGGACTACCTCATCTGGAATTCAAATTGGATGTAGGATATGAGTTATGTCAAAATAGGGAAGTCGAAGGAGCATCGCACAGAAGCAAAGATATGATTAACATTACTGAGCCGCTTCATATGATACGTATGGATTTCTACGGATCAGTTAATGTCATGTCTGCAAATAAAGCTAGATATCTTTTTGCGATGATCATTGACTACTCTAGATTCTTTCGTGTTGTTCGTATGTGTTCAAAGGACAAGACGTCACATATGAAGGTTGATCAAGATGAACCCTGATCATTAATAAATCCAGAAAGAAACCATTCTTGGCAGTGGCCAATCAGAAGCAAACACTAACTCTTGGTATGTGTTTGGAGGAAAATGCCTCTTTGCAAGTCTTGCATTTGAAGCTCAAAGCATATTTTCCTCGACTACTCAATGGAGTCTACAGTCTATAGGGTGATTGTGATTAATCAACAGAAGGTGATTGTAAGTCTGGACAGGACATTGAACGACACTTTGCTCCAAGCTGTTAAAGTTGATATTATTGGTATAATAATGATTCAGATCCAAGCAGAATCTCTTTGCAAGGATAAGGATTATTAAGGAGATCCCAGCAACAGCTTAGGGGGAGCATTTGGTGGATCCACTAGTCAAACTCAACACCACATTGAAGATGAACAGGACATATCAAGAACGTATCTGCTTAGACAAAGGGTTTGGAGTCAATATCATTCCCGGGTTCTAGTTCTTAAATGTTCCGAATGGTGAAGTGAAGACTAGGAGAGCTATTGTCAAAGAATGTTGCTTCTTTAGGTTTCAATCTGAAGTGAAACTTGAGGAAGATTCATAAGCTCTTAAAGGGATCCAGATTGAGTGATTGAACAGCAAGATGATCTCAATCAATTTGAAAGCAGATTGTGCGGATTCTGATACCCTGACCTAATGACAATTCATTACTTAGTACCTGTCGGGTATTTAGATTCCAACTGGATAATTTTGGCTCTGTTACGAGGAACAAGCCAAATTTGGTTGCTTAGAGTTAATTGAACTAAAGCGCCATTGACGAGACTCGGGTTCAGGATATTACAAGGAGCTAGAAGATGAAGCTTCATGCAACATTTCAAGGACTTTGCAGTTGCAGATCCAATGGAATTTGTATTCTCTTTCTTCACCAGCTCTCTATGAGTTGCTATCCAACACCTGATGATCGTCACGGACATGGTATGACTTCTGACTAGCATATTATTTTAATATCTATTTGCTAGAGTCATATTTGGTATTCAAATCATTACCTCTCATGATACAAGGCACACACAATTCAACTATCTGTGCTGTGATACCATGATTATATTATATGTGGACTAACGTCACTTGTGCAAGATAATTGCTAAGTGAATGCAGATTAGTGATATGATGAGTTTGTTGGAAAGTTGCAATTCTTTATGGCCTACTAGTTAGCCTAAAGAATGATGGCAATAAAAGGAAGTCAAGGATCTTTTGAATATGCGCATTTTGGAAGATTCTAGACCTGCCAAGACTTATGCAACAACCACTGGACTTGATCAGTACAAGAAAGGTACATCAACTGAAATGTCAAGTCTCAGAGGTATTCAACTTATCACTTTACTTAACTGCAAAATGATCACATGTTATATTTTCTTTATGTCAATGTTCATGGTTCTGAGTGGATTTTGGAGAACATATCCATTTAGTTGTTAAGAGGTTTATAGTTATTTTTGGGGATTGCCTAATCTATTGGAATGGTACCTCAAAGATACTGTGCTTAACCTGTACAACTATATAGATATTGTTTTACAGATTGTCAAAAAGACAGGGGATTTATTCTCTCATGAAGCTGTCATTCGTGGAAGGAGGTTGATTTCTTGTTATAATAAGAAGATGTCAAGAACAAGGAAATAACTCCATTTCCAGCAACTCTGTGAAGCACTCTCTACTCCCTGGAACCTAAGGATCTTGCTATTGGAACCTAAGGACCTACTGCTCGATCTAATGCTCGTTGACATAAGGTATTACTTCTTTCATGAGCATGTCTATCGTATTTCTTGAATGAATTCATGAGTATTAAATTGTCTATACACAGGACTTGTGAATTTATTTAAAATCCAGTACCTCGTGCTTTTTGCTATTCTATGTGATTGCCATGTTTATTGCTTTGCATGCTTAGATGGTGATTATATGTTTTAGCATGAGCGTTTGTTATTTCAATTTATTTAAATTATGGTGCATGACAATTAAGTGACTTATTTGTTCATGATTTAAATGATTAGAGATGACATGAAGCATGATTTAATTATGTTATTTTTCTTGAACTATACTTCTTTAACAATTGGTATCTAGTAGAGAACTTTGTCATAATCTAGTCGTGATATATCTGTATTTGTGAACATACTTAGGATTATTTTCTAGGTTGAATTCATTTTTATAGGTATAAAATCTGAAGCATGACTTATTTGTTTCTAGACTTGTGACTTGTATCAGTAATTGGTATGTGGTTAGAATCTAGTTAGAATTTAGTCATGATATACTAGTATTTGTGGAGTTACTTAGATTCTCTCTAGGCTGAATCCATTTATATTAGTGTATATATTTGAAGCATAGCTATTTGTGTTAGATATTTGATGATTTATTAATTGGTATTTTATTTCATATCTAACTGCATATAGGTGTGATACTTTTAGTGTTAGTGATATTTTGCATGCTTATATGTAGATCACTAATATTAATTGTTAATATTTTCTGCGAGGAGTTGTGTTAGTTTACTTGTACTCAATGCTTACATGTATAGGACTTGTGAACTTTTCTTCAACTTTCCCTTGGGCTTGCGTATATCTTTGTATGATTGTCATGATTTTAGTTGTTATATGATGATCTAATAATTATATGATATTGCGTAGGTAATTATTATTTTATCTTAGTTAAATTGTGATCCATGACAATTATATTCCTATTTGTTTCATGATTGACTTTGATAGAATAATAGAAGCATGATTAATTCCTTTTTGAAATATTTGATTGGTATCTTTTCTTGATGCTTTATTGATGTTTTATTTGTGAATTGATTGTGATGTATTGGCACTGGTGAAATATTGTTGCATATTTCTTAAAACCACTAGTGCTAATATATTTTAGGTGTTTAATATTCTGAGTACAAGGGAGACAACATAATCTTTATTCTGTCTCATATTTATGTTCTGGAGTGGTGAGTTTCTTCAAAGAAATTTTCTTATCAATTGATTTCAACAATTGGTATCCACTACTCTATTTCATAAATACTTCTTAGAATATTTTGCATCTATACATGTAGCGTCATAAGACGAGATATTGATTATCTTGTATTTGTGTACTTGGTGATCTTTGTCACTTGCAGCGTCTGTTTTGACGATGTGCTAGTATGAGGCCTTTTCACTTATTAGTGTGGCAAGTGCTTTATACACTGTAGCGCATAAATTTTCTTGTTTCCTTTTTAAAATTGTAGTGAGAAACAGGAGTTTGTGTCTTTTTCAAAGACAAGTTCATTTAAACCTTTTATGCATTGATTCAGACTCTCGTACTCAAAATAGTTTGTAAAGGAAAATCTTTAATTCTTTCATCGGTTGTGATTGTCATTCTTTATGAAAATCATTTTACAGTCACAACTGATTCATTTTTCTTCAAAAGATTAAATGTAATTGCTTTCATTCAAAATCATAGATTTTCTAAAATGCATTTATATCTCTTTCTGTTCTTCGGAACTTAATCAGCCTCTTGGCTTTCCTAGATAGTCATAAGGTTGAAAACCAACAATCTTTATCCCAGACTATAAAACCAAATTCAGAACACATCTCAACTTTCCCCATGGAGTAATAAGGAACTTATTAGACTAAAGGTCAATGAGGGAGAAACTGTACTTGTTGCAGCAAATAAGGATGTGAGGGATAGTGTACCCACAGCTCTACCTCTCAAGAAGAAAAGGTGTTTTGAACTTGAGGTAACTGTTGCTCATCTGTATTCTCTCAAAAGAATATAGAGCTGAAAAGGCAATTGAACAGTCTCTGGAATCATTCTCTCAAAAGGATGAGTCCATTGAAATTCGCTCGTCAGCCAGAGCATCTTGTATTGAGTCAAGCACATCATCAGTAATCACTCTGATGAAGAGCCTAAACAGAAAATCTTATGGACACAATACAAGAGAGTGCACAATAAGGTTAAAGGTTTTGTTCCAGAAGCAACTTCTTCATTTACCATTTTACGGTAGATAAGATGGTTGATGCCTTTACAGGTGTAAGGAGGAAACGAGGATCTCAATTGCCAAATCTTCAGGATTCTCGTCTCCCTCCCCAGATAAGAACAGATCTGGATCCAATTGGAATGGATTTCCTATTTATAGGAGATCGGCAACTCTCTGACTATGAGTCAATTTTTTGATGAGTCGGTTGAGGATTGGGGATTTACGAAACCCCATTGCACCGCCAGTGACCTCTCTTGAAGGGGCTATGGTGATTTTCTCATGCAGGTACAGAAGACCATACTTTGAGTGCTGAGAGAAACACTGTGAGCCAAACATTGAGAGTTAAACACTTGGTGAGATTCTGAGAAGAACCAGTGAGATATCAGAATGAAAAATATGTGAGCATGAGTGAGTGCAGACACATAGGAAATTGAGAAGAGTGAAACACTTGTGAGGTACATATAATAATAATTGGTATTGAAAGCTCACAAGTTGTTGAAAGAATTGACGGAAGCAACTACGGTTCATTCCATTTCACGGTGTGAATTTATGGTTGATGATTCTCTTGAATCAAGTGTCTTCACAGACATTGAGGAGGACTTAGGCCTTTGCCATAATTAAGCCTTTGTCTAACCTCCCAGAGCAAACAACTCTGGATCCTTAATTGGATAAGCCACTTAGTGGTTGGCAACTTGTGGACCATGATTCGGATTTATCTGATGAGTCTGCAGGGACTGGGAATTACGAACTCCCATTGCACCACCGGTGACCCCCTTTAAGGGTGGCTAAGGTGATTTTCTTGCAGGTACTCAGCATTTTGGAAGCTCAGTATTTGTGTGGTGGGATACACTTACAGAACTCGTGAGTGACACCCTTACCCAAAAACCGAGAGAAAATTGATTGTTGAGTGATACACCTGCAGAACATTTTAGTGAGACACCCACTAATTACCAAATTTATACCTAAAGACAAAGTGGATGTTGTTACTGGAATATTAGTTTTTACTCATTACTTTTCCGTTTGGAACCTATTCTTTCAGCATAGGGACCAACCCAATCAAAGTAAACCCTTCTTCTGAACTCTTTCTTCGACCCCAGCTTTAGCGTTGTTTAGTTCTCTATGGGGAGATTATCTTTTGGTACAGGAAGTATTGTACACGTTCCTTGACCTATTTGATACCACATATCCTTGGAGGATTCCACAACTAAGGGGGAGAATATATTTAGGGGGAGAATTTATGAAAGGGGGAAGAAAAAGTAAGTTAGCTTTCTTCTGTTGTCTACAACTAAGGGGGATTAAACTACTCTTTAGCTGTGTACTACTGAGGGGGAGATTCTTCTTTCAACTAAGGAGAAGGATTGATCTTTCATCTAAGGGGAGACAACTACTTATCACTAAGGGGAACCTGATCAAGGTAACGGGAGGAGAAGTATAAGGTGATACATCTATTCTTCAGTAAGTGGTAGACAGGAACTTATTTATTACCACTGAAGAATTCAATGAAGCTGCTGATTGTTCTTTGCATAATGGAATGTTTTGAATTCTCTTCAAGACAGACTATGAGGATTATCTGGCAGGTAAGCAAGAACCAGAGAAATAAAGGTGATATGCACATTTGTTATTTCTATTCATGAAATCTGGAAATGTACTATATGATCCAGAAACTTTGTAGCATTATTTACTAGTCCAGGACTTTACTTTTTCTAGTGTTAGTTGAGTTATCCTCCAGAGGATTTGCTTGTTATGATTAACAAACAAATAGGGGGAGATTGTAAGTCTAAATATAAAGACAACCCTATCTGTTACATAGGGATGATAACTCAACAATAGAACAGGACAAGTAAATAACACTACGCCTGCACCGGAATCAGAAGATACGAAGACAAAGGTTGAAGAAGCCATCTACAGTCTTGAAGGAATAAGTTCACTGGAAGAAGTTCATTAATATGTTCATGCCTCAGTGAAGAATAAAGATTGAAGTATTCAAGATTGTGAAGCAATGAAGATGTTGTCCAAGTACTCGAAAGATTTCAGTGCAACCCCTGAAGCAAGATATTTTCATATATCTTGGTTGGTTATTTATAATCAACAAACTGAAGCATAAACTAACCCGGATCCGACTGATCAATGTTTGCTGACAAAGACGGTACAATGTTTAACTTCAGTGTTAGTCGCTTGTGAACCAGACCAATGCACTAAGCGTCAGCACGTACGGAGCTTTGCAAAGTATTTATCGATCGAAGAATTGATCCAGTCATATCAAGCCAAGCCAAATGCCAGCTATGCCAATGCTTACTGCTCAACTGTCAAGCTTCCACACAAAGCCATATCAGGAAGTGACCTATCTTTTATATGTGTGCACTTATATATTTGTATATGTACAAATATATTTATATATATGTATATATGTATATTTAATTAAATATAATATATATAATATATATGTATATATGTTTTTAAACATATGTATATGTATATTTATATGTATGTATATTTAAATAAATATATATGTATATAATATATGTATTTATATTTTACATAAGCAATTATATAATTAAGTGTATATATATATTATATTATGGGCATAAATATATGTATATTTAGAGAGAGTTATATATATCTTTATATATATATTTATATTTATATTTACACATAGTTATATGTATATTATATATATTTAAATATATGAGAATATATTTAAATATATGTGTATATATATGTTACTATATGTTTATATAAATATTATATATATGTATATATTTATATATACTTTTCTTTATATATATTTATGTTTATATTTATATTTATAAATAACTTTATATATCTCTATATATATTTATATATATATTTACATTTGTATTTACATATAATTATATATTATATATATTTAAATATATGAGAATATATTTAAATATATGTACATATATTATTATATGTTCATATAAATAATATATATATGTGTATATATTTATATATACTTTTATTTATTAATATAATCACAACATAATATATTATATTATATGCATACATGGAGATGATGTCAGGTGTCTAGGGCACTCTAGGGTTTGCATGTGCATCTAGGGTTTCACACAATATAGACACAGGAGGCTACTGGATGGCGCCATTTCAATCTCTGTATAGTGGAGCAATGGGTAGCGCAAGCTGCTGGTTTGTGAAATAGACTAAGGCATACCACAGTAAGCTTAGTAAGTATCACATGAAGTCATTGGCGCAACTTACTGGATGGAAAAATATTCTAAGGCAGAGAACTGGGTGATACATTGAGCGCAACTTAATGGCTACAGTGTTGATGTATACATATGGAGCGCGAATTGAATCTAACAAGGATTTGACTAAGGCATTCATATTGTATACAGAGAAAACTGCATGGCGCAACTTGGTTAACTCCTTAACTAGGAGTGATAACATGTATACAGGAGGAAGGGCTGGCGCAAGTTGGAGCATATTTGACTAAGGCAAGGAAACCTACAGGTGACACAGTGAGAACAAGCGCCAACTCATCCCAGGCGCAAGTTCCAGTGAATTAAATTAATTCTAAGTCATATCACATATATATGGTGGATCAGTAGGCGCAAACTCACCTCCCTCCTTGGCGCAAACTTATTTTGGCGCAAATTCAAAAGTTAACTAGGGTTAGTTAATGAGAAGTCTATAAATACTTGAGATGTGGGTTCATAATTCACACACACTCTCCACCACCTTTATGGTGGAATGGCTTTGTGCCTTGCACACTACTACACACAAATAAACTCTAGCTTAGTTTTGTATTATATATATATTTAGAAGTTAGGGTTTGTGAGTGTAAGTAGTAGTAGCCATTGTAGCCAACCTTCGGGTTTGGATTTATAGCACCTTCGAGGTATTTATCAATATACAGATATACCTTGGAAAATATTGTGTGTTGGTTTAATATTTTCATATCCTCAGAAACCGACCCAATAAATATCCGGAACACGAAACCCATTACAGAACTGCAATTTGTTTATCCGCAAGATTCGAAAGAATTTTAAATTGTAGTGAGTATCGTATTCAACCCCCCCCTTCTACGATACTTTGGACCTAACAAACTGAATCGACCTGTAACTAGTCTTTTAACATGTTCATAATATTTCTAAACGCCCCCTGCCCGATGAAAAGAATTTCCAGAGAATTCAACAACTAATGTAAAAGATACAGATACAAAAAATATTATGAACAAAACGGTTAATTATTTATAAATATGAAAAACAGTTTTTAAAAATGGATAATTATAATAAAAATTTGTGTCCGTTTTGCTTTCTGATTAATTTCAAACATTTTATTTGAAAAAAAGAAAAAATCTCATTATTTTCATTACTATCTGTTCATAACATGATATTTTAAACTCAATTTTTGAAAGTGGGTTTTCTGAAATTTGTACGATCCAGAGAATTACCGTGAGAGTCAATTATGTAATTGTTGTTTTCAGAAAAAATGTAGGTTTCATTTTTAATTTTTAGAATATTTATATTCAGTAAGTTGAACAATCCAGAAATAAAATGGTTAATTATTTAGCACATTTTTCAACCTGATTAAATAAAATAATCAATCGAGGACTTGTCATGATTGAATCGCTTTATAAATATTAATAAAATTCGCTTTAAATTTGGCAAAACAAAAAACAGCCGTAAAATCTTTGTTAGTTCGATACATTCTATATTTATTTAACTATCAACAAAATATAAAAAAATATTCATGACTACATAACAATTTTGCTTTTAATAGCTAACAAAAAAATCCTAATGATATATATGACTTAGATTTCTCTCATAAATGAATTTTTAAATTTATTCTTCTCTCGTAAAATTGATATTCTTAAATAAATCGAATCCCGGGCAACCCACCAGGCATTAACGTTAAAATTATTTGAATTTATATTCAGAATATTTTGCAACTTTGAATATACGTTTAGTTTAAGTGACAGGAGGGTTATTATTTATTCGCACCCATAGACATCAAACAAAAAGATTACTACAAACTACTACAAAAAGAGACATTCAAATAAAGCATTTATCATTTAACTTTACAGATTACTACAAACTACTTGGCAACTGCCCGCTCCTTCCTCGGTGGATTTCTTCTCAATGGGATACTAGCCTGAGATCTGTCTCTTTTCTTTTTTTGGCTTTTTTTCATCTGGTGATATAAGCTTTTGCCTGCAGTAACTTCGAGCGAGATCTAATTGCGCTTTTTCCAAGTCTCCTGGCTACAAAAACCACAAATTTGAATTTAATAACGAGCCATCCACTACTTAAAATCAGAGTATAATATTAACAAATATAGTACCTTAATATCGTTGATGACTTTGTCAATATGCATCCGCACACCACGAAGTATATCAACATGAAACAAATTTGCCTGGCAAGCAATTTTGGTTTTGTTTATTATATCCTCTGATATGCCTCCACTAACAAGTGCCAGTGAATAACAGTGTTTACCACCCTCCATCGGTGTTGGAAGATTAAACACCAGAAAGTCTAGCATTTGCTTGTACACAATCCCTACATAAAAAATAATTAAGCATAGCTATTTAATTACAATATTCCTTACAAATAGACAAAAATAATAACAAGGCGAGCATTTAAAGTAACAATAATCTTTCTAACTGACTAATTTGCTCTCAGACCCCTATTTTTCTTAAAGATTTGTAAGATTCAAGTCTTATAACTAGTTCTTTCAATGAGGGTGATGTTACTATATTTGTCCTGACGGAGAATGAAAACTAAACAGTGAACACTTTCAAGCTCAAAAGAAAAAGTCACATGAAATGATCCAGACATTTTTTTATACAATTTCATTGAGAAACATACCTTTGCAATTAGCATTAAGGTGAACTAGAGCTTCATCAGTAGATTTAAAAGGTTGATAAGCTATAAGCTCAAAGAAATCATCAAAGCGACTGATATACTCCTCAATGGCTAGATAATTTCTCTCAACCTTCAACATGTCATGAGCTTGCAAGAGAGCATATCCACAGGAGGATTCAAACAACAGATAAACTGGCAAGTCCTTTAGTAGAAATAAAAGAGAATAAAGAGTCAAATATGGAGAAAGTGAACAAAAATAATGAAGTGCATGAAATCTGATTGTTTACCCAAAGTTGTTCATAAATAGTAACATGCTCCCTATCACCCCTACAAACACAAAATGAAGAAAATAAACAAACCAGAGTTTGTATTAGTCAATCTTCATTAAGAACTAAAACTTGAGAGCGGTAAAAATGGTACCTATATAACCTCGGTGCAGTCCAAAACTTAAGAGCCACTAAACAGCTAGGGTCAACCATCTGAAGTGACATTATAAGATAAATTGCACTGTGAGTTCAACATGTATGTCTTGAGAAAAGCCCCGAGCTCAACAACAAATACAATCATACAGACAAACAAATGGATCAAGAATTCCAGATTCACCAATAACAACACAACCTATCCCCCAAGTGAATGGCTACTGATCCAAAATCACAATATACACCTAAACAAACAAAAACTTAAAAAAACATAAAACAGAGCACAACCTGTACATAAGAACTAACTAATATTAGTCATACACTCATTCTTAGGATCTGATTTTGACGTCATAAGTTCACACAAGTTACAACCCTAAGGAAAAGGATATGTCTACTAAAACAAAAAATAACCGAACTTTTTATTAAATATAAAAAGAATATTTTATATACATCATTACATTAGGAATACAGTAAGTTCTATAAACTAATACCTGATTGTTTGGGAACTCTTATTATATCATAGAATAATAGATTAAGTTCTATAAATAGATTAATTATAGTTAACAATTTGGTTCAGGGTAAGAAAATTTAGCATATAAAAGCAATTATAAATTTAGCCACAAACCAGAAATGTGTCTATTCTCAGTTTCACATCATACAAGAGAGTCCCCAGAGACAGATACTCAATTGTCCAGATCCAGGCAATACAAGGCTAAAAGCCTATATATAATTACTTTGGACAACATATGTAAATAACTATGGTACCAGTAAGCTTGCAGTTCTCCTGCAAAAACCTCTAAACAGAGATACTAAATACTTTTCAATTGCTCACTGCCAAACCTGTTTTTACTTGGTAAGCTCTCTCTCTATTCCCAAAACCCAAGTAACTTTAGCAGTGAGCTTGTGGTTGTGCTTATATACACAGATTAGCTGATAGTTTGTCTTTGGTATAGACTTTTTGTGAACGTATATGTTTATACAGATTCGACAATAGCCTGTCTTCCTTGAAGACATCTGGTAAATATAGGCATTGATATATTTTAGCTTTGACAAATGTTAGGCATGTCGAAGTAGGCCACATCTGTACCAATTTGGCCTGTAGTTTCTTTTTATATCTGGCCTGCTAACATTTCATATAATCCTGTTACTAACCAATATTTAATTTACATATTTGTAGAAATTCGACTTGGCTAAACCGCTTATAGGCTGAGGCTGGAGATTGTATGGTGCAGAATCTGCAGATGCAGACTGAGATTAGAGAGTACTGAGGTCGCAAGCACTGCATATCATTTGTTTTTGAATTTCAGTGTAGATCTGTAAGACTGCAAATGTAATATATACCACTCAAATTTTGACTTGCCAGTTGCTACTCTTGGTCCTATTTATTTGAATTTAAACTTTAAACTTCCTAGTTTTGATTTGTTATTTTCAGTGGTGCATCAAGTGATATTTTTTTTTATGTATGAATATTAGTATGTTAAATTGCGAAGCTTGGTTGACTGAGGTTTATTGACTTAAAGTCAAGATACAGTTTTTTGAAATTTTTGGTTTTATAAACCGAAACCGAACCGAAATAATTCGGTTGGTTCGGTTCGGTTTAAAATAATAATTCGGTCCGGTTCGGTTTCAAAAAAAAGGCCAATTTGGTTTTCGGTTTTTCCAGTTCCAATAAAAAACTCAGGCTCGCAGTGAAGATGATGTTAGTATCTGTGTAGTTTTTTAAGAAATGCTAAATGGTCTACCCCCCCCCCCCCCCCCCCCCCCCAAAAAAAAACAATTTCAAAGACCTAAAGCCTTTTGCTTAAATCTCATCTAAATTATAAATGTGTACACTGAAAGCCTCTACTCTATGATAGGTCGCACTAGGAATCGCTAAAAATATAATTTTTGTATTAGGTTGCAATTTATGAATCTAAACTCACATAACAAGAAATTGCAGATTACATTGAACAATTAAGTAAACATTTTTTTTAATTATGAACGACATATCAAAATTTTTCTAATTTATAAGAAATTAACCTATTATGCATGCTAAGAAGACATAACTGCAAAGCAGACTAAACACGTCACCTATTGTTGGATCTAAATATGGATGTTGCTAGGGCCTAGGAACTAACGTACAGGCAAATAGAATACTTCTTTTATTAGTTTTTGAATTGAACTTCAGTATTACACCCAAACATTATAGGGCAGTAGCATAGCGAGGCAAACAAATACTAGTTTTAATTTAATTAGTATATCCATAAAATTCAAGGAGGGGATGAAAACAGGGGATTATGTCAAACATTTGATCATGTAGGTGAATAAGGGATTCAATTTAAATATCTATATAAATAAATAGGAGAGATATAAGGGCTTGTCCTATGATATTTAATTACGGAGTTATTTATGCAGGTACGCAGGAAACAATTAGCATAAATAGAGAAGGGTGGAGTATTTGTGATTCATCGGGCAAGTGATTCTGATTGTAGTCAATGGAGTGACTGTGTCACTCTAAATCCACCATCTTCAATTCATAGCAATGCGCATTACTACCTTCTCCATATTTGTTCTCTTAGATAATTTTAGCCTTGTGTAATTTTGTCAGAATGACTCGTCCCATCACATCTCATTGTATTTACACATTTTTAATAGTTGACTATGGGTTTAAGGATAAAGACGAGGTCACCTCAATGGTGCGAAAATCACCAAAAAGATAGGCATGGTCTCTGTCAAATGGTTCCAGAGTGACTCGCTGCTTTCGCTTGAACTCAAACTCTTTAGGTCTGATCATAGAACTGAACACAGCATCACCACGGCTTCTTGATTCAATACAATCAGCCTGTCATTGACATAACATGTTTCAGAAAAAGTTCAGAAACACAAATATTATTTAAAGAATATATCTAGGATATCAAAGAAAACAAACCTGGACAAAGAGCACGTAATGTCCACCAGTTTTAAGGAAGTACAGGGCATTTATATATGCAACCTGGGTCTAATAAGTAAAAAAAAAAAACAATTACAAAAAGCAATAAAATCTTTAATGAAAAAATGTTTTCTGTTATGGTGTTTATTAGGGGTGGGGCTATCCCCAGATTTAAGCCAATCCAATACGAATGTGAAACAATTCTTATTTTTTATTTTGCTAAATAATATGAAACAATTTTTGCTAAATAATATGAAACAATTTCACATGTAAATAACTAGAAACAATTTTATAAAGGTGAAAGAGTATTAATAAAAAAAAAGTGAAAAAGCTTTGCATTATACTAGACAATAGTAATAGTTATGAAACAAAACAGAAGACTAAAAAGAGAGGGAGAGGGGGGATAAGAAAAAAACCTCTCCAGGTTCATTTGGAGCAGCGAACAGCACATCTACCATATTAATAAGCATGCGATAATGTTCTGGAACATTGAAACATATAATAGGTACAATATTGAAGCGTTTTTCAGCGATGTCTGCAAGAGTCATCCCATTTTTGTGGTCCACTACATAAACCATACCTCCCTGCGGCATCAAAACAAAGAATTGTAGACTGAACA
The DNA here is from genome assembly GCF_001625215.2 of Daucus carota subsp. sativus. Taxonomy (NCBI): domain Eukaryota; kingdom Viridiplantae; phylum Streptophyta; class Magnoliopsida; order Apiales; family Apiaceae; genus Daucus; species Daucus carota. The sequence continues at coordinate 16,518,749 of NC_030382.2, forward strand.
CGATACATAAACAGATGAGAATACAATATAGAGGAGAGAGGGAAGTAAAATACTGACAGGTCCAACAATATCAGAGATATGTGAAATCGTGATCCCAAATTGTTCATCATCTCGCGAGCAAATCACTAATACTCGGCAACCAGGTTCCTGAATCAGAGATTGATATAATTAAGAAATAATGACAAATTAAACCTGATATGAGTAGAGCTAGCTGAGGATTAGGGGTTTACGATCCATATATTTTCAGCACCACAAAGAATAGCAGCAGCAAACTTTGACCTATACGGATCCCATTCTCTATACTCATTTACAGTCCCATCATCATCCTGAAATTGAATTAAAAAAATCAAAATTTAATTAAAACAAGAATGTTCGAATTAATATCGATCACAAATTTTACAACCCTGACCTTAACAGAAACCACGACATCACCGTCGTTGGAGAGATTTGGGACCAAATTTTTGGTATACAAGCTCGTCCTATCCTTGCTAACATAAACACCTCGAAATCTATCATGAGGCACTATGATTTGAGATTTACGATATGAGGGTCTACGTGGCACCGTGATTGATGGTGGTGCTGGTGGTGATGGTAAAGGAGGTGGATTGAAACCTTTAAAAATAAGATATCGAAGTTCCGGGGGAGCGAACTTTGAGTAAACAGAAGAAGGGCGAGAATTATTTTTAGAGATTTTTACTGGCCTGCCGTTTATCATATTGCCACGTATTCTTTCACTTTTCCCCAACTACAAGTTAAGAAATGCCAAAAAAAACAAAAAAATCAGAAAGAAGGTTGAAGTAGAAGAGCAGCAAAATAAAACTGATAAATAACAACTTATGGCACATGCTTGACAGAAATATGACATGAAGCAGAATTATATGTAAATTCATCGAGCTAAATTCAAATTTCAAGTTACACAGCTTCTAAGACTCGCAAGACTAAACAAGTTTTTATTTTAGTATTGTGTATAACATCCGACTTGAATTCCATTTAATCTAACTTTCATCAAGTTGAATTACAAATTGTATATCATGAAACTAGAGTTTGAGTCCAAAACAACTTGGTCAAACTAAAATTCGAGCATGACATTATTCAACTGACTTGCTTGTGAACATAAAAGGCAAGGCAAAGGTCATTAGGCCTACATAAACCACAATTCATACTAGAACTAGGCCCGCCATCCACCAGAACCCAGCACCGGGAACTTATATAGAAGCATACAGTTGGTTTCTAGTTTGTAGCACCTAGCAAATACAGTTCTGTTCCTAAGATGTTGTCTCCAAATGGACCAGATTCCAGTACTCCCAGGGTTTGAAGTGTTAACTACTTTAATAAGCCTGGTCAAGTTAGAGGGAAGGGGCAGAGAACAGACAATATGCAGCTTTGCTTTCTTATGGTATTCTTAACAAGCTAGCATGAACAAGACTGAGCTTGCATTTATCTGTTTTAACATCATTTTCATCTAGTACACATTTTACACAGGATGCGTACAGTTAGCCCTAAATTTGTACCAAAAATTTATATTATATCAAGAATAGTTGGCTCATGAGATCCATATAAGTGAAAATTATGAATTTATCCTATCTGAGCAGTCCACGATCCCCTCAAAACATAACTCAAATTCAATAAAACTCGATAAGTGATAATTCCAAATTCAAGACAGAAGTGGACTTATGAATCCTTCCATTCGTCAAGTGGTCATGCTATAGAGAGAGAGAGAGAGGGGAGGAGAGGGCGGGAGGGTGCGAGAGGCGTTACCGAAAGCCGATGGTTGAGATTTACAGATACGCGGCTAGCCCAACAAAACCTAATCGGCATCAATATGTATCTATCTATCTTTATCTATACTCAGTAAAAAAGTTACTTTATGCAGTAATCTGTAATTACTTTTTTAACCCTCTTTTTTCTGCGGGTACTTAGCGACCCAATAAACTACAGTAAAAACTCTATAAATTAATAAATTCGGGACCATGGAAATTTATTAATTTAGAGAGTTATTAATTTATCGATAAATTAATAATTATTAATTTAAAGAGTTTTAACCCGATTATACTCTACATACCAAACAGAAAAACATATTGTATATAAATTAATATGCCAAAAGAAAGACAAATTAGTCTATGCCTCTTAGAATTACATTGACTCAATGTAAATTAGTAACTACTCTTTTCATATGTATTGGAAATCAATAACGACTTTTAAAGTAATGTACGACAAATATAAATAAGAGGAATAAATGTGTTCAATATATTCTTAAACAAGTTTAGCATATATAAATTACATGAAAACGTTAAAGTATTCAAACCATATCTCACATGATATCTTCTCACCCAAAAAGGGTGTTTCGAAATCTAAAAGGAAAACTGATAACTATTGAATCATATTTTAATATATATTTTTTCAGTTTCTATGAATTATTAATTTATGATTTTCTTGGGACCGAAAATTATAAGGGGATCTCCCAAAAAATTATTATCTTATTATTTTATCGAGTTTTTCAATTTTTTACATTGGCCCAAGTCGGGACCGGACAAATTTATTATTTTAGAGAGTTTATTAATTTACCGAGTATTAATTTAAAGAGTTTCTACTGTAGATTGACTGTCACATTAAATGAGATTGATTGTTGATGAATGGATTAAAACGTATTCCGTACATTTGGTATAAAAAACGTATTCTGTATTATTTATTTTACTTTTCATCAATAATTAAAAATATATATTTATACAATCAAATTATTGACATACACAAGTTCATTTTTTTAGTAAGCTTTTCTATTTTATTTTTATTTAATTCTTGGTTGATAATAATAACTAATTTTATTTTGAATTAGTTATAATTATATATATATATATATATATATATATATATATATATATATCTTCAATAAAAATAAGAATCACTACGTAATATTTTCTATATTTAATCTGTTACATGATAAATATCTTTTTTCATACGTAGGAGAATATATGAAATATAGAAAATTTGATTTAAAATTAATTGAATAATAAATTATTACATATTAATAATAGAAAAATATTTATAAATAGATACTAAAGTGTAAAAACTAAATTTTCGTGAGAAAATATAATTTATTTCAAATTCAATTATTAATACTAAATATTAATAAATAATGTTAAAATTTAAATTATAAATTATAAATTACGAATTATATACCCACCGGTGCTTCGTTGGTAAAGGCTAGTATATCTTAACACACAATGATCATATACTATTAGGACTTATATTTAATATTCGTAAAATATATTGATGAAAAATAAGATAAGAGTGATTTTGAGCATGTACGAGTATGAATAGTTAAAATTTAAATTATAAATAATAAATTACGAACTATATATATATATTTATAATTTTGTTAAGGATGAGTAAAAGTAAAATGTTATGAATTCTATAAAATATATACAAAATTTGTAATAAATTAAAAATACATATCCATAAATTATTAGTAGAAAATATTTTATTAATTGATTGAGATATCTAACTTATGAAATTATAAAATTTTATACTTTTATTATACTTATTAAGAAAATATTTCTCTTCGTTCAAAAAAAAAAAGAAATATTCTCAACATTAATTTATAACAATATTATTCTATCGATTATCAATACATTAAGTGATTATAGGATTTATCAGGTGGTGTGCTGCTGTGATTGGTCTGATGCTGAAAAGCATCCGCGAGAAGCATTAAATTCATTAACCAACATTAAAGAGAAAGAGGAAAGTTAATGAATACAAAATACAAAGCTTAGAGTAATTTGTGATTACTGCACAGAGTAAATCTTCACTGCATTTAGCAATCATGAAAATTAGTTATGCAAAAATTTTGAGAGAGAAATGCAATAAAAAAATAATTTACTCAAACAATTTTCCAGTTTTGTGGATGAAAAATGTATTACGCTCATATTAACGGTGAACATTAATTTAAGTTAATATGATTTCAAATGTTAACATCTTGGGCAGTTAAAAAAAAGTAAAGTTAATTGTTTTTGTTACTAATAATTTACTTGTAATAAAGAGTGTTTTACACCCATTCTTATATTAAAAAGCTGAACAGAGAGCTTTTTTACAGCTTTTTCCAGGATCACTGAACCCTCACCGTGAAAGATCACTTCTCCGGTAATGGCTTCAAACTTAAAGGCGGTGAGAAGGTTTGTAACGACTTCAAGCTTAAAGGCGGTGAGGCTTTACCATTCGAGTTCTCTTTGAATTTTCACTCCACAGCCAGCAATCAAAAAACACAAACATATAATCCGACAAAGTAATTTTAAACATGACTACTGTAGTGTACTCTGTATCAACCTAGGAGCTAGGATGAAACAATGAACCCTGTACAATATAAACTACCACATCTGTGCATGACATCACGTCTATATAATTCAAAGAAATACACACCAAACAAGATGTTAAGCCTTGAACTCCTCGGTCAAGACCATACATTTCATTTGCAAGAATTAGCCTAATTATTAGCATCAGCACTCTGTTCTTGGTAATGAAGAAGAGATCAAGAGTGCAAGTCTTACAGAAAGCATGTCTAAACTGTAACTATCCAAGTTCACAGCAAAAAATTGCAAGTTCCACAGTAATATTAACCACAAAAGTCTAGAACCATAAAGACTGTTGCATAAATACGTTTGAAATGACCATTTCACCCATACGTATTTATTTCTATTACAAAAACACCACATGTATGATATACATACGATCCTCAGTATCAAAACCGTTCTTTACTTCCCCCGTTACACGTAAAGCTTCGTCCCCGTTTAGTTATTTGCTTCTCTTTACTCTAATCCAAAATGACTCCATTGATTGTATCGGTTCTTTGTTTTTGTAATTTGTGCGATGTAGTTTGTGCAAAACTCCTATCTTCTTTTAATTGTCTTCTTGGAGTTCAACAACAACAAATGCCCAATCGCTACTCTAGACAACGAATTAATCAGATACGGCACATAAATTACGCAATAGCAAATTCGAAGCAGACAAGGGACACAAAAAGGGTTTCGATCGTGAAAGAGGGGTTTCCCCCTGGAGGTCAAGTGGGAACCTAAGGTTTACTGTCTAAGGTTGCGATCAGGGTTTTCAAATCGACACAACATCGCAATCGCAACAAAGGCGATAACCCAGTCAAGAAGCATACGGCGTATAACCACTTACGAACTAAAACGAGTGGTGTGTGGGCATTCAAAAATGATTGTGTATTGACAGTTACAAAGACATGCAAAAAGAATTAGCAGTTCGATTCGTCATAATAATCTTAGGCAAGTCTAATGTGGGTATGTGCACGTATACCGAGGTGAACAGTGAAAAAAGATAAGAAAAATAGAAAACAGTCAAGCATGAATCATGTAAAAATCTAGCAACCAACACGATTTCATACGGTGCAAATGTAAAAGGAGAGGAAGACTGGAGATTTGAGGGGCATACCTTTGATCGGAAGTAAGTGAAGGCCGAAGTAGGATCCGGAAAAGGGGAGTAGCTAACGCCTGGAGTGCTTCGTGTGCAAGAGAAGTGTGAGAGAAAAGTTTGGGAGTTAAATTAAAAAGTAAAACAAGGTTGTATGCATGTGAATATATAGCAAAGGGGAGTGGGGAACAGCCACGCAGGGGCGGAGGGAGATTGAGGCTGATGGGGGCACTGGACCCCACTAGACTTTTCAATTTGATATATTTATATATGATATATATGCATATAAAAACCTGGCTGATTGATTCAACAATTTTGTTGAATGGGTTCTGTTTTGATTAGTAAGGATTAACTGGTTCATATCTTTGGTCTAATTATACACACTTATAGGCCTTCATTTCCACTTAAATTGGTTGGTTGTACTTAAGTGTTTAGTGTCTTTTGATATGTTTTTATTGTTTTTCTGTGCAGGTCACGAGTTGAGGTGATGAAGTGATTTTCTATCATTTTAGGTTGGTTTTGGTGCATTATTGCAAGAATAGAGAATTGTGGATTCATCGCGACTTGGGATTTTGTGGGTATATCTTCTACAAACCCTCACGAGAACACACTCGTCCACTAGAGCTATCTAGGGGTTTAAAGGGCTTGTTGCATGTGCTAAATGCAACCGTGATCACCTACGGAAGTGGTACTAGAAGCGAGGAAGGACATGCACGCGAGAACGAGCGAGAAACGAAGAAACAGGGCCACCAGTGCAGACAGTAGCGCGCCCGCGCTACTTGTTAGCGCGCCCGCGCTACTAACTGCTGTGACTAGCGCGCCTGTGCTAAGTTAGCGCGGCCGCGCCCAGCAGAACTTCCCCGGGCCGATTTTTACAGCTTTTTAGTGGATTTTCGCAGCGGTTGAGGCCCGGTTGACTTGGTCAATGTATTTTTTATTTCTCGTGTGTAAAACCCTAGCCTCATAGGAGTAGTGAGAGTAGAAGAGAACAATATCGTAGTTTTAGTTTAATCATTCAAGCACATTATCAGTTTGTATTAGATCGTTCTTTGCGAGGAAGTGACAGTTTCGAGCGAGATCGTGAACTTCAAATCTGTAACGTGTGATCTTTATTATTAATTCAAGCATTTTTATTCCGTTTAATTCTTGTCTTTTATTTATCATGTTTTCATTAGAACCCATGATGTCGATTAGTTCGATTATGAACTAACCGCCTTCATGGGATTCTAATGGATTTGTCGATGTAGTCTAGTAACGAATATTTATTACTTGATTTTGTGACGTACGTTGATTTCTTTGCATGAGCCGTGCTTATTCTTCTTAGGAGCGTAGCTAACTTCTAAGTTGTTTGTTAATTCTTTCTGAAGCGAGAGTGGATGATTGAATTTAGAACTTTGCCATGTAAACATAGGATTATGTGAATGAAGCATAATTTGTGATAGACTTGAACTATTTTTATCACCCTGTGTAATCACGATAGACGACTTGCTATTAAACCTCTCTGCTTACACTACCGCTATAGAGATATAGGGTCTGAGCTTTGTTGGTGTCCATGAGATTTCTGTCTTAATTGCGGATTTTGATTGGTATGATATGTGTGCAACGAGAGTTGGCATGTATTACTTTCGTGTTGTCTGATTAGGATCAACAGTCGCATGTTAATCAGTAATTTCAATTCTAGATGAGTTCGATAATGAAGTTAGAATCCCATGTGTTTTCCTATTCTGAATTTGATTAGTAAATTTAGTTATTAGTATAAAAGAAACCAATCCTTGTTAATTGTCTTAGCTGTGATAATTGATCATACATTGTTGCATAGGTGCATATTCTTAATTCACCAGTCTCTGTGGGATCGAACTTAATATATTACTTGTGATCACGTGCGCTTGCGTGTAGATTTCACCGAACAGGCATACCTTTGATCGGAAGTAAGTGAAGGCCGAAGTAGGATCCGGAAAAGGGGAGTAGCTAACGCCTGGAGTGCTTCGTGTGCAAGAGAAGTGTGAGAGAAAAGTTTGGGAGTTAAATTAAAAAGTAAAACAAGGTTGTATGCATGTGAATATATAGCAAAGGGGAGTGGGGAACAGCCACGCAGGGGCGGAGGGAGATTGAGGCTGATGGGGGCACTGGACCCCACTAGACTTTTCAATTTGATATATTTATATATGATATATATGCATATAAAACCTGGCTGATTGATTCAACAAATTTTGTTGAATGGGTTCTGTTTTGATTAGTAAGGATTAACTGGTTCATATCTTTGGTCTAATACTACTCTTGGAGCCTTGGTTATAAATTATTACCAATAATGCTTCCTATGTCCGAGTATGCATGTCTTTTTAAAAAAATCAAATTTGTCCTATCATTTCTTATTTCTATGCAAGTTTAAGGGCAATATTTTAGAACCTTAATATTCACAACTTCTTTCAAAATAGATTTGTTATATGAGACGGAGGAAATAATATTTATTAATTTCTTTTGCCCCCACTACCATTTAAGGCTGGCTCCGCCACTGCAGCCACGCCAGGTGGCGCGCTGTGGTTGGCTTGGCGTGGAAGTGGCCTTGATGGTACACGGCTTCCCGAGGTGAAGTTAGACAGGTGAAGATGAGGAGTTCAGCTAGGACTCTATAGCTAGCCACCTAATTAGGAGTTCAGTTGTATTCAAATTAATTTAAATTTTAAAGATTAAGCCCCGAAATCTTCGGGATCAGCCTTATCTCAAGGTGTTGTAGACACGCGGGAAGCTAAAAAGGTGGAGCTGGGTTGGTGAAAACTGGAGTAGAATTTGGGGATAATTTTAATTATCTTGGAGAATTATATTCGAGGCTCGCAGTGGTCGTATTAAAAAAATTAATTAAAAATAATAATGTGAGGTTTGTGTTATTGTGTGGGTTGTATATCGTAAATATTTCTTGTTCTTCTTACATCTGGATGACAGATGGTGTACCGTTTTTAGGTTCCTCTCGTATTTATACTTCAAGGAACCGGGGTAGTTGTTGTGGCCATAAAATCTCCCTGAACTTATTTTATAACCCATCATAGTATCTAGGCTTTATTTGGGCTTACTGGAGTCATTTGGTTAAAGATATTGGGCCTCACCATGGCTTGGTGAACTAGTGAAAGCATGCAAGAAAGCATATGGGCTTGCACTGGGAGCATAATGGAAGCTTCAATCAGAATGGGGTTGCACCTGAAGGCGCTTTAGAGGTTACCTCTGTTAGGGGTTACCGCTAAGTGCATCCTGGCTTGCAGCTACAGGGCTGCAGTTAGGGGATGCCGCTGGCAGGGCTTCCGCCGCCTGGACAGAACGGCAGGCAGACTCCAAGTAGGACTTTTCTTCCTTATTTATAGGAGGACGAATTGAAGGTGGATTGGGAGTGTATCGGCTGTTATTTATTCACGAATTAAAAGATAATCATGCTTATTTGGAGATAATTACAACATATATACAAATCTAGTGCAACTAATCGGATATATATCGAAGATGAAGGCTTCAGGTGACCTACTTGGAGTGGGATTCCGCTAGATAACTATAAAAGAAGGCTGTTTTATCTTAAACTAGAGGGGATAAGAGCTTATCTTTTCGTAGTGTTTATCTCAAGAACTACGTGGGCTTGATCACTATAAATAGGGTATGTAGGCATCTTGCAAAGGGACGTCGAATTCATATTCATGAGTTCTACACTCTAAGGAGAGGCACGTGTAACCTTCGTGACATTATTTCCGAGCAATTGCGGGACGGAATTACACAATTCCGGCCTCGTTGCTTGGTCCCTTGCGAGCTCAGCCCTTAAACACACTTGTTTCTCTATATTTTGTACTAACGGTAACCCCTAAAAGCTAGCCGCGATTATCGTAGTTGTAACAATTATCCCTATTATTGTGCTATACGGTTCTGGGATGTTGTATCAATTCCTCCCACGATAGATACCATGTGTTTCTAATCCGTGCTTGTATATTTATCGAAACCTCAATTACTTAAACCTGGAGATAGTAATTGTGGCAGAAATTAAAATATTACAACCATTTCAATTTTCAAAACAATAACAAAAGCAAGACCGATCTTTGTGCTCATGATCATGGCCTAGGATGCATTGCAGCATTATGCACAATTGACTTGCTTATCATTACAACTCTACAGTACGTACATTGCACTGGAATAAGCAGGTCTCTAATCACTCCTTGGGTCATGACTAGTTTCCAAAACATAATCCCTCATAAGCTTGTGTCGGACTCATCGGCCATCTGCCAAAATAAGCACTATAAATAATCGAAATGCTGGGTTAACTGCAGTAGGGACTAGAGAGCGAACGGATAAAAATTGAAACATATCACTTTTTCTAACCTGAGATGCTAGTCGCTGAAGATTGTCCCATTCAAAGTCATTCTTGCAGTACGCAGATCGAACCTGGGTACAGGCTTGCTTTATTAAGATACATGATAAGCTCTGTAATACTGGTTAAGCGAAACAGACTTGTCCAGTTTCATACTGATAACACTGACCTCTAGAATGCGCATAGCTGAGGGGAAGGCATGTAAAAAATCCCACCGATTTGATCACAGAAAACATGTTCACAGTCAGAAGTGCAATGCTTGAACTAAGAAGAACTAAAAAACTGCTGATATTCATACCTAGACCTTTATGCCTCGGAGATTCTCTCATCAAAGCAGCACAAAAACTTATCACCATCATTTAAAGAGTTTTTGTCCAAAAACTCCATCAAATCCTTGTGGGCCTCATGTTGTAGCTCTGTTCTGTCAAACAATGGTAGTGAGATCAATTGTTTAACATCTATATCCGAAGAGAAATGACCAAAAATTTGCTATGTTCTATTTGCTCGTAAAGCTTTAGTATTGTGTCTTGCTTCATCTAGTAGTTATGGTCATTATGGTTTACCAATTGTAGGATATAGTTAGTATAAATTGTAAAGAGGCATAACTGACTAATCTTATAAACTTGTCCATGAAGGATCTTGTATCTTTATGTTGAAATTGATGTATTAGTTATATAAATGATCGTGAAACCTTAGAATTAATTCCCAAGTACACTTAAAACTTTCAGTTGGCAAGCAAGAAACTATTTGAGAAAAAATTAGAAGTCCTGAACAAAAGTTAGAATTCTCAGCTTCTTATAAGTGCTTCTGGCTTTTTACACAAACGGGTCAAAAAAAGTAGAAGCCGGTTTTTTTATCAAAAAAAGCTAGAAGCGGCATTGCCCAAACAGGCACTATATGACTGCTATTATATGGTGAGATGAATTAGTGGTGGATAAGGATTGTGTGGCAGGCATAGACACAGACAATCGACGGATAATGGAGAAATATAACTAGAGGGGAAGGAAGGAACCTCCAGTTGTGCACCCACAATCCTGACAGCAATATAAGTGAAGAAATTGTGCATATTATTGGCTGCCTTTTTTCAGGTGATGCTTCTCAAATCCTGCGCCAACAAACGATCAAATTATATAAAAACAATGTGCAGGTACATATAATTTGGCTGTTGTATACAGTTAAGGTTATGTAATTACCTGGAACATACATCTTTTGACATCGAAAACGAGCAGGCTTTGAGTTTCTCTGCCACCATGGTTTAAAAGGGTGAGCTCTGATTAAGGTACATGTTTTTGGCATGACACCTGAGAGCTGAGTGAGTGGGAGAACTGTAAAAAATTCCATGGAAGATGATAAACAGGTTTCTGGTTTGTTTCTCAGTTGCCTTGTTGCCAAAATGTGTGATGAGAAATGTCCCTATTGTTTATGATTTTTTTTTATTTGGATGGCAATAAGATATGCAAGCCTCTTTGTTTGTACACTACTTTCATTTTCTCCATTCAAATTTACTAATATAGTACTTTTTTTGAAAGCATACTAAGGGCCGTTTGGCTGGACTTAAAAGAAATGACTTATTGTTTAAAATAAAGAAGTTGATTAGAAGTGAGAAGTTGGTCTGGACTTATAAGCTATCAGAAGTGTTTGGATACCGTGACTTATAAGTTTTTTAAGTGTTTGGATAACTTAACTTATAAGCTGACATAGTTTAGTAATTTCGTAATATAATAATTTATTTTTTTAAAAAAATAAATTATAATAATATAAGACCTTTTATTATTAATACATGAAATATTTTATAAATTCAATATTTTAAACTCTGCATCAAAAGAAAAAATTAATAACGGCATATAATACAAGTAAAAAGGTACATTATTTATTTAATATTTATATTTATTTAATATAAGTATAAAGACATCTTTTATTATTAATATGTAAAATAGTTTAGCAAGAATAATAACAACAATCTAGCATGAAAGAAAATGCAATGCAGTCAATTACTAGCTTCTTGTTTGCTTGGATTATTTTAGACTAGCGCGTCTGAAAGAAGACTAAGCTGCGTATCCAAAAAAAGCTGCATTTGAAGCTTTTTTCTTCAGCTTCTTTTGGTGTAATTAGTGCTCTCAGACTGATTGCCAAATCGCACCACAAAAAGAAAGAAGTGTGCTTCTGAGCTTTTAAGCTCAGAAGCACCATCCCCACACACCCACTAACATAGTACTAATTTGATTATAAACGGTTATATTATACTCCCTCTGTCCTGCCAATAGTTTATATTGGGGGACGTGAGCGTGACAGGAGATTTTAATGCTTCAAGCCTTCAATAAAGAATAGTTTTATAACTTATTTTTAAGAATTTCTTTTTTCAATAAAAATATAGAGTAACATTTATATTTTTATACAAGAAAATTCTTAAAAATAAGTTATAGAACTACCTTACAAGAGTTGTAAAATACATATCGAGCCGTGAAAGATAAACGTATACAATTGAATGGGAAGGAGGGAGTAAGAAAGATAACCTTTTATAATATATCTTAAAATAGATGATCTATCACCAATCAATTCGATTAACTATTTTAATATTCAGATTTTAATTATGCATGAACTTACTTCTCCGTTCCACTAGGATGTTTACGTTTACTGTTTGCACGTATTTTGAGGGTTTTATAAAGCATAGTTCAATATTGTTTTTTAAGTTTTTCCTTTTTTTTAATAAAAGTTTAGACGTCAAACTTTTTTCCAGAATTTTTTTCAGAAATAAATATATAATGTAAGTATACTTTATATACGTCTTAAAATACGTACCAAAAAGTAACGTAAAGAACATGGTAGGACGGAGGGGTATATTTCATAAGTGATTTTGAGTATAGAATATTAATTATATTTTGATTATTTATATTTACTTTATTTAAAGATAAATCCGTGTCAAAATCATAGTTTTGAAATTTCTTAATAAATTTGTGAATGTATTTGCATTCTACACTTTGTTAGATCGATTGATATAAGTTAATGTAACTAAGTTGGAAGAAAATATTTAAAAAGAATACTAACCGAATGACATGTTTCTGTTATAATTAAAAATATAATAAATCCGTTATCAGGAAAAAAAATTATATATAAAAATAAATAGTTTCGAATGATGAATTTAGACTATAACAATTAAAATGTTATATGTAAAACAGAGTTGACTCCCGTTAAAATATATTTAAAAATAAACAGATTCGATTCATGAATTTAAATTATAATAATTAAATAAGTATAGAGATATATATATAGGCTAGTGATCAAATAAAAATAAAAAGTAAAGTATATATTATTATATTATAATTTAATTATTTTTAATATAATTATAATTATAATTTATTATTAACATTAGATTTATTAAAATTATTATTATTATTATTAAATAAAAAGCATATAACGCCCGGGTAGAAGCTGGAAAAAACTAAAAAGGGTGAAGCAAGGGCGTAAAAGTTAGCAAGTGAAGGTACCCCGGTGACGAGGCTAGTTTTGGTAGCGGGCTCCAAAAACAAGAAGGCCAGCCCAATTGCTGAAATCAGATCAAATCTGAATCTCAAGATTTCACTTCCGCCGCGGAACCGCCTCCCTCTCCATAAACCCTAGATTTATATAACCGTATATCTCTATCTCAATAGATTCGAAGAGGCTTGATGGAGTTCGGCCGGAAGAGAGGTGCTCAAGATGCTGCTGCTTGGAACGGCTTTCCTAAGAGATCCAAGTCTGGTGCGTCTCTCTCTCTCTCTCTCTCTCTCCCCCCCCCTCCCTCTCTCTCCCTCTCTCCCTCTCTCCCTTCACGGAAATTCTGTTACTTTTATCACTTGAATCTGCTTATTCTGTTTTTTTTTTTGTCTATGTTATGCTTTTATGATTTGTTTTAAACTTTAGTACCTTACTCATTGAAGATTAGAAGGGAATATCTTTATGCTTCATTCTACCTTTGTTGATTTCATGTTTTGTCTGTACAACTAACCATGAATTTATTTGTCTTTCTATATATGTGTCTGTGGATAGCCCCACTCTAGCAAGAACTATTTTGAAATGGGAATTGTTGCTTTGAAGCGTGATTTGCATCCGAATCACCCTGTCTCGGTTCCCATTATAAATTGGTTCTTGTTCGAGTACAAGCCTATATTGTATATGACTATATGTATTGCTTCCCTCGGCAAAATGTAAGAATTAAGATGACTAGAACATATCTTGTACATCTAGATTAGAGGGAAAACATTATCGCTAAGGATCTTATTCAATTTGTTCTATTGAAGAACTAGTGAAGTTGGCCTATTTTGAATTATTTGTTTATAATTGTTAGGCTGTTACCAATATGACTAATAATGTTGTCAGCTTTCTGGTTTTTAAAAATTGTATAACTAACGTGACATTAAAGTGAGCTGAATTGGAGTAATTAATTCTCTGCCACAGAAATGGACTCCATTGGAACTGGTGTAGGAAGCAAATCAAAGCCATGCATGAAGTTTTTCAGGTTGTAATCTTAATTCATCCTAAATAATACTTTAAATTATTAAAAATTGTGGCTGAAGTATCAAGTTACTGCGTTTCACTCTCTATCGGGTTGAACGGGTCTATAAGGGTAAGCAAATTAGCAGAGACAGGTAACAGGTCAAACTGTGTTGCAATATGGGACAAGCTCACCTATGTCTAAAATCAATTTTATCTCGGAAGACATTTAGGGAGAACTGGTGAAAGTATCAGCACCATCTACTAAATATATTCTGTCAACTTTTGTGGTTACTGGATTATGTTGAAACCTTTTTTATTGTTGACCTTAAATTATGGCCCATTTCTGGTTTGCGCTTCTTGTAATATCATAGTTCTATGAAACTAATGGTTTAAATCTAATATGTTGATTTTTTAGCTCTTTCCAACTTTGAATAGCTTAAGATGTTTAATATACACCTCAAGTTTTTTTTCTTCTGAGATTGCCTAGAAGATTTTTATACTTCTGCTCTAACTTCTCATTGCTTAAGAAATTTGATATTAGTTCTTTCCGTCTTGGTTTTACTTTTCCATGTAGTTTATAGAATTTGAGTTGGGCACCGGTTGATTATTACCCCTTTTGATGTCTCACATGTCTCTTTGTCTTGTTCAGTACTTCTGGCTGCCAATTTGGTGAAGGTTGCCACTTTCTACATTATGTTCCTGGTGGCTATAGTGCAGTTGGTCAGATGACAAATCACGGAGGGCCAACTGCCAGGAACCCTGGTCTGCCATCTTTTGCTGATGCTCCTTCTCCAACTCTCAAAACTAAGATCTGCACCAAGTACAACAGCCCAGAAGGTTGTAAGTTCGGTGATAAATGTCGTTTTGCCCATAAGGATGAGTTTGGGAGGCCTGGTTTTGAAGATCGTCGATCCTTTGGATCAATGCCCCAATATGGAAGGAGGGCCGAAGCACCCTCACCTGGGTTAGCTGCAGCAGCCAACTTTGGTAGCTCTGCGACAGCCAAGATAAGCATAGATGCATCACTTGCTGGGCCAATTATGGAAAGGGCGGCGTGAACTCGAAACAAATATGCCGTGAGACTGGTGTCAAGCTTGCTATAAGGGATCATGACACAGATCCCAATCAACGAAACATTGAGCTTGAAGGAAACTTTGAACAAATTAAGATAGCTAGTGATATGGTGCATGAGCTAATTATGAACCTTCGTGCTGCCAATGGAGGCCCTGCTAGAAACCCAAGGGTCCATGCCTATGCAAGCACCTCCAGCGAACAATTTTTAAAACAAAAATGTGTGAGAATTTTGCGAAGGGGGTCGTGTATTTTGGTGACAGGTGTCTATTTTGCTCATGGGCCCAATGAACTGCGAAAGACAGCTCCTTGAACATTCTGGAAGGACGATGCCCTAGGTGTTTTCTTGGTAGTGTATCAGTGATGATCAGGAGTTACTTTTACAGTTTTATTTAGATTAATCTATGTAGTATGTTGTCAGGTTTTCTAAATTATGTTTTTTTAGTGGGAACCAACTGTTTGAAACTGATTTGAGTGATTGGTCACAAGTATTTTGTTGAAAATAACTAATGTGCAACATTGGAAGCATCTTCACCTAGACAAATCGCAGTTCAAATGTGTACATTTGGAAATTAGAAGTGAAGAAACAAGATCAGGTGATATATACAGAGAGTCATGGTCTTTGGCGTATACATGTATACATGTAGGGAACTCTTAATGAGCATATCATTTTCTGGCTGTTAGAATGAATATTCAGTGGTTAGGATTATAACCTACATTCCGCGTACGATGTCTGTCAGGGAACTCTTGACGAGCATATCATTTTCTGGTTGTCAGATGAATATCCTATGGTCAGGATTATAACTATAACCTACATTCATCGCATGAAGTCTTGTCTAACATTGGTCAGGATTATAACTATAACCTACATTCATCGCATGAAGTCTTGTCTAACATTTTTTAACCGCACGTGGTCAATGTACCATCTGATAGTTAAGCTAGGTGTATTAAACTTTTGTTATGATCCTGGTCACTGGATATTTATCCGACCAGAAAATAATATTGCCGGTTAATAATATTGCCGGTTATGAATTCTTTGACATACATATACCATGGACCAGAACCAAATGCTAAAATACAAACTTTTTATAGTACAAACAATCACTAAATATTTAAACTTCTTGTTAGTATCTATTTAACCCATCTACTGCCTATTACTACTTGACCACTGCCACCCACGTTGGGCTAACCTCTCTCATCACCGCCAATCCCCGACGCTGCCTCCTTTGCCACACCTATCCAGCACCATCACTGCTCCACCTTGTATAATTTCGAATCAATCAATTATTGCCCCGCTACTGTATTCTATCGGTGAAATCGTTGGTAGCTAGAACTAGTGATGAAAGCGGAATGAATGGTGATGGTGATTGGAGGTGATAGTAGTGACGGTGATGCTCGGATGTATATATGTATTTGTTGAATTAAAAAACTGATAATCACTAAATATTTTTATCATAATCACTATTTTGTATCTTGTATCATAAGAAGTTTGTATTGAAGTAGGACCCTATATTTGTGTGCAGAGAGACATTTCATAATGATCCCGTTGCACCATAAGAAATAGAAACTAATTCATCATGATTAGTTAAGTTATTTTCTGTCTCCTTTACCGCTAATATATAATGAAAAAAGTACATAAGATCAATAACATATTCGATTTAATTTTAGCTCGACGAACCTTTTTATTTGAATTACTAGAATTTTTTTATGATTCGGATCACATGCCGATATAAAAGGATATACTAATTATGAAAAGTTGTGATCCACATATATAGAAATTTTAATTAAATAGCTTCAAAAAAACGTATATCGGATAAAAATTAAGATATTTAACATTCTTTTTTCTCATTTTGAGAATATCCGCAACTTTTTCCTCATTTCCAAAGTATCTCCAACACTAAGATGTCTTCGACTAAAATCTTATTTAGCATATTAAAATTAAAATATAAAATATAGTTGATGTTATAAAATAATGGGACATCCTTTTTATCTACATCTTTATTATATTTATCAAATATTGGAATAAGTATTATAATTATATATCATATATTATTATGTTAAAAGAACATATCTAAAATATTAATAAATATTTTTAATTATTATATCCAACTTCATTTAATTGCAACGCTTTACAAGTCCAGTATATTTATCATTCAAGTTAATAAATAATGCTCTAAAAGATTAATCGTTTGCAGTACAAATAAGGTAATCAAAGATGAAAGAACTAATAAATACGAATATACGTTACAAACTTATTAATTCCATAAACAAGAACCAAAAATCATGGAATACCCATTACAAGAAGCCCAAAACACACACACGAACTTGTTCAACTCTTTCACTTTAAAACACTTAAAAATTGTGCGCTACGAAATTTCAAATCTTGAAAACACATAAAACAGTTTATTATACACACAGCCTGCCTATACATATCACAAGAAGCACCCTTTTTACCCGCCACCATGTCGAATCCTCCGACGAGCGGCGCCGGCGCCGGAAACACCGCAACCCCACGTGTCTACTCGGCCAATCAAGCGGTGGGTAAAAGCCCAATTCACCATTTTACTAGTTATAGACAACCACAGCAGCAACAACAGCCGGTGGTGGCCCACCATAATTACCCGAATATAGCACCGAGGGTCCCACCACCACAGGGGATGATGTACCCTCTTGGATCTTCCGGTGGCCGGGGATTTATGCCGAGATTGCCCTATGGAAATCCGGGAAGAGTGCCGTATGGGATGCATATAATTAGGCCTACCCCTATGCAGCAGCAGCAGCAACAGCAACATAGTAATATCAACAATAATAATCATAATCACAATCTTGGTGTTGGTGCTGGTGTGTTAGAGGGATTCCGGTTGTTTCTCCCAAAGGTTTGATTTTTATTCTCTTTTATGAATGTTTATGCATATGGATGTGTCTTTTATGTGGTCATGAATTTGGGTTTTGGTTGTAAGTAGGTTAATTTTGTTGCTTGGAGTGTTTGGTTTGATTAGGTGGTCTGATTAGGTGCTATGTTTTTTATGGTTTTGTTTCGAGGAAGGATCAAGATTCAAGATTTTTTGGTTCTTGTATGAATTTAGATGAAGATTTATTGTTTTTTGTTATGTTTTGTAGTAGATGTTTTGCAGGATTAGTTCTGGGTTGCGGTGCTCTTCTAACAAGAACTTTTTTGAGATATGTGTGTTTTTTGAATGCATGTAAGGTTTTAACATTTTTTTTACTTGTTTGTAAGTTGAGATTATAGATAATAAAAGTGTGAAATTTGGAATTATGTTCTTGTTGGATGTTGCCTTTAAAAGTATATCCTTTGGGCTTATCTCAGCAAGTCTAGTGTTGTATGGAGTAATGAACTTGATACACTGTTGCTCTTCCTTTATTAACAACGTACCTCCTTTTCTCGTTCCACATCGTGTTGAACATATGGAGTGTTGAACATATGAAATGATGGTGTTGGGCATGTTTTGCTGCTCTAAATCCTTGATTTCCATTATCAAAGTTGTATCTATTTGTGCCCAAGATTGTGTTCATCGTCTTTACGATGGTTCTTTGGCACTTGGCGGTCCATAATAAGTTTTAAAAAAGCTGTTAATTCTCTACTAACTACTTTAATTTTTTTTTAAATAGTCTTTGGGTTATTGAATGTCTGAGTTAATGTAGTTGAGATATGTTATGTGTTGTAGACTTAATAGTTTGCAGGAGAAAACTCTTAGTTTTAACCAGGATTCGCTGTGTGCCTTCAGTTGCTCTACTAATAAAAGTTAATAAAGATACTGTGCATTCTCCTGTAATTTCCTTTTGCTTTCATCTGGACCATTTTCAGTAGTTTGCATGAGCTTTTTGAGTAAACTAGATATAGAACTCAAACCACTGAAATTTTCTGAGAAGGCTTAATCATATTGCTGTGTTTGTTTTATTGATGTGCAATTTAGTCAAAGTTGATTGAGGTACTGTGTGGTATTGCTGTTGGAAACAGCAACAACAACTTTTTGTTGAAAAGCAGGTGAAAAACCGTTTGGTAAATCTAAAAACAGCTTTTCTGAACAGTAGCTTCCCAAAAGTTGCTTTTAGAAAAAGCAGGTCCTCCCATGCTTTTGCAAAAAGCTGCTTTTCAGCTTTTGCGGAAAGATGTCATAAATTTTACTATTAAAACTCATCAAAACATTATTTTTATATTATAACTCAAAATATGTAAATACCTAAAAAAAACTACCAAACAGCTATGTGATTTCTACAACAGCACTTTTTTACCAGCACTTTTTCTGACTGCACAACAATTTTTAACAGCACTTCCAAACAGACCCTTAATCTCTGAATGCTGGTTTTTTTTTTTTTGCGGACCTCTTTTATATTCCTTTGCCTGTTGTAGGTTTCTGCTTCGCCATCTTCAATCCCTGATCGTAATGGTTACAAAGATCCAAGGTACTATTACTAGATCTATAGCTTCTATCAGTTCTGTCCATGTTTATTTATTGAATCCCTTAAATTGATAGTATATCTAATTGTTTTAGCTATCTGGTGTCAGCAGGGACATAACTAGGGATGATAGTCTTGCGACAGTTAGAGATCGAAAGGTGAGCTAATTTTCTTGTTCATTTACATAATTGGTACTCTGCTATTTAACTGTTTCTTCTCCATAGGAGCCTTATCTGCATAAATGTCTTAAATATATATGAGCGTTGTAGATAGTGGAAATAATAACCTACTAAAAGAAGTCGTTTGTTGGGAGCTGATAAGAATCTGTCCAAGTAGCATAAGTACTAATGTCATTGCCATTGAAGACAATTCCATATATGATACGTAACAACAAGATTTGTATGAATTTATTTGTGTTCGATGTATTTGGAGGGGAGAAGGGAGGAGGGATTGTTTCACCAACTGCTCCATTGTGCATTGTCTGTGCCACAACGGTGGTATCTAACACCAATACTTGAACAACTGCAATCTCTGATTTCGCACCTAAAACCAGAAACAACCATCAGCTTTGTCTTTCACCAACAAAGTATGTAAAGATGAGTGGCATAGGCCAATCCTTTGTATTTATATCCCAATTATGCTCACGAGAGTCGAGGTCAGGGTCACAAGTTAAACAATTCTGCCTATTACTTTATGTATATTAAAATATTGAAAATTTCTTTGAGGTTGCATACTGTGATAATGGTCAACACATGCACAAATTTCCTTGCCCACCATGTGTGGGCAATTTTAGGGGC